>NW_028073027.1:6992346-8390816 GCF_014824575.4 Sturnira hondurensis
GCATAGCATATAGCATTTACTATGGAAAAGTATAGCATTTACTATGGAAAATAGTATAGCATTTACTATGGAAAATGTGGTCTGGAAGTCCACAGGCAGATCATTGACAAGCTGTTTTTTAGTTAAGGATTGTTGTACAGTGTACACGAAATTAGCTTTATAACTGTAAAATAGCACCTGGCCAAGTGCTCAGTTGGTTGGAGCATAGTCCTGTGCACCAAAGGGTTGCAGATTCATTCCCAGTTAGGGCACATGCCTGGGTTGCAGGTTCAGTCCTGGGTGGCATTGTATGGGAGGCAGCCAGTTGATGTTTCTCTCTCCTTTCCTCTCTCTCTCTAAACCAATTTTAAAAAACTGTAAAATATCCACATTCTCTCTTTCTTCACCTTATTAACAGATCTTTGATGGATTGACAGTCATAAATCCATAAATTGGGAAAGTCTCTTGGGAATGGATTTAATATTTATTTGCAGAAGTTGAATTGGAAAATTTTTTATATTTTCAAGTTTATTTTATAATGAGATTCTCTTTGATAAGATCTGGTTGAGAGCTGACTATATCATTTACCTTTTTAGTTTTAAAATCGCTAGTCTGTAAAATGACTTTAAGGCTTCTTTTAGTTTAAAAATCCCTTCTTAATGTTAACTATAAATATTTTTCAAATAGTATGCCTGCTAACTGTAGTTGAAGCAGCTGGTGGATTGGGGCTGGAAAGAACACTGCCCTAGGTTGGTTTGAGGCGCGGAAAACACTGGTTCTGAAAGCTTTGGGAGCTATGGCTTGTGCTCAGTCTTTAAGCCTGAATAAGAATTAAAATATGAAAGACATATGCAGAGAGTACAAAATGCAATTGTGGTTTATTTGGAGAACTGCAAATGGTTTGATATATTCTCAGGAAAGTTGGAGAGTTTGTTATTGATGTTTGAGAAAGCAGTTATAGGAAAGACCCTTGACCTTTCCTATAGGTCAAGAGCCTGGACTAAAGTCATCTTCAGGAATTGCTAAGTAGACCTGCAGAAGGAGGCTAACAAAAGGAATAAAAAGAGATATGGGATGAGTGAAGTGAAAGAGCCAATGATAGCACTAAGGAAGTGAGGCAATCCCTGTTTATAGGACATTGATTTTTAAATTTCAGAGAGAGTGCAGTTTCAGGCAAGGATAAGGTCTAGGGGCAATAATTTTAAATGGCTTAGTGAAGGATAGTGGGCCATTGAGTTTAGAAAAATATTTGCAATGATATAATTGCTGTGATTTGCTTTTAATCTAAAAATTTTATGTGGTATGAAATTTTAAATAACTTTAAGGAAGATTTGAAATCTTATTTAAAGGAAGGCAGTTTAAAAATATTGAGAAACACTGAAATTGGGAGCAATAACAAAGTAAGGGACAGCCAGTTAAATTTAATCTGCAGAAATGTTTTGTTTAATCTGCAAAATGTTTTTTTTATAATTTTTAATTTGAATGCCTGTCAGCCTCATGTACATTCAGCTATACTCATATTACTATCCACTTCAACCCTGAAAGCAATTTAATTTATAAAATCTAGTACATATCTCCCAAGACAATAAGATATTGGCACTGAGAATAATCTTAAGATATGAAACATCCTTTTGATAAAGATACTTTAATAAATATACTTCTTATGTTTATTTAGTTATACAAGTAATGTGTAAATACTAAAATCCTTGTACAACTTCTAACTTTAATTTTTGTTGGATGTCTCATGACCGATTCTAATCCTCCTCCTGTCTGCAGAACTAGCAAATGTCAGTTTGATGTTCTACATCTGCTTCTTAATGGCTCATACTCTCATTGGTTAGAAATGTGAGGCCTTAATGAAAACATCATGGTACTGGCATAAAACTAGACATAGAGATCAATGGAATAGGATAGAGAGCCCAGAAATAAGTCTGCACCTTTATGGTCAATTAATTTTGACAAAGGAGGCAAGAACATACAATGGAGTAAAGATAGTCTATTCAATAAATGGTGTTAGGAAATTGGACAGATAAGTGCAAAAAAAATGAAGCTAGATTATATTTTTTATAATTTTTTATATTTTTAATAAAATATATAAATATAAATATAAATTTTATATGTTTTATATTTTTTATACCATGTGTAAGAATAAACTCTAAATGGATTAAAGACTTAACTGTTAGACTCAAAAACCATAAAAGTCCTAGGAGAAAAATAGGCAGTAAAATCTTGGACATTTCTTATAGCAATGTTTTTTCTGATATATATCCTTGGGCAAGGGAAACAAAAGAAAAATAAACAAATTAGACTACATCAAACTACAAAAGTTTTGCACAGCAAAGGAATCCATCAACAAAATGAAAAGACAACCCCCTCATTGGGAGAACATATTTGCCAGTGATATATCTGATAAGGGGTTAATATTTCAAAATGTATAAAGAAGTTATAAAACTCAACATCAAAGAAACAAATAATCCAATTAAAAGATGGCCAAATGACCTGAATAGACACTTCTCCAAAAAGAATATTTGGATGACCAATGGACATAAGAAAAGNTGTAAGAATAAACTCTAAATGGATTAAAGACTTAACTGTTAGACTCAAAAACCATAAAAGTCCTAGGAGAAAAATAGGCAGTAAAATCTTGGACATTTCTTATAGCAATGTTTTTTCTGATATATATCCTTGGGCAAGGGAAACAAAAGAAAAATAAACAAATTAGACTACATCAAACTAAAAAAGTTTTGCACAGCAAAGGAATCCATCAACAAAATGAAAAGACAACCCACTCATTGGGAGAACATACTTGCCAGTGATATATCTGATAAGGGGTTAATATTTCAAAATGTATAAAGAAGTTATAAAACTCAACATCAAAGAAACAAATAATCCGATTAAAAGATGGCCAAATGACCTGAATAGACACTTCTCCAAAAAGAATATCTGGATGACCAATGGACATAAGAAAAGATGCTCAATGTCACTAATCATCAGAGAAAAGCAAGTTAACACCACAGGGAGTTATCATTTCATGCCCGTCAGAATGGCTATCATCAATAAATCAATAAACAGTAAGTGTTGGTGAGGAGGTAGAGAAAAAGGAACCCTCATGCACTGTTGCTGGGAATGCAGATTGGTGCAGCCATCGTGGAAAGTAGTATAGAGTTACCTCAAAAAATTAAAAATGGAACTGTCTATGACCCAGTGATTCCACTTCTGGGAATATATCCTAAGAAACCTGAAACACTATTTCAAAAGAATATATGCATCTCTATGTTCATTGCAGCATTATTTACAATAGCCAAAATTTGGAAGCAGCCCATGTGTCCATTAGTAGATGAGTGAACAAAAATACTGTGTTACATATACACAATAGAATAATACTCGGCCATAAAAAAAATAAAAAAGAAGGAAATCTTACCTTTTGGGACAGCATGGATGGACCTGCAGAGAATTATGCTAAGTGAAATAAGCCAGGCAGAGAAAGACAAGTACCATAGGATATCACTTATACGTGGAATCTATTGAACAAAATAAACTAACAAAATAGAGTCAGGTTCATAATACAGAGAACAGACTGACAGATGTCAAGAGGGCAGGGCAGGGGGTTGAGGGGCTAGGTGAAGAAGGTGAGGGGATTGGGCAAAGAAAAAACAAAACTCATAGACATACACAACAGTATAATGATTACCAGAGGGAAACAGAGGTGGGGGAATGTAGAAGAAGGTAAATGGGATAAATGGTGATGGAAAGAGACTTGACTAGGGGTGGTAAAACACAATACAATATATAGATGATGTATTAGAGAATTTTACCCCTGAAATCTATATAATTTTATTAACCAATGTCACCCCAATAAATTTAAAAAAATGTGACTGTTAACTGCAATTGTTAAGTTGGAAACTGAAGTCTCATCAATGGTTGTCAGTTACATGTGGAAGTTAGAAATTTCATTGTCCAGTTTCTGTCTATGAAGATTGCATTCTCCTATTTCATTAATATTGCCTATCTGTTATTAATATTGCCTCATCTACTCTAATTCTTCTTATGGTTAGCCATGGGTTTGTAATATATGGCCATGACTGTGTTAAGGTATGTTCTCTATTCCCACTTTTCTGAGAGTTTTAGCATAATTTGGTGTTGGATTCTATCAAGTGTTTTTTCTGTATGTCATCTGCCAATAATGACAATTTTACTTCCTCCTATCCAATTTGGATGCCTTTTCTTTCTTTTTCTTGTCTGATTTCTGTAACTAGGACTTCTAGTACTATGTTGAGTAAGAGTGGTAAAAGCAGACATCCCTGTCTTGTTCCTGATCTTAAGGGAAATGCTTTTAGTTTTTGACCGTTGAGTGTGATGTTGGCTGTGGGTGTGTCATACATGGTCTTTATTACACTGGGGCATTTTCCCTCTGTTACCACTTTACTGAAAGTTTTTATCATAAATGGGTGCTAGATTTTTATCAGATGCTTGTTCTATATCAATTGATATAATCATGTGGTTTTTATCCTTCATTTTGTTTAAGTGGTTTATCATGTTTGTTGATTTGTGGATACTGTACCAGCCTGCATTCCTGGAATAAATCCTACTTGATAATGATGTATGATCTTTCTAATGTATTGCTAGATAGTTTGCTAATAGTTTGTTGAAGTTTTTAGCATCTATGCCTATCAGGGATATTGGCCTGTAATTTTCTTTTCTATAGTGTCTTTATCTGATTTTGGAACTAATTAGGATAATGCTGACTTTGTAAAATGAGCTTGGAAGCCTTCCATCCTCTTGAATTTTTTTGAATAGTTTGAGGAGAGGTGTTAGTCTTTCTCTGAATGTTTGGTAAAATTCCCCTGTGAAGCCATCCAGGGCTTTTATTTGTTGGGATTTTTTAAGCCCTATTTGAGGACATTTTTCGTTGAGAGAGGAGGGGATGGGGAGAGGGAGAGAGAGGGAGGGACGATGGGAGGGAGGGAAAGAAAGAGGGAGTGAGAGAAGGGGAGGGAGAGAAATACCAATGTGAGAGAGAAACATCAACTGATTGCTTTCTCATATACATCCCAATCAGAGACTGAACCCACAACCTGGGTATGTGTCCTGAGTGGGAACTGAACCTGCAACCTTTGGGTGTACAGGACAATGCTCCAACCAACTGAGCCACACCAGCTTGGGCTGTTGGGAGTTTTGTCATTACTGATTCCATTTCACTGGCTGTAATCTGTCTATTCAGATTGTCTTACTATTTCTGATTCCGTTTTGGAAGATTGCATGTTACTAGGATTTATCCATTTTTTCTAGATTGTCAGATTGTTGGCATATACTTGTTTGTAGTATTTTCTTATAATCCTTTGTATTTTTGTAGTGTTAGTTGTTACTTTTTTCCTATAATTTCTGATTGTATCTATTTGAGTCCTCTCTCTCTTTCTCCCTTACTCTCTTTCTCTCTCTCTCTTTTTTTTGATCAGTCTGATTGAGGGCCTGCCAATTGTTTGTTTTCAGAGAACCAAGTCTTGGATTCATTTGTCTTTTGTAATTTTTTTAGTCTCTATGTCATTTATTTTTAATCTAAACTTTATTATATCCTTCTACTCACATCTTTGTTGTTGTTTCTCTAGATCTTTTAGGTGTAAGGTTAGATTGTTTGAGTTTTGTTTTTGTTTTTTGGCCTGGTGAGGTAGATATGTATTGCTATAAATTTTCCTCTTAGAAATGCTTTTGCTGTGTCCCATAGGTTTTGGGTTTTTGCATGTTCATTTTTATTAGTCTCAAAGTAGCTTTTGATTTCTCCTTTGATCTCATTGTTGACCCACTTATATTGTTTATTAACTTGTTATTTAGCCTATCTGTGTTGGTGTGTTTTTCAGTTTTTTACTTGTAGTTGATTTCTAGTTTCCTATTATTGTGGTTGGAAAAGATGCTTGATATGATTTCAGTCTTCTTAAATTTGAGACTTGTATTCTCACTTGTGGTCTTTCCTAAAAAGCATTCCATATTCACTTGAAAAGAATGTATATTCTGCTGCTTTGGGGTAAAATCCTCTGGGGTGAAATATTGATTAAATCCACCTACCTAGTTTGTAGTTTAGGACTGCTGTTTCCTTGTTCATTTCTGTCTCAGTGATCTACCCATTGATGCCAACGGGGTGCTAACATCCCCTCTTATGACTATATTACTGTCCATCTCTCCTTCAATGTCCATCAAGATTTGCTCTATGTATTTAGGTGCTCTTATGTTGGGTGCATAAATGTGTACAAGGGTTATATCCTCTTATTGGATTGTTCCCTTTATCATTATGTAATGTCCTTTATCTCTTATTATACCCTTTGTTTTAAACTTGATTTTGACTGATATAATTACTACTCCAGCTTTTTTTTGTTTCCATTTTCATCATGTATCATTTGTCATCCCTTTACTTTCAGTTGGTGTGTATTTTTCTTTCTGAAGTGTGTCTTTTGTAGACAACATATAATGGATCTTGTTTTTTTTTATCCATTTAACTACCCACTGTCTTTTAATTGAAGCATTTAAATTATTTACATTTAAGGTAATTATTGATCATTGATAGGTATGTATTTATTGCCATTTCATTATTTATAACTGTGTTCCTTCTTTGTTTTTTCTTGTCTTAAAGAAAGCCCTTTAATATTTCTTATAATATAGGTTTGGTGGTAAGAAACTTTTAGGTGTTTGTTTGTTTGTTTTTGTTTTGTTTTGTTTTGTCTGGGAAGCTATTTATTTTCCTGTCAACTGAATGATAGCTTTGCTGGGTAGAGTAGTCTTCATTGTTGGTCCTTGCTTTTTATCATTTTGTATGTTTCATGCCAGTTCCTTCTGGTCTAAAATGTTTCTGTTGAGGAGTCAGTTGAGAGCCATTTGGGAGCTCCTTGTAGGTAACTGTTTTTCTCTTGCTGCTTTTAAGATTCTCTCTTTGTCATTATCCTTTATCATTTTAATTATGATGTGTCTTTTTGTGGGCCTCTTTGTGTTCATCTTGTTTGAAACCCTGTGCTCTTCCTGGACCAGTGTGTCTTTTTCTTTCAGGAGGTTAGGATAGTTTTCAGCCATTATTTCTTCAAATATGTTCTTGATTGTTTCCTTGTTCTCTTCTTTTTCTGATACCCCTATGATGCAGGTGTTGTTATACTTCGTATTGTCCCAGAAGTCCTTTAGACTAACCTCGTTTTTTAAAAAGATTTATTTATTTATTTATTTATAGACAAAGGGGAAGGGAAACATCAATGTGTGGTTGTCTCTCATGCGCCCCCTACTGGGGGCCTGACCAGCAACCCAGTCATGTGCCCAGTTTGGAAATCAAACCAATGGCCCTTTGGTTTGCAAGCTAGCACTCAATCCACTGAGCCACACCAGCCACGGCTAGACTATCCTTATTTTTTTACAAATCTTTTTTCTTCTCATCTGTTTGGGTGTTTTCTACTACCTTGCTTTCCAAAAACACTGATTTTGTCCTCTGCTTCATGTAGTCTGCTAGATGTATTCGACCCCTTGTAGTATATTCCTTATTTGAGATACTGTATTGTTCATTTCTGGCTGGTTCTTTTTTATGGTTTCTATGTTGATTTTCATGCTGTTGAAGTTCTCAATATGTTTTTGAGCATCTTTGTAACCATTGTTTTGAACTATGTATCTTGTAGCTTGCTTGCTTCTATTTCATTTAGTTGCTTTTGGGGGATTCTCCTGTTTCATTTGGGGCATGTTTCTTTGTCTTCCTACTTTGGCTATTTTTCTTTGTTTGTTTCTTGGTATTAGGTAGATGTTCCATGCCTTGGTATGGTGGCTTTATGTAGTAGGTGTGCTGTAGGGCTCAGAGGAGTGGTCTTTCTAATGTCCCGAGCTAAGTGCTGCCACTTTTTATGTAGGTTATGTAAGCCATCCAGTTGTATCAATAGTTGAGTCTTGATTGCTGTTGGCTTGTCCATGGTTGAGGTTGTTCCTTCAGCTGGCTATGAGGATCAACCCTGAATGCAGTGCATAGATGCTATGCAGAGACAGCTCCACAAAGCTGAATTTGTCCCAACAGTGTGTAGTGTGTTCTGAGATTTTCCTTTGTTTGTGCTGCTCATGGTGCTATGATGTGGTCTGAACCACTGGTTGTGTTGGTTCTGGGGCCCATCAGGTTCTGGGGCCCATCAGTGCTGCTAGATGGTAGGCACTGACAGTGACAAGCTCTGTCTGGGCTACACGTTTGGAGGTATGACATAACCCCCAATTTGTGGCTGGTTCTGCAGGGCCTCATTGTGCATGGGAGGGGCCTCGCGCACAGCAAGGCCCATTTCCACTGACACCAAACTCAAGGGAAGGACAGCAAAAGGACCGAAGCTCCCCGAGATCTGCCCTCACCTGTTAGCTGTCTGGTAAGCTCAGGTACTGAAAGAGCCTCTGATGGTATACCAGTTGCTTGAGGGAGGCTCTCAGTGAGTCACCATGGAGGTAGGGGTGACAGTTGTTCACCAGGCTGATAGAGATTCAAACTTGGTGCCAGTGATGGGTTTAAAGCCACTCAGCAGCAGTTTCAGGGCACACCATTATTAGCCTCCACCTGCTTTGTGCCTGTGGACCTTTGTGGTGGGATCATGTCTCAGGGGTTAATCAGGGCATGGCCAGCAGTGTTCATCAGTCCTACACAGAGCAAGCTTTGGTTGTGTGAAGGGAGAGCTCTGCACAGGAGAGGTGATGCTGGTCTGGTATGAGCTGGGGAAAAGTGGTCCACTCAAGAAAAAATGGCCTCACCCAAAAGCCAAACAACTCATTTCCTTCTAGAATCTTCCCAGATCTAGTGGAGAGTCTTCTGTACCAGGGAGCCAAGTTGGCTGTGGCAGGCTGACCATAAGCTCAGCCAGGCAGAGCTGCCGGGAGTTAGGGTGGTGGAGCTTATAGTTCTTCATTGATGGGGCTAGTAGATCTCTTACGGTGGTCCAGAAGCAGCTGCTCTGGCTGTGGGCTGTGCCCCAGGCTGGTACTTGGCTATGGAAATAGCATGTGAGCCATGGGACTATTATGGCCATGGTGGGCAGGGCAGTCCAGGCTAGTATGGAACTGGTTTCTTCTGGCCTGCAGCAGACAGGGAAGGGAGATGGTCTCTGACCCAGAGCCTCACAACTCTGTCTCTGATTCTCTTTGAATGCATCCTCAAGGTCCCTTCAGGAAAGTCTATACCACAGGCTTAGGCAGCAAACTGTTTTAGAGGTTGTGAGGTTGCCTGAACTACAGGGGTGCCAGGAGGGTAGGTTGTACAGTCCTGCTAGGCCAGTGCAGATTGGAGAGGAGTGTTTGCCCCAGGAAAGATGGTGTCTGTGGACACTGCAGATGAGGAACTCAGCACAGGGACTCTGGTGGCTGACCTTTCAGCTCTCTTTCTGGAGCCATACAGCCCAATCCATCCTCACAAGACTCCAGTTTGCTCAGATCCACATGCCCTCTGCTTGAGCCCAGTGTGAGTGGCTGCAAATGAGATTTTGTGTGCTAACCCTTTTAGTGGGCACTGGAGTTTCTAGCAGTATCCCATTTCTCCCTGGTGGGCACAGTGCCCGCTGTTTTTACAGCCAAATGTTATGTGGGAGCCTCTTTTTGGCTCTGTTGCTCCAGGAGGGGGAATTCAATGTGGGATGAAGACCCCATGTGTCTCATGGGGAACCTCTGCAGCTGAGATATCCCTCCAGATTCTCAGCTACCAAACTGGGGCCTGCCCTTTTTGCATCTTCAACCATCCTGTCAATCTTGATGTGGCTTCTGTAAATCCTTGGTTATAAAACTTCTGTTCAGCTAGTCTTCAGTTAGTTGTTTAGGTTGATTGTTCTATAATTTAGTTCTAATTCCAGTTTGGGTCTAGAAGAAGGTGAGTGTAACTTCCACCTACTCTGCCGCCATGTTCTGATTTGTTCTTTTTCTAAAGCTTATTGATTTTGTATTTTGCTACCTTTCTAGTAAGTGTATTTAAGATATTTTTCTAATTTCTCTTGTGATTTCTTCTTTGTTGGATGGTTACTTAATTATTATTAGTGAACTGTATTTTTAGAGTAGTTTTTTTAAGATTTTTTTATTTATTTATCTTTAGAGGGAAGGAGAGAAGGAGAGAAATATCAATGTGTGGTTGCCTCTCGTGAGTCCCCTGCTGGGAACTGGCCTGCAACCCAGGCATGTGCCCTGATTGGGAATCAAACCATGATCGTTTGGTTCACAGGCCCACGCTCAATCCACTGAGCTACACCAGCCAGGGCTTTAGAGTAGTTTTAAGCTCAACAAAATTGAGCAGAAAGTACAGAGAGTTTCCCCATACTCGCTACCCCCCTCTCATGGCCTTCCTCACCTCTCACCAGCGTAGTGCCCTTGTTACAGATAAACAAACATCGACAGGTTGTTATCACCCAAATGATTAGAGCATCCTCTTTCTAAACTACTTGCTTCCTTTAAAAAACAAGCATGTATTGAATTTATATTTAAAAGAAAAATATACATTATATAACATCTACCAAATGTACAAATTAAGAGTTGCATAAATGAAAGAATTATAGTAGAATTTTTCTCATTTGGTTTCTATTTAGATATTGAAAATGAACATTAACTAGTATAACTAGGTGAGGGGAATAAATTATTTACTAGATTATGTATAAATACATGATTTCATTCTTTTTTCCATTTAATTTTTTACTGTACTTTTTCCATTACCATTTAACCCCATTTTACCCACCTCCCGTTGCAATCACCACACTGCTGTCCATGTCCTTGAGTCCTTTTTCATTTCTGCTCAATCTCCCCCCAAAACTCCCCCTCCCAATAGCTATCATCAGACTCTCTATATATGAGCTTGTCTCTGTTTTGCTCGTTAGTTCAGTTTGTTTTTAAGATTTGAAACATCTTTATAAAATAATCTGGTTGAATGAGTCATGTTTTACATGTATTTAGCATATTAGTCTTATTGGAAAATTAAAAATTTAAAAATAAAAATTATTAGCATATTTATTTAAAATAATGTTGGATTTAGTAATAGAAAATTTTTTATTTAAATTGCATTGAAGAATGCAATGTTTTGAATCTATGAAAATAAACACTAAAACAATTTCCTTAAAAGCAATACACATAGTTTTCCAGTATTCATATCTCAGAATATTTTTAAGTCTTTCTGTTTATACAAATTATCTTTTAATAAATACAAATTTTACTTTCTGTTTTGCAATACTATAATTTTAAGTTAATGAAAATTTTGAGTTAAAATACTAATCTCATGTGCTTAATAATTTCCTCTTACATTATGGAATAAATTTTATCACAGGTTTCGTCTTGATATATATCGTTGTTTGGCCAGTCCGGCTCTAATAATGTTAACAGAGGAGGATCCAATTCTGAGAGCATTCGAACTTAGTGCTGATTTAAAAGAACTGAGCCTTGTGGAGGTGGAATTCAGGTGGGAATGAATGAAAATGAATGAATGCTAATGAATGAAAATTATAAATTATATATTTTTTTCAGAATATTTATTTACATTTGATCCAATATGACTAGCTCTTGCTGCCACCTTCTTGGGATTTTCTTTCTTCCTTAGTTACTAGACCCTGGTATAATTTAGGTCACTTCTGCCCGTCTGCTTTCTGCCCCTCTTGCACTGACTGCCCTTAAATCCCTGTTTTCTTCAACATTGCCAAAGGCATCCTAGGGCAGTGGAGAGCAGTGGAGTGGTAGCCTTAAGCAAGAACAAAATTATTTATAACTGCTCTCTGTCCTACTTTCCCTCATTCCCACATTCTTTCATTATCCTTGGAGTGTGATTCTTCATAACTCTCAAAAACAATAGAATGCTTTCTGTATGGTGGGGCTATTGCAACATAGAAACCTAGTCCCTTTTCACTGTTCACTGTTTGGTGGGAGTTTCTACTAGGAGAAATATAACATGTAGAAGTCTTTTCTGAAATGAAGAGTTACATGCAATTCTGGCAATTCGCTGTTGAACCCAAGGAATCACTGTTATCATTTCTCCTAGAGAGGTAAATTAGAGGGAAAAAAGCTTTCAAAAAAGCAGCCTATTAAACTACTGACTTAGACATTTAAAAAATGTTTTTTAACTACATTTGTAAACTTTAGGAAAAGCTGTGAGTCTCTCTCTTACATTAAGTATCCCTGGGGCCCTGCAAGGAAGAGAGACGTGATCAAGATTTCTTGACCGTCCCGCCCTTCCTTTCATGTCCAGCTGATATGTCTCACATTGCTCTCCTCCAGTGGCTTGATAAAGTTGGGAAAATTCAAACTTCTACTTACTGGAAGGGCAAAAAGAAGCTTGTACTTTTCTTTTGCCTTCACAGCAGTATATATAGAGAGTTCTTGATATTTCCGAGTTTAGAAACTTTCTCTTTTAATCTCATAATTGGAGCTCTGAGTTACCACATAAAAGAGCTTATTCAACTCCTTTCAAATGGAAACAACCACTGTGATTACATTGTGATCATAGTCTAATAAAGTTAGATTTTGAAGTTATCATAGAATCATTTTGGGGATCTCTTGTTTTTCTCAATGGGGAATGTGATCTATAGAGGCTAGATATTTTAGTAATATCAACTGCTAATTAGGAACGGAGTTGAACTTCAAAGTAGGAGCAGAGTTGTTGCTAGAATGGAAGGAAAACACATTGCTTCCTTTTTACTATATTTCCATCTAAACTACACAGCTGCTTATTAGTTTTACAGTAATCTATTGGAGATTAAGCAAATTAGGCATATAAAATATAGTAATGCTACATTTGAATCTAGTGGTTTTGCAGCCTTTATCTAAAAGTGAGATATCTTTGTAAAAAATATACACTTTTGATTAATGTTTCCATCTGAAATTAGATTCCTAGACTAAGAAGCAGGTAATACTTCAGTTGTTAAAGAAATCCAACTATTTATTCTTAGGTATTTTGGTTACATACTAAATGCAAAGAATGGGTGACAAAAAATGTTAGCTCCTAAGAAATAGCTTTTAACTTTTTGAGTTACAATTTTATGTAACCAGTTCATGGAAGATCCCATTGTGTAGAAATATTAATCAATGGGAAATCTTCCTATTTTCCTTTCCTTTCTCTTTAAGGAAAAAAGGAATAAAAATTGTTTTCTGAAGTTCAGTTGACTCATAATTATTTATTTCTAAGTTTATTCTTAAATTGTTTTACCCAGACATGTTTAATATAATTGCTATTCTTATGAAGAATTATATGCTAAAACTTCTTAATTTCTCACAAATTGTTTTGGGCCAATCTTTAACAAACAGTTAAGTTCCAAGGAATAGTGATCCTGAAAGAGCACTCTTTATTAGGCATGCTTCAGTATCTTCTGAACTCAATTTTTGTTCCAATGAGCAATTTAAAAATTAATCAAAATACTATTTTAATACCAGAAGTAGAATAAATATCTTCTAGACTATTATTGAAAAAAGGGTTAAAAACTATGTAATAATATTTATTAGATAGCATTAACGTATTGTTTTCTATTTTAAGATAAGTAATATAAAAGGAAGCACTAAATATACTAAATATAGAGAATAAGGGCAAATGAGTTAAGTGAAGAATCGGTTGACAAATACTATTGGAATTTCTAGGAATATCAGTGTGTGTGAGGAAGCGTTGTGCTTCTCTAAGGTTATCAGTGTGAACACCAGAGACGCAGTCGTGTCACAGCGTCCCCACAGCTGTGGAGCATTAGTGTACCACTAGTTTCCTTTGAGTGTCAGTGCAAAATGACTTCAGATTTTTCATACCACCGTCAGAACTAAAATATTACTGAGTAAAAGTTTCCCAGTGAAAATAGCTTAGTTAGAAAACGAAAGTGACATTTCTAATAACCAATCATTGCATTTTGCAGGACTGATTATGAAGAACTAGCCCGGCAGTGTAAAATGTTTGCTAAAGATTTGCTTGCACAAGCCCGGAATTCTCGTGAATTGGAAGTTATTCTAAACCATACATCTAGTGATGAGCCTCTTGACAAACGGGGACTATTAGAAGAAAGAATGAATTTAAGTCGTCTAAAACTTGCTATCAAATATAACCAAAAGGAGGTATGAGAGTTTTGGTGATAGATTGAAATTGCTTCCTCCACCGTGGTCTAGTGGCCCCGAGCAGAGGCTTTGCAGCAGCACATACAGACTAAGACCCTAGTTCTGCTTCATAAACACGTGTCCTTCGGAAAGTTATTGGATCTGTCAGAGCTTTGGTTTTGAGAATTAATAAATATATGTAGTTAAGAGTTTATTATAGTGAGTTCTAGCATTAAGCAAAAATTCAGGGGTAGTTGCTGTTATTTTTAGTAGTTAATTTTCACTATAATAGTATCTACATTAATTACTGTTTTTGCAGAATTGCAGCTACACAGATAAGATCTTGTGTCGTGACCTCATAATGAAGTTTCCATCTCATATTTTGTCTGTCATAGTTTGTTTTATTGATCTGGTTATAATAGTCCTTTTTATAGTAATAGTGCCTTTCCTTTGAAAAATAAAGTATCAGATGTTATGTTTCTTGATTCTTATTTGTTAATTTATTGTGAAACCGAAGGGTGGAGAGGAACATGACCAGATAACTAAGTTGAATGTGATTCTTCTGACATCATCCCTTCCTATTAAAGGAAATACCTATTTCTCTTCCCATACACATACATACACGATTCAGGACCTTGAAGAAGGAAGAAGGCCTGAATTTTCAAGTTTATTTTAAGGCTCATTTACTGAATGAATGTATACATTTTATATGTATACAATGATATACAGTTGATAGTATGGAGTATTGATAAATGGTACTTTAAAGGTATTGCTTCTAAGACCCCTTATTTTTGTTATGAACATAGATATTGGCATAAAACTTGTTTATCAAATTCATTTTAATATAAAAAAGAAGCCTGAAATAGATAATGGCAGAAGGCAAAATACAGGACCTCTGATGCTAGGAACAGAATTTTTTTTAATTTTGGTTGAAAATGTAAGTCTCATATATGAGATCTGTCCAGAAGGTATCCAGCCATGTGATAGGAAAAATAGAGACATTTGTTGAAGAAGATACAAGAAACATTGTACATAGGACAATGACACCTCAGTCCCCTGCAAAGTAGACACCTTAGGACCTCACAGTGTTCTCTCAATTGCCATCAGCTACCACATTGTATTTTCCTGAATCTCATCAACAATCTGAAATCTCCTCCCTTTCAAAGGTGATTTTAGTTTTGGGAAAAGCCAGAAGTCACAGGGCACCAATCTGGGCTGTAGTGAGGCTGAGTCACCTGGGTGATTCAATGTTTCACCAAAAAACTTTGCATAAGATATGATGCATGAGCAGGTGCATTGTTGTGATGAAGCTGCTGATCACTAGTTACCCATGGCTGTGGCCTTCTGAATCGTCCAAATAGTTTTCACAGAGGATGTTTAAGCATAATGCAAAATTGGGTGCAGATTTGTTGTTCTACTCACTTAGTCATTTTTAATGTGACAGCCACATGGTACACGTGCTCACTCCATGATGTCTACTGCCCCACTGACTAGTATAGTTGTCATTGTTCATGCATGTGCATTCCAGTCCACTCTCCTAGGCTGCCAGGTTACATTGATGTTGTGCAAACTGTTCTGATTATATTAATAGTGGCTGGATTTTTTTTCTGCACAGACCCTGTAGCTTGGATACGGGGATTTTAAGATGTTTACTTCAAGATTACCTAGATAGTATATTGTTTATCCAGATCTGTGGCTTCAAATCCTGTATTTTTTCTAGTATTCCAAGATTCTTGGTTAAGATAAAACATTTTAGGGAAAAAATTAAGTATAAGAATTTAGACCAGTGTAGCTATAAGATTGTAAATCAACAAACTAGCTGTGTGGTTTAAAAAGAAAATATAATGCTAACATGTACAAGTAGAAACAGAACAGAAACCCGATGTAACCTTCCTCTGACATATATTTTGACTACACATTATTGACTATATACTAGGTTAATTTATATACTTATTTGTCCCACAACTTAAAATAGACATGAAATTTTAGAATATGGAGATAGAATAGGAGATAACAAGATACAAATCAATAGTAGATTTGTATCAATAGTATTCTAATAGTAGAATAGGAGATAACAAGATACAAAATCAATGTAAGTGATTGGGAAATGAACATCAAAGAAAAGTGGACAGAACCAAGGTAATCCTGGTTAGGGAAGAAACAACCAAGAGGCAATGTATTTATGTATTTATGTACCTGAAGGACACACAAGAGGTAATCAAATGTTTCCTTCTAAAGAAGACAAAAGAAAAGAAAAGAGAAACAGTAATGTTTTTAGTTGAAAGGAAGATATTCCGTAATTTTAAGGATTAAAGAAAATGTAAAATAGCTTTTTAAACTAAATTTCTAAGTATGATTAAAGGAGGAGATAATATTTTCCCAAATAATTGGTAGACTTTATTCATCCTGAATAACAAACTACTCTAATACTTAGTTGCCTAAAATAGCATCTCATCATTTATAATAGTTTTATAATCATTTTATTATGCTCTTGGATTCCCTTGGGACTTAGGAAAGAGCATAGCAAAAATGGTTTGTCTCTGGTTCACTGTGGGTAGGGCCTCACCTAGAGACAGCTCACATGACTGGGAGCTCCCGTCACTTGGAGGCTTCTTCACTCATACCTCAGGTGCTCGAGCAGGCCCTTGAGGACTCGAGCAGGGAGCTCTGAGTGGGCTGGGTGCTCAGGTAGATAGGTCCACAGAGGGTGGGCTTCTTGAGAACTGGAACCATACCGGGGCATGGCCATGATGGTGGGTTGGCTATGGGGAGATGGTCTGAGGGTCCTCTGAGGGCTGACCAGGGTGCCTGCATATAGCCTGGGCTTCCGCACAGCACGCTGGCTTCGGGGTAGTAGGACTTTTTACAGGGCAGTTTATGGATCTGAGAGCAAATGTTCTTCAAAGTGGAAGCTGAATGACCTTTTATGAGCCACCTTCACAAGTCACATAGCATCACTTCTTCCAGAATCTCCTGGTTAAAGCAATCACATGTTGAAGGGTACAGAATATTGATAGCCTACCTCTTAATTAGAGGAGTATCAAAGAATTTGTGTCTCCATTTAGAGGTTTTTTTAAATCCTCACCCAAGGATATATTTTAAATTGATTTTAGAGAGAGAAGAAGGTGGAGAGAGAGAGGCATCAGTGTGAGAAACAGTCATTAATCAGTTGCTTCTCATACACACCAGCTTGGGGATTGAACCTGCAGCTGAGGTATGTGCCATGACCAGGGATCGAACCCGTGACCTCTTGGTGCATGGGACAATGCTCCAACCAACAGAGCTACCTTGGTAGGGCTGTATCTACATTTTAAATCCACCACAGAATAATAAAATTCCCAACTGAATTTTGTTTTTCCAGTTACCTATATAACATTACTATTAACTAAATCACCATTATGCAGAGGGATGGCAAGGACAGCAAACAGTCCTGAGATTGCTTTCACATTTTGGGGGAAGGGTGAAACCATTAGTTTGGGATGCTACTAAATTAGGTAATTGGTAGATGAAAAAGCTATTTCTCTCTCTAGTATTTCATCCTGAAAGACAAAGTAAGATTATTTAAGAACACCTGAATTTGAGCAGAAGAATAAAGAATGAAGTAAGACTTAAGTGCCAAAAAAAGTATAGTATTGAGTTGGCCAAAAAATCTGATTAGTGTTTTCTGTAAAATAAGAGACACATATTTCATTTTCATCAGTAACTTTATTGATTTGGATATTTTGAGTATGTCAGCTGCCTCCCGCTATCAGCTTCTAGTGGGTAGAGGCAGGGGTGCTACTAAACACCTTCTAATGCCTAAGACAGGTCCAGGGCAAAGAATTATTTGGCCAAAATGTCAACAGTACCAAGAAATTTTACAAACCACTTTTGACCCATTTGATCAGTCATAGCCCCTTCTCTATATGCTGCATATTTTTTGTGTGTTTCAGTTGTGTTTTTACTTTTCTTGAAATAATAAAGCATAATGTGCTGAAAATGCTGCATATTTTCTTCCACCTTCAATTAAAATGGCTGCACAAAAATTCACCAATTTTGATAAGTTTTGTTTTAAAGCATGCTCATGTGTCAGCTGTCACAATACCATCTAACAAAATTGTTTCGAATAAAATTACAGATAACTAAGCATGACTAGAGCCATAGTACAGAAGAAAACTAAATGAACTTTTTGGCCAACCCAATATATTAGGAAATTTCTTGGTAAGCACAATAAACAGCAGGAACTTCTTTTACTAGAGTGTTGCATTGTACAAATTATATTCTATCACAGGGAAAATCACTTTAAAATAGAAGATTGGTTAAATATAATTTAGATATCTGAGTGATGTTATAATCACTTTTGCTTTACTTTGGTAATTTCAAACCTGGTCACAGTACTGTATGTACAGTTATCAGAATCCTTAAGTTAACTTCACTCTGTGAGCATTATATTGGGAAAATACTGCCTCTGGAATTTGCAAACTGAAAAGCTTTGTAAACTTTGATAAACTTTTATTTTCTGTACTTAAACTAGAATTTTCTTCTTAGTTGGGAATATTTTTCCTTCCACACAGAGTTTGGTTTTAAGCAGACTAAAGACTATTGCACTTGAAATTTTCTGTTTTTGTACATGTGTCTGATGCTTATGCTTCGATTGCTTTGCTAGCTTGATATCTTTGTTTCCTGTAGCAAAAATCATTAATTTTTGTAGACTGAAGTCTCTTCCTATGGTTTTACTTGGCAACTGTGAAATTTCATAAACATTTTTATGAGTATTTATAAATTAAATGTTACAAAGTAGCTAAGTAGGCTAGTAATAATCATTAATACATAATAGTGCATGCTATCAACTAGGCACTACTTTAAAGAGCTTTATATTTAATCCCCATAACAAGTTTATGAAGTAGATACTGTCTCCATTGTCAGACAGGGAACTTGAGGCTTAGGCAGGTTTCACAACTGCTCCAGGTCATTTAATAGGTGGCAGAGGTAGGTTTGGGGCTGGGTAATCCGGCTCCACAGTCTGCGCTCTGAACCTCTACACTCTGTATTACGTGTAAGAAAGAAAACCTATGTGGACTGCAGAAAATTGGCTTTTTGCTACTCAAGCCTTGAATATCAATTAAACATGGTGTTATCACATCCTATTTGCAGGTTCACCTGACTTTTTTCTCATACGTGCGTATTCCTTTTCAGTTTGTCTCCCAGTCCAACTGCCAGCAGTTTCTGAATACCGTTTGGTTTGGACAGATGTCAGGTTATCGACGTAAGCCCACCTGTAAGAAGATAGTGACTGTTTTAACAGTTGGCATCTTCTGGCCACTTTTGTCACTTTGCTATTTGATAGCTCCCAAATCTCAGTTTGGCAGAATCATTCATACACCTTTTATGAAATTCATTATTCATGGAGCATCGTATTTCACATTCTTGCTGTTACTGAACCTATACTCTCTTGTCTACAACGAAGATAAGAAAAACACTATGGGACCAGCTCTTGAAAGGATAGACTATCTTCTTATACTGTGGATCATTGGTAAGTACCAAGTTCGCTTGAAAGGCTGTGCCCATTAATTCTCCTTTGCTTACTGGCATTATAAATATCTATATTCAATTTGTAATTTTATACTATTTACACATCAAGAATTTGAACACTTTTATGATCACAGAAGACTTAACTAACATTTTTACAAAAATAAATGTTCCTGAACTTGGTGATAAGGGAACAGAGCTCTTACTAATTAATTACATGGAAGTTAAAATTTTTTATTATCAGTCTCTAAAATTGTTTATGATCATTAAAAACAAATTTTGCTGATAAGTGCTTTTTTTGGTATAAGATGGTGAACCTAGTCTTACGTATTTTGAAATGTAATATATTTTATACTTTGTTGAATTTTAAGAGTTAAGTATTTTGTTTTATTACATCATTAATTTTCTTTTTAAGAATCTATGAATCTGCCCTGGCTGGTGAAGCTCAGTGGATTGAGCGCGGGCCTGCAAGCCAGAGGATCGCAGTTCGATTCCTGGTCCGGGCACATGCCTGGGTTGAAGGCCAGTTCCCAGCAAGGGATGCATGAGAGGCAACCATACATTGATATTTCTCTCCCTCTCTCCTTCCCTCTAAAGATAAATAAATTTTAAAAATTAAAAAAAATTAAAAATAAATAATAAAAAAAGAATCTATGAATCTTTGTAGTTACATTTTCCTGGTTACTCACTCTGTAAATCAGTTCTTTGTACTGATAGCCAGATCTCTTTAGAAATTACAGGGTTTTAATATATATATATAAGACACTTTGTGAAATTGGTTTTTATAAGTATTAATGCTGTGTAATGAATATTTTAAATAGCCTTCTGCTGCCCTTACCCCTTTTTTGATGGGGGTGAAAGGTAAGGAGTTCAGGTATAATTGTGTTGTCCACCTATGGACTTTTAAGGACATCTCCTTCACTTCCCTCTGTATTTCATTCTTGTTTTGAGCCTCAGCATTTCTGACTTATCTTTCTACTATTTGCTACAGAGTAAAAGGATATTGAAATTTAGTCTTTTCTGTGGTATAAAACACTGATGAATATGTTTTTGATCATTTCAGTTATTACATAATTTGAGAACAGGTAATGTAAAATGTCCACTTTTAATTCGCAGCTGTAAAATTAATTTGCATATTTTAGATTTTTTGGAAGTTAATTAATCTTAAATAACTTGATTTCAATCAGAATTTTACTTTTAGAACTATTCGGTCCATAATACGTTAATGTTTAAAATTAGGTAGATAGCCCTGGCTGGTGTAGCTCAGTGGATTGAGCATGGGCCTGCGAACCAGAGAATCACGGTTCGATTCCCAGTCAGGGCACATGCCCGGGTTGCAGGCTAGTTCCCAGCAGGGGACTCATGAGAGGCACCCATACACTGATATTTCTCTCCCTCCCTCCTTCCCTTCCCCTCTAAAGATAAATAAATAAAATCTTTAAAAAATAATAAAATAAAATAAAATTAGGTAGATAAAACAGACTTCCAGTCAGATGGCAGAGTAGGTACACCAATGTGCTCACCTCCTCCCTGACCACATCAAAACTATAACTAACCTGCACAACAGCCATTACTGAGAATTACCTGAAGCCTAGTTGAGCAGAACACCTATAATTAAGGATATAAGAAAGGAGCCTCATCAAAACCCGTGGGAGGGATGGAGACCACACGCTGTGGCGGCTAAGAATCAGAAGGCTGTGGAGGTTCCCCCTGAGGAGCAAAGGGTCCCACCCAGCCTTACATGACGCCCTAGCCTGGGGCTCTAGTACTGAGAAGTCCCTGTATCCCTGGTTGTGAAGACCAGCAGGGGTTGTAGCTAAGGGGATTATGGCTGAGTGAGAAGGGGGGCTTTTAGAGTCCCAGGCTTTCCTTGTAAAGGGTCCATCTGAGGACTTACCTTGGAGACTGACTCACTGGCTCTAATTTCAGTGTCAGGGCAGTAGTCAGGGGTGTACTTGGAGGAACTGGATTGTCTGGCTTCAGGGCAAAGGCTGGAAAGGCCACTTTCTCCCAGGCAAAAATGCTAGCAGAAGCCATTGTTCCTTTGTTGAGCCCTCCACGACCCAAGCTGCAGTCGACCTGGCTAACACTGCTCACCTTGTCCTGGTGATCTCCTAAGTCCCTGCCTCACCCATTTGGAAGGTCTACCCAAGCCTCTTCTCATGGCTTTTCTGTACAAAAGGCCTGTCTTGCCTCATGCTACTGACTTTCCTAAAATCTTTCAAAGGTTCACAAAACTTAAACAAGTAGCATCTGAACTTGGCCTGTCATGTACCTCTTGCTAAGCAGCCTCAGGCCTGGCACTAGTGACATCCAGCCTTGGTTCACAGCTGAGCCTCTCCCAGGTACTGCCAAGCCCAGCACAAGCAGCAACATCTACAGATCATTTTGTAGTTTATAACAAGTGGCCCCAGCAGGTCATAGGCAGTAGCTGACCCTGGCCTGCACCAGAGCCCCTCCCAAGAGGCTCCAGAACCAACACATGCAATGGCCAGCATCAGAGCACACCAGAGCACAATCCAGTCATCACTACTCAAGACACACACAAAGGGTGGACATGGAAGGCACCAGAACCTCTTTAGAGTGCATTCTGCTCTGTAGGTTCTACCCTAACACAACATCTCCTCCACTGGAGTCATGGTCAGCCCTCACAACCAATCAGCCTCATGGGCAGTCCCTCCCTTTTACATGCCAACAGCAGTCAAGGCTTAGCTACAACAAGAGGATGCACACAACCCTCACCAGGGTCACACTTGGGGCAAAAGCCAGGTGATCAGGGAGAATTGACCCCTGAGCCCTTGGGGACACCTACTACATAAGGCTACTTTACCAAGACCAAGAGACATAGCAGCTCTACCTAATGCATAGAAACAAACAGGGAAGCAGCCAAAATGAGGAGATAAAAGAATGTGGCCCTAATGAAAGAACAGAACAAAACTCCAGAAAAAAACAAACAAACAAAAAATGGACAAGCAACCCAACAGATGCAGAGTTCAAAGAACAGGTTACAATAATGCCCAGTGAATCTAGGGAAATAGTAGACCAACTCAGTGAGTACTTCAACAATAAAATAGAGATAGAGAATATAAAAAAAGAATTAGTGAAATGCAGAATACAATAAATGAAATGAAGAATACCTAACAGGGAATCAACAGTAGAATAAGTAAAGCTGAGGATCATGTCAGCAATTTGGAAGGCAAGGTAGCAGAATATACCCAATCAGAACAGCAAAAAGAAAAAGTACTATTTAAAAATAAGGATAATTTAAGAGGGCTCTAGGAGAACATCAGGAACATGAACATTTGCATCACACAGGCACCTAAAGGAGAGGAAAGGGAGAAAAAGGTATTAAAAACTTATTTGAAGAAATGACAGAAAACTTTCCTAACCCAATAAAAGAAGGAGACATGCTAGTCTGGAAGCACCGAGTCCCAAACAGAATAAACTCCAAAAGGCCCACACCAAGACACATCTTAAGTAAAATTAAGCAAAAGGTTAAAGACAAAGAATTTTAAAAGCAGCAGGAGAAAATCAGTTAGTTACCTACAAGGGAGAGCCTATAAGACTGTCAGTTTCTCAAAAGAAACTTTGTAGGCCAGAAGGGATTGGCCCAAAATATTCTAAGTGATGAAAAGCAAGGCCTACAACCAAGACTACCCAGCAAGGCTATCATTTAGAATTAAAGGAGAGATAAAGAGCTTCCTGATAAGAAAGAGCTAAAGAAGTTTACCACCACCAAATCAGTATTATAAGAAATGTGAAAAGAGTCTTCTTGAAGAAGAAGGAGGAGGAGGAAGGGGAAGGAAGTGGGAGGAGGAGGAGAAAGATAAGAAATGTTAAACAATAAAATCTTGCCATTTGTACTAACATGGATGAATTGGGAGGGTGTTGTGCTGGGTGGGGTGGGTTGAACCAAGAAAGACAAATTCTGTGTGCCTTCACTTATATGTAAAATCTAAAAAATGCTAAATGAACTGGCAAGGGAGAAGCAGACTTATAGATACAGAGAATGTTTGGTTGGTTGCTGGGTGGAAGGGTGTTAGGGGAATAGGTTAAAAGGGGGAAGGGATTAAGATGTACAAATTGCCAGTTAAAAACAGTCATTGGGATGTAAAGTATGATATAGGGAATATGGTCAATAATATTGCAATGACTGTGGTGCCAGATGGGTACTAGACTTAGAAGGGTGAACATTTCCTAAGTTGTACAATATAAATATCTAATCACTATGTGTACAACTGAAACTAATATAATAGTATGTGTCAGCTATAATTGAAAAATAAAAGGTATTAAAAATAAAACTAGGTATATAAAGTAAAAATAATATACATCTGAACTTTAGGTCAAAGGCTATGAAATAATTTCTTATTAATATTTTCTTTTTCTTTGTTTCTGTTACTTTTTCTAAAATGGTATGTTTAATTTAGTAAATAATTTATACTTTATCATATGTAGTTCCAAATTGCATAGTTATAGATCTTTTCAATGTGAAATTTGTGTACATTGTTGAGTAAGTTAAAAAATACTGGGCTGAAAGAAATCTCTTAAGAAACACTTCCTCTATTCATTTGGGTGTCCAACCTTTGGAGTCTCTGGGCCACACTTGAAGAGGAAGAGTTGTCTGGGGCCGCACATTAAATACACAAACACTAACAAAAACTGATGAGCCAAAAAAAGGTTTTCATAAATTTCCGATTTTGTGTTGGGCTGCATTCATAGCCATCCCGGGCCACATAGTTAAATCTGAAACTATTTCTAAAAGATTGTTGTATATACCTTAGTCATAAAGAAAGGAAGTTTTATACAGTTTATTTATAACCCACTGTTTAAATGGTAATGAGTAAGATAGAAAATATCTTTTTTTTAATAAATAAGATTCAGTTTACCCAAGTCTGTGTAAGAACCAAATTACAGTTATATTTCCTAGCAGCGAGCAAACACTCATTGAATTCAAAGCCCTTCCACTCTTTGGATCGAATGAACATGCTGCTGTCACTGAGTGTGGCAATGATGGTAAAACTGTGGCTACTTCTTTTTGATTGTGGTGACCCTGTTTTCAATACCATTATTGCACGCACACACACACAATATGATTTATCCTCCAATCATATTCTGCCTCAATAGAATTCACTGTGAGTAAGCCAGTAAAATTCCTGAAATTATTTTACTTTCCTCAGTACAGCTTCTGCTTTAAACATTTAGATCTCCATAAACCTTGCCAAGGATGTCTTCTAAGCCTGTTACACAAGTGGATTACTATGGGCTTTCTTAAGTATATAATCTGAATGTGGTCTGAGGAAACACAGAGGAATCGTTTGCCTGCTTGTCAAAAGTCGCTCCTTGGCTCACTTTATCTCACGCCAGGAGCACAGTAAGCTTTGACTCACGGTGACTGACTTTTGTACATTTGTTTCCTGTTCGTTTTCTTAGCCCTCCAGAAAAGGTAGGGTTAAATTATAAAAATTAAGGTAGGGAAAAAGAAACTGTGTTGGTGAATGCAAGAATACTAATGGTATCCTTTCTTAATTTTATACTGTTAGAATATACTAGAACAGCCACTATAAAACTGTATTTCAGAAAATGGCATACCTGCTCTGTTTAAGCACGGGCAGAAACACACAGGGCCCAACATTCATGGAGCTTGTGGTCTAATTAAGGCAAAAACAGACAAACAAACAAACAAAAAACCCAAACAGAATAACTTGAGAATCATATATAAATTCAAAATCTCAGATGAGTTAAGTGCTACTAAGTAAAGGGCAGGGAGCCAGGAGAGCAAGCGTATTCTAAGGGTGTTTCAACCTAGTCAGATTAGAAAGGCTGTTCTATGGAAGTGCTAAATGAGCTAAGATCAAAAGTGTAAATAGGAGTCAACTAGGAGAATTGGGAAAGCATTCTAGGCTGATACAAAGTTGAATTCAGAGGCCCAGTGGCAACAGGAAGCATGGTACAGAGAAGGAACCGAGGAAAGGCTGGAGCAAGGGAGGTGAAATTCAAGGGGAAGCTGTATAAACAGGTGTGCTCCAGACCATGGAGACTTGCAGGCCATGCTGAGTAACTGACTCTACTAAGAACAATGGGAAGCCATTGCCAGGTTTAAGCAGACGATCAGGTTTGCCTTTTGAAAAATCATCTGGTTACAGTGTGGAGAATGGGTTGGGAGGGTAGGGCTGTAGCAAGAGTAGATGGAGGGAGACCAATAGGACGCTGTTGCAGTACTCCGGTGGAAGCTGGTGGTGTCTTGGATTTGGGGATATGATAGGAAAAGAGGTAAAGAAACAGACTCGAGAGATATTTACAAAGTGAAGCCAATACAACATGGAAATACATATTATGTAGGGGTGAAGGAGATTATTAAACAACATAGATATTTTGGTAGAGTACTAGGGTTGGAGGTTTGTGAGTGGGTATACCTACAGAGTGGTTCTGGATAGGCTGTAATTGCAGTCTTTGAGATATCCCAAAGAGATGTCCATCAGACATCTTAGCCTGGGGCTGAAGAGGAAGTCTAAACTTGAGTTAGCCATTGTGAATGAACTATGGTCATGGATGGGACACTGGGGAAAGTATAAAATTAGAAGAAGAGAGGACCTACAACCAAGCCTTGAGGAATCCCCAAATCATGGAATTACGGTTTGCTAATTTTTGTTTCTAATTCTAAAAAAACAAAAACAAGAAGGATCCTAAAATACAGTACATTGATTATGTAGCAATTGCATTGCTTATAATAGTTTAAAGTTACTTTGTTCTTCCAGTTCAATTCAGAAGAATGAAATATGTTGTGTATTAGCTTCGTTTTTGGTGTGGGGTGTGCCCAGGAGGTGGGAAACTGCCTGACTGTGGTACTTACTGTTCTTTCATATGTCTCGGCCTTTTTTGACCAAAAATCTTCTCTAATTCATGTTCCGATTTTAGTCAAGAGTTCCCTTTGGTATAATATTGCATTTTACATAATACAGTTCTACTTACTTTTGTAAGCATTGGTGGGGGGGTAGTGTTACAGTGTCACAGTGTTGGAGTTAATAAAATGTACACTATTTGGTTTAACATTTTCAGATAGTTCATTATATTTTCTTTTTTTTCTCCCCTGCTACTTCTTCATTTAAAATAGCTGCTCATCCAAGTGGAATTCTTTCTTTTTAAAAAAAAATATTTTATTTACTTTTAGAGAGAGGGGAAGGGACGGAGAAAGAGAAAGAAACATCAATGTGTAGTTGTGTCCCCCCCAGGGACCTGGCCCGCAACACAGGCTTGTGACCTGACTGGGAATCAAACCAGCGACACTTTGGTTCTCAGGCTGGCACTCAGTCCATTGCGCCACAACAGCTAGGGCGTAAGTGGAATTCTTAAAAGTGCCTTTCTTGCCAGATCTGCGAATATTTGTAAATGTTTTTTCTATGTAAAATATGGTTACTGTATATTTAAGATGTTATGAACAGAATTTTTCAAGAATGTATCGTGTTTCCCAGGGGAATTATTCTCCCTGGTGGGAAGCCAGAGAATGATTCTGATTGACTTAACTTGATCTTCACCCACATGTTACATTACAACACTGTTCTGTTGTTACTTTATAATATTTTAAAGATATCTTCATGTAGGAATGTATCATAAAACTATCCTGGATTACATTATTGTTCTCTGACACTCCTAGGAATATATAACTATGGAGGAATCTCTGGCCAAAAATGAGGAAGTTTTGTTTGTTTTTTATGTGTTTTAGCTGTATATGTTTATTCACTTAACATAAATTTTTGAGCACCTGCTATGCTATTCAGGACATTTACATTCAGTTCATTGGTTAATAAAACAGATTCTTACACTTGAAGAGCTTACCCCAAATGAGGGGAAGATAGTTAATAATAGACGTACTAAGTAAACTGTACCCAATGCTTAAAAAGGATAAGTACTAAGCGGAAAAATAGAAGCAGAGTCGGGGTGGGGGCGGTTGGAAGCATGGGGTTTGCAATTTTAAATAGAGTGATAAGAGTAGGTGGTGGCAAAGACACGAAGTGAGGGTGTTAGCCAAATGGATGTCTGGCTGAGGAGCTCCCAACCAGAGGGAAGTGCCGATGTGAAGGCCTGGAGGCAGGAGTCTTGTGTGTTGCAAGAACAGCAAGCAATCAAGGAGGCCAGTGTGACTAGAGTAATAGAAGGAAAGATCGGAGAGGAGGTCAGGGAGGAGAGGTAATGTATGGCTTTGCAGTCTATTGCGAGGAATCTGGTTCTGACTCTGAATGAAATGGTGTAAAGGAAGGTGCAATGCCCACCCTGCATGATCAACAGCAGTGATTTGGGGTTCACATTCGCGCTCGTAGGACACAATAGGCAGAAACCTGGTACCAGGCGTACTTAGCTTTGTAGGGTACAAACAGAAAGTAGGGCATGACAGCTTCAATACATCTTTGTTAGCGGTTCTTACAAAAGTTTGGGGCTGCTTCAAAACCTCATAGCAGGCACACTCGGTTATATGGGATATGGCCACTTGGATGTGTGTGGCCAGCTAGAGAAGCCTCAAATCTAGAAGGAACTGTATCTAATAAAGCCTAAGCATGTAGCTCCCACAACAGCCACATTCGTAAGTTAAATGAGACATCACACAGAGAAGCTGAGGCCTGTGTTTCTCCACATTTTTACATACTTGCTGTGTATACTTCATGGTCTTTGAGTTCAGTCATAGTCTTCCTGGTCCAAATGTAGTTTCTCAACTGGTGGTTATTTCTATAATGTTGAAGCACAGCTGTCCTTCCATATTTTTCTTAACATAGTATGCTTCCAAGGAAGTCACTTTAATAGATGATAGTATGAGATTATGTTCCCATGGAGAAAGAGTTCTGACCTTCCGTGAATTCTTCTTTTTTTGAGAGTTACTACCGGGTTTTGAGGAGAAAAGTTACACTTGGCATTTTAAAAGGATTACTCTGATTGCTGTGTTGAGAATAGATTTTAGGGACATTGGAGTAAAGGAAGGGAGACCACATAGGCTATTAAAGCAATCCAAGCAAGAGATGATGGTGGCTTGAAGTTGAAGTAGTAGTGAGAAGGGTTAGATGCTAAGTGTATTTTGAAAATAGAACCAAAAGGTTTTGCTATCGCATTGAATGTTTGGTTTAAAAGAAACATTAAGTCAAGGCTGATTCAAGGACATTTGGATGGAGCAACTAGAAGAATGTAGTTGCCATCCAATGAAATGAAAGTCTTCAAGGGCAGCGAATTTAGGGGCAGAGATTAGGAGTTCAGTTCAGACATGTAGGACATCCAGCTGGAGACATAGAGTAGCCAAGGACCTATACAAGTAGAATTCAAGGGAGGGTTAGAGATATTTATTATATAAATACAGGGTGAGTTTAGAAACATAACATTTGGAAGTCTGCCACACATACGTATTTACAGCCGTTAGACCAGGCTGGATGAGGTCACTGCAAGAGTGAGTGTAGGTGAGAAAGGGATCAGGAACTGAGCCTTTGACATGTGTGTCTGTGGGGCATCGATTTATTTGTTTTCTTTGGCTTGTTGACCTTACTCCCTCTCTGTGAAAGATATTATATGAAATTGAAATTGAAATTAATATCTTTCAATTAAAAGATATTAATTGAAATTGAAATTGAAAAGATATTATATGAAATTTTGTTTCATTATATGAAACGAAATTGTTATTTTGTTTCAAACTTTAGAATTTTTACTGAAAAGTTATTTTTTTTCTTAATGAGGCTATAGCTGATGCAAATGTTATTTGTTTGATACTTTGGGTCTTAAAACATTTTTCACTTTATTATTGAATTAACAGAGCGTTATCTGATTTTTTCCTTCTTTTTTTTTTAGGGATGATTTGGTCAGACATTAAAAGGCTCTGGTATGAAGGGTTGGAAGACTTTTTGGAAGAATCCCGTAATCAACTGAGTTTTGTCATGAATTCACTTTATTTGGCAACCTTTGCCCTCAAAGTGGTTGCTCACAACAAGGTGACTATTAGCTGTGTCAGTTGGAGGCATGGATGAAGTTTATTTAGGAAGAACCTGGTTAGATACCTAGCTACCTAATTCAGAATTACGTTGGCTCGAGTCTGTATCTGATATGTTTTCATTTTAAACCTACCCCTGTGCAAGGGCCTAGTGCACAAGGCTGCACTCCCTCCAATAGTTTAAAGGAGGTGAACCACCTTTCAATGATGGTTACCTACTATATGTCAGGCACCGTGGTTGATACTTGCTATACTTTATCTCATTTTATCCTCATAGGGGCTCTGTGAGACAGGCGTCCTTATCCCCATTTTTCAAATAAGGAAAATGAAGCTCAGAAATGTTAAGTAACTTGTCCAGGACCACACAGTAAGAAACCAAGACTGGATTTAAATCCAGGTCTGTCTAGATGTTTTCTTTCTACCGAATGCTGATTCCTTATATCTGAGCTAGGTTTATTTACCTCATTGATCTGTAGGTACTTAAAATGAAAACACAAAGTTATTTAAATTAATTAGCATTAGATATCTTCACATCTGCCAGAAAAAACTTACATGAATACAATTCATTATATAGTATTTCTCACATTCCAAAACATGATTTATTTTACACAGCTTAAAAAGTAATGTATATGTAATCATTTTTCTGATACCTATGTTAAATTTAGAAATTGACAAATATCTAGCTTTATTGATATCTTCCAATTTTACTTGTATAAAGATTTATGCTTCCCCTAGCCTAGAAAAGGTAATAAAGATATGGTATTTTCTGGATTTTTGGACCAATTTATAGACTATAGGAAAAGTGAACTGGTTATCTAACATCACTTTACTTTATTAGAAACTCTGTTCCTTAAAGGAACGTGTTTGTTGGGTGTCTTCAATGACCAGAGTTGTGAAATTATTAAGAAATAAAAATTGGTCATATATAGATAGATGATTGAAGAAAGAGTTGAGGGTCATTGCTTTTTAGACTGGTCTCTTTAGTTGTTGAAGTGAGGTGCTTAGATCATATATTAACCAAGCCAGGACATTTTGAGAATTAAAGGGGACAAATACTGTTAACAATTGTGCCAGGGTAACTGATTTATAGCTTGAGACTATCCCAGACAATTGGAACACGTGGCCACTCTACGTCTGGACACAATGCACCCTCTTCGCTGTGGCATTTACAAGGAATAAGACCCTCTCTAGAGGGTCCATCATTCTGGAACCTGGAGTCAAGGGGCCAGGTTAATTTAATATGATAGCTAATTAATTAACATGTGGACATACTTCAAATTTGTGTTGTGGAATTTAAGAAAAACTAGCAAACATTTTATTTGTAAAATGTTCAAGGACAGTTTTGAAACTGTTTAATTTTTTTAAAACCTAACAATTTCTGAGAAAACCTCATATAGAGTAATGACATTGCCTTATCTATGTAGAAATCTTTTATTTAGTTAAAACAGTTATTTCTATTAAAAGAAGAAAAACTTTATAAAACATAAATGGTGATCTCCCACAAGGAGACATAACTTATATAGGTTTTTTCCCCCAAGAATTGCAGTATGTTTCTGTTTTCCTAAATTGAGAGATGTATTTACCTTTGGCTTTTCCCCCTAACTTTAGTTTCATGACTTTGCTGATCGGAAGGACTGGGATGCATTTCACCCTACACTGGTGGCTGAAGGGCTCTTCGCGTTTGCAAACGTGTTGAGTTATCTTCGTCTGTTTTTCATGTATACGACAAGTTCTATCTTGGGTCCATTACAGGTAAATAAATAACGTTTCTTAAAGGTTATTTGTTAGATGTCATCCTTATTAATATGTTTCTACCTGTCCACTGGAACATTGTTCTCTCATGATGTTAAAGCTAACCTTTGTTTTTGAAAAAATTAACAATTGAAAGGACACAGTGTGTTCACCTCCTTTGCTTCTGGCTTAATGATAATCCTCAGCTTTCAGGTATTGAAACCGTACTAAACTGTGGCCCATTGTCTGGCTCTTCCTCGTCCACAGACATAGATAGGTTTTAAGTATAGTTATACTTCAGAATTAGAGAGACATAAAAATCTGCTTCTTACCAAAATGAATCTCACATTTAAAATTTTAAGTGATAAATCTAAGGGAGCTGTTGTATAAACAGAATTTATACTACGTGGGTTTGAAAACATGTAAGCTCTATTTTAAAAAATACTCTTTCACTTTATTTAGTAAGTATTAAATGGGATAAGTTGAAAAATAGCATATTTAGAGCTAAAAATTCACAGAATTCATATAGCCCAGTTTTCATATAGTATATTATATATGAAAAAGCTGAGCTTTTGAGATATTATGTGATTGTTATGCATGCGAGTCCAGGGCTAAATGCTTACTTTTTTTGCAGTAAAGAAAGGACTCAAAATTGGCTGAATTTACCCCGCAGATTTTATTAGTTGATTGTTTTATAGAAAATGGGATCAATTATGTTAGGTGATTGGCTCTACATAAACTCTTAAGTTATAAATCTGAAAATCTGAGCAATATTTATTTTTTCTTGATAAATCAAAATTTACTAACAATTTTGGATTCACTTTTATATTTTTAAAGGATATATTTTTTGGAAACTAAGACTAAACTTATTTTCATCATAATTTTAAAAAAATTTTTTATTGTTGTTCATTGACAGTATCCTATATTTAAATACAAGGCAAAATTACCCTTTCCAGAGATGTGAAAATAGAATGTGTGGGGGAAACCTGATTTGATTTGGTTTGTGCTGTCATCCTCAACAGTGTTTCCTGAAGTATGACTGCCTTAACCAGGTCTGATGGAAATAAGCTTGGGGCACACTGCATTCCATATACTTCTTTTGGGAATTCACAGTTCACATTATTACAGTAAAGTCTGTGAGAAAGAAGTAAAGAAACTTGTTTAACCTTGTTCGAACTGTCATTACTTATATTCACTTAATGCCATACCCATCTTTCACAAAATAAGGTCTCTGTTTTCCTCCAAAATATAGTATGTGAAACACCGGTTTGAACCAACTTTTTTATTTATTTAGTTTTGCCACTAATATCTTCTATGAGTATTTTAATTAAGAGTTAACAGTAATTTTACATGCATGTTGATTTTTAAGCTAAAAACTGATGGTATCACTCAGTTCATGTGCTAGAAATTTCTTTATAAATTTCTAGAGTTAAAAAGGAGAAAGTATATTACTCTTTCTTACTGAGTTATCTCTTCGTTTTTCTTATCTACTTCAAATTATCTATTTGTCCTCCAAAGTCTCTTCCCCAAAACTATACTTGTATACACAAAAACTGTGGTTGCCATTTCTACTGTTGGCTGTGTTTTCTCTTCCAGCAGGGTAATTCATGGGGTTCTAATAGCCATAGAACTGACAAGTAGTTTGTGAGGCCTACAAATATTTATTGTGCTCCTGTTTTTTAAAATGTCTTCAGGTTAATCATAATACACATTTAAACATTGTGATCTAGTTCAGCAAATGATTTTTTAAAAATTATTAAGGTATAATTTGCATAGAATAAAATGTACCCATCTCAACTGTATAGTTTGATGAATTTGGTGAATGTATACACTTGTTTAATTACCACTATAAGCAAGATATAGAACATTTGCATTCCTCCTAAGAGTTTCTTGATGCCTTTTTGCATTTAGTATTGGGTTGGCCAAAAACTTAGTTTATTTTTTTTCTGTACAATGTCTTTAGAAGTGCTTAGTTGTCTTTAATTTCATTGGAAACAATTTTGCTCGATTGTATAGTGACGGCTGCATTTTTAAAAACTTATCAATATTGGTAAATTTTCATGCAGACATTGTAATATTGAAGGTAAAAGAAAATATGCAACTTTTTAGTATGTTATGCTTTATTATTTCAAGAAAAATAAAAATGCAACTGAAACACAAACAAAGATTTGTACAGTGTATGGAGAAGGTGCTGTGACTGATCAAAAGTGTCCAAAGTGGTTTGTGAAACTTCTTGGTACCATTGACATTCTGGCCAAATAGTTCGTCACTGTAAGGCTGTCTTATCCGTTGGAAGATGTTCAGCAGCACCCCTGGCCTCTACCTACTAGATGCCAATAGCAGGAGATAACCAACATACTCAAAATATCCGAATCAATAAAGTTATTGATGAAAATGAAAAATGTGTCTTTTATTTCATGGAAAAAACTAAACAGACTTTTTGAACTACCCTTATCTCAGGCAACCATTGATTATATGCGTGTGGTTGTCTAATGTAGGCTAGTCTGAGAACAAGGATTTGAAAGTACAAGTAGAATTAATGGGGTGTTACAAAGCAAACCTTCCAGACAGAAAGTCATCTCCATCTTTAGAGTCTGACTGGTTCCCATGGATGCAGCCTCCTTGCTGCAAGTCATCACATCAAGGGGAAGAGCAGAGGGCAAAAGGCAGATAGCCTGGGCCTGCTGTCTTTCTCTTTTTATTAAGAGAATAAGTACTTTCCAAATACTTCCACTTGTAACTCATTGGCCAGAATGTGTGCATGGGACTAGTTGTAGCTACAAGGAAGTCTGAGGAGATAGTACTTTTAATTGAGCTTATTTTCCCTCAAGAAACCAAGATCTGGTTAGTTAGGAAGAGGGCAAAAAATAGATATTAAATAGAAACCTGTAGAGTCATATTTTCAGGCTTTTTGAAAAGAAGCTTTCATGTAGAATTGTTTTCTAGTGTAGTCTCATTAACACAACAGATTTGTATAACATAATGGTGCCAATGTATTCTAGAGTAATTTTGTGTATAACATGTGTAGCTCCTTTTTTATATTTCCTTCATCATAAGTAAGAAACTAAATCAAACTAGAGTAATCCAGTTATGAATATAAAACTAAAATAAATGTGAAAAGGAAATTGACAGTGTTAACTACTTTAGCAAAAGTACAACTTTTCTCCTTTATGTACATAACCTACTATTTCAGACAGTGTTTTTATGTAATAACTGCAGTTGTTTGTTAAATTTATCTGCATTTACTACTGTTTTTTTCCTTTCAAATCTTTGTAGATTTAGAAGTTGACAGACTTTTATTTTAACTGGTTATGTAATCTGTGGTAAAGGCACAGATTTCTCCCTTTGTTAGGATATGACCATGTTTTATCATCCGAATGGAGACACTTTGGGGAATGAGAGGGATGCCATTATTTATACTAAGTTGGAGCAATAGCTATAAACTGGGACTGTCCTAGGCAAATCAAGGTGTTTGAAATATCGTATGGTGGAATATAAAAAACAATCCTGTATTCAGCAATGACTGAATCCTGTATCCTAGCATTTGACATTTTTTATGATTGTATTCATTAAGTTTGTGGCTTATATTGTAGGTAGACATTGAAAGGTGGCCTTCTACAATCTTAGCCTACTTACTTTCTAGCCACCTCTCACTATACGTATCTCTTTGTCCCTTCCTGAAGTAGTTCTCCATTTGGGTAGAGAGCAGTCACTAATCCCACACATGTCCAATGCGTTCCCACTTCCATGTCGTTGTTCATGTTGTTACCGTGTTTAGAATATCCGAGCCATGTCCTCTGCTTGTTGAAATTTTACTTGTTTAACCAACACATACTGAGTACCTGGAAGGTACTGGGCTCTGGGGATACTAAAATCCATAATAAGCTGCGATATCTCCTTAAGGAGCTCATTGTTCACTGAGGGTTGAGGGTGATAAGCAGTGGCATTTAGAGCGGCAAATGCTGAAGTACAGAGCTTTGGTCCAAGGCATCCGAGAAGACTTCCCGGAAGAGATGGCACTGGAGTTAAGCACTGGAAGATGAGCAGAGAGGAGGTGGGTGGAGGGCTGTCGAGGAGCCGGCAACTGTGCCAGGGTTAGCGTCCTCTCCGCTGAGAACCGATCCCTGCACCTCTGCTCCCATGTGAAAGGAATACTCCGTCTCATGCACCTCATACCTTGAACCTTTAATGAGCACTTCCTTAAAGCTTGTCTTAACTGTAAGCCAATTTAAATTTAGTTTGTCTAAAATTGTAAGGTATGCTGTTTCTACTAAATTAAAACTTCCTTAAGGGTAGGGGAATTTTCTCATTTACACTTTACTCACTCCTTTGCCATAGCTGTTACTTAATGCATGTTTGTTGAATTTAAAAACTGGTGCTGATTCCTGTGAGAAAAAAACAGCTGATGGAGAAATAGGCCTCTAGCCTAGCTGTTGCCATAGCTACGTTATTCAGAATAATAACAGCCAGTAGCATTCACTGGACATTTTGTGTGCACTGGGCACTGTGCTAAGACTTTCGCTTACTTAATCCTCATCACAACCCTTGCTATTTTTATTTCCATTTTACAAATGGCGAATCTATGGAATTGGAGAGGTTAGATAGTTCATAGAACTTACAAGGGGAGTCAAGACTTGAACCTGAGTCTGACTCCAGAGACCAAGGAGCTCTTTGACATTAGCTCCCCTGCTTTTGCGGAGGATGTTACCTCTGCACCTCAGCAGATGTAACAGGGTAGAATCTATAAATAGCGGTGGTCACAGTACTAATAGCAGTGAACACTGGGGTCCTTAATGTGGAACTTTTTAAAATTTTTTACTTTCTATTTTTTAATTTTTCCTTTCTATTGACTTCATTGGTGTGACACTCGTTAACACAATTACATAGCAATTCCATAGCACATCATGTGTATACGAGATTGTGTGCTCACCGCCCAAACCATTCTAGGACCTTTACATTTATTACCTCGTGTAATCCTCACAACCATTCTACAAGGCAGATGCTTTTATTTTCATTTTACAGAGGAAGAAATGGAGGTATATGCACATTAAGTAACATGAGCTAGGTCACACAGCTGGTAAGTAGTGAAACCGAAATTCCCATCCAGGAGCTGTGTGGCTCCAGAGCTGTGGGTTAACTACGCTGCAAGGTTGTTTCTGTGCTACATGGTAACACGATTCGCTCATTAACTTTTATTGTATCACACTTCTGTGAGCAGGCATCAGTAATTTGTAGAGTTTTAAAATTCCCCGTTTATCCACATGTTTCCAGTGAATTAATCAACTTTTAACACTGGTAGTTAGATGGGTAGACAGAAAGGAAAGAGAGGACCACAAAGCTTTCATCGTAATCTTCATAGCTCCATGACTTATTGCAACTTCATCTCTGTGAGTCTTGGGTTCTGGGTCTGTTGTGAGGATGGAACGTGTCAATGTGTGCAAGATGCACAGCAGGGCAGCCGGCATGTGGAGGGCTTTCCGTAAAGTGTGAAGCTTACTTTCCCCAGATTTGAAGAAGTATTGAAGAAGAATGAAATTAGGATTGGATAAAGCTTCCAGATGCACTACACACATCTACATTACAAAAGACACTTATTAACACTAGACCCTCTCATTTGGCTTGCACACATCATACTTTCTTATAATGGACCCACAAGGAAAGAAAATCAGTTACCTCAGCCAAAGAGATTAAGGGCAGTCCTGGAGGAGGCAATGCTGTCCTTGGGAAATTGGTTGCAAAAAGTAAATGAAAAAGTTTCTCATATTGACTATATGTTTGTAAAGTTTAAGAAGCTAAAAATATAAGCATTTGTTTCCCTTCAGATTTTAGTCCTTGCAAATTAAGCTTTTTTCTTAAATGTCATGTCTCTATCTTCACCGTGGTAGCAACAAAGTCCTCTAGGCTTGGCATGAATAGGGTTGCTTTGGTTAGGCAGCTGGAGTTTTGATGTTTTCAAAGTGCTAAACAATCTCAAACAGATGGAAAGAAGCAAGAGTTTGTGGCTCATGTGTGTGTCTTCCTTTTATTTCCTGGCCATTTAATATTTAACATTTTATTTCCCTGATAATTTTAATGAACACCTATGTAATATATTGCACAGATTTCAATGGGACAGATGCTTCAGGATTTCGGGAAGTTCCTCGGCATGTTCCTTCTTGTTTTGTTTTCCTTCACAATTGGACTGACGCAGCTGTATGATAAAGGCTATACCCCAAAGGAACAGAAAGACTGCGTGGGCATCTTCTGTGAACAGCAAAGCAATGATACTTTCCATTCGTGAGTGTCTCTTAAAATTTTTAGTAAATATATTTCTTTCTATGGCAGCAATTTTCAGCCCTCTTCATCTCATGGCACACATAAACTAATTTCTAAAATTCTGTGGTGTGCCTAAAAATCTACTCTATTTTTTTGTAGTCTGCCAAAATATAGTAGGTATAATTTTGATTCGTTCACACCAGATTGGCTGTGGTCATTATTTTATTTGACAATTGAAGGGAGAAGGGGTTGGTGCCCCTGACTAAAGAGTCAGGTATTTGCATGTGTGAAAAATTCTTGTGGCACAGCGGTTGAAAATCACTGTTCTATTGTGCTATGTATGAATTAGTACCTTCAGATATCAAACTTCACATTTTCTTTAAGAAATTCCTTTTGGTAAGAAATACTAATTTTTGTGAGTCATTTGATAGTTGCCTTCACATATAGCTTATCAAATAATTAGTAGGCCCACGTTATTCCATGGTCTCCCCCGCCACAGTCTGCTGAACAGCGGGACCCTTGGCATTTGGTGCACCGCCGGTGTGGGGGGCAGGTCAGCTCTTCGTCGGTTGTGTGTGTTGCAAGATGCTCAGCACGCCTGCGTCTCCTCATTGTTGCAACCAGAACAGTCTCATGTGTTTAACACTTGTTTGGAGATGGTTAGAATGGAAAACGATTAAAGCTGCATGAACAATTTTCCCCTCTAATTTACTGTTACAATATATATAAACCATAATTATGTTCAGTAAGGAATGGAACACTCAGTTGTGAGGAGGACAACATAGTGCCCTGCATTCTTAAATAAAATAGCGAAGAAGGGGTGTTGAATTGTATATTTGTTGTGTTCCTGTTATGTACCAACTATTCCTCATTTACTTCCATGTCATCTTGTTTAAGGGATAAGAGTAAATGAATAATAAATATTCGCCTAACACCCTCTATATACCAAACACTGTTCTAAGTGCTAAGTTAATGAAGTATCAGGGAACTAAACGACCTTATGGAGCTTATAGTCCAATGAAATGACACAGACAGCAAAATGAAATAAAATAAGAGAAATCAAGTATATAGTGTGTTACACACTGATAAGGGCTAACTCGACGAAGCTTGGGCTGGGGGTGGGGGGTATGTACGTGTGAGAGGGCGCAGTTTTGGATAGGAGGTTAGGGAAGGCCCCACAGGAGATGACAGTCAAGGGCAGATGTCAAGCTGGTGGAGGATCCAGCAGCGGAGGAGGTATCTGGAGGAAGAGCATGGCAGATGGAGGGGGTGGCGAAGGCAAGTGCCCGGTACAGGAGTCGGTCTGCATAGGTGAGGAAAAACCAGGAGGCTGGTGTGGGTGTGATGTAGCAGATCCGAGGGAGCGTTGTAGGAGGTGAAGTCGCAAGGTAACGGGGACCCTGTAGCACCTTGCTGGGCTTTGTAAGGACTTTGGGCTGTTGGGATAGCCATTAGAAATTTTGTTCAGGGGAGCAACAACATCTAATCAGACATTATCAGGATCATAGACGCTGCTGTGTTAAGAATGGACAGGAAGTCAGTAAGAAATCAAACAGGAATAATTTCCTCTTGAGTCGACTTCTTGGTTTAAAGTCAGGCGTATCTGAACTGCTGGATTCACCTCAATTGTTTCATGAACGATTATTCTTAGATTATAAGCATTTTCTCTTTGTAATGTGAATATAAATGAATTCATTTTTTGCTAATTAATTTCTTTAATTTTCTTTTAAACAAAAATGTGATCGTCTTTACAGGTTCATTGGCACTTGCTTTGCTTTGTTCTGGTATATTTTCTCCTTAGCACATGTGGCAATCTTTGTCACAAGATTTAACTACGGGGAGGAACTGCAGTCATTTGTTGGTGCTGTTATTGTCGGGACGTACAATGTGGTGGTCGTGATCGTGCTCACCAAGCTGCTGGTGGCCATGCTGCACAAGAGCTTTCAGCTGATAGCCGTGAGTGTCCACTCCCTTCAACTTCGTATTCTCTTCAGACAATACCATGTGTGTGCGGTGGATGAGGAAACCAAACGATACATGAAGAATTAGTATCATTTTAAATTTGTATTTTTCAATGCAAGTAATATATATTAATAGCAAATCTCAAACCAGATTTTTATCTACAAGATTTGTAAACATTTGGACAGTTTAAAATGATTCCTCTTTTTCTGTCCCTCCCTGCCCCCCCGGCCCATGTATGAGGGGAATCAAAAAAATCCTGGAATTTATTTATAAAAAATTGTGTATTTATTCTTACATGTTAAAACTTTAGTCACCTTCAAAGTACTCTCCATTTGATGCACTACACCTATTGAGACATTTTTCCACTGCTCAAAACAGGTTTTGAACTCATTGATTTTGATGCCCTTTAGGGCTTCTGTCATTTTTCGTTTTGCCTCTTCCACATCAGCAAAATATTTCCCTTTGAGGGCTTTTTTTCATCTAGGAAAACAAAAAAAGTTGCTCAGGGAGAAATCAGGTGAATAGGGAGTATGGGACATGGGGGTCCTGCTGTTTTTGGTCAAAAATTGCTGAACACTCAGCGCGGTGTAGGCAGGTGCAGTTGTGAATCAGCCATCAGGAAATGGGCAACTATGTTGAAAGAGTCTTCAAAAAAATTCACTGAAGCTGAATGCAGCCTCTCACAACAATGCCAGCTGGCACAATGATTCAGATGGGTTCCTAGAGCACTCACCTAGCAGGGGAAGCCTGTACTATAAGGGGCCCACCCTCCAGAAGATAATTCTGGTTTTGGGGGGTCCCCCTTAAGTGTGTGCACATGGACTCCCTTGTTCATTTCCTATGCTGCTTTTTCATTTGCCTTCTATAGAATCATGAAGACAAGGAATGGAAGTTTGCTCGAGCAAAGTTGTGGCTTAGCTACTTTGATGACAAGTGTACATTACCCCCACCTTTTAACATCATTCCTCCACCAAAGACCATCTGCTATATGATTAGTAGCCTCAGTAAATGGATTTGCTCTCATACATCAAAAGGCAAGGTTAAACGGCAAAACAGTTTAAAGGTAAGAGATTACAAATGCAATATGGAAGTTTTAACAGTTTCTAATTTTAAAGTTTTCTAAGGCATAAATAAGCAGGCTTCTTAAGGCCTGGTTCAGATTTTTTTTAAACTCCTGTATCCATAATGCGTGGCATAGGTATAACATAAAATAAGTCAACAAATATTTATTTAGAATGAGAAATAGAGCTGCAATTTTTTTGCATGAAATCTTGTCTCCATTTTAAAACATTGAAAATATTCAGAATCCCTATTCTGTGAGCATAAAAATTGACTACCATAGTCAGCTCATATTTTTATAGTTCTTGAAAGTTATTCAGTACATGAATAATTCAATACATGTTGGCTATAAAGCAGAGGTTGGCAAATTTTTTTTCTGTAAAGGGCCAGAAAGTAAATGATTGAGACTTTATAGGCTGAAACAAAGTCAAAGATTTATATGAGTAGTAATATAACAAGAAAGAAAATAAATTTCCACTAAATTTTTATTGATGAATTAATGAAAAGAACAAATTCCATCTTGAGGGGTGGATAACATTTTATTTAATTGGGGTTCAAAATTACTGTTCACTATCATCAAACTAATAACAAGTGTTCATCTGTAAAGATCATTCTGCACCCACAGGCCATAAAAACGATGTAATAGGTCAGTTGGACATGTGGTCCATGGTTTGCTAATTCTTCCTATAAATTGAGGATTCCTATGACTTTTTTTGAATCAAAATAAGCATGAAAGTGAATGAATAAGACAAATATGCAGACTATGTTTGATCGAAAAAAGTGTTAAATGTTGTAACACAATGACAAAAGTGTAGTGTAATAAATGAAGCATTAAAAAAAAGATACATGTTTGTATCTGTGAATATTTTTTTAAACCCACCTTACTTAAATAGTGTTTACGCCCATTGTTACTACCATATTATTGTCTGTTTTGAAGGAATGGAGAAATCTGAAACAAAAGAGAGATGAAAACTACCAAAAAGTGATGTGCTGCCTGGTGCATCGTTACCTGACCTCCATGAGACAGAAAATGCAGAGCACGGATCAGGCCACCGTGGAAAACCTGAACGAACTGCGCCAAGACCTGTCCAAATTCCGAAATGAAATAAGGGATTTGCTTGGCTTTCGGACTTCTAAATACGCCATGTTTTACCCAAGAAACTAACCATTCTCTAAATTATGTAGAGAATAATTTTCAATAATAATGGTGAATCTGAAAGACTGTGTTTGCATGACTTGCATTAAGTCAGTATGTCTTGAAATGAAGAATTATGTAAAAGCCATTCTTTAACATATTTATAACATAAATCTGTTATGTAAAATATGTGTAGAATTAGTTTTTTAAAACCCTATGTTAGTGGCTTTTTGCAGAAGCAAAACAAATTAGTAGATAGATTATATAAGCATCCTGCTTGGTTTTCTAGTCTGAACAGCACTCTCACATTTTTTCCTATATTTAAGGAGGACGGTGATTGTACGCATTGCCAGAAGGTTCTGTAAATGAAGACTAGTAAATGGGGGCTGATTTCCATCCATAGAATAACTTGAAATATTAAAGTCTTGGCTTTTAAGATCTCTGTTTTAGAACTTCACATGTATCATTTAAGAGTATAGTTTTGTCTAAAACTAGTCTATTTTTTTATTTTATTATAATCCTAAGTAACAAAGAAACAGACTTAATGAATATTTGAACCTATTTATGTCTCTATAAATTTCAATTCACTTCAGTTTCATTATTCTTATGTGTTATTTACTTTTACATGGTTGTAATCACTAAAATTTTAATTTTGCTTTTTTCACTTTAATCGTATTTACATCTACATTTTCATGTATTGATACAGTCCATGTATATGATTTTTATAGAATTACATCATTTTTGAAAAATATAGTTAGTAGACTTTTTATTTGTAGCTATAAAGTATTGTTTATGTACTTCTCTGAGGTTAGATATTTGGTGGTTTTTAATTTTTCTTTATCATAATAGTGCTATAATTTTTTTAAGTTGAGTAAATGTTCATAGTTATTAAGCTAACCCAAAATAAGGATTTAGAAGATATTTCTTTATCATGAGTGGTCACAGACTATTTTATTTTTGTAAACATTGGAAGACCCAAAACATTTGTTTTGTATTTGGACTAGGGTTCTTGAGCTTTTCTCCTGCAGTATTTTCCTCAGAATTTAATGTAGCTTCTATAAAAATGGCTTCATTTTATTTGTGAGTCATTCTTGCTACTTAAGCTGGAAAGTATTTTTTTTAAATTGGAGAATAAAATATATTTAATTTTTTTCCTATGTTCACGCAAGGGATGTAGTTCAAATTTTTTCATCGCTTATTGCTTACATATTCTTGCAACATTTCCAGTTAATTGCTTACTAGGTATATGACCACCTTCTTAACTGAATGTCAGGTGTTCTTAAGGTCACGGGGTTCAGGTAGCCCTTGGTCTGTAAGCACCACCGATCCAGGGGTCGTTGTCTGAGGGTGTTAGTACTGTGTTTCACCTTACTTTGTACTTCTTGCTTTTTGAGTTCCAAATTGTAAGTGTTCCCTCTTTGGGGCAAATTCTTATAAAAATGTTTATTGTAAAGTTATATATTTTTGTCTACAATGGGATTATGCACTTCCCAATAGGGATTTTACATCAGGATTTGTAGTCGTTCTAAAAAGTAGCTAATTATTAAATAAAAATATTTATGGAATGCCTACTGTGTGCATGGATTACTTATGAGGTATGTGTTGAATGACAGCATATTGTAAGAAGAAGTGTGAATAAAACTTGACATTAGATTGTAAATGGACAGAGTCTGTTCACTCCATTATAGTATACTTTTTCTGAGATATAAGTCATGTCATCAGCTTTACTCTTTTGAAGTATACAACTCAGTGTTTTGTTTTGTTTTGCTTTTTAATCATGGTAAGAAAGGCCTAAAATGCAAAGATCAGCTTCAGACCACTTTGGGCCCCTTCCTACCCAGTGGCAACTGCATGTAATTTTTTAAAACTTTACCCCTATATTTTATTAAAAGGACAAACCACTAAACCAACTGCTTACTTAAATTACAAAAGTAACACGATTTAACTTGAAGATAAGAAACTCTACAAATCGCCGACAATAATGAACTGCAATACACAGTGCATACAGGGGTCATGCAGAGCAACATGCTCTTGTTAAAAAATATTTTAACGACTTTAAAATCCAAATTTTTCTTTAAAATCCTCCGTGAAAAAGATTCTCAAATCAGAATTAACACCTCGATCAAGCATCAGAAGCTGCATTACAGCTATTTAATGTACAAGGAGACACCCTCTCACCAGTCATTTCCTTCTACTCTCAGCTTCTCTGTACTCACCACTCCATGGTTTCTTCAGATCCTGGAAACCGAATTTGTTGGACACCTGAAATCTGCTATGATGTTGTGTAAATGTGAATTTTGTTGACCATCTGCGGTTATTAAGCCCGCTGGTAAGTAGTTAGTAAAGGCCTCCTTTGTTAGCTCGTCACTTAATACATCTGTGTCGAGATCGTTCTACTCATTCCTTTTTCTTCTTTCATAGCCTCTGAATTTCTGACAGTATCATGTTAAAGGTTCTACATGACCATCAAAGCCCAAGGCAGACGAGGCAACGAGAATATCTTTTCCGTTGATTGCCTTCCATCTCCCTTGATGGCATGTTTCACTTGCTTCCACTGTTGTAAAACTGATGAATTCACATGCATTTTTTGCCGTCTTTTCTGTTTGAGATGTGGCATTTTTCATTATCCTTGCCACATTTGCAATTGGAAAATAAATACCTTGTTTTCTGAAACTTTGTTGTGAACAGTTTGTGTCCTGGTCATTCATGCGGCCAGCAGTACCATTGTGAGACTATATAACACAGCTTCCTCCAACGTGGTCTGCAGAAATTCCTAGTTGAGAAGCATCTGTTGAGAACTGTAACCACCCACTGGCATGAAATACTGTCAGACCCATGCTGCCAGTGGTGTGCGAGAGCACCCATCTGAAACAATGTCTAGTCTTTGCCCAATTTGAACTTCTAGAACAGCCCTGGGTGGCTTCTGTCTCCAATCAGCTGTTCGGTTGGTCAGAAAAATTCATACTTAACATTTTTAGCTATTATTATTTTTATAAATACCATATTTTGAAATGATATGTTCGCACAAAGACGTGTATGTGCATGTCATCCCAAACTAAAAACGAAATGTCCTTCAACTAGTGAATGAACAAACTGTACATCTACCAATGGAAATCTTTGCAGTAATAAAAGGGAATCAAGTCAGAGTCCAGCAGAGAAACAGAACATCTAGGATATTTGCCCGCACCATGTGTGATGTGTAGTGATTTGTCCACAGGGATTTAACATACACAATTGGAACTGGGGAAGCGTTCTCCGTGAGGTTGTTTCTGCATCTAGTGCTGGCACTTGGAGCTCACAGGGTAGGCAGTTGGGGCAGGAAGGCCCATTTAAAGTAGAAAAAACAAGGACAAACTGGAGCCCATGAAGACACACTGAGCCCAATGTCACTTCTCACTGTCTCTAACCTTGAGTACGTGGCTATCTGGTAGGAAAAGTTGCCCCTTGCCAGGGTGCGAAACACACACTCGCCCCAGGAATCAGAGAAGCTGAAGGCAGATGCAAGGCAAAGTGGGACAGTGCAGGCCAGTCTGCCCGCCAGCAGACGGGGCCAACAGGTAAGTTAGTTACACGTGTGATCTGCAGGAGTGCCTCCGTAAAAAACAAGACGGCTGCCGCTTCCCTTCTGCCCTCCAAACTGCACCCGAACCGCTCTTGCTGCCCACCCTGCTGGAAACGCACGAGGAAGAGAATTCTGGGAGACACAATTCAGCCTCGCCAAGTTGACACAGGAAAAGCTACTGATGCATGCCACAACAGATACGTGTTAAAGGCACTATGCTAAGGGGGGACGCTTGTCACAAAAAGCTACATACTATATGATTCCATTTATATGACATTCTAGAAAAGATAAAACTATAGAAACAGAAATCAGGTCATTGGTTACCAGGACCTGGTGGAAGATTGGTTGCATAACTCATCAAACTGTACACTAAGAAAGGGTAAATTTTAATGTATAGAAATTACGCGTCAACAAACCTGACAAAAATACATAATACAACAACATACTAAAATAAGAAAATAACTGGGATTTTAAAATTCATTACTATCCCAGCCCTGGCTGGTGTGGCTCAGTAGATTGAGAGCTGGCCTGTGAATTGAAACGTTGCTGGTTTGATTCCCAAGCAGGGCACAGGCCTGTGCTGGGGGTCAGGTCCTCAGATGGGGGTGTGTGAGAGGGAACCCAGTGATGCTTCTCTCACACATCAATGTTTCTCTCCCTCTCTATCCCTCCCTTCCCCTCTCTCTAAACAAAAACAAATTAAAATAAATTCATTAACACTCCAAAAGAAAACTGCTGGAAGACAGAAGTTGGTTGCCTATCACTAGCGTGATATAGTCGGGGAAGTACAGTAATAAACACCCAGGTAAGAATTTTGTTTACTTTTTCAAATAATTTTGGCTATTCTAGTTTCTTTTTCATATGCATTTTGGAATCTGCCTATCAATTTCTACAAAAAAAAGAGATAACCTTGTTGGGATGGTTATTGGAATTGTATTGAAATTGAAATTTTTGTTTTCCTCAGAAAATACATTTATACTATCAAGTAGGCTGAGGTTATGGGCTCCGAAGGTAAAATAGGTTGGAACTAATGATTAAGAATTACACCAAGAAAGTATTTGTGGTACCAGGGATAACAGCTGCTGCAAATTTCTCAATTGTAAGTTAATTGGTTAGCTTTCTGGCACCACTGCCTCATTTGTACACACGTTGTGTTTTTTGAAGATGTACCATGTTTTGCTGTGTATAATGTGCACCCATGCTTTTGGCCCAAACTTTCAGGAAAAAATCTTCCCTTCATTTTTTAAATTCAATTACTTATTTATTTATATTTAGATACTTATTTGGGGGTTATGAGAGAATTTTAGCATTTATTTTTGAACATAAGATACAAGAAGTTTTATGTAACAAATCATTACAAAGCACAGGAACAGATACAAGGTATTTCGGGTACTACCCATGTATAATATATATGCTTATTTTTCCTCAAAAATTTGGGCAAAAAATTGCACATTATACCCAGCAAAATACGGTACTCAGAAGAATTGCCAATTACAGTGTTTCCTTTCATTTTATCACTTCACACCTGTTTTCCTTCTCCCCCTGCTCCCAGTTTGAGATAAATGTTTAAAATATGCAAGTGGCCCTGGCTGGTGTAGCTCAGTGGATTGAGTGCGGACCTGCGAACCACACGATCGAGGTTCGATTCCCAGTCAGGGCACATGCCTGGGTTGCAGGCCAGTTCCCAGTTCCCAGCAGGGGACATACGGGAGGCAACCATACATTGATATTTCTCTCCCTCTCTCCTTCCCTTCCCCTCTAAAGATAAATAAATAAAATCTTTAAAAAATATATGCAAGTGAAATAAGCCAGGTGGTGAGGGACAAATACCATATGATCTCACCTTTAACTGGAACATAATCAACAAAAGAAAAAAGCAAGACATTGAGATTAAGAACAATCTAACAATAGCCAAAGGGGAGGAGGGAGGAGACAGTGGGGAGAAGGGTTTTCAGGAACTACTATAAAGGACACCTGGACAAAACCAAGGGGGAGGGTGGAAGCAGGGTAGGGAGGTGGGTTTGGCTGGGGTGGGGGGCAGGGGTGGGGAGAAAATGCAGACAACTGTAATTGAACAACAATAAAATACTTTTAAAAAAAGATATGCAATTCAAAATTAGTGAGGAAAAATTTTATGTGTTAATTAATGCTTTGTAAACAACCATCTTTAAGACGCATGATTTCTGATTACATTAAATTACAGTAATAAAAGAGGCAAAACAGCAGGTTTATATCAGAGGTAAGTGAATGTTTAAAAAAAGAACTGTGTCAGCCAATCAGATAAATGCCAGGTAAGCTCCACTTTTCTCGGTCCTGTTACTAGTAATCTAGAAGTTCCTCTCTCAGTCAGTGTGTCTGGGTGTTTCTCTTCCTCAGAAAGGCCGCTCCATGCATTAAAGCCTCAAAAGTTTGTCCTTGGGCTAGGGTATATATATATATATATATATATATATATATATATATATACAAATTTGTGGAACTACTAGTTCTAATCACTTACCTGCAAGTTACTTTGGGTTTTTGTATTTGAATAATCTATCATCTTTACATTATAATAGTATTATTTCTTCTTGTCTAATATCACTTCTTTTTCTTGACTTCTTACACTGACTAGAGTTTACTGCACAATTTTTAATAGAAATGTTGATTTCAGACATTGTCTTCCCTGATCTTAAAGAAAATGCTTTCAATATTTCTCCGTTAAGTATGAGATTTGCTGCAGGTTTCTCGTCAGTTTAAGTTCCTTTCTATTCACAGTTTGTTCAGGGTTTATTTTGTTGTGAGTAAATGTTGAGTTACATCAAATGATTTTGTGTATTATTAAGAGCAAGAATAGGTGGTAGGGGAGCCATGGATTTGGGCTTTTCTGAATGTGTACCACTTATAACTAGGACGTCATCTGTGAGGAGTCTAGAAGTTATGCTTGTGGAATTCCTATAAGGGATCACTGTTTTTGAGGAGATGCGACCTTTAAGCTGGACTGTTTGCACCCACCAGGTGATGTCTGAGACATCACCTGGGGAGGCCGAAGAAAACACAGCAGTGATGTCTGTGCAAACTGCTGCCACGCTGCTGCAAAGACCCACAGGAGAAGCAAGTCTGACACGGTCCTGTTACGGTCTGGTCCCTGTGCTGTAGCTTTCTGCGGATATCGGTACAGGGCAGCTGTGGTGCTCTTACGAGTCTGAACGTTTGGTTGCACAAACACTCCCTCCTTGGCATTGCAAACCCCGTAATGCAGTGAAGTATGATCATTGATTTTCTAATGCTAAATCAGTCGTGTTTCTGGGATAAATCTAAATTGATTATGATCTATTTCGTTCCCTGGATTTTGTTTGATAGTATTTTGTTTAGGGTTTTTGCAGCTACATTTGTGCATGAAATCAGACTGACAGCGTTCCTAGATCCTATCGTCTGCTAAAGTTGTAAGGGGATGAAGAAGTACAAATAGGTAGTTACAGAACAGCCGTGGGGATGTGAAGGACAGTACAGGAAATGGAGCAGCCAAAGAACTTACATGCATGACCCATGGACGTGAACAAAGTTGGGGGTGTTGCCTGAGAGAGTGGGGGGTGCTGGGTGGAGGAGGGAAAAAAGGGAAAAATCAAGACAACTGTAACAGCATAATCAATAAAATATAATTTAAAAAGAGATGATATCAGTCTGATAGAAAAACTGCAGTGTTACTTCTTTATTTATACTCTGGGGCTGTGTAAGTTAGATCGGCAGTGTTTGGCCCTTAGATGTTTGGTAGACTCTCTCTGGGTCTGGAGTTTTAGTTGAAGAAAGATTTTAAATACTGACTGAATTTCTTCAATGGTAATAGGACTACGCAAGCGTTCCATTTCTACGTGAGTCTGAGTTGATAAACTCCCCTACTTAGGTGTTTGCCCACTTTGTGCTTTCAAACCTGCTGACACAAACTGGTTCAGAATACCTACCTCTCAGCACCTTTTCAGATTCGGTAACGTCTGTAGGCAGTTTCCCCCTTCAGTCCTAAATTGTTTTCTTGTCTTTTCACTTCTTTTCTTGCTTAATTTTGTCAGTTTTATCAATTATATTAGTCATTTTAGAGAACCAATACTTGGCTTTATTAATTTTCTGTTATTTATGATGACTATTTTACTCAATTTCTGCTCTTCTGCTTACTTCCTCATACCTTTTAAAAGTTTGACGTGGTGAGCCATCTGTGCTGACCAGGTGGCTCACTTGGTTGGAGTGTCCTGTCCACCAGAAGTTTACGGGTTAGATCTCCAGTCGGGGCACCTACCTAGGATGCAGGTTCAATCCCCGGTTGGGGTGCGTGTGGGAGGCAACCAATGAATGCTTCTTTCTTCCGTCCATATTTCTCTCTCCCTTCCTTCCTTTCTCTCTAAAATCAATGACTATATTCTCAGGTGAAGATTAAAAAAAAACAATAAAAATTGTTTTAAGTTTATTCTGTTGTTCTTTTTCTTACTTCTTAATTTGTATCATTCACAAATTATTTTTTACCCTTTTTTTAGAAATAATGTAAACATGTAAGTTTATAAATTTTCAGGTGTTATTTAAGCCACATTCTGCATATTTAAAAATGTTTTAAGTTGGCAACTTTATTATTGTTTTGTTTTTAATATTTTTCTATTTTCCATTATAATTTTCTTTTGATCATGAATCATTTAACAGCACATTTTCCAATTGCCAACATCAAGTTTTTTCATCTTTTTTACTGTTACTTAATTTTTGTTATTAATTTCTAATTATGCATTGTGGTTGAAAGAATGTTTGAAATTTGTCAGGATCTGTCCCGTGGTGCAGTGAGTGGGCAAGTGTGTGAAGTTGTCCCACACCGAGAGGAGCCATGTGCTTTTGGCTCTGCTCTGAATGTGCTCATCTGGTGAATCTAGTTAACTGTGTGGTTCAAATCTCCTATGTCTTTATTGTTTTTTCTTTTAAATCTACCAATTACTGATTTTAAAAGTCTTAAAAATTTTTCTCCTGTGAGTTTTCCATTTATACCAAACCAGATGTAGTTATATATTTTTTATATAACCCCTACAAGATGCTACTAGCTGTATGCAAATTTTAGAATTGTCAGTGTTACTGTAACCCTCTTCACCTTGAGTAATGCCTTAGAGTCTATTTTTCTAATATGAACAAAACCACAATAGTTTTGTTAATATTTTCTGGGTATAGTTATCTTTTTCCATCCTTTTCTTCTTAATTTTTCTGTGTCTCTATGTTTTAGATATCTGTTTCAAATAGCACATACTTGGATTTTCACCCCAAAGAATATTTTTCTTTGTTTCTAAAACTTTGCTTCTACTGTGGGAGACCTTGTGACTCAAGTCTTTGTTCATCCTTAAGGTTCTTTCCACCTTCTTTGGGTAGAGATGGGTGTCCTTTTTTCACCCATGGTAAAAAGGATGGGAAGCTCCTGGCCGGCAACCCCCTGAGGGCTGGTGGCCACACCCACTGTAGGCACAGGGCATTTTAAGTGGTGCCGTGCAAATTATGGGAAGCCCTTCCACAGTTCTTCCACTGCTGAGTGAAACTGGATTTTTCAAAGGCAGAGTGCATCCTTACTGTCACAGCCTCATCTGGTTAACCCGCGATGTGCAGGAGACGGGTGTCAGGCTCACTTCTAATTTCAAGTCCTAGAACATGAGCAATTATGATTTAGGCTAGGAAAACAAGGACTGAACTCTGTAAGTCAGGATAACAGGGCTTTCCTCTGGGTGGTGAGGGTGTCTTCCAGTGGCAGTGAAGGCACTGGGTTTGCCATGGCGACTTCCAAGCCCATTGCCTGCTCTGTCTCACGGGAAGTATGTGATTTCTATTACAAAATAGAAATTGAAGCTAAATTAGATCCCTGAGGGACACCACTTAAGCACTAACATTTTCTGGTTCTGCAGAGAAGAATTATAGTCTGTTTACATTCCTGGACCCATCTAGTCCGGGAAGTTCTCAGAATGCTGTCTTTTAGCAAAGTACAGATTGTTACAAAGACAGCCTTCTGTGTAAATAGCAGGGGATATTCTTTTCACAGGCCCCACATTATAAAAAAAGCCATTCAATGGCTGTTGTGTAATCATTTAAAAATATTTTATTAAGCATTGATTTTAAAAATGCAAGAAAAGAATATAACACCTTAGAGCAAATATTGCACTTATCTCTTCTTTTACATCTTCACAAAACTCCTTTCTAAAATCCCCTTCTATAACAATGTATAACTAAACTGCTCCCAAACAGTCAGCTGCTGACCATCAGTTTCCTGTGACCACACCCAGATGCCTGATTCTCCGGGCACAGGCTCAGAACTCCCATCAGCGAAACTGGAGGCCTCGCCCCTACATCGTGCGAAGAGTCAATCTTTCGGAATGCTCAATATTTAATATAAGATTGTTTTTCTACTGAAAAAATAGATCTCTCAAGGGCAATGACAGAATGAAGCTTCAACTGACACAGTTCTCTGTTAGCATCGCTTGTTTTCCAAGGCATTCAGGAGCTTTTGATTCTTGGTCTTGAACATCATGACGAAGCTATTTGGCATGATTTTGGCTTGCCCATCTTCACCCACTTGGCCCATAATAATGTAATTTTGACCTAAAAAAGAATATAAATTAATTTTTTATACATGTCCTTGTTTGAAACAATAGTTATCTCTAGACCACTGTTCTGTAAATACCAGTTATATGTTTATTCTATCTAGGATAAGATCTGGTTTAAGACTCTCATCAGACAGCTTCCAGTCAAGATAGCAGTGTAGGTAAACATGGCTCACCTCCTCACACAACCATACCAAATTACAATTAAACTGCAGAACTACCATCACTCAGAACCACCAGAAACAGAGCTGAACGGCAGTCCTACACCTATGGAATTAAGGAAGAAACCACATTGAGACTGGTAGGAGGGGTGGAGACACGGAATGGGTTGGTCTCACACCTACATACGCTGGATAAAAATCAGGAGGGATATCTCAGGAGCCAGGGATCCCAGCCCTACACCAGGGCCCCCAACCCAGGGTTCCAGTGCCAGGAAGATAGGTCCCTGTAACTTCTGGCTGTAAAAGTCCATGGGGATCCAAGCTGTAGAAGACACAAACTTTTGGAGTCCTATGAAATTCTTAAAGGGCTTACACACAGACTTACTCAGACTCACTCTGAGCTCCAGCACTGGGGCAGCAGCTTAAAAAGACATACAAGGAGAAACTGAAATGTCTAGCACCAGGGTGAAGGCTAGGAGACAGCTTTCTCCCAGACAGAAAAGCTGCCAGAGGACATTGTTTCTTTTCTGAGTCCTCCCCTGACAGAGCTGGGAGGTGGGTGCCATATCTGAGTCTCCACCAACATGACCAACCTGTTCATCTCACCCTGGTGACTTCCTGAGATTTTACCCTACCCAACTTTGGGGTTTACCCAAGCTGTTTCCAGTGACTTTCCCACATGAATGGCTTGTCTGGATCATGCTTCAGATTTTCCTAAATTCTCTCAAACAAGCAGCATCTAGCCTCAGTGAGCCTGTACCTCTCATTAAGTGGCTGTAGACCTGGCACTAGTAGCAGCTGGCCTTAGTAAACAACTTGACCTTGTTTGGACTCCTCCAAGCTCAACACAAGTAGCAGCCATCTGCAAGTCACTCTGTAGCTTATGCCAGGTGGTCTCAGACAGAACACAGGTGGTGGCTGAGCTTAGACATGCCAACAGCAATCAAAGCTCAACTACAAGAGAAGCATATACACAGCCCATTTGATGGGCACCCTTGAGTACCTAGCTTGGGTCATAGGAGAGGCTGTGTCACTGGACCCTACAGGACACCTGCTACATTAGTACATTCTACCAAGCCTGGAAAACATAGAAGCTCTATCTAGAACATAGAAATAAACACAGGAAGGCTGCCAAAATGATGAAACAAAGAAATATGGTCCAAATGAAAGAACAGAACACAACTCTAGAAAAAGAACTAAGTAAAACAGAGACAATCAATCTACCAGGTGCAGAGTTCAAAACACTGGTTAAAAGAATGCTCAAGGAACATAGTGGGAATCTCAACAGCATTAACAAGATCCAGCCAGAAATGGAGGATGCACTAACTGAAATAAAGAATAATTAACAGGGAATCAACAGTATAGTGGATGAAGCCAAGAATCAAATCAGCAATTTGGAATATAAGGAAGCAAAAAACACCCAATCAGAACAGAAAGAATCCAAAAGAACCAATCAGAAGAAAAAGAATCCAAAAATATCAGGGCAGTGTAAGGAGTCTCTGGGACAACTTCATGCATACCAACATTCACATCATGGGGGTTCCAGAAGGAGAAGAGAAAGAACAAGAAATTGGAAATCTATTTGAAAAAATAATGACAGAAAACTTCCCTAATTTGGTGAAGATCATAGACATACAAGTCCAGCAAATGCAGAGTCTCAAATAAGATGAACTCAAAGAGGCCCACTACAAGACACATCATAATTAAAATGCCAAAGTTTAAAAGATAAAGAGAGAATCTTAAAAGCCACAAGAGAAAAGCAGTTAGCTATCTATAAGGGAGCTCTCATAGACAGCCAGCTGATTTCTCAAAAGAAACTTTGCAGGCTAGAAGAGATTGGCAAGAAATATTTAAAGTGGTGAAAAACAGGGACCTACAACCAAGACTACTCTACCCAACAAAGCTGTCATTTAGGACTGAAGACAGACAAAGAGTTTCCCAGACAAGAAAAAGCTAAAGGAGCTCATCACCACCAAAGCAATTATTATATGAAATGTGAAAGCATCTTTTTTATGAAGATCAAAAATATGAACACTAAAATAGCAATAAATATATATTATCAACAATTGAATCTAAAAAACAAACAAGTAACAGAAACAATTGCAGTCACAGAGAACATGTTGATTGCCAGGTGGGAGGGGTCAGGATATGGAAAAAACAAGTGAAGGGATTAAGTACAAATTGGTTATTACAGAATAGTCATAAGGATGTAAAGTACACCCCAGGGATTGTAATAGCCAAAGAACACATATACATGAGCCATGGACATGGGCAATGATGTGGGGGGATGAGGGGAGGGGGCCAAGGGAGAAAAACTGGGACAACTGTAATAGTATAAACAATAAAATATAATAAAAAATACTCTCATCAGCAAAAACCTAAATGTAACTGCGTAACACGTTCCAGGTGTGCTAACACTAGGAGACTAGATGGAATGCTGAGACCCAGGCATGTCCTGCTCTGCGATGCTGTAGGTCTTGTGTCCTTACTGAGTGTCTGCCAGGAAGAGTGCCCTGTGTTCATGTGAATGGCTCTCATTCCTCTATTGCTCCTTGACATGCCATCCTCAGATGACCTCTCAGAGTCCCACTGTGCTCCTGGGTTTTCCAGGTATTTGACAACGAATGACCCACTGTCTTCAGCTGTTGTTGTCTTGAACTTTTTCCAACATCCAAGCATCTATACTAGGTAAGTTTCTTCAGGGCATGCTTGGCTCATATACTTCTTTGCATCATTGTGGTCCCTTGCAGAAAATAGGCATTAAAAAGTACTTCTATCTGTTACACATTTTTAAAAATTTTATTTTTAATTGTTGTTCAAGTTTTCTGCCTTTTACTCCCATCCCAGCCCACCCCGGTTACACATTTTTAAAATTATATTATATTATATTAAATTATATTAGTGGTTACACATTTTTAAAATTATATTAAAATTATATTAGGCCTAGGCTGAAGTCTATGCTGTGGTAAGGTGGGTTCAACTCTGAAGATTTATGTTGCCTCAGAAAAATCTATTTTACTGATTATGCTATTACAGTCGTTCCATTTTTTCTCCCCTTGATTCCCCTTTATCCTGTACCCCTCTCCCACCATCATTCCCCCACCTTAGTTCATGTTCATGGGTCATACATATAAGTTCTTTGGCCTTTTCATTTCCCACACTATTCTTAACCTCCCTCTGTCTATTTTGTACCTACCATTTATGCTTCTTGTTCCCTGTACCTTTTCCCCCATTCACCCTCCTCCCCCTCCCCATTGATAACCCTCCATGTGCTCTCTATTTCTGTGAATCTGTTCCTGTTCTAGTTGTTTGCTCAGTTCATTTTTGTTTTTGTTCTTTTAGGCTCAGTTGTTGATAATTGTGAGTTTGTTGTCATTTTACTGTTATATTTTGATCTTCTTTTCTTTCTTAGATAAGTCATAAAGAAAGTGCGTATCATGACCTCCTTTTTTCTCTTCCCCAGTGCATCCTCAGAGGAATATGTGCTTCCCTTTTCCCGTGCACAACCCTTCATCTATGGGCTGAAAATGCCATCACACAGATCCTGAGCCCAGGAAAGCTTGTCGGGCAGAGCCAGCACTGCCACCTCAAGGCTAGTATCATTAGGGATCTTAAAGTACTAAGACGTGCTTTATTTGCCATCTCTGGAAGTCCTGGAGAGAAGTGTTATCTTTTATAGAGCCTTTGCTGTTTCCTCCGAAAANCTCCCTCTGTCTATTTTGTACCTACCATTTATGCTTCTTGTTCCCTGTACCTTTTCCCCCATTCACCCTCCTCCCCCTCCCCATTGATAACCCTCCATGTGCTCTCTATTTCTGTGAATCTGTTCCTGTTCTAGTTGTTTGCTCAGTTCATTTTTGTTTTTGTTCTTTTAGGCTCAGTTGTTGATAATTGTGAGTTTGTTGTCATTTTACTGTCATATTTTAATCTTCTTCTCTTTCTTAGATAAGTCATAAAGAAAGTGCGTATCATGACCTCCTTTTTTCTCTTCCCCAGTGCATCCTCAGAGGAATATGTGCTTCCCTTTTTCCATGCACAACCCTTCATCTATGGGCTGAAAATGCCATCACACAGATCCTGAGCCCAGGAAAGCTTGTCGGGCAGAGCCAGCACTGCCACCTCAAGACTAGTATCATTAGGGATCTTAAAGTACTAAGACGTGCTTTATTTGCCATCCCTGGAAGTCCTGGAGAGAAGTGTTATCTTTTATAGAGCCTTTGCTGTTTCCTCCGAATAATCAACATGAGACTGCTGGCTTCCTGACTGTTCCGAACAAGCTGAGTTCATGGTAAAGCTTTCTCAAAGAGAATATTCTGTATTTCTTTCTCTCTCTCTCATTTGTTTTGTTTTTGGCTTTGTAACAAGTCTGAGGAAAGGAATGAGTTTAAACTGGATAGAGAAATCATGGCACATCACACAGTAGGCATTATTACCATTTCAAAGAGAGGGTTCTAGGTTTGCTGTTTTTGAAAAGACCTCAACACATATATAGCGTGGGGGAAAGTGGTGATAGAATATGCATAGTCTGATCCTATTTTCTGTGTGTATATAGATAGAAACTTTCTGGAAGTTTTCATAGTAGCTCTAGGTTAGAAAGGGAAAGGGCTTCACACTTTATTTTATATTCTTCGCTACTTATTTAAACTTTTTAAAAAACATGGAACATATATTACTTTTATATGTTAAAGAACTTGGTTAAAAGTTATGTGCCTCTGGTTCCGAGAGTAATTTTCCCTTTTCTGTAACTTCTGTTAATAAACTCATTCCCATCTATGGGTTGGTTGACTGCTCCTACATCTGAAAATGATTCCCAAATCTTTAACTCCGGCCCATACACGCCCCTTTCTTTTCTAAACTTCAGCTCTGACCAGCCTTTTCCTTGGAGCATATTTTCCTCTAAATATAGTGTTCCCACCCTAAGTGCGATAATTGAACATTTTCTCCTGAACTGCTCCTCTGTGTCCATTCCATATTGATCCAATGTCAAGTGTTTCTTGGACTTGTCTCTACCAGAAGCCCTGATTTGACTTCTCTTAAGCAGCCATGGCATGGACAGACCCCTGCGTGGCTCAGAGAGGCTCTTTTGTCCCCTCCTGGGCCCTGAGCCCCGCTACAGCAAAGGCTCACGCTTTCCTCCACACTTACCTCTTCTGAGGAGAGGGCACTGCTTGCAGACCACGATGACCTTGGCACTCATGTTCTTGCCAGCCTGCTGAATTGCCAGGCTTCCCTCTTTATAGATGTTGATGAGTGAGACCGTGGCATGCAGACTTCCACCTCGAGGGGTCGTTGTGATGACGGTGCCGGCAACTACTGCAGAAGAAAATGTTTTGGAAATAACGTAACAGTGGAGGCAGACGTGAGCAGAACTGTAAATAATTTTAAGTTTTCTAAGTTTTAGATGGCAAAACTTTTCATGTTACAGAGAAGGCCCTAACAGAGCTATCAAGTTAGATTTTGTGTGCTTGTCACCAAAATTCAGGTTGAAGAAAGGAGCTGTGGGGCTGTCGCGCTGCTCGTGTTGTTGGGTGTGGAAGCCCAGGAGAGAAACCCAAATAGCTGCTGCATCGTGGTCCAGTACCGAGAAGGGGACTCTACGATGTCTCATCTGACATGTGGGCCAACCACCAAACAGGGTAGTATAGGCTTGTGAGCCTCTACCTGTGCATACTCAACAAGACCTTGAATCTTTTTTAAAAAGATATTTTATTGATGATGCTATTATAGTTGTCCCATTTTTCTCCCTTTGATTCCCTTCTGCCCTGTACCCGCCTCTCCGACCATCATTCCCCCACCTTAGTTCATGTCCATGGGTCATACATAGAAGTTCTTTGGCTTTTTCATTTCCCACACTATTCTTAACCTCCCTCTGTCTATTTTGTACCTACCATTTATGCTTCTTATTCCCTGTACCTTTTCCCTCGTTCTCCCCACGTTCCCTCCCCACTGATAACCCTCCATGTGATCTCCATTTCTGTGAATCGGTCCCTGTTCTAGTTGTTTGCTTAGTGTTTGTTCCCCCCACCCCACTTTTTTAGGTTCATTTGTTGATAGTTGTGAGTTTGTTGTCATTTTACTGTTCATAGTTTTTGATCTTCTTCAATTTCTTAGACAAGTCCCTTTAACATTTCATAGAATAAGGGCTTGGTGATGATGAACTCCTTTAACCTGACCTTATCTGGGAAGCACTTTATCTGCCCTTCCATTCTAAATGAGAGCTTTGCTGAAGAGAGTAATCTTGGATATAGGTCCCTGCCTTTCATGACTTCGAATATTTCTTTCCAGCCCCTTCTTGCCTGTAAGGTTTCTATTGATAAATCAGCTGAGAGTCTTATGGGAACTCCTTTGTGCAGATAACTGTCTCCTTTTTTCTTGCTGCTTTTAAGATTCTCTCCTTATCTTTAATCTTGGATAACTTAATTATGACGTGCCTTGGTGTGTGCTTCCTTGGGTTCAACTTCTTTGGGACTCTGAGCTTCCTGGACTTCTTGGAAGTCTATTTCCTTTGCCAGTTTAGGAAAGTTCTCCTTCATTATGTTTTCAAATAAGTTTTCAATTTCTTGCTCTTCCTCTTCTCTTTTTGGCATCCCGATGATTCAGATGTTAGAACATTTAAAGTTGTCCCACAAGTTCCTAAACCTCTCCTCATTTTTAAAAATTCTTATTTCTTTGTTCTGTTCCAGTTCAATGTTTATTTTTCTTTTTGCTACAAATTGTTGATTTGAGTCCCACTTTCTGTCCCTTCTCTGTTGGTTCCCTGTACCTTTTCCTCAATTTTGTAACCATTCTCAACCATTTCTGTGAGCATCTTGATTACCAGTGTTTTGAGCTGTGCATCTGGTAGGTTGGCTATCTCTTTGTTGCTTAGTTGTATTTTTTCTGGAGCTTTGATCTGTTCTTTCATTTGGGCCATATTTTTTGTCTTGGTGCACCTGTTATGTAGTGAGAGGTGGAGCTTTAGGTGTTTGCCAGGGCGGGGCAACTCAGTTGCTGTGTTGTGATGCTGTATGTGGGGGAGGGGTCCCAGAGGGAACAATAGTGCTTGCTCCACTGTCTGCCAGATTTCAGTCACTTCCCCTGCTTCCCACCAGCAAAGTGGGCCCTTCTGGTACAGGTTCCCAGGTGGATGGTTTTATGTACATTTTAGGACCCTGTGGGTCTCTCCAGCGAACTCTCCTGCGAGGCTGGGAGTTTCTCCCACTGCCGCCTCAACCCCCACAGGTGTTTTCAGTTAGAGGCTTTGAGGCTTTATTTCTCGGTACTGGAACCCTGGGTTGCGTGGTCTGTCTCACTCCCCAGTTGTTCCTCTGACTTCATCCCCACGCAAATGTGGGGCTGCCTGCTCCACCAGCCACCTCCTCACTGGGTCCTCCTGCTGCCACCTTGCTGGGAGTCCTCTCCACCCTGCTGCCTGTCTCCGCCCCTCCTACCGGTCTGTATGAATGTTTCTTCTTTAACTCCTTGGTTGTTGGACTTCCATACGGTTCAATTTTCTGGCAGTTCTGGTTGCTTTTTGTTTTTAAATTTGTTGTTGTCCTTCTTCTGGTTGTGCAAGGAGGCACAGTATATCTACCTACGCCTCCATCTTGGCCTGAAGTTCAAAGACCTTGACTCTTTAGGGGCAACACAATATGAGGGGGTTTGGGCCATGAGGATGCGTGGACACCCACCTTTCTGGGTCTCCCCCATCCCTCTCTTCAGCTCTCCTTTCTCCCGGAACTTTGGTTCATACCATGGGTCCCCATCTCTCTCTGATTGTCAGTAAATATCCATCTTTTTCTGGGTCTTTGATATTCTCTTTTTTATCTACCCTGTTTATATCATTTACCAAGTCAAAGTTGAAAACTGAGGTATAACAACACATTTTCTTGCTGACAAAAACAAAACAAACTCTAGCAAGATTCGGTCGCTTTTCGTTGTGTAGTTCTCACTTCTCCATTGTGACCCTCAGAGAAAGAAGCCTCGTTTGTGAGCCACAGAAGGGAAGGTGCTACGTTTCTCAAAGGCAGGCTCTTGGCACTTGGGTGGAGGCAGTTCCATGTGGCACGGGACTTGCATCGAGTGACTTTTTCACACACCTTGTCCCTGTCTGGAAAAACCAGGAGCCTCCTCAGTTACCTCCGTGACAACCCAAACTGCCACTAGAGGAATGTCACCAATGCTGGTTGAGAACTGATGAGCAAGTGGGGATAGTATTTGGCCATTTGGCCATGTAACCGAGTAACAGCAGAATAAATCAAGTTTTGGACTTGGCTCATATGAGCTTTTCGGGGTAAAGTGAGGACGCACTGTTTATGTAACATGCAAAGCTCACAAAAGCTCAGAACCCTTCTCCTGCCTTACTCGGGTGCTTGGTGATGAGTGCTCAGTGCAGAACGTCAGTGTGTAGCCCAGGGGAGTTAGGCGGCTCCAAAGGACAGGCAGGGGTATTGCCTTAAGCGCCTCTGATAGGAGTCTAGACCGGCTGTGCTGGCAGTGACACCTGGTGCTGCTTGTTCCCATTTTTCGCCAGTTACGGGAAGATACCAGCATGCGAACTCCAGCAGGACTTAGGGCCCAGGCTCCTCAGCGCCCGCATTCCCTGCCACACGGCCTGCTGTGCCGCTGGCAGCAGGCAGAGCCTCTTCCGGGAGGCCCTGGGTTCGGGGTAACCCTTTAGGCTCCAGCGACTTTCTTTTCCTGGTGATACTTTTTTAAAATATTCCTTCGAAAAATAAGCAACATAATTAAATTTGGTGTTTTTTGCTTCTGGGTGTGTTTCACAAAAAGTGCAATTGTTTTTTAGTGTAAAAAGCTCTTATAAATTCTAAGTCATTAATTAGCTAATGTCTCCTCGGTTTCTAATTTATAAACATTTCCAAGTGGATTTCTGATTTGTAGGTTTTAATCGAGAGCTTTAGAAGGACCCCACAGAGGAAATAGTTGAATTTCTTGTGAGAGGAGCCAGGCCAGTTCTGTTTCAAACTTACTTAAGTTGAATTATAGATGTGTGAAAAAATAATCAATACATGAAAAATATGTGGGAACAAAAAGTATACAGGCTTTTTTTTCTTTTCCAGGAATACTGAGCTAACCAGAATACACAGAATAACGGTACCATGTACCAGGAGTCAAATTAAGTTTATGTGAAAAAGTATACTTGCTGTCCACATGTTTTTCTCAGTTGTGAAATCCAGCACTTCGAAGAGCACAAGTCAGTGCACCATGGTGTGGGGGAAAATATTTTCTTGGGTAAATCAAGCGTGTAACTTACCCTTCACCATCACATTCGTGGCGGTTCCTTTGAGACGAAGCATGCAGTCTCAAGTTTCTTATTAAAGAGAAAAGGCTAGTTTCACTTCTTACCAAAGTTACTTGAACAGTAATTGCTTTCTAGGGTACCCGTCCATCTACACTTTTGTTGACATATGGCCACGGTGGGTTTTAAACCTTAATTCAAAGAAGAAAGTCATAAGATTCAGGAATATGAATTCAAGTATAATTGGCATTTCGATATGAATCTATCAATTTATAATTCCCATTTATTTCCCTGAGCCACCAAAATGTCATTGTGATGAACTAATTAAAGAGCGCGCAGAAGAAATTCTTCATGCTACCGACGACTACACCAGTTTCCTTGGCATAACTGAATAGTCTTTCCTGCATGTGAAACCTGAGATAAAAGACAATTCACATTTACCCCCATTCTCTTCTCCCTCTACATAAAACTAGCACCATACCCCGAAACACACAGAGTCTCCATCTGCCCTGCTTAGAAAAATCTAGTACAACAAATATGAACTCAGAAAATACAGGTTAATCCTCCACTTTACACAAGGAGTCCCACGGTGTTCCTCCTGGAGAAGGAGGGAGCCTTCTTGGTGCACTTAAAACAATTGCCTAAATGTGACTAGTAAAGGTAATTTTTAAAAACACTGCTCATGTGTAGAGTGTGTTTGTTATACCTGTACTCAGCTGCAACCAGTTACTAAACATTCATGTTGGGCCTGTCACTGCCTGTCCAGAAATATTTTTGGTTGTCACAACTACGAGGGTGCCAGCAGCACCTAGTGGGTAGGGTGCTGCCCACACTGGACAGCACCCAGCAGCAACGAAGGACACGGCCCGAATGTTAGCAGTACACCGAGAAGCCGTGAGGTAACAAAATGGAAGTATTTAATATCGCCATCATTAAAAATGTTTCAAAAGTATTTGCTAATTATTTATACAGATATAGCAATATTCTAGGAAGAGTATTTTAAATAAAACAACTGTAACAAAATGATACTGGGTAGGTAAGAATTTGTGATTGGAATATTGCCCTGTTCATAGGTTCTGCCAGCTCTGTTTTGAATTTATTACTTATTTATTTACTCTTAATTTGTACCCCTGCTTAACTCCAAAAGGGATCTGAACTGAACTGCAATATTAAAATATATACAATGTCATGATAAATACATATAATATAATGGTTTAAGCACACACACACATTTCTTTGTGAGATGAAGAGCTCAGTGAACATGCAGGGGTGTCCAACCTGTGGCCAGGGGGCCCCATGTGGCCCAGGATGGCTATGAACGTGGCCCAACACAAAATCGTAAATTTACTTAAAACCTTTCTTTGCTCATCAGTTTTCATTAGTATTTATGTATTTAACGTGTGGCCAAAGACAACTCTTCTTTTTCCAGTGTGGCCCAGAGATGCCAAAAGTTTGGACAGCCCTGTTAGAGGGAACAGTGTCCCAGCAGTTGGAGGCTGACATGCACTTAATTCACTGAACCAAAGGGCAGTGGCATCGGCGAGTACACAAACAGACCCCGATAGAGGCGGCAAGCAGTCTCGTGATCAACTCACTCCCCAGTTCCCGCAGCTCTTTTCCCAATTCTTTCTCATTCTCCTAACCCTTGGTTCTCCCACCTCCCCTCTCATTGTCGGCAGGTGAGCCTGCCTAGTTCCCAGAGGGAACAGAGGTCACAGCAGGAAATGTCCTCAGATTCCCCACCCAACCTTCCTGTTGTCTTTACCCCCCTCCGCTTCCTTTCCTCCCCTGAGAGAGGAGGTTGCTCCACCTCTGGTCTAAGGTGTGTCCAGTCAGCCTTCTGGAGGCCACTGCCTCCCACCTTTGCAGAAATTTCCTCCTCAGTTCATTCCCTCTGTCTGCCACCGTATTTTCTTTTGCTGGCTACTTCCCATTAGCTGTAACCTCCTCCAGACACTCAAAGCCTCTCTCCCTCCCTGAGGGCCAAACTTGTGGAATGAGTTGCCAGAATTCTGTCTCCATTTTTTCACCATGTTCCACAGGCCTCAACCCACTGTGTATGGTTTCTGTCCACACAGCTGCACTCACACAAGTCTTGCTAGGGTCCCCAGCAGCCGCCATGCCGTGAAATCAAATGGAAACATTTGAATCCTTCCCTCTTTTGATGTCTGTCAACCTTGGCTCTACTGACCACTTCCTTCTTAAAACACTCCCTTCTGTGGCCTCTGTGACCCAGGCTGCTGCTTCCTCCCTCCCCTCTAACATCTCCTTTCTGGTCCCCTGTACCACCATACCCTCTCCCCTTTAATATGCTGGAATTCCTAGAGATTTAACCCAGCCCTTTTCCTTCTTTCATGCTAACCTCTCCCTAGGCAATCTCATTCCGGATCATGGTATCAACCATGTACATGTTGACCGCTCTCAAATTCAGATAGCTAGCTTAAATCTCCCTTCTGGTCTGGGAGCCCATAGATGTAATTGTCTGCATGACATCTCCATTTGAGTATCTCACAGACACCTCAGATGCAACAAGCTTAACTTATATATCTACCCCTAAACCCAGCTCTCAGCTCCAGGGAATGGTTACGTTATCCCCTGCGCTTTGCAAACCAGGGGCCGGGAGGCATTCTTGACACCTCCCTGATCTTCCTAATCCAATTCACCCCCGACCCCTGTCAGTATCTCCCAAGGTCCCTGGCTTGCACAACAGTCAACATCTCTCGACTGTCTCTGTCTTTCTGTCACAGCACAGTTCCTCTGCACAGCCACACGAACCTACTGATGCTCCTGACCCCTACAATCGATTCACAGTGGCCTGAGTGATCTTCTTCACAGTGCAAATCTAATCCCGAACTTTGCTTAATCTATCAACAGTTTCCCCTGCACTTAAAATAAAATGCAAAATACTTAGAGCATAAGGAGAGAGGTGGTAGGGACTAAAGGTGGATCTAGAGAGAATGGGGATGAGGTGTGATGGTCTTACACACCCCATGAAAGAGTTGTGCTCTCGTACTGTCCAGTTTGGTAGCCACTAGGCCATGAGGCTTTCTAAATTCCATTAAATTAAAGATTCCTCAGTGCCACTGGCCACATCTGAAGTTCTCATCAGTGGCTAACATATTGGAGGGTATGGTTGTAGAGAAGGACTTGGTCGGCTCTGTGTGTGCGCGGTGCAGGGACGTGCAGTGGGGAGGGAACGCAGAGGAGGTGGAAGATGGCCCTAAGTGGGTGGCTCTGATGCTGTGGGCCAGGTCTGGGGACACAGGCAGAGCGGCAGGTTCAAGGAGGAGAACAGTGTGATAAAAACAAGTTGCATGCGATGGGCTTTAATTTAAATGTCTAGCAGTTGCAAAACTCTAGGAGATAAATACAAATCCATGTTTGTGACTCAGAAAGCTGGGGAACCACCTAAGCACTAAGCTGTGACCTGATAATTCACTGAAAAGATGAAGGACACCAGAGTCCACCGAGAGAAACTGGAGAAATACTGCTGAAACATGAGGCAGTACTCTTCCCAACCACAAGGGGGCACACGAAGAGAGTGCTCAGAAAAACAGCTCTTCCTGAAGTGCCTGTACTCAGAGTAAACAGCCTCACTTTGAAGGTACAGAAAATAGTGGGCCATAAAGGTGTTCTTATGTCAACTTGTTTCATTCCTTAACCTTAGATCCTTCCTTCTCACATTTCTCTCCTCCTTGGATTTAGATTTTGATATGTGAAGTCTGAAATCCCAGTGCGTGGAGCTGACAGATAAAGAGACTAGCCTCCCCAATTCTTAGAGCATATCCCAGCCAGACTTTCCCAACTGGCTTCTGTATTTTTGCTTGACTTCCTTCAATTTGAAAAAAATAACATATTTTGCATGACACATTTTGGAGCAAAGAAAAAAAAAGCCCCATCAAATACTGGCAGATTCGGGCTGGCTTTAGCTCAGCGGGTACTTCGATTCCCAAATACTGGCAGATGCGAAAGCAGGCAGGTGTGAAGGCCCTGGAACTTTAACCTAAAACACTGTAATTCTATGCAGTAAAAAGAAAACCATAATTTTATAAGTGCCAAAAAAGAAAAGTCAGTCTTATAATGATCTGTTACTAGGTTCCCTAGTAATTTTTAAGTGGTTATAATTTTCTTAGATGACATTTAAAAATAATAATACGAATAATTATTATTATACCATATACTTTTCTTTCATTATTGGAGTCATATTCTCTTACATATGTTTTCATCTTATTTATTTTAGTTTCAAATATCTTTATTTGATATTTTGTACTTCAAAAGATTTAAAAAAATATTCGTTAAGTTTGTGAACAAATTTCAAAAGAAACAAACTCACCTGTAGTCGCAGTGAATGTGGTGGTGACTGGTGATGCTGTAGTTGTTGGCAATTTTTTTGGCCTGAATTTGTAGTGACCAATAAATCCATCTGCAGTTAAGCTTAAGTCTGAGAAAAACTGAATGAGAAGTTCATTTCTCTCCGACACAATTGGCCTAAAAGAACAAAAACATGTTTAAATAAATATACATTTTAAAGCATAAGTGGTACTTCTCTGAAATGTAGACTTTTCTAGCTTTCCATGAATTCCTGACAAGTTACTACTTGTTTATAGCTTGTTTTAGCTTTTACTACTTAAAAGCTAAAATACTTTAAAGAAGTGAATGCCTTACTCTGTTCAATATTAATGCTAATCGCTAACATTTACTGGGGGGTTGCTAAATTAGGCACTGTGCTTTATGAAAACCCATCAAATTCTATTAGCACCACAACCCTAATATTATCCCCCTTTTATGGAAGAGGCAACTGAAGTTCAGAGAGTTCAAGGGATTTGCCTGAGGCCCTTGAGCGGTGCATAGGAGAGATGGGATTTGCACCTGGGACCAGGTGGTGGACATGGAGACGGATGTAAACACTGAACTGTAGCTGGTTCTCCACAAGCACCTCAGGATTTAGCCAGACAAGGGAACTGCACGGCTTCTTTGAATGAGGACTCTGGGTCCTAGGTGGCCAGGGAGCCAGGCATGCTGTCTGTGGAGAAACTGAATGAGTTCCCAGACCCTGTGAAGACGCAGCCAGAGGGCTGGTCACCTGGAGATAAGGAAGCCACGCAGGGTGTGACTCAACCTCTGTGTCATGTTCAATGTACGTTGTTAGGTGTGCCTGAAGTGGAAATATTTCGGTCTCTAATCTTGGTAGCAAATGTTCTGAAGGAGAAAAAGGAACTGATTGTTTTGTTTTGGTGGTCACAAATGACTTCATTAAAAACTACTTGTAAAACTATTTCAGGGTTTGCTTGGTTAGCTGACACTGAAGATCTCCTGGTGATAATAACGGAGGCTCAAAAGCTCTCTTAAGTCTCAGGGGTTAACTGTGTTACACAAGACAGTAGTTTCATTCAACCTTTGCTGTTATTATTTAAACAATGGCAAAAAATGTTGTTTGGCTAATTCTATTTAAAAACTAATGCAGAAGTGGAAAAAATAAACAAATCACTTCATTGAGTTAATTAATGGTTTGACTAAAGTCCTTTGTAGAGGCACCTTCTCAGCCAGATCACTTCTTGGCATCATGGGCAGCAAACAAGGAGGCAGCTCGTTTTCCCACCTATCAGCTACTTTGAGTGGGGATCGGTCAAGGGGAGGGTAGAGCTGTACTTGACCCAACCAGCAAGAAGACTTGCAAGATCTCTTTCTGCCCCGAAGGTTGTTACCCTCTGAGCCAAGGGATCCGGCAAAGCCACAAGTGAGCTTCATGATCTCCATTAATGGGGTTTGGGGCATGAAAGTGAGCAAGGAGATTGAAATAATGCTTCTGAGAATCAAGGCTTTAACAGAAATATTCTGTCTTGCTTTTGAAAGCACATTCCATTAAGCAAATATAAACAGTGTGCTTAAAACGCAAATTCTCAACTACAATTACCAATAAAATGATCCTCTTGTTTAAATGATAAAATTATAAAAGGCAGTTATTATAATCACCAAAGGAAACCCGAAGACCCAACCCAGTTGGCCTTCTAGGCAGGTTGTTATAATTATAGTGATCATTCACTGCCTTTTCTATGAGCTAATCTTGGAAGCATATATTAGAAGCTGAATTTTCTCAAGGAAGAGTATTTCAGTAACAGTCTTATTTTTGTTACAGTGCTACTGAGCTTTCCTATGAATGTGACAGAATCATGGTGCCATAAATGTACTGAGGTTGCAACTCACTAGAAAGGCAAGATGAAATCTCACTGGGACCAACTCCGCCCTGGCACACCCCAGGAATGGACGGAGGAGGCTGCTTCCTTTTGAGAGCCGCTATATGGGCTCTCCACTTTGCCAACCCAGTCTGCCTCTTCTTCAATCACTGGTCAGTCGACCGCCACGTCCTGCCAGTTTTGCCTCCTAAATACTCCTTGTTCCACCTTCTGCCGTCCATCTCCACAGCTCCTACCTCCTTGACTTTACCTGGACCCTGGCCGCAGCCTCCTAACCGGCCTCCTGCTCATCATGTCCAGGACAGGGGTCCAGAAGCACCGGTCCTGTCACTTCCTGCCTAAATGCACTTTGAGGGCTCCAACGCCTGCAGGACAGGGAACCAAACTGAACGCTCCTGCCTCCTCTCTCTCTCTAGGCCCCACCCCAAGGTTTGGGCTCCAGAGCATGCATTTCCCCTTTTATCTGTAGAATTACAGGTATGTATGCATTACTAAACAATATAGTATACAGTGAGCGTGCTTCTAAACTTCATATAAATGAAAGGCTATGGTGTACATTTTTCTGTAATTTTTTCACTCTTGACATTGTAATTGTGAAAGTCATCCAGTTTTCCCTGCTGTAGTGTGCTGTGACACAATTTAACTATTCTCTTGTTGATTGACATTTTGTTGTTCGGTCCCCCCACCCCTGCACCCTGCCAATTACAAACAATATTGCCTAGAACATCCTTGCACATGTCTGGGGTGCACATGGGCAAAGGTATGATTGGTGGACACCCTGGGAGGGAGGGTATATGCTCTACTCCAAGGTCACAGGATAGATACTCATTTTCAACTTTATTAGATAACGTGAAACTGATTTCCAAAGTGGTTGTGCCATGCACTCTTTTCAAAGATTGTTCACTGTGTACCTTTCTTCTTTGGGGAATGCCTTTTGCCCACTTTTTCTACTTAGTTGTGCCATATTCCTTATTAATTTTTATGGTTTCTTTTTTAAAGGATTTTATTTATTTTTTTTAGAGAGAAGGGAAGGGAAGGAGAAAGAGAAGGAGAGAAATATCAATGTGTGGTTGCCATTGGCACACCTCCTACCGGGAGCCCAGCTCTCAACCCAGGCATGTGCTCCGACTGGGAATCCAACCAGTGACCATTCACTTTGCAGTACGATGCTCAACCAACTGAGCCACTCCAGCCAGGGCTAGGATTTCTTGATATACTCATATTGTGAGACCTAATTCTTTGTCGAATACAAATATGCTTCCATTTTGTGCCTTCTCTTTTCCTTCTCTTTAAGGTATATTTTGATGTGCAGTTTTCATTGAAGTTTCTCATTTAAGATTCCAACCCCTCTGTAATTAACTTTTGTGTGCTGTTAGATACGAACACATTCATTTTCCCATGTGGCTGAGAGTTGCCCCTGCATTATTCTGCATTAAGCTCACCCAGCAGGCCCCACCAGGCCCGTGGGTCTCTGTGCAGTGCCCAGTGTGCAGACACAGGGGGGATGTTTCTGGCCGTGCCTCTGGGGGAACCAGACTGTCTTAGCCACAGCAGCTTTCTGACCCAGCTCCATCACGGGGAGAAAATCCTCCTGCCGGGTCCTTCTTCAAATCTGTCTTAGCATCACCCTCCCACCGTCCGGCAATTCCACATGCATTTTAGAGTCAGACTGTCAGCTTTAATGAAAACCAATTTCAACATTTTTAATGGTTTTGATTCTCCCTATTCATGAGGACAGTATAGAACTCCATTTATTTAGGTCTTTAAGGTTTTATCATTTTAAGGCCTTGCACACAATTTGTTAAATTTATTCTTGAGTGTTTAATATTTTTGTTGCCATTAAAATATCTTTTTAAAAATAAAAGCCTATAAATGCAAGCTACTTAAGACAAGATAGTCTTGAATAAATTAATATCTTAACACATAAAAACATAAATCTGCAAATCACATTTTAAGCTGGTAATGTATGAAATCGATTTTCTAAATTCAAGCCCATCTTGAATTCCTGGTCAGAGAGCATTTTTTTTATACATTGTTAGATTTGGCTTGCTAATATTTTCTTCTTTTAGGATTTATTTTTCATCACATTCGTAAGTGAGATTGGTCTTTAACATTGTTTTCTGATACTGCCTTAACTTGTTTGGGTGTCGATTTATATGGGCATTATGAAAATAGTTGTGGAACCACCATTTTTCTCTGAAAGAGTCACATAGTGTTAAAGGGATCTGCTCCTCAGATGTCTGTCCGGGCTCACAGAGAAGCGCTGTCTGGGCCTTCCGCCCACCCCACCCCCACCTTCATAACTTTTAACTGTGGATCAAACTTCTTTAGTAATTATTTGGCAATTCTGGATTATTGTTGTTTTCTGTGCTTTTAAAGAGTAGTTATTGTATTTTATTTGAGATGTAAGTTAACCTTTACCGTTAAGTATAGTGTCAAAATTTTGGAGCCAAGGAAGGCTGAATATGCATCCTATTTGTATTGCTGTTATTTTTTTAAAAATTATTTGTTGAATTTATCAGAGCAACATTGGTTAATAATTACATATAAGTTTCAGGTGTACAATTCTATGGTATACCATCTGTATATTGTATTGTGTGTTCACCGCCCCAAGTCGTGTTCATTTTTGGTTGAAAAAAAGTATTTTCTCCCATTGATGGGTGCAGTGTTTTCTATTCATTAGAACAAGCCTGTTAAGAAGTGTATCTTAAATCTTCTGTATCCTAATCTTCCATCTTTCTCTAATTCACAGTTAATCTATCAATTATTGAAAGAGATGTGTTTAAAATCTCCTGCAATAATAGCGGATTTTGTAAATCTTTTACTTTTTATTCATTTTTTTGCTTTACATATTTCTGACATCAATACAAGTTTAATAATACACTTTTATTATAAATGATAAATTGCACTTTTTATCATTATATAGTAACTACTTTTAGTAATGCTTTCTGCCTAAAATCTACTTTTTTGATATTATTAAATCTATGCCAATTTTCTTTCAATTAGCATTTGCTTCCAATATCTTTTTCTGTCATTTTATTCTCAAATGCCCTGTGTTCTTGTTTTTTGGAGAGGTGTCTTATCAATAGCACATGACTGGTTTTGCTTTGCTATCTAGTCTAACAGTTTTTACCTTTCCATTAATGATTTGATCCATTTGCATTTACATTGATTACAGGTACATCTAGAGATATTTCTACCATCTTATTTTGTGCTTTTTATTTGGCCTGCCTTTTTTGTTTCTCTTTTTATTGATTATCCTATATTATAGTGTCCCAACTTCTCTTCTTGGCCCTCCTCCACCCAGCACCCCCGACTCCTTTGTTCATGTCCATGGGTCAAGAGTATAAGTTCTTTGGCAACTCCATTTCCTATACTTGCTCTTAACATCCCCCTGCCTGTCGTGTACCTACCAATTTGTACTTCTTGGTCCCTGCATCTTTTCCCGCATTCCCCCAGAACTCCCTCCCAGCTGGCTACCTTCCCAATGTCCTCCATATCTATGATTTTGTTTCTGCCCTGCTTGTTTGTTTAGTTTGCTTTTTAGATTCAATTGTTGATAGTTATGTACTTATTGCCATTTTAATATTCATAGTTTTGGTCTTCTTTTTCTTATAAATAAGACCCTTTAGTATGTCGTATAATAATGATTTGGTGAAGAAGAATCCCTTTAGCTTTAACTTGTCTGGGAAACACTTTATTTGCCCTTTGATTCTAAATGATAACTTTGCTGGATAGAGTAATCTAGGTTGTAGGTCCTTGCTTTTCATCACTCTGATACTTTTTGCCAATCTCTCCTAGTCTGAAAAGTTTCTTTTGGGAAATCAGCTGATAGTCTTATGGGAACTCCTTTGTAGATAATCATAGCTTTTCTCTTGCTGCTTTAAAGATTCTCTCTTTATCTTTAACTTTTGGCTTTTTAATTATGATGTTTCTTGGTGTGATCCCCTGCATCCATCTTGTGTGGGATTCTGTGCTTCCCAGATTTGTATGTCTATTTCCTGTACCAAGTTAGGGAATTTTTCTTTTATTATTTTTTCAAATAGGTTTCCAATTTATTTTTTCTTTCTCTTCTCCTCCTGGGGCCCCTATGATACAAATGTTGAAATGGTTGAAGTTGTCCCAGGGGCTCCTTACACCATCCTCAATTTTTTTGGATTCGTTTTTCTTCTTATTATTCTGATTTGATGTCTTTTTCTCTCTTATGTCCCAAATCATTGATTTGATTCTTGGCTTCATCCACTCTATTGCTGATTCCCTGTAAATTGTTCTTTATTTCAGTAGTATCTCCTTCATTTCTGACTGGATCTTGTTTATGCTGTTGGGGTCCTCACTAGGTTCTTTGACCATCCTTTTAACCAGTGTTTTGAACTCTGCAACTGATAAATTGCTTAGCTCCATTTCATTTAGCTATTTTTCTGGAGTTTTGATCTGTCCTTTCATTTGGGCCATGTTTCTTTGTCTCCTTGTTTTGGCAGCCTCCCTGTGTTTGTTTCTGTGTATTCGGGAGAGCTGCTTTAACTCCATGTAGTAGGCATCCTGTAGGGTCCAGTAGCACAGCCTCTGCTATCTCTCATCCTGGGTACTCAAGGTGTGCCCTCCACGTGGGCTAATTATTTCCTCCTCTTGTAGTTGAATCTTGATTGCTGTCAGCTGATCAATGGGAGGGATTTTTTTTTTACCTAGGCCACACAGCTGGTAGATTTGTCTGTGACCACTGGCCAGCAACCACTTTCCTCTGTCACTTGTGGAGTTGGTTGGGTGGTGGTGCTCCACCACCCTGGTAACTGTCCACTTGGTATGTAGGCTCTGGGGTTTCCCAGGTGGTGCAGGCCAAGGTCTGCCACTATTTGTGTTCTGTCTCAGGCCCCTTGGTGTAAGGTATGAAGTGATCTACAGATGCCTGCTGCTCATGCAGGGCCTGGGGCCACCCAGCAGAAGAGATGGGGGGGTGGGCTCAGCCATTGATGGTTTCTGAGTGACTCTAGGAAGGTCTGAAGCCTGTGCCTAGCCCAGCCATTCCTAAGGAAAAGACACTGTTACCACCTTCATGTGTCCATAAGTTGGATAGGGTGGAGCCTTAGGTAATTTTAGGGCGGGGCTAACCATGTGAGACAGGTTGATGGAGTCTCAGATATGGGCTGCTGCACTGTGGCTCTGTGTGGGGGAGGGCTCAGAAAAGGAACAATGGCTGCTGTCTGTAGTTCTGTCCAGGAGGAAGCTGTCCCCCAGCTCTCACCCTGATGCCAGACACTTCAGTTCCTCACCACATACCACTGGTGGTCTTCAAGGTGCTGCCCTGATGGTGGAACTCTGAGGGAGTAGGTCTGAGTAAGTCTGTATGTGGGGCCCTCCAATGGGAGATGTGTGAGAATCCCAGTTTCTTTCACCAACCCAACCTCTACTGGTTTTTATAGCCAGAAGTTATGGGGACTTATTTTCCTGGCACTGGAACCCTGGGCTGGGTGCTCTGGTATGGGGCTGGGATCCCTTGCTCCCAAGATATCCCTCTGTTTATATCCACGACATGTGGGTTTGGGACCAGCCTGTTCTGAGTCTCTGTTTCCTCCCCTCTGCCCCTCCTACCTGTCTGGATGAGTGTGGTTTCTGTAATTCTTTAGTTGTCATACAGCTTGATTTTCTGACAGTTCTGACTAATAGTTTAGCTGTAATTTTGCTGTGGTTGTGCAAGGAGGTGAGCCACATTTACCTATGTCTCCATCTTGACTACCTACACTTTTTCTTTTTAGATCTTTTTTCTCATTTCACATTTTCCTCCACTGTTTTGTAAGTTAAAGACTTCTACTTTTTCTAGAGGTTACCCTAAATTTACCATCCATGTTTACTTTAGTTTATTATAAAATTTATTATCTTCATCCCACTTTCAGATAACACAAGGGCCTCAGAATCTTTCAACTCTCATTACCAATATCTTTGCTCAGAGTTTCTTTCTGCATCTCAGTCCTTTATCCTGGGATCATTATCTTTGTGTCTGAAGTTTCTTAATGATGTTTCTTAACTTCATAATGAAGTTTCTTTGGTTAAGGTCTATTGGTGGTAAACTCTCTCAGCTCTTATTTAACTGAAAAGGTCTTTATTTCACCCACACTCACAAAAGGGGCTTTTCATAATTTGAGATTGACAGTTATTTTGTCTCAGTACTTTGAAGATATTGTTCTAAGACCTTCTAACTTCCACTGTTGCTACTGAGAAGTCAGTTGGTAGGTTAATTGTCTTTCCTTTGTGATAATCTGTCTTCTCTCTGGCTATTTTTAAACATCTCTCTGCCATTCTGTTGTAATGGTTTTATTGTAATACACATAGGCATGGATATGTTAATATATATGTTGCTTAGAATTTATTGAGTTCTTAGGTTTGATGGCTGATCCAGTGTGGATTTTTCATCCACATTGGAAAAATATCAGGTATTATTTCTTCAAATGTCAGATCTTCTCCATTCCCTATGTTTTGTCAGGGAACTCTGATTAAATGTTTATTAAGATACTTTCACTCCAGCCTCTATGACTCTTAACCTCTCCTTCGTATTTTCTATCTATTTGCCTCTTTGTGCTGTATTCCAGTTAATTATTTCACATCTGTTTCTCAGTTCTCTCATTCTTTCTGGAGCTGTATCTTATCATTTATTTAACACATATATTAATTTTTGTATGTGTAAATTATTATATGTCTCAGTTCAGGAAATTGTGTTAGGCTCTTTGTTAAATCTGTCTGAGTATTTCTGAGAGTCTCTTGTTTCTTGTCATATATTCAATAGCCTGCCCTTTATAGGTTCTCAATTAATATATTTTGCATGAATTTCTGTAAGCATTCATATTCTGTATCTCATAATTTCACTATATATGCCTTCTATGGGCCTGATTTTACTGCTTATTTCTGCTGATTCTTGTTTATGTCTGCTTTCCATTTGTGTTTTGTGATTTGATTGGGAACTTATGTTTCTCAAAACTTTACTCCTAGGTATTCTTATCTAAGTTAAGATGCATTCTTCCACAAAGAATTTGTGTTTTCTTCTGTCAGCCCCTGTGGACATACCTGAGGGAATATTTTAATTGTTTTTAGAGTGAGATGGAGGGATACAGGATGGGAAACATTGATTGGCTGCCCAGACTGAGGCTGGAACCTGCAAACCTAGACATGTGCCATGGTTAGGAATCAAACCTGCAACCTTTTGGTCCAGGATGATGCTCCAACCCAGCCACACAACTAGGGCCAACTTGGAAACTCTTTAAACTAAGTTCCTGACAGCAGTTTGTTTTGTTTGTTTGTTTGTTTGAACAGTTAAGTAGTATAAAATGTAACCTCAAACTCACATGTGGACTGTTGGGTTCTCACAAGAAACTACCTCTTCTTAAGTTTACCAAAAGTGAAGGCCAAAACAGCCAATTTTTCCCTACTATCACCCTGTGTCATGGAGAAAATGAGTTCAATCTCATTGGTGGCACTTTCTTTAGGTCCCTTATTTATTCTGTGTCTTCAATGCAGTCTTCCCCCTTGCCTGGACTCTGAGCTTTGTCTTCTGTTCCCAAGCATAGTATGTTAAGGATGAAGTTCTAGGTCATCAAAAACTGACTCATGTCCAGAAGAAAGCTGCCACCTTCAAGTACAGTACTTCTTTATCTCTCTGGATTTAGGCTTCTCATCCTTGCCATCTTGGATGGTTTTGCCAACTCTGCAATGCTTTACCTTCTTTTAACTTTAGGAACATTGATAGATATTTTTTTCTAGGATGGTTTCAAAGGGTAGCTTATTTGCCTTATTTCTAGAAAATGAAACTTGCTTTTTAAAATATTTGGATATGAAGAGAAAGAGACATGTCAGAAAAAGCTGGAGCAGGGTAGAGAGTTGAGAGGGACTTGCTTGTTTTGTTTTGTTAGAACTTATTTATAGGTTATAGGGGAGGAACAGAAAAAGGAGGCAGAGCTGAAGATGGAGAGAAACAGGACTGCTGGGTAAGGAAAAAATTTCAGGTAGAAAAGAAGGAGCTCAAGAGGGCGTGATAGGCTAATGGCCCTGAAATGTCCATGTTCCAATTCCTGGAATTTGTGACTGTGTTACTTTATATGCAAAGGGACTTGGCAGAGAAGATTAAATTAAGGGTTCTAGGAAGGGGAGAGCTAATCCTAGGCTCTAAATGTAACCACAAGCACCCTCGTAAGAGGAAGGCTGAGACCAGAGAGGAGAAGGAATATGATGATGACCGATTGAGGTAGGAGTGATGCGCTGCCTAGACGGAGGAAGGAGCACAGCTGGGGAAGGAGCCCCGGCAGTGAATGCAGGCAGCCTCCAGAAGCCGAAAAAGGCCGGGAAACAAATTCTTCCCTCTGAGCATCCCAGAGGAATCAGCCCTGCTGACACCGATGTCAGCCCAGTGAGGCTGATTCCAGACTCCTGACCTCTAGAACTGGGAGAGAGAACAAACGTGTCCTTTTTAAGCCACTCCGAGTGTAGTGATTTGTTACAGCAGCCACAGGAAGAGAACATAAGGGACTCTTTTTCAGGTTAGAAATGGGCTTTTCTCCAACACACTTATCTATGAAGCCAAATTTGGGTATACTAATGTTTGAATTATAACTAACTTAAATGCATGAAAAAGTCTTAATTATTAACTTAACTTAAAGATAAATAAATTTAATTTAAATAAACCCTCTTTTAAACTCAAATATATCTGCAGAAACCATAGAAATGTATGTGAATGCATTAAAATTCTTAATTATTAATTAAACTTAAACATAAATAAATTGAAATTGAAAAAAACTTTTTAACTCAGATGTGTCTGTGGAAACCATAGAAACGTATCTAAAAGCAGGCGATGCATTAAATCCTATCATGTTTAGACAACAGAGTAGAAAAGTGTGTTTACTTTGGCAGAATGGTGACTTTGATGGTAAGCTGTAGTAATGTCAGTGGTCACTTTGCCCAGCATTGTATATAAAGGTTGAAATATCTGGCCCCCCAAAAAAGTCATGTGTTGCACCAAAATACAGCTTAGAGGGGTTAAGTAACGTGCCCAGAGCCACACAGCTAATAAACGGCAGAGCTCTTAGCACCATAAACATTCTGGTAAGTGCCTTTCAGGTTCATTCACCAAAAATTTGAGCAACAACAATGCAACGGGGAGCTCCAAGGCTCCTAAAGGTCCAGAACAGGACCTGATGAGCCAAAATCATCTGCCTCTGTCCTAGCTTCCTGCTTGCCTTGTCTGGATCCCCAGTAGGTAGCCCTCTGTGTTTTTCTCAGAACTTTCCCATTCACTCTGATGCTTTACCTCACCTTTGCAGGGCAGCGACAAATCCACACATCTGACTCAAAATAGGCCCCTGGGGTATCACCAGCTTCCTTTTATCTAGTTGGCTGTCAAGGCCTCTCTACACTTGTAGAAGTTGCTACTATTTGTGTCAGCTGCACTATTATAAAATCAAGATTTTGTGAACAAAACAACATAAAATCTTTCAGAAAATAAAATATAATTGAGCAGTTGGATAAGAAACAATTTTAGGGGCTCTAAAATATTTAGACAACAAAACAGGTGCTACTTACGCAGGTGGACTGTCACCACAATACTTCCCAATTCTTTTGGCGTCGTTGACTTCTCCCCCGTTAAACACAGCCACATAATCATACCGGCAGTAGTTATCACGCTCAACATCGAACTTCTCGAACTTTAATTCTATAAGCTTTAGTGAAAGCACAACATTAGAAAGGTCAGAACAGCATTGCCGAACATCCTCAGGTGGAATTCTTCCTCTCCCCAGATTTGGGGGGTACCATGATTTTCCTTTGTAAAACTATATTCATTCTGTTTAAATTATTCTTGTTTATTTTCATATTTTGTCTGTGGTATTCATATTTCTGGTGCTATTCTTTTGCTTTAAGTTTTAATCATTCCAAAAGATTATCTATATCTCAGATCAAGCATAGTTAGTATCTTCAACTTAGGAGCTCTGTCCACTTAGAGCTATAAAAGTATGGGATGAGTTGTTTGCAAAAGTCCACAAAGTAAGCTCTATTGCCATTCTAAGTTCTGCCCTGCAGTTAATATAGGAAAGTGGGTTCCAGAAAAGCCCAAATTCCTGATCAGCACAAACTACTGAGCACTGGAACCAAGACATTCTCTGATGATTGTTGTACAGATGAATAATGTTATTTTGGGGAAACCTGCCCAAATTCTATTTTAAAGAACAATGAAAAAAAACCCACCCATAAAGCAGACTAGCTTTTACAGCAGACCACTTGCTCTTTGAAGAGATGTGGTATGTTGGCATTGGCTTTGTCAAAGCGAAGCAGTCAGACTGTTCTCGATTTGGTGACTGGATGGCTATTTTGAGGACGTGATGGGTTTGCCGTGTGAGCAAAGGCTAACCTGAAACATCCATACATGTCCTTGGGGATTTTCATCTTCCCACTGATCGTGGCTGCTGCTTCTAACATCTTCTACAGGGTAAGCAATCTCACGTGAGATTTGCTTACCATTTGCATTTCAAAACCTATTTTGAAAATTGCAGTTATGGAGTAGGAAACTGAGCCCACGACTTTGCAAGTCAAACAGTGCCAAAGCAGCCTGAATCTGAGTCTTCCTATGCCCAGCAGAGCTTTCCTTGCCCTGCATCAGTAGCTCTCGAGAGTTGGGCCCCTCACACTGTCTAGACAATTGACACATGAATGCTTTCTTCACGGTTTCAGGGAATCTCACCTGATTCTTTGGGGCTACAATGTGCCACAAACAAGTGACTCCTGCAGGGTAATCACGGTCTGGCCAGTTGGGGGTTTTAAAGGAGCCGGAAGGTCTTTCAAGGCGTCCTCCACAATACTGATCCCCTGAAGTTATTGAATATGAAAAAAATCCAAGTTTATATCCTCATAGAGGTTATCACAATGCAACCATGAGGAGACTCGGAATTCGGAATGCTAGGTGGTAGTATGGATGTAAAGACAATAATGCTTCAAAGCTCTTCAATTTTCTCTTAAAAATGGTCACAGTCTCTACACACACACACACCCCCCCAAGTGATCTCTGTTACCTGACATATCACATCAGCGCAAGAGAGTAAAGGAGTGGAGTCAGGGCTGTAGCTTCTTTTCTTTCTTTCCTTTTTTCAGACAGGACAAAACATTTAGGCATGCACTCATTCAGAAATCATGCAGGCTCAACAACTGACATAGATTTTAAGAACCCCTCAAGGCAGGGGTATTTGTGAGCAGGGTTAAAATCCATGCCAATGGACAAAATTTGAATTAGCTGGTATAGAAAACTCTACCTAAAATGCTTTAATATTATATACATATTTAATAACTTTAAAAATAATTTGCTTGTGAAAACAATACATGTTTGTAAAATTTCAGCAATACAGAAAAGCATAAAGAAGAAAGTGAAAACTTACACAAAATACCAGCGCCTTAATCTAATCACAGTACAGATTTTACAAATATTATTTCAGACATCACTTAGCATATGGGTTGATCGGTTAACAGTAATAATTTTAGAAAGATATTTTAATACAAAATTCTAAGTTTGATTTTTTACTCAAATTTAACAAACTGAATTGAAATCCAAAACTTACATGGTTTAATGAAATTCTTCTTTAACACAGAAGATGATCGTTCTTAAAGAAATTGATGAATTTTTGAAACAGCACTTTAAAAATTGAGGCTGGAATGATTTCTAAAACTTCTTATTCATGAAATACTTCAAGTATATATGAAGTAAGTAATAATGAACTTCTATGAATCCATCATCCAGTTACAACAATTAGCATCAAATTGTTATTATTATTATTATTATTAATACTGCTATTCAATCCCCACCACCTGCTTTATTATTATTATTATTATTAATAATAATAATTAACAGGTTTGGGGGAGGTAAATTCATATGTTTGAAGTGCACAAATCTTGGCTGTAAACTTTTTAAAACTGGATGTGTCCTGTGAGCCACACTTCAAATGATGATACAGAATCCGTTTCCCACAGAATTCCTGTAGCCCACAGGTGGCAAACACAAGGCCCAAGGGCCAAATCCGGCCCTCCACCTTGTTTTAGCCGGCCCAGCACCTTGTTTCTACCCGGCAGCAATGCCAGGCTCCTAGCCCCTAGTTAAGGAGTAGAAACATTTCTACAGTCTTAAAATTACACTCGGCCCCTTGAAGGCAACTGCGAGGCTGATGTGGCCCCAGTGACAAAGAGTGTGACACCCCTGCTGAGCGTATCCCTTCCCTGTGTCAATCTGCTGACTTTCCACACTGCTCTCCTGAACAATTTCACCTGACCTCAGTTTTACTCTAGCCCTCCATGTAAATGAAGTCACACAGTGTGTACTCTTCTGTGTCTGGTTCTTCCAGCTTAGAACAGCACCCAAGATTCACTCACACAGCCCTGTGTGCTGGTGATCTGTTCCTTTACGTGGCTGAGGAGTACTCCAGTATATGGAAACACCATTGTTTGTTGACCCATTTTCTTGTGGATATGCACTTGGATGTTTTCAGTTTGTATTTTGGGTGAGTAAAGCTGCTAGGAACATTTCTGCACAAATCTCTTTGTGGAATGTATTTTCGTTGCTTTAGCATAAATACCCAGGAGTGCAATTCCTGGGCCAGGAGTAGATGCAGCTGTTTAACCTCATGTGAAACTACTGAAAAATTTTCCCAAGTGGATGTAGCATTTTATACCTGTCAAGGTACGAGCACTCTGGTTGCACTACATCCTCGCCACCACTTGGCGTTTTAGCCAACCTGGTGGGTACGTACTGATATCTCAGTGTGGTTTTAATCTGCACTTCCTGTTAAGGAATGATGCTGAGTACTTTCCATGTACTTATCAGCTATTCATGTATCTTCCTTTGTGAAGTGTCTGTTCAGTTGTGGGCCCATTTTTACATTTATTGGGATCTTTATCTTTTATTGTTGAGTGTATGAGGTTTTTGTTTATTCTGAGTAAAAGTCCTTTATTAGGTATTTCTGCAAACGCTTTCTACTGTTATGTAGGTGCCTATTCATCTGTGTAACAATGTCTTTTTTGTAAGCATTGGTTTTAATTTTACTGATGTTTACATGGTACATATTTTTCCATACTTTTACATTCAAACTATTTTGACTTTGTATTTTTTAAAATATATTTTATTGATTATGCTATTACAGTTGTCCCAATTTTTTCCCCCTTTGCTCTTCTCTGCCCGGTATCCCCACTTCTCTACAGCAATCCCTCCCCCTTAGTTCATGTACATGGGTTGTACATATGAGTTCTTTGGCTTCTCCATTTCCTATACTATTTTAACATCCCCCTGTCTATTTTGTACCTACCAATTATACTTTTTAATCCCTGCACTTTTCCCCCCATCCACCCTTTCCCCTTCCCAGCTGACAACATCCCCCAATGAACTCCGTATCTATGATTCTATTTCTGTTCTGGTTGTTAGCTTAATTTGTTTTGTTTTTTTTAAGATTCAGTTGTTGATAGTTGTGAATTTGTTGCCAGTTTAATGTCCATTTGTTGCTCATTTTGATATTCTTCTGTTTCTTAAATAAGTCCCTTTAACATTTCATATAATAAGGGCTTGGTGATGATGAACTCCTTTAACTTGACCTTATCTGGGAAGCACTTTATCTGCCCTTCCATTCTAAATGAAAGCTTTGCTGGATAGAGTAGTGTAAATTGTAGGTCCTTGACTTTTATCACTTTGATTACTTCTTGCCAGTCCTTTCTTGCCTACAAAGTTTCTTTTGAGAAAGCAGTTGATAGTCTTATAGGAATTCATTTGTAGGTAACTCTGTGCTTTTCTCTTAATGCTTTTAAGATTCTCTCTTTATCTTTAACCTTTGGCATTTTAATTATGATGTGTGTTGGTGTGCTCCTCTTTGGGTCCAATTTGTCTGGAACTCTCTGTGCTTCCTGGACTTGTATGTCTATTTCCTTCACCAAATTAGGGAAGTTTTCTTTCATTATTTTTTCAAATAAGTTTTCAATTTCTTGCTCTTCCTATTCTCCTTCTGGCATCCCTGTGATTTGGATGTTGGTACATTTGGAGATGTCCCCAAGGGTCCTTATACTACCCTCATTTTTAAAAAATTCTTTTTCTTCTTGCTATTTCTGGTTGAATGTTTATTTCTTCCTTATGTTCCAACTTGTTGATTTGAATCCTGGCTTCCTCCCCTCCACTGATGGTTCCCTGTAGATTTTTCTTTTTTTCCTTTAGTGTAACTTTTATTTCTTCCTTTATATTGTTGCCATAATCAAATACTTCTTTGAGCATCCTGATTACCAGTGTTTTTGAACTCTGCATCTAATAGGTTGGTTATTGCCATTCTGTTTAGTTCCTTTTCTGGAGTTTTGTTCTGTTCTTTCATTTGGGCCACATTTCTTTGTCTCCTCAATTTGGCAGCCTCCCTGTGTTTGATTCTGCACATTAGGTAGAGCTGCTTTGACTCCCTGTCTTAGTAGCATGGCCTATTGTAGAAAAGGCACTTGTACATTTTGTAGGGCAGAGCCTTTGGTAATTGAAGAGGTAGAGCAACCTGCTTTACTTTTTTGTGGCTCTGTGGTGGAGGGAGGGTTCAGAGAGGGGATTGTGCTGTTGCCTGGCTTCTGGAGGTTTGCCCAGCACTCACACCTTTTCCAGTCACTTAACCCATTTCCCATGTGTGACTGGCACCCTTCTACCTGTTACCCTGGTGGTGAATCCCAGAGTGGGTGGGTTTGCATATGTTCTAAGTCTGTGTGGGCCCTTTTAGCCAAGTCTTCTGAAAATCTGGCAGTTTCTCCCACTGCCCTAACCCCCGGTGGTTTTTATAGCCAGAAGTTTGGGGGATTTATTTTCCTGGTGCTTGAACCCTGGGCTGGGCAGTCTGGCCTGGGGCTGAGATCACTCACTTCCAAGGAATCCTTCCTAATTTTCATCCACCTTATGTGAATGTGGGATGAACTGTTCCACTGCCCCCTTTCCATGTAACACCATGACCCTCACCCTCCTCCCCATCTGGATGAATGTGACCCCTGTAAATCCTTGGTTGTCGGACTTCCATGCGGCTTGATTTTATAACAGTTCCAGTGTTACTTGTTTTGAGATCTAGTTGTAGTTCTTTCTATAGCTGTGCAAGGTGGCGAAGCATGTCTGCCTTCACCTCCACCTTGACCGGAAGTCCTCAGGACTTTGTATTTCAAGCTCTTTCTTATATACCACATAGTGTTGGCATTTCCTATTTCACCTATTTCAATAATTATGGTCTTCTAATTAAAATATTTAATCCTTTGAATTTAGTGTATTTATTGATATGCTTGAATTTAATGTACCATTTACTATACTGTTCTATTCATCTCAACTTTCTTTTGTTTCATCTGTTCTCTCTTTCCTGCCTTCTTTGAATTGGTTGAATAATTTTAGTACTGCATTTTAATCTTTTCCCTTTTAACTCTAGCTTGCATTTTTAATGGTTACTCCAGTGATTATTACATGCATCTTTAACATATCACATCTGTCTAAAGTCAATATTGTATTTTTCATGTATTGTATATGTGCAATAGTAGAGTTCCATTTACCTCTCCTTTGTTCTAATGTTGTCATATATAGATTTATAGGGTGTACATTATACATGTACATTATACATTCCACAATACAGTGTTAAAGTTTTTGTTTTGTTTTGAAGAGACACACATAAAGTAAGTGAGAGAAGAGAAGAATATGTAGTCATTTACGTTTGCGATCTCCAGTGGCCTTCAACCCTCCCATCACCTTCATTTTATCCTGTGGAGCCGTTTCCCTTCAACTTGAGGAACTTCTTTTACTATTTTTTTTTGTGATGTGAGAGTTTATCTGAAGATGTCTTTATTTTGCTTTCATTTTTGAACTGGCTATAAAATTCTAGATTGACAGCTTTGCCCAGCATTTTAAAAACACTATTCCGCTACCTCTGGATGCCATTGTTGCTGATGAAAAAAAGAAAGTCATAATTCACACCATCTTTCCCTTGTGTGCAATTCGGCTTTTATCTGATTGATTTTAAGATTTTTTCTTTATCTTTAGGTCTCTGGATTTTCATTTCCATAGGCCTACATGTAGCTGCACTTTTATTTATCCTGTTGGGGATGTGTTGATCTTGGTCTATAAAGTGATGTGCTTCCCGAAATTTTGGTGGCTTCAAGCCATTATTTCTTCAGATATTTTTTCTGCACTATTATCACTCTCTTATTCTCTGGGATACAAGTGACACCTGTGCAAGACCACTTGATACTGTGTCACTGGCCTTGGGGACTCTTTCTTGTTAGTATTTTCCCTCCTGGCTATTCAGATTTGATCATTTCTATTCAAACTCAGTGACTCTTCTATCTTCTCCTATCTACTTGTAAACCCATGAGGTAAATTTTAAAATTTCAAAATCGGTATCTTTCAGTTCTAGAATTACCATTTTGTTTTTTTTATAGTTGCTGTTTCTCTTTTGAGATTCTCAGTCTGTTTATTTATTATACATATATTTCCCTTTAAGTCTGAAACATATTTCTAATAGCTGCTTTAAAGTGCTGTGTGCTAATTGCAAGGTCTGAGTTGTTTTGGGGTCAGATTTTGATGACTGCTTCTTTCTTGAATATAGACACACTTTTCTAGTTTCATAACATGACTGGGTAGTAGACATTATGAATGATACATTATAGAGACTCTAGATTCAGTTGTGTTCCTATGAAAAGTAATTTTTGTTCTAGCTGGCATTTAACTTGGCTAGACTCAAGCTCAAAATGTTTCTTTCCGGCAGTGGGCAGCAGCTATAGTGTCTCTCAGTTCTTTCATCTTCCGGCTGGTGCTTCTGTGCCAGGCCAGCTGAGCTCCCCCCCACATACGTAGAATCAGCTGTCAGACGAAGATTAGGGCGGGTTTTGTGTGTACACTTTGTGCCTCAATTCCTCTGTAGTTCCCAGCGAGGATTTCCTCCCAAACAATCTGGTTGCTCTGTCAGCCCCACATTCTGGGCTCTGACATCCCAAACCAGTGCTGTTGCGCTTCAGGCCAAAGCAAGGGCAGATCAGCGAGTGCCCTCGGTCAGAAGGCTGGAAACCCAATAGATCTTGCCTTCTGCAGTTAACTTTCAAGAGCAGAGGTTTCTGTCCTTGGGAGCTCACTTGTACTGACATGAAAACATCACAACACAGTGTTAAATGAAAAGAGAAAGTTGTTAAACAATATGAATGCATGATCCCAGTTACATTTTTAAAAGGCTATTGCAAGAGTGTGTGTGTATACACATATATATGTATATATGTGCATATATATATATATATATATACACACACACACACACATACACATACACACACAGATATATAAACAGAAAGGTATGAGAACCATCAGCCATGGCAATTTCTCAGAGGGGACTAGAATCAGGTGATGGGCCTGATGGGCCTCTGCATGTGTATATGTGTATGCAAACTTCACATTTTTACTCTCTGAATTTCTATAGTTGAACATTTAAAAGAATATATATGGACATCTAAAAAAAAAAGAACTGATTTTTTTATGGTCTCTTGGTGCTTTAGTGGCTCTCTGTTGAGAAAAACTTCTCTTAAAGTTTAAGTTAAAGGAGAAATACATATCAAGTGCCTAGAACACTGTCTGCCACCCAGTAGGCCTTCAGTAGTCATCAGACCCCCTCACCACTATTACTGCCATGAAGTGGAAACAATACCTCTTTCATTCGGTTCGGCGGCCGAGAACGCGGCCATGAAGCCGTTCCCAGCTGTGTTCGCGTCGGAGATCATCTGCACCATCATCTTGTTGCCACTGGACACCAGGGCTGCGGGCCGGAAGGTGCCGCAGAAGCGCCCGATGCGCTGGCCGTTGCTGTGGCCACTGTACACGTCCACGAAGTCGTAGCGGCACAGGCTGTCGCTCTCCAGGTCTATGAACCGGAAATTGAGAACGACAACTTTCCCCTTGGGGACCTGCCAAGAAAAAGCCCAGTTGGAAAACCGTGCCATGAAAACTGCCCGAGGCCTTCATATTCAGTCAATTACTAAAGTGAGCAGATAAAAGCATAACATTCAAGATAATACTTTTTCTTCCCTCAAACCTGAACTAAGCCAGAAAAGATACTCTTCATAAAATATAAGTATCATCTTTGACAAATTCCATAATTCTCTAGGGTACACAGAGTTATTCTTAGGGAATTGATCTCAGCCAAGCTTCAAAATACTGGACCAGCCTTATTAACTCCTGGCATTGCTTACGAAGAACACCGGTGCTGACAGGACGTTAGTGCGCATTTGCGCGCAGTGAAACACTACGGCACCCAGAGATGCTGCGCGGCAGAGAAACATCCGAAATGTCATTTGTCACAAATAATGCAATGGGACAATCTCAACACATGGCATATTTCTAACAAGTTAAAACTGCAGGGATTATTTGACAACTATGCAGCTAATTTATAGATAATTCACTTTGGGTACTAAGAACCCCAGGTCAACTGTGAATACTGGTTACATTAACTCAGAAATCGTTAACCATTCTCTTCTTAAAGTCACTAAGTTCTTGTTTGTTTTCTAGGTGAAAACTTTATCTACCCGGTTGCCCTGAAACACAATGCTCTGATGAAAAAGATGAGCTTTCACTTTCTTACAAAACCTTCTTCACCATAATTTCCCCATATAATTCTTAGGATGCTCCCCTCCTTGTTTCCTGAATAGGTAGGAAAAAGGGGCTAAAAAAGCATTTGGCAGAATTCTTTAAAAAGCCCCATTTCTTTCCCAGTTCATAGTATCTTTTAACTTCTTCAATTAAAATAGTTTAATGATAAAGTCTCAATCAGATGGATTTTACCTTTTAAACTAGATGAGGTCCCTACTGAAGAGCATAAAAATTTTATGCTGTAAAAACTTACAGATGACAAAGGTCAGTGACTTTAAAACGCATACACACACAACCCACAAGCAACACCGGTTGGTTGATATTCATTCTAATGAACTACCACAGACTCGGGAGTCACTAGATGCTTTACCATAAACTCAGCTTCCCTGTGTTGGTGAGTGCAGCGCCCTGACTTTTTTTAACAATAAGAGATGTTTCAGTGCTGTCTAGCCTTGCGTCGGTCACACACCCACCCCAGTGGAGGAAGAGCCACGGAGCAGTCAGAGGGGGGTGTTTCTGCTGTGCCACGGCTGCATTCTTGTTGTTAGGAAGTTTTTTTTTCCTTTCAATTTCATTTTGTATTGGTTTTAGGTGTATAGTGGCTAGACAAACATATACTTTACGAAGTATTTCCTCCATATTTCAGTATCCCAAGTGGCCCTATACATAGTCATTGCAATATTATTGACCATATTCCCTGTGCTGCACTTTACTTGACTATTTTGTAACTGCCAATCTGTACTTCTTAATCTCTTCACCTTTCAACCAGTCCCTCAAGCCCCCTCTCCTCTGGTACCTGCCACTTTTCTCTCTGTGTCTAGGAGTCTGTTTCAGTTTTGTTTATTTTGTTTTTAGACTCCTCATGAGTGAAATCATATGGTATTTAGCTTTCTCTGACTGACTTATTTCACTGAACATCATACCTCTAGGTCCATCCATGATGTCTCAAAAGTTAATATTGCCTTCTTTTTAAAGGCTGACTAATATTCCACTGTATATGCGTACCACGGTTTTGTTGTCCACTCATCTATTGATGGGTACTTAGGTTGCTTCCATAGCTTGGCTATTGTAAATATGCTTCAATGAACATAGGGGTGCATATATTTTTTCAAATTAAGTATTTTGGGTTTCTTCAGATAAATCCCCAGAAGTAGAATTGCTGGGTCATAAGAAAAATCTATTTTTAATTATTTGAAGATACTGGAGGAGCTTATCTTAATGGTGTAAATACCAGAAGTTCCAAAGCCACAGTCTAAGAAACTGATAGCAGTAAATGCAATTTAATTTTGAAACTTTCTCATGAGATATCTGTTATAGAACATCCTTGTTTTCTTGTTTTGTTGTATGCGGTCTCTGTTGTGGAAAATATGATATCATCTGTAACCTTAAATATAAACAGGTTTGCTATGAATCATTAAAAAATTCCCAGCCAAGGAAAACATTTTGAATGAAATTAATTTAATTTGGATTGCCCTTGCATGAATAATAGCTGTTGGTACAAATGCATCGATAAACATTATGGAAAGTAATTCAAAGCTGTGAGTTAGATTTCTAAAAAGAAAGATTTCTAACTCATCTCTAACCCAGAGATGAGTTAGATTTCTAAAAAGGGGGCATGGGGAACGAGGCCTAAGAACAGAGCTTCGTTCTCGGCCACCAAACCGAATGAAAGAGGTATTGTTCCCACTTCATGGCAGTAATAGTGGTAAGGGTGGCTAATGACTACTGAAGGCCTACTGGGTGGCAGACAGTGTTCTAGGCACTTGATATGTATTTCTCCTTTAACTTAAAGTTTAAGAGAAGTTTTTCTCAACAGATGCTCACTCCAGTGTCATCAGCTCTTCAGGATGAGGTCAACCACAACAGAGACTGAATCAGTAAGGAGAAGGCAGCCCTGGATGGGTAGCTCAGTGGATTGATTGCGGTTCAATTCCTAGTCAGGGCACATGCCTGGGTTGCAGGCCAGTTCCCAGCAGGGGACTCATGAGAGGCAACCATACATTGATACTTCTCTCCTTCCCTTCCCCTCTAGAGATAAATAAATAAAATCTTAAAAAAAAATAAGGAGAAGGCAACTAGAAGGTGGCACCTGGAATCCAAGTGAGGGAAGTCCAGAGGAAGGTGAGGATTGAGAAATGATCGCTATGTTTAGCAACCACAGGCCACCAGTTGCTCTGACCAAGACATGTTTGTGGAGCACGGGGAAAAAGCCCAGTAAAAGCAGGATCAAAGTGCAAATGCGGTGAGAGGGACTGGTGATAATAAATGGAGACAAACCTTTCAGGGAGTTGTGCTGGAAGGATAGAGTAACATGGGGGTTACTGGAAGGGGATGTGAGGTCAAGACAGGGTTTTACGATGGGCTATATTAAGGCCTGTCTGCAACCAACAGAAATAGTTCTGTATTTCTGTTGGTTGCGGGACAGAGGAAGAACTGCTGCTGAAATGCTGAGCAGCACAGGGAGATGCCATCTAAGGCGCAGATGCAGGAGGCGCCTCAGAATGAGAGGAGGGAAGGCAGATGCAAGCAGGCTAGTCGGTGAGGTTGTGATGGCATATGAAACTTTTCTCCTGATTTCTTTTTTTTTAAAGGTTTTATTCATTTACTTTCAGAGGGGAAGGGAGGGAGAAAGAGAGGGAGAGAAACATCAGTGTGTGGTTGCCTCCCATGCGCCCCCTACCTGGCCAGCAACCCAGGCATGTGCCCTGACTGGGAATCGAACCTCGATCGTGTGGTTCACAGGCCGGCACTCAGTCCACTGAGCCACACCAGCCAGGGCTCTTCTGATTTCTTTTAAAACAAAGTCATCAGCAGTGAGAGTGGTCCCGAGGACAGCTTTGGGAGTTTGAGAACAGAGGAGAAGGTGGTTAAAGGGACTAGGAAAATATAGGGCTGTCATGCCACATTTGGCTCCCTAGGTGGGGGTGAAGAGCAGGCAGAGAGTTGGATTTAAGCCGTGGTAGATTGGGGGCCAGGAGGGAGGGGTGTTAGCTAAATAAGGACTATGGAAGAAGGGAGGGCAAAGAGAGGTGAGGGTGTAGGCAGGGGAATGGCCATAAAGATGGACCAGAGACTTCAAGCTGCGTAAGGATAGAAATCAGGAGGTGGTGGGGTGAGGACAGTAACAACCTAGACTGTGGTGGAGATAAGGCTGATGACAATGGGGTGGATGGCTGAGGAATGATGAAGGAAAAGCTGTTTGGAGGAGATGAGGTTAAAGGCTCAAAAGGATCATCCACACAGATATTGAAATTGCTGTGACCAATGGCAAGGAAGAATGTGGAAGACAATGAGAGTGAGCCAGGAGCTAAAATTTACGAGGAGTGAGGGAGACTCTCCTGAAGTCTTCAGATGACTCCAACAAGGAGGGGCACAGGGCGGCACAGTCTCGTTTCCCTGCCAACTTCTCAGTTCTTTGACCCTAAGAAAATTCTGTTGATTCATTCTGTTGATTCAGGCTGTTGAAATGAATACAGGCTTTGGGTACTCATCCCCACTGGGATAAATCACTCCTCAGGAGTTCTTTACTTGGTCCCACTGGAATGAAAATGTGAAGCTTCTCCGGGAATGAGACACAGTATATTTGGCAATGGAAACTGGATTTACATCATTGCAATTTTGAACACACGTCGATCCCCAACAACCCCAGCAAAAACTCTTCTGAAGAAGCAGGCAGAGAGGGCTGTGGGTCTGCTGTAACCAGAGACAAATGCCACCTGGCTCTAAAGGCCAAAGAGAAATTCTATAGCAAGTGAGACGCGCACTGCAACACTCTTCACTGTAACAGGGCAGCTGTTCACACTTACGTGAGTCACCAGGACCGTCTGGTGCCGTGTGACGGGAACTTTGCTGACAGTCCCTGCAATGACACTCTGAAGGACTTCGGAAAGCATGTTCTCTGAAGATGACCCTTCCACTCGAAGAATTTACTGTCTATATCCTTGATTTTTCTTTGTTAAAGATGTATTTTAATTATTTTTATATTTTTATTTTTGATTTTAGAGAGAGGGAAGGCATGTGGAGAAAGAGAGGGAGAGAAACATTGATGTGAGAAAGAAACATTGATTGGTTGCCTTCTATAGGTGCCCTGACCCAGGACTGAACCTGCAACCTAAACACATGCTCTGATGAAGAATCGAACTGGCGACCTTTTGCTTTGTGGGATGACTCCCAACCCACTGAGCCAATTCGGCTGGGGCGTTAAGAATATTTTGAAAGTACAGAAATATACACAGATATATAGAGCAATATAATGAACACCTGGGCACCAACAATGCAGAACTGATTATTGTTAACATTTTGTCAACATGTTTTTAAAGTCTCTTTTAATAAAATAAATTAAAATTTTCATGTAAAAATAAGGTTTTCTTTGTCCTCTTTCTCCTTCCTTTCTCAGAAGCAACCACTGTCAGTCACAAATATAGTGGGTTTGCTTCCATAGCAATCAAAATACTTTCATGTACACGTATGTGTATCCATGTAAAGTATACTGTGGTTTTGTTTTTTAAAAAAAAATTAGTGAAAACAGGATAGACTGTATCACCCTACACCCTGAGCATTCGTGAATGTTCTGGGTGAAGAAGATGGAGAAATACAAATTAAAAACACACACACGCAGGGGCTTCACAAGCCATCCCTTCTGCCTGGCACACTTTCCCACCTCTGCCCTTCCCTCCCTCGGGCTCAGGGCCTCAGTTTCCACGTCACCTCTTCCTGGAGGCATCCCCAGACCCCCACTCCGCCTCCCAAGATGGGTTCTGCAAGGTTGGCAGCCTGGCCCTCGGGGCTCTGAGCACGGATGGCTCGGCCCACCTACTCACTGTCAGGTTTTCGTCTGGGAGAACAGGATCCCTTCTGCCTTGTTCCCTGTTGCATCCCAGCCTGTGGACAGTGTGTGGTCTCAAGGTACATCATAAAGGTTTGTTCAGTGCATGAATCATCCGGAGCGAAGGGGAAAACCAGCCTCCGTGCACAAATCCTGGACGAGGAGGCAAGGGCCCCACTCCTGCGGTTCCGGGAGCTCTAAACCCTGCCTGGCAGCAGAGCTCCAGATGGCCACTCTCCTTTCTAAGTCATTCCTTACAAAGTGGAAGATACCTATCTTCCGAGAAACCTGATATTCCAAGTCTCCTGGAAATGCTAACACTTACTGCAGAAACTCAGTTAAGAAGCTTTTTGGTGGCAATTAGACAAAGCTACTGTTTTGTGAGACTATATTGACCAGGGAGTTCATTATCTGCTTGTAGGAAAACAATTCTATGTTCATGTTTTGTTTTTTTAATCAACAGCCAAGCCCTGGGTGAGCCAAAGCTTAGTGCTGCAACAGTGACCTCAGCTCACCCCGCAGCCCCTGGGATGTCCTTGCTGTCACAGGCTAAGGCGCCAAGTCTCTTAAAGCCAGAGCCAGAGCTGCTGCCAGAGAATAAATGGGGGGCCTTGTTTTGAGCTGATGGTTTGTGTTTTCAGGTTACTATAAGCAAAATACAAACACAAGGCCAGCTTCCTCTGTAGGGAGGAGTAGGTTTCTGCAGAAATGGTGGTTTCAAAGCCATTGTTTTAATCGTCTAAGATTCTCCTTTTCTACAAAGAGATTTCGGGGAGAGTAAGCATGCTCTAAAATGTCTACGTACATAAAGTTCAAGAGGTGTGTGATTTCACAACCCCCCCAAATAAAGAGAGAAAGAGAGAAACACACACACACAAACAAACAAACAAGGAAGGAAGAAGGGAAGGAAGGAAGGGAGCCCTTTCTCCCCCCACCCTCCATGTCTGGAAGGAGGGAGGAAACGACCAACCATCCAGCCTGGCCCAGAGGCACCAGTAGATGTTGGGTTACATCCCCTGCTGAAAACTGTCCAAAAGTCTCCCATTGCACTTGGAATAAAATCCTCAATGGTAGTCTCTCACCTGTGTGATGTATATCAGGTGCCATGTATTTTTCTAAGCATATTACACATATTATTCCATTTTATCCCCTACAAGCAACCTTATAAAGTTGATATTATTAGCCCAGTTTGAGTTTATGGGTGAGGAAACTGAGGCACAGAGAGATTGAAGCCCTGCATGACATGACCCCTGATGACCTCTCAGACTTCATCTTTCCCTCCCATACAGCAATTTGTCTCTTCAAGAAACTCTCCAAGCTGGTTTTCCACCTCAGGGCCTTTGCACAGTCTGATTCCTCTGCTTGGCAACTCTAGTCCCTGATAGTCACCTGTCTGCTTCTACCTCACCATGTAGGTCTCAGCTCATGTGTCACCTTTCTAGAGAGGCCTGTCCCTTCAGCGGCATTAGGTCACACAACCATGTTATTTCTCCACAGATTCTTTATCGCCCATGCCTCCACCAGAACGCAAGATCCAGAGATCAGAGCTGTTAGCCAGGCTGTAGCTAGTCCAATGCCTGACTGGTACAGGGGCTCAAAAGTAGTTATTGAAGAAATCACTGGGAACCTTGCTTTAAAAAAACAGTACAGGCCACCACTCCTGCTACTAGCATCTACATTTACGGAACAATGTAAACTCACTCACTGGCGTGGGGCAGGCAGCACCAGTGCCCTTATGGGAAGCGACAGCTCAGAGTGGTTAGAATGACTTACTTAAAGCCACCTGGCAAGGCAGTGGCAGAGGCCAGGCCTCCTGACTTCTGCCCCACCAGGTTTTCTGTGGCATAACTGTGGCAGAGACTGCGGGCATGCTCACCAATTTTGTTTCCTCTTTCCCTGAACACATAGGAAGTCAAGGGTAGACAGCCTCCCTTTTAGCCAGGCTTGGGTACTGGGACTAAGTCCTGAGCAACAGGCTGCAGGTAGAAGTGATGCACCCACCTCTGGGCCCAGCCATCAGGTTTCTGTGGGATCCTTTCGGGGTTTTCTTTGTGCTCCAGTGAGCAGATTCGGTGGATGAAACAAGGGGGTCCTCAGAGACACCGAGCTACACAGGAGTCGGTACGCCCAGACGCACTGCCCAGGAAAGCCAGCCAACCGCCCTGGGCTGGGACATGGGCAAGAAATAACATTTGTCGTGTGGGCCACCGACGTTTGGGAGTTCTTTGCTGTGCACTTCGAGTGAACTACTGTGATTGACCAGTGGATAGTGACATTCACCAGTCATCCTCACCCAGCAGCTCTGGGACAGGCAACAGTGGAGATATCTTCGTTGTTTCGGGGGGTTATAAATTCTATATGAATTACAAGTGTAATATGGCCACCAAAAAAGACACAATCCCAGCCTGCGTGAATAGCAAGAATGACAACAAACTCTTTGGAGCAATCACAAAACTGAGAAAATTCGGTCTCACCGAGGTACGTGCTGCAACTCCAATGGTCCACGCCAAAGTGTGACTGACGTCAACCTCCAGCACCGCTATCACCGCCCCCCAGGACAAGTTGGGGCCACGCTGAGACGCGTGAGAGATGGCACCAGAAGTTTGTAAAAACGTCCACCCTGAGTAGTCGGCTGTTATAATCTCTCAATCTGCATGTACAGGATTATACTTTTTCTGAAGTAAGGGTATTCATTTCGTTAGTTGTGTTTCGTGATTGAAGATTGCAGATAGGTCATGGAAATGAAAGCTAGCCAACTTCGTCTCATCTTTAAAAAATGGAACAAAGCACTTAAGTCATTTTTGGATATTCTTACAATTCTTGAGAAGTTGTCAACATAAGCTAATAGAGCACAGTGTAAATGAGACTGGTGAAGGTTCTTGGAGAAAAAGCCTTGCGCACACGTTGTCTGACGGCGAGGCTAGGGGAGACAGACACTAGGGCCCTTTTCGGCCTACACCCCCCATGTTTTCTTCATATTGACATGTGGGTATGAGTTCTGGAAAGCTTTTATAGGACAAAGTGGATGCCTATGCAATGATCTAAGAAAAAACCTGAATTGACATTTTCAAGAAAATACTTTCATAATCTGTCATTTCTTGAAAAATATTTATTTATTTTTCGGGATAGGGGAAGGGAAGGAAAAAGAGAGGGAGAGAAACATCAATGTGTGATTGCCTCTGGAGTACCTTGCACTACTGGCCCCAAACCAAAGCTTGTGTCCTGACTGGGAATCGAACCAGTGGCCCAGGTCTGCACTTAATCCACTGAGCTACACCAGCCAGGGCCATAATCTGTCATTTCACCTGAGAAATCTGTAATGGATGAAAAACACCAAACTGTATATTTTTAAGGAATGAAGCAAAAAGCCCTTCCCTTCTGAGCTGGGAGAAATCATGGCAAGGTGACAGACACTCTGAAGGTAGCACAGAGGCGAACGTGAGTGGCCGTGCCCCCTTGAGCAGCAGGGCCTACGTGGTAGGGTTGGGTTTCTACAGGAGAGCTAAAATTGGTTTTAAACCTAGCTCTGAGACCCAGAAACTAATGTCCACACTGTATCACCTGAAATAGCCCCACTGGGCTGTAACCGAACACAACCGTCCCTGCCCCTACTCCCAATCGCTGACGCCTGCTCCTTGGAGGCAAGCAGTTCCGTTCTTTCCAGTTTTCTTTGGAATTTACCTCCTCGTTTCTTAACAACATGCTGTGCTGCTACTTCTTGATTTAGTCCTTTAACATTTTATTTTTCTGCCTACTGTTATTTCCTCCATTCCTCATCAAAATTCTGGTTATATCGGTATCCAGGGTTTGCATTACTATGACCACATAAATATTACTCTCTACTGAGCTAATCTGTTACTTTTTTTCTTACATGTTTAATTGTTTTTCCTAGAGCCAATTGTTGCCTTCTTCTTTAAGTTTTCTAGGTGCCTGTTACTCCCACCCCTCTCCATAATGGACAGGCAGGCACTGGCTCTCAGTTCCATCCTGGAATCACCACCATCGGGTCCCCCCATGGGGCCTGGGCTGGCTACTCTCCAGGCTGCTGCACAGCTGGTGGGCTGAGACTTGCTTCTCCAGCAACTTAGGAATTGCCCCCTGGGCTCCTTTATCTTTTTTCTTGCTTGCTTTATTCCCTCATTTTGCTGGAGCTCATCCTTTTGTCATTTTATTACAAAGGGTGTACAGAAATAAAACATGTAAGGTCTTGCATTCTGTGCTCACGTTTGTCTGCCAGTTTGGCAGGGCACAGAACTGTAACTATACAATAACTGTTGCCACAGTTTTTAAGGCATTGTTGCACAGCCTTCCAGCTTCCAATAGGCTGATGTTCTTTTCCTTTGCCCTTTGGTTTCCTCCCTCCAGAAACTTGTCAGATTTTGAACAAAGATGTACCTTGGTGTTTGTCTTCTTCCACTGATTGTACTATTTTTTTTTGATAATTCATTTTTTTCCGTATTTTCTGATCTCTTTTTCTAGAATTCTCATTAGACCAAGACTTCCCGGATATATCCTTGAATTTTCTCATTTTTGCTCTCAGATATTTTATCTCTTCTCCTGTTCTATTTTCTGAGTGTCTTCTTCAAGTTTATCTTGCAGCCTATTAATTTATTTCTATATCAAGTCATTAATTTCCAAGTGCATTTTTATCTTACTGTTTTTTAGCATCCCATTTTTATTTTATGTACACAATTATTTTTTCTTATCTCTCTGAAGATAACAATCATTTTGAAGTTTTCTTCCACTCTTTGCAGTGTCTCTGTTTCCTCAGAGACAATTGGCGTACAAGGCTTTACAGGATCCACCCCATCCTCCCTGCCTGACCTCAGCTTCTACTGCCCACTCTGTGCCCCCTACAGGCCTTCCTGCTGTTCCCAGCGTAGGCCAGGCACAGAAAGCTCCTCCAGGGCACGAGCCTCTGTCTGCTTGGCTCTCTGCTATATTTCAAGTGCCTACATGGTCCTGGTACATGGCAGGTGCTCAGTGAATATGTGTTGCTCAGTCCAATAAGACAATTTCATGGCTTCCCAACCAGCAGGCTTCCTTGTTGCACAATCTAGCACTAAATGGGAGAAAGACCTCGCCTCTTGTTGCATGGCTCCGCAACACAAGTGACCAGTCTGCTTCCTCGGAGCTCTACTTGGACACTGGATACGCATCTTGGGAAGGCATGAAAATCACTATCCAGCCAGAGTCGAGCATCTTCATCAACAGAATGACATTTTACTGTTAGTTCCTCCTCACAAAATGTGAAGAATTCCCCTCAAAATGATGTGCTTTTCTCCAGAAGGTTTATGGCCTACATACAATGAAATACCTAAAACTTAAATGTACTTCATGTGATATTATAATGTTAGTTCACCAAACAGGTCTTCAAAAGTTAAAATAATCATCTAATCTAACCTCTATCATTCAGCCTTACATTACTTACATTTGTATAAGCATTTGTTGGTTCTAAAAAAATTAATATTTTATTAAAGTTAATTAGCTAATATAATATACTCTCTTAGTTTATACTGTTTATCTATCTCCCTGTTCAACTGTTTGCAAGTCCCAATGAAAAACAGTTTTATACATTAATAGCTTTCACGGCCCACGTGAATACCGCAGCATTGAACAACTGCATGTACAAGAAGTCTGAAGGACCTCTACACTTCAGTGGGTGTCAGTGTCGAGTGCATAAGAAGAGCTTCACTCTAGGAAGCATTTGGAATGTTCACCTAGACTGGACAGTAAATACCCAGAAACTGACATGGAATCCGAAGGGTGAGCGACTGTGTGCATGTGTCTGATGCTGTCATGCTGTCTGACTGACTAGTGGTCACTCAGCACAACCACATGGTGTCTGACAACACATAACTGGGGCCAAATAGCAGAGATGGAGCACAACCAAAGACACAGAAGGAGGGACAGAGAAGAGCTCTTTCAACTGCAGCATTCTACAGAGCACAGAACATCACAGAACAAGCCTCCCTCTCTGGAGCTCTTGGTAATGGAAGGACCCTTTTCTGCAGAGATCTGTTGCTTTTGTGCGGTTCTGCCTAGAGGTAGGCAGTGGAGTAATGGCCCCATTCATTAGCTTGTTCATTCATTCACTCGTACATTCTTTCCTTCACTCAAGCATTATCACATGTGTCAAACATTATGTTAGGTCCCTGGAGAGCAGACAACTACAACAAGGTCCTTGCCCTCAGAGCTTTACCGTTTCGTAGAGGCGACACAAGTGAACACCAGGGACCACTGCTGCAATGCAGACACTTCCCAGATGCGGTGGGGACACAGGCAGAGTGGACACCCACGGACACCCACGGATACCCACGCTGCACTGCAGGAGAGAGAGGTGGGCCAGGAAGGCTGTGTGCTAATTCTTTCCTGACTTAATAATCCTATGATTTACTTCTATTTTAAGAAATATAGTGTCATTATTTTCAGATGTATATAGCTAGGATTTATAGAGAATAATGAAACAGTACAATGTGGGGCAAAAGTAGGTTTGTGGTTGTGAGCACACGAAACAGAGTTTATTCTTGTACTACTATTTATTAATTATTGTGCGATTTTCATACAGACAACTGCCCCCACCCTGTATATGCACAGCTAGGATTTGTGGGGATAAATAAAGATATAGATAAGATGTGTGGGGAGTAATAAAACAGATTCACAAGTATAATAATAAAAAACTCACAACTATAATAAAAAAGTATACTATGCATCTTGTGGGCTCACTGTCCAGCTTTATGTGACCCTGGACAAGGTATGCTTAGTTGTAATCACTAAAGAACAGTAACTGAAGGTCCTATTGGCCTGATGCCTGTGCCAGAATCCCCCCTAAAATTCTGGGTGTTTTGGAGCATCTCCGAAGGATGGCTGTGCAGGCCCACCAAACAGTCTGGCCCCCTAGTGACAGGGTTTCTTGCCGTTTCTCTCTTACTCCTGGAAAACAGTTTGGTGGCTCCTCAAAAAGCTAAACAGAATTACCTCATAATGCAGCAATTCCACCCCTGGGTACCCACCCAACGGAACTGAAAGGGACTCAAAAAGACACGTGTACATCAATGTTTACAGTAGCATTAGTAACAAGAGCCAAAGGTAGAAGCAACCCATAAACAGATGAATGGGTAAATAAAATGTGTGCACTGATGGGCGTGTCCTCCAAATCCCCTGAATGGGCCCACAAAGAGGAAGCCCCTCTCTGTTCAAGGGCGCTGTTTCCCTATTCTCCCACGATTCCGCTCCCTCCCATGGTTGCAGCATTGTGAGTGGGGATGAGGAAATAAAATAAAATGGGGATGGAAAATTCCTCCCATCCCTGCATCACTCTGGGACCCAAGGCGGCACTTCTCACAAAAGCAGACCCTTCGGCTGCTCCTGTGCACATCCACAAAGCATCTCTTCCAAGTCAAAACCCAAACAAATCAAACATATGTAGGCAAAGATGCAAACCAAACCCACTACCCTCTCCACAGGAACTAAATCCAGGAACAAAGCTTTTCCACTGATAAACACCTGGAAGATATTTTATACTTTACAGATAATGGACAAGACGCCTCAGAGAGGTTGCTTAACACCACACACGTGCAGGGCGGTGGGGCCCTTCCAACCTCTCCGAGAGCCATTAGCAGGCAGATGTTGGCACCATCCGGGTCCCAGCACAAACGTGACATCATCGCTGTCCATCTCTGTTACATCACCTTGTTTTATTGTCTTCAGGGCACTGATTTCCCACCCACCGAGTTGTGATCTATTGTATTGTCTCTCTTCACCTCTAGAAGGTAAACACCACCAGTGCAAGGACCTTCACTATTATATTCCCAGAATGTAAAACAGGGCCTGACACATAATCAATACCGTAGTCAATAAACATTTCATGAATAAATAATACTTATTATTTTTGAGTTATTTACCCTATGCTAGGCACTGCTTTTAATGCTATACATGTAATAATTAATTTAATGCCCAAATGATTCTATGAGGTAGGGAGCATTATTATTCATATTTTATAGTTGAGGAGACTGGGACACAGAGAGGTTAACTAACAAACTCAAGGTCATACAGCAAGTAAGTAATTGTTCTGGTAATTTATGGCTGCCTCGCAAACCACCCCCAAACGTAGTGGCTTTAAACAATAATGTACTCTTACTTCTTATGGTTTGGTGGGTTCACGGCTCTCTGCTGAGTGTAAGAATTATCATTTATCAGCTGGGCTCAAGCAGTGTGAAGTCTTCACTGGGCTAGTCCTCCAAGATGACTTCTTCACTCACACGCCCGGCTCCTCGACTGGGATGCCTGGAGCAGCCAGAGGCCTGCTGGGCATCCATCTCTCTCCACAAGCCTCTCTACGTCACTAGCATGGGCTTCCACACAGCGTGGGGGTTCTTACATGGCAGCCAGCTTCCTCCAGAGTACACGGTTCAGAAACAACGGCAAACGCTTTCAAATTTCTTATGTCCTGGCCTCAGAACTCCCATACCGTCACTTCTGCCCTGTTGTACCAGTTCCACAGGGCCAGCCCAGATTCAATGTTTGGTAGTAGCGGAAGGTGTGAATACCAGGTGCTGTAGTTACTGGGGCATCATCTTCAGAGATTCATCAGCACAAGGATGGAGTTGGTAACTGAACCCAGGCAGCCTGGCCCCGGAAACTCTGACCCACTCTAACCCACCCTAACATAGTCTAACCCCCCATATCATGCAGTGTCTGTATTGGGAATAAATGAATAAATTCACTACTTAATTTGTATAACTACAGGGGACTCTCCTGGTGATTTGGGGATCCAAAGATGAAGTAAAGACACAGATGAATTAAATTCCATCTCTAAAGGCAGACGATTATTTGCTGTTTTAACTGACAATCCTTTCCCTGCTTCTAAACACACTTGTTTCCAAAGTTAAGGGGCACTCTCGGTTGGTGCTATCGCGGGAGGTGGCTGGTTGAGGCGACATGGCTCACAGAGAAGCAGGGAGGGTTTGGAAACACTTTTGTGGACAAAGTCTTGTAAAATCATAGTCTAAATGAAGAAGGCCCACAGTGAGGGGGGAGGGGTATTTCTAATGGCACTAGCCATGCCCTGAAGGGATTACCCTCCAGCTTGCAGGGTGCTGGCTTGAAGACAAATTCTACACAAACACCACATTTTGATGCCTTATTATAGCCCTGGAAGAGAGGTAAAAAACCATCACTAGCACCATTTATTGAGTGCTTGCTTGCACGAAGCACTGTGCCAAGGGCCTTTCACCTACTACTGCCTTCAGTCCTCACATCACCCCTACAAGGCAGGTCTGACCATGATACCGACTTCAGACAGTTCTGGAAACAGCATCACATTCCTAGGACGTCAGTAAGAGTCTCCAATGCGCATTGTTGGCCTAGTCACTGAGCAATGACACAGGCACAGTCCTCCATGGTGAACTGCCTCCCTGTGCCATTGTCATTTGTGGGACATCTCCCTGACCAGTGAGAACCTACCTGCCTCCTCCAGCCCGAACCCGGGCTGTGGTTTTCCAATCACTTAGTCACTGTACCCAACCCAGCATCGGATCTCTTGTAGGTACTTTAAACATAGTTTTAATGAATTAATAAACGACGATTTCTTCAAAGGTTAACTGTAGCCTAGGTCTTTTAGAAAGTTTGTCTCTAGCCCTGGCTGGTGTGGCTCAGTGGATTGAGTGCCAGACTGCAAACCAAAGGGTCTGTTAGTTGAATTCCCAGTCAGGGAACAAGCCAGGTCCCCAGTAGGGGGCGCACTAGAGGCAACCAGACACTGATGTTTTTCTCCCTCTCCTCCTCCCTCCCTCCCTCCTCCTCTCTCTAAAAATAAATAAATAAAATCTTTTAAAAAAAAGAAAGTGTGTATCTAGCAATCAGACTCCACTCAATTCATTCGTAGGAACATTAAGCAGGAATAGAATCGCCACTGACTTCCCTGGGCCCTTCTTGCCGGCCTGGTCCACGGCTGAGTAAAAGGTCTCTGCCTGTCCCCCACACTCGGGAAACACTATTTTATTATGCGCCACACTTGGGGGGCGGTCCTGGGGGTGAGCGGAAAGAGAGGTGATATTTAGTGGCAGGACTCGTGCGGCTTTAATTCCAACTCCCCACTTCTCTGTGGCTGTTCCATTTATTTTTAGATGTTTGTATTGGTTTTCCAGAGACTTGCCACATTGACTCTCATCTAACAAATGATGGATCTGAAGAGCACTTCTATTCTCCCAGGTTCCTAGCCTAAGAAATTTCAGAGTACCCAAAAGCACTGTTGCCACTGTTGATAAAGCTGCCAAGTGGTGAGGCGCAACTATGTACATTGAAGGGAGTGATTACATTCTCCTGTTGGACCAAGGACCAATAGTCCCAACATAAAACTTCGGAGTGGGAGGAACACGGGGCCAAAAACGCCGGCAGGAGTCCTTTCCTAATTCTTAGCAGAACAATGTGAGGAAGGGAGAGAAATCTTACAGTTCAGGGCCCTGTGAGTATTTCTCTGGTCTCCAGCTTAAAGCAACCAACCCACGAGACCACTCTCTTTTTTCACTGTCAGTAGCTGATATATTTTTTAAAAAGTAGAATCTGCAAATTCATGGAATAACTCAAATTTGCCCGTAATTTCACATCATAACTTGAATGGGCAAGGGATGTGAAAGTAAAAATCAGCCTTTTTAATAATGCATTCTTTAAATCCCGTTAAGTGCCTTCTGAATCTATGTAAGAGAGGACTTTTAAATGTGTTCTCTTTCTGCTCCCTTATTGTAGTCATGTTTCAGGAAAGAATGACTTTTTGGCCATTAACATGTGAAAGAGAATCTCTTTCAGAAAAGAGAGGTACCCAATGAAGATTCTACTTTCATGTTTTCTCATTTTCTTCTCTACTCATTAAGGCTTCTGCCTGAGCAAAGCACTAAAAATACAAGCAGTACAAATAAGCACATTTATAAAACATCAGGTTTTCAATCAATAAAAGCATACTTGATTTCCATGTGAAAAAGCAAAGAAAAACAAAACAAAAACAAGCAGCAGAAGCCTTTTTAAGCAAGGAGAAAATGAACAAATTTAGAAAAAGCTGGACTGAGGCCCCAGCGGGAAAATGTCACCTACTTGCTTATTTATTTGGGATCTATAGTCTCCCTGCTTCCCAGCAGGGTTTGAGGCAGCAAGGAAGATGTTTCAGTTCTTCCACTCTCTCTCTTATCAACTGAAACCTAATTGGGACACCGGTAGTGTCATAAGAATCACAAGTCCCTGAATTACACTCTGTCAATGAAAAGACGAAACAAAAAACCCAGCTAGAGCGCTCTTGTCCTAATCACGCAGACCCCAAGCCTGGGCTAGCAGACCTTCTCTGTTAATCACATCTACCTTCACTGCAGAGTCAGATGGAAATTGTATCAACTCAAGCACGAAGTTAAATGATTATTCAGGCAACCGACCTAACTGAGCCCAGTGCCACAATGTACACATACATTTTTTAAAAACCCCATAGCTAGGTTGTAATTTAAATCTTCATATAATTCCAAATCCTGCATGCAGTTTAAAGCCAGGAAATAAGTGTTTAAGGCCAAATTTCCATTCCCCTATATCTCCTCCTGCTGTGGTTACGTCAGGCAAATAATAGTCACAGAGCCCCTTGCTAGGTCCTTAGGTATAATTGACTTAAATATTGAGTTCCTGTCTAAATTCGCTATTTGTTTCCTCAAATTATACACCTTGTACTGATCTTCCTAGAACGTCACTACATGTTTCAATCTTTGCACAACCCCATGCCCCACCATTGATGAATTTCTTCTTATGAAGCCACACAGAGGTTATTTTGAAGACAAAAATCTCATCATATTTTAATTTATCATTTCTTTAAACTAAATACGAATATCATTTAAATTTAACCAGGCTTTTTGGAACATGGATTTGATAGGATGACTTTAACATACATTACTAACAAAATTACTCCCAAGGCAATGGTACATAATTGCCTGTTAAGCACATTTGGAAATATCAAGGAATGTATAGTAAATAGCTCTGTGAAATCAATCAAAGGGCATAGAAACAATTTCTCAAGTCTTAGAGTAGTGTAGATGTAAAATGGGTCATAATATCTTTTACTATGTGCATGAGGAAATAAATATATTCATCTTAAACAGTTTAAGACTCTTAATAATTTAAATTTAAATTTTTCAATACTTAAAACTACTTACATTGAGCATGATAATTATTTGCACACATAACTAGTACTGATTTTCTTGTTTACTCCTTACCAGGCTCACTGGTAAGTGAGGTAATACCTTACTCCCAGAAGACAGAAATTATGCCTTGTCTTTTTTGCCCCCTAGACCAACCCAATGCTTAGTACATAGTAGGTACTCAATAAGTATTCAGTGAATGTTATGCTAAATAAGTGCATAACAGTGCATTTACATCACTTAGTCAGAAATTTTGTGTTAATCTTTTCATACCAATTGTAAGCATGACCATAATAGGCAAGATATAAGTTCTTTAAACCTCAGTTTCCCCACCTGTGAAGTGGGCATATTAATGTATGTCCCACTGATTTTACAGAATTGGGTGCAAATGACATGATATAATATATTTGAAGTGTGGAACCAGAGAAAGAAAATAGATACTAGAAAGGGCTCCCAGTGGCTAACTGGGCTCAAAGCAAAACAACACACACACAAAAACAGAACCTAGCAGCCATTTCTACATACAGACCTATCATGCCAACTGCACTTCAGGGAGCAGCCTGAACTGAAGATCCTGGTTCCAGCCAGCTGAGCCAGCCCTTATAAAGAAGTTCCTGGAATCCTATTTCAACCAATAGGACTGAGAATCCTCAGCTAATCAGAGCTGCTACCTCCTCATCAGCTTCTTCACCCACCAATCAGAGAAGCTCCATTCTGACCAACCAGAACAATCTAGTTAGATTTTGGAACAATCTAACTGCAAGAATTTAGAGTCCTCATTTGCATGATGACAGACCAATCAAGGACCAGGTAAGTCAGCTCCCCCTGGCTCAGAGAGGAGCACTTTCCCTTTCCACTGAAAACTGTTTCCACACCAGGAGCTGAAACACTGGAGATTAAACACCACACCACAGAACAGAGGGAAGAGCAGAGCAGACTGGCACAGAGCAAAGAAAACCAGCGAGGAGCTGAGCAGAGCAGTCTAGCCCAAGAGGGGCCACATCCTGGCCCCAGAGCCACATCACGGCTGTGCTCTTTTCACAGCCACGCTGTGTCACAGTTAAGCTGTGCCACAGTGGTCCTGTTTTCACAGCCTTGCTGGATCACAGTGAGCTGTGTGGCACTGAATAGAGTCTCTTTCTTCAGCACACCCCAAATGGGGAATTATCACTGGCACTGAGTTGGCACCAAAACCATCAGTTGACAGAAGGAATGCTGAAAATCATACACATTATCACGTTAGGTCCATGAGCTGTACAATAACTGGTATATCTGATTCCAGCTGAAGAGAAAAAAATAGGTAGTTATCAAAATGACAGCATACATGCTTCCTGGGGAATCCGAACATCTACATATGACAGTTTATGCCTTTTCCCTTCTGCATGAATTAGCTAAATAACAAAAAAGTTGCCACAATGCCTTGAGCTTAAATGCGACTGATTCTATTCATTGTTAAAGTTCTCCCGATATTCATGTAAAGGTCTTGACTTTCTGGCCCTTCCACATCATTTACTACAGAGCTAAAGGTCCTCAATAAGTGTCAAAGTTTAAGCTGCTGGAATGCTTGCTGATTTTCCCCAAGCCCAATTTATACTGAAACTAATAAATGAACTCTTTAATACTTGGCTAATGTCTGTACCTAATTTTTTTAAATAAAAGAGATATAATAATAAATACCTTGTAATTTCAAAAACAATTTCCAACAACAGGACCAGATACCTGGATTATCTCATTTTAAAACTGTCTTGGAAATTATGCCCAGCTTTAAATCTGGGAACGGAATCATTCGCATCAATCTCTGCATACTGATTGTTGTTTGTGCTGGGTAATAACAGCGGTCGCCTAACATGTTCAGACGTGACATTTGGTTTTAACTTCTGGAACCAATTTGAAATAACGACTCTTCCATACCTATTAGAGGGGAGTTTACAGAGGTTCTCAGCTCCAAGTCCTAATTCGCACAGTTGTTATGAACGGGTTCGGCCGGCCCCCCTCAGTCGGCCACACTGTTTGTAGCCCAAGTCAAACTCTCAATAGAGTTGCTTTCACAAGGTATTATTTTGCTACCATGAACTATTTTTCTTTTTTAAAAAATTCTGTCAAATCATCAACATGAACCTCTCCTTCTACTATGGGAGTATAAATGCACAAATTATGGATGAAAAGACCAAGGAATAGAAGTTTGGGGCATTTGCCAAGTTTGCAATGAATTTATAATGAAATCATTAACGGAATGCTGATTTTTTTTAAACACCAGAAATTACTGGCGTACAATTCTGGAGGCTGGAAGTCCAGGATCAAGATGCCGACAGGGTTGGTCTCCAGTGAGGCCTGCCTTCCTTCGTGACTGGCAGATGGCTGCCTTCTCACTGTGCCCTCACATGGCCTCTCTTCTGTGCCCCCGCCTGCCTTGTGTCGCTTCCTCTTCTCACAAGAACAACAGTCCCATTAGGTTAGGACCCCTGCCTCACAACCTCATTTAATCTTTTAAAAAAATATTTTATTTATTTATTTTCAGAGAGAAGGGAAGGGAAGGAGAGAGGGAGAGAAATATCAATGTGTGGTTGCCTCTCATGTGTCCCCTGCTGGGAACTGGTCTGCAACCCAGGCATGTGCCCTGACTGGGAATTGAACCGCAATCATGTGGTTCGCAGGCCCTCACTCAATCCACTGAGCTCATTTAATCTTAATTACCCCCTGAAAGACCCTGCTCCAAATATAGTCTCACAGATGTTAGAGCTTCAACGTATGGATTTTGGGGGGAAATAGTTCAGCCCAAACCACAAGGATTTTTTAACAGGGAAAGAAGTTGGCAGGGTCAAGTCAAGGAACATGTGTAAAGGACCCATGGACAAGGCCAACAGTCACAGGAAGGATTGAATGTGAAGGGTAGGGGGCAGGGCTTGGGAGAGTAATGGCGGGGGCGGGGGAATGGGAACAACTGTAACTGAGCAACAATAAAATTTTTTTTAAAAACATGAACACAATACCATTATCATACCTAAAAATAGTAACAATAATCTCTTAATATCAAATATTTACTCAAAGTTCAATTTTCCTCAATTGTCATATATTTTTATAATAGCTTCAAAATTTTTATCTTATTGAACGTCTATGGGAATAGCTTGTTTTATCCTTAAAAACTATCAATAAGTGTCCATTTATTGAACACATAGTACATAGTCAGTATTGTTCTAAGAACAATGAGGAGCTAAGAACCCATGTAGGGAAATGAGGTCAAGTAGGTTGGATTGGGCCATGTTGCAGAGGGTATTAAAACTCATAGCAGAGGAGTTTTGACTTGACTTGGTTGGAAATGGATAACGTTTGAAAATGTTTGAGCTTTTAGGTGGCAAGATGAACTTCCATTTTTCCAGTGGATGGCCACATGACTGTGGCAATTTCCTTGACCTCTACACAGAATGGTGATCTTGCTGCTGGGTGCCTATGCAGCCAAGAAGGCAAGCCTGTTGGGCTTTCACTCATTCCCCACTCTGAGCCTGGGGAACACATCATCCCAGGCAGCCCCCCATGCTCACAGAGCCTTCGTATTCATCTGTGTGTCTCCAGCACCTGACATGGTGCCTGGTGAACTTTCTGTAAATGGGCTTTGCCTGCGTAGCAGTGACCTACATCACTGTGATCTTGCTGACAATGACCCATCCTCCCTGACTTCCTTTAGGGACCTCTGAGACCTCCTACTGTCTTTTGCACATGGTGCACACAGTTCTGCCCCTTTGCATGTGCACACCCAGGAGGAGGGCCACTGTCATAGAGGGAGGGGCCCAGATGTTTGTATGCCGATACTTGGGAGCTCATTTCTTGTTTCAGGGCTGGGTATTGGTGGTTATTGGTTCTCATCCTAAAAACCGGGGTGCCTTTTGTCCCAGCCCAATCCTATTATCCTTGCAAGCTTCTTACAAGAAGATCAGACACCATTTTTAAAGGATTATACGTATCTTTGCTGTCAAATTATACTTAACTGTTGCCTACATTGGTAAACTAGGTATTTTATGCAGAAGCCCTTAGGTTACAGTCTTGAAAATCAACAGGAAACTAAGAAACCCTCAGCTCCATCATGGATTGCAAAATACTTGATGATTTCTTAACTCTCAAATTACCTGATTTAATCTGATTTTTGAGGACACAAGCAGCAAAATTAATGAATAAAACCTGAAACTATATGAGGTCACCAAAAATTGGTAGCCAGCCCTACCCGGCCAGGTGGCTCAGTCAGTTGGAGTGTCAGTCCATGCACAGAAAGGCTGCAGGTTGGATTCCTAGTCAGGGCCCACACCTAGGTTGCAGGTTCAATCCCTGGTAGGGGTGTATGTGGGAGGTAACCAATCAAAGCAGAAGTACAACTTCTGCAAAGCAGAAGTACAACTAAACAGCACCAAGCATCTTCACCCCCAACATATCTTTTCATGAGTAAAAATTTACCCTCAAAATGCTCTAGAATAGCACTGTTGAAAGGACATTTTTGTGATGATGGAAATATTCATATTATATACTGTCTGATATGGTAGCCACTACCCACATACAGCTACTGAGTGCGTGAAATGTGGCTAGTGTGACTGAGGAATGAAATTTTTTATTTTTACTTTAACTTTTAAATGTAAATAACCAGTGTAGATAGTGTATTAGACAATACAGCAGTCTAAGAAATCACTATGAAAAATGTAAAGTACTATATACGAAGGACAAATCTAAATTTCCAGTCTGTGTGCTATACTCCTATACCAGAAAGTCCGACACCACGGGCTGAAAGTTTGGGCATGACAACTACTACTGACCTTTCTCAAAGCACACAGATGTCAAAATCAGACTTTCCCTGATCCCCTACTGATAAGAGTTTAATAAAAACTATTTGGTGGTGAAAGTCACCTTGCTGGAACACACTTCCACTCTGGAAGAACCAAATGGGAGGCAGGGAAATGGTGAGAGGCAGGCTATTTCTCTGGCTACGCAAGACCCCTTCATCTTGAGGGGTTTCTGTGATGTTTTAATAAAAGTGGTATTGAATTGCCCAGTGAGCATGCTATTCTAGGTTTACTGACTGCAGGGGCAGGAAAAAGGTACTAGACTGGATGGACCAGCTTTGGGAACGCCTTCCTGACAGCCTTGGACGAGGACAAACCACAGCACAGCCCTGGGTGGAGCCTCTGCAAGCGACCGTCCAGAGCCAGGCCCATCCAGCCTCTCTGCTGGTGCCGCTAACTGCTTCCAGAGCTGCTGAGACAGCTGTCATAGGCAGATGCCATGTCCGTTCATTTCCTCTGTTACCGCCCTTGTCCACTCCACCGGCTTCTTTCTCCTCAGTAACACATTAGCTTCCCAGGTGGTCTCCCTGATTCCATTCTTAACTCCCTATGAGTCATCCTCCGCGCAGCAGCCAGAATACTCTTTTACAATCAGATAGACTAGTCACTACCCCGCATCCATGATTTCACTTTCCATGGCTTCTGTTACTCACGGTCAACTGTGGTCTGGAAATATTAAATGGGAAATTCTAGAAATAAACAATTCATAAGTTTAAATTGCTCATCTTTCCGAGTAGCATGATAAAATTTCACTCCATCTCACCCAGGATGTGAATCATTCCTTTGTCCAGCATAACCACACTGTACATACAATACAATAAGATATTTTGAGAGAGGGACCACAATCACATAACTTTTAATAGAATATATTGGTATAATTATTCTATTTTATTATTAGTTATTGTTTTTAATCTCTTACTCTGCCTAATTTATAAGTTAAACTTTACCACAGGTGTGTATGTATGAGGTCTGTCCTGAAGGTATCCAGCCATGTAATATGAAAAATAAAAACATTTATGGAGGAAGATACAAGAAACATTGTACATAGGACAATGACACCTCAGTCCCCTTCAAAGTAGGCATGTTGGGACCTCCCACAGTTCTCCCAATCGCCATCAGCTGCCCCATTGTATTTTCCTGTATCTCACTGATAGTCTGAAATCTCTTCCCTTTCAAAAGTGACTTTAGTGTTAGGAAAAGCCAGAAGTCACAGGGTGCCAAACCTGGGCTACAAGCGGGGCTGAGTCACCTGGGTGATTTGATGTTTCAGCAAAAACTGCACAAGACGTGATGCATGAGCAGGCGTGTTGTTGTGATGAAGCTGCCCATCACCAGTTGTCCATGGCTGTGGCTTCTAAATCACCCAAATAGTTTCCATGGAGGAATGTTCAAGCTTAATGAAAAATCTGATGCAGATGTGCTGCTCTACTTGCTATGTTATTTTGAGTGTGATGGCCACACAGTGCACACACTCACTCAATGGTGTCTGCCACCCCCACTGACTAGTACAGTGAAGTCATCATTGTGCACTCATGCACATTCCAGTCGACTCTCCTTGGCTGCCAGGTTACATCAATATCGTACTAACTGTTCTCCTTATGTTAACAGTGGCTGGACTTTTTCCAGACAGGCTTCATATGCACAGGAAAAAGTTGTATTTATAGGGTTCAGTACTGTCCTCAGTCTCAGGCATCCACTGGGGACCTTGGAATGCATCCCTCTCGGACGAGGGGGCTACACTGTAATCTCATCCCTCTGTTTAAGTCTCTAGTGGATTCCTGCTCAAAATAAAATTCAGACTTCTTCTCAAGAGGGCCTGCCGGTCTCTGCTCACCTTTTTAAATTCTCCTCCCACTGTGCCCCCTGTTCATTCTGTCCCAGCCATGCTGACCAGCTGTTCTTTAGACAAATCAAGGCTCTTCACACCTCAAGACCTTTGCACTTGCTGGTCTATCGGCCTAAAGAGAAACCGGCTCCTCCCCAGACTTTCACACGACTAGCTTCTCCTCACTCAGGCCTCCACGTCAACGTCACCTGCTCGGAGTGGCCTCCCGGGACAGGGCCATCTGAACCAGTACCACAGCCAGTCTCTGCTGCTGCTCTGCTGTGCGTGTGTGTCTGCAACTCTCCCACGGCGCACTCTAGGAACTACAAAACCCACTTTGAGTGCACAATTCAATGATCTTTGTGTGTCAAGTTGTACGACAATCACTGTGAGTCAGTTTCGAAACACTTCCATCCTCTCAACACCATGAGCCTTCCCGACCATTTACTGTTGATCCCATAATTCTCCTGTGTACTAGGCAACTGTAATCTACTTTTACATTTCTACAGATTTTCCTTTCCTGAACATTTCATGCAATGGAACTGTAGAACGTCCCATCACTTTATTTTATTTTAAATATATTTTTATTGTGATAAAATATACACAAAACTTACCATTCTAACCATTTTTAAGTGTACGGCTCAGTGACATGAGTACATTCATACTGCTGTGCCACCAATGCCACCAGCCACATCCAGAACTTTTCTGTTTTCCCAAACTGAAACTCTGTCCCCACTGAACACCAACCCCCACCCTCCCTCCCTGAGCCCCTGGTGGCGGCCATTCCACTTTGTCTTCATGGCCCGACTGCACTAGGCACTCCACCCAGGTGGAATCCTACAACACGCACTGTTCGTGACTGGCTTATTTCACTGAGCATAATGTCTTCATCCGCATTGTAGCAGGTGTCAGAATTTTCTTACTTTTTAAGGCTGAATAATGTTCTTTGTATGTCTATACCGTATTTTGTTTATCCCTTTGTCTGTGGACAAATACTTGCACTGTTTCCACCTTTCAGCTATTGGGAATAATGGTGTTATGAACACGGACACACAGATATCTCATCAAGTCCTTGCTTTCCCTTCTTGGGGGACTATACCCAGAAGTGGAATTGCTAAATAATATGGTAATTCTATGTTTAATTTCTTGGGAAATCTCCCTACTGTTTCTGCAGTTACACCAGCAATGCACAAAGGTTCCAATTTCTCTACATCTTTGCCAAAGCCTATTTGGTTTTTGTTTTTCATAATAGCCTTCCTAATGGCTGTGAAGCAACATCTATCCTATTTTTAGAATGCGTTTACCAATACTTGATTTTCCCGTTCAGTTGTTTTTTAAACATCAATGGCCTGTCTCCTTAACTGAGCTGCATGAAGGCGAGGAGCTTGGCTGCCTTGTTTGCCACCATAGTAACCTCGGCAGTGCCCAGCACCCGGCACCCAGTGCACTGGGTGAGGATCTTGGGGCTACCGGCTTAGCTCTACCACAGTGCTCGTCCTTTCATCGCCCCTGTGGTCTGCAGGAGCTGGGGAGCTCCCTTCTGCCGCCCTGGCAAACCACAGGACCATGAAGATGTTTACAAATTGGTGCTATTCCTTGTGAAACACAAAGAAAGAAAGACGTTGTTACATTGAGACCTGAGAGCACCCGTGGCCTTGTGAGAGTTCTACTGAGGCCGTAATTAAACCCAAGAGAAAGTGCTGGGCTCCTCTGAAGTTCTTGGTAGTTGCTCATATGCAAACATAAAAGAGGCAGCCCCTTGAAACAGAATAAACTCAACCAGCTAAAAGTTAAAACTACAAAGGCTTTAACTAGGAAAGCAAATTGTACAGTCATTTCTTCTGTATTAACTGTTTTCAAAAGACTTTTTTTTCCCAAAACAGGCTGGCATTTATTTCTCAATTTCACACCATAACTAATATGTCATCTGCCTGTTTCCCTTTCTTTCCACAGTAAAAGCAGACCTGAATTTCTCAGCTCCCTTGCTGCTAGAAGTGGCCATGTAAGTGAACCAACCAATGCCCTTACAGGGAGGAGGTATGCCCTTCTCTTCCTGTTAGTTGGCTGGAACATGAACACAATGCCTGGAACTTAGGCAGTAATCTTGGACCAGGAGGTGGCAGGCAGAGCAGGAAGAGAGAACGATCCTGGGTGCCTAGTGACTGGGGTGCTGCCACACCACTCCTGGGCTGCCGACCTTTTGTGTGAGAGAACCAAACCTCTGTTTGAGCTGTCACTATTTCAGGTCTCTGTTACTGGAAGGTGACTTAGCCCAAACTCAGACAGAACTGCTCCCATAAGATTATAGGAGAACCCAAGCACAGAACAAGGTCATTAAGATACACATGACAACATAGACAGTTCCCTAAAAGTCTGTGTTGTTCTGAGCTGGTGCCAAGCCCACTGTGGTGAGGGGGTGGCAGTGATCTGCCATTCTGGGACAGAAGACAGGACAACCCAATAGCAGTAATAATGGGGATAATGAAAACTCAGACATTAATGGCTAACATTTATTGCGCACTTATTAGAACCCAAACACTGCCAAAGGGCTTTACTTGTATTATCTCATTTCATCTTCATGACAATGCTGAGTTTTAAAGAAGATGAATCCTGATCACACAGCTTGAGTGACAGAATGAGAATTTGAATCTGGGGACATCTGCTTGCTAAGCCCCCATGACTTAGATGGCATCCAAGTGCAGCGCCCACGGCACTGCCTCTGCCCGGCGAAAGGCGAGGCAGCCAGGCCTCTCCCGAGGCACGCCACTTCTTTCCCGAGAAAAGCCTTCATGGGACACCACCCAACCCCAATCAAAGTCTGATGCCACACCAACAATGTCTCATAAGACCCCAAAAAAGAGCCAGCCGTGAATTCCTGCTTGTTAGGCACGTGAGGCCTCTCAGTCGTTAAGTTTCTTGGATCATTTTTACCTTATAGCCATTTAATTCCAATGGAAACACACTATGATATGAAAACCAGACTGTTGTTATGTTTTTTTTTCAGAGCCTTCCTTCACATTTATGCCAATATCAATATTTCAGAGCTATTGTCTATGATTTATGCTGTCCAGGTCCCATGTGTTGCAATAACATAATGAAATCTGTGCCAGTTAATCAGCTAGTTGATATTAGACAGGAGGGCATCAATGCATCTAAGAACCATGGTTTACATCAATGCCTGTCAAATGACCGGTGGGAATGCCTCATTGCAAAATAGGTTTCATTGTACATAAAGTCAGACTTACCAAATGTTTGACCCAGTTGTTTTATACAACTGTTCTAGGCCTCGGTTTCCCCATCTATAAAATGGGGGTAATAATGTTACTTTCTTAGAGTGATGTGGAGCATTCAGTGAGATTGTGCTTGTTAATTACTTGGCATGGTGCCTGGCACAGAGTAAGGGCTCAATAAGAGGTAGCTATTTTTGCCCTGGTTGGTGTGGCTCTGTGGATTGAGCACTGGCCTGAGAACCAAAGGGTTACTGGTTCAGTTCCCAATCAAGGCACATGCCTGGGTTGTTGGCCAGGTCCCCAGTAGGGGGCACACAAGAGGCAACCACACATTGATGTTTCCTCTCCCTCTCATTCTCCCTCCCTTCTCCTCTCTCTAAAAATAAATAAAATCTTCAAAAGAAAAAAAAGAGGTAGCTACTTTAAAAAATCATAACCTGTGGGTGGCACAATCTGAATGAATAAATGTCTCAGTGAATCAATGTGTTCAATTACCAAACAACTTCCCAACAACCAAAGGATGAAGGAGAAAATAGTCACTACGGGAGGCTCAGTTGGTTAGAACGTAGCCCCAATTTGCCAGTGTTGTGAGTTTGATACCCAGTCATGACACATACAGGAAGCAACCAATGACTGCATAAATAAGTGGAACAACAAATTGATGCTTCTCTCTCTTTCTCACTCACTCTCTCAAATCAATAAATAAAAATCAAAGAAAATAGTCACTACTATGTTGAATGAAAAGAAGACTCAATCTAGCTGACTCTAAATTCAGACAATTTTTTAAAAGCTGCATGGCTGTAAACCCAACACCTTATCTTAACTGAGCATCATTTTTGCCATTACTAACCAGCTAGGCATTTTATTGAACTTTGTTTGATATTTAATCACCAGTTATTTTATTCTCACTTTTTTGCTAATTTATTTATTTTTGTACATTCAATATTATTTTTATTAGTGTCAGGTGTACAGCATAGGGGTTAGACAGTCATACACTTTACAAAGTATTCACCTGGTATTTCCAGTGCCCACCTGGCACCATCCACAGTTATTACAATATTATTAACTATATTCCCTATGCCATTCTCTCTACCCCTGTGACTATTTTGTAACTACCAGTTTGTACTTCTAATCCCTTCACATCTTCACCCAGTTACCCAACTCCCCTCCTCTCTGGCAACCCTCAGTCTGGTTTCTCTATCTATATGGGTCTGTTTCTGTTTTGTTTGCTCACTCATGTTGTTCTTTAGATTCCACATATAAATCTATTCTTGTTCTTAAATTGTTTTTTAGTGATGGTTTCACATCAGGGATACTAACTGGGATTTTTTTTTCTTTTTCTCCCCTCTCTCCCTCACCCTTTTTTCTGTAAGGGGTGGAAAGCAGCCAGGAATAAGCACTCCCTTTGATCTATTCCCCACGGGAGACACCTATGCAAGGCACAGGCAACAAAAAGCTTCTAAGAATTCTTAGCACAGACCTTTGACTGAAAATAGCTTTAATTTTTAATCCATAAAACTCAACTGAGTCAGGCTGGGCTTTCAGAAACACATCTGCTGTAAGAATTTATTCCTTCAAGTTTTGTCTTGCACCCTTTCCAACCACTAATGCAGGATACCACTTGTTCTATTAATAAAAAATCTCCAAAATAGTTGAGGTAAATCCAACATCTCTCTATCAGGCATTTGCCTCTACCCCAAATCTTGATCTCAGAGGGAAAAAGCAGCAGTCTTCAGTTGTTCCTAATACCCACTTCGAGGAGAACACTCGTTTAAAATATGCTTACTGTGATCTTCCAAGTGCATTTGCTATTTGGAGGGTACACTCCAGGGAAACCTTCGCTGCCAATAAATCCAGACTCTCCAGTAAAAACACCACCACATGTGAAAACAGGTCTGGGAAATAAAAGAGAAACAATTTGAAACATGTCAACTTCAGAAAGGTGGAGTCTATTAATATGGATGAATTAATACTGATTAATAAGTGCCTGCACCATATAAGGGAACTGAAAGCTCAGTAGCCCTTAGAATATTATAATTATAGCCTGGTAAACCTTCTATCCAGCTGCCACCTGTCTCATAACGACACAAGATCAATCGTTCTGTCATCCATCCACCCATCCACCCAGCCAGCCAGCCAGCCATCCACCCATCCACCCATTCACCCACCTACCCACCAACCCATCCAGCCAGCCACTCATCCAGCCAGCCACCCATCCATCTGTAACCAAGTAGTCCTCCATGTAGTGGTAAAATCTGATAGGAAAACAGTAAACGGAAAATTTAACTAGTGAGAGAAAAGTTGACTGCTAGGCTGTGTGAGGTGCGTGGTTAAAAGACAGATAAGCAACAACTGGTCAACACAAAAAAGTTTTAATTTCCCAGACTTTGAGAGATGCCTAATTCTTCTCCCCTTTCCTGAAAATCGCTGGGCACTGGCAGAGCCTGCCATTGGAACAGGAGGTGTTAGAGAAGATGCCAAGGTTGGTGGGTGGGTCCCTGTGGCCCAGATGCTGGTGAAGGGTTAAGTGTCTGGAAGCAGCTCGCTAGGCGCCAGGCGACTGGAGATTTTCTCTAAGCTTAGGTCTTTCTCCAGAGGAAAAAAGAGAAGTAAATCTAAGTCCATATATTTGGGCCCTAACATTTTCCTCCGCCCGCATCAACACGCAGGGAGGAAAGACCTATGTCAGATGACGCCCTCGCCACGTGGTGGCCGGGCGGGATGGCCCTCGGGTGTCCAGGGATGGGGGCAGCCGGGAGCCCCGTGGCCCCCTGCGGTCCAAGAGCCTGGGGACAGCCCACGGCAAGGACCTCGGGTACCCTGAGCGGACTGAGTGAAGCTGAGTGCGAGGCTGCCCGGACAGAGCGAGGGAGGAAGGAGGGAGCTGGGGGCGCGTTATTACCTCTCCGGGGGCTGCTGCCTCGACAGCTGGGCCGCCAGCAGTAGGCCGAGCACAGCCCAGGCGCCCGCGCCGCCCATGGCCAGTGGAGACGCTCGGGGCTCGCCCACCCTTCACACGCCGGCTCGCACCCCCAGGCTCACAGCCCGGTGCACGCTGGAGACTTACTGGTGCGCGCAATCTGACCCGCGCGCGCACACACAAACACACACAGGGCGCACAGACAGGCGCGCGCAGCCGTGGCAGCCCAGGTATCCGGGTGTGAGCAGCCGGCGGGGTGGGGGCGCTTTTAAAGGCGAGTGCGGTGCAGCCTGACTCGAAGTTTCATTTCCCCGAGGAGTAGTTGGCAGCCACTCGCCACTGCTGAATATCGCGTTTGTTCTCGAGGACCGGAGGGGCGGCTCCGAAGACTGAGCCGCCTCCTCTCCAGGGGCGGGTGGGCGTCTCCTGCCCGGCACCTGGGACCCACAGCCCGGTCACGTCCTCCCCGCAGGCCTGTGGGAAAGATGATGGGGGAATGAACTCCCATTCCCCCACCGCAGCCATTGGTACCCAAAGCATCTCAGGGATGGGGGTGGGGTGGGGTCATAGTTTGCTCTGGGGAGTGTTTTTCCCTAGTTGCTTTTAAATAAAAAGTATTAGGGCCTGCTGGAAAACCTGGGGTTCCTCCTTTATTCCTGTTCCCTTCAAACAGCCACATCGAAGGCAAGAAAAGGGAAAACAGAAGAGGAATTTGATCGTATTTCAGCTCCGGCTCTTACAGTCTTACTTGAATATCTGTCTGTCTGGAGACTCTTCTTTTCTCGGGGGTATGAAAATCTGGAGAGAGTGTCTGTGCGGGGATTTAGAAACGCGATTTCGGCCAAGCACGTTGTGTGAGCGAATTGTCAGCAACTCTGTCAAACTATGGGCTCAGACCAGAGCCCTGCATCCCGCCCTCTCGTGTCAGGTTCTGAAAAGGGTGTCTCTTCGCCGGAGTCTCTCTGAGAAGACCCTCACCAACAACTTCTTTCTGTGGGGTGAGGCGTAAAGATCTACAGAGAATTTGTTTTTCTGAGAGCAATCCCAGCTTTGTGAAATCGAGGCTTTCCTTAAATTACAGAAAAAGAATTTTACATCTTTATTTTGTTAAGTGCTTCCCAATAACTAGGGATTAATAAAAGAAAAACAAGAAGAGAATGGGTTTGTTGAGATGCTCAACAACCATAACATGGCAAGAGGGATGTAGCTGAATTTAGATGCCTTGTTTCATACAGAAATTAAGCATTAAATTAGTACTTATCAAGACTCCATTTCTAATAATAAGTTACAATATGAAGAACATAAACAATGTTGGCAAGGAAATAAGTAAACACTAGCCACTGGGAATAATTTGACTTTCAACAGCGGGGAAACCCAGCAGCCAGTAGTGGGAACCAGAATCTCCCTGTGGAGTTTACATTATTTTATTATTTTTGAAAAAGAGAAGGAAAAAAAAACCAGCCAGAACTACAACTTTTAAACATTTTTCTAAAGGCACCACACCCTGTATGACATTAAAAACAAAACAAAAAAAAAAAGGATTACAGAATTTGGCAAAGTACTTTATATGCTGAAACCTACTCCCTCAAACTAATAAAAACTGCTTCAAAATAGCAAAGAGCAAAATAAATGATTGTTTATTTTGCACACATTTCAAGAATATGTTATCCAATAGCTTAAATGTTTTAGATGATATTTTATTAAAAATTCATATTTTAATTTATAAAGTGAAAATATTGCTCAATTTACTTTCTGGTAATGATTTGAAGCTATTGTGGCCAAAAAATACTTCATTCTTAGGAGTAAGCAAAGTTTTCAAAGTTTAAAATTAAAAGACAAAGTATTAAGCATGCCCAAATGAACGGAAAACTGTTGGAACACAAGCGTGCAGCTGTGTTTCCTCATTTACGGGCCGATGACCATGTTCACACCCTCACTGATGAGTTCGGGTCCCCACACCGATGGCTCCGTTGTTGTTGACAGATGTGGAAAGACCTTGACGTTACCATGTGCTATTGAAAGTTTACTGAAACCCATATTACTTTGTCTCAGAAACATGCATTTGACTTGGAACTAGAGTTCTGGACAAAGTTATAAACCTTCAACGTCCTGAGAAGTTTAATGTATTAAAATTGAGACAGACCCAAGTGGACTCTGAAAGCATTTTGCAGGTCCACCTCCATGAGCCCGGTTTCTGGACTGTGGCCAGGCGGAACTGACATGGCAGGGAGCCCCAGAGCCCCAGAGCTGCAGGCGGCAGGAAAGGGGTGAGGCAGAGAGGACAAAACCCTGCGGGTGGATTCCCCAAAGAAAAGCAGAGTGGCAGGTAAAAGGATCCTTAAGATTCAAAGTATGTATTGCCGAGTCTCCCCAGTTAACCAGGTTGCACAAAGAATCAAAGTCATGGATGGGAGCATGAAGATATGTCCCAATGAACTGACCACTAACAAAATTGTGCTTCACTCAGACTTTCCTTGCTGCATCTTATTTGCATCTAGCTAGACCCAATATGTCAACATGCTTGTTGGTTAGTCTCTGGTCAGTTTATCAACCTTGCAAACATCTGAAAAGACAGTGCAAATACAGTAGTGCGGGGTGCGGGGCTGTAGTGCGGGGCTAGCCTTGTAAAACACCTGAACCTTCATAAAATGGGTGCAGAAAGAAATGGGAGGTGATGGGCTCTTTTGACGAGTGAAAACCTTGATGAGTTACTTCCGTGCATGACTGAAGGACAGAAACTAAAAAAGGCTGCTGACTGAAAGCTCCTTCAAAAAAGAGTGATTTTTAATGCCAAAGGACTAAGGAAAATCTGATGAGAAAAATGAAGAGGCCCTACAGTACTGTTTTCAAAAGTAATCTTCTACATTGTAATGAAGGGAGGGAGGTTTGTATTTGCTTGAAAGTGCTTTTGTAGGGAAAATTATACTTAAAAATCCACATGCAAGTCATTCTTTGTTCATTGTCAGAATTGGCACTTATTTGCAAATATAATGACATTTTATTAAATAGAAAGTAAACTTAACTTTCAAATTTCTAGTTTCATTTTTGAAGATAAAATTCTAAACAATATCTGCCATGAAAATTTGAAGCCCATTTTAAGTAAAATTTCACTAGCCTTTTCCAGTACAATTCATCTCAGATATGGGAAATCGCCAATTATCTTCAAAGGTGCCCAAGCAACAGTGCAGGGCACTGCATCAGATTGACGGGGAAAGGGTGGGAGAGAGGATGATGGGGGCTGGACTCTGCCCTTAGCTCCCTCTCACTGGGTTTTTGAGGCATGAGCCGTATCTGGAACTCAGGGCTGGGCTGTGGTCCCCCGAGCATGACAAGGTTCTGGCTGCAGTGCAACGACCTCTTGATTTGTAAGTGCTACACATGCACAACAGGAATGAAAAGTATCTGGGAAGCAATTAGTGTGGTGTAGAAAGTCCTTATGTAGCCCCAGTTAGTGATAATCCGATGTTCCTGACATTTCCGTAACATCTGTCGTCCTGCAGAGCTATGAAACTGGTATTCCCCATGTTCTTTTATCTAGGAAAATATAATGGTGTGATTATAATATGGATGATATCTTCGTGATGAGATCGCCTTTTCTGAATTTAGCTCTTTATTTCTTATGCATTTGTTTTTTAAAGCCTTTTTATTTTCAATTACATTTGACACATAATAGTATATCAGTTTCACATGTATAACCCAGTGACTGGATACTATATGACTTATTAAGTGGTCACCCAATAAATCTAATACCCATCTGACACCAAATACAGTTATTACAATACTATTGACTCTATCCCTTATTCTGTACATCACATCCCCATGATTGCATTCTTCACTACCAAGCTGGACTGCTGAATCCCTTCATCTTTTCCACCCATCTCCCCAAGCCCTCTCCCTTTCGGCAATTCTCTGTTCCCTCTCTGAGTCTGAGTCTCTTTCGATTTTGTTTGTTCATTTACTTTGTTCTTTAGATTCCACATATAAGTGAAATTCTATGGCATTTGTCTTTCTCTGACTGACTTATTTCATTGAGCATAATACTTTCTAGGCCCATCCACACAAATGGTAAGAATTCATTATTTTTTATGGCTGAGTAACATTCCATCGTATATACGTACCACAACATTTTTATCCTCTTGTCTATTGGCCCTTGGGTTGCTTCTGTAGCTGGGCTATTGTACGTAATGCTGCAGTGAACATAGGGGTGCATATATTCTTTTGAATGAGTGTTTCAAGTGTCTTTGGATAAATACCCAGAAGTGGAATTGCTGGGGTCCCAGCCTAACTCTGGGCTTACTGGCCTGGGGTTCCAGTGCTGGGAGAAGTCCCTGTAACTCCTGGCTGTGGAAAAGCAGTAGAGTCTGTGGCTGAGTGAGATGGAGGGCTTCTTGGGTCTCAGGCATTCCTCTTAACAGACCAGATCATGGGCTTACTCACACTCACTCACTGTGAGGTCCAGCACTGAGTCAGCAGCTCAGAGAGTGCCAGGATCACACAGGGAGGAAGGATGACTGAACCATTTCCCCAGATTCAGGTTCTTGTACCTGATATGCTAGTAAGCTAAACACCGAGACACTGGTGCTTACAGGTAGAAAAGGGTTTATTTGATTTAGCCAAAGCAAGAGGAGAGAAAGCAAGATCTCTCAAAATCTGTCTTTCTTGAAAAGCAAAATTAGGGAGGTTTTTTTTTTGTGCTTCAGGAGTAAATGAGGGGGTGTGTCAGAGAACTGAGTGGAAATCTGTGTCTCTTCAGTCACAGATAACATTTTGGCCAAACAGGATTCTGAGCATCAGCAGCTGGTCACAACTTTCTTGAAGGCATTTTTCCCTTCTACAAAACAAACTCATAAATTCTCCTGTGACCCCAGAGCTCTGCTCCTGCTGGACGAAGAAACAGTATATCACCAACACCAAATGATATGGTCAGAACAAGGGCTGCTGGGTTGAGGGGCCAGGATCCCGCCAAAGATCTCATAATTGTGCATCAGTGAAACTAGCTTTAAAGGGGAAAGCAGAAACTAGATATCTTGTGACTATTGCCACTGCTTAAGCTCTCATTAACTATGTGCTTAACTAGCCATATTTTTCTATTATCTCAAGTAAAGTGTACCTTTAAACACTTCTCCCAGAACTTGCTGTATAGTTAGGCCTTCAGAACATGACTGCCGTGCTTTCCTTACTATAAGCTATGTGACAATCAAAGCAGCTGAAACATTAACACCTGAAACATTTCTGGATTCTACGATTTAATATCTAAATATGTTTACTGCTGCTGATTGGTTTCAGAACTGAGTGTTCTGGCTTCGGGCTTCGGGCTGAAGGAGCAGTTCTCTCCAGGGCTGAAGTGCTGGCAGGAGCCATTGTCCTGTGTTGGGCCCTGCTCCCACCCGCTGCAGGCCTGAGCAAGCCTCACATCTGAGTCTCCACCAACATGGCTAATGACTTTCACTCCCAATCAGTGATTCCCTGAGACCCAGCCCCACCCTACTCATGAGCCCTCACAAGCTGCTTTCAGAGTCTCTTCTACACAAATGGTCTGCTCATGCTGCAGAATTTCATAAAATCTCCAAAGCCCCCTGGCTGGGTGGATCAGCTGGTTGGAGCCTCATCCCGTGCACCAGAATGCTGTGGGTCTGATTCCCAGTTAGGGCACATTCCTAGGTTGCAGGTTCAATCCCCAGTTGGGACATGTACAGGAGGCAACTGATTGATGTCTCTCTCTCACATTGACGTCTCTCCCTCTCTAAAATCAATATATATCCTCACGTGAGGATTAAAAACAAAACCAAACAAATCTTTGAAAGAGACCATCAGTGTCTGGCCTCCACATGACCTGTACATCTTTCTAAGCCTCAATTCACACCTTAGCCTACCCCAGATACCTCCAAGGCCGGTGCAGGTGGCCACAATCTGCAGATCACTTTGCAGCTTCTACTGAGCGGCTTTAGGCTAGAGACAGGCCACAGCAAACCCTGGCCTCCAGCAAAACCTCTTCCAAGAGGCTTCAAAACCAACACACCTGGTGGCCAGATGCAGACCACACCAGAGAAAAATTCAATCAGCTCCACAAAGGACACAGCCACAGGGCAGACTCAGCAGGGTCTGGAGCCCTGCTCTGTGAGATTGGCCTCGAACAGCTTGTCCACTGCAGACATGGTCAGTCCTCACAGCCAGTCAGCCTGGGGGGTCAATGCTGCCCCAACAGGTCAACAGCAATCAAGGCTCAACTAAAACAGAAAAACACACAGACACACACAAAACAGGGACCCACCTGAGCACCTAGCCCAGGTGACTAAGGAGCCTGTGCCACTGGGCCCTGCAGAACAACGACTACCTAAGGCCACTCTGCTAACACTGGGAGACACAGCAGATCAGCCCTAACATGGGAAGAAATGAAGAGGGGCAGCCAGAATGAAGCAACAAAGAAACATGTCCCAAGTGAAAGCATAGGACGAAACTGCGGGAAGAGTAAAAGAAATGGAGCAGGCAATACACTAAAGGTACAGTTAGAAACACCGACCATAAGGTTGCTAAATAAACTCAGGGGAAGGTAGATGAACTCAGTGAAAACTTTAACAAGGAGATAAGAAACATAAAAGTGGAGTTAGAAATAATATAAAAGAACCTGTCAGAAATGACCAGTACAATAACTGTAATGAAGAATAATTAGAAGGAATCATCAGTAGATTAGATAAAGCAGGGGAGCAAATCAGCAACTTGAAAGACAAGGTAGCCTAAGACATCCAATCAGAACCACAAAAAGAAAAGAGGAAAATGAGGATGGTGTAAGGAGCTTGTGGGACAACATCAAGCATCACAAGACTTTCATCGAAGGGTACCAGAAGGAGAAGAGAGAGAGCAATAGATTGAGAAGTTATTTGAAGAAATAATGATAGAAAATTTCTCTATGTATTTAGATATGTTACAGTTATCATAAAGCAACCCTACTTCTGGGAATTTACTCTTAAGACACACTTCCAACAACATGAAAATACATTGCTGCATTATTTGTATGTTCGAAGTATCAGAAACTACTCAAATGTCCAAATATAGGCCATTTGGACATGCTAAGCTGCATACAGACACATAATGGAGTGCTATACAGCTGTGAAAAAGAGTGAAGAAGATCCCTATGAACTGATGAAGTAATTCCCAGATATTTTTATGTGAAAAAGGCAAATACAAAAAAGCACACACAGATGACCTTTATGTAAGGAAGGGAGGATAAGAAAGTGTGCACAAAACTTTTTTGTGCATATTTTATGATTCAGCAAATGAGTATGTAATATTAATATTAGGAGTCATGTTCTCAATGTAGAAAAGAGGGATACAAAAATACAGAAAAGAGAAAGACAACAAGGACCCATAGGGGCTAGACTGGAATTGGAGGTACAATATAAACTGAAAGATGTTTCACATATACACACTTTCATGTGCATCTCTCTCTTTCTCTGTCTCTCAAACACACACACACACACACACACACATGTGCACACATACTTGTAGCTCTTCTGTAAGGGCCTAGAAGCAATGACACTTCAATCATTGTTTTTAAATACCATTTCCCACTAAAAGGAGTAACGACTCATTGGGGAATTGCCTAATTCCAGGGCAGAGGTAGGAAAAGCACAAGGTGAGTCTTATGCCAGAACCTGAGAATGCGCTAAAAAAATAATAGACACAGACATTTAAAAGGCACAAGTCAATATGAGGGGATTCTCACTGGCCAAATCTAGTTCAGTTTGAGCATGAAAATAAATAAAAACTATAGAAAGTATAACTTGTTCAATAATAAACCGTGAGTTTATATTGGTAATAAAAGGCTTAATGAGAGAAGGGAAAGTTCTTTTACACTCTAAAATGCTAACTAGTAAACACAGAGGCAACAAGGAAGTTGGGAAACACCATTCGCAACCATCAGAGTAAAGACTGATCAGGCAAGAATCATCAACGAAGGCTAAATTTAAGGGTGGAGTAAGTTTGTTGAAAAATGGGATATCTAGCTAGTCTCAATGTAGTTTCCCACATTATTTATTGCAAGAGGAAAAACAGTAATTATACGATGGAGAAATCATCTTACACACGTGAAAAGCGCTAAAATAAGACTAACAGGTATCTTGCATCTCCATGTATACATTCTGGGAAGGACACCATGTATATATTATGTAGGATGTCAGCCAAAATGACATAACCCATGTCTAGTAATAAAAAACTCAAACTGAAAGACATTTAAAAAAATAACTGGTCTATATATCTTCAAAAATGTCAATAGCATGAAAAACCAAACAGAAGTTGAAGGAACAATTCCAGGTTAAAGGAATTATACAATAAGCAATCCTAGACTGGATCTTGTGTTGACAACAAAATTACCAGGAAGGACATTACTGGAGCAGCTGAAAAACCTGGAATATAGACTGTAAATTTGGAAAAAAGGCTTATATCTGATGTCATTTTTTCTTGTTTAAAAATATTTATTTTATTTTTCATTTTTAGACAGAGGGGAAAGGAGAGAGAGAGACAGAAACATCAATGTGCGGTTGCCTCTCATGCGCCCCCTGCTGGGAACTGACCTGCAACCCAGGCATGTGCCCTGACTGGGAATCGAACTAGCGAGCCTTTGGTTCATGGGCTGGCACTCAATCCACTGAACCACACCAGCCAGGAGCAATGTTATATTTTCTGAAGTTAATAACTATATTTTAGATATGTAAGACAATATTCTTGTTCTTAGGAAACACACAGAAAAAAAGCATGATGTATGCAATCTTTTCTCAAAGAGCTCAGAAAATTACAGATATTTTTCTATCCTATAGTATTTTGGATGGATAGATAAATAGATAAATGCAAGTAGATAGCTAGATAAAGCAATCATGGCAAATCTGAAGCAAAGGATATACTGTACTATTTTTACAAATTTAAGTTTGAAAGTATTTCAAAATAAAAAGTTAAAATAGTTCTCATTTTTGCACCTCTCTATATATCTCAATATATACCCAGTGAACCATAAACAAGGTACCAATTTTTGGTATTTTAAAAATAGGTTTAGTGTATTAATTTTACCTTCATTATTTCTCAGTTTCATGTTTTGTATATCCTTATACTTTTGGGCTTGAAAGTTTATGATGTTTTTCTTTTTTTAAATTAATAAGCACTCATCACTTTACTGTACCTACTTTTTTACAGAATCAGGGTCATTTTCTTTATTTACAGACACTATTAAATTGTGTTTCACATGTTTTCCTTGGCCCTGTGCTATGTAAAAAAAGACATTTCAAATTTCCATGTGGCTAATACCATTTAAATAGTGTTTTTACCCAATCATTCCTAACTACATCGTTACATAACAAGCTGAGGTGTTCCACTCTTACTTTTTCTAAGTGACACCAAGAAAAGCAGGTGTGTGTGGTGTGTCTGTTTAGAAAGGGGTTTATATAAACTTGAAATGAAAACATAAATGAACAGAAGGAAGAGTAGAGAACAGGAAAAACAGTACATTCCGTTGTCTATTCATGACCGGCAATTTGCCCCATGTTACGCATTGTGGAATTACTAGTGCTGACAGGAAGAAAGAAAAGGAACACCATTTTGAAACATTTAACAAATATTACTTTCTTTTATAGAACAACAGCACATACACACAGAATCTTTAAGCCTAGCTGAATTACGGGATCATTTTGGTGTTAGAGTAATTTGGGTCTCTTAAAGGGATATCCAAAATTATGTTCTTGGTGCATGGAAATAAACTGTTTACATTACAGTAAAAAAAAAAAAGAACAAGCTTAAATCTGTTTGGTATAAGAGCCATTCAAATAAAACAGAACTATAAGAAATCTGGCCTGCTACGAGGTAAAAAACACAATTTTTTATTTCAAAAACACCCTGTTTGTACACGTTGCTTTCTCCATGTTGAGAGAAAAATGTTGAGATCTTTGTTCTGACTATTTCCTTTTGGCAGGTGTATCTCCTCAGAAAGTATATCCTACATGGCCAAAAAATGTCCCTTTTGCAGCTACTATAAATATCTTAGCCAGGCACTGGAATATTTGCTTATTGTCATTTTTCTCTGTAATGTGTAGATGTTTCACTTCCCCAGTTTTACAACTAACTTCCATGCTGACTCTTTTTTTATTTAATTTTATTTTTTATTGTTTATGCTATTACAGTTGTCCCAATTTCCTCCCTCTGCCCCAACTCCACCCTGCCCACCCTCCACCCCTGTCTTCCACAGTCAATCCCCACACCATTGTCCATGTTCATGGGTCCTTCATATATGTTCTTTGACTAATCCCTTCACCTTCTTTCAAACAGTCCTCACCTCTCCCCTTCCCTCTTTTAGCTGTCAGTATATTCCGTGATTCTATGCCTCTGGTTTTATTTTGCCCATTAGTTTATTTTGTTCATTAGATTCCTCATATACGTGAGATGATATGGTATTTGTCTTTGACTGACTGACTTATTTCACTTAGCATAATGCTCTCCAGTCCCATCCATGCTGTTGCAAAAGGCAGGGAATCCTTTTTTCCTGCTGCCTAGTACCCCATTGTGTAAATGTACCACTGATTTTTAATCTACTCATCTACTGATGGGCATATGGGCTGCAGTAAATCTTGGCTATTGTAAGTAAGCCTGCTATGAACATAGGGGTGCATAAATCCTCTAAAATTGGTGTTTTGGCTTCTTGGGGTACATTCCCAGCCATGGAATATTTCAGTCAAAAGGCAGTTCCTTTTTTAATTTTATTGCGGAAATTCCACACTGTTTTCCACAGTGGCTGCACCAGTCTGCATTTCCACCAACAGGGCAGGAGGGCTCCCTTTTCTCCACATCCTTGTCAGCACTTGTTGTTTGCTGATTTATTAATGATAGCCAGTTTGACAGGGGTGAGGTCCTATCTCATGGTGGTTTTAATTTACATCTCTTTGACGGCTCGTGATGTTGAGCATTTTTTTCGTATGGGCCATCTGCATGTCCTCCTTGGAGTAGTGTCTATTCAGGTCCTTTGACCATTTTATAATTGGATTGTTTGTCTTTCTGGCATTGAGTTGTATAAGTTCTTTATATATTTTGGAGAATAAACCCTAGTTCTATGTATCATTGGCAAAAATGTTCTCCCATACAGTTGGTTCCCTTTTCATTTTGATGGTGGTTTCTTTAGCCGTGCAGAAGATTTTTAGTTTGATGTAATCTCATTTGTTTATTTTTTCTATTATTTCCCTTGCCCTAGAAGACACATTGCCAAAACTATTGCTACATAAGATCTAAAATTTTACTGTCTATATTTTCTGCTAGTATTTTTGTGGCATCATGTTGGGAACTGCCCTGCCTGGTTTCAGAAGCTGTAATCCCCCATGGCTAAGGCTGAGTAAAAGAACTTGGGACCATAAGCCACTAAGGAGACAAAGCTTATCCTCCTGGCAGGGGCACTGCCTCTGACCCCTTTTACTTCACCCTGCTTGGCCCCAAACAACCGGTTAGCCAATGATGGGTCAGATTCCTTAAGGGAGGGATGACCTAAGACAGACATGGTCATGAAGGGGCCCTCAGGGAAGGACTTGGAGGGCTATAGAGAAAGGAGGTGATGGACCCTCGTCCCTTGGCTTTGTCATAGCCTGAGTCTTCATTCTGTCTGCAATAAATCTCCTAATCTCTTGGCTGCCTTACTTTCCCTGCCTGATTTAAGCCTGAAACAATGCTGGAGGGTGGTGCAGACCTGGACAGGAATGGGCCGTTCCCTGGGGCCATCAGGCCTAAGAAAAAACACATAAAATCCTGTGAAACTTGCTTTGCTAAGAATGTCCTCAATTTCCTGATAAGCGTCCAAGCATGAAATGAGTTTGTTTCCCAAAGTTTATGGCCCTTTGACTAACTGACTCTGACTCAGAATGAGCCCTCATGGTTCTCTGAATGTTAATCTGTAAGAAGAAATCAGCAACATCCTTTCCTTTGTTATCTGTAAAAGGTAATCACCTAAAGCAAACCTGAGCATAATGAATGAGAACCTTTTCTGATGTATGCTAATAGAAAGCTATAAAAGCCTGTCCAGGCAAGGGTCAAGGTGCTCTCTCACTCAGAGAGTGGCCATGCTGTCCCTTTTCTCCACTGGACTTCTGCAGTCCGTGTGAATTTGTTCATCGTATCCACAATACCACGGACACTGCTGGCTGGAGTTGACATCAGCATCACAACTTATATTTAAATCTTTTATCTATTTTTAATTTATTCTGGTGTATGGTATAAGTTGGTAGTCTAGTTTCACTTTTTTTTGCATGTCAGTCCAGTTCTCCTAACATCATTTATTGACGAGGCTTTTTTCACTCCATTGTAACAAGCTCATGTCCCCTTTGTCAAATATTAATTGACGATAAAAGTGTGTTTTATGTCTGGGCTCTCTATTCTATTCCATTGATCTATGTGTCTGTTCTTATGCCAGTACCAGAGCCTTTTGATTGCAGTGGCCTTGTAGTAGTTTGATATCAGGTATTGTGATCCCTCCAACTTTGTTCTTCTTTCTCAAGATTGTTGAAGCTATTCAGGGTCTTTTTTGGTTCCCTATAAATTTTTGGAATATTTGTTCTAGATCTGTGAAATATGCCATTGCTATTTTAATAAGAATTGTGATGAATCTATAGATTGCTTTGAGTAGAAGGAACATTTTAATGATGTTAATTCTTCCAATCCACAAACATGGTAAATGCTTCCATTTATTTGTTTCTTCCTCTGTTTCTTTCTTCAGTGTTCTTTAGTTTTCTGAGTGCAGGTCTTCTATCTCCTTCATTAAATTCATTCCGAGATACTTTATATATACATATTTTTGTTGCTATAGTAAATGGGATATTTTTCTTAGCTCCTCTTTCTGATAATACATTGTTGATATACAAAAATGCCATTGATTTCTGCGTATTGACTTTGTATCCCACTACTTTGCCAAATATTAGGTCAAATAGTTTTTGGTGGAACCCATAGGGTTTTCTATGTACACTGTCATGTTGTCTGCAAATAAGGATAATTTTACTTCCTCCTTTCCAATTTCGATGCCTTTTATTTCTTCTTCTTGTCTAATCACTGTGGCTAGGACTTCCAGTACTATGTTGAATAAGAGTGGTGAGAGTGGACACCCTTGTCTTGTTCCTGATCTTAAGGGAAATGCTTCTAGTTTTTGCACATTGAGTATGATGTTGGCAGTAGGTTTCTCGTATATGGCCTTTATCCGTTTGATGTATGCTCCCTCTATCTCCACTTCACTGAGTGTTTTTATCATAAATTGGTGCTGGATTTTATCAAATGCTTTTTCTGCATCTATTGATATGATTATGTGATTTTTGTCATTCACTTTGTTTATTGATGTATTACATTTATTGATTTGTGAATATTGTACCATCATGCATCCTTGGAAAAAAATCTCACCTGATCATGTTGTATGATCTTTTAAATATATTGCTGGATTCAGCTTGCTAGTATTTTGCAGAGGTTTTTTTTTTTTTTTTTAGTAAATAAAATTGCTCCTCCTGTCTCAAAGCTTTTTTTTTTTTTTTTTTTAAAGATTTTATTTATTTATCTTCAGAGAGGAAGGAGAGAGGGAGAGAAATATCAATGTATGGTTGCCTTTCATGTGTCCCCTGCTGGGAGTTGGCCTGCAGGGAACCAGCCTGCAACCCAGGCATGTGCCCTGGCTGGGAATCGAGCCGCGATCCTCTGGTTCACAGGCCCGCGCTCAATCCACTGAGCTACACCAGCCAGGGCCTCAAAGCTTTTCTTTATTCTTAGGATTCACACAGTTCATCTACAAATGGCTGTCTGAATTTGTGTCTGTTTTTTTTTATCTTGTTTTTCATGTGGCAATCCATTTCAGCCTGAAAGTTCAGTTTTCTTTTGTTAGGGAAATTTATTATCATTATGTCTTTAATGTTCACATTCTCATAATTTCATTTCCATTTCCATAGTTACACTTTCATATTTCAAATAGAAACAATTAGTCACAATTTTCTTTCCTCTGACATTTCCTCCAAATCTCTTACCTTTCACTTTTGTTTTGTTGTTAAAATTTTCCCTGATTCCTATTTGGGTTTTCAGCACTGCCAACTTTATGTTTTGGGTTTTTTTTACATTTTATACATCATATTTTTCTTTGAACCCTTATGTTTTCCAAACATGTCTTTGTTTCTTTGCAGTATTTTATTTTAGCCTTTTATGTTTCATTTTTGTTGATGTTATTTTATTTTTTGTTTTATTTTTGTTTTTCTGTACGAACCATAAGGCGCATTATCAGGTACAGTCATGTGGTATTCCCAGCATCCTATATGGACCTGTTCCCTACTGCATTATTCTTTAAAGAGGAGTGTGTGTGTGTGCATCGGCGTGCTCATGTCCTGGTGTGGGAGCACTGGCAGGAGCAGTGGGGGAGCTCTGCAAGGTGTTGAGGAGGCAGAGAGCCCAGCTCCACATCCAGGGTCCACCCTTAATGCGGACTCTGCATAAAGGGGCAGGTGTCTCAGACCCACCTGGAAGATGCAGGCAGTAACACTGGGGTGGAAAGAAATGGTCCTTTTTCAAATTTGTCTGCAATGAGGCAATGCCTGTCTCCTAGTCCAAGAAAAGTTGGCAAAAAAATAAAGCAGGCTTTAGAAATACATTTTTAGAGACTCCTGGGAAGCAAGTAAACTAGAAAATGTAATGATGGCAAGTGTACTCTAACAGTGATTGAAGGAAACATAATCTACTGATCAGCTGGTAACTGTAGAATAGGCTATACTAACAACTCACAGAATATTTGTGTATTAAAAGTTTCCCTGTAAGTATTTATAGACATCAGCAGCTGCAGCTCCTGCATAACCAAGGGATGGCCCTGACCACAAGAAATAGGGCAAGCGTCAGCAACTCACAGCAGAACCAGCAGAAATGCTGCCCACGTGTCCTATTCCCAGATATCAACAGTGACACTGCGGAGGAGCGATGAATCTACATGATGACGCCCATGGAAATAATATTGGAACCACCCAAGAGCAGAGATCAGAAACTGCACATCGCCAGAAGTGTCTTAGTTCCCCTCTCCCCACAGTTCCCCTGTATACACTGGCCAGGACACCTGAGATGCTGAAATGGGCTTTGAGACAATAATCCCTCATCTTTATCCAGGTGGCTGGCACCTGAATAAAACCACTTTCCTTTACATCAGTGCCTCTTGAGTATTGGCTTTCGAAGCAGCAGGCAGCTGAACCTGCATTTAGTTACAGTATGAGTTTTGGTAAAATAAGCAGGTGACAGATTTGATAGATACATAGAGAGATGGTGCTTATAAACAGAATTAATAAATATTCATATTTGCAGAGGCTAGGAAATCAAGAGAGTTTCCTGAAAGGACCCAAAAAAATCTCCAATTAAGGGAGATAATTAAGAAGCCTACCTGATTTTTAAAATGTGCTCATCAAGATGTCAGAGGTCATCCCCCAGAGCACAACTCCTCGGGTTTGAAACCAAAAGATGCTGCCTGAAGCCCATAAAATCACACCCCAAGAGGGAGGCAACAGGTAATAGAAGCTAAGACAAGATTTTATAATTCCGTATAAATGAGGAAATGTGTGTATCTCACCTGTCCACGCCCACTGTCTCTTCGCCTGCTATAAAAAGCTTTATGGGCAAAAACGATTAACTGGCTAGATCGGTCCTTCTTCCCCTCTGCCTTCCCCATTCCCTGACTCGGTTCAAAGTGGCCTCTCTCTCCTCTAAACCACAGTGGTTCTTCACTTGAACATCTCACACCATTGACTATAGCTGTGCACATTCCCTTGTGTTTGTCAGAAAAATGCCCCCTGTGTATGCTCACATCCACATCCCTAGGGAGAGTCTGAGGATGCTTTAAGGTCCCTGAGACGGGCCGTTTCCGGAATTCTCTGGGCAGGCCCAGTCTAATCACAAGTCCTTAAAAAAGATAGAAAAGCCAGGTCCTTTCCCAACTGTAAGAGTAAGAGGAAGATGTGATAACAAAAGAAGAGTTAGTAAATGCAACTTTGCTGGCTTGAAAGATCGAGGCAGGTAGCCATCAGCCAAGCTAGGCAGGCTGTTTTTTCCAGATGCCAGAAAAGGCTAGTAAATGGATTCTCCTCTAAACTCCCTAGAAAGAGTGCAGCCCTGCCCACACCTAGATTTTAGCTGGGTCAGACTTCTCACCTCCACAGCTGTAAGACAATAAGGAAGCTAGTGAGTCACCTTCCAGTGGACTGCAAGCTCTCTGAGAACAGGTGTCTTTTCCTTTTTCTTCATAATAGTTACGCTTGTGCTTGATATATGGTAAGAAACATGTTGATGTTTATGAAACATGGTATTTTAATCTTGTTTCCTCCATTACATCTGCTTCTGCAGGATCCACCTGTTATGCCTAATTGAACTTGGTTACCCTCCTTCAGGAGGGTATGCTATATGCTCTGAAATAGTTTGTGTTCTCTTTCAGGTCAGGCTGATGGGGATGACAGGCAGTGAGAGGTAAGGGAGTGAACACCTTTGGCTATCAGGTTATTCAAAGTGTGGGAAAGATTTGGCATCTCCCCTCAGCTGGGAAGAGGAGCAATTTAGACCAAATAGTACACCAAACAGTCCTGATAGTAGACCAAATGGTAGACTAAATAGTAGACCAAACTGTCAGCACACTCTCCCAGGGCTAGGCTCGACCAGCTCTTTCTCCATTGCCGCCGCCACCTCCTACATTAGTTCACCTTTGACAGCATGTCTATCTCATTTCCTCTAACAAGGGTGACTGACTCTCTTGAGAAGATGCCCAGAGAGAAGGAACCAATTCCCTTTATTTCTAGTAAACAAGAGTCCTGGGTAATTTAAATGCATGCTAGAAGTCTTATGGGGATTGCCTGAGGCAGGCAGACATGACATGTAGCAATTAAACATGGCACTGCTGTAGAAAAGATGTCCCTTGATCCGTGTTACTGGAGGACAGCAGAGATGGGCACTCCCCAGGTCATGGAAACGAAGTAGGGCATTCCTTCAGTGCCTTGCATAGATTGCACCATGGCCTTCCTCCCTTGTCCTCTCTGCCTGGACTGCTCCTTNCTGTGCATGCTCACTGCATGCTCCTGGCGACGATTGGTAGGTGGGCGCGTGATCAGCATCTTGATTGGTAGTTAGTACTCGTGATCCAGGGATGCCCCCAAGGGTGGGGCCACCTGGCTTGGCTGCAATATCCTGTTTGGGTTGCCTCAGCCAAGCCCTCCTGGTGAGATCTTCTTGATAGATTGCATCTGCTATCTTTAGGCCCCGACATTATGGGGATTGCCTGAGGCAGGCAGACGTGACATGTAGCAATTAAACATGGCACTGCTGTAGAAAAGATGTCCCTTGATCCGTGTTACTGGAGGACAGCAGAGATGGGCACTCCCCAGGTCATGGAAATGAAGTAGGGCATTCCTTCAGTGCCTTGCATAGGTTGCACCATGGCCTTCCTCCCTTGTCCTCTCTGCCTGGACTGCTCCTTGACCAGCTGCCTCTCCCACCTTCCCCACTCATATTCTTCCTTCAGGGCTCAGCTCAAGCATCACTTCTTTAAAGAAACTTTGGGGTTTGTGGCTCTGGAAAGAGAGCTGAAGGGACAACCACCAGGATCCCTCTGCTGAGTCATTCTCCAATACCACAGATGACATCTTTATGGGTGGAGCACTCTCCTTCCTGTGGCCTCAGCCTGGAGAAAAGCAGTAAGCCTGTCCTCTGGACTCCCCCTCACCCCACCCTGTGGAGCTCACGCTCCGTTGAGGAGAACAGCCAGAGAGCGGCTCTTTCAGTGACCAAGCATAGCAGGCAGAGGCAGGCAGAGGAGGATCTCGGGGTGCCTTGGGACTTTTGCTGACCTATCCCTAAGACCAGTGCTGATAAAAGCAAGCCTGGGCATGCATTTTGGTCCTTCCTTTGCACAAGCAGGCTCAACACAAGCCATCACACACTGTGGATTGCTTTGTAGCTCCAGTTTGCCCCAGGCCAGTCACAGGCTGAGTCTTAGGCTCTTGGCCTAAACCAGAGCCTCTCCCATAAGGCCTAGAGTCAACCCAGTGGCCGGCTTCAGACAACATCAGAGTAGGATCCAATAGGCCTCACAAGTGGCATATTCAAAGGGAGATCTCAGTAGGCACCAGACCTTGCTGAGACAAACTCTGCATTGTGTGGTCAGCACCTATATAGCAGTTGACATGCTGTGGTTGGGGTTGAGCCCCATAGTCAGCCAGCCACGGGGTCGGTCAACCTGAAACACAAACAGGCCAATGGCAATCAAGACTCTCTTACAATAGGAGGACCCACATAACTCACGAAAGGATCATTTTTGGAGAACCCAGTCAGGTGATCAAGGAGACAGTGCCACTGGAACCCACAACACCCACTACATATACCACCTCACAGACTGGGAGTCATGGCAGCTCTACCCAATACACAGAAACAAACACAAAGAGGCAGCCAAAGTGAGGAGACAAAGAAACATGCCCCAATGAATGAACAGGAGAAAACTCCAGAAAAAGAGCTAAAGAAAATGGAGGCTGGCAATTTATCAAATATAGAGTCCAAAGTAATGGTTATAAGAATGCTCAACACCATGAAAAAGGATATAGAAACCATAAAAAACGACCAGTTAGAACTGAAGAATACAACATCTAATGCAGAATACACTGGAAGGAATACACAGTAGGTCAGGTGAATCAGAGAATAAAATCAGCAATTTGGGAGATAAAGTGGGGGAAAAAATCCCAATTAGAGCAGCAAAAAGAAAAAAAAGTGTCTTTTTAAAATGAGGATAGTTTAAGGGACCTTTGAGACAACATGAAATGTAACAAAATCGGCATCATATGGGTACCAGAAGGAGAGAGAGTGAGCCAACAACCAAAAACCTGTTTGAAGAAATAATGACTGAAAATTCCACTAGCCTGTGAAGAAAAACAACACACAAGTCCAGGAAATATAGAGTCCCAAACAAGATGAACACAAAGAGGTCCACACCAAGACACAGCATTATTAAAATGGCAAAGGTTAAAGACAAAGAAAGAATCTTAAAAGCAGCAAAGGAATAAACGTTACTTATAAAGGAGCTATCGTAAGACTGTCAGATAATTTCTCAAGAGAAACATTTCAGGCCACGGGGGGTTGGCATGAAACATTCAAAGTGATGAAAGGGAACAACCTACAACCAAGACTACCCAGCAAGGCTGTCATTTGAAATTGAAGGGGAAATAAAGAGCTTCCCAGATAAGAAAAAGCTACAGGAGTTTGTTACCATCGAATCAGAATTACAAGAAATGTTAAAGAGCCTGCTTTAAGAAGAAGAAGAAGAAAAAACCCAAAGAAACATAGTTAAAAGACAAAAATGGCAATATATAAATACCTATCAGTAATGATTTTAAATGTAAATGGCTTAAATGCTACAATCAAAAGACATGGGGCAGCTGAATGGGTAAGAAAACAGACCAGCCCTGACTGCTGCTGCTTTTGCCATGTATAATGTGCATTTTCCTGCCCAAATCTTTAAGGGAAAAATAAGGATGCACATTATACATGGGTATAATGATTACATACAGTGGGTACAATAATCCCGTGTATAACGTGCACAAAAATGTGGGTAGACATTATATACAGCAAAATATGGTAGCTGATTGGTGTCATTCCATAAAGCAAAAGGTCACTGGTTTGATTCCCAGTAAGGGCACATGCCTGGATTGCATGCCCAGTCCCTGGTTGAGGTGTATGTAAGAGGCAGCTAATCAATGCTTCTCTCACACATTGATGTTTCTCTCCTCTCTTTTCCCCTTCCCTCCCCTTTCTCTAAAAATAAATAAAATCCAAAAAAAAGTCAAAACCAAAGAAAGCAGACCCATACATATGCTGTCTGCAAGAAACCTACTTCAGAACAAAAGATACATGCAGGCTTAAAGTAAAGGAATGCAAAAATATATATATCATGCAAATGGAAATGAAAAAAGTTGGAATAGTAATACTTATATCTGACAGAGTAGACTTTAAAACAAAGGTTATCATTTAGGACAAAGAAGAACACTACATAATGATAAAGGGAGCAATTCAAGAAGAGGATGTAACCCTTATAAACATGTAGGATGTACCCTACATAGGAGAATCTAAATATATAAAGCAAATCTTGATGGACATAAAGGGAGAGATTGACAGTCATTGTAGGGGACTTTAATACCCCATTGACATCAAATGGATAAGTTTTCTAGTCAGAATATCAACAAGAAAATGGTGGCCTTAAAAAAGACACTAAACAGATGGATTTGATTGCTATCTTCAGAGCATTTCACCCTAAAGCAGCAGAATATACACTCTTCACAGGTGCACAGGGAACATTTTCTAGGATAGACCACAGGTTAGGAAACAAAACAAGTCTCAGTAAATTTAAGAAGATTGAAATCATATCAAGCATCTCCTCACATCACAATAAAACTAGAAATCAATCAGAAGAAAAAACTGAAAAACACACAAAAACATGGAAGCTAAATAACATGTTACTAAACAATAAGTGGGTTATCAATGAGATCAAGGAAGAAACCAGAAGATACCTTGAAACAAATGGAAATGAGGACAAAACAACCCAAAATGTATGGGAGACAGCAGAAACAATTCCTTTAAATGCTATGAGGGAAATTCATAGCATTACAGGCCTACCTTGAGAAACAAGAAAAATCTCAAATAAACAATTTACCTTTATACTTAAAGAAACTGGAAAAAACAAAGCCCAAAGTGAGTAGAAGGAAGGAAATAATAAATATCAGAGCATAAATAGATGAAATAGAGGCTAAAAAAACAATATAAAAGATCAATAAAACCAAAAGGTAGTTCTTTGAAAAGGTAAATAAGATTGACAAACATTTAACCAGACTCATCAGAAAAAAAGAGAGAGAGAGAGAGAAACAAAATAAGTAATGAAAGAGCAGAAGTAACAACTGACTCAACAGAAATACAAGGAATTGAAAATATTGTGAACAACTGTATGCCAACAAATTTGACAATCTGGACAACATGGACAGATTCTGATCTGGACAAACTGGCATGAAAACTGACATACAGATCAGTGGAATAGAGTAGAAATCACAGAAATAAACCTGCATCTATATGGTCAATTACTATTTGACAAAAGAGGCAAGAACATACAATGGGGTAAGAACAATCTATTTAATAAATGATATTTAAAAAATTGAGCAGATACATGCAAAACTAAATTGAAACTAGACCATCTTCTTACACCTTGTACAAGAATAAACTCAGAATGGAGAAAAGACTTCCATGTAAGATTGGAAACCATAGAACCAACAAGAGAAACTGGATGGAAAAGCTGCGGTACATATCTACAATGAAATGTTACTCGGCCTCAAAAAAGAACAAAACCTTAACAGTTGTAACAGCACAGATGGACCTGGAGGATGTTATGCTAAGTAAAATAAGTCAGTCAGAGAAAGACAAGTACCATATGATTTCACATAAATGTGCAATCTAAAAAACACTGTAAACAAGTAAACCAGAAACAGACCCCTAGAAACGGAGAAGAGACTGAGGGTTGCCAGAGGAGAGGGGGTTGAGGGAGTGGGTGGAAGACGTGAAGGGACTGAGAAGTACAGACTGGTAGTTACAAAACAGTCACAGGGATGTAAAGTGCAGCACAGGGAATACGGTGAATGATATTGTAATAACTGTGTACGGTGCCAGGTGGCTCCTGGAAGTATCTGAGGGAACGCTTTGTAAAGTATATGATTGTCTAACCCCTATGCTGTACACCTGACACTAATACTAAATAATGTTGAATGTAAACTATAATTGAAAAAATAAGAAAAATTAAAAATAACTATTAGACATGTGACAAAATGAGGCCCTGTGACTTACTTATCAAAATAAAATACAATTACTAGAAGCAGGCCAACTGATTTTCCTGGAAGTGGAATTAGGAGGTAGTACTTTAAAACAAGGATTAAGCAAAAAAAACCAAAGGACTCATGGACACAGACAGCAGTGTGGTGATGGCTGGGGGCTGGGGGTATAATGGTAACTAAATGAAGGGAACTGAATGGTAATGGGAAAAATACAATAAAGATTAAACTAAAAAGTAGAAAAATATAAATAATACAAGAAACACAGTGTTTATTTAATAAGTAAAGACAAAAAAACCAAGAAAACTAACCACGTGGAATAGAAAAAGTTACCATCTTATTAGCAATGCACAAGGTATAGCATTGCTATATCTTTTAATTTAAGATTCAGTTTCATACATACATCTTATGGATATAATCCAAAATGTTGAAAAACCTTTAAAGAAGGCATTAAATAAAATGTTATCACATAGTCATCAAATTGTTGAAGAGTTTATAAAGACTTGTGGGCAGACTAATGCTATACACTAAGAAGTAAAAGAAGAAAAATTAAAAATTACTTAGTGTAATTCTATTTTGCAAATAATGCACATAAACAGAATTGGAGAGAAATGTACCCGGTAATAACAGTGCTTACAATTAAACAATGGGAATTGTGGCGACTCTCCTCCTTTCCCACTTAGTGATCTTGAGTGTATTTGCTAACCAGAAAAAATTAAGAAAAAAAGGGGAGGATATCTACCCAAAAAGGACCTTCTAAAAGCTTTTAACAGATCAGGGCCAGCATCGTGTATTCTAAGCCAGGTGGTCAGAAGATGGTGTCAAGGTTTCAGGAATTAATGCAGTCAGTTGCAGTAGGCAAACCTGCCCTTCCCCACAGCAGTCTCACCGGTCTGAAGAATCACATGATCCAACCCTTTAGCCACTGGAAGGCTAGACTGTAAGTAGTCAGTTGGCAAGCATTTGTTAGTGTCCCCCAGGTTTTGTCAGTGGACATATAGAGGGTGAAGACAAGTATCATGGTCACTTGGGTGCAGGAGGGGTTAAGGTGGACCTCAACAGGGTGGGAACTGGGTGTAATTTTTTTGTGATGACTGTTGAGGGGATAAAGATTCCTATGACTTATATAAACACGACTCAGCAGAGAGTTTAGTGCATGAAGTAAATGCTGAAGGGGGAAAAATGATCAATGCAAAAAGACTGATGTAAAAACTGTGTCTTATTTTCAGCTTCCTCTTTCAATCATCTTATTAGGTGGGGCAGTTAAGACCATACTATAGTGAAGTCCAGTCAAGATCACAGAGGTTACCTGGCTGATGTCATATCATGGGATGCTATCAATAGCTAATATAGCTCCTATGGCCTGGACTTTGCCCATCTGTATACTCACAGAGAGGCATCATAGGAGGAGGTGATGAACGGCACAGCTTCTTTAAAACAGGTTAGCCAGATATGCTGTGTTCTACAAAGGAAATGGGGTAAAAGTATAGGAAGAGAAGCATACACACCATCCATATGGATATTATGAGCTTATGGCATTCTCTAAGGGCTGCCAGATGAATACCAGAGATGGACAAAAGTATCAGATCCCTCCCAGTTTCCAGGAGAGAATCACATCAATATCATGAACTTTCCAAAGAGGACATTCTGTGATGTTCTCAGACAATAAATTTGCTACTGTTTGTGTTATTTTCATAAACAAAAACAAACACAAAAAGTTATAGGCATCTTATTACACTGTCTGAAAATTTAGGGCAAATCATTCCCATGGGCTGATTATGGACCCATGGGTTTTTTAAAAGATTTTATTTATTTACCTAGCTGGTGTAGCTCAGTGGATTGAGCACAGGCCTGCAAACCAGAGGATTGAGGTTCGATTCCCAGTCAGGGCACATGCCTGGGTTGCAGGCTGGTTCCCTGCAGGCCAACTCCCAGCAGGGGATGCACGAAAGGCAACCATATATTGATGTTTCTCTCCCTCTCTCCTTCCCCTCTAAAGATAAATAAATAAAATCTTAAAAAAATGTCTAATCTTCTGTACAAGTGGATGAACAGTGTATGTAGAAAGATAGATGATAGATGGGTGATAGACAGATAATATATTCTTTAAAAAAGATTTTATTTATTTATTTTTAGAGAGAGGGGAAAGGAGGGAGAAAGAAAGGGAGAGAAACATCCATGTGTGGTTGCTTCTCAAGCTCCCCCTACTGGGGGACATGGCCCACAACCCAAGCATGTGCTCTGACTGGGAACCAAACCAGTGACCCTTTGCTTCTCAGGCCAGCACTCAGTCCACTGAGCCACACAAGCTGGGGCTGGACCCAAGGTTTCTTAAGTGCAATACACAGTGCCAATTTTTGCAGCTTTTTGAATTTTACAATGTTATTGGAGATCACTTGAGACATAAAGACTATACTCACTCTTTTTACAGATGCATAATGATCTATTACACAGATGTAGCCTGTTGTTGTTTTTTTTGTTCTCACCTGAGGACATTTTTTTTCATTGCTTTTAGAGAGAGAGAGAGGTGCAGGTGGGGAGGGATAATAAAAGGGAGAAAGAGAAATATCAACGCGAGAGAGAAGAACCAACCAATTGGTTGCCTCACATATGTGCCCAGACTAGGAATCATATGTGCCTGGACTTGGAAACAAACCCACAACCTAGGCATTGCCCTGACCAGGAATCGAACCTGCAGCCTTTTGTTTACAGGACAAAATTCCAACCAAGCCACACCAGTCAGAGCAAACTGGGTTATTTTTAAAACACTTCATAGAGGTATGATTGGCAAACAGAAAGTTGCACAGACTTCTGGTGAAGATGGTGGAGTAGAGGAGCACTGTACTCATCTCCGTTCATGGCCACATCAAAATGACAACTAAGTTATAAAACAACCATCATTGAGAACCACCTGAACATTAGCTGAACAGAATTCCCATAACTAAAAATATGAAGAAGAAACCAAGATGAGACTGGTAGGAGGGGCAGAGACAGAAAAGGCAGATCCCAAATCCATGGTGTGGCAATTAAGGAACAGGAGGGATATCTCAGCTGTGGAGGTCCCCCAGAGGTGGGAAAGGCCCCAGCCCCATACCAGGGGCCCAGAACAAGGCTCCCGAGCCAGGACGAGATAACATCTGGCTGCAACATCCAGACAACATCCAAGTGAGATAACGGGCTGCTGGAGTCCCAGGAGTTCCTCTTCTAGGATCTGTACACACACTTAGTTGATGACAGACTCACTCACTCCGGGCTCAAGTGTTGGAGCAGCAGCTCAAAAAGCACTAGGGACATATAGGGAGGAATCAAATTGACTAACTTCAGGGTGAGGACTGGAGGAACTGGGGTCGGGGCAGCTCCATCCAGGGACAGAAGTACTGGCAGGTGCCATCGTTCCTCTGTTGCATTCTCCCTGCCACCCAGTTGGTCCAGGGAGGGTGGGTGCCAAAGCTGATCTCCCTATTAACCTGAATAACATTGTTCTCCCTGGCGATTCCAGGATGCCACCCTACCCAAAATGCACACATGGCCTGGCCAGCTTCTGGTGCCTTTTCACACAGCGAGCAGCCTGCCTTGACTCAGGCTGCAGACTATCTTAAAATTCCTCACACAAGCAATGGCTGGCCTCAGTGTGCTCCTGTACCTCTTGCTAAGTGGACCCAAGCCTGCACCAATGGCAGCTGGCCTCAACTTGCATTGTGACTCCCATCAGGTGACTCCAAGGCAGTCGTAAGCTACGGTCAGTATTAGCATAGAATGTAGCCTAACCATGCAGTCACAAGCTTTTTTTAATTTTTAAAAAGATTTTACTTATTTATTTTTTGGAGAGAGGAGAAGAGAGGGAAAAAAGCATCAATGTGGGAGAGAATTATCAATTGGTTGCCTCTTGTACATCCCCAACTGGGGACCTGGCCTGCAACCCAAGCATGTGCCCTGACCTGGAATTGAACCAGCAACCTTTTAGTTTGTGTGATGATTTCCAACCCACTGAGACACACCAATCAGGGCCGAAGGGAGCATCTTTTTTTTTTAAGATTTTATTTATTTATTTATCTTTAGAGGGGAAGGAGAGAGGGGGAGAAACATCAATGTATGGTTGCCTTTTGTGCATCCCCTGCTGGGAGTTGGCCTGCAGGGAACTGGCCTGCAACCCAGGCATGTGCCCTGACTGAGAATTGAACCGCGATCCTCTGCTTCGCAGGCCTGTGCTCAATCCACTGAGCTACGCCAGCCAGGGCCCGAAGGGAGCATCTTAAAAGCAGCAAGGGAAAGGCAGATAGTTACATGCGATGGAGCTCCCACTGGACTGTCAGCTGATTTCTCAACAAAAAAACTTGCAGATCAGAAGGAACTGGCTCAAAATATTCAAGGTGGTGAAAAGCACAGATCTGCCACCAAGATGACTCTGCTCAGCAAGGATAACATTTATAATCAAATGAGAGACTAGGAGTTTCCCAAACAAGAAAATGCTAAAGAGGCCCAGGCGTCAGTATTGTATTACCTTATGTAATCCTCACAGCACCTGAAGATGGAGGTGTTTTGCTATTTAAAACCAGGGAAACTAAGACCCAGAGAGGTAGCCTCACTTGCCCAAATTCACACAGCGAGTCTCAGCGGAACTGGAATGTGTGCCCACACCTCTCCTTTCTCCAAAGAGCTGTCCTTGGCTCCAGAAAGAGGTGGCTTCTGTAAGTTTTAGGAGCATGCTGGCCAACCCTGCTGTCCTAGCCTGCAGCCCAGAAGCCTCCACGGGTATGTGCGTGCCTGTGATATTCAGGCCAGGCCAGGCCAGCAGGTACGGAAAAAGCCCAGGCTGCTGAATGCAGAGGGGTGGCTGGGCCATCGTGGGGGCTAGATGTAGGGACATCCTTTTCCCCAGCACAACAAGCCGTGGGCTTCCTCCTCCCCTCCTGAGCCCTGCCTGATATGTCAGGCCCAGAATGGGGCACTAGCCAGGGACTGGGGGGTTGGCAGGCAGGCAGGGTTCCAGAGCAAGTTCTGAAGGAAGTCCATGGTGGGGGTCACAGGCCTGACCAGAAATGGCGAAGGGAGGGAAATATTTCTGGCCTGAGAGGAAGGACCCAGCTCAAGAGATGAATCACCCAGGACAGATTATCCTGAGGAAGTTCTTGGGGGTAGGATAGTGATCGGCACCCTCCTCCCAGGGTGACCAGGAGCCCAGGGTCAGCTGGCCAGTGGTCAGAGAGGCCAAGTGCGGCTGGAGCACTGGGTCTAAGAGCTCCCCCTGGCTCCGGGTACTTTCCAGAGGTGACTTCTCAGGGACTCTGCATGAAGAAGAGCACCTCCACTTTAAAGGTGAGAAATGGAACCTTGCAGATAAGTTGCTCCCTCAAAGTCACACAACCAGAGATGGGATGGGAACCGGGCGTTTGCCTTTTCTGCGGCTGCAGCTTGCCTCCCCAAAGCAGGGAGCCGAGCCTGCCACTGCCCTCCCCTTCCTCGTGCTCCCTGCAGAGATGTGAATTCTCACCAGTAAAACCATCAGGCTCTACACTCATAATGCAAATCAGGCTTGGGGTCCCAAGCTCACTTCTGGATACAAGTAACTAGGCTAGTCCTAAACTCTCACTGTACAAATGATGAGGCCAGAGAGGGCAAAGGTCTCACCCAGGATCCTGTAGCGAGTCTGGCAGAGGCTAGCTTAATCTGACTCCTGCCTGCCAGCCACAAGTCACAGAGGCTCACCTTCCCTGTGAAGACCTGCATGTCACTGTGTCCCTGCCCTTCTCAGACACAGGTGACGTGAGCAGCTTCCCACATCTGTGGAATGACGTCTGCATGCTCAGCTATCAACTTCTGCATGGCTTCTGCAAACTTCTTTACACTCCTCCTCCTCCTAACTCTTTGCTCTCTGTGGGCTGGTTATCCTGGGATTCTGTGAGCGTCACCTCAGTGTTAGGCGTGGGCCTCTGGAGGTGCTCATGTCAGGGAAGGGGGTCACCTCAGAGCGATGCCGCTGTGACAGGGTCCGGCACCCAGGCTGTGGAGACCAACATCTCCAGTTGAGGAGTTGGCCAGGGATGCCTTCCAGAGGAGAAGGAATTTTAAAGGGTGCTTTTGTTATTCAGTTCTCAGCACACACCTCCCCTTCAGAGAGGCCTTCTCTGGCCACACCAGCGACACCCCCCAGCAAGCCACATTCTTTCACAGCTCCTGGTGTGAGCTGAGTTGTGATGGTGGCCAGGACACTTTGCTAGCCCTGACTTCATGGCGCTCCTTTCCAATGCCAGGCGCAGACAAGACAGAGAGTGGGCATGGAGATGAAGGCAGGGCTCCCTGCAGTGGCCAGTGCTCAACAGGGGGCGAAGTGGACGACAGGAAAGAAGGTAGCTGGAGATGAGGCTACTTCAGACTGAGTGGCCTCGGAAGGTGTATCTGAGAAGTTACACTTCAGGGACTTCCTCAAAGCCAGACAGTAAAGACAAAGCTCAGAGGAGACTCTCGCTCTCTTGGCTTCCGCACTAGAGCTTCTGCCCCAGGCTGCATGTGTCCAGTGTTCTCCAATGCTGAAAGGGCCCTCACTTCCTCAACGGCCTTCCCCAGATGCAAGTCACTGGGAGCCTGGAGCCTGGAGTCTGGAGCCTGGAGCCTGGGAATCTCCACTCCTCCCAGCTGCTCCCGGCAACTCCAAATACGTTCACAATAAAAGCTTTTCCTCTGTTTTGTGTTGCTGAAGTTTTCTTAGAAGTACTGATGAAGAAAATTAAAGAAGCAATTGCAAATACTGTAAAACTCCAGCCCCAGAATCTATCAGTAGAAATGCTTTCCAACTGGGACATCCTTTCCTGATGGGTAGTGACACCAAGTGGTGGCTGCGGCATCCTCATGAACTTGACTTTACAAACACATAGTACTCACCATTTCCAGGCAGCGTTCTAAGCCCTTGACATGGAGCATCTCAAACCTCACAACCCGAAGCGGTAGAAACTGTTATTCCCAGTTTACACATGAGGAAACTGAGGCTAGGGGAGATTTCAGTAACTTCCCTAAGGTCATGGAAATAACAAAGGGTGGAGCTGGGATGTGAACCCCTTCGGAGCCCGCACTTACAGCAGGGTCTGGTCACGAGCACAGCTCAGTGTGGGCTGTGAATGATTGTCAGTGTGGTCCTTGGAACCCGGGCCACCTCCCCTTCTGTGTCTAGCAGAAGGAGCCAAAGCCCCTGGCCCACTGTGCCTGTGTCCCGGGCACGCACGGGCACCTGAACCTGGAACAGCACCTGCTGAAGAGACGTGCCCAGTTATCCACACCTGGTTTGGGGTCTTGGAATGAGTCAGATACAGGTTCCTGACTGGGGGACCTCCCAACTGTGTAAAAGATAGAATCATCGGACAATTATTAACCCCAGAAAAAGCCAAAAAACTTTAAAAAAAACCTGCCCTGGATCATGCAGTTGTTAAGTGGCAGAGCTGGGACTCAGACCCAGGCTAATTTGACCCCAAAGTGTGTGATCTTTTTATCAGGTCATGGTCCCCAGTTGACGCTGGGTGCTGGGATAGAGAGACGCGGGGGCCTCTTGGCAGGGAGCTTGAGCCCAGACATCAAGCTCCCTTGGCGAAGAAGGAGGGAGGGCCTTGAGCCCCGACCTCACGTGGGAAGGGCTCTGCCATGACCAGCTCAGGGGCCGTGGAGCACAAGGAAGAGATGCATTAAAACGTGTTCTCCTCAAAGGAGGGGGTTCTGTCTGCTGTTTCCTGCTGTATCCCGTACCCCGTGCAAGGCCTGGACACCTTCATCTTCAGTGTGGGTTTTGTGAATGTGCGAAGGAGGAAGAGACCCAAGTGTCTAGGACAGAAGGAAGGTTAATCAAGGAAGACTTTCCAGATGAGTTCCCATTTGGGTGGGCCTTGAAGGATGAGTTAGGGGCTTATCAGGCGGACAGAGGGCAAAGGCATCCCAGGCAAATGTGCAAAGGAATAACAGGGTAGAATACTATCAACCATTTTTTTAAAATAAATCTTCACCCCAGGATATGCTTATTGATTTCAGAGATCAAAGAGGAAGGGAGAGAGAAACATCGACCGGTCGCCTCCCTTATGCGTCCTGACCGGAGACTGAATGCACAGCGTAGGTATGTGCCTTGACAGGGCATCGGACATGCTACCTTTTGGGGTCCGGGACAGTGCTCCAACGGAGGAAGCCACCTGGCCAGGGCTCGACTTTTTTAAACCACAACCCACCACACAGACATATACAATACCTGCACACACACATTGTGCACACACATTGTACACACAACCTATGAGACCAAATTACACATTGTACACACATGCAATTAGAACTTTATTATGCGATGAAATTTTAAAAATAAATGTACATCAATAATGGAAAAAAACAATAAATTAAAAAAGAACTTTATTATACACAATGCCCTCTCATTTTTGGTCTCTCTCCATTTCGTAACTGTTAGAGGCAACTCTCCCATTGGTTGTGACACAGGCACAGGGGATTTGGGTAATTTGGAGGCTGGAAGGGGAATTCGGAGCCAGACTGTAGAGGCCTTTGGAAGCCAGGGTGATGGTTTGGACCCTTTTAAGTCCTTGCCTCTTCTGCAAGGTCAGACTCTGCAAACTCCTGGCTCCTTCTCTAGCAATTCAAGTAACTTCCTGCCTCTCCGGCTAGTCTTCTTCAGTTACCTCCGGCTTCTCTGTTTCCCCAGCTGGTTCTGTACATCTTACTGGGTTCCTGGGGCTTTATGCTGGGCTCACTGGGCCTTCCTGGCCTCCCGTAGCACCCCATCCAGGCCTTGGTTTGAAGGACACCCCACTTCTGGGTGGTGGAGATCCATCATCTGAAAGCCCACACCCTCCCTTTTGAGTGCCAGGCACCCACAATCAGCTGCCCTTCCAGTGACTGGCAGATATCTCAAACCCCAAGACCAAGTTCCCCACCCTGAGGCTGGCCCCTCCCCCAGTCCCAGCTCCATGTTGTCCTCACCATTCATACATACTGTCCTGCAGGCCAGAATCCTGTGTCCTTGGGGCCTCCTCATCCTTTCTGTTCTCCTCTCAATTCCATCCACTTCTGTCCATGCCAACTGACACTATCCCTTTCTTAGCCGGGCCTCTTCTCCAAGATCACTGTTTAACCACCTGCTCTTGTCTCCCGCCCCTTCCTACGGGTTCCTCATAACAGCTGCCATGAGACACCCCCACTTCTCTTTATATAAAGTGCAAACTTGTTAATATTCTCTAAATATTGGGCCTCTTCTCTGTAACCCACCCTCACCCCTACTGCCTCTAACACTCTGTTCTTCAGAACTGCCAGACCTCCATGGGCCCTGCTGCCTCTGGCTTCAAACACTCTAACCTAGTTAATACCAACTCATTCCTTCTGGATCCCAGTGTAGGAACATCTCCTCCAGGAAGCCTTCCCTGATTCACCCAGGCTGGATTTGGACCCCTGTCTGTGTGCCCGCAGTCCAATGTGCGTCCCCCAGTTTCCCGCCTGACACCTGTCTCACTGCAGGTGCCCAAGTCTGCCTTCTCCATCAGATGGCCACATGACTGAGGGGCAGAGGTCAGAGCCTGAACTCTCTGGGCTAAAACCCCAGCTCCACCACATACTGGCTGTGGGAGTTTGGAACTTGATTAGGCGCCCCCCACCCCCGTGATCTGCTTCCCCCGTACTGTACAGTGATGGTAGTTGTGATGATAATGGTGTTGACAAGAAGAGCGGCGGTTAGAGGATTCGGTGAGTGATGTGCTGCAGTTCCCAATGACAGTGCCTGGCCCAAAGTCAGTGCTGTCTCTGGTTTGATGATTCAGTCACTCCTGTGACCAGTGACTTCAGGACAGCAGACCCTGGGTGGATCTGACCCACGGCTGTGTCCCCAGCCCCAACATCTGGGTCATGAGTGTGACACAAATGAAGCTCTGGTCTGAGAGATGCATACAGAAAAGAAAGTGCACATTTGAGCCATGCTTTGGAGGTGGACTGCTGAGGGCTCTGTGCTAAGTCTGTGGGTAGACGGGAGGAGGAAGAGGAACATGGCCAAGATGAACCGTGTGACTTTTGCTCCCAAACCTTCGCCTGTTTCAGTTCACCCTCACCCCCACCCCATCATTCACTGACACCTCCATCCACCCACACAAGGCCTCCAGCTGGCATAACAGTCATTGTTCATTCCTCCCTTCACTCTCTCTACCCCTCACCTTCTCCACTGAGTCCTTCCAAGTTCTGCCAGCCTGTCTGAGCCCCAGGCCTGGCATCTTCCTTCCTTTCTGCACCCACTTCCACCGTCGTTGTTCCGATTATGATTGCTGCGGAACAAGTGACCCCAGAACTCAGTGGCATAAAACAACCAGTGCATTATGCTCACACATTATGGGCTCAGGAATTTGGACAGGGTGTGTGTGGGATGATGACTACAGAAGCCTCTGTCTACAGTGCCTCAGCTGAGGAGACTTGAAGGCAGGGATGAACTGATGGAGGCTCCTTCCCCCCACCGCCTGGCACCAGGGCTGGGCTAGCTCCACTGGTGAACTCAGCTGGGACTGTGGACTGAACACTTACATGTGGCTTCTACACAGGCCTGGGCTTTCTCACAGCATGGCAGCCTCCAGATCCCTCCACAGCGGCTCAGGGCTCAAACAGGAGTGGCCCAGCCCAGCCAGAGGCTGCACTGCCTCTTATGACAGAGCCTTGCAAGTCTTGCAGCACCACTCTGGTCACACCTGACTGGTCCAAGTCCTCAGAAACCTGCCCAGATTCGAACTGGGAGAGCACAGACAGCCCACCTCTCAATGGGAAATAACAATGCCAAATAACTACCCACTCAGTGCCAAATAACATGTGGCCATGTTTAAAAGTCACCACGTGAACCAAAACCACCAACATCATGTACCTGGACTGGTGGGTAGTCTTCTGGGTCTGCCTGGCTCCACTTTGTCCAGCCCCACCCATCCCCTCAGTGGATTCCCCACAAAAGAGATGAGTCATCCTTCCTGTCTATCCCTCCCCAGCCTTTCTGTGGAACTTCCCACTGAAATTTGAGCCCCTTGACACACCCACCCACACAGCTGTGCAGGATCTGCTTACACAAACCCCTCTGGTTTCAAAGGCCTCTCCTCTTCCTGCAGCCCAGCTCTGCACCCTCCTGGGGCTATTGCCCAGCTCTTTTTCACCGCAGTACTCCTTCCTGAAATGTCAGAGCCCCAAATCCTGTGTCCTTCAGATCTCAGCTGGAATGCCACCTCTTTGGATCTAAAATAACACCCCCAGCACCCTCCACTTGCCCCTGGGATGTCTGAACTTATGCATGTTTGTTTACTTTTCATCTGAGAGAGAAAGACCCTTGTCTTTCTTATCCCTTGTTGTACCCACCGTTCCCCACCATGGCGCCTGGGACGGGCATTTGTGGATTGTGAGTGAAGGCATGAAGGGTAGTTTTCAAGGACTGGGTGCGTGGGTTGGAAAAGCAATTCTAGGAGGATAGAGAGGCCTGGCCTAGGTGAGGTGGAGGTGACTTACTAGAGTCGGGCACTGCCACTGACCAGCTGAGGACTTTGGGGAAACACTTTCGGGCCATGAGCCTCAATTTCTTCAGCTGAAAGTTGAATCCAATAGCCCCCTAGCTCACTGGACAGGGTGTATCCCAGGACTAATTCAGAACCTTTGGCCAGCTAGGACTGGGTCCGACAGTGAGGCTGAGCTGCACAACTCTCAATGCCCACCAGGTGTCGCCCCAAGCGTGCGCTCAGAGGCCCTCTGAGCCCTGTGCGCCAAATCTTAATTCTATACCCTCAATCCAGGCCCCCACCTCACTTTGTCCGCACAAGCAGGACTCCAGAAAAGGCTGCCGGACCTGGGCACGCACCTTCTGTTCCTATCGACGGGGGTAGGGGAGAAATAAGATGAGACAGTTACCTCCGCCCTAAGGAAGGGGCTGCCTTCCCCCGAAGCGGGTTTTGGAAGCCCGGGAAAAGACGGAACCCGGGCGGGATTTAACACCGCACAGCCGGCTCCATGCTCTCGGCCTGGCGAGGACAGGAAGACAGGTCGGGTCTACGGTTCTTGGCCCAGCCCTGATTCCCCCGCCCCGAGCGCAGTCCTGGGGTGCTCACAGGCCCAGCGTTTTGAGAGTTAGCGACTTCTGGGGATCCAGCGGATTTCCACTAATCGACCCTGCGCGGGAGAGGACGCCGCAGGAGGGCGAGGGGCAAGGCGCGAGAGCGCGCGGAAAGCTGGAAGCAGGGTCCAGCCTTTGGCGGAGCGCTGGGTGGGCGCTCCCGAAACGCGGGCGCAGGTGGGACAGGAGAAAAGAGGGAGGGACGGGGAGGAGGGAGCAGAAGCAGAGTACCCGCACACCTGGTTCCCGGGAGTTTTGCACCTGCAGCTACCGCACAGCTGGGCGGCGCCCCGCGCGGTGCTCGCTCCTCCCACCCTCCTCCGACCTGCGGGATCCCGCGCTCCCAGCGTGGCTCCGGCGCCGAGTGCGCGCCGGAGGTACAGACAGCAGACCCCCGGAAGGCAAAGACTGACGCCTCCCGGGCGGACTGTGTTGATTGCCCTCTGGGGTCGGCCCGTGGGATCAGCACAGTGGCCAGCGGGGACTATGAACCCGGAAAGCGTGGATCACCTCTTTCTTAGCCTGGGCATGATCTACCTCCGGATCTGGTAAGGGCCGTTCGCAGCCCCTGCACTCGTGTCCCGAAAAAGTTGGCGTGTCCCAGAATAAGGTTGTGCCGCCTGATAGCCCCCGTCAGCCACCCACTTCCGTGGCTCCACAGAGAGGTCGCGTGGGCAAAGTGCGGGAGCAGTGATCGTACAAAGGCCTCCCGCAGGCGGGCGCCCCAGGGGCACACAAAGCCTGAAAGGCATGAACAGGGAGACATCCTAAGGACATCCGAATCTGGAAGTCCCCAGAAGCAGAGACAGCCAGTAGGGATGCTCCAGCTTGGGGGACTCACAAGAGGGCTAGCTGCTTCAAAGAGATAGCCAATCCCAGGGGCCAGCAGGTCGGGCAGGAACACTGAGCCCGGATCCCCGACCACAACCGCCCCCAGGGAGGTCAGTCCCCAGAGCCCGAGAGGCGAGGTCACAGCCACTCCTAGATACAGCAGTCCCCGGGTGACAGGCGGGGCCAGTCCATGCAACGGGGAACAGGTACCCAGAGGGAAGGACGTTCGCTGACAGAAAAACAAGCAAACAAACAAAACAAAATAAAGCAACCTCCCCGCCCCACCCCCCCACACAAACCCTGCCCCAAACCCTGGCGCTATGTGATTTCCAAGGCCCCTCAGCCTCCCTGAGCCCTTTCCCTTGGCCAAGGGGACAGTGCTCACCAGACGAAACACACACAAAGGTAGGACGAGAGGTGGCCCGAGACACCGAGGGAGACAAACTCGCAGAACCAGAGCCCCAGAGAGGCGGGACACCTCACCCCCTAAAACTGGGCGCGGGTGTCTGCGCGCGGGCGGGGCAGCCCTCCTGGAGCTGCATTTACACCGCTAGCCACCTTTTGTACTTAGAAGATAATGCGTCTGAAACTCGGAAGGGTGCGTGTGGGTACTTCAGAGCTTGATAGAGATCCCGGCGCTAATGGGCGTCATGGGCAGGTCGCACGCTACTTGTGCCCCCAACCCCAGCCGGGAACCTTCCTATCGCTCTGCTTGAGTGACAAGGAGTAGGGCTTCGGAGACTACGGCGAGGGGTGGTGTGTGGCAGATCCTTCGGGTTTTGTCATTCACTCCTCCCCTTTGCCCACCCCGCGTCTCCAGAGAGGGGATTTCCTAAGTTGAACCGCAAGGGGAGCCCTCGGATGCGCACAGAGCGAACGAGGCGGCCTGCTGGTTCCGACCCCAGCCGGGAGGCCGCTGCTGGAACGGCGCGCGGCCTGCCTGGTGTTTTAAGTGTTATTGATTCGCCGGAGGCTGAGTGGCTTTTCTCCCCCCGCACATCCCGCCTCTTGGAAGCCGGTAAGGCTGACTGACTGTATCCGTTTGTGGCTGTATCTCCTTTTTAATTAGAGACTAGACTGAGGGACTCTGGAGGGAAGAGGGTAAGGGAAGACAACCGAAGATAACCACCCGGGCTGCACAGCCCATCCGATCTCCTGCAGGCGCTGAGACCTAATTGACCCCTGGGGGGGGGGGGTCCTGCTGCCCTGGAGAGAGGGATTCAGGGAGAGAGCTGACTTATGGCCCGGAAGCTGCCCTTTGGGGCAGAGAGAGGTCCAGGTCGGGAGAAGAAGTTGCAGGGTGATTTGCAGCCAGGCTCTGCGGCTCTTTGGGCCTTCAGCTATCCATCTGTAAAATGGGCATGAGAGGTAAAGTCCCTAATAGGCCTTCTAGTTCCCCAGATGTGATTGGTTCCTTATTGCTCAAGACTGATGGTAGGACATCTGTGGTGTTCTTATTTTTATCTGCATAGTTCACGTGACTGAAGCACCACCCCTCTGTGACAATCAGATACAATAATAATAACTTTAACAACGGCATTTTCTAAGTACTTTACATGTTTTAACATGTTTCATTTTTACAGTAATTCTATGAAGTGAAGACTAATTGTCAATATCTTCATTTTAGCCATGAAAGTACAGGAAAGGGATGTAACTTGCCCAAGGTCACACAGCTAGTGGGTGAGGGGAACTTAGATGGCACTTTGGCTCTGACCTCTTAGCTGCTAGACTACTGTTTCTGTGGATTGTTTACCCTCATGTATCATTACACTTCTCTGCTGGTATGGGCTTTCTTTGGGTCAGCTAGGTGCTCAGAGATTCCTCCTGACTTGTGGAATCCACATAATCTTTCTATGCCGTGCCTCCCTCACACATTTCAAACATTCCGGTTCAGTTTTGGTGGCTGAGATGGCTAGTAGCTCTCCTCAGGCTCCTATTCAAATCCATCATCACCTGCTAGCCTCCCTGTCTGTCTCTGTGAGCCTCCGTTTTCAGATATGTGGAATGGCCACGGTGAGTCCTGCCCAACAGGGCTGCTTAGAAAAGTCACATGGGCTCGCGTTTGTGACAGGACTGCCTCGGCACATAGTAGGGGTGCTCCAAAACTTTACTGATGCATTCAGTACATACTTGAGGAGCAGGTGCTTACCCTTGAAAGGTTTTCTTAGGCTCCGCCTAGAAAGAAATGCCAATCAGCCATAAAGTAGGCAATAAAGAGCTTTATTGGGGTTTTCGCACCTGGGTGAGATTCTCCCAGTCTGCAGGATGAGGCCGGGAGAAGTCACACCCAAGCAGGGAATGTAGTGGGGTTTTATTTTCCTTGGCTCCCCGTGGGAGCTGGGGATTGGTGCCCTCTGAACAAAGAAGCAGTACAGCATTGGTGGTCTCTTCCTCGGACTCAGGTTACTGGGAGGATGTCCGTCTTGGCAAAGTCCAGCCGGAGCTTCCTCCTATCCGCACCCACCCTAACAACCCTAAGTGACATTTTTAAGGTCCACAATCCATTTGTTCAGTAGCCATTTAGTAAACTGGCAGGCAGGCTTCTGCTCTCCAAGAGCTCATAATCTAATGAGAAAGGCAATAAACAAGTGAGCAGACAAATGAAAAAAAAAACACATACATTAGGATATTGCAGAGGCCTGGGCCATGAGTAGCAAGAAAATCAAGTAAACAAAACATAGATTATGATAGACAATTAGGGGAGGCAGGTTCTCTTAGTGGGGTTGGTGAGGGAGGTGACTCATGAGGTCACGTGAACGATGACATGAAGCCACGCATGTAAAGCTCAGGGACCGAGAGAGCTGCTCCGGAGAGGTACCCACAAAGACAAAAGGGCCTGAGGCAGGAAGAAGGCTGGCGTGAGAAACAGGAGCGGAGGGAAAGAGGACAGGAGTGGCCAGTTATGCCCCTGGAAAGGCGTGGGGTCAGCTCACCTCTGGTGCTGTTCATACAGGGTAACCGTGCTTTAAGAAATCTCAATTTTAGGGCAACTGCCTTGGGGGAGCTCAGGTTGGAGAGAATGAGGCGCATAGCCTAGTAGCTGGCCATGGCTCTCAAGCAGGGGGAGCTCTTATTTTAACCAGAGAGAGAAGTCTGGGGTGAGATCTTCTCTTTCAAAGCAGTATTGAGGATTATGCAAAAAGAAACTGCAGGTGAGTGGGCCATCTTTGTGTAAAGTAGGGCTAGCTCATCATCACGGTTCCCATTGGAGCCTGCATGGGGTTATCTTACATTAGGAAATGGTCCCACCCTCAAGTCAGTACCCACAATCACTCAGATGCCTGTCTTTCTCTTATACCTCCCCCATCTCTCCCCTTAGCTCCATCAGGCCATCAGTCCGTAGCAAGTATGATCAGCTCTATCTGTAGCCACCCCCATCACTGCCACCAACACCAAGCCACCACTGCCTCTTGCCTGTCCACTCTGCCTGTCCCTCTTGTGGGGCTGGGGAGATGGAACCCTGCGAGCATCATGCCTGCAGCCCTTCAGTGCTTCCTGATGCTCCTGAGAAAATTCCAGCCCTGGGTCTTCTCTTGTCCCCAGGGGGTCCTCCTTCCCAAGCCCTGGTCTGCACCATCTTCTATTTGTCCTTCCTGTTCCCTGGCAACCCCAAGCTTGTTCCCCTCCCAGGACTTTGCATTTTCTGTTTGACCTGCTCAGAATGCTCGTCCCAAATCCTTCCCACTGCTGCCCAGTTCGTTCTCTGCTTCACTGACGCTTCCTAGGGGAGGTCTCCTTGACCACTGCGGCTAAAATGGGCCTTGTCCCTTGCCTCCCAAAGGCACCCCTAATTGCCATCACAGCATCTTTACTTACTGATTTTGTCGTGTGCGCCACTGTCTGAAATGGCCTGTTGGATTCGTCCATGGTGTGTACGTCCTCTCTCTGTACAGGTCCTTGAGGACAGGGCCTTTGCCTGTCCCCCAGCACAGTGCCTGACACCTGATCGATGGTCGGCATGTATCCAGTGATACTCTCACCAGACAGGCACGAGCTCCTCTAGGCCAGGGGTGCCAGAGGGGGATGCGTGTACTCCATTGGCCTGTGGGGAGAAAACACTTAGAATTCTAGTCACAATTTCTCTTTAAATGTTTTTGGTAATAAAACATACACATACATACTAGAGTGTATATAAAAGATGTGTGAACAGTTGTTTTTTAATGAACATCTGTGCACCCACCACCCTTTCAGAGGCAACAGCTACATGAACCTTTGGAGTTTCCGATGCCTGCCTGTGTAGTTTTTCCACATAGAAATGATTCCTAAACAATATTGGGTTTCATTTTGCCTGATTGTAAATGTCTATCTCAATTGAATCCCACCATAACTAGAAACACAACTTCTTTTGTTCACTCAACATTTATGTTTGAAGTACATCATCTTATTTTTCAGTATCAAAAAGGAAATCAAGCCTCACTAGTGTTGTACATACACACCGCACAAATACCAGTGTGAAATCACGAATGCCCAACATGGTTTGGCAGTGCAGTATCAATACAGTTAGGAGACTTCTGCTGGGACCTGCAGGGTGAGGTGGCAGGGCCCACGCCCAGGGAGGACCTGGGGGCCACGCCCTCAGCCTGCGGGCCTAGTGCTTCCTCTCTCTGTTTCTGCTCCAGTGGCTTCACTTCTGTGGTCGCTCTGAGCCAGAGCATCGTCTATAAAAATATCCCGGGCCTGGCCCCCAAACATTGGGCGATCTGCCAGAACCGGCCTCGCACTGTCATCATCATCATCACCATCAGATAATGCTTGCAAATGGGCCTCTATGAGTGTCAGGTTCAGTTTCCCAGTGACCGCTGGAAGTGCTCAGTGCCTGGAAAAGGGGGGGGGGTGCGGCAGGTGGAGCACACGGAAGGAGCTAAGGAGGTCCGTGTGGGCTTGGGTTCCCCCAGACACCGCGAACAGGGTCTTACAGCCTCTGGGGAGACCAGAACACTCTCGGGGACTCTCTCACGTTCTCTGTGCTGGGACAACCCCAACATGGGATCCCGAAGGTGCTGCGACTGGAATTCAGCTCTCCCGGTGAGGATCAGCTCCCTGGTTGGACCAGACCGCCCCGGGTGTGTACGGCCCCAATGATAACTGGCTGAGGCAGCCCTTCCGTTGTTTTCTAAATTGAAGCCCAATGTTTAAAATTAGCTGTTTTATCTAAAAATATACATTTCTAGCTTCTTTTGAAAAATAGGCGTACCCATGTATCTACGTGGTTGTAATGGGCCAGAGCTGAGAATACAGCTTCCAGAATACCGCAAAGAGAGAGAACGGGGCCCAAGTGGCCATTCCCCCTTGGTCCCGGACAGGCTGAGAGGCACAGATCAATGTAGAAATGAGCCTGAATTTTCCAACAACATCAAAAAAAGAACGGTGGATGATAAGGACTCCAGCCACTATGACAGAGATGGTGACAAAAGCGGTGACAATTTGGTTGTGAATTTGTCTAACGAGGACCCTTCGTATCTGAGAGCACACCCTACCCACTCACCCAGGGAAATGGGATTGGCAAAAACCACCTGCGGGAGAAAGATGCTTTCTGCAGCCAAATGTCCATGGCCTCCTAGGGAAGTTACTCTTCTTTGAAATCTAATGAAATGAGCTTGCATGAAAAAGCCAGCTCACCCCATCCAGCACACTGACACCTAGGAGTGACGTGCCAACGCCAGGCACCAGCACCACTCCAGGACTCTGCCCAGGCTTCGGCAAGCCTCCAGCCAGGGACCTCCTCGTTAACCAAGATGCTGCCGGCCTGTGCCCCAGCCTCTTGGGAATGGTGTCCCTGCACCAGCCTGAAGGGCAAGCTGACCAGCCCTCGTACCACCTCCTCCCGCCTCCGCAACAGTCCAGGCAGATGAGTGCAGTGGTCACTGTGGTGGCCTACTGGGGGTGCCCCTGTGGTTGTGTCTGACCCTCCCCCCTCACGTGTGAGTACCTGGGTCCCTCCCAGCCTGGCAGGAATCCCTGGGGGAAACCTGCATACTCCTTCTACATGATGTCAGGTGGGCAGACGCAGCCTGTCCCCCTTCCTCCCGATGCCCTCATTGTGCCTGGCACCCCTGGACACACTTGCCAGATCGACACCCTGAGCCACTGGGAGGTGGTGGGTGCAGTGACCGTCAGCCACCCCTCGAAGCCTGTATGCATGGGTGAGAAGGACTGTGTCAAGTCTGGGACATCAGCCACCACAGCAGTACGAGTCCCATCTCTCAGCTAGACTATCTGAGTGGAGATAACTATGTCTGCTCCGGCAAAGTGCTCCCTAGTGGCTGTACTCTGACAGTGGAAGGGGAGGTCAGCACTTGTCCATTTGGGACCTCTCTGCTGTGACCTCCTGCATTAAGGCAGCACTGACATCCCCCAGTCCCTCACCCCAGCCCCCTACCCAGACTCCTGTAGCCTGCCACGCCCCGGCCAACTCCAAGGTTGGCTTTTCCTGTTGCAGTGATGGCAACACCGCCGTGTGGGACCTGCACAGACGCTGGTGAGGCAATTCCAGGGCCACACGGATGAGGCCATCTGTGCTGACATTCCTAACGACAGCACCAAGCTCTGGACCGCTGCATTGGACAGCATAGTCACATCCTGGGGCCTGCAGAAGGGCCACAGCTGTAGCGGCATGACCGCACCTCACAGGTACTCTCCTGGACTGCCCAGCTGGGAGTGGCTGGCTGTGGGCATGGATACCAGCAAGCGGGAAGTTCTCCATCCAACAAGCCAGACAAGCGCTAGCTGCATCTCCAGGAGAGCTGTATGCTGTCCCTGAAATGTGCTTATTGTGGTCAGCGGTTTGTGAGTTCCGGAAAAGACCACCTCCAAGCTGCTTGGTGGACCCCTGTGGAGCTAGTGCATTCCGACCCAAAGAGCCCTCACCTGTGCTCAGCTGTGACATGGCTGTGGGTGAGAGCTACTAGTCACTGCCTCAGGGGACAAGAAGGCTACAGTCTGCAAAGTCACCTACTGAAAGAATTGTGTGGTTAGTGTTCTAAGATTCCCAGCATTAGTAGAACCACCAGATCTTGGAGGAGTTGGTAAGCGCTGGTGTTTAGATCAGGGTGGATATGTGCGCATAACTGTACAGACATAGTGTGAGCATGAAACAGTGGAAGTTCAACTTTGTCCCACTCTCTCCAGGCGCCAGGCACTTCCTGCCCTCGCAGCCCACTCACAAGACTCCCCACAAGGAGTGGGGGCGCCTTAGGGAGCGCAGGGGACAAGCCTTGCGCTTTAAAGTCCAGTAGGCTTTGGGTTTCAAACCCCAATGCCAATACTGATTAATTATATAAAAATTGCCAATTTACTTCATTTATCAAAGCCTCAGGTTTTTCACCTATAAAATGAGAGTTAAATGCTTCCTTGAAGGGTTGTGGTGTAGTGTAAATGAACTAAAGTTTGCAAAGCAGAGGGGTCCTTTGAACATAATGTCCTCTGGACTTGTAGCTACTGCGATTGTAGTGTGTGTGAATGTATATTTGTGTGTGCGTGTGTGTGCATATGTGTCTATATATGAGGGGCAAGCTGCTGCAGCAAGTATGGGGTGCTATGCAAGTATTCTGTGTTTAAGGCTTTTGTTTGTTGAGTACAATTATAAATACACTTCAAGTCTCACGTGCTAGCATTGTAATGTATTAATGCAAACTTTTTAGAAATATATATAGAAATAATGTTTTTCAAGGCAGCATGGCATAAAAGAAGTGTCTTTATATCTTAATGTCATATTTAAGTAATGAGAAATTTTCTATAATTTCCTGAGAAATGTCACAATGAATTATACATCAGCAGACTCACATGCTTGAAGGTCAGTAGTTGTAAATAGCATTCATTAATGTCACATATATGTTAACACTATGCTCTGACTATATACAGAGAAGTGGCGTGGAGATATTTACTTCTTAGAAGACTACATATTACAAATCAGACTATTGACAAAGTCGCTGTGTACCGTTAGAGGTTAACTGAATGAAAGATTTCTTTTGGCTCTTTATCTCAGGTGAATGATGTAATCGTTTAGAGGTACAAACCAGTAACAGCCCAAAGAGCTGTTAACCGTCCAAATGATCTGAGAAACAGATCATTTCTAGTTATTATTTTTAACGGTTGTGGTGTAACCAGAAACACGAGTTCAGCTGCCTGTGGCAATGAGAGCCAAATTCCCGAGGCAGGTGCTAGTGCAAAAGGACGAGGTTTATTCAGGGGCCAGGACCTGGGAGAATGGCAGACACCCGCCTCACAGACCACATCCCCTTCCTGCTCAAGCCCAAGGTTCTTACAGGGATAGAGAGAGGAGGGCTTTTGTTCTTCTACCCACCTTGTTCATTCATCTTTCTAGCCTTTGGCCTGCTTAGTCTGAGAACCTCTCCCTGTGCCTTCTTGGCCAGTGGGGGAGACTCCCCATTACTCCCTGTCTGTGGTATCAGTGTCAGTGGTGGGAGGTGGCGGGGGGGAGGGGGGCACTGCAGATCCCACCAGGAAGCCAGGAGATGCCGCAGCCTTCAGCCTGCGTCTGGCTGCTGGACGCGATGGCCACACATCCAGGGAAGCTGGTTGGAGTCCACGGGGCATCCCTGAGTCCCGTGTTCACCCCACCACTGGCTGCCTGAGCTCTGACTGTCTGTGGTAACAGTGGCAGTATTTACATTAGTTTTGCTAAGATCTGCTTCTCCCTGAGGGAAAATCACAACCTTAATAATCAATAATCAACCTTATTGATTGTCTTCTAAGTCTGTAAATCTTTAAGTTCCTCTCACAATAGTTGTCCAGGTGACTGTCACAATATTTTTTAAATGGTGCTCATAAATCTCAAACGAAGATGTGGTCGATTTGTCAATATGTGCTAACAAGGTACTTTGTCATGGACTGTGTGAAACTGCACCAAACTTCAAGTGAATATAAAATAACATCCGGGCAGTTGTGACATTTTCTTGGTCATTCCCCAAGAATCACCATTAAGCCTTTCATGTCCGCTTGATCTAGGGAGCTAAGGCTAGACCTCCTCCCTCGGTGCTGACTGCCCCCCTTCCAAGGTGGGCACGCAGAGCAGCAAAGCAGGAGATGCCCGTCTCCCCTTGACCGTCAGCTGCACCAGCCTGAGGAGTAGCTGAGAGATTCCCGCAGCCAGAGTCGCCGTGTTTTCCTCGCTTGTGCTTCACCTCTCCTTTTCCCTCTCCCACTTTTTCCTGTTTCCCCGTGACGCCCAGTGCTGTGCGCAGTCACCTTTCATACTTGCTCTCCAAGTCCAGCACATGCTCACGGGGGAGGTATTCACCCTTCGTATGAGTTCATGTAAACGCTTCGAGGGTAAATGACACTCTGTCAGCTGAAAGTCTGTAAAGCTTTTACCACTCTTAGTAAGAAAAATGTGTGGTTTTGAAGAGCACAACCTAGTCTGGTCTAAGTGGCATGGTTTTTTTTTTACAGGTTTATTTTGCATTGCTCTATAAATAGAATCTGAAACTTAGAAACTGAAAACACCCATCATGTTGTGTAGCTTACTATACAGTGAGGGTGAGAGGCTACCATAGGAATGACCTTCGTGGAGGCAGGGGCAGCAGCATCGGCAGAGCCGCACCCAAGTGGGTGGGAGTTGGATGTGAAGCACACATTTTCCAGTGAGAACATTTGTCGCATCCTGAAGAGGGAAACTGCATTCTTACTCTTTCTGTGCGCGGATCCTTTACATTTTCACCGAAGCAGTTACCGGTACTTGTCCTCTTGTGGCATGACATGGACTGTAGGACTGTCATAGCCTGGCTCGGAGTCAAGGACTTGCAGAAACCAGATGCTCATTCTTAGCTAGAATTCCTTAAAGCAGCATTCCTCAAGCTTTTGGAACCAGGGATTGGTTTTTCCATGGACCGGGGCTGACTGTCCTTGGGCGGACAGGAGGTGGAGATCAGGAGGATACTGGTCCTCTCGGGGGTCGTTGGGGGCACGCCATGCCTTAAAGACTCAGTAACTATGACCCAGATCACGTGTAGCTTGTGGAAAGCAATGGGGGAGCGTGATGAAATCCTGCTATAGGAAATGGGACCTCAGTGTGGTCTGAACTCCCCATAATCAAGGAAATTACATTTTCATTATTATTTTGTTATGTCAATTAGTAGCTTGTATTTGTTGTCTGTACATTAATCTAGAAAACCCTTCTTGATTTTTAAATCCAGATAATATGCTTTATAGAGTATACGTCCTTCTAGTAAGATAATTAAACTAATTTCAATAAGAAATATAAGGAAAAGCTGAAAAATTTAGTGCAAATTAATAATATATTTCATGATAATCACCCAGCTTTATGCTTGAACACCCATAGGTGTATGTATGTTATTATGCAAGTGTAATTAACTAGGTTGCATCCCATAGATTTGGGGTTGTAGTGTGTTCATTTTCATTTGTTTCCAGGTAGTTTTTTATTTCTTCCTTGATCTCATTGCTAACCTATTTATTGTTTAAGAACATGCTGTTTAGCTTACACGTGTTTGAATGTTTTGCAGTTTTTAAATTGTAGTTGATACCTAGTTTCATACCACTGTAATCTGAGAAGATGCTGGATTTAATTTCAGTTTTTGGAATTTGTTAAGACTTATTGTGTCTAATATGTGGTCTATGTTTGCAAATGTTCCGTGTGCACTTGAGGATGTATATTCTTCTGCTTTGGCGTGAAATGTGGTGTAAATATCTATTAAATCCATCCAACCCAGTGCATCATTTAAGGTCATTGTTGCCTTGTTTTTCATCTGGGAGATCTGTCCATTGATGACAGTGGGGTGTTAAAATCCCCTGTTACGACTGCATTGCTGTCGTCTCTCTGAATGTCCCCAAGATTTTCTTTATATGTTTAGGTGCTACTATGTTGGGTGCATACATGTTTACAAAGGTTGTATCTTCTTGTTGGATCTTTACTGATCTTTTTTGTCTCTTATGGCCTTTGTTTTGAAGTCTTCTTTGTGAGATATAAGTATTGCTAACTCAGCTTTCTTTTTGTTTCCATTTGCATGGATTTTTTTTCCATCCCTTCATTTTCACTCTGTGTATATCTCACGTTCTAAGGTGGATCTCTCGTAGAGAACATGCATATGGGTCATGTTTTCTTATCCATTCAGCTACCCTATGTCTTTTGATCAGAACATTTAATTTGTTTACATTTAAGGTTAGTATTAGTAGATATTTATTCTTTATACCTGTATTTCTCCTCCCCCTCCCATCCCCCTTTCTGTTCTTGTTCTCCTCCTCCTCATTCTCCTTCTCCTTCCTCTTGCAGGCCCTTTAATATGTCTTGTAATACTGATTTGGTTGTAATGAATTTCTTAAGCTTTTTTTTCTTTTTGGGGGGAAGCTCTTTATTTTGCTTTCAATTTTATGAGAACCTTGCTAAATAGAGAAGTCTTGGTTGCAGGTCCTTTCTTTTCATCACTTTGAGTATTTCATGTCAGTCTCTTCACTTTGAGTATTTCATGTCAATCTCTTCTGGTCTGCAGTGTTTCTGTTGAGAAATCAGCTGACAGCCTGATGGAAACTCCCTTGTGGGTAACTGTCTCTCTCTTGCTGCCTTTAAGATTCTCTTTTAGTCTTCAGTTAACCTTTGTCATTTTAATTTTGATGTGTCTTGGTGTGGGACTCTTTGGGTTCATCTTGATTGGAACTCTCTGTGCTTCCTAAACTCGTGTGACTTTTCCTTCACCAGGTTAGGGAAGTTTTCAGCCATTATTTCTTCAAACAGGTTCCTTGTCCCTTATTCACTCTCTTCTCCTTCTGGTATCCCTGTAATGTGAATGATTTTATGTTTGATGTTGTCCTAGAGGTCCCTTAGACTTTCCTCGTTTTTAAAAATTCTCTTTTCTTTTTGATGCTCTCCTCGGGTGCTTACCATCTGCTCTTTAGATATTGTACTTTTTTCCCATTACCATGTAGTCCCCCCGAACCTCCCTCCCCCCAGCAGTCACCATGTTGTTGTCCATGTCCATGAGTCCTTTCCCCCTTTTCTCAATCCCTCCATCCCCTAACTTCCCCCTCTCCCACTGCTCTGCATCTGTGGGTGCTTATTATTATTTTGCCTGTAAATCACTGATTCGACCCTCTGTTTCATCTAACCTGCTATTGTTTTTTTTAGTGCATTCTTTATTTCAGATATTGTAGTCTTCATTTCTGATGGGTTCTTTTGTATGGTTCCTATGTCATTGTTAATACTTACTGTCTCTTCATTTAAGTTCTTGCTGAAATCATTTATTCTTCCCCTAAAGTCCTTTAGCATCTTTTTACCTATTGTTTTAAACACTGTATCTTGTTGCTTTTGCTTCCATTTCATCTCATTCTTTTTCTGGGTATTTATCTTTTTAAATTTGGAGTGCATTTCTTTCTCTCCCCATTTTTCTCCCTGTGTGCTAGGTAAATCTGCTAGGACTCCTAATAATGTTACGGTGGTGTGCAATGAATGCTGTCTAGGGAGTGGCACAACCTTCCAGGTCACCTGAGCTCCGTGCTCTAGGAATGTTTCTCATTGGTTATGGGCACCCTCCTGTTGTAGCTGAGTCTTGAATGTTGGCCCTTTCATGGATGTCGTTAACCCTTCAGGATGGCTGGCTATAATGGTAAACCTGGATCACCATGTAAGAGACTGTGCAGGGGCTGCCCCCCAAGGCGGAGCTGTTCTCAGCAGGGTCTGGTGCCTGCTGGAATGCCCCTTGAGTGTGCTACTTGTGTGGATAGTTGGGCCCAGCTCTTGTGTGTTTTGAAGCCCACCGCTGTCTTTACTGGTTCTCCTCACCCATCTTGGGTGAGGTTCGGGTACATGTCCACATGAGATGTTGCGTGTAACTGGCCTTGACTTCCTGGCTGGAGCTACCACAGTGTTTACTGTTTGTAACTGGATGTACTGGACCTGGTGTGCATAGGCAAGGTCAATCTGTGTATAAAATTGGGGTTCCTCTTGGTGGGGGCAGATCTGTAAAAGGACCAAGACTCCCTAAGGTTGGTCTTCACCTGTTGATGGTTCCACCTCCCCCTGAGTTTGCCTGGTCTTCTTCCAGAGCCTGGTGAAGAGAGACCATAGACTGGGCTCAGGCTGGTTGTGACGCACATATTCTCCCACAGGTTGCAAGCTCAGTAGGGTGGGGCAACCAGGGTTGGGAGAGCAGGACAAGTGGGTCCCTTACTTGGGGATAACACAGCCAGGCACTTAATGAGGAGAAATTGGCTTCTACTCCAGAGCCAAAGTACTCAGTCTCTGCCAGAGTCTCCAATTCTAGTTTCCCCTGGAGGGGCTCACAGAAGGTTTAGGTTGGGTACAGCCAGGTATCCCAGCTGCAGGAGTGACCTCAGTCACCCTGGGCTCAAGGAAACAGATTAAAAACGTTTCCCATTAGGTGTGATGCAAGGAGGGGGCTAAGCACTTTGTGCTTGTCCCAGGGTCCCAGACAGTAGCCTCTGAGGACTCACATTCTGAATGTCCCAACTCTGAGCAGCTCTCCCTTCCCCCCACAGCATTGCACCCAGCATGGCTGGGTAGCCAGAACTTGGCAGAGTTGAACCATACAATCTCCCTTTGGGAGTAGTGCCCTCAAGCCTGGAGAAGAGGGGTGGGCACTTCCCCTCTTCCCAAGTAGTAGTGGGGTAGCAGGAGAGATAGGATTGCACCACCCCTTCTGCCCCACAGTGTAGCCATGTGCCCCAGAACCTGCCCATCTGGTTCCTGGACAGAAGTTTACCTGAGAGACATGGTCTGAAAGTCCCATCTCTTCGCAGCACTCTGGTCCCTCTGAGCCACTGAACTCGGCAGCACAGAGCCAGCCAAGTGATTCAACAGGCTGGGGAAGGGGAGCCAGCTGTGCCCTGAGGTGGGGAGACCAGCCCTCTTTCTCTAGCCACAGTGTAGTCACTGAGTCTCCACCAAAAGCCTCCCCAGAAAGAGAGGGCCCTAGAAGTCACTGCTGGATGCAGCTAGCAGACTCTGCAGGACCGGAGTGTGGCCGTGGGGTCTCACCAGCAGTCAGAGACTGGGCAGTGCACTCCCTGGTGCTGCACCAGGAGGAGTGCTCCTCCCCGGGAAGGTGGTGTCTGGGTGTCCCAGGCAGACTGAATCCCCACTGGTCTTCACCACGAGATGCCCTGTGGGCTCTTCGTCCCATCTCTGTTGCTCTGGGTTGGGGATCCCTGTGTGGGGTTGAGAGCCCGCTCTTGCAGGGAGGGAGTTTTGTGGCTTTAATACCCCTCTGGGTTCTCAGAGCTGCAGCACCTGAGTGCAGGGGCCAGCCCTGCCTGCAATTTCACCTTTCTTACCAGTCCCTATGTGGCTCAGTCCATAAGTCTTTAGTTAGCTTCAGTTGGTTATTCAGGTCAGTTGCTCTATCGTTTACTTGTAAATCTGGTTTGGTGCTGGGAGCAGGTGAGTATAGCTTCCACCTACTCTGCAGCCATCTTGGAATCTCTAGGTAGTAGTCTTTGGGATATTTTTGTAGCTAATACTTTTACATTTCTCTCAAGCAATTTTTGTGTTTTGTGTGCATGCATAAAACTTTAATGCATTTTATATGATACCATTGTTTTATTTGGGGGTAAATAAAATTATTTATCACTGTCATTCCCACACTCTGAAACCTGGGATTCATTTTTAGGACAAAATCTATAAATGGTATTGTCCAGAATCACGTTTAACCTTCCAAAATGGACTTGGCAATCATTACAAGCAAAACTGAGGAATTATGTTCCTACAATGACAATTTAGGTGAGTAGCTCACACACATTTTGAGATGATTTGATGGTCTTCTGCCATCTGGTGGACACTAGTAGAAGTGTCACTAAATAGAGTAAAGTAGTCTGTATCTAAATTAGAACTCATTTTCTTGTTCTGAATTCATGTGTTTTGATAATGGAAAAGCTGCTTCTAATTCCCAAAGGAACACCCCACCCACCCTTAATAAACAAAAAATTACATCATAGTTTTTACAATGATGAATCCTGTCTCTAACTCATAAAGTTATACATGCATGTGTTTATACAAGGTATGTATGTTGATATTTTTCTGAATCATACATATATCATACCTAGCATAGATCACATTTGCTGAAATTGCTACTAGAAAATACGGCATGCAAAATTTTCCATTTATAAGGTCACTTGTTAGTTCGGGGTGTCCTCCCATGTCATCTAAGGTTGACGTTTCCTCCTTGACTTTCTGTCTTGGGAGATCTGTCCATGGGTGTCAATGCCCCGTGATGACTGTATCCCTGTCAGTCTCTCCTTCCTTCCCATCAAGATTTGCTTTACGTATTTAGGTCCTCCTATGTTGGGTGCATAAATGTTTACAAGGGTCATATCCTCTTATTGGATTGATCCCTTTGCGATTGTAAAATGTCTTTCTTTTGTTTCTTGTTATATCCTTGGTTTTAAAGAGTATTACTATTCCAGCTTTTTTTTGTTCCTATTTGCATGAAATATCTTTTTCTACCCCTTTTGATTGGAGCATTTAATNATGGGTGTCAATGCCCCGTGATGACTGTATCCCTGTCAGTCTCTCCTTCCTTCCCATCAAGATTTGCTTTACGTATTTAGGTCCTCCTATGTTGGGTGCATAAATGTTTACAAGGGTCATATCCTCTTATTGGATTGATCCCTTTGCAATTGTAAAACGTCTTTCTTTGTTTCTTGTTATATCCTTGGTTTTAAAGAGTATTACTATTCCAGCTTTTTTTTGTTCCTATTTGCATGAAATATCTTTTTCTACCCCTTTTGATTGGAGCATTTAATTCACTTACATTTAGAGTGGTTATTGATAGGCGTGTAATTATTTCTATTTCATTATTCATATTTTTAATTATTTTTGACTTTTTTATTTCTTAAAGGGCTTTATTTACTTTTAGAGAGAAGGGAAGGGAGAGAGAGAGAAAGGGAGAGAAACACTGATGTGTGTTTGCCTCCTGCAGGCCTTCAGCCCAGGCACTTGCCCGGACCGGGGACTGAAGCAGTGACCCTCTGGTTTACAGGCCGGTGCTCAGTCCACTGAGCCACACCAGCCGGGGCATTGTTTTCTACTTCTTAAAGAAATCTCTGTAACTTTTCTTGTAGTACTAGTTTGGTGCTAATGAACTCCTTCAGCTTTATCTTTTCTGGGAAGCCCTTTATCTCTTTCCTGGGAAGCCCTTCAATTTTAAATGATAGCCTTGCTGATTTGAGTGGTCTTGGTTGTAGGTTCTTGATTTTAATCACATTGAATATTTTGTGCCAATCCCGTATGACCTGAAGTGTTTCTGTTGAGAAATCAGCTGATGGTCTAATGGGAGCTTCTTGTACCTAACTAACTGTGTTTCTCTTGCTCTTTTTGAAATTTTTCTTTGTCTTTAATCTTATCCATTTAAAAAATGTTGTGTTTTGGTGTGAGTCTCATTGGATTCATCTTGTTTGGGACTGTTTGCTTCCCAGACTTGTATGTCTTCATCAGGGTAAAGAAGTGTTCAATCATTATTTCTTTTTTTTTTCATTCTCACCCAAATATATGCTTTTATTCGTTTTTACAGAGAGATGAGGGTGGACGGTTGGGAGAGAAACATCAGTTGTCTCCTGACAAGGAATTGAACCCGCAGCCCAGATATGTGCCCTGACCAGGGATCAACCTCGCAAGCTTCTGGTGCCCAGGACGATGCTCCATCCAGTTGAGCCACTTGGCCAGGGCACAGCATTATTTCTTCAAATAGGTTTTCAATTCTTTGCTCTCTCCCTTCTCCTTCTGCTTGATGATGTCCCAGAGGTCCCTTATACTGTCCTCATTTTAAAATTATTATTTTGGTTTTACAAATTTGTGGTTTATTTTACATTGTCTTCCAAAGTTCTGAATTGATCATATTCTTTAATCAGGTTTTGATTCTTTCTAGTGTGTTCTTCATTTCAGTCATTGCATTCTTCATTTAAGACTGGTTCTTTTTTAGGGCTTCTATGTCGTTTTTGTGTGTGCTTACTCTCTCTTACTGAAGTTCTTACTTAAGTTCCAGAAGCATCCTTATAACCAGCACCTCAAACTCTGTATCTAGTAGATTGCTTGCCTGCATTTCTTTAACTTGTTTTTCCTTGAGTATTTTTTTCCATGGGGTGTGTTTCCTTGTCTGCATTTTGGCTGCCTCACTGCGTTCGTTTCTGTGTTTTAGGGTGCTCTGCTGTGTCTCCCAGTCTTGGCAGGACCACCTTATGGAGTGGATGTCCTGTGGGGCCCAGTGGCATAGTCTCCTTAGTCTCCTGGGCTGGGTGCTCCAAGCATATCCCCTTTTTCTGTGTGTGTGCTCCTTCCTTTTGTAATTGAGCCTTGATTACTATTGGCTTGTCAGTGGGTGGGATTGGCTCTCAGGTTGACTGGCTATGAGAACTGGCCATGGCCACAAGCTGCTCTGTGGAGACAGATCCCACAAAACAAGGTTTGCCCTGGTGGGGTCTGGTGCCTGTTGAGACTCTGTTTGGGTGTGCCACTTAAGGAGCTAATTGAGCAGTGCTCTGCTGTGGTCTAAAGCTGTCTATCAGGTATGTTAGTGCTGGGACCTCTTGGAAGGGGCTCTGCTGCAGGCCAATGTCAGCCACTGCATGCGAGCAGCCCAGGTCTACCTGTTAGGAGCTACAAAGGGATCCGTGGTGGGTAGCTGCCTCTGCTGGCCTTGGACACACTTGGGAGAGGTCACACTGAAAACTGAGGCCAGCTGCCACTAGTATCTGGTCTGGAGCAGGTCAGCAAAAGGCACAGGGCTCTTGGAGGCCTGCTGCTACTCACCCATTGCCCATAAGGCTCAACCTTGGATGGTATATGAGTTAGGTGAGGCAGGGTCTCAGGGTGGCGTGAGTGGTATTCACCAGGTTAGTGGATGTTCAGTTTAGCACCAGAGCTGAGCCTAGGGTCACTCAGTGAAGTCACGGAGTATACCAAGCCTTGGGGCCTACAACTCTTTGATAGTTTTTAGAGAAAGACTGCAGGACAGGCTAAGCCTGGCTGCCTGCCATCAAGACCCTCTGGCGGTGTGAGAGGTGGATGGGGCAGGTCTTGGGGAGTCATCAGAGTGGAGTTCACCAGGCTCATGAAGACTCAGATTTGGCCTTGTAAGGGGAAACATGTTCACCTGCCTGCTGGCTGTTGGAGGAGGGCTCAACACAGGGGCAATGGTGGCTGTCCCTCCAACCCTCACCCTGAAGTCACACAATTTAGTTTTTCTGATGGGACAGTTTTTCAAAGGGACAGTTTGTCGCTGTCCCTTTGCCAGAGCCAGGGTGAGTGCCTGCAAGTGAGAGTCTGTGCACAGGCCCTTTAGGGTGAGCCTGGGTTTCTAGCAGCCTTCAGGCTCACCTGGGTGGACAGAATCTCCACTAATTTTCACAGCCAGATGCTATGTGGGCTCCTGTTCCCAGCGGTAGTGTCCTGGGCCGGGGAACCCAGCATGGGGCTAAGGCTCCTCATGCCTCAGCATGGGGGAACCTCCAGACCTGAGATACTCTTCCCAATTCTCAACTACCACTCGTGGGGGTGGGGCCTCACGTTTTGCATCTCTCCCCTTCCTGCTAGTCTCAGCATGGTTTCTTCTTTATATCCTTGGTTACAAGATTCCGTTCAGCTAGTCTTCAGATGGTTCTTCAGGTTGATTGTTCTATTATTTCATTGTAATTTTGATGTGGTCACAGAAGAGGTGAGCATAATATCCACCTCTTCCACCACCTTGTCTAGGATCTAATAAATTCTTAATAATTAATTGAATTTGTTTCTTAGAAGGACTTTTCTTGTCCATTAATAAGAGGAGCTGCGTGGAGTTGTAAATATAACCAATAGCAGAGTAGAATGACACTGTAGATGTCAATGGAAATTGTTGGAAGTATCAGATAATTTTTCAACACTCTCCTTAAGATGATATCAGTAAATAGGTCTGATTGACCATCCTGGTTTGGTGTGCTGATCTTTTGATTTTTCCTATTTCCCAAACTCAAGGTCTATCATCTGTTAGCAAGAAGACCTTGGTCAGGTCATTCAGAATACCAACGGCACAATTTTATCATATTTTCCAAGGGACAGTAGCACCATCATTCATACTTACATCTCCTAGTTGTAATAACTATTAGATGAAGGGAGAGAAGGGGAACTGGAGTAAAGTTTGCATGCCTTTTATGTCCCTAGTCTGGTGCTCTCTATTTTATGGAATGCTCTGTCTTGGTTTTTGTGATTGCAAGTAACAGAGAAAAACAACCCACATGGCCAGAAGCAGAAACAAAACCCATGGGCTGTCGTAACTGAACAACTCAAAGATGTGTATCTGGGTTCCCATGGTGTCCCTGGAACTGAGCTGCTCTCTCTCACCTCTGTTCTCCTGCTGTCGGCCCAGTTTCCAAACACTGCTGTCCCTTGTGGTCACAAGATGTTTCAAGCAGCAGCAGAGCTCATTCAAGTCTACTAGAAGGGAGTAATTGTCATTTCCTAGAGTTCCCAACAAAAACCTCATTGAGTCTTATTGCCTCTATTTGGATCATGCACCCATGCCCGAACCAGTTGTGGTGGCCGGAAGAAAAGCTGGGTTTTTCCTGATGGTCTAGGCTGTGTCACATGCCCACACCTGGAACCAAGGGTACAGTCAACCCTGCCCTCATGTTATGCTCTCCAAGGGGAAGAGTTGGGGATCCCCCTGAGGGAGACTGTGCTGCTGACCCGTGGGGACCCCAGAGGCTGAGTGACAACAGCAACAGATACCAATTACCCATAGCTGCCCCTTAGTACCGCAGGCCACACAAGGGCGGTAGCAGGGGCAGGAGGCAGATGGGAGGGACAGCAGAGTCATAAGGGCATACAAATCAGAATGCTTCTGGCTCCATCCCGCTCTGCTAGGAGGGGACCCCAGCCCCTGAGTTTCCTCCCAAATTATTCTGGGAGTCCCTAGAGACTCTGGTGAGGAGTCCTATGGGTACTTCTGAAACAGTTCTTAGGGGCCGCACTCAGAACCTGTAACCTCTTCCTGCTGTGATGTTTCTGTGCCCGCTAAGAGCAAGACACTCAAAGCGCAGTGCTGCTCCCGTGGTCTGCACCTCTCCAGAGGCACTGTGTATGTGCCAGAAGGACCAAACTCTGTTTAAAAATAATGTGTATCTTTCCACATGCTAGCAGAATCCTTCGTCCCCATTTCTGCCATCCAGTCCTTGTTTCCTGACAGATGAGGGTCAGGTGATGTGTGCCCAGCCAACAAGTAAGCCAGGGGTTGGTTGGGGCTGGGCATGACTATTAGTGGTTGTAAGGCCAAGGGAAGGGAGCCATGGAGCCAAGGGAAATTCCTTGCGGGGCCCTGTTCAAGTTCGAGTTCAGAGCCCATGGACGAAAAGGTAGGGAACAGATAGTTGAGCAGCACCAAAGTGGACAGATGAACTTGAGCCTGAGTTAACTGCCTAAGTATACCACAGCCATTCTCCCAGAGCAGATCCCTGGGTGGGTACTGTATTCTGAGAGGGGCTGTGCTTCTTTGGCCGTGGAGGTTGTATTCAGACAGCCTGGTGTGTTATTACTTATTCTTCCTTGTAGTCCCCTTGCACTAAGGGTCCCTGGGGGCTGCCCTGGCCATCAGATCTACCGTGGGGGCGACTTTGCTCGCAAGTCCCCCCGTGTGCCATGGATGAGAGTAAACATGACTGAGACATGATATGATATTCTTGGGGAGGAGAGGTGGACAGTTTCCCAGAGGAAAAAGGCCTTGAGCAGTAGTCAGTTTCTCAGGGGGAAAAGGCATTCAGCCCCTTCCTCCAAGGGCTTTTATTGGGTTGTAATACACAGGAATACAGGGCGTTAAGGATCAAACAGCAGATAACACTTCCAAGAAATCTGAGGGTTTAGTCTGAGTCAGTGTCTGTCAGGAAAGCGGGTTGCAGAAACTTTGGGAGACATACTCATTTCCTGCTTGGACCCTTAACATATGAATGAAAGCACTCTTAGCAAAGCAGGTTTCACAGGATTTTAGGAACTCTTTCTTATGCCTGATTACCCCAGAGACCGCTCTAGCAAAGCAAGGCTGCACAGCCTCCCCCATCACAGGTTTTCAGGCTTAAGCGGATTAGAGCCAGGAAGTGCTTCTCCCAGAGGACATGGGGACTCAGGCTATGTGAGAATAGCCAGGGGCAAGGGTCCATTGCTCCCTCTTTGTTGCAGCTCTCTGAATCCTTCCATGATGGCCTCCCAAATGATCGTGTCTGGCCTAGGTTGCCCCTCCTCTGAGGGGTCTTACTCATCAAGGACTTCTGACCATGCTTTGGGGGCAGGGAGGAAACTGAGGCAGCATTTGCTACCAGAGACAAGCTTTGTCTCCTGTGGCTCGAATTCTAGAGGTCACTGACTCATCCTTAGCCACAGGGGGTGGAGTTACAATTCCTGAAACCAGGCAGAGCGGTCCGAAACAATCTACACCATAGACTACTGAGAACCATGCCTCTCCTTCAAGGACAGCCAATTACGGCTCCTGGGCCAGGCTCAGCATTCCCACTCTTTCTCCATTAGAGCTCCTTTCTTCATGCAAATCCATGCCTGGAAAGGAAGGTAGCAGTTGACTTGACTGCCCTGCTGTCCTTGAGGCATTCCTTAAACTCCGTAGAGTGGACGTTATAAAGAATAACATCTAATACTAATAGAGAGCTTACTATGTGCTGGGCAGAGTTTTAAGGGCTTTATGTTCACTATAACAATTCCATGAGTTAGGCACTGTTACTATCCATGGTTTATAGGTCATCGAGGCAAAAAAATTGTAATAAATCGCACTCTCCATCTAGAGGCTACACAATTGTCTGTATTGATCAGAGCACCTAGCACAGTGTATGACTTACAATAATAATTCAGTAAATACTTTTTAAAGTTGATGGACATGCAGTAGATGTAGTGGTGGGCCTCCCTGACCTCTTCTTTAGGATCAAAGCATTATTCCTCCAGCTGTTGGGGTGTTGGCTGCCGAAGGCTTCACCAGCATCTGTCTAAGAATTTCCCACATAACAAGGTTACAAGCCTTCCCTGAGGACAGTGCCCAGGGGCTGGTGTATGTGGGAGTTAGCACATGAGTCCCCACTGGGAAATACTCTGGAGGGTCATCCCAGTTCCCCCTCAGGATGCAATCAACTGAGATTGCATCTGCAATTAGAGGTCATCTGCTGTGCAGTGTCACCTGTCCCTCTGTGCCGTCTTCTTTCTAGGTGTTCTTACTGACTACACCCCTCAGGGAGCCACCTGCACACAAGTCTCCCTGAGGGGTTTGTCTCCAGGGAACTTGGCCCCAGGCATGTGCACTGTGTCCTTCACGCAGCCTTGCAGTTCTTACCTCGACAGCCCCTTCTGTAGACTGACTCTTTTCCCAGAGGTTTTAAGGTGGCGTGGCAACTGGTTGCTACAAAATATGCTGTTGCTGAAGCATAGTCTTGCTTTTCACTGTGACCTTGGAAATTCAGGAAGATGCCACTTTTCACCACCGTTGCTCTCACTAAAGCCCGAACTCTTTGTTCGGCCTGGATGTCTGGAGCTGGCCTGAGTGCCCCTGTGCAGGTCCCTGCCCAGGCCACAGTGGCAGCTCAGGACACGAAGAACGTCGGTTTCTCCCTCTGCAATTCTCCCAGGAGCTCCGCCCCAGCTTTACAGCCCTTCCCATGAACCTCTACCCCGGCAACCCTCTTGGGCCAGTGACCAGCACTGATGTTCCCCTGTGGACCTCAGCCATTAGTTCAGTCTCCTCCTGCCTGCCAGTGAATTCTCTTGCAGCTCTCTTGCTCTTTCCTCCCATCTGCCTAATAGTCAGGGCCACACAACGTACTTCTGAATCACAAATTTGGTCCAATTCCTCCCTGCACCTCCTCTGTAAATTTGCCTGACTCCACTGTCCTGGCCTCTCCCTAGGAACCATCAGGTTCTGAGCATGTGGAATAGGTTGGGGCAGGGAGGAGAGGGGAAGGTGAGAGGGACAGCATCTGCTTAGGACATGCAGCTCAGACGGTGTCTTACTGTATACAGTAGGGGAGTTAAGAAGTCAGACAACCTGGCTTCTTCACTTACCCATCCATGAACTGGGGATGCTCTGGTAAGTTGTTAATTAATTAAAGTAATGCAGGTGGAGCACTGGGCATTGGGCCTGGTCTGGAGTGAGTGCTTGGTACATGACATTCGTGTCAGTTACTAGGTTCTTGTCTCCCATTTCTAGCCCACTCTTCTGTGCTGTGCTTTATGGCGCTGGCTCTATCTGGGACTCTGCAGGACACGTTTCTGCTTTACGAACTACTCCACATGGGGAGCTGCTAAAGGGGGAAGCCAGAGGGACACTTCAAGGCTGGGGGAAGGAGGAGGGACTAGCTCCTTCCCCTTGGGCTTTATTGGCATTCCTGTGAGCATCACATTAGCGAGGCCCATCTATCCCAGAGGGGGAGCCATTGTGTTGTCTTCCCCTCACTTGCAGGACCAGCCTCATTGCACCCCACCCCACCCAGAGACACCAGCACTGAGGCTGGCACCCTGTTCTCAGAGACCCCAAGTCCCTCCTCTAAATTCTTCCTCTCTGTCCAACCTCTGGGGTTAAGAGGGCTGTTCTCCCCCAAAACCCTACCCCCGAAGTTGCTACTGCAGTCATTCCTTAGTGCCTCCTTTTTTACCATTTTTGTCACCTAGTTAGCAACTGTATAGCTAGTTGACAATTACATATCTGAAATTCTCACTGCTCAGACACCTGGTATGGATTCTGTCTTGGATGTAACCGTTTTCCATTTCATGAATGAGGAAACAGGGGTTCACTGGGCTAAGGAATTTCCCAAAGTCACCAAGTGGTTTTTGGGGATTTGATCCAGGTCATCTGATGCCAGGACTGCGTGGCCCTTGTACATTTCATCACTGCTGTGGCCCCTGGGTGTGGGATGGGGTGCACTCCGCACATCCGCACCCCCGGGGCCCAGACTGAGGGCCAAGCCCAGCTACTGCATGGGTGCAAATGGGACGCTGAGTGCCTCCAGAGCTAGGTGCCTAACGTCCTCTAACTAACTAACTTATTTTAACCCACTTCTAAATTGTTTATTAAGTAAAAAGAATTCCATAGTAAATCAGTTATACAACTTCTCAATGCCAGTGGAGCTCATAAAAGGGTTCACCAAGGGGATGAAGTTTTACTGGCAGAAGCCGACTCTCGGTAGGCCCGACCCAGACTTCTGCAGGGGACACCCTCAACACACAGCCATTTTAATTTCACTTCTATTTCAAAAACTGTTCATGCAGCACTTTCTGATGGGAGACAGATGGTCAGAGAGAAGAAAGGGAGTCGGGCCAAGAGAGAAACCTCTCACGTCACACAGGGTGGCCCAACTGCTCATGTTTAAGAGATGAGAAGCCAGCATTCTGAAGGAGGCACAGTGACATTCTGGGAATCTGGCCAAAGTAGGGATTATTACGGAACGTTTCTGACTTCTCTCAGAATATTCCGGAACTCAGTGTCTTTATAATGCCAGAGAGATAGATTTTTTCCAATAGTAAGAGTGCCAGTGCATTAGCAAATATTGAGCTATACTTTAATTTTATTATAATGAATAGTTAAAAATGGGATCCCAAATAAAAACAAATGAGTTGCTACATGATCATTGTCAGGAAACCATGAGCGATGAGAGAAGGTCTGCTGCAGCCCGATCCTGGGAGCCAGAGACATAGCGCCGCCCCTGGACCTCACCTGCCACGGGGGCTGGGCCGTGGCCTGGGCAGCGGCAGGTGGCTCTGCCTGTTGTGCCTCTACCTGAGAACAGAATCGTGTGAGCGAAGAACCATTTTACGTATTTAAAGAGCTAAAGCCCCACGAATCAATGTTCCTGGGAAACTCACAGACAAATATAATTTTTGTAAGAAATTGGTTCTTAGAATCATGCCAGGGAGCTGAACATTCAGAACTAAATATTCTCCCAGAATAAAATCCCAGAAAAGTGAATATTTCTCCTGTCCAGGTGCTTCTCTCCTCGCTGGTACTCCATTCTCTCGTGTCAGTGTGAGAATGTCTGAACCTGCAGAGAATGCTGTGCATACACGTGCACCAGTAGTTTTATTGTAACAAGGCAACTTGAACACTTTCACCATTAAAAACTGAGGCTCATCTTTGCTTTGGTATATAACAATTTTGTCTTGGATCTAACAGTTATATCCAAGTTAACAAATAAAGGGGAACAAAATTACAAGTAGAGAAATGTTAGCTCCAATAAAATCCCATCGGGTGGCAGGGCTCAAGTCAACAATAGGAGAGAAGTTCATTTTAAAAGTGTCATCTTAAATTCTAAGGATGTTCGTTAAACATCACAGTTAAACATGCCAAAGGAGAAGCCATGCTGGCAGAATGCCCACGTGACCACCTGAACACCTGCAACCCACCCTTTGCTGGGCTTCCATGACTGCTCCCCACTCCTTTTTAGAGGGGTCTTCTTTTTTTAAACAAGAGAAAGTGGACAGATTCCTGTTGGTAAATTCTAACTGTCCATATTCACATACAGACACAGTGTAATCTCTGAGCCCAGCATATAGCAAAGGAAGAAAAGAGCTAACATTCTGTGCATTACATGGGTCCCAGCACCCTGCACCTTCCAGCAGAGGTAAGGGAGCAGAAGGTTTTCCTTTGTTCCCACAGAGCACGGTGGTGTTGACTCTATAATGAGCTTTTTGAGATAAGAAAGAATGAAAATGAATTTGGGACAGAATGGGGTAAGAGATTTTTCCCTACTGTATTCTGCTCAAGGCACATCCTCCCCCAAATAAGGTGAGAACCATAGTGTAAAGGAGAGAAAAGAGATCTCAAAAGCAGGGCACGTGGACACTAGAGAGAGAGAGAGAGAGACAGAGAGAGAGAGAATGAGACTGCAACTTGCTCCTGGGGACTGGAGAAAATTTTTAAAAGAAGGTTGGAATGTACCAATATTTGATTCTCCTCATCTTCCTCTCCCTCCTCCCCTTCATCATGATTGCCAGCTTCTCCACCTTCATCCTCATCCCTCTTCTCATCACTGTCTTCACACCTTTTTCCTCCTTCTCCTCGTCTTCCTCCTTCTACCTCTTTGTGATCATCTTCCCTTTCCCCTTCTTCATCATCCCTGTCAGGAACCAAGCAGTGCTGTAATGGATTTGGCCAAATACCATCGTCGATGGCTTCTCCCGACTCATCTGCACCTGCATCAGAGTGCTCAGTAGGGCCGGTCAAGGAGCTCTCTCCTTTAAGCATGGTTCCTCATGCTTTAGTTTGTGTGCGACTTGAACGTTTCATCAAAACCTTTCCAGATTTCCATTTGATTTCAGTGGATGCTGAAGATGGATCACCACTCTCATTCAGATGAAGTTCTTTGGGGAGAACTTTGTTTTTAATGTAATTTTCATCAAAATAGAAATCCATTCTGTAACCTGATTTACTCTCTTCAAAGTCTGTCGCTTCACCTCCTATCAAATAATGCAGCACCTCTTCATCCTCTTTCCCAAGCAGTGCAGACACTTGTGGGTGGTTGGCAAATGTTGTTACCCCCAAATCTGAGATTTTAATGACCAATTCTGGCCTCATCTGAAAAAAATCCTTGGCAGAGTTTGTTGTATTTCTGTTCTACTTTCAAAATCTCCACACTGGCTTGTTTGTTAAGCCTGTCTATTCCATCATGTACTTCATCAATATGTTCAATTGCTTCTTGTATCTTTTCCTCTCTTTGGTAAGTCCTGGCTTGGGGGCAGGAGGCCGTCTCAGGTTCTTCATTTGAGGTGGGAGCAAAGACTGGCATCTGGGGGCCATGCTGTGAGAAAAATCCAAGAATCAGACTTGAGAGAAATTGCATGACATGAAGGAGCTCTGAGAACCCAACCTGTAGAGAATTTTAAAAAGAATTTATTTGAGCCAAACCTGATGGAAACTGCCCGGAAGGAAGATCTCCACACTCTGGAGAATGACAGTTTTGGAGTTTCTTTTATGCATTGGAAATTATGTGCTCTGTTAAGGTTGGTTACACTTATTTCAAAGGTGTGTAACCTAGATGCACAGAAACAATGGCCAGAGTCTGCTTAAAAATCTTCACTAGTTGTAGGCATGGGGCATGGACTGCTCACCATGATCTGCCCAGTTGGGAATTTATGATTTATCACAGCACCCCCTTCTCACCCACAATATTGCCTTGTTATGATAAATCAATCCAAGGGTTGTATCCGTGAGCAACCTTTTGGTCAGATAGTGTGGTCTCACAGTGCTAGGAAGGCTCATTCTTAGGAAGTCTCAGTGGACCTTTGGGGATGGGTAAGCACCATAACCATGGGATGGGAGTTGAGGTCTAATTTTCCCCAAAAGGGAAGGACAGACAGATGGAAAGCAGTCAAGTTTTATGACCTTCATTGCGAATAAAACTCTCTGGACCATATCTACCCTGTGGACTCTCAAGATCTGAGTTTTGCCTTCTGTCTCACTTTTCTGTGCTTTACATTTAGTATTAGATTCACATAAGCTATGAAAGGAGGATTAACAGTTACATATCTTCTTAAAGAGTTGGACTATATAGAGAAACCTAAAGAACAAGTATAACTATAGTCATGACTAGTATTATGAGCAGACAGGCAAAAACAATTAAACTGGATTCTGAGTTCAACATTAATTTGTTGGTATCCAGACCTCATCTGTGTCTCCACGTTGCTGTCTGTCTCTGATGTCAGTGTCTTCTTGTCCTAGAGGAGTTTTGGATGTCCCTTGTGAGTGGATGCAAGTGTTGGAGACAGGGGTAGACGTCCATTAGTGGTTAGGTGCCTGGTCAGTTCCCTTTCAATGAGGTTGGAGAGTGTCTTTTATTTCAAGTTCATTCCAATAAACAAAATCTCCAGATGGCAGTCAGTGATCTTTAAAGTCTTTGTCTCCTGGGAGCTTCTATAAAAGGAATTAGTTACCTACTTGGCATTTTCTAGAAGTGATTTTATTCAACCTTGGCAATAGTGTAAGATGTCTCCTTTCAATAATGTCAGCTCATGAGTTCTTTCATCTAATTTAAGTCCAGTTTAAATGCACTGTGATGCATGAATGAATGCAAACCCAAAAACTGGAGAGCCAGGGAGCAGGGAAAAGCGGAGTGGCAGTCTTGGGTTGCCTGTAGCCTCAATTGTTTGTTTAATTTTTGGCCATTGTTTACCCAGATGATGTATCCTACAAGTTTTTCATTACTAATTTTGCAGCATTTCCTATGCAATTTAACATAAAATGTTGAAACACCCTTGAGGTGTTCCAGGGGTCCTTCTAAGTCACCACAAAGTTATTCCTACCTACTTATATGAGATTTTAACCTTCAAAACCTCAATTTGTAATAAAACTTAAGAAGCAAGAAATTAGCATTTTTTTAGCTTGGAAAGTTTATGAACACATTTTATAACCCCTAGAAACATATTTCACAGGCATCAAAGTCAATGGTTAACATGAACTTATTTTTGTAAAACTCTGATAAAATATAAATATTATATTCAATATCAATAACTCAAAAGGCATGTCTTTTCCATTTAAGCCAACAAACTTAAACAAAGTTTTATTTACTAAGATTAATCTTAGATCATATGACTTAAAAGGCATTAGAGCTACTTTCTGTATTTTTGAAAATTTGAGAATACCCAATTTTTAAAAGGGCTTTCCTTTCCATTTATTTGTTTGTCTGCTTGTTTATTGAATTTTTATAAGAGTTTATTTGAGCCAAAACTGACAACAGGTTCCAGGAAGCAAGATCTCAAATGCTCCTAAATTGATTTTAACAATACTGCCCTGAGGAAGAAATGCTCTCGCATTTATTGTACAACATACCTATATAGATAGACACAAACAGGAAACAGTTGGATCTCAATTTTGTTTTGGAGGCGTTTACCATTTATATCTGCCCTTGACAAGTTCAGTTCCGAATAGCCGTCCCCCTTTTAAAATCAGGACATTCATTTTTAGTGCTTCGAAGAATGATGGGTTGATGCCCCAAAGACACTGTAGGTTGATCCATTTGTCTAAAGCTTCTTTTTGAAGCTTTAAGAGACCAATTAAATATGCTTTCCATTTATGCTGCCTAATTTTATAGCTGGCTTTTTCTAATTTTATTCACAAGAAGATGAATTTAGGAGTATCCAAGGATCGTTGTCTTGGCCATATTAGTATTAACGGGAGGCTGAGTGTCGGGGCTGGTCGGCCTGGGAGGCACAATTTCCCTCGTTTGTTTTCAGATCCACAGAGTCTGAGCGAACTTCTAGGATCCTTATGTATGAGTTTCTAGACAAGCCCAAAGTGCTGTCTCTCCCTGTAAAACTGCTACACACCCTAGAGGAGGCTTCTTTTTAGGCAACCCCCAAAAGATTCTTAGGTGTCAGTACCCTGAGCTGGGGGGCCGAGGGCCGGGGCTGAGACCGGAGAGGCTGGCAGGTGGGGGCAGCAGTTTGCAAGCCTGTGGATGGGGCCCCTGCAGCAGCCCCGCCTTGGGCGGCTGCAGTGAAGCTGCCAGCCCTGTGCTAAGTGGACGGATGCCTCCTGCTCTCTCCCACCTGATTGGCATCCAACCTCCTGCCACCCTTGGAAAGGGTGCTGGTCCCTCCCTGTGGGATACCTGTCCCACATGGCAGGGCCTTGCCCCATTCAGGGCCCACCCCCTAGTGTGAACCCTGACAGGTTCCAGAAGTTTTACTCTTAGGGTTCAGTACTTGACCATGCTTGTCTCCCCACTGTTGCATTCCACACATCTACCCCACAGGGGCAAAAGCAGTTTCTAGCTTCTGCAGGATGTTCCTGGACTCCCCTGTCTGGACTGTGTTGTTGTTGTTGTTGCCCCTCACAGATGCTCCTCTGGTCAGCCAGTCTCTGCCCGGTGCTCATGGTCCTGGCAAGTGCTGCCCACTTGGCACCTAGACTCTGGGGTGTCCAGGTGACTTTTCCAACATAGCTAAAACCAACATGGATCTCAAAGGAGGAGAATTGATTTGAAGCCCAGTCACAAGGAGACTTTGCAAACTCTGTTTCAACAGGACCCTTACTCTGTTATTTGAACGGAGAATGACTGGCTCAAGAAATTGGCGTACCAGAATCCAGAGTCTAGATCTGGCTTCGAAAACAGTGAACGAGGCGTGTGAGGCAGAGCCTGCTGTGGTCTGGGGTCTGCAGAAGAAGGCACCTCCGTCAACAGGAAGGGCCTCTAGCTGGGGCTCAGGAACGCGTCCCAGAGGAACCCAGGAGGAAGCAGACATCCACATCTCCATCGCAACACGGCATGAGAAACAACAGATTCCCTGGCATTAATTACAACCAGGAAAAACTAGCTTGACAAACAGGGGTCATGGAACGCAAATTCAGATCTCGTTCAGAACCAGAGACCTGGGCACGCTGCCCAGAGCCGGAGCGAAGCCCTGGGTGCCTTGGCGGAAGGCCCCGATCCCGGGCCTCACCTGCCTCCTCAGCTCAACCAAAGCCGTCCTGTCGGCCTTCCTCAGCAGCTCTCACCTTTTCCTCCCTGGATCCTCTGACAGCAGTCAGTCGTTTGCTGCAGCTGCAGCTCCTCTTCTCTCCTCCACTTTAATTGTCCCCCGGATTTTCCCCAGGGCTGTGTGGTCCAGTCACTGCAGGACACGGTGATCCAGGACACCCAGGCTGTGCAGGGAGGAGAGGACTCTTGCCCTCCTTGGACACTTAGGAATCACCTGCCATCAGGAGAGACCTCTCTAGCCCCATACCAAAACCAGCGCCAGAGCCCACTGAGCCCACCCAGCCCACCGAGCCCACCGCAGGGCAGCGCTTCAGTTATAAGGCTTCCCTGTGTGGTGTGCAGATGAGGGCCATGGGTGGTCCTGGCTGAAGCAGCGACCTGGGGAAAGGTATGTCTGGGGTCTTCTCTGCAGACACGACCAGGCTCGGCAATGAACTCTTAAGTGCACAGCCTCAGGACCACACACAAGCATTTCTAAATGGGATCTCTGGGAAGAGGAGCCTCCAGGACAATGAGCAGCACCCATCAGTGAGCAAGAATTTCAGGCTCTGCTGTAAAGATGACCAGGGCCTCTGTTTGGGAGAGGACAGGCATCATTCTCCCCATCCCAATTCAGGCCTGTTTTCCTGGGACATCACTCCAGAGTGACAGAAAGGAGGAGGAGTCAGGGACCCTCCTAGGGTTTGGGAGCAAGACCAAGGCAAAAAGAAGCAGCCATTACTTAGAAATCCAAGAGGAGTGTTTCTTCTCTCTCTGTGGGCAGTGTTTTATTGCCTCGTGATGGTTGCCAAGACCCACAAGGCTGCTGGAGTCATGGCAGGTCCCAGGCAGTGGACGCCCTCCCCCAGGCCTAAATGAAAACAAAACACTGTCGTGAAAACATGACTTCCTCTTGGCCATTGTCACAACTGTGCCATCTGGATAACCCCAGAACTGGGGCAAAAAGAACACAAGGAGAATACATGAAGACGAACTTCTTCTCACAGGTTTTATTCTGGGGCTCAGCAGACAATCTCGAGGTTGGGTTGGTTTGTGTAAAAGAAGAGGATGCTCTGGGTCTCCGTCGTGTGCCTGTACCTGGAGGCTTAGCCTAGCTGTCCACGTGGGAAGAGACAATCAGAAATAACTCTGGCAACAGGCTGTGAGTGACTGAGTTGAAGGTGAAATCTCCCTGGAACATTTAAAACAGAAAGAATATTGCAGGCAAACTTAGAAGAGCAGCTTTAAGCCATCACTCAGGAATCTATATGACTCTCACTCTTTCTGTTATTTTAACATTTTTGATTGCATAGAAATGCATATCTGCCCATAATTTTTAATACTGCTTTAAGAAGAAAGTATAACTTACCTCGGAGCCTCTTGGTGATCTTTATCTGTGTGGCTTTTTTTTAAAACTGTATCTTTTAAAAATGTGTCTTGAAATTTTAAACAGAATGGGACTCTTCATTGTACAATAAAAATATATTTGAAAACTTAGAAAAAGTTTCTTAGTCACCTAAAATTACTTGAGCAAGATTCAGCAAGAGTTTACTGGACACATCAGAACCATGAGGCTTTCCCAGAGGGCCCATCTCTCTCGAGATAAGCCCTTCCAGGGCGCCCTGCCTTCCTCCCCCCGCTGGCTTCTCTGGGATCAGCTGCATTTCCACAGTGGATGCTACGTGGCCCCCATCTCCACCGCTTCAGATTCAGGGACCTGAACAACTGCCAATGCCCCATTGGCTATTTGGGTTGAGGAAGCAAGTGCCCTTTCTCTTGAAGCTAAAGAGAGTTCGGTCTCTCATTTAATTAGGGAAGCTTTTGTTGAGACTCTCAGTAAGCAATCAAATTAAAAAGCCAAAATCAAGAGTGGCAACCTATTTTTCCTCCATTCCCTGGAGGAAAATGGTTGTCTCAACCATTATCCACCTCCAGGATTTTCTAAGAACAGTTCAGACAAATTAAAGACCTGCTGCTGAGAGTCTTGGGTTTCAAGAAAAGCGTACCCAAGTTTACTCACTGTGAAGTGGGGAGCCAGTGGAGCAAGATGGGTCCCTGCTGGTACCTAGTGCTGGATGCAGGTCTGCAGAGTGGTCCTGGGTGGGCTTCTTCAGAATGCTGCTGACTATACCAAGTAAATGTCGATGTAAGGAACGGCCAAACCTGTAGAGAATGTTTGTGTTTATTTGAGCCAGAACTGTTAACAACTGCTGGGAAGCAAGAGCTCCATGCTCTGGAGAGTGACAGTTTTGCAGTTTCTTTTAGGTATTTGAAATGTGCTCTGCTGAGTGTGGTTACCCTTTTTTCAAAGGTGTATAACCTAGATGCACAGAAACAATGGCCAAATCTTGCTCAAAAACCATTTATTGGGTGGGCTGGGATGGGAGTAAAAGACAGAAAACTGCACTTGAACAATAATTAAAAAGTATATATTTAAAAAACCCATTTACTAATGAAGTTACAGGCCTGTGGCATGAGAACCTTCCATGTCCTGCCCAGTTAAGAATCTACGATTTATTACAGCAACCCTTTTCCATCCACACTTGCTTTTTCATTGACTATATTCTACCTTACTATTTCTTGGAATTCGCTATTGTTTATGTTGTTTTCTCATTACTGAATTTTAAAGAAAGAAAAATAACAGAATCTATTGACTTTTCTACTGGTCTAAAAGGGTTTTCTAAAGTAGCATATTGTTTAATCTTTTGTATGACTGTTAACAGACAACACTGTTGGATCATTTCCTAAAGTTATTTTTCTTCATTCTTTAAGTCAGCAACAAAAGCAGGAAAAAAAATCAGCCAATGTAAGTGTTGTGTCCTAGATAAGATCATAAGCTCTAAGGCCCTAGACGTCTGAATTTGGAGCCTTGGTTTTGCCATTCACTAGCTGTGTGATCTTGTGCAGGTTACTTTACTTCTCTGAGCCGTAATTTCCTCATCTACAAAATGGGATGATAATTGAAGCCACATCTAGTATTTACATGTAAAATAGACTGTATGCCTGGCACATAATATATCCCCAGGGAGTTTCTACTATTTAATGAAAATGCAGGAGCTCAAAACAGCATCGGAGTGGGAGTTGCCTCTTGCTAGGGCATCAAATGTGTGTGGCAGCGAAGCACTGCACTGGTGGGGTAGCTCTGTTGGTTTGAGCGTTGCCCTGATGCACCAAGGTTGTGAGCGCAATCCCTGGTCAGATCACACACAAGAATCAGCCAATGAATGCCTAAAAAAGTGGAACAACACATGATGTTTCTCTCTCTCCATTCCTCTCTTTCTCCAGAAACCAATAAAAAGTAACAGTAAAAAAACCACTTTCATGAAGTGTATTGAAACTTTTAAACTCATATTTATTGAAACTGCATAAAGACAGCTTACAAAGTGCTAAGTAAGGTACAACCCTTGCTTTCAAGGAATTTCCAGTCAAGCAGGGGAGTAAGAGAAATATCCAAATAACTTAGGTGCAGACGATAAGAAAGAGCATGGCCATGGGATAAGAATGAGCTCTGGAGGTTCGTAGGATGGGCAGCCAGAGGGTTGCTTCTCAAGAGCCACAGATGGGTAGATGGGTAGTATGGGTAGGTAGGGCCATACCTGAGGAGGTGACAGTCATTTCAAGTGAGGAAACAATAGGAACAAAGCATGGAGATGATGAGCGTGCATTCCTCTCGGGAAACAAGGACTCACCTGTTTGACCAGAGCACAGGGTGATGGTGAGAGTAGTAGGAAGCAGAGCTAGTTGGCCCAAACCATGGAGACCCCAAGGAGTAAGTATACCAGGGAGGTGTTTGTCTGCTTTATTTTGTTTTTAAGTCGGTGGTGTCAGGGAGACATTGGTATCACACAAAGTGCTCAAGTCTCTTTTGCTTCCGTCCTCCCCTCCAGTAAGGCCCTCTTTCTCTCTCTCTGCTCCTTTTCTGCTATACTTCTTCAAACTCTTGCCTAGATACTTTGTCTGGAATTCAGATGCTTCTAAACCCACTGCAGCCTGACTCCTGTCCCATCAGAGAATTTGGAATGGCCTTCTCAAGCACACACATGGCACTCTTCTCTTAGATTCTATTTATTTATTTTTAGAGAGAGGGGAAGGGAGGGAGAAAGAGAGAGAAACATCAGTGTGTGGTTGCCTCTCACATGGCCCCCACTGGGGACCTGGCCCACAACCCAGGCATGTGCCCTGACTGGGAATCGAACAGGCAACCCTTTGGTTCGCAGCTTGCGCTCAATCCACTGAGCTACACCAGCCAGGGCACACACATGACAGTCTTGCTGCCACTTTGCCATCTATATCATATTGACACACTGACTGTTCCTCCTTCCCTGTCTTTTCTTGGCTTCCAGAGCACGGCACTTCCCTGGATTTCATCCAACATCTCTCATCTCCTTAGCAGCCCATCTGCCTGTGCCTGTCCTGAGCCATCAGTCTGCCTTGGGCATCTGATCAGAGGCCTCCTCCCTCCCCTTCCTCCTCTTCCCCTGAAGGATCTTACCGCTCCTCTTCAGTTTCTCATCTTCTGCCACTTTCATGCTGAGGATCCTTGTCTACAGCATGGCCTTCTGTGCTTCTGAACTGCATTTCCTCTTATTTTATAGACAACTCCACTTGATATCTCTTAGGAACCCTGATGCCAATGTGTCTGACCAGACTCACTGACTTCCACCATCCTACTGTCTGTTGAATAAATGGGACCACAACACGTGCACTGCCTCAGCCAGAAGTCCCGTGCCACTGTACAATGTTTTCTCTCCTTTACTTCCCACACCCAGCCACCAAAGCTTATTGCTTCTCCTTGCCTGTCCCTTGATGTTTTGTTGAAATGCAATATTGTCCCCTTACTGAAGCCCTGCAGCAGTCTCCACCACTAGGGGATGGGTTGCAGACTCATCACAGCTCACAAGCCCTATAGGATTGCAGATCTGGCCCTGAAAAGGCAACTGGGTTTTATCCTAAGAGTATCTATTCCCATTGCCCTCAGGATACAAGCCAAATGTGTGATCAATAAGACCTTTCATTCCCTGGCCCCTGCCTGTTTGGCCAGCACATCTCGGGACTCTCCCCCATTACACTCTGCCCTCCAGTCATCCTGAGCCTCTTCCAGGTCCTGGAATGTGCCGCAGCCTCCTCTGGGCCCAGCCCGTGCACCTGCCGCTTCCTACGCATGGAGCATGTGTCCTCCCTTCTGCTTTTGTCATTTCCTGTTTATTTTTTTTTACAGTTTCCCTCTTTTCCTTTTCTTCCCTTCAGGGAGCCTTCCCAAACTTTCAAGTCCAGGTAGGGGGTCCCTGCATCGTTCTATCATATGCCATTTGTTTTCCATACCTTTTATTTTTTATAATTATTTTTATTCTAGAAGGTTTTACTGTACACATGAATGTATTTTCCATATGAATATTATGTTAAATACCAATTTGGAATAGAAATTTTTATTATGCAAGGAAATATAAAAGATATCTTTATGAATGGATGATTAAGTAGTTAAATACATATTTAGCACTAAGGATAATTACTTTGTGTTTCATTTGAACTAATTTGCTCTGGCATTATATGAATGCATTATTTCATTTGGGATATTCTTGTAAAGTGCCGTTGGTGCAAAATCTGGTTGTTCTAGGTGTTCCTGCTCGGCCTTGTATTTGTCACACACACCTAGCTAGCCTGCTCCTCTCAGAGCTGCTCTCCGTGGAGACCCGTCTGATTAAGCTCCCGTGCGAGGCCCCACCCCACAGTCGGCTTTTTGCTTTCTTGTTCTGTGTCCTCCATCTTCAGTGTCCCTGGGCTTGTCCATAACTTTTATACTTCTGCGTTGTGATCGTCAACTCCCTTGTCAGGTGCCCTCGTGATGTCAGTTGTCAGCTCTGTGTGGAAAGGACAGCGTCTGTCTTCTCCCTCATCTAGTCCCAGCACCATGCACCTGCACCGGTGTGTGGAATGCGGTAGGTGTTCAGCACGTGTGTGTTGGGTGAATGAATGCATGAACTCAACAAAAGTTATTACTATAATAACAAAAAATTAGAAACAGCAGCTATTCAATGTTATAATTCATTCAATCACTATTTAATAAGGAACTATCATGTGTCAGGCTCAGGGTTAAGAAACTGATTATGAAATAGCCACCAAAATGTGAAAACATGTTTGTAATGCGATCTCAGGTAAAATAAATAGACAAATCAGAATGGAAAACTGTATACGCACAATACTATAAAATATGTAGGGCATGGCCTGGCATCGTACAGTGGTTTTTAAGGTTTTCTATTTTTAGGTGAGGGTTTTTTGTTCAAATGAAATTTTATCAGCCCAATATCTGCTGCATCTCAGGCGGAGGGCCAGAGCCTGGCACACTTCTCTTCCACTTGTGTTCTCTCAGACTCTGCACCCAGCGCCGCTACCAGGCAGAGGGCAGCCACTGTGGCGTGGCCACAGAGGGTTGTTTGAAAATCCCCAGAATAGACTTATGGTTAAACATTGCTGTTTAAAAACATGCACTGTTCTTTGAGCCTTTCCAAAAATACTGCTAAACTGACAGCAAAGAAGCCAAAAGGCCAAGACCACAAAGAGAGAGAATGGGTGAAGGGTCAATGTCAGCTTATTTTTGGAACATGGTTAGGGGCTATATGAGTGGAGGCTGACCCAGCAAAGCTGAGAAAATGATTACCCAAGTGTCTGCAGATGGGAACTGTTAAGAAGGAAGCCAGTCTGTGGCACGGCACACGGGAAAAGCCGCCGGATTGGAGGCACAGATTCTTTTGGAAGATCATAGAAGCAGGGCTGCAAACACAAGGTTATAGAGAGTTTTGTGAAGGAGCAGGTTTCTTTCCCCTCTCTCGGCAGCCAAATGACTTTCCCCCACCAGAGTAGAAGCCAAGTGTGCGCTCTGAAAAAGGGAACCAGAAGATGTTCCAAACTTAGCGACAAAGGCCAAGCGAGGGTGTGGAGACACCTCACCAAATGAGGAGATTTAACTGATTAGACTAGGGTTGAACATGGGCCAGTTGAGCTCATCCTTGGCATTTTTATATTCTGTTGCTGAGAGAGAGAAGCAGAGCTAAAAGCCATGTCTCTCCACACAGAGAAAGCCCATATGATATAGAGAAGAATGAAGTCAAACGCAGATGAGGTGGGAGAGAGAGAGATTGATTGTGTGTGTGTGTGTGTGTGTGTGTGTGTGTGTGTCTTGGATGTGTGGAGGTCTTGAGGTAACTGGCTTTGACTGGTTCTTGTAGCTCTCCCTTCAATCCTATAAACTCCTCAGTATCCTGTATTAGTTTGCTGGACTGGCACAACAAAATGCCACAAAGTGGGTGGCTTAAACAAAAGAAATTTATTTCCTCATGGTTCTTGAGACAAGAACTCCAAGGTCAAGGTGTTGGCAGAATTGGTTTCTTCTGCAGTGTCCTTGGCTTGTAAATGGCTTCTTCTCTCTGTGTCTTCACATGGCCATTCCTCTGTGAGTCTGGGTCCTAATCTCCTTTTCATATAAGGACACTAGTCAGATTGAATTAGGGCCCACCCTAATAATCTCATTTTCCTTGAATTGCCTCTTTAAAGGCCCTATATCTTTATATGGTTACATTCAGAGGACCTGTATGTTAGGACTTCAATATCTGAAATTTGGAAAGAACATAATTTACCCCATAATAACTAATTTGTACAGCAAATAGATAGCTTTTTAAATATTTTTAATTTTAAATTACAGTTGACATGCAATATTATGTTACTTTCAGGAGTACAACCCCTTGATTAGACACTATATAACTTACAACATGATCTTGATAAATCTGGTACCTGTATGACACCAAACATAGCTATGACAATATTATTGGCTATATTCCCTATACTGTAATTTATATCCCATGATTATTCTTAACTACCAATTTGTATTTCCAATTCCCCCAAACTCCCTTCCCATTTGGCAACCATCAAATGTTCTTTGTATCTATGAGTCTGTTTCTGTTCTGCTTGTTCATTTATTTTGTTTTTAGATCCTACATATAAATGAAATCATATGGCATTTGCCTTCCTTTTTTTGATTTATTTCACTTAGCACTATACACTCTAGGTCGATCCATGTTGTTGCAGATGGCAAGATCTCATTCCTTTTTATGGCTGAATCATATTCCATTGCATCTATGCACCAGTTCTTCATTCATTTATTGATGGACACTTAGGTTGGTTCCATATTTTGGCTATTGTAAATAATGATGCAATTAACATATGGATGTATATGTTTTTTCAGTTTACTGTTATGGATCTCTTCAGATCTATAGCCAAAAGTAGAACTGTTGGGTCCTTTTTTGTCTCTTGCTATAGCCTTTGTTTTAAAGTCTATTTTGTATGCTATAAGTATTGCTACTCCAGCTTTTATTCATTTCCATGGGCATAAAATATCTTTTCCATCCTTTTACTTTCACTCTGCTTGTTTTTCAGTCTGACCTGGGTCTCTTGTAGACAGCCCATATGAGGTTCTTGATTTGTTACCCATTCAGCTACCTTATGGCTTTTGATTAGAGCACTTAATCCACTTGCATTCGAAGTAATGTTGATAGATACGTGCTTATTGCCATTTTATTATTCATATTTTTATCTTTCCCCCCTTTTAAAACAAGTTCCTTTAACATGTCTTACAATATTTGTTTGGTGATGATGAATTCCTTTAGCTTTTTCTTGTTTGGGAAACTCTTTATCTGCCCTCTAATTCTAAATGATAGCTTTGCTGGGTAGAGTAATCTTGGTTATAGGCCCTCACTTTTCATCAGTTTGAATATTTTCGACCAATCCCTTCTGGCCTGCAAAGTTTCTGTTGAGAAATCAGCTGACACTAATATGAGAACTTCGTTGTAGGTAACTAACTGCTTTTCTCTTGTAGCTTTTAAGATTCTCTCTTTGTGTTTAACCTTTGGCATTTTAATTATCATGTGTCTTGGTGTGGGGTTCATTGGGTTCATTTTGTTTGGAACTTTCTGTGCTTTCTGGACTTATATGTCTATTTCCTTCACCAGGTTAAGGAAGATCTCTGTCATTATTTTTTCAAATAGGTTTTCAATTGCTTTCTCTCTCTTTTCCTTCTGATACCTCCATGACGTGATTGAAGCTGTGGCTAATGTTGTCCCAGAGGCCCCTTAAACTATCTTCTTTTTGTTTTTTCGCTGTTCTGATTGAGTGTTTTCTGTTAACTTCCCTTCCAAATTGCCGATTTGATCCTCTACTTCATCTGCTCTACTGTTGATTCTATGTAATATATTCTCCATTTCATTTCATGTATTCTTCATTTATGACTGGTTCTTCTTTATATTTTTATCTCCATTTTTGTGTTTCTTATCCCTTTGTTGAAGTTCTTACTAAGTTCCTCTACTCTTCCCCTACGCTCATTGAGCGTCTTTATAACTACTGTTTTGAACTCTGCATCTAGTAGATTGTTCGTCTCCATTCTGTTTAGTTCTTTTTCTGATTTTGTTCTGTGCTTTTATTTGGCACATGTTTCTTTGTATCCTCATTTTGGCCACCTCCTTGTGTTTGTTTCTATGTATAAGTAGAGCTGCTATGTTTCCTGGTCTTGGTAGAGCAGCCTTATGTAATAGGTGTCCCATGGGGCCCAGTGGCACAGGCTCCCCAGTCAGCAGAGCTAGGTGCTCTAGGTACACTCTCTGTGTGGGCTGTGTGCACCCTCCTTCTATAGTTTAGTCTTGATTGCTGTTGCAGGCTGAGGTCTCAGGAAATCACCAGGATGGGATGAACTGTGTGAGCCAGGTTAATGGAAACTGAAATATGGTGCCCCACTGCCAGCTCTGTTGGGGGAGAGCTCATTAAAAGAACAATGGCCTCTGCCAGCATTTGTGTCTGGGATAAAGCTGCCCCTCCTGCTCTCGCCCTGATGCCAGGCACTTTAGTTCCTTCTCATATGCCCCTGATGACTTTTGAGCTGCTCTTTCAGTACTGGAGCTCAGAGGGAGTGAGTCAGAGTAAGTCTGTGTATGGGCCCTTTAAGAGGAACTATGTGGGACTACGGGAGCCCTTCTTCTCATTCAGTCTCAATTTCCACTCATTTTCACAGCCAAAAGTTACGGGGACTTCTCTTCCTGGCCCTGGAACCCTGGGCTGGGGAGCGTGGTGTGGGACCCTTTGCTTCTAATGGGGGCACATCTGTAGTCAAGCTATCCCTCCCAGTTTTTATCTACCTCATGTGGGTGTGAGACCAGCCCATTCCATGCCTCTGCCTCCTGCCAATCTCAATGTAGTTTCTTCTTTATATCCTTAGTTATAGGACTCTGTTCAGCTAGATTTCAGGTGGTTTTGAATTCTGGTTGTTCTGTAGTTTAGTTATGCTGACGCCTTGACAAGAAGTTAACTTACGCTATTTTTAACAAGTTTTTTTTAAACTTGATTTTCTTAGAGAAAGGAAGAGAGAGAAGCATTGATTTGTTGTTCCATTTAGGTTTGCATTCATTGGTTGATTCTTGTATGTGCCCTGACCGAAGATCAAATCTGCAAACTTGGCGAACAGGATGATGTTCTAACCAACTGAGCTACCTGGTCAGGGCTAACTTAAGCTATTTTTAATTTAGTTTTCTCTACTTGTACCCCAGAAATTCACTCAGCTCTGACTACTGCTTTGTGAACATTATAGTCTTCCTTAATTGTTCTTTAAATCTGCACTACCATTAACCTCCTGTTTATGTTTGTGTAGCTCATGGAGCCACATGACCAGATTCGTAGAGCTCCACTCTTCAGTTGTCTGACCTTGGTGAAGCTCTCTATGCCTCAGTTTCATCCTCTGTAAAATGGGGGTGATGATAATAGCAGGTTGTTGTGAAGATTTAGGATGTAAATGAATGTAAAGCATTTAGAACAGAGACTGGCAAATGGTGTTAGTGTAAGCATATACAACGGGGGACCAAAAAAACCAGAATTTATTTACAGAAAAATTGTGTAGTTGTCCCTACGTATTTAAACTTCAGTCACCTTCAGAGTACTGTCCATTGGATGCCCTGTACCCATCGAGACCTTTTTCCACAGCTCCAAACAGGTTTTGAACTCATTGATTTGGATGCCTTTTAAGTGCTTCTGCCATTTTTTGGTTTCATCTCTTCCACATCAACAAACATTTCCTCTTGAGAACTTTTATCAAAAAAGTTTTTTAAAAAGTCACTGGGGATGAGATTGGGTGAATAGGGAGGGTGGGGCATGAAGGTTTTGACTTTTTTGTTCAAAAAGGGCTGAACTCTCAGCGTGGTATGGGCAGGTGTGCTTATAAATGACCCATCATGAAACAGACAAATGCACTGAGTCTTCCAAAAAAACTCACTAAAGCCAAACACAGCCTCTCGTAACAATGCCAGCTGGTACACTGATGCAGATGCGTTTCTGGAATACTCACCTATCAGGGGAAGCCTGAAATACAAGGGGCCCACCCTCCAAAAGATAGTTCCGGGTTTTCTGGGCCTGCCTCATACTATCATTTATTCATTGTGTAGTCTCTACAGGAGGTGAGTCATGAACGTGGTAGATATTCATTAATAAATATTAATGAATATTCATTAATTCTACTTAATAAATATTCACTAATTCTACTTAATAAATGTGTGTACTATAATAAGCCGTTCTTTTAAAAAATAAGCAGTTTTAAAGGGAACTTCAAATCTTTATCAGTATGTATATTATCTGCTAATGTAAGAATGTCTTTATAACTTTCTTTTTCATGGTTTTAGTCGATGGCCGCTATAAACAGCTGTAACTGTGAACCACTATCTTAAATACCTTAAGCCAGTTGGTACAACAAATAATTATAGAGCCTTTTTTGTGTACTTTAGGAGTTCTGCAATTCAGGACAGAGCCTGGGGCAAAAGTCGGGCTCACTGGCTCCCAGGCCTGGCTCCAGCCCTCCTCTGCAGGACCGGATAGTCTCATGTTCTCTGGGCTCTGGCTTCTTATTTTACAGACTGAGGTGTGATTATGTACTTTTTAGGATCTCTCACTGCAACGTTCTAAGTTATTTACCTTTGAAAGAATATTTTTTTTCTTCTCCTCTTTTGGGGGGAGTGAGAGCAAGTTGAATTGTTGAAAGAGCATTTTATATGAGCTGCTCAGACACCTTAAAAGTTACACTCTCCCCTTTTCCTGCTTTGTATATAACCTTTAGTAACTCCAGTGCTCAGTTAGATGTATTCTTGGGCATCAGTTATATGAATGAGAAATAAATCAATAAAATGGGCAAAGATAAGTATCACTAATAGTATCTTTTAATAAGTTGAGCATTTTAGTCTCTAATGCATAGTCCTCCCCCTGACCCAAAGAAACCAGTGAAATGGTAAGAAAAGAATAAAACATTCTATTTTATTGTACTGAATTTTAACTCCTTAGCTTTTCTTAATTCCTTCTGAATAGTGTTTTGAGCCATGACCTTGTGTTCAGTTGATTGGTCAGTCTGCAGTTGTAGAGGGGGCCACCACCAGGAAGCAGGGTGCAGGGGGCAAAGGAGGCAAAATGTGTGATGTCCACTGTTGATAAGGCTCCCACCCTCTGCTGGGGGCATTTGCATAAAGCACTCAGAGATCTGTACAAGAGCACACTCCTGCACGTGCCCAGGAACCCCACGTTCCTTGTTCTGTTCAACAGAAACCCATCCACTCCCATGCTCTTCCTGGGGATGGTGCCGAACAGGCAAAATTCTAGCCCTCATGGAGTTGACATTTTAGTGAAATATGTACCTCTGACTAAAAGAAGTGGATGAAGGAAAGTAAAGCAAAGTTTAAAGCCTCTGGGGCAGACGCCCACCTGAGCAGCACGGGGCAGTCTCCTCTGGAGGGCAGCTCTGCCCCTGCCCCCACCTGGGCTCTGCGGGTCCCCACGGTCGTCTTCTTGCACCTTGTGTGTCTGACACAAGGAGGTCATTAACACACCCTCCTCTGAGCATTACTTCAGTAATAATAATGAAATGAAATGAATAATAACAATAATGGGCAGAAATCAATGTTTTATTGAACATTGTATCCATATTCATGCCAATAAAAATAATTAGGTAATAAAATAAACTTTACAGGATCAAAAGAAGGAAAAGTAATAGATTAATATCTTTTAATTGCATTAATTTTTTCAAATGAAAGGAGAAAAATCATATACCAACATACTAGTCTACCACAGAGATGAATAATACATAATAGGTTAATAATAATTAGATAACAAGAAAAATAACAGAAGGAATTCATTTCAGCTTTTAAAGATATTACTCAAATGCAGAAAAAGTTTTCATGTATGAATTAAAACTTACACTTATTAAACAAAAATATTACACCTTGTAGTTTGCACTATTTTAATTTAATTAATAAATAATTATAAATAAAATTCCAAGAGGTCACATAGAATAAAAGACTTAAATTGAGTGAGAGAGAACTGAAATTGCACGAGTTTTGTTACAATCACCACTGGCACTGCTTATTCCCAACCCAGCATTTAGGTTTGGAAGCAGTTGGAGACGTGAAGTGCACCCGCGCAGGCGTGGTGATTCTGAGCGGGTAGGAACTTAACTCTCAGACACATGCATGCGGCAAGTCCGTTTATGCCAGGGCTTCTCTAAGCCAACTTTCATGTAGCATACAATGTTGATTGAAGGATTAGCAATAAAATGTGCTAATTTTATGTATTACAAAATTGAATAGTAACCTCAAAAATTTTTTTAAACTTAGACGAACAAAAGATTTGGGGGGAGGAAGAGTATTTTACATCGTACCTGACGTTGAGTAGAATTGCCAGTCTGTTGCTACAGTAAAAGCAGACCAGCTGTCACCAGGGAGCGATCCCAGTCAGGGCCGCCCTGCCCAAGCTCATTCCCTGGTTCTTGCCTTGCTCAAAGGAGTTGAATACAATTGAGAAACACCACGGTATAGTGGACATAGGATAGCAAGTTTATTTATGAAAAAAATACGATCGCGAAGCTGCAAGCAGGCACCCGGCTAGTCTGAATGCCCCAGGTAATCAGGAAATAAAGTTGTTAGTAAGTTTGTTGGTAAGTTTCAGTTTGTTCTATATACCTGAGCTGAGGCTACAAATGGGCACTCATGTAACCTGAGTGCGCCGACTGTTGGGGTTCAGGGGTCGTACCAGTGTACCTTACCAGGAGCTGGAAGTTCACTAGAAGCTTACTAGCTTCTAGGTTTCCCCTCCTTCTTCCCTTCTAAGCCTTGAAAATAATGTGCAGCTACAAAGACTTTCTTTCTCACCTAGTAAAGTCTCCCTGTCTTAGTGAAAGTGCGACAGAGGCTTCTTTTCCCTGCACAGAGTCTCCGAGACTCCCCTCCTCCTGCATTATCCCTGCTTGTGATGTCCCTGAGGCCCCGGCAGTCTTACTGGACTGGGCTCAGGACTGCTGAGTCAGCAGGTGAGACGTGTCTCCCCAACGCCTCGGTTCACTACCTGTCCTACCTAATGCAACTTTTTTTAATTTTATTTTTTATTTATTTTTAAAAAACATATTTTATTAATTATACCATTACAGTTGTTGTTCTATTCCCCCCTTCATTCTCCTCCACCCTGCACACCTCCTCCCCCACCATTCCCCCCTTTAGTTTATGACTATGTGTCTCTAGTTCATTAGATTCTATATTTCCCCTACTATTCTTGCCCTGCCCCCTGTCTATTTTCTACCTACTTTCTATGCTATTTTCTGTACCTTCTCCCCCCTTCTCCTCCTCCCACTTCCCTGTTACTAACCCTCCATGTGTTCTTCATTTCTATGGTTCTGCTCCTGATCTAGCTGTCCTCTTGGTTTGCTTTTGTTTTAGGTGTGGTTGTTGATAACTGTGAGTTTGCTGTGAGTTTCCTTTCACGGTTCATATTTTTCATCTTCTTTTTCTTATGTAAGTCCCTTTAACATTTCATATAATAAGGGCTTGGTGATGATGAACTCCTTGAATTTGATCTTATCTGAGAAGCACTTTATCTGCAACTTTTAATATGTTTCAAATTCTGTACATATAAGTCACCCCTTTATTGTCTGTTACTACTCCAGTCACTACTCTTGGGAAAGTCATGTCACAGGAAATGAGGGAAAATAGTAAGGAAACTAGTACAAAGAATAAACTTAATATGAAGTTGTGCCCTCTCCTGGAAACAATGGGAAATTTGGGTTTTAAAGTTAATGAGGATTTAATAGCCTTTCTCTTCAAGAAGTTCAAAGTACCTCACAGACATGGTTAAATACATGTTTTCAGTTTCTGAGTTTGAGGAGGGACTTGTGATAGGGATAGTCACTGAAATTTTCCCCTGATGTGAATTTATGAAACAACAGTTGAATTCCAGATACATATATAGGGAAGAAAGAATCAGACCCAATCGATAACAAGCAATGATTTAAAGCCATTATTTAGGAGTATGATATGACATTGTCTGTTACAGTTGAAGATGGACATTCCCGGTGACCCGGCTATGCCACTTGTAGGTGGGGGGCACCTCAGGGAGCTCTCCTGTTATATATCCAGAAGACACATGTGAAAGTATTCTGACAGACTGAATTTACTGGGCTCAGCCATGCTCCTCAATGCCACTAATGACCCTCTAGGAAGATTGCCTCTTTGGAGCCACAGAGAGGTGGATTTGCTCACCGCCGTAGGGAAGGTCAGGGGAACTCCACTGCTGTGGAAGCCGTGGTGCCCTAGCATTCCTTCTGCTCAGCCAGCCAGGCCCATTGCACTGGAGCTCCTGGTCTCTCAGCTCCCTGCACGGCACAGTCCAATTACTACCCTTCCTCATGTGTCACGCTGCAGGTGTCTTCTATCCTGGGGCCTCCTTGTCACCAATGAAGTGTAAGACACCACAGGACCTCTTGGGGCAGACTGGCTTGATAGGGCCCAGGAGGCTGCAGGGAATGTCCCTGGCTCGTGCCTGCTCACAGGGCGGCAGATGTCTCTGCTGCTTCCTCCTGGCTGCCAAGAGGAGCCAGGAAACAGTGTCAGAAGTGCAGGAAGCTAATACCCAATGAAGCAAATGCTAACCACTGGGAGGTAGAGGATGGCAGCAAGCCCATATGTGACTCCTTCTCTTTCCTCTCCCTCAAAGGGCTCTGCTGAGAAATGTTTCCAGGTGGCCTCTCTGGAAACTTCCCATGTGACCGGGCAACTGGCTGTGCTGCCCAGCGAGGTCAAGGTGAGGCAGAAACTACTAGCTCGGTCAGAACCCCCTGGTTTGCTTCTCCATACTCTTGCCTCATTGCCCTGCCTCCCCCCTTCACTCTTGCTTCCTTCGGTTTGCATCCTTCCAGAAAGGTTTAGAATGTAAATTTTGTTTGACTATAATTTCTAGGAAATCAGACTCAAAGAATGAAATTATCGCAATGCTTAGCCAATTGTCTTATGATCACAAAAAGTAATTAAACCATTAGTACAAAGACAAAGAAGAAAAAAATAGAGGGGAAAGAGAATTTCAAGGCTGCAAACTAAAATGAAAACAAACATGGACTCTCAGTGACTTAGAACAGCGATTTTCAGCTGGTGTGTAGCAAGAATTTTTAAAACATGCAAAACCTGCCCATTTAGTCAGGGGCACTGACCTCTTTTCCCTTCAATTGTCAAATTGAAAAATGAGAACCAGCAACAGTAGCTGTAACAGTGTCAATAAATTAGAATTTTACCTATTTTTGTCAAATAGACAAAAAAATTAATATATTTTTGGTGTGCCACAGAATTTTAGCTATTAGTCTATGTGGGCCATGAGATGAAAAAGGTTGACAATCGCTGACTTAGAAGATTTCACTTCTGTTCTTTCTCTGCGGCTCACTGGTAAGCTAAGTTGTCTGGTAAAACATTTGAAATGATTGCAGTATTATGACAGGCTTTCGGTTTCTTAAACCATGCCTCAATATATGGATGCTGCCAATGATTAGTCAAGAAAGGGAAAAAAAACAGTATTCAGAAGAGTAGTCATTGTTTCAGGTACAACTTTAATACATTTTATTTTGTGAAACTGATCGAGTTTTGGAAGTTCATTCAACAGTTCTGTTGTCAGGCCACCTAGAATTAAAATCTAGCCATCGCTTAAAAGTTACTAGTCTTTAAACTTCAGTTTTCTCTTCTTTTAGACAGAAATAACCTGAGGGCTGTCGTGGGTTTTAAATCAGGTAATTCAGTGTCAGTCGCATAGTACTTAGTAGATGTTGTTGTCACCGATTATAGTCCCAGTGAGGAAAATCAGTTCTTCATGAGCAAAAATGCTACTGGAGAAAACTATGTCTATGCTTATTATCATGAGAAAGATGAATTTCAGGAGGAGTTTTTGCCATGGAAACAGCATATTTTTTCATCACTTTAAAAAAATTTGCTGGGATTTTTTATTGGATTGCATGAATTTTTATATCAATTTGGCAAGTATTTGACTTTTTTTAAGAGGGGGGAAGAGAGGAAGAAAGAGAGGGAGAGAAACATTGATGCATAAGAGATACATCGATCAGTTGCCTCTTGTACACCCTCAATGGGGACTTGGCCCACAACCCAGGCATATGCCCTGACTGGGAATTGAACTGGTGACCTTTTGATTGGCAGGCCAGTGCTCAGTTCATAAGCCAGATGATTTTTTTCATCATTTAAATGTGTGTGTGAGTGAACTTATTCTTCACTAAGCATCTAACTAGCATTTTTCTAGGGATGAGAATAAATGGAAGTCAAGATGGACGAGGTCCCTGTTCTCAGCATTTTTTGTTGGTGAAAAATAGCTTACTATCGTTTTTTGTTTATTTGCTGTTTCAGAAGGAGAAGTTCACCACCTGGCTGGTGACAAGAGACCCCAGGACAGAATGAAAACCTGACCCAGTGCTCTTTTGAAAGAAACCAAGACATGTCTGGTCTCTGAGAAGGAGTGGAAGGAGGGCAAAAGGAGCCAAGAGTTCTAATTCCAGAAGGCACAGGTGCTCACAGTGGTCCCAGGGAGGCACTATTGCCCAGAAAGCGTAGGGAAAGTGGTATGCGGGACCACAGCAGGGACAGTGCTGTGTCAGAAGACCTGCCCAGCCCGGCCACTTACCTGGCCACCCAGCCTTTAGAGCAGGGAAGACTTCAATCATGGGCCCCAGGCTCTGCCCCCTAAAAGTTCTGTCTTCCCAGGCAGGGGTGGGGATCCCCTCCTTCTACACCTGTGGGACCACAATTTGCTTCTGCCACTGTCTGGTTGCCAGGTGCTCACCTCTCACCTACCTGTCACAAGCCAGGCTACCATAAGCCCAGTGAGGACATCCCCCCCTCCTTGGGAATTACCCGTTCCTTAAAATAATTCTCCCAAACCATATATACAGACTTTGTCCACGAGGAAAGGCCTTCACCAGGCCATCTTTTAAAATTAAAGCTCATCTTCCATTTGCTCCCTGTGCTCCAACCACACTTGTCTTTTTCTCCTGTTCCACAAATAAGTCATATTTCTGTCGCAGGGTCTTAGCACCTACTCTCCGGCCCCCTTACCCCTGCTGCCTGGAGTGCACATGCCCAAATACTCCAATGACAGGCTTCCCACTGTTCAGGCTTCAGCCGACATATCGCTTCTTCAGAAAGGTCCTCCCTGATCTCCCTATTTAACACTGGTCACCCCACTTGCATCCCAGACACTATATAATACATTTTATTCCGCCCCTCCCTGCCCCATGTTTTCTCTCCCTCCCTTCTGCTTTTTCTTTATTTTCTCATGCCTTGGGTGGAAAGTACTGAGTCAGTCATATAGCTCAACTTAAATATACCATTATTACCTTTTATGGACATTTCTCTCACTGTCCCTTGCTTTCTCTTTCCATCTCCTCCTCCACCTATGCATCTGCCATGAAGCATTTTATATCCTTTGAAATAAGTGCAATATTGTAAAATGTCAGGTGTTGTTTGGTATATATTTTGAATTTTTATTAATAATGTTATGCAATAGACCTCTTCTATTTCTTATATTATGCATTCAACATCAGGTTTTAAAGGCCCATCTATATTTGCTCTACATGCCTCTGTCCACTGCTTCCACTGGCTGGCGTTCTGGGCAGTGTGCATCCACCCCTTGGGACACAGCCGGCTCCTGGCTTCCCTTTGCAGTGAGTGTACTCATCTCTGCCCATTCATGGACTTAGAGGGAACTGATCTGGATGTGTATTCCTATCCAGAGGGAGGGATTGCTGGGTTATGTCCATGTACGGATTTATAAATGCTTCACATATACTAAATCACTCGGTCCTCGCAAGAACTCTGTGATGTGGATGTTATCATTATCTCCATTTTACTGATGAAGAAACTGAAGCACAGACTGGTTAATGACTTTAAACTTGTAGATGACTTCTTCTAGGTGAGTAAGAAGAGCCCCCCAGCGCCACAGGCTTTCTACCGCTCACCCCATTTCCATATGCTCTACACAAATGCCGCTCAGAGATCCACAGCCACCAGCCTGCCCTTTACCTAGACTGTTCCTCCCTGGTTGGTTAATCCTCTTGGCCCTCAGTCTGTGGAAGGGATGGGCCAGGTAGGCCCATTACTATCAGTTCCTCACCTGTCTAGGCTCTTGTATTGCCCTCATGTTATCTAGCCACCCTGGTAGCTGATACTTTGCCAGGCCAGGCAATCATTTGCCTACTGCTGTTGTGATAGAGAGGACAAGGGTCTCAAGGTCTGGGTGGTTCTAAATGCCATTACTAAATGTTATTCTTGCTGAATGTCAAATGTAGCAGAGTATTTTGCAGATGCAGCTGTAAATAGGAAGAACGGGGCAGGAACTCAGTGGGGGGATAAACTAGCCAAGTGCAAAGAAGAAATCAACGTGTAATTGACCACGGTAGTGTATAGAAGCAATGGCTAAGCCTCCCTCCAGGAAATAGAGCTTTGGATAGGAATCTGTCTCCTTTCCTTGCTGTCAGCAAATAAAACTACCTTGAGGCAACCACATCTCATTGTTGACTAGAGCACCCCTTGAGTTCAGTAACAGCTGGGGAGAGACCAACTCCCAACTGTGCCCCCAGTGTACCCCAACAAGGACTTCCTTGATTTTGCCTATCATTTGCCCAAAGCAGATCATACCCACCCTTTCTCTTTGACCAGTTCCTTGTGGTTCCCATACAGATTTACATGGGTTTGAAGATTCATACTCTTCTTTCTTACCTCTGAGGCAACATCAGAGTTGGATTCTGTGGGGGCCTTCTAGTCTTCATAATGTTAATCATGACCTGAAATTATCATCTTTGTTTATTTGTTTACTTGCTTATTGTCTGTTGCCCACACAGTCAGACCTTAAATGCATCATGAGCAAGGGCCTTGTCTATCTTATTTATTTCTGTATCTCCAGCTTCAGTTCGCATATTAGTTAAGAGTGATATAGGAACCCTGGCGAGGTGGCTCAGTTGGTTGAGTGTCGTCCTGTGCATGAGGAAATTATGGTTTGACTCCTGTTCAGGGTGCATGCACATGAGAGACAAGCAATTGTTCTCCCCCCCCCTCTCTCTCTCTCTCAAATCAATAAACAAATCCTCAGGTGAAGATTAAAAGAGTGATATAGAAAATTGCCATGTTTTCTACCCAAACACAGTTGGAAAAATACATTGTGTTCCTTGGTTTCATTTATATAAGTTTCAAGGATCATAAAAATATAAGTATAGCTTTTGTTAATGTAATAAATGAGATTGTAGGTAATATTCTTTATCTCTTTGTGTCTCATGAGGAGAGGTGTATTTGCAAAAAGATGGCTGTTCCATGAAGCAGAATATAGACCAACCATATATAATACTTCATACCTGCAGTTCTCAAAGTGTGGGCAGAAGGCCTTTTGGGGTTCCCAAGACCACCTATTCAGGCAGGGCTCGCGGCATCAAAATCATGTGTGCATAAAACATCTGTTCAAAATGCAGGCCGGATCAATGGATTTTAATGCAACTGAGTGTGAAATGCTCAATACGGACTCAGCTTCCACAGAGCAACCAACGTTTAGGAAACTCCCACTTGTTAAGTTTTGGTGTAGTAACACAGAGGAATGTCTTCACTTATCTGAAAAGACTATTCAGAGACTTCCATTTTCCAATTTCATATCTGTATAAGGTCAATTTTCTTCACATACTTCCACCAGAAGATAGCATACTACAACACACTAAAGTGAGATGCATGTGAATCTAATTGTCTCCCACTGGGCCAGGCATTAAAGAGATTTCTAAAAATGTAAAACAGTACTGTCTTCTCACTACACCTTTTTTTTGTTCTGAAAAATATACTAATGTTTAAATAAAATTCATCTTTTTTATCACTATGTAATAGGTTTATTGTGGCCACTTTAAAATGAATTAATAAATATTTTTTTAAATTCTCAGTTTTACTTTCTAATACAGTAACTATCAATAGATGTCACCCAGCAAAAATAGCTCTTCAGGTTCTCAATAATTTTTAAGAGGGTATTCTGAGCGTAAAAAGTTTTAAAACTTCTACTTTATTCCATTGGAGGGAGCTGAACATCAAGTCTATCAACTAGTTGTAGAGAGTCACTTCTCAGAGCCTGGAGTCTTGATTTTTAAGATCAAGTTTTTATATCTTAAATAGATCAAGTTCAGGTGCTCCCCCTCCAGGAGCACTACGTAGGCTTTCCCCCTCCCCCTCCCCCCAGGCATCTTTGCCTTTCTCTCTCCTAAGCTCCAAGGGCTGTAACTTGTTTCTTGAGCCCAAGCAGCCCAGCTGATTCATTTCTACTGTCTCTATAACTTTCTAAATACACTTTCTCTTATCATTTGAAATGAATAAATAAAATTCAGTTCCAGAAGAACTGAAAACAATAATTTTAAAATAAGCCATTTGTATCAATATTACTATGGAACAAACTTCCACAAAATCTCCGAGGTATATGACAATATTTGATGTAGCTCCAAGATCTAGGTGTGGAGCACCAACAGCCCTGAAGCCCAGGCTTTCATGGGCGCATTTCCATTCCTGCTGTTGGCCTCATGTGTAAGGGAGTGAACGCCAAGTGCTTGGGCACCAGCACGGGGAAGGGCTGGGCCTCCAAGGCCCCACCACACCAACAGCGCGCTGCTGACACACAAGCCCACCTCTCCTGTTGCCGGTGCTCACTCAGTGTTGGAGGTAAGGGACTGCTCCCTTTACTTAGGTTTCCGAAGCTTAGGAGAAGCCTCAAAAACATTTTTTAAAATTGAACCTGAACTACTTATGTATGAAAATGGACACTGAATCCCTAAAACTCTGCCTTTGCCAAATTTTCAAGTTAGTGATTCAAGCCAGCTACTTTTATAACTCCCTCTCAATAAAAGTTCTGTAAAACTACAAAACCAACTTTTTAAAATAGTGCCAATCTGTAAATGATAAGAGTTATACAAGGGTGGTCTCTAAAGTACTTTTTTTTGCAGTTAGATTACGGCACAGTTAATAGAGTGAGAATAGTAATTATAAAGTATATTATGTCGGTTCACCCAAGGGGGACTAGTTTTGCCACTCAACAAGGTGTGGCACACTTCTGAAGAAATGTGTCTCTTCTAGTACCTAATTGTATTCATTGTACTGTGGATTGGGCTAGAGAGAAAAAAAGAATAAAGAAATTAATTAAAAACATAAACTCAGAGGCAACACAAGAAATAGATACCTCATAAACGACACTCTCCTCGACAATTTCATGGCTCTAAGAAAAGGAAGAAAATGCTTATATTTAGATGAAAATTTCCCCAAGTAGTTTGAAATTCTTTAAAAGGAATCCCTGTAGTCCTGTTATGTGAAAGATCAATATTTTCTTCTCATTTTGTGCATAAATTGAATGTTTCTGGTGAAATAACAGGATAAAGTCAAAGTTGTTTAATTATTTGACTCGCTTTAGCATTATTTGAATGGTCTTGATTAATTGATCACTGGCAGTGGAACAATGGAGAAACAGTCTTCAGTTTATTGCCATTTACTAGTGCCTGTCATGTGTTAAACGTGAGGGAATTCTAGGGTGATAAACCTAGTCCTCGTTTCACACGGATCCTATAGTCTCTTTGGGGAGGTAGTTAGTATATATTACACACACACACACACAGAGAGAGAGAGAGAGAGAGAGAGAGAAAGAAGACATTAAAATACAAGTTCTGAAATGCCACAGAGAGTAGTTGAGGATGGAGTGGTGTTTTCAACTAAACACCCATTAAGCTTCAACCTGTGTTGAACGTCATGTTATCTACATGGGGTTACCCTCACCCCCAGCTCCAGGATGATCCCCAATCAGTGCACATCAATCAAAGTAATCCAAGTCTCTGGCACAAGCAATAGGTCCTGGCACTTCATGGGTTCCCAGAGCTGTCCACAGGGGAGCCCAGAGCAGGGGGCTCGGGACTCTGAGGGACTCTGGGAGGCAGATGCTCTCCCTCCTTCTGAACGAATGTGTTACATGGGTGTGAGGTCTGGACCTGTTTCTTGACACTGTTGTGTTTGAGGATCTGCCCAACACAAGCATATCAGTGGGGACAAAGTGCCTTTCCACTCTGAAACACCGGGGCCAGGCATGCAAGTCCAAGGCAGCTTGGCTGCTAAGACACAGGAAGGTCTCTTCCCTGCGTGGCCACCACATCCACCTGCACCGTGCTGTGAGTCCCAGCCTAGTGCCTCAAAGGAGCAGGGACGGTGTAAAATTCATTTCGATAGTGGCAGTGGTGACAGCAGCAACACCCAGTGTCCCATAGCAGCAGTTTCCAGGGTGGCACCTAGTACCCTGCACCCGGGGACAGAACCTAGTGCCACCACAGCACTGTGTCTACCAGGCTGGTTCCGCAGCCTAATTTAGGCCATGGTTCCTTCTCCCCAGCGTTGTGTTACCCAGTACAGTTTCAAAACATTGATTTCCTTAGTGAGTCAGAATCAATTTTTTGTGCTTAAACTGAGAACCCTCCATTTACCAAAACATTCCTTTTTATTTAGACAATAAAATAAGCTGGACTTTCTGTTACTGGAATTCAGATGCACCCTAACTGTTATAGGAGTATTGACAGTAAGTGTCCTCAGAGCTCTGAGCAATAGCAGGTTGTAAGGGCAGGGCTTGTGTGCACTGAACTCAGCCCAGTGCACCTACGGCGGTACCTGTGGCAGGGAACAGTGACAGCACAGAAAGAACTGCAGGTCTGAACTTAGCTCTGTGGCCTGGGTCCTCCTGGAACCCAGGTGAGCATCACGCACTTGCTATCACCCTTTTAGTTGTGGGTCAGGCACGTAGGAAGAATGATGAGTAACTTACTCTTTCCAATCACTCTTCACTCTCCTCACCCCAGCCAAATCCTGCTTTGATATTGTTGGCTAGGGGTTTGCAAACCCGTCACTGTGCTGGTCAGTCCAGCAAGGTTGGCAGTCTATGGTCTAGACTTTTGAGGGACAGAGCTAGTTCTGAGATGCCCAGGAAAGTTTCTCCCAGTTGGCCCCTATCCAGATGAACACGCTTGTGGAGTATCCCCTGGGCACAGGGGTCGGTCATTCAGTGTTGAGGCCTGTCATAGGGCCAGCAGACCATGAGTTTATGAAGCAATGCCACCATCCAAAGTAAGTAAGTGATGTTTAGAAATTAATTCAGAATGTGAGGGCGATCTGGCTGCAACATTTATCATGGCTGGTCTGTCTGACTAGGCGGTGTCCCCTACCTCCCTCACCATTCCACCTGTACACTCAGTCAAAGAAAATGTTCATCCTCATAGAGGAGGACCTTCCCTGACCAAGGGTATTCTAGTAGCTCCCCTCACCTGCCAGGACCTCCGAACACGCTCCCGGCCCATGTGTAGGGGAACGCAGGGCAGTCAGTCAAGTCCCCAGACTCCAGACACATGCAAATGAGGCGCTTCCTGCAGCCAGTTGCTACTGTTTGTTTCTTTAAAAACAATTTGTTAAAGAACTTGACTTGAATAAATAAATAGTACCTTCATCACTATGGTTATTATTCTGTGTTTCTAATTGCACTTAGATTTTGACTTAGTTATTTCTTACTATCTTTTTAGCTCTTCGATGCCTTTAAGATATATTTTTTGTAATTTAGCCAGAATTTGAGGTTATTTTGCATTAGAAAGTGGTCCGAAATATCTATATGGTAACTATATGGTCAAAATTGGAAATATTCTGTTAAGTTTTTAATTCTATTATTATATTTCCATTCTTATAAGTTTTAGTCTTTACGTCCCTTTGACATTTAAAATGATTATTAACTGCGTATGTTTTTCTTTTTTTATCTGCACGTATCTTCAAGCCTGCCTTACATGTTTCTAAAATCGTTAAACATAGTCACGTTATATTTTGCATTTGATATCCCATATCCGAGACATTTGGGGTGCTCTTCCTGCCAGATCTTGCTCGAGGCACCTTGTTTCATAGGATGTTCAGTGTTTTTGACCGAGGACTGTTTATTCTTTGGAGTGTGTGTGTGTGTGTGTGTGTGTGTGAGTTTCTAGAACTCATTTAAAAAGTCCATAAATTCAAAGAGCCTTCTCCACCTTCTCCACTCCCGCGCTCACCTCTATAACCCCTAGAAGGAAAATGCCGAGGAGGACAAATTTAAAAACATGTGCATGCACACACATCTGTGTTTATGATATGATGTCAGCTTAACGGAATGACGTGGAAGGATGCTCCATATGTTGTTAGCACAGGTACGTGGGCCTGGGGGTGAAGGCAAATGCGGAGGGAGAGTGATGTGAGTGATGAGGAGAAGGAGGGTGGGGAGTAGCAAAGCGAAAGAGAGCAAAAGATGCAAAAATTCATGGATCCATCTAGGAATTTTTATAGATGTATATATGCGGAAAGAAAGCTTAAAATAAAATGTATACATTCAAAGTAAAATAATTGAAAACTAAATGAAAAAGTAGATTCAGAGAATAATGCCTGTGGCCATGTTCAAGGATGATTCAATTTTAGGAAATATATCAAGGTCATTAAATATACTATATTGACTAATTAAAAGTAAATAATCTTATGTTATAAATACATATCTTTAAAAGAAGCATTAGTAAAATTCAGGCACCATTCCTAATATATAAAGAACTTCTAAAGTTGGGGGAAATCAGCAATCAATGAAAAAATAAGCAAAAGATCTAAAGAGGCAAATTACAGAAGAGGAAAGGCAAGCGGCCAATACATTTATATGAAAAAATTAAATTTTCACTAAGTCGTTAAGGAGGCACAAATTAGGGACTTCAACCTTCATTTATCGTAACTGCAGCAAATACTCTCTTGTCCGATTCTGGCTTTTAGAATTTTAAAAGTTGTTTTCTTAATTGACAGAAATGTAAAATGTTTCTTGTGTATATAGATTTGTCATTCTTATGAGTTTGATACCATTTTATACCCAAGATTCACAAAAATGGAAGAGGTTATGTTATAATAGTGTCAGCAAGGATGCGAGGAAATCAACATTCTCGTCTCATGTTGCTTATTGGGGGGGTTGTAAACAACAGATTTTGAAATATAATCAGGCAACAACTATTAAAACATTAAACATGTTTATCTTTTGAACTTTTGAACTTGCCGTCTCATTTTGAGAAATCTATACTGCAGAAATGAATAAACTGGGTAGTAGAAGGACGTTTCTTGCAGCCCAGTTTATAATATGTAACTCCATGGGAAGTGGAGAGAATGGACACAGCTTAATATCCATCAGTAACAAAATGATATATTCTATGGAGATTTACAAAATTGAAGCATTTTCCCTAATTCTTTACATTGTGTTTACATTGATTACTGTATTTGGAGGGATGGCCATAATATACTATTACGTGAAGAAAGGAAGATACAGGATGTTATAGATAATATATTGTTTTTTGCTGGTCCAGGATTCACTAACTTGCCTGGTGAAACAGAATCTGAGTTTTCTTTTTGAAAGTGTTATGAACTGGAACCCTGTTCTGCACCCCGCAACGTGATGCTGTTATGTGGTGGGACCTTTGAGGGGTCCTTAGTTCATGAAGGTGGAGTCCTCACAAATTGTACCCTTGTAGAGAGAGTCATGAGCTCTCTCTCTCCCTCTTCCCATCTCTGCCTTTCCCTCCTCACCCCTTCTTCTCCGTCCCAGCCCCTCTCCAGCTATATGGACGCCTGGAAGAGTATCATCACCAGACATGTTGATGTTGAACTTCCCAGCCTCCAGAACTGAGAAATAAATGTTTTTTCCAGTTTAGAGTATTTTTGTTATGGCATCACAGACTAAGTCAGGGAGCCTATTTTCAATCCATGAGCACCTAGGACACTTGCCTGGATGGTCACAGTCAGAGCATTCCTTGGGCCACAGTGATTGATTCGGGGATGGCCATTTAATTCCTATCAGAGGCAGTGAGTGCAAAATCCCAGAACTTACATTGATCTGTGGAAAGACTAGCATGCTCTCTTTTCTCCCGGGTTTCAAACTATGAAGATACAAGCCTGCAGCTGTGGCTCCCATCTTGCCACCACAAGGGGAGACTTGCCCAATAACAGACTAACATAGAGAAAAACAGATACTGATTTGAGGCCCTAGATCCAGCTATGCTTGAAGCTTTTCAGTTTTGTGAACCAACAAACCCCTGTTTTTACTTAAACTACTTTGTTTCTGTGAGTTGCAACTGAAAGAGTCCTGATTAATATATGTAATAATGGGCGTGACTTGATTTTGACTTTGTAAAACAGAGCCTTCCCACTTATGCATGAGTGCTTGTGTAAGTGCACATGTACACATGTTTAGTGTAGGGGAGGCACACTAAGGTGTGAACACTGGCTTTCTCGTGGGGAGGGCACTAGAGGGGGTGTAGGGGAGTTTAACACATTTTTCTTTATACACGTCTGTTTGTATCTTTTGTAATTTTTAAGCCTTATACATTTTTTAAATAGGTGCCATATATTTTATGTTTTTCCAAGTATGAGATTTTATATGGGGGACGTGGTGGTGGTGGGCAATGACACAAGTGACCTGGGAAAAGAAAAAGACTTAACATTTGATACTAGAAACTTTCTTAAAAATCCCCACCCGAGGACATGAGCAGTGATTTTAGAGAAAGAGGAAGGGAGGAAGAGAGGAATAGAAACATCCATCAGTTGCTTCCTACATGCCCCCCACCAGGGATGGACAGAAACCCAGGCATGTGTCCCGACCAGGCATGGAACCCATAGCCTTTTGGTGCATGGTCAACAAACGGGGCCCCCTGGCCAGGGTTCTTTTCTCTTATGGAATCCATCCCATAAGAAACCATAATTGATTTTATTGATTTACATTTTAAAACAAATAATCATATTAGCCTATGAAAACTTAGAAGAGCTTTTCCTAGTGAATTGTTGACTTCAGAACTGAAATATAATTATCGTTCTGTATAGCTTTATCTTGATTATAAATTATTGACAATCTTGAAATGCCCTTCTTCCTAGCTAACCTATTATACATAAAACATCAACCCACTCTACTTAGAAATAAGAAACAAGATTTTTCCCTAGTGATTAAAATGCATGCCTCCAAGTTGTGAAAACAAAAAAGTAAATTATTTGATGATTGACCTGGAAATTGTCTTTATCAAATTCAAATTCTGAGTTAATAAACTAATTTTAAGTTCTTAATCATAACCTATTTTGAAATATGTTTTAAATGATTACTTATGAAAATGTTCAGGACTTCTTTCCACACTGGCACTTTTCATTATTTCATTAAAAATGTAACCAAGTGTCTGATCATCCCAAAAGATCAAAAATCTTTGGTTTCATAATTTTATGAAGATACAATTTGGAAGGATATGTTGTTATTATAGTGCTTATACCTGCATTATTTAGTAAGATGGTTTCTTTAAGATTTTATTTCTTTATTTTTGGAGGAAGGGGAAGAGAGGGAGAAAGAGAGAAACATCCTTGTGTGAGAGAAACACCCATTGGTTGCCCCTGTCACGCCCCCACCTGGACACCTGACCAGCAACCCTGGCGAGTGCCCTGCCCAGTCAGTGAAATAAGTAAATAATGCCTACTGACAGTGCACAATAATATGTAATACTTTTTCTCTTACAGAATCCATCCCATAAGAAAGCATAATTGATTTTATTGATTTACAGCACTGTCAGTATTCTTGTAATGTAAAATTTAGTGACTAGGCTGAACATTAAATTTTAACCTCAGAATCACCATCAATCTTTTATTTAGATCTGAGAAGCTCCTGGGGTGGGGTTCTTACAACAGCGGAGTCTTCAGATGGTTCTTGCACGGAGCAATTCGCCTTCAGTGTGTTATGTCCTCACTCACAAATCTGTAAGCGAAAGTATTGCCTATTATAATGGAACTCATGTGACAAAATAGTTTTTCACTTTGCATCAGAGTAAGAATTATGTTGCTTTGACTAACAGCTTACAGTTTTCTCTCTGATTTATTAACTGTAGCCAAGTCTTTAATTTCCGCGAATAACTAAAAATGCTGTTCTTCTAATCTTCTGCACTGAATTCTGGGCCATGCAGAGATTAAGTGAAGTGACTCCAAACCTAACACCCTGTAATTACAGAATGTCTGTTTAGGTTGGCGGTTGGTCATCTTTTCCCCTCTGCTTCTAAGTTGGGAAAAGAGTTTTCTGAACTGCAAATTAAGAAAGTCTTCACTTGTTCATCTGTGGTAAAGCAAACAAGAGGTTTAAAGAGGCCATCTATTTAGCTACCATTTGTGATGTTTGATCTCAGATTAGGCCTGGGTTTACAAAAGAGGTCTGCTAAATTTAGAGTGCGCAGGATTCTTTAAGATGGCATTACTCCATGGTGGTCTCTTCCGATAGCCTCTACTGAATGGTTTGTGATTAGGGAAAAAAATGTGAATATTTTAAACTCTGACAAGTTTGAGAACACAGTTTTGGAGGGAATAGGAATATCTATAAATTGGTCAAATAACTTACTAAAGGACTTCTTTTTACTGGATTCTTTATTTTTAAGAAATTTAAATTTTTAAAAAAAAATTACACTGACCTACAGTGTTATGTTAGTTTCAGGTATATAGAGTGTTTATTAGAGATTTATATACCTTACAAAGGGATCCCCCTTATGAGTCTAGTACCCCTTGGACACCCTACATACTGCAGTCCTTACAATATTACTGACTGTGTTCCCTGTGCTGTGCTGTACATCCTGTGACTTTTTATAATTGGCAATTTGTACGCCTTCCCTTTTTCGCCAGTCTCCCCAATCTCCCTCCAACCTGACAGTCATTAAAAGGTTCTCTGTACCTATCAGTTTGTTGTTCTGTTTGTTCATTTATTTTGTTCTTTAGATTCCACATATAAGTAAGTCATATGGCATCTGTCTTTCTCTGTCTGACTTATTTCTCTTAACGTAATACTCCCTAGGTCCGACCATGTTGTTGGAAATGGTAAGATTTCATTCTTTTTATGGCTGAGTAGTATTCCGTTGTGTATATGTACAACCTTTTCTTTCCCCACTCATCTGTTGTGGAGGACCGCTTTGTTTTGGGCTGGCAAATGTGACTCAGCTCTGTATGGAAAGCCTACAGAAGTGAGGTGGTGGCAGGAGTCAGCCCTCCAAACCGAGTTTTCTTGTAGGAATCAGGCCTAGAAAATGCATACAGACTGTTATGACTTGCTCTTGCTGAAACGCCCTCACCCTGGTCTGAAACAGTAAATGTGTATTGTCTATGTTCAAGGTAGTTTCCAAAGCCTGCGTGAATTTTCCTAAGGACGGAGCTAATCAGCTCGCCACCTTTCCCTTCTGCGTGTGTTATTTTCATTTCCTTGATCGAACCTAAAATGTGGACAGTAATATCCCATGTAATAGATAATAAATCCTTCGTTGATGTTAGACCCAAGAAAAACAATAAAAGTCTGTCTCCCTCAAGGGTTGAGGTGCTCTCCCCTTGAGAGAGTGGCTGTGCCGTCCCCCTTTTCTTACAGGACTGCTGTTTCCTGTGCATTGTTTTCATCTTCAGTCACAACAGGTAGACACTGCTGGCTGGAGTCTGCCACAGGCACTCAGGTTGTTTCCACGCTTGGCTATGGTAAGTAATGCTGCAGTGAACATAGAGGTGCATATGTCTTTTTTGTTTAGTGTTTTGGGTTTGTTTGGATAAATACCCAAATCTGGAGTTGCCGGGTCCTTCTTTATCTCTTGTTAATAGCCTTTGCTTTAAAGTCTATTTTGTCTGAGGTAAGTATTGCTACCTCGGATATTTTTTCATTTCCACTTTCACGAAATATTTCTTCCATCCCTTTACTTTCAGTCTGTGTCATTTGATCCGTAGACAGCAAATGCAAGGGTCTTGTTTTCTTATCCATTCAATCCCTTTGTCTTTTGATTGAAGCAGTTAAACCATTTGCATTTAAAGTAATTGTTGTTAGATATGAAATTATTGTCATTTTATTATTTCTATTTTCTATCTTGCCCCCTCCCACTTTTTTCTTCTTCAAAAATCTCTTTAGCGTTTCTTGTAATACTGGTTTGGTGGTGATGAACTCCTTTGGCTTTTTCTTGTTTGGGAACTAAACAACTTCCAAATCACCACCTATGATTGTTAACCAATTTATAAGGAAGCTGGTTTTACCTCCTTGGCTGGTGAACCTGTTGCTACCACTGACCAGCACCCAAAGGAAGACCACGTGACGCATTACCGTAATGGCCTGTGTAAAGAAACCCCCAGGGAGGGAAGACTTAGCACTCCAAACTCATTTCTAATTAGAGTGTGATGAAAAGAAACTGTGGAGTCACACCCGGAAAAGGGGGGCCAGGAGGGCTGCTGGCCTGTCTGGGGCAACCTGTAGTCGACCAAGCTCTGCATCAGCATATGAAACAAAGCGTTTTATATCCTGTTTGGGTGTTTACATGTGTAAACTCACCGGGAGTGGTGGGGCTCTATTGGCCGGGCGTCCTGCCGCAAAGCGAAAGGTACCCAGTTTAATTCTGCTCAGGGCATGTGCCTGGACTGTGGGTTTGGTCCCTGTCGGGACGCATACAAGAGGGAATGAATTGATGTTTCTCTCTCACATCGCTGTTTCTTTCCCTCTCTTCCTCCCTCCATTCCCCTCTCTCTAAAAATAAATAAATAAAATATTTTTAAAAACGTGTGAACTCTCAAACGGACCTAGAAGAGGACATTTCCTAGATTAAGAATTTGACACTTTGTTTTAAGAGGGACTACGATGGGTAATGTGACCTTCCACCTTAGAGGTAGTATTATTAATTAATGAAGGGTATTAGGTTAGTTTTATTTTTATAACTCAGATAAACTTAAAGAAATGTCTTGTTGGCCACTGAAAGTGGGAAAACATCTACAATGCTGTGTTTTACTGCCTGTTGCTTCCTCTGCGTGGAGAGCCTGCCAGGAGCAGGGTGAACTGGAAAGGTAAAGACACAGAGCCAGGCAGACAGACAGACCTGCGTTCATATTTCAGCTCTACAGTTACTGGCTAGATGATAGCAAGCATGAAACTTACCCTCTCTGTTTCCTCGAATGTTAGGTGGAATCAATGATAATGATACCGGAGGGTTTGTGGAGATAATGAAGTAACATATGCAAGGTGTCTAGCACTTAGTAGACGCTCCAAAACGTTGCTTTTCTTCTTTCTCTGTGTCTGCCTGGTAAATCACTCGTCCTTAAGATGATTCAACAATTCTCTTGCCTGCCAGCTAGCAAGACCTTTGTCTTATTGTGAAAACGGAAATGTTAAAGTGGAGTTGGGATATTGTTCCCAGGTGGTCTTTGGAACACTTCCTTGTGTTTCCTCTAAAAGACACCGAATAAATTGTCTTCAAACAGCCAGAACTCCTCCAGAAGCTGGAGTAAGAAGACCACTTGGATCTTCGAAGTACTGGGACCCCGAGTCAGTTCAGGATGATCTTGTTTTCTTTTGTACAATCCAGGCCTAAGTTCTGTAATGTCAACTGACATAAAAAGGCGCCTGCCTTTATAACTGACTTCCAAGCCTAGTAACATCTTCACTGAAGAATCTCCCCAGTTGATTTGCTTGTTGCTCTAATTTTCCACCTGCTGTTTGCCTGACTAAGAGATCTGCTCCATCTGTGGAACCAGTGACCACACACACAGACTCAGGTTGCTGTGGCAGCCGTCCTCCGACAGACTTTCCTCCTCCGCCTGGGAACTTCAGGGTGACCCTCGCGGCTCCGCACACATGTCTGTCGTACTCCAGTGGAGATGAACTGGTAAATCAATATTTTTGATCTGCTTTGCTGCTAGAAGTCAATGATCTGTCACAGTTCTTGCCCAGTTCACCTAGTCATCGTGGTTTAAATGTTTTTAGCTTTGCTTAAAGTGTTGGGTTAACTGTTTGAGTAACACACCTCAGCGATAAACGTCGAAGTATGACTTGAGCACATTTGACTACACTTTTGCACAACCCAGAGCACACGTGATTTTATGCTTAATGTTTAATCTGACTATATCTTTTGCAACTATCCTCCAGGATTTTTCCTGTGTTTTCTCTCTGGGGAGGTTTTTACTGGTAATCATCCTATTGTGAATCACCTTAGGAACCCTTCAGTTTTGCCAATCATTCCTTCTAACCTGTAGACCAAGCATAGCTTGCTTTAAATGATACTAAATAAGATGCTGTGGTTCTATCAAGTCTTTGATATTCACATCTGAATTTAATCATCTGTAGGTTTTCATGAAATCAACATCTCACTTCTACAATTGTGTATGACAAACAATTCCCTGTCATAATTTTTACATTAAATAAAGGAACCCTCAAATCAATTTTCTGTTGTGTCTGTGATGTCATCACTTGATGGTTTGTCAGAATTGGCCACCTTTTTCTGTAAAGGGTCAAATTGTAACTATTTTAAGCTTTGCAGGCCATACAATCTCTGTTTAACTGCACAACTCTGCCATTGAAGTAGTTACAGGCAATTTTTAAATGTGTGGGCATGGCTGTGAGCCAAGGTAACTTTACCTATAGCTATTGAAACTTGAATTTCATATAATTTTCACATGTCATAAACTATTATTCTTGTTTTGATTTTTTCTAGCCATTAAAAAATATAAAAACCATTCTTAGCTGTGAGCTGTATAAAACCAGGCAAAAGGCCAGATGTGCTCTGTAGCTGTGATTTTCTGACTACAGTGGAGTGTATGGCCAGGAGCAGATCAAAGTTTCGTGGAGATCTCCCTTTATGATGTGGGAGAGGGGTGCTTCTTTAAGGAAAAGAACACAAAATTACCAATACAAAATTATATAGAGGGCCTCAGGAGGGACCCAGACAGACGAGAGGCCCTTGAAAACTGAGCCTCTGTGTGCCCTGGTGATTCAGCTTCTGGTAGAGCTTGGAGAGCTCTGCTGCAGAGGGTCCCCATACCTGGCTAACCGTTGGCGATATCCAGAGAGTTTTTCTAAGGACCGTTGCCAGAACCCAAACAGATTTCCCGAATTAGAGTCTCTTAGGTCAGAGCCTAGGAATCAGCTGTACTGTAAACTCCCTAGGTAATCACTATACAACCAGGTTTGTAAATCACCATTTTACTAACCATTTTGTAATAGTTAATGATTCCATTAGAAGTGGCATCAGAAAAACATTTATTGCCTTAATTGTGTAGACTGCCCAGAAATAAATGTTAACTATTGTTATTGATCCTTAGACCAAATGTACAGTTTTATCAAGAGAACGCTATTGGTACATTGTCTTGACACAGCGTATTTGCACACAAACCCTCATGCCAGTCAAGCTACACTCTTTCTAGGGACGGTTAACCCATTCAAATGGCTCTGCACCATTGGGACTCTGTTTACTATTTCTATATATTAATCTTTTTTAAAGATTTTATTTATTTATCTTTAGAGAGGAAAGGAAGGAAGGAAGGAGAGAAGGAGAGAAATATCAATGTATGGTTGCCTCTCGTGAGTCCCCTGCTGGGAACTGGCCCGCAACCCAGGCATGTGCCCTGACTGGGAATCGAACCGCGATCCTGTGGTTCGCAGGCCTTCGCTCAATCCACTGAGCTACACCACCAGGGCTCTATATATTAATCTTTATTTTTAAAACTATTTTTTAAATCTCAGATCTTTGAATTGGCATACATTTCAGACCATCCATAAAGTAAATAAATCAGTGTTGAAGAACATTTGATACTTATATCATCACGGTTGGGGGAATCAGTCTATAAGCCTATGCATAAAGGTGGAAGCTGTGTCACCTGTCGTTTCCTCATTAAATGCCAAATTTATAGACGCCTATTTTCATAAACATTAAATTTTCGAATATTTCTACGATGTTTTGAGGGTTCTTCACAGTCAAACTTCGGTAGCTGTCTGTAGAGTAGGTTCATTCATTCCTGTCTTAAGTTATGAATGCATTCATTTGACAAGTGTTACATGACCTCCTGCCACACGCTGCGTGGTGTGCGGGATGCTGAGGATCCAACTCTGCAGTCCCACGGCTCAGATTCTAATGAGGGGAGAGTGATGACAAACAGGCGATTTCACAGGGTGATGGGTGGGGTGTGGGAGACAAAACAGGGTGAAGGCATGGTAAATATATGAGTGTGTGGAGGGCAGGGGCGGCCACATAGATAATCACAGGTGGCAGTGAAAGGCGTCAAGGAGTCAGAGCTGTGCTCTCCAGCGCGGGGGAGACTGGAGGTCTTGAAGAGTGGCGAGAGCCACATGTTGAAATGATATTTGGGATATAATGGGTTAAATTAAATATAACTAAAAATTTCATTTGATTTTTTTTAACCTTTTTTAATGTGGGTACTAGAAAACTACATGTGTAGTTTGTATTTTTTTTCTATTTGACCACATGGATGTAGAAAGAAAGTTAATTCCGTTCCAGTTTTTTTCCAGAGGGCACATATGCCCCCAGGACCCCGGGTGCGTTGCTAGGCTCTTAAGAGCTTGAGCTAATAGTTATATTAGTGTTAACACACTAAAATGTTCAGAACGGTTATCGTGTGCCAGGCACTGAACGATAGAGCTTTACATGCATTCACTGAATCCTCACACTACTGTGAAGTGGGAAATGTTTCTAACCCCATCTTTCACAGGAGGGCAGGGAGGTCCAAAGTGGGTCAGGCAGCTTCCTACGCTGCCCAAGACCATGAAATAGCGGCGCAAAAATTGAACTGCGCCCAGGTCCCACCTGTAGGAGGAGAGGGGCGGAGGAGCAGGCAGGTTTGAGACTCCCACGGGAGCGGCCCAGCCTCTGCGGGACTGGAAGCTCGGAGCCACAGACTCACAGCGCGGGTGGGCCGTGCGGGGGTTCCTGCGGGAGGCAAGCCGGGGCCTTTGGGGGACCTCTACCGCTTGGAAGTGGTCTCACCATCTCCAGGTGACCAGGGTGTGTGCCTTGGGGGCATGTGTGTCCACAGCTCTTTGGACTTCTCTCCCCGCGGGGCAGGATCCCCGCTCTCGCTCCAACTCTGCGCACCCTTGTGGGCTCCCCGCTTGTAGGAACTTGGTCTGCGCCTCCGCGGGCTGCCCCCTTGCGCAGGCACCTAGCTCCGAGGCCGCAGCGTGGACAGTGGGGACAAAGCACCAGAGAAAAACCCGCTGAGCGCTCTCTCTCTCTCTCTCCCTTGTCTACACTGTGCTTGACAGTTGTCTTGTCACAACTATTTATGGGACTAGATGGCATGGACCGGGAGACGAAAGTTTACTTTTAAAGGTACCTTGGTATTCATAGGACGAGCTTCATTTTGTTACGCCCAGCGGGAAAGAGAGAACCTCCTCCTCACCAGCCTGAGACTGGCTCACAGGACAGTTGTGACTCATCCCTCCAGGACGGCTCTCTCTGCGCCCGGAGGAGGGAATGGTGGCCCCCCGAGGCCAAAGGGATTCTGTGAAACAGCAGGGTGGGAAACACAGTGTGGAACCGCCACGTGGTGCCAGGTAAGTCCTCCGATCTTTCTTTTATAACTCTCCTCTCTCAGTTCGTTTGAAGCTAGTTCCACCTGTAATAATACACCTGGAGGAAAAGTCCCCTGTTTTCCACCTTTTGCCCGGGATCCCCGTGCCTGCCTCTGTGATAAATCAGCACCTGTACTGCAACCAACTTAACACCTGGGGAAACGTGTTAGGTGACACCAAAGAGCAAAATTAGAGGCTTCTGGAAGGATTTTGCATCTGCCATCGTTTATATTTGGACCTTTCTCTGAGAGCTAAAAGTGACAAAAAGAAAACACAAAAATTTTTTAAAAAGGCAAATTAAAATTTTAAAAATCAAATCAAAACAAGAATTGATGAGGGCACGCATCTTCTTCTTACTTCAGGTGCAAGACATGGCCGTTTTCTTACAGCTGGAGTATTATGTGGAAATATCTGTAGAAATGTTTATTTCCTTAAATAATTTCTTTCTGTGCTTTATGGCATTTCTGTGTAATGAAAGTAAGAATATGAAGGAAATGTAAATTGATACCTATAGATTACCATCAAAACAAATTTATAGTGGTTAAGGATGAACTAACACAGTGAACCAGTGAATTACATGCTGAAATAAATACCTACTCGGGTCATTTTGAATTAATAATGTAGGTCTCAGAGAATTACATTTGGTACTGATAAATGTTCACATGCCGTCTCCCTAACTCTCAGCTGTTCACGTGCACTTTCACAGTTACGGAGGTTCAAGGTGGGGAGGACGTAGGTTATGTGAGCAGACAAGATACGGGACTCCTTTGATTAATCCTACAATTTTAGGAAGTACTCATAAATTGTGCAGGTAATCAGACTTTTAAAATTTCCACCTTCTTTTAGGAATTCCTTCAGCTCTTGAGAAAAAATAGAAGTCAGAAACTGATAGCGATTTTCTGAGGCAGAGAAAAACAAGTGATTTATACATGAGTCAGAGGTCATGTTGTATCCATATGTAGGATTTCCTTTCCGTTCACGTTGCACATTTTGAGTGAGTGAGCATACTCTGCTCCTTTCTCTTTTTCCTCTGCTGTTCCCATTATGCATATGCTACACCTTTTGTCGTCCCACAATTCTGATTTTGTTGTCCCACAATTCTGAAATATTCTGTTCATCCCTTTCTCCTCTCCCAATTTTTTCCTTTTCTTTTCAGTTCTACTGATGTATCCTAATTCACTGATTCTTTCCTTAGTTGTGTACCTAGTCTACTAATGAACCTGTCAAAGGCATTCTTTATTTCTATCACAATGTTTTTGATTTCTAGCATTTATTTTTATTCTTTCTTAGAACTTTCATATCTTTGCTTACAATTATCCATCTGTTGTTCCTACTGGCTGTCTACCCCCTCCACCTATTAGAGTCCTCTACCCCCTCCACCTATTAGAGTCCTTAGCATAGTTTTTTTTTTAAGATATCTTTAGAGAGGAAGGGAAGGAGACAAAGAGAGAAGTATCAATGTATGGTTGCCTCTCGTGAGTCCCCTGCTGGGAACTGGCCTGCAGCCCAGACATGTGCCCTGACCGGGAATCGAACTGCGATCGTGTGGTTCGCAGGCCCACACTCAATCCACTGAGCTACACCAGCCAGGGCAGCATAGTTGTTTTAAACTTCCAATTTGATCATTGCAATGTCTTTGCCTTACCTGAGTCTGGTTCTGATGCTTGCTCTGTTTCTTCAAACTATGTTTTTTTGCCTTTTAGTAGCACTGTGATTTTTTAAATTGAAAGACAGTCATGATGTACCATGTAAAAGCAATTGAGTACCAGTTCCTGCAGAGGTTTCTGCTCATGGGTTCCTAACGTGGCAAATTGTAATTCTCTGTATCTACCTGTCTGTAGCTCCACTTTTGAGGAGGTAAAGTATGGTTGAGCTCACCGCTCAACCTCACCGCTCTGAGAGATCTAGGAAGAGTTGTTGATTTTTCAGTTTGTCGGGATTTTTAATTGTTGTTAGGGTAGAGTGACAATTGCTAGTTCCTCACATCCCAGAGGAGAAACTGGAACTCTTCTATATTCTTTAATTGCAGCAATTGGAAACCTCTGGCTAACTGAAGGGAGGAAAAATAAGAATAACAAAAAAATTATTTATTTGCGGCTAGGGGTAGCTCACAGAATTGCATAAAGACGTATATAGGGGAGTCGTGGGAAATTTGGAATGCAGAGAAGCCCTGCACTTGCAGGCTGACCTTGGATCCCATGCTCACCCACACCCAGGAGAGCATACCCACCAGTTCAGCAGAGGGGTTCTTCCTAAAAGAAAGTTCAGGGTGTTCCTGGAAGGAGCAGGGGGCCTGCATGACAGAAATGAGGACCTTCGTCCAGGGAGGGAGGAAGCTAAGCAGCCGCTGAAGTTCTGGCTTCCTTCTGATTGCTTCCCGCCGAGATGGAGGGCCTCATTCGATTTTTAGATCAAAGACTCATCCAATGCCTATGGAATTTTAGAATTCTGTGTTCTCCTATATTAGTAGATTTTAGGTATTGGGAGCTGGGTGTCTATATGAAAATTATGTAGACTGTACTGATACGTGGGAATGCTGCTTACTGTTTCACTTGACACGTATTCTAAGTATCTGTGTTGTTCCTCTCTTCATCTATTTTAAGTTGGCATTCAGGAAAAAAAGAACTCTTAGGTAATTCTCTTCCTATTTTTTTTTACTTTGAAATAGATCCAAACTCTGTGAAGAAGCTGCCTGATATAGAACCTGCTTTGTCTTCCAAGGAAAACTGAAGGTAAAATTTCAGACGTCCAGCAAACCGTTTACCAATAATTAGTTTGGAGAATAAGGAGTATTGGCTTCCAATTTTTAGCCATCATTTCCTGCTTGCCTGTTGTACCAAATGGGGTTCAATCACAGAAAACAGAACCCACTCAAACTACTTGGGGCAAAAGGGGATTTATTAATGGGCATTGGTTGGCATCCACATCCGAAGACTGCAGGAGTCGGCTCAAGGTTGAGCTTCCCAAAACAGGAATCACAAAGCCCCTGCTGAGTCAGAGAGCGGCTAGGGAGTGGCAGAGTTAAGATGCTGACTATATCCTTAAAGTGAATGAGTGCAGATGGGCTGCGTTCACGCTTTGAGCAAACTGACCTCAGGCGCGAAGAAGGGAAAGAGGACCAGCAAAGGAGATTGTGGGAGGGCAAGATGAGGGGTGGGAGGAAATCCAGGAGGTCACACCAGCTAAGGGAAGGTGTTCCTGAGAAACAGAGGGGGGAAGAGATCTAAGCAATGGCCGTCAGTCAGGAAGGCGGTTGTTAGAAATCTTCTAAGAACCGTTCTAGTGAGATTACCGACGACAGAATGCAGTGGGTTATGGAGTGAGTGGGCAGCAGGAAAAGGGAGACGTTGTATGCCACTCTTGCAGGAAGTCTGGCTGTGAAGAAGAGGGGTGTGTGTGTGATGGCGGAGAGAGGGTAACTTTCTCCTTTTGGAAGGTGGGAGAGACCAGTAATACATTTGTAAATGTTCATAGGAAGACTCCTATCTAGTGGAAGTAGTTGGACATACAGGATAACAATGGGGAATAGGTAGAGTGTGATTTCTGAACAGATGGGAAGTGGTAGGATCAGAGACGTGAGGGGAGAGTGGGGGTGGGAGGGTCAAAGACATGGAATACCTGAAGTGGAGAACAGGAGAGCAAGCAGTTCAGGCAACACAGAAGGGTCACTGCGCAGCATTAAGTGCTCATACACAATTCTGTACTTTAAAAATGAAGTATTTCATGTATCTTATATACAGATCCTAAAATGTAGCACTAGCTTAGTGAAGGCAGAATGGGGGCTGTGCAAATCTTATTATATGTGGCTGGAAGGTTACAAACCTTATGGATCAGTTAAGACACTTCCAATTACGAGGAATAGATACAACTTGAACTAGATTGTAAAATAAAGGGAATTTATTGCCTCACACAAGGAAAAGTCCAAAAGTGGGTGGCCTTCAGGCACAGATTGACCAAGGCTCCCTTTGTGATTTATTCTTTTGGTCCCATTCCATGAGCTGGCTTTATTCTCATCCTGGCTTACCTCAGGGTTATGCTTTGGCAACATCAGCTAGGGCTGAGGATCTTGGGCGGGGGATGGAACTATGCAGGAAGATGGAACTGTGCGGGGTGGGGGGACCCTGTGTTCTGCCTCCCTCCTTTCACTGAATCTTTCACCATTTCTTCCTTTGCCAGGACCTAACAAACAGCCAGACAGTAAGGGAGCCTAAAATAACTAATACAGAGCAGATGAGGGAAAGGATTGGGAATGGATCTTAAGGCAAACAGGCAGGTGCTGGACAGGCTCAAGAGTTACTGGGTGGCCAAAGTGGGAGCAGCGATGGAGCAAGGTAGATAGAAGTACTCCCGGCACACAGACCCTAGGGAGCTCATCTCACTACCAGGTGGAGGGTGGCTTGTTCTTCCTCAGCCTGAGGATGTGGTGGCTGCCATGTACTGGTGACACAGTCCACTATTAAAAGTGGATGCTGTTGTGAGTGGCCGTTTGCCTCTCAGCAACCGGGTTCTCTGCCACTGTAGAGTGAGGGGTCTGGGGTAGTGGAATGTCTCAAGTTAGCCACGTCCTGACCTGAATGAGAGGAATTTGCATCACGAGGAGATCCTGGGTACTGGGAACTTGCTGCAGTTTTAAGTGAGGATTTTGGATTGTTTGGGGGGAATAGGACAAGAACATGTAGATTACACGAGTAATTGTTGTATTATACTAAGGAAAACATGTATGGAAAAGATGGTGTGGTTTAGCCAGTCAGGTGCTGGGCTGTGCTTACCATTGCTTTGGGCTGGCACTTTTCTCCTCCCTCCTTCTGTAGCCAGGTGCTCCAGAGCTTGGGCGGGAACCCCACATTGTATAGCATTTAGTTTGGCGAGTGCTTTCCATAACACCCATTGGCCCAAACTTCAGTCTCCTAGCAGTTGAGATTATGGTTGTATGCCTGTGCACCAGACAGCCAAGGGGGTGAACAATGAAGTGGACAGCTGTTGTTTTTGTCTGCTCACCCTCCCTTTCTTTCAGAATTAACCTCTCCCCTCCACATGGTTCTGGAAAGGGCTGCAAATTACAGGCGTTCCCACCCTGATGCCTCCAGAGTCTATGTGACCTGAGCTAGGCCAGTCAGAGCCTCTCTCCCCGGAATCTGAAATGGGGACAGGTGGAAGAGGGCCAGAACACAGCTGAGGCTGGCTCACTCGTGCAGGGGGGCACTGGACACTGCTCACTTGGGGTGGGAGTTCCCCGCTGGAATCTCTAGCATTGCCCTGTTGCTGTCCTTTCTGAGGCCTGGGGGGTCAACTCTGTGCATTCTGGGAACTCTCCAGTGTTCTTCCTGCAAACTTTCTTATGCTTGAGAGATTTTCCATTCCTAATAACCAAAAAACCCTACCAGAGGCAAGAGTAAACATGATTTAAAATTTTAGCAGTCACCACAGAGCTTAACAAATGAAGGCAGCTCTCCCTCGCTAGGGTTATTTGGGACAGAATTCACACCCATCGCCAGGGTTCTGGGAATGGCTGTATTGTATAAAAGTCCAGGGACCTTGTGTGCCTTTGGAAAATAGGGAGGTTTAAGGAAAATCTTCATCACCTAGACTTACAAGTATTTCTTAAAAGAAGATACGGTTTCAAAGTAACTCATGAATTTTCTATTTCATTTAACTAAAAAGTATAAAGTAATATACTAAGGGTGCTTCTTCAGGACAAACTTCACTATTCCTGCTGCTTTTTATAAAAGGATGATTTGTTTCTTATCATGCTTATTAATGTTATCATACATACTGTTAATTTAGAAATAATTTGTTTGCTGAAGCATATCTTCTGAACATACACAGAAGCATACAAATACAGTCCTAAACACTATGCTTACAAATAATTTATTCTTATTTCATACATATTTGTCAGCAAAAAATGTATAGTTATACAGAATTTTACATTCAAGACCGTAGGGAACAAATGTCTCAAAAAAGCAAAATCATGGCAAAGTACACAACAGAAATAAGTCACAATTTTGTTCAGCTACATTCACAGAACTGACCAAAGTGATACCTATTTCTATGGACTGGTTTTCTTAATTTACCAGGTAATGTGGAATTATGAATAAACGATGCTTGGCAGAATATGCTAATGCTTTGAAACCACACTGTGGTCCCTGCAGGGAAGTTCACACACACACCCTGAGAAAACCCTTCCAGCTTGCTAAATGTCACTGACCACAGTGTATATGATGGCCGGGGCCAGAGTAGCCTAAGAATTAACTTAGCAAGCCGTGGAAAAAATGATTGTTTCTTTTTCCACACCTGCATTATCCTTTACTCTCTTCCTCCATTATTACCATTAAATGAACTAAAAAAACAAAAACAAAAAAACTGTTACCAAAGGATCTCTATATGGTCACTGTAAATCCTCTGTCTGCCTCTGAACTGAAGGAAGAAATGAGTATGACCCTTCAGCTAATGCCCTTCACCGCAAAAGGGAACCTGCTGGTTGTACATTCTTGTAAATCTGAGTGCAGTAATCATATTTGAATCCTTAGTTTAGAAATGGATGAACCTCATAAGGCAAACGGCTTGAGAAGGCCAAAATAGAATCTTTGCAGAAACCTTTTGTCTTGGAGGCTGAGTTTGTGTAAAGTGAGGGCTTCACGGGTGGTGTCAGTGGTCTGAGAGAAGGATGAAATGAAAGGCATTCACAGCCACTGCAAGTCACAGAACTTCCCCCAGCCTGATGCTTAGCCTGTCCCTGCCCTGTTCTGTGTAGTGATGGCGTGGGGCTTTATTCTTTCCACCCAAGACACATAAGGAGCAGGGTGTCCAGGGCTGTGCATTTTTCTAGTTACTTTTATGTTATTCACAGCGGTTGTACCCTCATCAAGGTGATCTGTTTATTGCCTTGATACTCAGCTGCTTAGAATAATTTTGCTCGTAGCCTCCCTAACAGAAAACCAGCCTGGTGCAAAAGTAGATCTGTGCTAAGCCTTGCTGGGAGAGTGGCCTTAATGAAGTTTCCAACAAGAATTTTAGAAAGACTTTTGAATTTAGCCTTGTACACACCTATGACATATTATAACATATCTGGCAGTATTCTTCTTTTAAAAAATTGTTTTTTAACCCATCTTTGAAACTATACATTATTTACACTTTTAAAGACCTACTAGGTCTTTATCATTTGGGTAAGAGTTCAAGGTGATTAAACTCCCAGGACAAATATGAGGCTTTCCAAAAAGTGCTGGTTCTCATCTATGTGCTAAGGAACAAACAAATTGCTGTTATAAACTTTTAAAATACAAAGTGAGAATATTCCTTTAAAAACTTTTCCTATTAATTTTCTTGTTTGCATCCAGCATATGAAAAACAGATTATGTTCCCTAACTGGAAATGGAACTAAAAGATGTGAAATTCATGTGTCCCCATACTATCTTCATCTGAGAACAAGGGTTTATTTACATGGCATCTTTTTTCAATGCTGGGGTGAGCCAGGAGGGGCAGGGTCATCTCTACAGCAAGGGTAAATAACCAGCTGGAGACCCCTTCACTCTTACTTGAGGGCTTATTGCATGTTTTATGTGGAGCTGTAAGGCATGAGAAAGGTGACCTGCAACTTTTACACATTCAAGAAATTTTCTTTAAGAAATGCCACGTTTGGAATAGCTTCCAGAGATTGTTCAAAAACAACAAAGTATTAAAGCTCATGCATTATATTTAGAAGCCCAATATACTGGGGAAACATTTTCAAAATCTCAAAAAAAAAGTGCTGTTTTTCCATTGAGTTAAATAATAAATAAGTGAGAATTTTGTTGCATATAGGTGTGTTCAGAGCTTTTGACAGGCATGTCCTTCCACAATTAACAGCCAAATCAGCATTCTTGGCCCCTTACCTATAAATAAACATTCTGGTTCTGCAACTTGCTCTCACACTCAACAAGCTCTTCTAAAACAAAATGGCCTACAAATTGGTTAAAAATCTGTAAATCAAAAATTTGTATCAGCTTTCTGGAAAAGTGACTAAGAAGAACTTACACCCATTTTCACATTTAAGAAACAGTCATTCATAACATTGACAAAATTAAGTCTTCGACAGGAGGGTGTGTGGCCTCTCACAAAGGAGTGGAGTGATTCTCAGCTTCAACCGAGGAGTACTTCCTTTTCAACTCATCTAGTTGTGTTTGCTTTTCCTCAGGCCATACAAGACAGAATATCATCAATTTTTCAAGAAAGGGTTTCCAAAAATAATTTACAATTGGATGGTGCTATCCCTAATGCATTTTGCCTTATGCTCTCATTTTATGGAGGACACAAATTAAGGATATTAAGCCAAGGGTAAGTGATACCACTCAAAATATACCTGGGCACTAGTGCTCAGGTCAAAAGCTATAGGACATGCCACACACAATTCCTTGCCTGTCTATTTGAGCACTAATGGCAGGGGCGTTCACATGCCTTTCTAGGGAGCAAATGTAAAACTCAGGGGAAATTCTCCATCGTTGAACTTGCTGTTCCACTCAGGCTGATCAAATCTAATTCTTGCTTTCCCCTTCTCATGCCTTCTGCTGTCTTTTTTACATCTGGTACTTTTTCTTTATAATTTCCTCCATTTTTCTAACACACGTTTCATAGATTAAAACACAAAGATCTTAAAGGAGGAGAAGGGCTAAAGAACATTAATTTTTAGAGATTTAGGCATTTAAGGTTGCATATTTTTAAACTTATCCTGTCTATGGAATTCAGACATTTAATGACATCACAATTTAGGCACTTTGTATGAGCCTTACTTCATAATTATATGAACATTATAAACCTCCCCAAAGTGACTGTTATTATTGTCTTTGTTAACTAGTAGTGATGATAAAATTTTCAACCTCTTCTATGTACATACATGCCTGCTATGCCTTCACCTGAATTCACATGAAATTTTCTAGTTATTTTGAACCATAAAATTCACAAAGACCTAAGAGCAGGCAGAAACAAAAAAAAAAAAAAAGAAGGAAATTGATTGTGGGTAAGTAGCATGTTGATTGAAATAAGATTCTTTGCTAATAGAAAGGAGAAAAGAACCAAACTCAGTGTCTTGGAACATTCTGGTTATGGCAAAGATCAGAGTTTGATCCCTGGCCTGAGGGCCCTTCTGGTGCTCTGACCCCTGTTCTATCCACAGATAAAAGGGTAATGGCTGCGACAAGGTGATGGATCCTCAGCCAAGGTCTAACATGCAGTGGATGTTCAATGGTCACCAAAGGGATCACATGAACCAATGGATGAAAATCAACTCAAAGACTCGGACAGAATGAATGAAGTCAACCATGGCAGAATTCAACAGATGCACAGTCCAAGATGATAAAAATTAAGTGCTGGTAACATTTTGTGTAAGACTTTATAATCCAAATCCAAGGATAGCCATATCTTCACTCTATTTTACAATTACATATATATATATATATGTTTTTTTCTCTCCAATTAGTGTTTGTGCTTTGCCAGACATCATAGCCATGCAAACTAGTAAACACAGTCAAGCACACAGAAATCTCCACATTCTATTACCAGTTTGAAAACAATTCTGTTGCCTTGGATTTACGAAAAAACCTTGAAATGACGATAACGCCTACCATAACTGTTTTCTGCTATAGTTTTGTACAGGTCACCTAAATAAAGTTGTGAAGAAATTTGAAGACAAAAATCCCTGTTTTTAATTGCTGTTAGCCCTCAGATTCAGCACCAAATCATTTAAAAATTATAAAAATCAGCTCTATCCCCAAATTTCGCATTCTTAGAAATCATTGCCCTGAAGTAGCTTGATGAATTAGCCTGAAGTTTTTGACTGCAAGCACTTTCAGGCAGGATTTATGAATGGAGACATGTGAACCACTCTGGCCAGCTTCGAAGCCCCATACTTTCTTCCTAGGCTATTTATAGAAAGTGGATAGCCAGTGGAAAAGAGCACATTTATTTTTACAAGCCAGTCATGACATGACCAAAGAACTCACTTCCACTCTCTGGGAAGGTCATCTTCTTTAGCTGAGGGTGCAGCTACAAGGACAGGGAAGAAAGGGACCCCTTTCGTCAGCTGACTCAGCCTGAGTCAGCCCCAGAGACCAACTCCACAGGGTAACAGGCATTGAAGTCAACACCCTCATTTCCCAGGCATGACTCTATGTCTCCAGCTCCTTGAGATGTCATCTCGGTTATGACTAACAAGTAAAAATGCCATGTATTACATAATATGCCTCAAAATTCTATGCTTTCAAAATAGGTTGTACAGAGATGATGAAGTGCATTCTTATCATTTGTCTCACATTTCAAACAACTGAACACAATAAAGAAAAAGTGAATTTTCAAGGATGTGGCAAAATGGAGAGTGTGAAAAATATTGTTAAAGCTATTTTATTCTGATGGCCCTGTTACCCCTGAAATATGTAATGTACCTGGACAGTTCCATGCAAATTTGGATACTTAGTAAATATTTCCTGATTCTAAAATATCTTCATGTATCTTGACAGAAATTGGATATACTTTAGCACATACACAGTTTCACAAACATGCCTGGTCTGTGTAGTGCACACGGTTTCTATTTGCAAACATGAAGTGAAGCAAAACCACTGTTTTCAACCAGAATGCCCTTTTGTCCATATTATGTATGGTATGTAAAAGCTAAGATAGGATGGGAAAGGGAAAGTGGGGGAAGGAAAAGGCAAAAGGAAGGAAAGTGATTCCTCATTCTCTCTCCCTGGGTTCGGGCATCGGAATCATTTGAAAATGATATGGGTATAATTTTATCCTTAAGAGGCTTCTGATTAAGGACAAAGACACAGGGCAAGAAGAGAATTCTGTTTGCGGACCAAGGTCTCCAACAAAAATTTTAAGTGACAAATACAAGGTTTATTTTTTTTGTTCTCAAACTCATTAATTCTTTTTAGAAGTCTGTCTCTTGAAAGTTCCTTCTGAAAGGGAAGAGGTCCCATTTTACAAGGAAGGTATGAAATACTCGTCAACCTATGTCTCTAGCTTCCAAAGCCACATTCTTTGAGGCTCTAGAAGAAACAATAATGGCATGGAAATAAATTTGCAGGTGGAAATATCCTGATCTCCACAATTGCCTTTGAATGCATGTACTGCATCAGTTACAGGTGAAGAATGACATCCTTAGTAGGCACAAATTCTCAGCCTCTGTACCCTAACGGGAATCTCCTTGCACTTTGCAAAAGGCATGACAGCAACACCCAACTGCGAACGTGCAAAATATATTTACATTCCCATTAAGAGGCTCTAATTTAAATATAGACATATATAAGGTTAGGCTCTGTGTACAAATTAACACATAAGCATACTGGTTCCTCCAGGGAACTGTGTCAAGCCTCTTGGTTTATAAATATAGTAGTGATTAAAAGCACAAATGCAAACAGCAATATTTTTAGGAGCATCCGCCTACCAGTACCGAGGTAAGTGTTCATCTAGTTTATGTGCTTGATCTAAATTATACCATGCAGTCAAGACTTCCCATTCAATGACTTATGTGGCTCTTAACCAAAAGACCTGTCAAGAAGTGTAAGTATTTAAATAAGCTACCTCAGTGGTTTGTGTTAATCTACGGTTGCCACCTCCAGTACAGGTTAGCATTTATAAGAAATGTCTTAAATAACACTGGTCAATGTGATTGTTAAAAAAGATCTCAGGAGCACGTTCACTCATTTCTCCATAATTTAGGGTGACTGTTCGTTACCACGGTCTGCATCTAAATGAGAACTTCAGTATTTAAAGAGGCAAAGGTAATCTTATTGAACTCAAAATTCCAGTTTCAATTCAAGTAATATGCTCCTTTCACACTGTATCTTACCTATTCCTGAGTATTGCATTTTTAAGCAAGGATAGATGGCACCAGTCTAGAACAGTGTCCTCTCACCTTCCCTGATAGCTGCATTAGGAACCACAGTCACATTGGTGGTTCGGCTCCTTATCCTGGCAGAGAAGCCAAACGCTGTGTCCTGGTAAAGCTACTTCCATGTTGCTCACAGCTTGAAACCGACACCGTCTTCCTTCCCTACTGGGTGGAATGTGAAACCCTGATTTGTAGTAAAGAAACAGTTTACTCCAACTGCCCTCCCCTGTATTTGAGGACCAGTCATTTGGGCGTTGCTTCAAAAGGCACATTTATTCCAGTGGTAATTTAAATAAGTAGAGAAGGAAAGAATAAGATTAAAAACAAAACAAACCAAAAAAGATAGGTTTTGTGGAATACATTAAAGTAAGTGGGCATCTGGGACCTACATAGACCACTGAGCTCCTCCCCAGTAGTCTAATGAGAGTCCCTAAGGTGAAGTAATTCACATTTGTATCATGGAACGCAGGCCTTCAGGAAACACTGTTTAGGGAAGTACAGTAGTTGAGAACTCTCAAGCAGCTTGCCCTGGCGTCCGGTTAAAGTGTATGCAATGCAGAAGGGCTGCAAAATTCAAAATTACAAAACAAATAAAATCCAGTGCATATCACAGGCTTGATAGATTATGAAAAATCATTGTATATATTACTATTTAAATAACATCTGAGAAACATTTTGAAATAATTCACATTCCATGCATTTTCTAGCAGGTTAAGCCCTGGGCTTATTTATGTCCTTGTGCCTGTTTCCTACAAAGATCCATTCTTTTGACAAATACAAGCATTCCTCAGACTGAAATGGAAGTACCCAGGGATTTGGTCTACTTACCCTCTTTAATGCGCACCTGATCTCACAGGGGCTACTTGTTATTACCGCTGGCACAGAAGATCATTGGAAAAGCGAATTGTTTGGGCGTTTATTTGGGATTTTATTCGCTGCCTTTGAAAACTCCCTAGATGTCACAGACATCACCAGAATCTTGTCCACGGGCAAAAACCAGTGGCCCTCTCCTTCCTGCTTGACCCTTTTCCCTCTTCCAAAGCCCCAAGTGCATTGAAACCCCCGTCATAGCGGACTTTTCCCCCCCTGCGGCTCTAGAGCAACCTCCTTGAGCAAAGAAGGAAACAACAAAACTGGGAAACAAACCAACAATAGCAACAACAAAAAGTCCAAACAAGTGGGCAAACCAGCAGCCTCCTGCAAAGTAGAGGCTCATTTTTTACTGGAAAATTCAGCACTGTTTAGGAACTTCTTGATGACCAGCCCCAGACAGACGACCAGCAGCAGCATGTAGCCCACAGTGCCCAAAAACGTGGGCGCAGCAGGCGGCGCCTTGAGGAACTGGCGCAGACCCTCCTCCACGTAGTACACCTGGTCGTAGATGCTGAGGAAAGTGAAGATGTGAAAGAGCTGGTGGCTGTGGCCAATGATGTCAAAAAGGCCAGGTTGGATGCGCTCAGGGATCTTGCTCACATTGAAGAAGGCGGCCACCACCAGCCAAAAGTAGCGGCGGTAGAAGTGCACAAAAAGCGTGGGGTTCTCGCCACGCAGATCAAACAGCCAGCTCTCAAGCATGATGGGGCAGGCCATGCTGAGAGGCATGACGAAGACGAAGGTACGCAACGCGAACGGGTAAGAGCACCAGTCAGTGCGGCTCTTGCAGCAGGCCACAGTGCAGGCCACCGCCAGCACGAAGGCCACGGGCAGCACCAGCGCGCGGTAGGCAGCGATGAGGCGCGTGCAGTCCACGTGCCAGCCCAGGCGCTGCTGCACGTAAGGGGTCATCACTCTGGCGTCCAACAAGCTGAGGCTGGGTAGCAGATAATAGTAGTAGGCTACCGTGCTGCCGAAGCCGTAATAGCTGATGGAGGCATAGTCCAGGTAAAAGAAGGCGGCGCGCAGGCGCAGGGACAGGCAGCTGAACACGTGCGCTGTGCAGCTCATGGCGAAGGTCAGCAGCACGCCAGACGCATAGCACCACAGCGGCAGCAGCCACGGGTGGTGGAAGGGCACGTCACGGCCACTCAGAAAGAACAAGCGGCAGAACTTGCTCAGGAACAGCAGCAGGGGGATGAAGTGCGTCCAGAAGTTGAGCGTCTCATTGGTGGGCTTCAGCATCGAGGCTAGGCACTCCTGCGCCGTGCAAGGTAGCCGCCGGTAGCCTGACAGTATGAAGCACTCCACGAAGTCGTCGGGCACCTCGTCCCAGCGCAGCAGCGGTTTGGCGGAGGCTGGAGAGTCCCCGGAAGCCGAGGGGTGGGAGCGTGAGGTGGCTGCCAAAGCCGCCGCGGTCGTGGCCGGCGGACCCTTTGTGCCCGAGCTCCGGGGCTGCAGGCGCCGCGGCATGGTGCCTCTGGCTTGGCTAGGACGCGAACAGGCGACCTCTGGCGCCGGCTCCCGCGCGCTCTGCAGCCCCCACCGGCCGCCGTCGGAGCCTTTGTGCTCGCGCCGAGGGTGTCGTTGCAGGTTCAAGACAAGACCTGAGCCTCTAAGCAACCGTTCCTAAAAATAAGTAAATAAAAATAATTGGTTTGTAAACAGCCAGCGACTAGAAAGAGCGCGCGGGGCTCTGCGTCCCCTTCGCCAGGCTCCTGCCCGCCTGCGCTGCGGCAGCCCCAGCGGTGGCGCGGCGGACTGCGGCGGCGGCGCTGCCCGGGTGACTGGGCATCGCGCGGCGCGGGAGGCGGGGATGTGGGAGATGAGGCTCTAGAGGGAGGGAGGGACGAGCGCACCGAGGGAGGGCGGAGGCCTCTCCGGCTAAGGTTTCGGGGCCGCCTCCGGGGGTAGAGTTGTCCCCTGTCTCGAGTTCCGTGCCATCCTCCCCACCCCCTTCGGGCCGCAGCAGCCGGAGCTGGCCCGTTAATGATTGATGCGGGGGCAAAGGCTGCGCCAGAGACTCAGCGGCGCGTGGTGGTCGCGAGGGCGAGGGTAGACGCCAGGGTTCGAAATCCGACAGCCACGCGAGTGTTCTGGAGGACACTAGAGAGCCACGTTCGCTAGGGGCGGAGAGCTGCGGCCCCGCGAGCGAGGGGGTGGGGTGGGGGAGGAGATGGCGCCTGCGGCGCCTCGGCGGGGCCAAGCGAGGAGATGCGCTAACATTAAGTCTAGAGGTAGTGGTGGCAGAGACGCTCCGGAAATAGGGGCAGCTTTGAGACCGTGTCCGGATCAGGATCGTGTCACTGTCAGAAACATGGGACTGCCTCTCTTTCCCGTGTGTGTGTGCGCGCGGGAGCGCGCGCAGCTCTTGCTGTGGACACCGCATCACGCCTTAGTTTATCTTCTCTCCTATAGCAGGCTTATTCAGGTGCGTCATTAACCCCCCTTCTCCCTCGTCCTTGTCTGGTCCAAACGAACCATCCCATAAGTGATCTCTGGTCGTTCTCACCAACCTTCGCGGGCCGCAGCGCAGTCATCCTCGTGTTCTTGTGTCTTTAATTGGGAATGTTGTTTGGAGCCTGAAGTCCGAGAACTCGGGGCCGCACTGCTCACGACCACGGGATTCAGAGACTAACGATCTGCAGGTTTTCCTAACGAGGGCTTCCGTAGCAGAGCTGTGTCAAGGAGGGATGAATCCTAGCAGGAACGGAGACAGTTCGTAGAGACTGTGAGGCGGTGGCTTGGGAAAAGCCTATGCATAATTGACCAGCAGTACCTGCCAGGCTTAGGTGGCTGCAGGCCAGTGTAAAGGAAGACTAAAGAACTGGAAACCAGTTGTGATGCGCTGCAGGTGAAAATATACCCTTGAGCCTTGTAAAGGCGGCCAAAACCTGCCTGCTGTAAAGTGTTTACCATTTCATTTCACAGAAGTTTCTCTTAGTGATGCCCTGGGGGGTATGACTGAGTCTACCGGCAATATAGTGTCATGGCAACAGGAGATAATTCTAAGGGACCAGACACTGTTCTAAGTGCTTCACAATTGTTAAATCTTTTTTTAATGAAGATTTTATTTATTTATCTTTAGAGGGGAAGGGAAGGAGAGAAGGAGAGGAATATCAATGTATGGTTGCCTCTCGTGAGTCCCCTGCTGGGAACTGGCCTGCAACCCAGGCATGTGCCCTGACTGGGAATCCAACGGCCATTGTGTGGGTCGCAGGCCCACGCTCAATCCACTGAGCTACACCATCCAGGGCACAATCGTTAAATCTTTTAGATATTATTTTTCCCATTTTTACAGATGAGGAAGGCACTACGACCGTAATACATAACATGCCCAATTGGTAGAAGGGGAGATTTGAACCTATGCAAACTGATTCTAGATCTTATGTATTCAGTTCTTAAACCAGAACATCCAACAAACTGTTTTGCTCAAAGAAAACTAGAAGAACAGTTTGATTTAGGAAAAGGTTTTCATTTGATAAATGAAAGGTGATCTTCATCACTACAGCCAATATTGTAAGGAGGTCAAAGAAGATTTACTTAGTAGTGGCTCAAGGAGGACCTAAGTTGTAGGTAAAAATGACTTATAATTTAGAAATTATTCAGTATTACAAATGTCTAAAATTACTAAAAGGTAATCGAAACAGTCTCTTTAGAAGTTTCAGCCTTCTCTCTGAAAAAACCTTTTCCACTAGTGACTGGCTCAGCAAACTCTTACACAATTAGGCCAAAGGTACACTTGCATCTTATGCCTTTCTGAGCTATCACAAATTCCTGATGGATGGCTTTTAAATTAATGATATTTTGCTTAACTAGTTGCTTGATTAGCAAAATGGTATTTTGCCGATGATAGTTGCTTAACTAGTGTTTTGTTTTAGTATTTTCTGTTTCTCCACTTCTAGAGCTTTGCTGTTTTAAAGCCAAATCTAATTTCCTTTCACATGTGGACTAAACAGGCTACTTTGTAAAAGGGATTAAGAGTCAGGCATTTATTATTCAGGCCTAGGAATGATACACCTGAACAAGGCAGGCCAGAAAAAAAGTTTTCATATTCTCTTTGTTACTGCACAAATGACCTGAGCTGTGATCTGTAAAAAAATGTTGATTCTGTAATAATTCCCATATTTGCCAACCTCTTAGTTGCATAATCAGCTCACTTACATAATTGGGGAAAATATAGTAGAAAGTTCACATCAAGTTAAATAATGTAATTGACTGTAAATGAATATAAAACTCTAGTTAGATAAAATAACTTTTATCTATATGAGTAATTGTGATAAGGCTGGCTATAGTAAATTATGATATTATTTAAAACACTCATTGTTTTATAAAGTCAAAAAGTCTGTCATAACCTTCTTACTAGTCTTTTGGGAACTCATTGACATCTCTGCTTTTCTCTCTTTCCTCATCTGTGTCCCAGCCACATGAGGCACCGAACTGGCCAATGCCATGAACTGTGTTCAGGAAAGCTTGCTCCCAGGTGCTGCCCTTACTGTACTGTGACAAGTCCAAGTAAAAGGCAACTGAGGAAACAAACCTGACCTAACTTTATTTTTTAACCCAGCAATATGACTTCTTTAATTACTACCAATCTATTAATTGGTAGTAATTTTTCTAAGTTTCTTGAGATATAAAAATGTGTTCTCCAAACCCTACACAGTCGGGGTTTTGTAGTGTGTTTCATCTCCAGGAAACTAACTGCCTCTTGTCAGTGAGAACCATGCTCACGTCCCCTGGGCTTGGCTGAACAGATACAAGCAGTGGGCTCGCTGCCATTCCCTGAAGGTGCACTGGGAGATAAAGCATCTCTAAGCCGGTGGCAGTGTTTAGAGGCAGAACTGGCTAGTTTTCTCCCAATTGAAGGCTTGTTCAACTAATACCCCAAATGCAATTTGCATAGCTCTGTGAAGGCCCTGTGCATTCGGGAGCTGAGGGGTCCTGACTGCAAAATACAGTCATAGTCATGTATACGGAGCAAACAGGACAAAGAGTTGGCGCATATAGTTTGCTTTGGTCACGTTCTTATAGACCAACTATAGGTTTATTTGTATTTCTCTCTACAGCAATAATAGGAAGCATGTATAAAAAATTCCCCAGCAAATTTGATGTTCTCTAATAGGGACAATGTACTATGTGTAAAACCTGCAGGAAAAAAATGCTGTAATATTTACAGTTAATACACCAGTTTTAGGGGGAAATAAAATTTTTCTAGTTTCATTTTTAGCCACATGCAGCCAACCAGACAAGCAAAACCCAGTGCTTTATTGCACCCAAGGCTCTGTACAAAGAGGGCTCTGTAAGGTTCAGTCCCTCTCCTCAGAAGATACAGTATAAACAAAGTGCTTTCCTCTCCTCCCCGAATTGAAAACAGCCATCACCTGAATAATATTATTACCTAAATTCTTCCAGGTCAGATATGGTTACTATCAGACTATAGGGTCTGAGTTCCCTGATGGTGGAAAACCTGGCAGTGGCTTCAGGTGTAACTATGGCAGCCTTTGAGCAAAAGTGCAATTGGAAGGCCAGGTGGAGTCTAGAAGCTAGAGGTGGGTGAATGAGTTTTTATCTGACACTATTCCTGCCTGTTTTCTGAGTGGTGACAGGGTTATCTTTTTCAGAATAGCTAAGGGAGACTTGTTAGGATGTTTTTACCTTTTGAGATTCTACTCAGGGAGTGACAACTCCATACTCCCTTCTCTCCCACCAGTTTACCTATTCTCTCAAAAGTGGGGTGCACACACAGACTGTTTTAATAGATCTCTTTCTAAATGTACTCTGTGAAGGTTTTAAGATGGAAGGTACATCTTATACCACTTCATATGTAGTACATGGAGATAACTTGCAAGTAATATGCTGGGGCATGGGGAGGGGATAAAAGGGGTAGGATCAAAACTTCACTGACTTCTGCCCCGCAGCCCACCACTCTTATTTGTCCAGCCTGCTTCCATCCCCTCTCCTAGGTCCAGGGTGGGACTTCCCTTTCCTGCCTCTCAGGTTGTTGGCGGAGAGTGTTTTGGGGTCAGACCCATCAGCCAGCAGTCCTGGCTGACCAGCCATCTCTGACCAGACCTGCCCAAGCCCTCAGGCTCTCCCTCAGCTTTCCTGAACTATCGTGGCAGTCTCCATCTGGACCTATTTCTCTCAATTCTGCCCTTTCTGTTTCCTGGCTAGAGCCTGTGTTTTCTTACAACAAAGGCCTCATGTTCGCATGTCATATGCATCCTAATTCAGAGTTACCCTTTGGGGAGGAGATTGTCATTGGCTGCTGCTTGCTCTTGGTAGGAACTTTTCGGTAGTTTCATTGACAAGTGTGTAGAGTTGATTATTGAGTTCTTGCTTCTCATTGTCTGTTGACAGTTGTGTGTGAGACACAGTGCATTATCCTCAACACATATTTGTGATTGGGGGAAATCTTTTCAGTTCTGTAAGCCTTTAAAAGCTTAGAACTTTGAGTCCTAGAGTCTTAGAATAGACTGACTCCTTAAGTCATCTAGTGCAGCTCCCTTCCCATTTATGATAGTCCTTTCGATGTATTGATCATATACTGTATTCGGTTACTGGGATAGGCACTTTACATGTATTATCTCTAAGTCTCAGAATACCCTTTGCAAGGTAAATCCACTGTCCCCATTTTCAGACAAGAAAACAGATGCTCAGCCTTGAACATCTCCAGTAAAGACAATTATTACCTCATAGGGCCTTCTCTTCATTTTTAACATTTAAAAATTGTGATTCAAGAGCTTTGTTAATAATGAGTACACCTGGTGGGACGAGAACAACCACTGGTGCATCTGGACGGAAGCTCAGCGGGGTCACTGAGTGAGGTCGCCGATTGGATCTGGTTGGAAGGTCCCGGACAAGACTGATGCCAACCAAGGCGGGCGTCTCTGCAGTATGTGACAGCTGGATATTGATTAGACATGGCTGGAAGGTACATTTTATATACAAGGCATTCTCCTGTGAACAAAGAACATTTGTTGTTACCAGGAGACTTGCCATAGCCTAGATTTCTGTGAAGAGGCGAACAGCAGATTCCAGGATTTCATAGATGATTCTTGCACTTAGCATAGTATTATTGATTACTGTAATTGATTAATACAGAAAGGAAAATATGGCATCATGGCATATAATACCAACGGGACAGCATCTCTGTGACTGAGCGCTGGGCTCAATTAAGCTCACTTGCCATTCATCTCATTTAGGTTTTTTACTCTTCTTTAAAAATTAAAAAAAAATTATTGAGGTGTAATTGACATACAACATTATATTAGTTTCAGATACACAGCACACTTGTTTGTTTGTATGTATGGAGAAATGGTCACCACATAGGTCTGTTAACATCTGTCACCATACATAGTTTCTTTTCCTTGGGATGATAAGTTTTAAGATTTACTCTCCTGGCAGCTTTTAAATATGCAGTATAATATTGTTAACTGTAGTCACCATGCTGTAATTACATTCCTAGACTTACTAATTTTTGGACGTTTATACTTTTTGATCCCCTTCACCCATTTCTCCCACTCCTTACTCCCCACCTCTGGCAACCAGCAATCTTCTCTATCTATCGATGTGCTTGGTTTTGTTTTAAATTACACATATAAATGATATCACGTGGTATATATGTCTTTTGTTATCTGACATTTTATGTAGCACAGTGCCCTCAAGGTCCATCCATGACATCACAAATGGCAAGATTTCATTCTTTTTTTATGACTGGATAATAGTCCATTGTGTGTGTGTGTGTCTCCACTAATCTATTAATAGACACTTAGGTTGTTTCCACGTCTTGGCTGTTGTAAAAAATGCTGTAGTGGGCATGGGGGTGCAAATATCTTTTCAAAATAGTGTTTTCATGATTTTTCATATAAATACTACAAAGTGGAATTGCCAATTACCATTGGATCATATGGTAATTATATATTTAACTTTTTGAGAAAACTCCATACCATTTTCCATAGTGGCTGCACTGATTTACATTCCCACCAACAGTGCATAAGCATTTCCTCTTCTCCGCATTCTCACCAACACTTGCTGTTTCTGGTCTCTTTGATGGTAACCATGCTGACAGGCGTGAGGTGATACTTCACTGTGCTTTTGGTTTGCATTTTGCTGATGATTAGTGATGTTGAGCACCTTTTCATGCACCTGTACATTTAAATTTCATAAATGATTTTTTTCTTTGAGATACAATACCTGTTTGTTTAAAATATTTATCAGCATAACTATCCAGGTTCCAGTCACTAAGCCAGCTGAAGGATATTTCATATATATTGACTATTTTAGAAAAACACCTTATGACAATACTGAGAGGTAGGAATTATTTTTTAAAATAATTTTTATGTTTCCATTATAGTTGGTGTACAATATTATATTAGTTTCAGGTGTACAACCACTGATTAGACATTTATATAACTTACGGAGTGATCACCCCGAAAAAATCTAGAACCCATCTGGCATTACCATGCCTAGTTATTACAGTAGCACTGACTACATTGCCTATGCTGTACTTGACACCCCCATGACTGTTCTGCAACTACCAATTTGTGCTTCTGAATCCCATCACATTTTTCATCCAGCTTCCCAACTCTCTTCCTCTCTGGCAACCATCAAAATATTCTCTGTATCTATGACTTTGTTTCTAGTTTGTTCTTTTATTCTGTATATAAGTGAAATCATATAGTATTTGTCTTTCTCTCTCTTGACTTATTTCACTTAGCACAACACCCTCTAGGTCCACCCATGTTGTTGCAGATGGCAAGATTTCATTCTTTTTTTATGGCCAAATAATACACTGTTTATATATATGAGGCCTGTCCAGAAGGTATCCAGCCATGTAATGTGAAAAATAGAGACGTTTATTGAAGAAGATACAAGATATAAGAAACATTGTACATAGGATAATGACACCTCAATCTCCTTCAAAGTAGGCACCTTGGGACATCACACAGTTCTCCCAGTTACCATCAGCTGCCTTGTATTTTCCTGAATCTCATTAATGGTCCAAAACCTTTTCCTTTCAAAGGTGATTTTAATTTTGGGAAAAGCCAGAAGTTGCAGGGTGCCAAACCTGGGCCATAGTGGAGCAGTCACCTGGGTGATTTGGTGTTTCTCAAAAAACTCTGCATGAGACGTGATACGTGAGCAGGTGAGTCGTTGTGATGAAGCTGCCAATCACCAGTTTCCCATAGCTGAGAGCTTCTGAATCACCTGAATAGTTTGTGCAGAAGAACATTCAAGCCTAACGCAAAATTTGAGGCAGATTCATTGCTCTACTCGCTCAGTCATTTTGAATGTGACAGCCACACAGTATATATGTTGACTCAGTGTCATCTACCACCCTCACTGACTAGCACAGCGAAGTCATTATTGTTCATGCATGTGCATTACGGTCCACTCTCCATGGCTGCCAGGTTACATCAATGTCACGCAAACTGTTCTTGTTATATTAACAATGGGTGGACTTTTTCCAGACAGACGTTGTATGTACCACTTCTTTTTTTATCCATTCATCTATTGATGGGTACTTAGGTTCTTCCATATCTTGGCTATTGTAGTAATGCTGCAGTGAACATATGCATGCATACGTCTTTTTGATTTAGTATTTTGGATTTCTTGGGGTAAATACCCAGAAGTGGAATTGCTGGGTCTCTCTTTGTCTCTTGTTATATATCCTTTGTTTCAAAGTCTGTTTTGTCTAGTATAAGTATTGCTAGCTCACCTTTTTTTGTTTCCATTTTCATGAAATATCTTTTTCTATCCCTTTACTTTCAGTTTTGGGTTTTTTTGCTCTGGAGTGAGTCTCCTGTAGACAGCATATATAAGGGTCTTGTTTTGTTATCCATTCAGCCACTTGTATCTTTTGATTTGAGCATTTAATTCACTTGAATTTAAAGTGATTGTTGAGCCTCCCTGGACCTCCATGCCTGGTGCTTTGGCCTCTTCCGGGTCTACCACAGAGACCAGCTCAACCTCGGGGACCAGCTCAACCATGAGGACCAGCTCGTCCTGCATCCCTCCACTGCCCACTTTCTCTTTCTCTTGCCTCCCTTTGGCTGCTGTGGCTGTTGCTGCCGCCACTTGGGTGCCCCTGATGCCCCTTCTGCCCCAGGGTGTGGGGGATCTGTCCGTGAAGGGGGTCAGGGGTTCGGGCTCCATTTCCTCCCCAAGGGGCTGTTATGGCCAGCGCCACCCCTGGGGGCCATTTTCCCATTATCTACCCGCCAGCCCAAGGAAGGGTGAGGGGGAAGGGCCGTCAGTTAATATTAGGGTGGTGGTGGTGGTTGTTTTAAACAAAATGGAGAAGCATAAGTAAATAAGAGGCTTTATCTAAAAAAATTAAGTGAATGTTGATATATATGTATTTATTGCCATTTTATTGCTCATATTTTATTCCCCCCCCTTTTAAAGAAGCCCCTTTAACATTTCTTATAATACTTGTTTGGTGGTGATGAATTCCTTTAGCTTTTTCTTGTCTGGGAAGCTCCTTGTCTGTCATTCAGTTCTAAATGGTAGCTTTGCTGGGTAGACTAACCTTGCTTTTAGGTCCTCGGTTTTCATCACTTGGAATATTTCGTGTCAGTCTTTTCTGGCCTGCAAAGTTTCTGTTGAGAAATCATCCGACAATGTCTTATGGGAACTCCCTTGTACGTAACTAAGTGCCTTTCCCTTGCTGCTTTTAAGATTCTCTTTGTCTTTAACCTTTCGTATTTTAACTGTGATATGTCTTCATGTGGGCCTGATTGAGTTCATCTTGTTTGGGATTCTCTGTGCTTCCTAGACTCATATGTCTGTTTCCTTTGCCAAGTTAGGGAAGTTTTTTTTTTCATAATTTCTTCAAATAGGTTCAGTTCCTTGCTGTGTCTCTTCTCCTTCTGGTACCCCTATGCTGTGAATGTTGGTACACTGATGTTTTCCCAGAGGCTCCTTATACTATTCTCTCTTTAAAAGAAAAAAAGTTTACTATAGTTTTAGATAGAGAAAGGAAGGGAGAGAGAGGGAGAGAGAGGGAGAGAGAAACATAAATTTGTTGTTCCACTTGTCTATGCATTCATTGGTTGATTCTTGTATGTGCCTTGATTGGGATTGAACCTGCAACCTTGGTGTATTGGGGTGACACTCTAATCAACTGACCTACCTGGCCAGGGCAGTCCTCACTTTTAAGGATCCTTTTTTCATTCTGCTATTCTGAGTGTGTGTTTTCTGCTACCTTGTCTTCCAAATCACTGATTTGATCCTCTGCTTCATCTAACCTATTATTGATTCCTTCTCATGTAGCCTTCATTTCAGTCTTCATTTCTGACTCACCTTTTTTTGTTTTCTCTCTCCATTTTTATCTTTCATATCTCTTTGTTGAAGGTCTCACTGAGTTACTGCATTCTTCCCCTACATTCCTTGACCATCCTTATATCCAGTGTTTTGAACTCTACATCTGGTCAATTGCTTGTCTCCGTTTTGTTTAGTTCTTTCTCTGGAGATTTCTCCTCTTCTTTCGTTTGGGTCATATTCCTTTGTCTGCTCATTTTGGCAGCCAGCCTGTGTGGTTTCTATGTATTATGTAGAGCAGCTACATCTCCTGTCTTGGTAGAGTGGCCTAATTCAGTAGGTGTCCTGTAGGGCCCAGTGGCACAGCCTCCAAGGGTGTTCCAGGTAGACCCTCCATGTTGGTTGTGTGCACCCTCCTGTTGTTGAGCCTTCGTTGTTGTTGGCATGTGAATTGGAGAAACCGATGCCAGGCCAGTTCATTCCAAGGACCAACTATGACTAGAGTGAAAGAGCTTTTATGCAGGGGCCCACCCCACAGGGCAGGACTCACTTCAGGGCTCTGGTGCCTGCTGAGTCCACCCTCTGACTATTGCTCATGGAGGTGGTTGTGTGGAAGGTCACTGTGGTTGGAAGTTGTCCACTGGGGGCAGTGGCTCTGGGACCTCTTGGGAGATATAGTCCAAGGTCAGCCACTGCCGTTGTCCTGCCCAGGGCCGCCTGGCATGAGCTACTAAAGCAGAGTGATCTGCTAAAGGGCTGACAGATGGCTGCTCCTTGTGCTTGAAGATGCCCAGGAGAGGCCAAGCTGTGAATGGAATCCAGATGCCACTAATGGAGGGCTTGGGGCTGCTTAGAAAGAGTTAATGTGGCATACTGAGTCTAAGTGCTGCTTCTTTGGCATTTGTGGATCTTTGAGAGATTTTGGGAAGATCTGCAGCATGAGCCAAGACTCATGGTTTTTTATGGAAATGCCGCTGGAAGTGGCTTGGGTGTCCTGTAAGTTGGTTGATGTGGGGACTCAGAGTACAAACACTAGGGTGGGACAAAGACTGTTAGCCACGTTGATGGAGACTCATATATGGCACCTGCCTGCAGTGCAGGGGGAGGGCTCAGCAAATGAACAGTGGCTTCTGCCAGCACTTCAGTTTGGGAGAAAGCAGTTCCTCCAGACCTTTCCCTGAAGCCAGACAATTCAGTTTCTTTCTATAGGTGTCTTTCAAGCTGCTGCCTCAGCCCTAAGTTTGGAGCAAGTCAGTCTGTCAACAAGTAAGTCCATGAGTATACCCTTTAAGAGGAGAGTCTGATACTCCAAAAGCCCTTTATTTAACTTATCTATAATCCCCACTGTTCTTTTACAGCCAGAAGTTATGGGGACTTTCCTTCCTGGCACTGGAACCCTGGCCTCGGGGGTCTGGTGCGGGGCTGGTACCCCTCAGTCTTCATGGGGGAATCCCCAAAGCTGAACTATGTCTTCTGGTTTTAACTGCCACACATGGGTGGGGGGCACACCTGTTCCACATCTCTGCCCTTCCTACCAGTCTTGACGTGGCTTCTTTATACCCTTAGCTGCAGGACTTCTGTTCAGCCAGATATCAGGCAGTTCTCAGTGATGGTGTTTCTGTAGTTTAGTTTGTAACTTTGATGTGGTTGTGGGAGGAGGTGAGTACAGTGTTTACCTACCCTCTCCGGAAGAGTAGGAAGCTGTACTCTTGACTGAAAGTCCTGTATTGACCTTTTAAAAATGTATTTTAGTGAACTTGTATTTATCTTTTGCCCATTTATATGAAAACCACAAGAATTTAGGGTTACCAGTGAGCCTCCTCAGCACACAATTTATTTTTACACAATGAACAATGAGCCTTTTTTTAGGAACATCCTTATTGTCATGGTTACCTATTGGCATCTGAGCCTTGGGTTCCAAGAACTATATGGTCCAAATGCATTAAATTTGTTTCAGTCTTGACCCTGCCCTGCTGCTCCGACCTTCCTTACTCCTCCCACCATTCTCAACAGTAGAGGCCTCATGGTCAGGTGCAGTTGATTCACTGTCTAGAGGTGTTTCCTGGAAAGGGGTTGGGGTCATTGACTAACCCCAGCTATTTACCTTTTAAGCAGTAATAAACACGATATATATACAAAGTTGGTACTAGATCCTCTGAGCAGGAAAGAGCAGAGGAGCAAGTTGGAGCACAACAAAGAAAAGTCAGAGTCATCTTGTTTTCAGTTTTAGGGGAAATGGGCCTCAAGTTTTTAATGTAACTACTTTGAGATTTCTTGTTGCCATTTTGAAAGAAGGAGCATTTCCATGCTGTTTCAAACACCGTTAAGCTTTCAGTGTTTTCACTTTTAAGTAAATGCTAGGCTGACACCTGCACCCCATCGCTGACCCCCAGCCCAGGAGGGTCAGGGCTGGGGTGAGGGTTAAGCACCATCTGGCAAGCAAACCACGTGAAACTAAGCCTTGCCAGTCAGCCATGCTTGTTTATCTCAGTGAGAACTGTCAATCCTGGGTCGTTTGTCCTTGGCTTATGTCTCACTTTGTTTGATTTCTCTTTTTGCATAATAATGCTTATGCTCACTAACTTTTCATTAACAAATAGATTTGCATGCTGGAGAATAGAACTTCACTTTGTTTTTCACGTTAAATTGCCTGAATGGCCAGTCCTGCAGCTGGAAGCTTCCTGATTGTATTAACCTGATTGGATTGGGTTTATGTTGGGCTGGGTGGGGAGTGGGAACGGAACAGCCCTCAATCTAGTACTATCAACTCCTTTACAATAGGGAGTTGTAAACTCCCCTATCTACTTACCTCGTAGGGGAGACGGGCTTGCCCAGTTATATTAACACATTACAGCACAACAACTTTGTTTTTTTAAGTTATTTTTTAAATTAAAGTAATATCGAGTAATTGGATGTGGGCTTGTCAGAGCAATAGATTTATAAAACACTTTAAACAATTCCAAAAAAAAGCATAAAGTAAAAGCCTCTCATAAAGAAAGAGATTAGAGATGGAAAAAGAGGCAAGAAAATTCTATTTTACTTGGGGTATTTTTTTGTAATTTAAAAAATATTCATGATTTAAGACTTGGGCCAAGGCTCTTTCAACTTTGCTGCACAGACTGTCTACCTCAGGAGAGACAGGCACAGCACAGATGTTATAAAGAAAAGAATAAAACAGGGGAGGAAGGAGGGAATTTTTTTGTGAGGTGGACATGGAAATAGCCAGGCTTAAGTTTCCACATTAAAGTGGTACTGTCATTTGGGCTGATGTGCTCAAACTTCACTTCAGCCTCTTGGCTGATGGCAGAAAATCATTGCCCCAGTGGGGAATGGAGGGGAGCCCCCGGGGAGGGTCTGCTCCGAAACCTGCTCCATGTGGTCGGTGGGTAGGTCACATAAAGAAAGGATTTTTATTCTAAGTCACTAATCTTCAAGACTAAGTTTGCTGGTTGTCAATCACTCTCCCTCATTCTAACTTCTCTCTTCCCCACCTGTTCCAGCCTTCCTGCTATTCTAAGTCCCAAGCATGTGACTCTAGGAGAGGCACTGCGCATTTGTGTACAGGTTGTTCCCTGCACAGCGGTCTTGCCGAGTGGGCGGGGAGGTCTCCTTAGCAGCTCAAAACCCGCCCAGGAATGGGCTGCTTTTGCCCGATTCACTGGCGGGGTCACAGCTGCCCTTGGGTCCTTGCACTTGCTGTTTCTCTCTGCCTTCCCTCTGCCTCCGATGCTCCCTGCCCTGGCATTCTCCCTTCATTTAGTTCTCTGCTCAGCAGCACCACCTCCCAGAATTAACAGCCGCCATCACTCTCCGCCTCCTCACCCTGCTTTATTTTCTTCATAGTTCACTAACTGACATTATATAATATATGGTGTAAAATATATTTATTCATTCTTTCCCCCTACTGAAATATGAGCTCTATGAGGCCTTTGCTGGCTGCTGTATTCAGAGCACCCTTCAGAGCGCCTGGCAAGTAGTGGGCACTTGATAAACATTTGTGCGATGTTTAAGAACACCCACCCCCAAGGCTTTCTAAGCCCAGAGTTAGGCTCAACTCAGTATTTGTTTTGTCCCTGCTCAGGCAGAAGCTTCTCTAATTAACTGACCTCCAAGGCCCAGAAAAGCTAAACCAAAAATAGAAAACACAAAAGCTGTTGGCTGTGAACCTCAGTGACTGGGGAAGTGGTGTCTGCACTTCAGAATCAAATCACCTGGGGAGCCTAACAACAAAACAAAGTCCCCAAATGATGCGTGCCTTCCACCCCACGCCCTCTCCGTGGAGCCTCTGACAAGGGGTATGTTCACTGGTGAATTAGCAATTTATCTGGAAACATGTACTGTGGGATAGGGAAGACATACAACGCTTTGATTTGAATTTTAAAGGTCAATTCTAACAACGTGGTTTGTCATTAGAAGTCCTCAAATATCTTCTATTAATAGCATCATGTAGCACGCCCACAGCTCAGTAGAGGGGGTTGAGGTTCTGTCTCCCCAGGGTTTCGCCTTAGCTGAGATCCCAAGAGGCGGAAGTCAGTGCTGAGATGGTGCCTTGGAAGTAGAAAAAACTAACGCGCACCCTCTTTGCCTGCCATTTGAGCCTTTAGAATTTACCAGATCTTCCCCCTGACAGTCTGGTTAAAAAATGTTTGGAGTCTGGCAAACGTCCCCAGAACTTTCAGAGCGCTGCTCGCTAATCGTCAGTTTGGGTAAGAGCGCAGCGTGCAAGTGGGCAGGTGGGATGCTGCTCCCGCCCCATGCAGCACGGGGGCGCAGGGTCCCGCCCTGCTCGCTCAGGAGGTCAGCCTTTCGGGAAGACCTGAGGGAGCCGACCAGCCCCCACTGCTTGCTGTCAGCCGTTTTGACACCTGCCCTCTCTTGGACGTGGCAGCTTCTACAGATACCAAGCGACCTGACCTCCCCCGGAGAGCTAGGCTAAAGGTCCCTGCTAGCTCAGTGCTTGCTGCAAGGGGGGAAACAGCTCCTGGGAAAGAGGAACTCAGGCGAGGTGGGGGAAGATTTGCGTTCAGCGCCAGTAACTGGTGGGTTGAAGCTGAATTTTAAATGCTTCCCAGCTTGTTCTAGGTTGGATTTCATGAATTGTGCTTAATAAAACTTAGGAAAGTGTAAGCTTGTGCATTTAAGAGGGGTGATTATCTGATGGCACAGGAACCTTGCCTACGTGGTAGGTCCTGGGAAAAGCACAATCCATGCCTTACTGTCTGAGCTGTTCAGGGGGGATTGTTCCAACTGCAGTGCTTCCTGCCACTTGCATTCTGCACGTTGTCTTTGATGGCAGAGCTTATCGTGACACACCTTAGTCCTGGGTGTAAAAATTAAAACCTGATGTATTTCCTCTTTCCAGTCCTTCCTGCAAATTAAGAGTCTGTCCTGAGAAGACCTCCACACTGCTAATCCTGCACCCACAGTAGTGCCAGTGATATTTCCACCAGGGCTTTCCCCACATCGTATGGGAAGGTATTTATATTTCGGAGCTTAAAACTGCCAGCTCAGAGCTTTCTATCAGAAAGGATTCTTCTTCCAAAAGTGTGAGGAGTCCTGTGCTTATTTCTTCATATAACAATTGAGGAAAATTTGCCATCAGCCTGGCCCTTTCTTCTTTTCTGTGAATGGTAAGATGCCATGTGGGCACCTGTGATGGCTGGTCAGCGGTCCTCAGGTGAAATGGGAAAGGAGGGCCTTTGGGGACCATTCTGGCCTTTCCCTAGCCCTTTCTATTTCTTCTTAGTGTACAGCTTCTTAAGGTCAATTTCCCTCAATTTACAGATATGAAAACCAGAGCCCAGGGAAATAAGACTAGGTGTGCAAGGCCACACAGCTGGGTTTCTGACTCCCAGCCCTGTGCTTTCTCTGAAACTACTTTGGGTACAGTGTGGGGTGGCTGAAAGAGCCCTGGCTTTCCAGATAAGTCCTGGGCTTAAAGGTTGACTTTGTCACATACCAGCTATGTGACCACAGGCAAATTGTTTAACCTCTCTGATCTGCAAAGGGAAACATAATGTTTTCTTGCAAAGTTGTGAATATTGACCTATAGAAAGTGCTAGACACAGACTAGGTATTAATAACAGGTGCTGCCTCCTCCCCTTTCCTTGTTTACTCAAGGAAGGATAAACACTGCTACAATGTTGCAAAATACTGGCTTAAGCTGGTTCAGTTTCTAAGGATGTTTATCTTTTAGTAGAGATCTTTAAAAGTGAAAAAGCCATTGAACTCTGAAGGTATGAACTTTGGTAAGGTGAGGACATCTAGGCATGAAAGCCAGCTAAATGCAGTGGAATGGGTGTTAGGGGCAGCAATTAAAGCAACCTCCGCTTGAAGGTGATAGGAGGAGGCCTGTGTGAGAACATGAAAGGCATGAAGACAGACATGGGCCAGTTCCAGGCAAACAGCCCCAGTGAAGGTTGCCATAGTCAGGGAATTGGCATTACTAGTTAGACTGAAGAGAGACGGAGCTCAGAACCAGAATCCCAGAGAAAGTGAGATACGTGCTATCCGATTGGCTGACATCAGGGGTGATCAGTCTGGAGGGGGTAGGGCCTCAGAACCTGGTTTCTCGTTCAGGACCTGGAGAGGCTGGAGGTGGGGCCGACTGAAAGACCCCAGTGTGCCAGCAACTGCGCCTGCTCTTTTCTTTAGGCCTGGCTCGAAGAGGGGTTACATGTCATGTCAGTTGTCATTAGTTCTTATTTGCATACTGAGTGGTTTTCTTTTTTGAAAAAACAAAGAATTCTAGGGGAAAAAACCCTAAATTCTAAACCATTAGCAATATTCTAAATTCTCTCCTAATCTTTCTTGATATCCTACTGATATTTCATACCATTATAATCCATGTGTGAATTCCATCTTATGTTCTGTTCTAAATATAGTTCTTTCTATGAATTAACATAGTACACATAGTATCCTTTCCATTTTTAATGCCTCCGAAATGTTTCATCCAGGTTACAGCACAGTTCTCCACTGGAAGTATGTGGGATGCTAGGAATGTCATGATTACCTACTGCACCATTATGAGAAGATCTTTAGACATTTTTTCTTTTGGGTTGTTTCCACAGCATAAATTCCCCAAAATGGAATTATGAGATCAAATATATAACCAGTTTGGTGGCTCCTGTTATGATTAACAGATTTCTTTAGGGAAATAAAAAACTGAGGTGTTTCTCCTTACTACCCTGTCAACCCAGAGTCCACACAGGACCCATGCCCCATATTCCACGGGGACGTGCCCACACTTTGTCCTGGACCCTGGGTTCCCACACTGTATGTGTGCAGCAAGGTTTGAGCAAGGCTAGCCTTCAGGCTGAGGCCAGAGTCCCTGCTGGGGAAGCTGACTCATGCTGGCCTCCACTCAAGGCTGACCGCAGCCCCAGGGAGAAGCCGGAGAGGAAATGCGGCTTCTCTGTCTATTTAGAAAGCACGTGCCTCATGCAGCAGAGCCGAGGAGGACGCGGAACTGAACTGGAAAAGGACTTGACTGTATGGATTCCCACAGTTTACTATGGTGTACTGTTGCCAGGTCTTTTCATAATGAAGACCCTATTTGTTCAGTTAGAAGTGGAGATAACTAATTTTTGTTTATTGTTGCTCTGCATTTTGTTGTTCCAAAGGAAAGCCGGATGTCTGTCTCACTTTCTGCTGAGCGCTAGCCTCAGGCCACTAGTCTGTGAGCTACCCTGCTGACATTAAATGTCAATTCAGAAGGCAGGTCCCCTACCTGCTGTGCTGCCTACCGCCCTGCCCGGCACATGGTACAGCACTGTGTGCAATAAATATTTGTTACATCCCTGAATGAATGGATGTGAGAAACTTCTAAAAGATGAGACAACCCAGTTCTTTTTTTCCCCAGAGAACTTTCTATCCAAGGAGGTTTTTTTAATAGTTAACGGTGACAACACAGAGTTTAGCAGACTTGAAGTGCAAACCAGCTATGTCCTTGATGTAAAGACCAGTCCAAACAAAAGGGACTTAATTTCAGAAATTCTCCTGTGAAACACAATTTCATCAGTAACTTTCAGGGAAATTGAGGATCGTTTTGAATTTGGCTGGTGGTGGAGGGAATGGAGATGTGATGAGTCAGCACCCAAGGCCCCATCTCTAAATAGTCTGGCATGAATTAATCATTAGACAACACTCAGGGCCTCACCCACGTTTACTTTCAATTTTCAAGATCATGTTTCACAAATCGCACTGAAAATAATTTTTCTCTCAAAAATTTGGTTAAAGAACATCTATGCTATGAATAGGATACTGTTTTTTCCATTTCCAGTCAAACTGGTTGTTGTTAGTGTAGAAAGCCATTGTTTTTTGATATTATTGAATTTTGATATCTACCCATTTTTTGAAATACTTTTACTGTAGCATTTTTTGTTGTTTTTGAATGTCTTAAATCTTTTAACTATCCTCATCATTTGCTATCATTCTTTTAACCCACTGCTTGATTTAATGTACTAATATTTTATTTAGACTTGTTTATATCTTCCTAAGTAAAACTGTTTTATAATTGTGTTACATATTTTGTAGCACGCTTTGGCACTAGGGGGCACATGTGCAGTGAACTAGTGGGCTTTCTGTCTTTTTTCATCACCTGGAATGGTTTGAGAAGCATGGCAATAATCATGTAGTATTTATTCCAGAATTGTGATGTTTTAGACCATTAGGGACACATATCAACTTAGAATGTCATCCAATTAAAGGTAAAAATTATGTTATTGTAGCCATAAATGAAAATTTGATTAAGTTAAGTAAGTTTTCTAATACAAATTCCAATATTACAGGAACAGAAGGGAACTACCTGCATCCGCCAAAGGCTGTGAATTACAGTCAGCGAGATCGTCAGCCTGAGAGGAACAGCAGAACGACTGCTGTTAAAATTAGTGACAAATCTGGAAAGTTTTAACAAATGTGGTAAGACTCCTCCACGAAGCTTAAAGATAAGCTGTTCGCAGTGGTGTGATCATATACCTAGAAAATGCAAACAGTTCCTATTAAAAAACAATGAGAACAATTAGAAATTTTAGCTCAGTCGATAAATACCAGATGTATATACCCAGATCATTAGCTTTCTTCTATATTAACAGATATCTTTTAGATATGGAAAAATACCATTCATAATAGTGACAAAAATTATAAAATAACAGAACAAAATCAATGATAAAGGCACAAGAATTATGTTTTTTAAAACTAACATTTTATTAAAGTACCTAAATAAATGAAGCATTACACTATATATATGGGTAGAAGGATTAAATGTCAATTCTTAACAAACTAAGAGATACATTTAATGTAATAGAAATGAAGACATGAAGATACATTTTGTTAGAAATTAGACAATGATTTAAATATTTGGAATAAAAATATTTAAAAGTTTATTGGATAAATCTGGAAGAGCAGTAACGGAGCACTTACCTTAGCAGAGAGAACAAAACTTACTATAAAACTCCTAAAATCAAAATGCTATAGTTGCAACACAACACACTTACAATATAATTCAGACATATACTGACTATATATTAGGACTTGTACCATGAATTTGTATTTTAATTATGTGGGAAAGGGTGTGTATTAAATGGGGTTGGCACAATTAACTGTTCATCTGGATATTTAGAAGGGTAAGATCCTGAGTGAGTTTGTTTGGGTTCAAATCCTAGTTATGCACCCTAGCTGTGTACACTTGGCTGGTTCCTTAAATTCTCTAATTCTTAATCTCCTTATCTCTAATCCTAAAGTCTATAGGGTACACAGCAACTGCCACAAATAATTGCTCAATAAATGCTTGTTCTTATTGTTACTCTTATTATTGTTACTTCTTCACATTATATAAAACAAGTCCCAGATGGATTAAAGAGCTAAACTTAAAGCATAAAACATGCCCTGGCTGGTGTAGCTCAGTGGATTGAGTGTGGGCCTGTGAACCAGATGATTGAGGTTCGATTCCCAGTCAGGGCACATGCCTGGGTGTAGGCCAGTTCCCAGCAGGGGACACACAAGAGGCTACCATACATTGATATTTCTCTCCCTCTGTCCTTCCCTTCCCCTCTAAAGATAAATAAACTTAAAAAAACAATAAAAATAACAAGGAAATATAAGAGAGTATTTGTATAGTCTCAGTTTAGGGGAAATTTAACCTGTAGCAAGACGGAAGACCCACCAGCTATAAAAGAAAAATCTGATGAATTCAACAACATAAAAAGTAGAAACTTCTGCCTAGAAAAACAGAGGTCTTGAAGTCAATATAGGACAGACAAGAAAATGTCTTTAAAATACAAAGGATTCCTACAATCTGATAAAAGAATAAAAAAAGAAAACAGTCTAAGGATATGAAATATTAGTTCACAAATGAATTTCATTTAGCTGAGAAATGTATAAAAAGATGCTCAGCTATACTAGGCCAGGAAAACACAGATTGCAGTAGTAGTGAGTTATTTTCTTAATCCATCAGAATGACATCAATTTGTAAGTTCATTGATTTACAAGACGTAACATCCAGATTTGGCTGGAGAACAGGCAGCCGTCAGCACTGTGGGCCAGAGTGTGTCTGCTATAGTTCTTGAAAAGTTAAATCTTGGAAAGTTGGCAAATCAATTAAAATAAAACTTGCACATACATTTTGACCCAGCAATCTCACTTTTGAAAATCTAGCCTGTAGAAATACAAGTGCCAATAATCAAAGGATAGGTGTATAAGAGAAGATTTGTTGCATCATCTTTTGTAGGCCACTCCCTCAAAAATAAAACAAAACAAGAAATGAAACCTGAAAATAATCTGAAGATTTCTTAAACAAGGTAAAGTATGACCTTATGGAATAGAGGGCTTTTCTACAAAGGAATAAATCACACACGCCTGTATTGACCTGGGGCCCAAAAGCAAGTTCCCAAGCCCTAACACAATGGCCCACATTTACTGAACACTCCAGTGTGGCATCTTCCGGTGTAGTCATCTCCTGTGGCCCAGATGGCCCTTCTGAGGGAAACCAGGATCCCTTCAACAATTTCAAAACAAAATCACCTCTACCACTGTAGGAGGGGAACTTGTTATGTTCCATGGCTTGGCCACACAAGAGCGGGAACATCAGTACCGGCCGGGCTCACATGGACAGTCTGCTCCCATAAGCCTTGACATAATGAGCACCAAACCTTAACATGATACCAGATACAGAACTTTTTCATCAGAATTCCATCTTTTTTAAAAATATATTTTATTGATGATGCCATTACAGTTGTCCCATTCCCCCCCTTCACTCCCCGCCACCCTGCACACCCCTCGCCCACCATTCCCCCCCTTTTGTTCATGTCCATGTGTCACAAGTTCTTTAGATTCCATAGTATTTTCCATAGTATTCTTGCCCTCCCCCTGTCTATTTTCTACCTACTGTCTATGCTACTTATTCTCTGTACCTTCTCCCCCCTTCACCTCTTCCCACTCCCGTGTTGCTAACCCTCCATGTGATCTCCATTTCTATGGTTCTTCTCCCAATCTAGCTGTCCTCTTAGTTTGCTTTTGTTTTAGGTGTGGTTGTTAATAACTGTGAGTTTGCTGTCCTTTCACTGTTCTTATTTTTTATCTTCTTTTTCTTAGATAAGTCCCTTTACCATTTCATATAATAAGGGCTTGGTGATGATGAACTCCTTGAATTTTTTTTTAATTTTTTATTTATTTATCTTTAGAGGGGAAGGGAAGGAGAGAGGGAAAGAAACATCAATGTATGGCTGCCTCTTGTGCGTCCCCTGCCGGGAACTGGCCTGCAACCCAGGCATGTACCCTGACTGGGAATCGAACTGCGATCCTGTGGTTCGCAGGCCCGCGCTCAGTCCACTGAGCTATACCAGCCAGGGCTGAACTCCTTGAATTTGACCTTATCTGAGAAGCACTTTACCTGCTCTTCCATTCTAAATGAAAGCTTTGCTGGATAGAGCAATCTTGGCTGTAGGTCTTTGGATTTCATGACTTGGAATACTTCTTTCCAGCCCCTTCTTGTCTGTAAGGTCTCTTTTAAGAAATCCACTGACAGTCTGATGGGCACTCCTTTGTAGGTGACTGTCCCCTTACCTCTTGCTGCTTTTAGAATTCTTCATTTTAATCTTGGTTAATGTAATTATGATGTGCTTTGGTGTGTTCTTTCTTGGATCCAACTTTTTTGGGGACTCTCTGAGCTTCCTGGATTTCCTGGAAGTCTATTTCCTTTGCCAGACTGGGGAAGTTCTCCTTTATTATTTGTTCAAATAAGTTTTCCACTCGTGGCTGTTCCTTTTCCCCTTCTAGTACCTGTATAATCAGAATATTGGAACATTTAAAGATGTCCTGGAGGTTCCTAAGCCTCTCCTCATTTTTTTGAAATCTTGTTTCTTCCTTCTTTTCTGTTTGGTTGTTTCTTTCTTCCCTCTGGTCCACTCCCTGGATTTGAGTCCCAGTTTCCTTTCCATCACTATTGGTTTCCTGTGCATTTCCCTTCATTTCAATCAGTTTAGCCTTCATATGTTCCTCTAGTTTGTGGCTAAAATAAACCAATTCTGTGAGCATCCTGATTACCAGTATTTTGAACTGTGCATCTGAAAGTTTGCCTATTTCTTGGTCACTTAGAATTATAGGCTCTGGGGCTTTGAGCTGTTCTTGAGTTATAATGTTTGGTCTGTTCGCACCTGTTATGTTTGAGGGGCAGAACCTTAGATGTCCACCAGGGCGGGGCAACTCAGTCACTGGGTTGTGACGCAGTCTGGCTGGGTGGTCCGTTGTTGTCGGACTTCCATACAGTTCAATTTTCACTGTTTTGGCTGCGTTTTTGTTTCTAAAACTTTGCTGTTTTTAAATTTAGTTGTGGAGGGGCACAGTGTTTCCACCTACGCCTCCATCTTGGCTGGAAGTTAGAATTCCATCTTGCTAAAGAGTGATTTAGTGAGAGAAAGGACTAGATCTGTGGAGGAAGCTCAGCTAGCCCAAGAAGTCAAAGTAAATGCCATTTAGGAAGATCATCGAAAATATTGCCAAAGCAAGGGAAGAAGCTTGCACATACTTCTGGAGGAAAGATGGGACCTCACTCTCCTGGATGTTTCAAATAGTCACGTAATATGAAATGTTCTTCTCATTTCATTAAAAGAGATTTGTCTTATGTGAATGTTTTTTAACTTCTTGTTAGCATTAACAACCAGTTGTTCTAAAGTTGATTGGAATTGGATAGATACTCCAAAAAAAGTAGTCCCCCTTGACCTGCGGTTTTGCTTTCCACAGTGTCAGTTACCCACAGTCCAAAAATATTAAATGGGAAATTCCAGAAATAAAGAATTCATAAGTTTTAAAATGCAAACACATAGATACATACATATGTATATAAATAAATAAATGTAGGTGATGTTTTCTTAAATGTCCATACCAGGTTTCTCTCTCATCATACCTGCATCCTTGTCCCTGGGATATTCTGTGTTTTGGCTTCCTCTGCTGTTTTTTTGTATTTGCCAGAAATGTATGTTCCACTGGGGACTTCCTCACCTATTCTCTTTGTTGCTTAATTTTATTCACCCCCCCCCTTAAAAAAACCGTCTGTATAATGGGCTCTGGAGGGACAGGTGGTCACTGTGTATGGTTGGTTCAGTCTCAAACCAGAAGCCTTTAATTTCATGTTACTAAACAAGAAATAGGGGAAAACTGCCCTGCTTATGTGTGCATTTATATATATATATAGATATAACTCTGTACAAGGGCAGAGGAAGATATGGAAGGATACACATGAGAGTTAACATCTGGTTTGGCACCTTGGCACTCTCTTGTCCTTGAGTGGGAAGCTCTGGTGATTTAGTGAAAAATAATACTTTATTTTCCAACTGAGGCTATGACCTGAACCAACAAGCTACTATATCCATTATCATCATACTACTTTGTCAGTTTTGAATTAGTTACTTACAAAGAATGCAAAATCCTATAACTGCCCAAATAAATCATCTTAATTAAGGCCTCTGAGCCCAAAAAAGCTTTTTAAACAATAGCTAGGAATAACTCAAATTGTTTCAGAATTTAAGAACACTAGTCTTCAGATTTCCATTTTAAATTTTAAGAAATCTACACAGAGAACTTATTGCAAAAAGAAATTACATTTAAGAACACCTTTGTGATATGTGCCAGGAGCACGGGAGATTTTAAAACTACTTTAGTCTTCTCAACACACATACTTTTGTAAAAGTATGGCCTTTGATTTTTCTGCTAGTCAGTGGAACAGCATGTTCCATTCTCAGTGCACTAAACCACAGGATTAACTAATACTCAAGCAAAAGCAATCACATTTATTAAAGTTCCATGAAGCTGTGGTCTAAAACAATAAACCATAATAATTTGGTATCCATTAATCAAATTACTGTTTCTAGTATATTTTAAATTCCCTATGATTAAAAGGGTGAGAAAGGGAAAAATACTTGTTTTTATAAAGGATAATGTTGGGGAAAGAATAAACCCAAGGGAGTGTAAGCAATTAATTTGCATTACTTGACAACTCATGATTCTGGCAAAACCATATGCAAAGGGTTAGTGGGCTGGGTTGAATCAACGTTAACCAACCACACTTTGTCGTTGGAGCAGGTGGCAGGAATTCAGAACCAAAATGATTGCCTGGAAAGCCTGGCAGAGGCACAAGAAGACAGATGGCAAAGAAAGGGAAAACTTTCCCCCATTAATTCACCAAATATAATACAGTATCTCCTTTTTACCAGTGTCAAGTGCTTTTCAAAAATTGATCTCATTTAATCTTCTCATGAACATTACAGAGAGAGAGAGACAAACAGAGAGAGAAAGACAGAGAGAGGTTGCAGAGAGACAGACAGACAGACAGACAAAGATAGGTAGGACCAATGTAACCCAGCTAGTAGGCAGAAGAGCAGAGTTTTGAATGTAAACAGCCCTGTGTCAAGGCCTGTGCTCTGTTCTCTTTTCCCGGGACTGTTGCCTACACCAGTAGAAATTATTTGCTGAATCTCTTTATTCCTTTCTAGAGTGTAAACTCCTAGATGGCAGAGGCTGCGTCTGCCTTGTGGATCCATGTGTCCCTCACTGTGCTCCACAGCTTCCTCTGCTAGGAGCAGGGCACTTCGTGTTGTTACACTCCATTTGGTGCAATCTGCTGAGGATTTTTCCTTTCCCTTCAGCCAGGCTTCTGGTGCTCCTTTCTGAGAGTTGTTACTGCTTGGTTTCCTGCTCCCACTCTTTCCTTCAAAGCCATTGCCCATGTAGCAGACAGTGGTCTTTTAAAATGCAGATCAGATAACCTTGATCTTAGAATCAAATCCAAATCCTTACCAATAGCCATGGCCCTGTTAGGGAGCTGCCCATGTGTGTCCTGTGGTCTCCAGCCTCTCCCTGTGTTCCAGACACACCAGCTCGCTCCCCATTTCTCATTATTCTGAGCTCTGTTCCACCTTGGAGCCTCTGGGCTACAGCTGCTTCCTTTACTCTCTTGGTTTTCTTTGATTATCCTCGAGAAATATATGCACAAGGGAGCACATACAAGGATGTTTATTGCAGCATTGTTTGTGATACAACTGAAAAAAACAGCCTAATATCTTGTGTTAGAGGGGGCCTATGCACTATGGTGTATATCCTTTGCACTTCAGAATATTATGTAGCAGTTAAAAACAGACATGAGCACAGATAGGAGTATAAATTGGTATAGCACCCAAAGAAGACAATTTGACAATATCTATCCAAATTAGCAATGTAAATGCTGTTTCACTGTGCAGTTTCCCTTTTGTAAATTCATCCTGCAGACAGACTTCCACACAAAGTTCTAGTACACAGAAAAATCAAGTGGCCTCCACTAGAAATGCCCGAGGGTGGTACAGGGACCTTGGGAGAGGGTCTGGACTTCCTCTTCCTGGTGGAAGAGGGAAAAAGTGCTCCAGGGAAAGACTGAATGTGTAGGAGGGCGGAGGGTATCTATGGAACATGGATCTAACATTACAGAGTTCTACTGGGCAAGACAGATCTAGCCTATGCCACTACTGGGCTGTTGAAATGCAGCTTGAGATGTGCTAAGAGTATAAATACGTACTGGATTATAAAAGTTCAGTCTGAAAAGATTGTGAAATATTAATTTTTGTATGGATTACATGTTGAAATGGTATTTTGGTTATATTATATATTAAAATATCATTATTAAAATTCTATTTTTCAAATGTAGATCCTAGAAAATTTTAAATTGCACATGTAGCTCCTATGATATTTCCATTGGACAGAGTTGATCTAATAAGCACAGGGGAAAGGGTGAGAGGGGGATCCAGGTAGAGCAGGGCTGAGGATTAAGGAGGCATTTTGAAAACAACGGCCTCACTTTGGTCCGTTTTGCTCCCAGGTGATGTGTGGTGGTTTTCAGTTTGACCTGGGGAGGGTGTGGGACCCAGCACAGAAAACTGGTGTGGGTTGATGCTAGATGGCCTCTGTTTGTGGAGGCAGTTCAGGATGCACTCCCCCGGGTCTTAACTTGGCTGATAATAGCTCAACATTCTACCCCTTTTACACTGGAGTTCGCCCTGAGTAAGACCAGCCCTTCTCTTAAAAATGTAAAAAATGCTCAACTCACTTATAATAAGAGAAACACAAAACAAAGTACAAGGAGATACCATTTTTCATCTAGCTGATAGGCCAAGATAAAAACAAGATGAAAAACCTGGGTGGGCCAGGTTTGAAAAAAGAGGGTGGTGGAATTTAGTTAGTACGACCTTTATGGAAGACAAACTGATGGTGTCCAGCAGAACCTTAACTGTGTATATTCTTTGACTTAATCCTGGTATTTTGCCTACAGACACACATTGTGTAAAATGACATATGTAAAAGGTATTCATCACAATAATGTTCATAAAAGATGAAGACTGAAAATAATTTAAATGGCCATTAATAGTGATGAAATAGATGATGTGTATAATTTCAATAGAATTATAAAATAATCACACAACTTCACAGCAGGCAGCCACTAAAATAAGGCAGACCTATAAGCACAGAGAAGGGTCTCCAAGATACATCATTAAGTTGTTTAAAAAAAGAAACCAAGTGAGAACAGTGTAGGTAGCACACTGCCATTTCTGTGGGAGGAAAGCTCAATGTATTTACTCACTCACATATTTATAACGGTATAGGCTTTTTGAAGGGTATGGAAAAATTATAACAGTGGTTGCCTCCAAAGGAGAAGTGTGTATTGTGGGAGAAAGGAGACTTAACCTTTCACTGCATACTATTTTGTACCTTTGACAATTTATAAATTATATACATTGTTAATCCAATAGAACTGAGTAAAGCATTTAATGACTTCTATATAGGGCATTTCTAACCTTTTTTTTAATTCATTTTACTCATTTTACTGGATTTACTAATTTTTTTTTAAAAATCCTCATCCAAGGACATTCTTTCTTTCATTGCTTTTTTAGAGAGAGAGGAAGGGAGAGAGAAACATCAATGTGAGAGAGAAGCACCCACTGACTGGTTGCTTCCCTTAAGTACCCAGACCAGGGATTGAGTGCACCTGGCCTGGGGATTGAACCCGAGAGCTAGGTATGTGCCTTGACCTGGAACTGAACCCACAATCTTTTGCTCACAGGAGAATGCTCCAACCAACTGAACTATACTGGCCAGGGCTAATTTTTAGGTTTTAAGAATTTTGATTTTTCCCTCTATTTTGATAAATGGTTTAAGTATGATAAAACCCTTTTATCATACTGAAACAATTTATCAAGTTAATGAAAGTTTTTAAAAAAACACATTGAGAAATCAAAGTCCTCCTATTCTTTGACATTTTCTTGAAATATACATTTAAATTATACAGAACTGGGTAAAACACCCAAACACCCAATGCAACATACCTTCTATCTGTTAAAGAAAACTCTCAAACAATGCCAATTTTGTTTCCTCCTTTCCAATTTGGATGCCTTTTATTCCCTTTTCTTGTCTGATCGCTGTGGCTAGAACTTCCAATACTATATTGAATAGAAGTGGTGAAAGTGGACAACCTTGTCTTGTACCTGATCTTAGTGGAAAAGCTTTTAGTTTTTGCCCATTGAGTATGATGTTGGCTATAGGTCTTTCATATATGGCTTTTATTATATTGAGGAATGCTCCCTCTATTCCCATTTTTCTGAGTGCCTTACACAATGGAATTCTATGCTGCAGAAAGGAAGAAGGAGCTCCTACCCTTTGCAACATCATGGATGGAACTGGAAAGCATTATGCTGAGCAAAATAAGCCAGGCGGTGAAAGACAAATACCATATGATATCACTGTTAAAAGGAATCTAAACAACAAAACAAATAAGCAACCAAAATATGACCAAAGACACTGAAATATGGAACAGGCTGACAGGGACCAGAGGGGAGAAGGGAGAGAATCACAGGGGGAAAGGGGAAGGACTCACACGAACAAGTATAAAGGACACATGGACAATAACTAAGGTGGGGGGGCAGAAATGGGAGGGAAGTGGGGAGCACTGGGGGGGAGCAGGGCTGGGAATATAAAACAGAAAACTGTACTTGAACAAGAATTAAATTAAAAAAAACAAAACTCAAAAATCAAGTACTTCTGTGTTTTTAAAATCTGAGTAAAAACTGCATAAACATAGTAGATATCTTAATCCATTAGAGCTGTTACAACAAAAACACCATGGACTGGGTGGCTTAAACAACAAATGTTTGTTTCTTACAGTTCTGGAGGTTGGAAGTCCAAGATCAAGTCTAGCGGATTTGGTGTCTCGGTGCATAAACAGCTGCCTTCGTGCTGTCCTTTCATGGTGGAAGGGGTGAGAGCTTCCTGGGTCTTGTTTGTAAAGGCACGAAGCACATCCAGCAGGGCGTGGCCCTCATGACCTATTTACCTCCCAAAGGCCCTGCCCCCTCATATGAGGCATTGAAGGTTAGGATTATAAAGTAGAAATTTGGGGGGGACACAAACATTCAGCCCATAAGAGGAGGTACATTTATTAAATCAGAAACAATAACTAAGGAGGAAAATAAAAATGTATTTAATTTGCTTTCCTACCTACTCTTCTGAAGCCAAATACAAAGATCACATGTGAGTCTCCAAAGTCTGGATTGAATTATATGGGTAACTTAATTGAGTTGGAAGTGTAAAAGAAAACTGATTTTACTGTAATTTGCCCATGAAAGAAAAAAGGATGCATGATAAATAGCCAGTGGAACTGGTTAATGAAAGAATGATTTTAGTAAATGACCTGAATTCACAGAAAATTTTCAAAAACTGTCACAAAGTATGATGGTCAAGGTCCTTCGTTTGCAAGGTGTCCCTGGGCCTGGTCATAGTAAACCAGGGGCTCTTTCATGAGGTCTGCAAGCCTCTGGAGAGCAAGTAGGTTGTCTTCTGAGAGTACTTTTTTCCAACAGGACTAGAATTTTGGCTCAGAGTGGGTTGAGTCAGGAGATCAGAAGACTGGGCTACCTGGCAGATTTCAAAAACACAAAATTGTGAGCTAAATTAAATGACTGTTGTATTGAGCTACTGAGTTTTGGGGGTTTGTTATGCAGCAGTGGGGGTGGTAACTCCCCATCAGCCATCAGCAGGGCATGATATATCTCCCATTCCCACCAGCAGTTGGCATGACTGAGCTTTCTAATTTTTACCCATCTTATAGGTGGGTAGATAAGCATAAATGGTATTGTTTAATTTGGATTTCTTTAGGATTATAAATGAAATTGAGTATCTCTTCATATGCTTGGTGGACTTTGGGCTTTCTCTTCTTCAAGTTGCTGTCTTTTTCTTGATGATTTTTAATCCCTGCATATTCTAGACATTAATACCTTTCCATTTTTAGATACTACAAATATCTTCTATTCTGTAATCTGATTTTTATCCATGATGGCCTTGTTGAATAAAACTCAATTTGTCTTACGTAATCAAATGCATAAACATTTTGCCTCATGGTTTGTGTTTGTGAAGTTTTAAGAAATGCTTCCCAACTCCAAGGGTCACGAAGACACCTTACTACACTGTCTTTCAGCTTCTTTAGAGTTCTTAGAAAATTTACATTTTTCATTCATCTTTCATTCATTCTGCTAGTTTGGAAAGTGCATTTTCAAAAGCGCCTTTCCAACCATGACATTTGGTCCCAGGGCCCTGCTTGGTGTGTGGTGTGGGATGGGGTCTGGGTTTTCTTTTCCTTCAGAGTGAGTCAGTTTCCCTAGTTTCCCAATTGTGCAATTGTCTGTTGCACAATTCATCCTTTCCCCCATCGGTTTGTGGGGACACCTTTGTTGTGTATTAAGTTCTCATGTGCAAATGGCATGTTGGAGATCTTTCTTCTATTCCATTGGATGATTTGTCAGTTCATGTGCTATTACAACACTGTTTTCTGTCTGCTTTTTACAAAACATGAGTTTGATATTTTCTTGGTTCTAGGCATTCAACCATATACTTTTATTCTATATTCTCACATAATCTGCTCAGAAACCTGCACGTTCAGAATTATCATCTGTATTTTACATGTAGTGCTATTTTACAAGGAAACAGGCCTAGAAAATTTCATTTCATTGCCTGAGATTTGTGTGCTGTTGTACATACAGTACAGCTAGGGTCTGGGTAAGTGCGCCTGGCTTAAGAGCATTGTTTTCTTCCTAACATGCCTAGTTTGCCAGCTCCTGGTCTGACTGTCCTGTAAGCTCACTGGAGTCCTGACCAATAGGGAAAGGAGAAAAATTTCATCATCTCTGTCTCTTAGCAAACACTGGCATGGTTCTAGGTGTAACTGGCCTATTTTTTCACTCAGACCCCTCATGTCTTTCCCAAGTAACATGACTAATGCTACCAACACGCGAAGTTTTAAAAATCCATGTTCTGAGTTAGATTTTGGTCACATATGTAAGAATTAAAAAAACATACATCTCCAGATGCTGGGAGTGATGTAGTGTTTTCTAATTAAAATACATGCAATTTAGCTCAATGGTTAAAAAAAAAAGAGGCCAGTAAGCCTAGGTCCTCACAATGCAGGCAACTGTTATTACCCACCCTCTTTCTTTGTAGTAGAACCTTGACTTCATGCAGATAATGACCCCCTAGTCAGCCAGATGCTCCATATAAGCCAACTACTGTCATCTTATTCTCCGCCCATCGGTTGGTTTACACCTGGGCAGGACCCCATTTCTGGCCAATGAGATTGAAGGGAAGTCTACTAGGGTGGCTTCTAAGAAGGTTGTTTTTTCGCAGTCTTAAACAAAAAAGATATACAAGCTTTCAGGAAGAAGAGGAAACCTCTTCCTCTTGTGTGATGTTGGGAGCTATGGCAGCCATTGTGTGACTGACAGGTGGGCTGACCCACTGAAGATGGCAGAGCAGAGAGGGAAAGAATCAGGTCCTGGTGAAACTGGACTGGTAAAGTGACAAATCCTGAAACAGTCTCACCTCTGAAGTTTTAAAAATATATATTTTATTGATTATGCTATTAGTCATCCTAATTTCCCCCCTTTGCCCCCCTACCCAGTACCCCCATTCCCTCCAGCAATCCCCCACCCCCTTAGTTCATGTCCATGGGTCATGCATAAATGTTCTTTGGCCACTCCATCGACTATACTGTTCTTAACATCCCCTATTTGGTACCTACCAATTTGTACTTTGTAATCCCTGCATGTTTTCCCCCATTCTCTCTTCTCCTCCCAATAGATAACCCTCCAAATGATCTCTGTATCTATGATACTGTTCCTGTTCTGCTTGTTTCCTTAGTTTGTTTTTTGGATTCATTTATTGATAATTGTGAATTTATTGCCATTTTAATGTTCATCATTTTGATCTTCTTTTTCTTATATAATTCCCTTTAGCATTTCCTATAATAATGGCTTGGTGATGATGAACTCCCTTGGCAATATTAAAAATGTCATTTGTTGAATAAACATTATATTCAAATAGACCAAAGGGTTCATAGTAAAAAGTAAGTTCCCTCCAACATCTGATGCCAGAATTTTAAGTTTCCTTCCCCAGTGGCAAGCACAGTGGCCAGTTCTTAAAGACACACAGGGTCCATCACAAATGACACCCCTCCTTTTTATTACAAAATCATAAGCATGTAATTCTGTAATGTAACAACATCACACTCAAGCACACCATACGTTTTAGGTGCAATGTTCAAACTGCTGTCCATGTTGTACAAAACATTCACATACCCCATCAACCACATTCAAGCAGGCCTTATTTCTGCCGAACTCTGTATATTGCATAAACAAACATACATCTCATACTAGTTATCTACTGCTGTGTAACAAATTGCCCCAGAACTTAGTGGCTGGAAATAACAAACATTTATTTTCTCACTCTTTCTGTGGAGAGTGGTCCAGGGGCTTACCTGAGCCCTCTGGCTCAGGGTCTTTCAAAGGCTGCTGTCAGCGGTCGCTGGAGCTGTGGTCACCTCATAACTCCACTTAGGACGATCTGCTTTCAAGTTCACTTAAGGGGTGTTGGCAGGATTTAGTTTCTCACAGGCTAACGGCCTCATTTAACTGGCTTTTGGCCTGAGGCCTCCTTCAGTTTCTTGCCACAAGGGCCTCTCCACTGGGCACTGCGGAGCATGGCCACTGACTTAATTAGAATGAACAGGCAAGAAGAGCTAGACAAGTCAAGGAAGACAAGCAGCCAAGGTTTGTTAATAACCAAATTTCAGATATGACATTTTACTGTTACTGCATTCTTTCCATTAGAAGCATGTCACTGGATGGGACCCACACTCAAGGGGAGGGGATTACATATTGAGCATGGTTACCAGGGCTGAGAGATCACTGGGGGTCATCTTGGAAGCTGCCTAACAAATGTGTATGATGTATTTCTATCTATAGGTACCTTTGTTGGGCAAGCACAAAGGTTCTTACCTTGCTTCTGTCATGCAGCCATGTGCCTTGGAGCCATTTCTAAGTAAGTAGAGATCTCTCGGTCTTTCAGCACTGGCCAAGCTCTTCAGCCCAACTCATACACTGAGCATTCTTCGGGTGTGCCATATATATTATTCAACAGTCCCTTGTTGATGGGCGGATGGTTAGGACATTTTTAATCTTTCGCGGCAGTGACTTGCTGTACATTTCCATTACTGGTGCGAGAATGCATCTGGAAGGTAAATCCTACAAGCAGAACCGCTGAGTCAAAGGGTAGGTGCACTTGACATTTTGATAACTGGCTGAGTTGCCATCCTGGGGAGGGTGCACCAATTTATTTTCCAACTCCTAGGTATGAGATTTGTCTATTTCACCACAGCTTCTGGAGGTATTTCCCCCCACAAGGGAAAGGAGAAACTGGACAAAAACTAAAAACCAAAGTCCAATAAATGGCACAAATTAAGTCATTAATGTTTAGCAACTAAAAATGGAACAAGACTCTTCTATTTGCTAACTTGATTTGGCCTTACCAGAGTATCTTGCTAGTATCACATACAGTTGAGGGGACTTCTGCATTTAGGCCCCAGTACACCGATCACCTGCTCTGGCTCCTGTCACTACACTCTCAGGGAATACCCACCCCACAGAGGCCGTGCAGCTCTCTAACAGCACACAGCTACGGGATTCCACCTGCATCTGGAGGATGTACTATCAACAAATAGCAAACTAAGTTTACACTGAGTAATTATTTACTTTGGAAACTACAGCTTCGGGCATCTTTGTCTTTTCTGCCCATACTTAAAGCATTAGACAGACAGGGACAGTCTTTGCTGAGAGTCATGCGGTCCCCTGCTTTGCAGTGCTTGCGCGGAACCAGCGCTCAACCCAGCCCGAGCCCGGGTGCTGCCCTCTGTCCCCTCCTCACAGTGCCCAAGGGCCCCAAGGCCCCACCACTGCTACAGTGAGGACAGGTATGCCGGAACTACCACCAGGACTCAGAAGCCACCGTCAGCCACCAGATCAACCCGCAGCTCACACTTCCTATGTCTACCTATTCGGTCATACTTCTTTGCGTTGACATGGCTTTGAAGAACTTGGTCAAATACTTTCCTCACCAATCTCATGAGGAAAGGGAACATGCTGAGAAACTGATGGAGCTGCAGAACCAATGAGGCAGCAGAATCTTCCCTTCAGGATATCAAGAAATCGGATGGTGATGACCAGGAGAATGGGCTGAATGCAACGGAGCACGTGTTACACTTGGGAAAGAGTGTGAATCAGTCAGTACTGGACTTGTACAAAGTGGCCATTGCCAAAAATGATCCCCATTTGTGTGACCTCACTGGGACTCACTACCTGAATGAGCAGGTGAAAGGCAGCAAAGGACAGGCTGTGACCGTGTAACCTGCTCATGCAGGAAACTGGCATCGCAGAGCATCTCTTTGAGAAGCACACCCTGGGAGACAGTGGAGAGAGCTCAGCCTCAGGCTGGCTTCCCACAGCCACAGAGGCGACTTCCCTGGTCACCAAAGCAGTAGATGCCTTTTGGAATTACCTGTACCTTTTCTGTAACACGTACCAAGTCATCCACTTATGTCTTTCATTTATACCATTTCTTCAAATAAAGTAATGTGGTACCCCACCAAAATGAACTATAACAAAATATAATAAAATATAACCTGAACTAAACTAAACTAAAAAGTTTAGTTTGAGGTAAAAGTAGTCTTAGAGCCCAAGGATAGCTCTCCTCCAACTCCCCTCCAAATTCTGGAATCCTTTCTACAGTCAGTCAGCTTGTGTATTTTCACAGAGGAATACTGACTTCATTAAAACGGACTGGAGCGGCAGGGAGGGAAGAAGGCATCAACAGCTTCCACAGTTTCCTCAAGTCTGCTCTTCTCTAGGCTGCTGACTTAATGTTGCAGCATTCCTTCTTCCCAGGACTTGATTTCCAGATGCACCATCACACTGGTTTCTCTCCCTTGAACATACTCCTATTTGAAGATTTAAAGACGTCAAGCCTGAGGACATCGCAGTGCCAGCCAGTTTTTCTGCGGATCCCCACAGGACAGGAGGTGCACTTTCAGGACCACTGGGTGAGTTTGCATAATGACAGAAAGCTGCTGTGAATTAAAAAGTGCTTCGATAATATTCACAGCAGTATAATTCACAATAACCAAGAGCTGGAAGCAACCCAACTGTTCCTTGAATGAATGGATAAACAAACTGTGGCATAGACATACAACGGAGTATCATTTAACCTTAAAAAGAAAGGAAATTCTCACATGTCTACATCGCAGATGAATGTTGAGTATATTATACTAAGTGAAATAAGCCAGTTACAGAAGGCCGACACTGTATGATTTCACTTATGTGAGATACATAGAGCAGTCATATTTATAGAGACAGAAATTAGAATTGTGGTTTCCTGGGACTGTGACAAGGAATGGGGGACAATGGCGAGTGCGTGTTTAATAGGTACAGAGTTTCAGTGTGGGAAGATGAAAAAGTTCTGGAGGTGGATGGTGGTGATAGTTTGCACAAGAATGTGAATATTCATGTCACTGAACTGTACACTTACAAATGGTTAAGGCGGCAAATTTTATATTATCTGTATCTTATCATAATAAAACAAATTATATCCTGTCATAGCAGTAACCTCAAACATTTGAAAAATAAGTGTATATGTGGCCGAGACTCATTATTCAGAAACTGTACAGGTAGTTTGGGCTCACACCTCCCCCTCCCCAAAGTCTTCCTTCATCCACGGTAACCTTCTGGAGCCATTTCCCAGGGCAGAGTTGATTAGACTGAGCACGGACAGCTAACCTGAGCTGGACTATTCAGAACTGCTCAGCTGTGATTTTGGAATTCAGTTTCAGGAACTTTTTGTTAGTTTCTGTGTCTGGGGAAACACTAAGTATTTCATATAGGTAGGAGCTGCGAGGCTGCCACCTCTATGTTTGCTTATTGTTTATTGCACAAATGTTTACTGGTGCCTGCTATGTCCCAGACATGCTACTGTGTGCTGGGATTCAGCCCTGCCCTCCTGGCCAAACAGAGCAAGCCTGAGTGCAGAGGTATTATCTTGAATATTATGTGGACTGTTCTCTCCAACGAACAACACAGTACACTTCGTTTTTTTCACATTTGATTTCCCCTTCTAAATTATTTTTTAGTACATTTTCTAGCACCAGCACTAGCACAATTGCTTAATGAAAGCTTGGTCGACAATGACAGGATATTAGATTTTCAATTGTAACAATAAATGTCACAAGAGCACCAAGATCATTCACAGAAGTTGCATGTGTGTGTTCACTGGCCACCGATAAAGGATGGGATGTTTTTTGTTTACCAGTGGCACCAGCGCCGCCTTGTGGCAAATTATTAAATGACTTTCACTGTCCTTGGAGCCTGCCTACATAGAAATTACACAATTCTTTTTTTTTAAATTTGAAGATGTAATTGGCTTTATAAATGGAACTCATGAATTGTGCTGCATCCCATCAAGCAACTAGAAGAACACTCCCCAAATTACACAATTCTTGAAAAAAGTTTTAATTGGGGTTGAGAGTTTCATATCATTTCAAAATTTGTACAGGAGACTTTCAAATCTGTTTAAAGTGAGCAAGATTTGCATTTTCTCAAAATGAGACAACATGGTGCTAAGGTTTCCATCCTGTTCTCTGAGCAGCTCTTAGTGACTCCTGCAGCAAACTCTTGGGACCAGAACACACCCCCTTCAGAAGTTCCACAGCATCCTTCATGAGGTCCTCCCTGACTCCCCCTATGCTGTACCAATCTTTTGTGCTCCCCTAAGCATGTCTCTGATGTAGAATGTATTCATTTACACATATGTGAGTGCCTGCATGGTGCCTACTCTATTCTAGGGACTGCAGACACAGCAGGAAACAAATTGGACTAATATTTGTCCTCACTGATTACACTCTGATTGCAACACATCTGTCTCCTGTACATCCTGGCAGTCACCTGACAACAGAGACCCGTTTCGTCCCATCCTCACTGGAACCACGCCATCTACCCACTGAACTCCCCAGGAACAACTTCAGAACTTTGAGATAACCGTATTTATTAGGACCACTGCCATGAAAGTTTTCTGGTGGGATCAAAGCTGTGCCCGTCAGCCAGGGAAAAAACACAGAAGCAGAGAGTTCACTTTAGATCCTGTGGTCCACAGATAATATACCCCTCCAAAGATGTCCACAGAACCTTCTGAATATGTTAATTTGCATGGCGAAGAGACTTTGGGGATGTGATCAAGTTAAGGCTCTTGAGGTGGGGCGCTGATCCTGGATTGCCATGGTGAGCCCGAAGTAACCACAGTGTCCTTTCGCAGGGGGAGGCAGTAGAGTTAGAGAGTGGACACAAGATTGGAAGCAGAGGTCAGAGAGGAGAAAATGCTGTGGCTGGCTCTGAAGATGGAGGAGGGGACTACCAGCCAGATATATATATGATATATTGTGTTATAAGTCACTAACTTCGTGGTAATTTGTCATGGCAGCCTACAGGACACTAATATAGACTTCTACCTGTCCTCCCCCCAATCAGCCCTCCCCTCTGCCCATTCTCCCCAGTACACAGAACAGATTTCTAATTTGTTCCTTTTCCCAAGCCATGGCATTGTCCTGCTTTTTCTTAACACAAGCCTGTCACTGTGTTTCTCAAACAGGGCTGTCTAACCTTCGGCATTCTTTGGTGTATCTTGGATTCCTTGAGTTTTCTACGAGAACCTAAAATTTTATATGTTCAGTTCCAAAGTTAGGTAAAAAATTAATATATAATTCAACCTAGAGCCCAAAGGTCAGCCTCAACCTCATGAGAACAGTGAAGGCATTCTCATTAAAGTCAGGAACAAGACAAGAATATCATCTGCACACTCTTGCCGCTATGCTGGAGGTACTGGCTAATGTCATCACACAAGAAAAAAAGAACCAGAAGATAGAAAAAAATGGGACAAGAGGAAGTAAACTTGTAGTTATATGCAAATGATATGAGCTGAAAGCCCAAGAGAAAAAACTAAAAAACTATACAAATAATAAAAGAATTCAGCAAAATGGCTGGGCACAACACTGATTATAGATAGAAATCAATATATAAACAATTACTTAGGACATGTAAATAACAGAAAAACTTATGCTAACAGAAATGATAAAAGATAATAATATGCAAAATCCGTGTGAAGGAAATAAATAAAATATGAAAAAGAAGTATGCCATATTGTTTGATAAAAAGATCTACCAGGATAGGAATATGAAAATCAAGCCTTGTGTTTTAAGATCACTACAGTTGGACATCTGTTATTGGCAACCAAATAAAATTGGTAAGAGAAATAGTCTTGTTCATTTTCTCTTCATAAGTTCATCCTCCATCCAGCTGTTTAATTACCTGCTCTTGCCTCAAGAGTTTCAGTCTTCACAGGGATATTTAGGCTCTTCACTGGTGGAAGGCAGGGCACAGGCTAAGTGAGGTCTGTTCCGTGGGTGGTCCGCACTAATCCCACCTTTGGACTGCCGGGCCACAGTGAGTAAGAACTCCCTAATTGTTGCCTTCTGCTTGTTGTCAGGACCCGGGATGGGCAACTTAAGTCCTCCTTTGTCTTCATCACACACCCCCCATACTCACTTAGGAACACCCATTTCTACGGTGCTCCATTTGGACCATCCTTGGTTTATCTTTCCTTTACCCCATCACCCGAGGATATGTCTATTGGTTTTTTTTAGAGAGACAGGAAAGAGGGACACACACACACACACACACACAAACATTGACGTGAGAGAGATACATAGATCAGTTGCCTCCTGTAGGCACTTGGACTGGGGATCAAACCCGCAACCTAGGCAAGTCCCTGTCCAGGAATGGAACACACCACCATTTCATGCACAAGGCAACACTCTAACCAACTGAAACACCTGGCCAGGGTTCATTATCTTATTTTTACAATTGCTGCATAGTAAAGGTAATCTTCCCACCAGGATCATATAGCTAAAAGAGCAATTTTTATTATCTTCAACCTGTCCGTAGCCCATCTGTGGACTGTGTGATTGGGAAAATGTAATACGAACTGCAGTAAATTGTATGATTTCCTTACTATTTATGGGTAGGCCCTTGGCAACAGTAATTGTGAGTCTAATTAAAATTTCTGATTTTGTAAAATTCCATGTGTCCATCAGTGCTACTTCATCTTCCTTCATTCACAGTTTGAGTAATAGGGCCAAGATTTCATGACTTATATGTATTCAGGAGAACTCTGCTCATTGCTGTGACTGTGAGTTTTTAAAAGCATACTTAATTAGGCCTTAATAAAGGCCTGTGTATTACTTCTTGTAAGGTAACATTAGTCTGATCTTCTTTGGGGCTTAATTGTATAAAAAAGAGGGGGAAGAAGCCTGCATTAACTTTCTTTTAACTCTCGGGGTAAATATTTAGTAAAAATTATTTGTATGGGAAGTAGGACTTTAGGGATTTGTATAACAAGTGTGCATATATTCACTGTGTAAGAGACGAAGTCGGCCTGCAGCATTGCCAGAACATGACTGGGCACAGCCAATCCCACTTCTCCCTTCCTCCCAGCTGATGACTTCACTTTCTAATCCTAGACTGTAAACAGATAATGGAGATCTGGTGTGATGAGCATCTTGGGTGAGAAGTATAGGGTGCTGTGGATCAGAAGCAGCCTCTAACTGAGGCTTGATGGCGGAGGGAGGTCTGCAAGGTCCTGGAGAAAGTACCATCCTTAGTAAGAGCAGAAAAATTGATTAGCTTTCAATTAGAGGCCAGGAGGAAGGGTGAAGAAGCAGCACAGAATAGAAAAAGTGCAATAAGATCTGAGATTGAAAATAAATTCAGGCTCTGGCCAGGTAGCTCAGTTGGTTGGAGCATCATCCCCATACACCAACATTGAGGGTTCAATACCTGGTCAGGGTACCTATAAGAATCAACCAATGAATGCCTAAATAAGTGGAACAAACAAAAATCGATCTCTCTGTCTCCCTCTTCCTGTCTTCCAAAATAAGTAAATAAAATTTTAAAAAAGGACAATATATTCAATTGGATTACCGGTTGCATAACATTGTTCCATTTTAATTTCAATGTACAACACTTGTCACTTTCTAGTTATTTCTTGCTTAGAAATGATTTTTTTGCTGTTTCTTCATCGTCTGTTCTTCTAACCCCATCCCCTTACACAAGAGCCCTTAGCCTGATGATTCCTTAGTGCTTGGTACGTATGACAGTTAACATTGCTTGAGGGTCTGCTGCTCTTTCTCTGACCTGGGCACCAACATCATCCAAACAGACAAAATTCTACTTCTTCAGAGTTGGTTCAAATGCTGCCTTCTCTGTGAAATCTCCCCCATCTCTTTACCCCATCCCTACCCTCAGAATTATTTACTTCATTCAGAGATCCCACAGCTAATTATCCTTACTTGCAGCATCAATTTAATTCTGCGTAGTGTTAGTTTGCTGTTCCCTTCTCTGGTCCAATCCTCATTAAGTTTTAATCCTAGAAAGACAATGTATTTTTACTTGTCTCTGTAAATTCAACACTTTGGCCAGGCTTTTATACACAGAAAGTTCTCAAAAACATTTTCCATAAATAAATTAGGGAGAGAAGGTAGTGAACTTGTCTTCTTCCTCCCTTCCCTCAGTCTTCAGTGCCATTTTTTAAACCGTAAATTCTGACCATGTAACAGTCTTACTTAATATCCTGTTGCAGGCCTCTCTATATCCTCAGAATTCTAACTACTAAGCACACTTAGAAGAACCCTGTGTGAACTTGCTCCCCACCTTTCTCTCCAGGCACATCCCTCCCTACGCCTGGACTAACAAATCGGTGACCACACAGAGGCCTACTGATTAACACCACCAGGCTCTTATTTCAATTACTCTCTGTATGGTGTTCCCTTCCACTTCTGTGATTAAACATGAAAACACTCAATTAAAGAATGCAATTCTTAAATAATTTCCATGTATGCTGGATTTAGAATAGCGTGTATTTATGATTTTCTCTCATTCATCCTGTCTGCCGGTACCCTAACCTGTAGACGCCCTAAACGGAGTCTATCCGATACCTTCATTGCCAGAGTCTCAGGTTGAGTCAAATGCTCCTCTCTCCGCTCTTGGGGCACAATTCTATATTCAAGTGCCTTGAGCAGACTGCAAGTTTCCCACCAGGTCGTGAACTCCCGAGGTTGTGCGAACGGGGTCTTTATCCACATAACGCTGGGTAGGTACCCCGAGTTTGCTCCTGACTTACGTTCTCAGTTGAGATAAAATCCTGCCCAGGTGATCAGTGCGTTTCTTCTTTAAGGAGACGTTCCCTTCTCCCCAGGAAACAGAGCTGGTTCGCAGCTACTAGGGGTTGGCGTTTGCAAAAGGGTTAAGTATCAGCTGGCCCAGAAAGGCAAGAGAAGCAGATGCTCTAAATTTCCGGGTCTGATAAACACGCCCAGCTCCCGAGACCAACCAGAAAAACCAGCCTAGTGGGCGGGGCCGGGAAAAAAAAACAAAAACCAGCGACACCGGAAGTCACGTGTGCACCAGCTTGCATTTCCCATCTCGGCAGTTGACTATTCAGCCTTGCTGGCGCTCTGGCGGGCTCCGCTGTGATCCACTCTCTCGGCTCTCGACTCGCTCGAGCTGCTGCTGCTGCTGCTGCTGCCACCGCCGAAGGAGGGGCAAAGCTCAAGATGGCGGACAAAACGCCAGGCGGGTCTCAGAAGGCCAGTTCAAAGGTAATTTCTTAGAGGGCTTCGTAAGTCAGTGAGTCTCTCACTGTCGTCCGGGGCCTGCAGACGCTTCTGGCCAGCTGGAATAGGACGGGTGGGGGTTCGCGTTCTGGTCGCAATGGTAGGCCGGGGTGCGGACGCACGGTTTTGCGCAGATTGAGAGGCCTGGTATCTCCCCTTAGTCCCAGCCCGGATTTGGCTCGTGACTCGCGGCCCCTGGGGTGGGGTGGCTTTCCTGAGTATTTCGGCCGGTACTTGACATTGGAGTGAAATCAAGGACTGAGGTCTGAAGCGGTGAAAACGCGCTGTTGTGTCTCACCTTGTTGCGCTGAGGCCACGGGTCAGCGCCTCGGATAGGCGGGAATCGCTTCCCCGCGATGAAGTCCCTGCTCCGCTTTTCTCGGTTCTTTAGCTTTGGATCTCACGCTTCCGGCTTCCCTCAATTTCCTCCCTGCCCTCTTGGGAATAAATAACCTGTAAGACCTCCAGTGGTGAGGGGAGGACCAATAGTGGAGGGACGCGGGGAGGGAAGTGCAGAGGCGGCGCAGGTCTCCTTTGCAGTGCTTCACCGCCTTGGTTAATTTTCTGCGCTTCACACGTGGTCTTATCTCATTCCAGAGGAAGTACAAAATGAGCAGTTCATTCCTGGGCGCATATTCGAAGACTTGGGGTCTCCTGCGTTTCTGTGTGTTTCACTCAAAGGAGAACTTCCGTGTACTTGGAAGGCACCTTAGATTATTAGTACATTGCTGTTGAGTTTACAGGGAGCGATGTGCGCGTATTTGTGAAACCATTGAGCTATGGAAGTAGTTTAGTTATTTGTTGTGTTTAGTAGCATCAGGTCTTATTTGCCACCGTGAGCCGTTCATTTAATCTTTTTTCTTTGGGTTCCTCATATCAAACACGATATAAAAAGTAATAGGTACTGCCCGGGGTAGTTGTTAAGCTTTTTGATGGTGATGTAAGAAGTTGTGTAACACTTGAAGGTTCTGGGGACTGTTACATCTAGAGTGAGTGTGATTATAAGTCGGTTATTAAGTTAGGGCAAGCCTTGTGATTACAAATTGTTGTGACAAACATAATAAGCCGTTTTGTACTTGATGTCCCAGTTTCATATTTTGTGCCATTTGGTGAATGATGTTCATAATTAGTTCGTGATTAGTAATGGCTTTACCAGACATCCATCCTATAGTTATATAGAAACTATGGTAGAGGGCCAGTTTTGCGTTGACTTTGTTATTTTCTTCCTTCCCTGGTACATTTGCCCTTGGGGAGTAGGGGAATAGTTGGGTACCTTACTGAACCCAATTTCTCTCAACAGACTCATGATAAAGCTAGTTAGTTAAATCCCTCATGATAAAGCTAGTTAGTTAAATCCGTAATTATTCGCCCTGTAGCGTCAGGATTTTAACTTTTTCTGAAAGTAATATTTTAAGAATATCCTATCTTGAGGTCTTGGATACATTGAAAACATCTTAATGTCCGTGTTCAGTCTTGTATAATAGCACTTCTTGTGGTTGTGTGTGACCGTAACCTGTAATTGTTGGGTCTTCCAGTAGTCTTTTTGAGTATATTGCTTTATATTAATCATCAGTTGATGCTATTAAGACTTGATTTTTCTACAGATGTTTGTAAAAGGGATGGGAATATCTCAGTATTCAATGGATATTGATGTGACTATTAATGTGGAGGTTGCACAATGTGGAAAGATCTTGGATTTTGATAACAAACTAGATTTGGATTCAGTTTCTGCTTTGGTACTTAATTATATTTGCAGTTTTAAGGCACATTGTGTAAATTATTGTCTCAGTGTCCTCTTTTATGATATGGATATAATCCTTTTTACAGGGTTGATAAGTAAGGATTAAATGAGTTGATGTCAATAAAGTACAAAATAATACTGGTTCTTTTCCCTTTTTATTCTTAGAGGAAATGAAAAATACTTTTCAAAATGTCAGGATAAAGTCTAATCCTGAGATAAGTCATTAATTATCATAATGACTTCCCAAATAGTTGCTTTTTATTTTTAATACAAGTCCAGAAATTACTGGAGAGAATGTCAGGTTATTTTGACTAATACTACAGAGTTTGGAATTTCTAGTCTTTTATCTCTAGGTTGCTTTCCCCTCCCCTGGTTAAAGCAGATGAGTGACATCATACAATACAGATGGAGTGAAAAGATTACTCTATTTCATGCTTATTCTTTTTTGGTACTTAAATTCCCATTAATATGGGGAGGGATGTTTGTATATCATATTTCTAGACATTGAGGACAGTTTTAATTTAAAAAGGTACAACATACAAGGTTTTTGCCATTGATAATGGCAAAGTAATTTTACATGTCTTAGTTATAAAATAAAGAGATGAAGTTAGATAATCTCAACAGTTTCTTCTAGCTTTAAAAATTACATTTTATGTATGCATAGTCAAATGACTTACCTTTATGTGTACCTTCTCTCCATGAAGAGATCCCGCGCCCTTTTATTGTTTGTGTAATTTTGCTATGCTCTTCCTTTTAAATCCTGGCAAATATAAAGATTCAGTAAATGTTTTAGGAATGGGCTAAAATTTTCCTGTGCATTATTCCTGTTTATCACCAGACTAAAACACTACTTTGGGGGAGGGGCATGGATGCCATGTTGTAGCTTTGATTTTTGAGAAGAGAGACAAAGAAGGAGCCTATAATTATTTATTTATAAACTTGTTAAACATGTTTCCTTAGAATTTTATCAAATTATTATTTTGACTTTAAGAGGTTTTTTTTTTGTTTGCTTGCTCAGCAAAAATGAGAATATGAAGAAGAATGTAATATTTTCTTTCCTCTGCATGTCCTGTGCTGGTAATAGTACTAATACTGAATTGTGTGCCTGTTACTGAACTCTTATAATTATTGCCATGTTGTCAAAAATTGGTTTAGATAGGTAAATAAAAAACCAAAATACTGCTGGCTTTCTGGACATTCAGTGCTAAGTTGGTTTGGAAAAAATTTTGACGGTTTTCTTACAAGTATTTCACTTGTAAGAAATAAGTACAATGAAGATCCATTCAAGGCTGGTGATCCTTAGGCATTTATTACTGTCTATGTACATGTTCTTTTGCAGTGCCTGAAGATGTGTTAACCTATAAAAGATACCCATTTGCCTTACTGCATCCCATTTGGAGTGCAAGTTGAAGACTCCTGCCGTTGTCTTTTTACAAAGAACTTCAATTTTGAGATAAAATTTGCTACAGGATAGTAAACTAAAAAATATTGATATTGGCAATAATTTGCCTCTTATGCTTGTATTAAGTAGCTATCACATTTTATTACACACCAGCTATGCGCTAGATACTTTGCTGAAATAACTTTTTTTGAAAGCAAGATACATTTGCCTATAGCACTTGAGACGATTTTGTACTGTTGGGAGTTTCTTTGAGGAGTTAAATATTTTTCACTAGACCCATCCTCAGTTTAGATAAACTGCAGGACATTCAAAATGTAGTTATAACTTCTCATGTGTTGATAGTGTTTTGGATGTAATTTTTAAAATAATTTCAGGTTTGTTTTTAACTGTATTATACATGGTATATGACTCATTGATCTTACAGAATTTTTTTTTTGAGAGGTGGACCTTGTTTTGGCTTGGAGAGTGGTATTAAGCCAGGAAGCTTCTCCATGTTAGTGAGGGGAGAGTATAGTATGTTGACAGTGTGCAGTGCAATTTTGTTGTGTAGGTACTTGTTGCAGCAGGTTATATCCACAAGTTGAGGATCTGTCGATTGCCCGTCTGGTGCTTGATTTTGAGAAAAAGGGGTAAAAAACCATTAAATAAGACCCTGTCCCCTTTTGGGCAGTATGCAGTCTAGTGGAAGAAGAGAATCAACATTACAGTACAAGGCAGAGCTGTCAGAAGTACCTAAAAGTTTAGGGAAAGAAGTGAGAGCTGGTTGAATTCCAGGGCAGGGGGAATTTGAGTGATTGAGTCCTTTTTAACAATAAGAGTTTTGAAGGATACAGAGAGGAGGTGTAAAAAAGAGGTGGGTGAGGCAAAAAAAACCTGCTGGGAAATGGATTGATAAGTGGTCTGGTGTAGGGTGCTTGCATATGATACAGGAGCTGAGATGGAAAGGTAAGTTTTAGCTAAATTGCAGAGGGCTTTCAGTGCTGCAGAATAAAATTAGAGAGCCATAGAAAATTTGAGACAGGAAAGTCCTTTATGAAAGCAGTTCTGGGGATATAGTTTAGGAAGGATTTGAAAGTGAGGAGGACCAGTTTGAAGATAATTGCAGTGATGATAATTGAGGATTGCTTCAAAAGTCTCACTTCACATCTTTTCTGGGAAGCTTTTCCTAACACCTTCCATTAAGATTTGCCAGTGCTCTTGTAGCATAGCCACATTTTTAGTTGTCTCTTTTGTTAGCTGCTAATGACCGGAGCTATGTTTTACTTTACTTTTTATCTAATGCAAAGCACAGTAGTAGTAAATGGTTGCCCAGTAAATGGGTGAACAAAGGGAAGATCTGAACCACAAGGTGTCTTTAGAAAGGATAAGGGGCCCTCGTAAAAGCTAAGATGAACAGAATTTGACTCAGTGGATTACAGGGGATAAGGAAGGAGTCCAGGATGACCCTGCTATAATGCTGCTGCTGCCTAACAATACTGATTAGGTAATTATTATGTATCAAACCCTGTTTTAAGCGCTTCACCTGTATTTATCCTTCACAACATTCCTGAGGCAGGTGCCATTCAGTTTTACATATGAAGGAACTAGGCCCAAGATTACAAATTCTGATTCCAGGTTTGTGCTTTTAACATTTTAGTACTTCCAGACCACCCACTGTCAGAGGTCAAGAGGACAAGATGGTTTGAGAGGAATTTTAGACATACTGGATCTGAGTAGCTTGTAGGAGTAGTTGAGAGCAGACTGGGATCTATGAGAGGGATCAAGGTGGAAGATGAAGAATGGGGTCTTCTCAGTACAAAGAGGTTTTGATTTGTTTCCTGTGGGAGAGATTGTTACACGTGTATAGATGCAAGTTGATGCTTCAAAAGATGAGAGAAGAAAGACATTTGGGAGACAGAAATGGGCATGGATAGTTGACTACACAGAGTGGCAGTGTTGGAGGAATGTTACTGTGGATAGCTTGGTAATTTGAAAGCGTGGGTTGTGGAGGCCTTTCACTCGAACTAATGTAGGAGCAACCAGGAAGAAAAAAGTAGTTTTTATTCTCAGCCACCAAGATACAGGGTCATATGGCATACTTACAATTGGCTTTACCTTTTTCTCCTCAGCAGCTGTCAGAATGATTCTTATTCCTTTTGGATTTTCTTGCTGTTTTTCCCCACATCTATACTGTCTGCTTTCATTACCCTGAGATAAATTTCTGTTATGTTTGCTTCTTTATTTCCTCAAGCCTTCCCTATTTTACTCTTTCATTTCTTGCTTTTGGGTCTTATCATTTTGATGAAGAATTGTGCTGCAGACTTTAAGCATTAATTTGTTGTTTGTAAGTTTAAAAGAAAACAAAAACCTAAGCCCAAGACAAATAGTTCAGTTCCAGGTTAAGAGGAAGAGGCTCAGTTTCTGAGGTAGCATTACATTTACATTTACTGTTTATCTGGACCATTAGCTTTAGAAATTGGCTATTCTTTTTTTTTAAATACCTTTATTTTTTAAAGATTTTATTTATTTATCTATAGAGGGGAAGGGCAGGAGAGAAGGAGAGAAATATCAATGTATGGTTGCTTCTCGTGAGTCCCCTGCTGGGAACTGGCCTGCAACCCAGGCATGTGCCCTGACTGGGGAATCGAACCGCGATCCTGTGGTTTGCAGGCCTGCACTCAATCCCCTGAGCTACACCAGCCAGGGCAGAAGTTGGCTATTCTTTTAAAATTGTATTAATTACTGTTTGAATTTAACTTCCATATCAATGGGAAATGTCTGGTTTGCAGTGAATATGACCAGTGCCATCTTAGGTTAATTGAAATCAGCTGATGCATCTCCTAAGCCATGCTGTTATTTTTAAGTCCTGGAAATGATTTGGATGTGGTGGCATAGAAAATAAAAAGGAAGGGGAATACATTCTTAGCTTCTCTTGTATGTTTATTCTTCTGGTTGAACTTGAGAATTATTTTTGGCAATCCATTTGCCCCTGGCAAAGATTTCCCTTTGGGATTTAGAGCTGTCAAATGAAATCCTATTAGGTATGTAAATAAATTTGGGTATTAATGGACATTTTCTTAACAATGAATTTTCCTATGCAGGAATATAAGTCTCTTCAAAAGGAGACTTGAATAATTGAATCTTTATGTATAGTTTGTGCTTTCTTCACACAGGTTGTGTACATTTTCTCTTAATTCGTTTGTAGGTGTTTTATATTTTTTGTTATTGTTATGATTAGGATATTATTTTTGTTACCCAGCAGGTTAATACTGCTACATTGGAAGGCAGTTGATTTTTTCCCCCAGAGCATTCTATCTTTTGATGAACTTTTTTGTCTTTTCTAAGAGAAATTATTTATACTCTTTAGTTTTTAAATTCCTAAGTGTCTGAAAATGAGCATATTTCACATTGTTTCAAAGTGTTTTGTAGAGTTAATTTAGATATCAAAAAATTCTTTCATACCATCTTGTCTTTTAAGAAAGGTTAGCTTTGAGAAGAAAGTGAATGAGGAGGATCACAATAAAAGCTGGAGACAGAAAATGATGGATAAGAGAGAATGGAGGTGGGAGGTATCTTGGTGCTTGGTTATTTCAGGCTGATTTTGACTAGGACCCAGTAAAGTGGAGTTCAGAGAGAAAAATAGATTCAGTAAGAAAATCCAATGAAGTAATACTGGGTGTATTCATATGAATCTTACTTGAATAGCCATGCACCTTGGCTTCTTTGTCCTTAGATGAACAGTGAGAAACCAGTGAAAGTCATAGGCTGTATGTAACCTGAACTGTAGATCAATTAAGAAAAAAATAAGATGAGATTTTGAGAGTTGATACTGTTGGAAGCTGCTGTGACTTGAAGACTGAACTCTTGTGCAATAGTCAGCCAAAGTGGCATGCTCGGGTGGAAGCAGCCCCCTTAAAACAAGCTGCAGATGGATGCTTGTGGGGAATTTGATAATAGGATTTTGTTTTTCTTGAACTGTTTCTGCAGTTGAATTTGTACCTTTTGCTGGATATCCAGGATTTGTCTGTGAATTTTCTTGTTAGAATATCCTTACATGAGTTTGGGTGATTGGAGAAAGGGGGTGGGTTTCTTTGTTGTATAGTAAGTTGCTGCTAAGTTAGTGTTGCAGCAGTGAACAGTGTGTCTTATGACTGTCATTTGCATCATGTTTTGGAAAATACACATGCTGAATTTTAAAGAATGGACTTGCACATTTATTATGGATCACAGCCTTTTTGTAAGTTAGAGATTCTCCCTGTTTAGTTTTATTAGCTGAGAAGAAATTGCTGCAAGTTTGGAAAAATTAAGTATGAGAAAAATTCAGTATGAGAAATACTTGTTAGCATAGTAAGACATTTTTCTGATCAATTAATACTAACTTTTTCATACTTGCAGACTAGATCATCAGATGTTCATTCATCTGGATCTTCAGATGCACATGTGAGTATGAGACAGTCTTTGTGTTTTCTTTAAAATGTATTTTTTTTGTTTATATCTCTACCCTTATTTTACTTAATACACAGTTATAATGTCTGAGCCTATTTTTTTTCCCCTTTTTTGTTTTTTTTCTTTTCCCCTTTTTTGTGCTCTTCTTTTTTTGTTCTGTTCATATAAGTCAGCCCTTCAAACCATGTTAGAAACCTAGTATGTTTATTTCCTTTTTTTATCATGCTTATAAAATTCTGTACATACGTAAATGTGTGTATTTGTACATTGGCTGTGGCATTGCATTATACACAGTGTTGTTTTCTCATTGCACAATATACCTGTTGGACATCCCTGCATGCGAGCAGGCATGGCTCTTGTCTAGTCTTCCTGACAGCAGCATCATATTGGTCCAGTTATTTATTAAGGTATTTCTCTGTTGGTGGGCATATACTTTTGTTTAAAGGGTTTTGGTATTTTGAGTAATACTGCAATAAACATTCTTTACATACATTATTACAAAAACACTCAAAGTATGGTTTTTCAGACCCTTGACAATCACTGAGAATCTTCCAAGAAATCGGTAAATTCAAAACTATTTTGCTGTAACACAAAAATGTTAATTGTCTTTTCCCTGTGGTGACATTTGCATTTATGGTGAAAAAGCAATTGATGGGTAAAATGTCAGCACCTGAGCAGGAATCAAGGCAGTGTTATCAAAATGTACTAGTAGTCATTGTATTCTTTCCCATAGGCTTTAGTAAAAATATGCTAGTTTCTCTTAAGCACGCTCTTGGTGCAGCAGTAAAATTACTAACATTCGTTCTTGTCCTTTGTGTGATTCTTTTATTTTTTTTAAGATTTTTAAAAATGTATTTACCTTTAGAGGGGAAGGGAAGGAGAGAGGGAGAGAAATTATCAATGTATGGTTGCCACTCGTGCATCTTCCTGCTGGGAACTGGCCTGCAACCCAGGCATGTGCCCTGACTGGGAATTGAACAGATTCGCAGGCCCGCACTCAATCCACTGAGCTATGCCAGCCAGGGCCTTTGTGTGATTCTTTTAATGTTGTATGCAATGAAATGGCAAGTACTTATAAGGCAGCTCAGTTTACCAAAATGTGATGTTTGTCTTGAAGAAAAGTACTTGTGGGATTGTTTAAGTTGTGAAATGAAAGTGGATTCTTTTTTCCTGGAATCCCATTTTTATTCCAAGGAGCAACTGGCAAGGTATGGTGATCAGACTTGGGTGTCTGCCATGTATTTTCCTAAAAATGAAAGAAGTGAACCTGTTACTTCAAAGTAAATGACTCTTTGTCACTGATATAAAATTCGAGCATTCAAGTGCAACGTATAGAATTATTGGAAACTTTCCCTATATGTGAAGACTTTTCTGAAATTGGTAGTAGTATTAAGAAATGAGAGTTTTGATAGTGTATAATTAAATTTGTCAGTATTTGAACATTTAAAGTTCTTTCTAGTTTTCAATACTACATATGTGGTTTTTTAAAACTTGCTTTTCTTTTCCTGAAGATGGATGCATCTGGACCCTCAGATAGTGATATGCCAAGTCGGACACGACCGAAGAGCCCGAGAAAACATAATTATAGGAATGAAAGTACCCGTGAAAGCCTTTGTGATTCTCCTCACCAGAATGTCTCAAGAGTAAGTGTTGATAAAGATAGGAAAGTATAGTTAATGGTCCTAATCTGTGCTTCAGTTTGGTGGTTGGATAGCTGGTTTTGTACTTGTTGTTACATTTAGTACTATTTGAAAATAGCATTCTTTGTTGTATTTAGGTTAATGATAAACTTAAGTTCATCCAAGGAAATGTTTTTTTTAGCTCATAAGTGAAGTAGGTTTTATTTGAAATTTTATTTAAAAACCAAGGAGTGTTTCGAATGTAAAATGGTTAATAGTCACATTTATTTTTCCTTCCTTCCACCAAACATTTACTGAACCAAGTGCCAAATGCCAGTCACTGGAAATACACAGGTGATTAGAACAAATCTCTTGCCCTCAGAGCTTCTAGTCCTGCCCTGGGAAGCAAACACAACAGGTTCTGTTTACTCTGGTTGGTGCATTGTCCGGGCACTACTAGAACCCAGAAAAGGAGCTTCTTTACTGCATATGTCTAAAAGGTGCTCGTTTTATTTTAAATATTTTCTTGTGATTAAATTTGGAAAATAAAGAAGGTAATCAGCACCAGTCAGTATTAACATTGGTAACACTTCATTTTTCTTGTTAAGTATTTCTCAGCACAAAAATGTTTTTACTTTGCGAGATTCACCCTACAGGAACAACTTATAAATACTCTTCTTAGTTCTGATTTTTAAAATTTTCACAAATGTTTTGTAAATAAACTTTTTAATGGATGATTGTATTTGTGAAAACATTCCTTAATTCCTTAACCATTTCCCTATTGGACTAAGCTCTTAGGATATAAAGAAAATGTGGCCTAAACATTTTGTTTTGTAAAATTATGTCTTTTATTGAATTTATGTATAATTTTATAATTTGTTTAAACTTTTGAAGTTGAAACCAAAGATGCTGACTGAATGATGGCAAAACATTTTTCTTTCTGTCTGAGAGAAAATTATTTTGAATCTGTTCCTGAAACCCAGTATTGACTTTTGGGTTACAAAGTGCTCTATTTTTTCAAAAGGATTTTAATGTAACTTGAAAATAGTTTTCTGCAATATTATTCTTTTATTCTGCATATCTCAGGGGCAAGCTTTTTTAGTAACTAGGGATTGATAAAGTCTAATTTTGGCAATTGGCTAACTTCTTATTTTAGTAGGTGCTAGAGAAACCTTCAAATTTCAATTGCAGATTAATATTTTAGATTGTATTTATTTAGCATTTCTTTTAAGTTATGAATCAAAGTCTAACATTCAAATGATGAACTAAACTAAAGGCCTGCAATTTATGCAAGCCATATCTCAGAAGGAAATTGCTTCTGTGTTATGTAAATGAAGATTTCATTAAAGTTCTGTTTTTCTCAGAAAATGAAATTAGTATGTTCATAAATATCAGTGTTATTGATGAAGAACAAGTGGATAAAAAGTTGTGGCATATATACACACAATGGAATATTACTTGACCATAAAAAAGAATGAAATCTTATTTTTGTGAGAGTGGATGAACCTAGAGAGTATTATTATGCTCAGTGAAATAAATCAGAGAAAGACAAATGGTTTCACTTACCACATGATTTCACTTTCATACGGAATTTTAAATAACAAAATAAATGAACAAGCAAAACTGAAATAGAGTCATAGATACAGGGAACAGACTGATGGAAACTGAGTGAAAAAGCTGAAGGAATTAAGAAGTACAAATTGATAGTTACAAAATAGTAATAAGGACACATCGTGCAGCATAGGGAATATTACCAATAGTAGTGTGATAACTGTGGTGCCAGGTGGGTACTGAAAATATCAGGTGAAACAAAATGGGAAAGCATTGAAAGCAAATAAAAAAAGCAGTGATTTGCTGAATTGTACAAGGAAGTGATGTGATTTGTAGTACCTGAACTGGTGGTTATAGATGGTATTTTGATTTCTGCTACTGAACCATGGGAATGTATCCCTCCTTCTCCCTATTGGAAATATCCGTTTTCTGTTCTACTTCTTTTGCTCAGAAACATCTGCATTTTCCCTCAAGTGCTTTTATTCTTGCTGCCAACAAACAGGTTCAGTGAGTTTGAAGCCTTTGACCTTTAATTAAAAAAATGGCTTTTGTATGTTACCAAACTTGTATTAGCAAATGATGGAGGTATTCTTTAATGAATACTTCAGGATTAAGCTCAAGGTAGGTGGGCATCTGATACTTCGAGTACCCTCAGCTTTTCTTCTTTACAATGAGTGAATTTTTTTTTAAATCATCTATTCTGAAGACTTGGTTTATCAATTGAGATGTATCAGTTGAGGTATACACCTCAGTTGAGTTCTTAGTGAGGTAGTATTAAGAGTGTGTATGTAAAAGTATGCCTTTTATTTCTTTTCATAGCCTCTTCTAGAAAACAAACTTAAAGCATTCAGTATTGGAAAAATGAGTACAGCTAAGCGAACTTTAAGTAAGAAGGAGCAAGAAGAATTGAAGAAAAAGGTAATATTTAAAATGTATTTTGAGTTATCTTTGGAAATAAATATATCTAAAGGGGGAAGTAAGTGTATGAGCAGTTGAGAGCTGTTTTTCAGCGACTTCTGACTTCCAGGGTCAGATCTATAACATAAGGTGGAATCAGAGGAGTCGAGCTCTGTATCCCTGTGTCCTTCACCATTTCTCTGCTGTGTAACAATTTTGATTATTTTTTGGTCGTTTCTTTTTTATAAGCAAGTGTGTACTTGTAGATTGTACCTACTCCTTTCTTAGATGCACAGCAGCATGCTGTATATAGTATGCTTTTCTCCATCTTGCTTTTTTCACTTAACATTATACCTCAGAGATTACTGCGAGTATATTGAAATACTTATTTCTTTTAAATAGCTGTGTAGATAATGCAGCAGTTTATTCAACTAAAATTCTATTGAGGGCATTTGTGTTTTGGTCTTTTGACATGTCAAAGAGTGCTGTTATGAGTAGTATTATGCATATGGTGTTTCTGCTAGTGTATCATTGGGATATGTTCCTATAAGTGAGATTGCTGGGTTGATGGTAAATAACATAGATGTAGCTCTGCATTATACTGTCACATGGCTCTTTACAGGGCCTCTGCAGGGCCATTTGCACTCCTGTCAGCAGTTTCTGAGATGTGGTTTCCCCGTAGCCTGTCAACAGAAAAAAATACCATCAAAGAAGTTTTTGCCAGTCTGCCAAGTGAAAATAGTATAGGTTTAAATTTGTATTTTTCTTATAAATAAGGTAGGACAGCTTTTCTTGTGTTTGTTCTGTGAACTGTCTGTTCATAACTAAACTAATTCTATAAATTAGGTTATCTATATTTTTAGGAACTCTTTGTATATGTAAATAGGTATATTAACACTTTGTGTATGATACCAGATGCAATGTTTTGTCCCAGTTCATCGATTGTCTTTTTATTTTGCTTCTGGTGTTTTTTTCATGTAGAAAGTATTTATTATGTAATCAGATTTATCAGTCCTTCCATAGGGTTTCTGATTTTTTAGTCAAGTTTTCCCTACTCCCAGCTTACAAAAGAATTTCCTCATTTTTTCTAATATTTATATGGTTTTATTTATTTATTTATATTATTATTATTTATCTGCACCTAAGGATTAAACCCACAATCTAGGCATGTACCCTGACTGAGGACTGAACCCACAGACCTTTGGTGTACAGGACCATGCTCCAACCAACTGAACCACCCAGCCAGGGCTGGTTTTGTTTTTTAAACTGAATTTGATACATTTGCACATCTACTTGTGCATAATGTGAATAATTGGTTCATTTTAATCTTTATTCAAATAGCTATCAAGGTACCCCCTACCATTATTCACTGAAAAGTCCATCTATTCTTCACCAATTTGAGATGCCACATTTATTTAATGCAAAATTTCCATGTTATTGGATTTATTTCTGCATTTTTTATTCTGTTGCATTGCCTTTCTAGTCATATATTTTTAGCACATTTAGTGTAGCTACAATGGAAATTGTCAAGGTTCTTAGCCTTTTTTTTAATGCCAACCGTCTGGAGATAGTCTGCTTCAGTTTCTAATGTTTATGTCTTCAGTGGTTTGTGATGGAAATCTTTGTATTCAGTGAGTTAAATTATTGTGCTGTGGAAACAATATAAACATTAGTAGAATAATATATTTTTATAGTCATTTGCCATTAACCATTGAATTGTCTTTAAACAAATTAATGGGACCTTTCCAGGTCCCACCAATTGCCAGTAGAAGACCAAAGCCTCTGTTCGTTTCATTGTTAATTAATATTAATATCTATTAAGGATTAGCTATTGCCCATTAGGACTTGTTAACCTGCTTTCCCCAGTGTGGGGAGACGTTTCATTGACATTATTCCCTGAGGAGTTTAACCCTGTGAACAATAATAATTTTTATATTGTGATATTACATTCATGTAAATTTAGGAAGATGAAAAGGCTGCTGCTGAGATTTATGAGGAATTTCTTGCTGCTTTTGAAGGAAGTGATGGTAATAAAGTGAAGACATTTGTGCGTGGAGGTGTTGTTAATGCAGCTAAAGGTAAGTGTGAGTGTTACAGCCCTTGAGTAAACCCAAAAGCCTTGGATAAATGATTGCAGATAATTATCAAATAAGTTTGATGGCATTTGAATTTAATGTTTCCTGTCTATCAGCACCCTCTAGTGGTGATATTTATTACCAAACTTAAGTGACTAAATGTGGATTGAGAAATTGGAGTCAGATAAATTTTACAAGTATTTATTACCTTCCAAGTTTTTATTTTTCGAAAAGGTTTTATTTATTTTTAGAAAAAGGGCAAGGGAGGGAGAGAAACATCATTCGGTTGCCTCTGGCTCTCGCCCAACCAGGGATCTGGCCAACAACCCAAGCCTGTGCGCCCACCAGAAATGAACTGGCGACCTTTCAGTATGCTGGACAATGCCAAACCACTGAGCCATACCAGTCAGGGCTACCTTCCAACTTTTAAGATAGTAGAATACTCTCTAAAAATTTTAATATGTCATAATTTTACTATAAAGTGATTAAATTGGTATTTTTGAGAGTAGGATATTAATTGAACTTAACTTCATATTTGGTCAATAATGATTATCTTAGTACTAAAGGTGTTTTATTAAATTTTATTTTTAGATAAAAATAAATAAAATCCAAATAATGTAAAATTAATACTGAAACTTAGTATTTTAAATTTCAGAAGAACATGAAACAGATGAAAAAAGAGGCAAAATCTATAAGCCATCTTCAAGATTTGCAGATCAAAAAAACCCTCCAAATCAGTCATCCAATGAAAGACCACCATCTCTTCTTGTGATAGAAACCAAAAAACCTGTAAGTCATACTTAAATAAAATGTTGACATGATGCCGCCAATGATACTTTCAGTACTTCCACTGTAAGCAGGACTTTGGTTTCTTTTAAATTATTTTGGGAGTAGATGTTGAGTTTTAATGCTTAATCTTCCTAGATGAGAGAGAATAAATTAAAGTAGGACATGGAGATAGATAATAGTTTGTGCTGTTGGAGCAGTGGGTATTTGCTATTGCTGTACTCATATTGCTATGACTGTATTTTACTCATAGCATATAGCATGTGTCAGTTTTTAGGTATAAATGTAAAATGATAAGATTGTATTTTTAAACAATTCTGAATTGAGGTATTTAAGTTATATCAGTATGTGTGGTGTTAGTTACTTTGGAAGCTAAATGTACTCCATCAGTGTATATTGTACCTAGAACAGTTTTGAAATTTATTTGGAATTGCTATCACATACTTTCTTTTAAATGTTCTCAATGTTAGTAAAGTTTTTATTTTTTGAGAGTGAGGTATTTATGAGAGAAGGTAGATAGATGTCATTTAGAATCAGGTTTGGTGAAGAAATATTACATTGAATAATGAGACTGACTTTTCTTACATGACTTTTAAAATAGCTCTAAGAGCAGTTTTTAAAAATAACAACAGCTTTATTGATATATAATTTGTATACCATAAGATTCATCCTTATAAAGTACACAATTAAGTGATTTTTTTTTTTAGTATCTTTACTGTTGTGCAGCAACCACTGATCTCTAATTTCAGAACAATTTTATTATTTCAGAAAGCAAGCTAATGCCTGTTTTTAGTTGCCGCCAATCTCTGGCAAGAACTAATCTACTTTCTTTCTCTTTGGGTTTGTCAGTTCTGGATATTTTATGCAAATTGAGTCATACAACATATGGCTTTTTGTGTCTGGCTTCTTAGCATAAAGTTTCAAGGTTCATCTGTATCAGCACTTCATTCCTTTTTGTGTTTGAATGATATTTCATATTATGGCTGTACCACATTGCTTATCTATTTATCACTGGATGGACATTTGGGTTGTTTCCACATTTTGGCTATTATAGTAGAATATTGCTGCTACAAGTATTTGCATATAGGCTTTTGTGTGGACATATGTTTTTAATTCCTTTATATATACCTAGGAGTGGACTTGCTGTGTCATGTGGTAACTATTTAAGTTGTTTAGAAACAGCCAAACTATTTTCCAAAGTAGCAGTACCATGATATAGTCCTATCAGCAATGTGTGAAGGTTCCAGTTTTTCCATAATTCATCAATACTTGTTAAAGTAGTCTGTTTAAAAAATTTATTGTCATGTTGATGGGTTTGAAGTTGTACCTATTTGTGGTTTTGATTTACACTTCCCTAATGATGTTGAACATTTCTGATGTATTTATCATCCATTTGTAGTCTTCTGTGCAAGTCTTCAGATTCTTGGTTCATTTTTTAATTTGCTTGCTTATTTTTTGTTGGGTTGTAAGAATACTTTACACCTGCTAGAGTCAGGTTTCATAACAGGTCTCTGATTTGCAAATGTTTTCTCTCAATCTGTGGATTATCTTTACACTTCTTTGTAGTGTCCTTTGAGCCACTAAAGTTTAATTTTGATGTTCAGTTTATCAATATTTTTTTCCTGTCACTTATGCTTTTGATGTCATGTCTAAGAAACTGTTGTCTAATTCAAGGTCTTGAAGATTGACTTCTGTGCTTTTCTCTAAAGATTTTTTAGGTTTTAACTTCTGCATTTAAATCTCTGAACCGTTTGAGTGAATTTTTATTATACAGGGGTGGGCAAAAGTAGGTTTACAGTTGTATGTGAAACAGTTTATTCTTGTATTATTACTTATTATTGTATGATTTATTTGTATTACAACTGTAAATCTACTTTAGCTCACCCTGTATGCTGTGAAGTAAAGTTCCAATTTCATTCTTTTTTGCATGTGGGTAGTCATTCAGTGGTCCTAGTACCATTTGTTAGAAAGACTTTCCTTCTCTTTTGAGTTACTTTGGTACTTTTAAGAAGTTATTCCAAAAGCAGTTTTCAAAGTAATTTTGTAACAGAAATTTCAGAGATATTATTGATTGCTTCAGTAATTATTCTTCCAAGGATATTGTTTTGATGGATGTGTATTTTTGGTAGTTGTTTGTGGCAGGTACTTTACATGGCAGGTCAGTCACTTTTTAAGTTCACTAATTTTGCCCGGTATTCCCTCCAACAGTAATATTCAGGCGTAAGTATCCCAGGCTTTGTGGGAAATAATGTTACGCTCCTTTTAAGACTGCTGGTTGTTATTTTGTTTGTTTTTAAAATGGTTAAAATCTTAGTTTGAGAGAACAGGAAGGGAAACTGATAACAGAAGCATTCATTCTTTTCAATTTACATAATTAGAAATAATTGGCACTATAATAAAAACTATTTAAAATGATTATTGAACCATTAGTTTTGTTTACCCTTCCTTTATTTGAAGTATAACTTGTCATATCCTTCATAGCCGCTGAAGAAAGGGGAGAAAGAAAAGAAAAAAAGCAATTTGGAACTCTTCAAAGAAGAATTGAAACAGTAAGTTTTCTAGTGCTGAGAATCAGAGGTGAACTGAGCTGATACTTACAGATGGCAGGTGTGAAGAATGGAGCATACCAGTTAGTACTAACTGGCTTACCGTGAGGTGTTTTTTAGATGCTATAGAGGTATTTTGTGGGGTATGTTTGAAAATACGTTAGCATTTCATCCAGCATCTAGTTTGCTTGTATTATGTGGATACAATTGAATCGATTAATGACCGGAGTCCTGTTTGCAGTGGAAACAATACAGTTAACTGAAGTGTAGGGGTGAGGAATGGTCGAACTTAGCCAAGAAAAAACAAATTCTTGGTTTCAGTGTTGAATTTCTTTCTCACTTTAAAGGTGGGCTTTGTATTTCACTGATTGTATGATGTAGCAGAAATTTTCTCATAATTCTGTTATAGCTGAGGGACTCTAATCTTATTTGAAGATGACACTTGGACAGATTGTATTTTTGCTAAATGTGAACAAATAAATTTTGGCTCATTATTAGTGATTGTAAATATTTTCAACAGAATTCAAGAAGAGCGTGATGAGAGACATAAAACAAAAGGCAGGTTAAGTCGATTTGAGCCACCTCAGTCAGATTCTGATGGTCAGCGGCGATCCAGTAAGTGACGTTTGTTTTAGTGTTTGCATTTGTGATTAACCGTTCTGAAAACTAAGAGTTGTTTTCTTTCTTTTAAAGTGGATGCGCCTTCAAGAAGAAATAGATCATCTGGTGGTAATACAGTTTTTTGCTTTTTTAATTAATAGGAATTACCTAGACATTGTATTTTTCAGGTTATAATTTTTTTTTCTCTTTGCTTTAGTTCTTGATGACTATGCACCTGGGTCACATGATGTGGGAGATCCAAGCACTACTAATTTATACCTTGGAAACATTAATCCACAGGTAATATTGGAAAACTAAGATAAATGTTGGCTTACATGCTTTTATACTTTTTGAAGAACACGGCTTTGTCAATAAAGTCAATTAAGTCAAGAATCTGAAGTGAGCACATTTGATGGAACTAGAGTCTCTAAAGTGTTTTGCTGGTATGGGCTGAATTGTCTTGTAATAATTCTTGAGGATTTGTCTCCTCTTTCTGTAACTGCACTGTGCGTCCTCTGAATTTGAACAATTTTACTAGGTGCTGCTTTTATTATGTGTCACATGAGGATGTGGCCAACGGTGGATGGCATCTTTTGGACTACCTCCTGCTGATGCATAGTTTGCTTCCTTATGGGTTTCTTTCACCTTCCTCCTCCTCCCACTCCATAATAAAAACTAGTATTTGTACTTTTTGTCTTTCATATTTTTAAAATTCTTTTCCCCATGTCATTGTTAGTTGTGTTATGGGGAATGTAGTGGTTGCTATACATAGAATATTCTTTTAAATCTTTTTTTAAATTTTTAATTTTTATTGATTTTGGGGGGGGGCAGGGAAAGAGAAACATCTATTTGTTCTTCCACTTGTTTTTGAATTCATTGGTTGCTCTTTGTATGCGCCATGACCAGAGATCAAACCTGCAACCTTGGTGTATCGGGAGGATGCTCTAACCAGCTAAGCTATCTGGCCAAGGCTCATAGTATACCCTTTTTTGAAAAGTGTGTATTTTTGGCCTTATTGTATATTTAGTGTTTTCTCTTTTCTTAATTACATTGGTAGCTGAGTGCTGGAAAAAGAAAAGACGATTAGATCCTGTTTTTTCTTTAACTGCCAACAAGTACTTCCTTCTTAACTTAAATGTGGTCATTACTGCTGCCTGAAAAAAACATTGCTAAATGCCTAAACTGACTTATTTGAGATGCAGGATCTGCAAAGGAGGAAGTGGGAAAGTAAAGGTGTACTTTTGATTTTTCTAGCCACCCTCACCCTGGCTATTGGTTTATATAAAATAGTGTGTTTTTTGTATAAAAGATTTGTGAATGCCCCACTAGGGCAGGATTTAATTTATGCAGAGGGCCTAGTACTTGAATGGGAAAGTGTAGTATTAATATGTTCATTTTGCAGAAACTACTTTGCATTTTGTTGCACAGAATTCTTTTCTCTCTCTTTTTTACACAAAAAATTTACGACTTTTGATAGATGAATGAAGAAATGTTATGCCAAGAATTTGGAAGATTTGGACCATTAGCCAGTGTGAAAATTATGTGGCCTAGGACTGATGAAGAAAGAGCAAGAGAGAGAAATTGTGGGTTTGTGGCCTTTATGAATAGAAGAGATGCTGAAAGAGCTTTAAAAAATTTAAATGGTAAGAAAGTTGTTATTTGTTTATAGAATTCAGACACTTTTTTTTTTTTTTTTGGTTCTGGAAAGTATTTATAAAAATCAGAGGAAAAGAAAGGACCAGACGTGGAAGATTAAAAATTAATTAAAATTGCAGAAATCTTATATTTTCTTTTGTGAGTTATTACCAGGGTAACCATTCTTTTCTTTCTTGTAGGAAAGATGATTATGTCTTTTGAAATGAAGTTAGGTTGGGGTAAAGCTGTGCCTATTCCTCCACACCCAATATATATTCCGCCTTCTATGATGGAACATACGCTCCCCCCACCTCCATCAGGACTGCCTTTTAATGCGCAGCCTAGAGAGCGTTTAAAAAACCCCAATGCTCCCATGTTACCGCCACCTAAAAACAAGGAGGATTTTGAGAAGGTAATTTTAAAAATGTACATAGGGCCGCATATATTTGTAAATACTAAATCTGTGGTAGTATTTCTTTTCAACAATTTTATAGAAAATGTGGAATTCTGTTTGGCAACTCTTAAGTAGATGTGTTCCCTGCCTTAGCCCATGGAAACCCTGTTTAAAATACTAGGTCTTATTATTGTGGCTACCATTCCTTTTTGGCCACTTATTAAGTTCTCGTCCCTTCCCCATTTATCCACTGTTGTATCCTGGTTTGCTTAAGTACAGTATCTAAATTTACTTTGTTCTGAGAAAGTGATGATTTTGTACTTAGTTAAGTGACTTTTCAGTTAGAAAGACCTCCTAAATAGTTAAACTGTTTGGATGACAGCTAGCTAACTTAGTTCTCAAGATCTTAGGTATTAGAATATTTGAGAGCAAATGTGGTTTTTAAAAAAACATTAACTCTAGTAAAAGCAAAGGGTATTTTCTTTTTATTAAACATAAAACCAACTTAATTTCAAGTTATAAAGGATTTGTTGGTTGCATTATGAATTAATTAATTACACAAAATGTCAGGGCTGGTTTTAAAGGCTTGGGAACAAAGTAGCAAACTGTATTATGGTCAGAAGCAAACAGTTAATTATTTCACAAATTAAAATCTTTATCTGATAATTCTCAGTGTAGTACCTATTGCAGTGCATTGATGTGCATTCTGGCAGGAATGTTCTGATTCTTTGCATTTGGTGAACATTTATTGTTCACTGGACACATACATTTTGCTTTTATGTAATTGCTTAGTGTATAATTACTTCAAAAGCAGTGATTGCCTGCAAAACTTGTGATTAGATGTGTAGTATTTTCAATGCATATGTATATTTTTGCTTGTTACTTGTTAACAATACTCACATATTCTATGTTTATTATCTGATGTGACTTCATATACAGACTCTGTCGCAAGCCATAGTCAAAGTGGTTATCCCAACAGAAAGGTACATGTTTTTCTTTATTATTACTGATCTAAATATAGACAATATCCCCTTCTGAATTAAAAAAAAAATGGTGTTGAGGAAAAGGTGATATCTTGACTGAGCAATGGTTTCTTCCCAGTACTTTTGGGGGGATATTTGAAATTTAACTACCTTTAGTATACTGTGCAATTTTATGTCATTATCTGTTTTGTTTTTATTGTCACCATTGTAGGGAACTTTATAGCTTTAGTAGTAAGAATGTGTTTAATGGATTTAATCTGGTGGTGTTAGTCTTAATCATATTAGATTATTGTGATGGGGAAATAAGGGTTTTAAATGTGTCTTAAATTTTAGATAATGTTATAGTTTGACCCAATATTATTTTTTTCTTTGTTTCTGAATTGTATGTGTGTAATATGCAATCTTAGTCTAGTTTCCTTATTGAAGGCATAGCTTCGCTTTTTTCTGATTGATTAAGGAATTCTTGTTTTCATGAACACTGTATTAGAAAGTTTTAAAAATGATGACAGAGGTGTTTGGAATTCTTTTATTTTCCTGTTTTTCCCAACATGATGTCGAAGCAGAAGAATTCATGCTGTAGGTATGCTCTTGCTCAGTCAAGCTAAGCCTTTTCCCAAACACAGGAACACAACACTGGTTGAATAATAAATGAACACAAAAGAATACCAAATTCTCTTTGACATTGGCCTTGGTGAGCAACACCAGCTGAACTGTCTGCGGCAGCGGGGGACCAGGAAAACATCATGGGATGGATTGGGAAAGTATACAGTTTTTGACCAGACATTGGTACGATCAACTCCAGTAAATGTGGTTTTATTATAACTGAGAAACAATTTTTTTTGTTGTTGTTGCCCAGAATAAGATAATTACCATTTTAAAATAAAATAGTGCACTTAAAATGTCACCTTTTTGTACTACACTGTTTCATTCTGGTAGAAAAGTCACCCTTTTTAAAATAAGAAACACACAATCCTTAGGGGAAAAGAGTGTGATAACATTTATTTAATAATATTGAATTCAAGTTAGCAACAACTAATTGTCAGATTTTGATTTTAAGTAATTGTATGCAACATTTTAAAACTTCTTTTAAACTCTAAATTTTCTACAAATAGATTTTATAGTTACAAGCCTGTTTAAAACTATAGTAGGTTTTTTTCTTCTACTGATAAATCATTCACAGGAAAATATTTTGTAGCATTCAGAAAGCATCTATCAAGTAGTACCTTTACATGTGGCTCAGCTTCTTTCTGAACTAAATGTTGAGTACATTTTGCTAAAAAGTCTTGATTCACCATTAGAATGATTTCTTTAAAACTTGCTAAACCATTTTTTCGTCTATCTTTAATACCTAAATCAGATTGCTTTTGACTTAATTCATACAGGTTTCTGAATGTCTAGCAGTTATCCACCTAGAAATTGATTTTTGTGTGTTATGATACATAAAATTTCCCTTTGCTTTAATACGACACATACCAGTGGGAGTTTTGCAGCTGAATCATAACTTCACACAAAATAATGTCATTAACTATGGATCTGAGAATACATTCATTCTCATTGGATATCAAAAACTGCAGATTTGCAGAACAATTCTTCTATAAAAGAAAAATAGTTTTTAGATTTAAAATTAATGTTTTTTAGGTTTTTGTTTTAATCATTTGAAGTTGAATCACTAGTTTTTAAATATGTAGTTTCCCCTTTGTAAAGATTTAAACCATAGAATTTTTTTTATCTCTTCAGGACCCTTTAGGTAGTCAAAAATTTGTTTTTTTTTCACTATGTAGAGATTTTAGTGTCCACTTAAGTAGGTTTGTTTGAAAACTGAGAAAATAATTATAATCACCATGAGATAAACTATTTTACTCTTCATGTACTCTGAAGCAGGCATTCTAGAGCCAAAAAAAATCTGTCTTAGTCTATAACTATATATTTATTTATATTCTAGCAGTTACATAAACTTAATTTCTTGATTTGAGCTGAGAATGCCAAAGGTGTAAATTAGTGTGTGCCTTGTATAAGAGCCAATATCCTTTTGCTTTCCCTAATAATTATTTGCCAACTCTATGCTGGGGAATTGGTAAAATGAAAAATTAAAAACAGTTTATGCTAAGTTGAGTCATTTTGCCTGACATTATATTCTATGTCTAAAATTCTATTTGGAGTCTAAAAGGTATAATATGGTTTTAAGACTCAGCTTCAGATTTTAAAAATAAAGGCTTTCTATGAGCCTAACCCATAAAATAAATGTATTAAAAAGTTACTTGTTTATTTTTGGCTTAAATACTGAAAAGTAATTGTTATGAAAATGTGAAGGGCATCCCACCATGGCCCTCATTTGGAATATTTTGGAAAGAGGACTCCATTTAAGGCTGTGGCAATATAATTGCTTCATTGATTCTTAATACACAGGCAAAATTATACATGTCATGAATTGTGTGAACTAGTTTGAAGTGTGGTCCAAAGGGATGTTGCCTCATTAAAGGTCAGATTTAATGAAAACTCCATCTGCTATATGTGTACCAGAAAAATCACAGGAGTTAGATGGATTTTTTATTAGGTCAGGCCTTATATTTGTTAGATGGTTTTACATTTCTATAAATGATAGAGATGTGTATAACATTTGAATACCACCAAAAAGATGCTTGGTTTAGTAATATTTTCTTTTAAAAACTGAGATAGTGTATAAGATTCTAGATGGCTATGATAACATGTAAGCTCTAAGTTGCTAATACTACGTATTTGCAGCTTTCTAATTAGTTGTGATTGACAATTTAATGTTTTGCATTTGCAAAGTGAAATTAAGTGGCATTTAGAAAATTAAATCTTTGTTACTATGAAGCTGTGTTGTGATTTCCTACCCTCCCGTCACCTTTCCTCCCCCTCCCACTCCCTCTCCCCACTGTCCCACTCCCTCTTAATGCACAAGGCTCCAGGGTACTTTTTGGTATGAAATTCTCTATTAGTCAGCAGAATAATTTTTTCCTGCACAATATAGTAACTTAGTCAAGTGTAGTTTTGTATAGTGGTAGGTCTGAATCCATTTTCTTTAACTTTGTTGTTGTTGTAGGAATTTGCTCGCCCTGATACATCGAATGATAGAGTTTGTTGTACGTGAAGGGCCAATGTTTGAAGCTATGATTATGAACAGAGAGATCAACAATCCCATGTTCAGGTGTGCATTTTAATGTGATAAAATACCCATATAAAATGTACCATTTTTATGTATCCAGTTCATGGCATTACGTATGTTCACATTGTTATGTAACCGTCACCACTGTCCATCTCCAGAACATTTCTCATCTTCCACAACTGACACTTTGTGCCGCTTAACCAACAACTCCCCATTCTCTTGATCCCTGGGTCCTGGCAGTCAACATTCTGCCCCGTGTCTTTGAATTAAGTCACTCTGTGTGCTTAATAGTATGTGTGCTTTTGTGACTAATTTATTTCACTCAGCTTAATGTCTTCAAGGGTCATCTATATTGTAGCATTTGTCAAATTTCATAATTTTGAAGTTTGAAATATATTCCATGACATGTATGGGCCATGTTTCATTTATCATCAGGCATGCCTTTTAAAAATACTTTTTGCTTCATTTTGGAATTAAAAGTATTTGCAAGAGTAAAGTTCTATAACTTTCAGGTTATTTTGCAATAGGGTGAGAAGACGGTTTTAATTAATTGGACTAGAATGATCTTTGGTCAGTTTTCCATCTTATTTTGATTTAGTTAATTAAATAGCATTGTTTTTAGCATTCTGTAGGAGGAAAACACATTCCATTATTCCTTAATGAAAGAGTCTTATAAGTGAGATACAGTAGAACAAATAAGATTTACAGGAACTTGCTTTTTTCTGAATAGATATGCTATCTAAGATATTCAGTTAACACTTTCTTAAGTAGTTTAAAAACCTCTCTATGAGATTATATCTTGGGAAAATATCTTCATTGTCAGACTCAGTATCTGACACATGAGTGTTCAATAAAATTATAAGACTCGGCAAGATACATGCATGCCTTTTTTAGTCATGAAGGCAGTCTGAGGCTGGGGTGAGGAAGGGCGCAAATGGAACAGGGCATGAGTAAGGATTTCTCTTCAGCAGTCTTTGGTTTTATTTAGAACTCAATAGGCAAATAATATTTCTCATCTGTTTATATTTACTTGAATACAGTTCTTTGTTAAAGAATATGACGTTTAATTTGTTTTATTTTAGATTCTTGTTTGAAAACCAGACACCAGCCCATGTTTACTATAGGTGGAAGCTTTACTCTATTTTGCAGGCAAGTAGAATCAGTTACTTTGTTAATTTTGACTGAGATACTGGAGCTTTCTGATAACATTCTGGGTATTTATTAGGGAGATTCTCCAACTAAGTGGCGGACAGAAGACTTTCGTATGTTCAAAAATGGATCTTTTTGGAGGCCACCACCATTAAATCCATACCTCCATGGGATGTCAGAAGAGCAAGAAACGGAAGCTTTTGTAGAGGAGCCTAGTAAAAAGGGAGCACTTAAGGAAGAGTAAGATTGTTTTCCTTTCTCTTACATATTCAGAAAGTGCTTTTTAAAAAAATTTTGTTTATTTATCTTTAAAGGGGAAGGGAAGGAGAGAGGGGGAGAAACATCAATGTATGGTTGCCTCTCGTGTGTCCCCTGCTGGGAACTGGCCTGCAACCCAGGCATGTGCCCTGACTGGGAATCGAACTGCGATCCTCTGGTTTGCAGGCCCACGCTCAGTCCACTGAGCTACACCAGCCAGGGCCAGAATAGTGTTTTTAAATGGTAGCTTTAATTAATAGTCTTACTAGATGTTAACCTTAATTAAAATTTTTTAACATGTTTAAATGGTAGCATCTCATTGTATACTTCATAATTTTAAACCTCTTAGCAAGTATAAGTGTGTGCTCTTTGGACCTTGACCCCTTCCTACTGACAAAATTAGTGATGATCTCTTTAAGCAGTGATTCTCTGGCAGTGGAATACTTCCGATTCTTACAGAAATTATCTCCAGAGTCTTAGAATTTTTGCCTCTGAATGGAACCTAAAGAGGAAAACTTACTCTATGGCCTAGTCAGTTCAAATGGTTGACTGTTTAAAGCCTCTCTACAGAGTTTGCAGAGTGGGGCCACCCTGGCACATAAGTTATTATCAGTGCTCAGTCAGCTCTGGTACAGTGCAGTTAACCTAGTTCAAGAAGCAGAAACATCTTTTTCCAAATGGCTGCTGAAGATGGCAGAGAGGCAGGTCTTGGCACTTGATGGCCAAGGCCACCTCCTGGGTGTCTGGTTGCCATTGTGGCCAAGCAGGTACTGCTGGGCCAGAAGGTGGTGGTTGTGTGTTGTGAGGGCATCAGCATTTCTGGCAGTTGGTGTAGAAACAAGTTGAAGTACCTGGCCATTCTCTGCAAGTGGATGAACAACCACCCATCCCACAGTCCTACCGCCCCCCAGCCTCTAGTGGCATGTTTTGACAGACTGTCAGGCATGTCAAGTGAGACCAGGCTACTGTGGCCTCCTCAAGACATTTGATAGGATCCCTCCACCCTGTGACATGAAAAGTGAATGGTAGTTCCTGCTGCCCTTGCAGTTGGGCTTCTGAAGAGTACATGGAAGTTTGCCTGCCTAGGACTGTGGCTCATGAGATTGGCTGGAAGTACCAGGTAGTCACAGCCATACTGGAGGAGAAAGAGGAAGGAGAGGGCCCAGATCCAGGAAAATTATTCTTCCTCATATAAGTTCTTCAAAAAATGTCACATATTTGGGGGGCTTAACTACAAATCAGATTTAACACAGTTTAATCATCAGAATTATTTTACTCTTTGGGTTTTATTTTTTATTTTTTAAAAGATTTTATTGTATTTATTTTTAGACAGAGGGGAAGGAAGGGAGAAAAAGAGGGGAGAAACATCAATGTGTGGTTGCTTCTCTCATCCCTCCTCCCTGGGACCTGGCCCGTAATCCAGGCATGTGCCCTGACTGCCAATCGAATCCTTAGCCCTTTGGTTCATAGGCAGGCACTCAGTTCACTGATCCACACCAGCTGGGGACCATTTGGGTTTTAAAGAAAATTAGTTTATGGGTAAAAACTATAATGGTATTTGAAATTTATATTTAAAATATTTATAATTTTACAAAATTTGTATTTAGACAGAGGGACAAATTAGAAGAAATCCTGCGGGGGTTAACTCCAAGGAAGAATGATATTGGAGATGCGATGGTATTTTGTCTAAATAATGCTGAAGCTGCTGAAGAAATAGTGGATTGTATTACTGAGTCATTGTCCATCTTAAAGACACCCCTTCCCAAAAAGGTATGGGAATGATTTTTCTTTATGGGACATTCAATTAAGTAAAAGGGAGATACTAGTTAACTTTTTGAATTGAGATTAGTTTCCTTTTTACATGAGGAACTTGACTGAAGAGATCTTCTGTGCAATTTTGTTGTATTAATTGACACACAAGTTATCAACGGTTTGAAATATAAATGATGTACAAATTTTATCCTTGCAAAATCATGGTTGTGGTGATAGTGAATTTCTTATAACTATTCTAGTTAGTCTTGATTATTAAATTATAAATAATCATTAGCCTTATGACATTGATTCCAAAAAATTCAATATGAAAAATTTTTTGTAGATACATTGTTTGCTCATGGATTTCATTTTTAATTGGTTTTATGTTATCTTTTTGTATTCTAGATTGCTAGATTATATTTAGTTTCTGATGTTTTGTACAACTCTTCAGCAAAAGTTGCCAATGCTTCATATTATAGAAAATTGTAAGTATAATATTGTAAAGTGATATTCCTGAAATTATTTAAGGGTAAGGACTTCAACAATAAGAAATAATTTAAATTTCTTCATAGGTATAGGATTTTCTTAAAAAATTGCATTACATTCCTTGAACTAAATGAATTTAAAATGGTAGTAACTTTGTTTTTATTGAATACCTAGCCACTTGTATAATAAATAAGCTGAAACAATATAAATAATAGCAAACAAAGGAAGAGACAAAAGGCAAAGCATTAACTATAGAATATGTGTTTTCTTCTGGTTGTCATTGCATTGTTGTAGTTCGTTGCTAATGTTTACCTAGAAGGCAGTCAAATTATGTTGCTCTACTGTAATTAACATATAACCCTTCTGTAGTTCCCCAGAGTTCCTTTTTGGTGTTTATTTTATGAATTAAGGAAATTTTTCTCCAGCAGTTGACTGTGAAAGGAAATTTGGAGGTGTGGATTCTAATCTTAGCTCTGCTATTTTTTTGCCTTGGAAGAGTCATTTAACTTTTTTGTTTCCTTCTTTATAAAACAAAAAGATCAGACTAAAAGTGTCCAGATGTAAATGGCTAAAAGTGTCCTAGATGTAAAGTTTCTTGCTAATCCAGGGAACTACTACTTAAGACTTGGGGATTTCGTAGGAGAAAATTTTAGAATTATAGGAGTTAAAGCAGGCAGTTCAGATGCAATTTTAGAATTGGTTAGTTCTTGATTTTCTTAAAAAAGATTACTTGATTTACTTGTAAGTTTATTTTTTTTCAAGTCCAGGAGGGGTTTGTTTGACTAGCATGCTGAAGTAGATAGGGATTTTTGAACAAATTCTATTGTAAAGAATATATTATTTCAATTTCAGTTTTGAAACAAAGTTATGTCAGATATTTTCAGACCTCAATGCTACCTATCGTACAATTCAAGGCCATTTACAGTCTGAAAACTTTAAGGTATGTTTATTGTCTCATTATTTTTTCCTTAGTGTTGTATATAGGGGTGATGGCTGGGAAGCACCTTGGAGGGCTAGGAAAGTACATGTGACAAATATAAAACATAATTTAGATGTTCCAGAAATTATTTTATAATTTACTGCTCTGTTACTTTCATTATCAAAAAACAGCTGAAATTTTAAAGTATGTTATCTACTGTTATTTTTCTGAGTGTTTGTTTTAGTTACAAGTATTTTATTTAAGTAGAATATTAGTCTTCCCTTTTCTCAAAACACATTCAGAAGATCACTTGTTTTATAATGGCATACAATAATGAACCGCATAATGGTGCCAGTGGTTCTATAAGATTGTAACGGAGCTGGGAAATTCCTAGGCCAGTGACATTGTAGCCATTGTAGCGTCATCGTAGTGCAGTGCATTTTCACACGTTTATAATGATGCTGGTATAAACCAACGTACTTTGCTGTCAGTCATACAAAAATACAGTCCATACATACAATTAGTATAATCCATAGTACTTGATAAGAAATGACTGTGTTAGTGGTTGTGTATTTACTGTACTTTTACTGTTATTTTAAAGTGTACTTTTTATTCTAAAAAGTTTGCTGTAAAATAGTATGTTGTGTTATCTGGCAGCAGCCTCATAAATCTCTTGAATATCATTTTGTCTTGTGCTTGATTTAATCTCATGTTTTGTGCAGTATCATGCTGTACAGGCGTGTAGCCCAGGAGCAGTAGGCTGTACCATAGAGCCGAGGTGTGCAGTAGATGTACCATGTAGGCATGTGTGTGCACCGTATGATGTTTACACAGTGATGGAATTGCCTAATGATGCATCCCTCAGGGTGTATCCCTGTTGTTAAGCAGTCCATGACTTGTATAATTTGGATTAGGAACACATATTTTAGTTATTCATATTTATAAAGTATATGCATTATTGTTTTTTTATAACGTTAAGCTGCAGACCAATGTTAAGAAAAACCAAACAGAAAACCTTATAATTGAGTAAATACATATACTTTCATGGTAAGAAGATTTTTGTAAGGAAATTGTTTAGTTTGTGAAGATGCCCAATGATCCCATCATTTAGGGGATTCAAACAAATCACTCCACTTAAAAATGTGTTGACTTTAAATATTGCCCATAAGTAGAGTTTATGTGGAGAGGCTTAGGGGTGGGCCAGAAAAAAAGTGTTAGAATTAGGAAGTACTTCGTTGGATCATAAAGAAATTTGGGTCAAAACTTGCCTACTTTGCTTTCCAGCTTTTACAAGTTTCTAAGATAGTAAGGTCCCAGAATGTGGCCTTATGTGGACCACTAGTATATATGGGACATTGGTCTTAGTGATCAAGGGCAAATAGTAACTATTTCTTTTTCATTATATTTACTTTGAGGGTTTTTTTTAAAAATGTGGCATTGATTTGTTAAAAACATGGCAATGGTAGTTTTTTCTTTTAAATTTTAAAAATGTTAGTTTAAAGAAAAATTTGGCAAATTGGGGTGTTCATTTTCATGTGATAAAGTTTGAGACATATTGTCCTAAATAATAATTCATTGTTTTTCTCCTATTTATTTAGCAACGGGTAATGACATGCTTTAGAGCATGGGAAGACTGGGCAATTTATCCAGAACCATTTTTGATCAAACTACAAAATATTTTCTTAGGACTTGTAAATATTATTGAAGAAAAGGAAACAGAGGTAGGCACTCAGTGTATTTGTCTGATTACTTTGTTTATTGATTTGAGAGAGAGGAGAGAAAAGGGGGTAGAGGGAAAAAGATAGATTTGTTGTTCACTTTTCTGCATGCATTAGTTGATGCTTGTATATGTCCTGACCAGGGATCAAAGCTGCAACCTTGGTGTAACCAGGACACTGCTCCAACCAGCCTGGCCAGCGCCTTGTCTGACTATTTAAAAACTTATTTCTGGGGATGCCATGGAGGTGTGATATGTTACAGATGTAGCATTTCTTTGTGAAAATATTTGCTCTTCACCACTAAATAGTGGGTTTTGTTACTGGAATTGCAAGAACCCAGAAGTTGAGATTATGTGTAACAGGAATTCTCTGTTTTGTGTCCTTATGTGAAAATTAGTGACTGGTTTTTTATTTGATGATATGAAAATATTTTAGTAGAAAAAAGTGAGTAATACAGCAATATATACAGCACAATTTCACTTTGTTAGACTAAAGATAGCTATATGATATTTTCATGAAAAGATGTATCACAATGATAGTGGATTCTATTCATCACCATTTTGTGCTTTTTACCTCCTCAGTAGTTCTTGAATCTTTCATCTTTATTTCTAGAATTCTAATCCAGTGATATGATACAATTCTATCATATTTCCCCTTTCATTCTTACAAGATCCTCCTAATTGGTCTCCCTGCTGCTCCAACCACATGGTCCTTGTTTCAATTTCTTAAATATACAATGTTTCCTTGGTAAATATTTGATAAGTAATGCTGAAATGACTGCTGCTTCTTTGTCAGATTGGATGATAAAATATATTTATTATGTCCTCACATTGGACCTGGGCATATGGGTATCTAGTTGGTTGGTTTGTACTGGGTTGCAGACTAATCTTTAGAAATATGACTTTAGCAAGTTAAAATGTTACAGTACTATAGTATGTGTTTCCACAGGATGTACCAGATGACCTTGATGGTGCCCCTATTGAGGAAGAGCTTGATGGTGCACCTTTAGAAGATGTGGATGGAATTCCTATTGATGCTGCTCCCATTGATGATCTTGATGGAGTCCCTATAAAGAATTTTGATGATGATCTTGATGGAGTACCTTGTAAGTTCTAATTTCAGACTGATTAAATCTAGCTAATAAGTTCGATTCTAAAACTTTCATTTTCATACAAGCTCATGTTGAAAAAGGTTATAATTTCTGCTCAAGGTGTCAGACATTAACTTTTTTCTGTTTCTTATTTCTGCCTTTTCAAAATTCATATAGCCAGTAATACAATGAACTATGCCAAGAAGGTTTTCTTGTCACATTTATTTGTTTGGACAGTTAGCCTTTTATATGAACAAATTTTTCCTTTTGTCTTAATTGTCAGGAAACTATAGGTAGAATTTTATGCTCATTGTTTTCGTAATCTCAGGTGCCTGGTTTGATCAGTTCTGTTTTTATTATTAGTCTTCCTAACTAATATGTTCAGTTTTTTTAGCTGCCTAAAATCAGCTTTAGAAATAAAAATTATACATAATCGTCATTACATGTGAATTATGTTAAGATAGTGAGCAATTTCTGAAATTGATGGTTTAAACTGTAATTAAGTAAAGGTATCAAATATTATTCTACTTTCTTCTCCATTTGCTTGAAATAATAACCTATGTGTTCTGAGTTGATTTATATACTATTTAAAAATTGGATTTCAGATGCAGAGAATTAGATTAGTCATAATCCTTGTTTTTGGCACTCGAGTTATTGTAGGTTCATGTGTGGCCTTACTTTACTTTTTAATAGTCCATTGCGGCAGTTTCCAGCTCTGTCATCTCATGGCACACATAAACCAGTGCTAAGATTCTGGGGAACACCAGTGACCAAAAAAAATAGGTGTAATTTTGGTTCATTCACACTGAACAGCTGTTAATTGTCTGTTGGCTGTTGCCATTTTTTAATCTTGCAATCTATGGGAAAAGAGGTGAGTGCCTCTGACTAAATAGTCAGGTATTATTGCAGGTTTTTAAACTTTTGGGGACACACCGGTTCAAATTGCTGTTACAGTAAACACTCATAGACTCTAGAAGTTAGGGTTATCCCCTAGAAGTTAGGGTTAACGGCTTATCTTCCCTCAATAGTGGATGCGACTGAAGACTCAAAGAAGAATGAGCCTATATTTAAAGTTGCCCCTTCAAAATGGGAAGCTGTAGATGAATCTGAATTGGAAGCACAGGGTGAGTAAAATCAAATACTGAGCTTTAGAAAACTCAGTACTTGGATATGTTTGTGTGTGTTTTCCTTTTGTGTTTTACAAAGTTTCAACCTTAAAACCCAATGTTACCACATTTTATGATTAGTGGCTAAGTTTTCATTGTGGTGGTGGTTATAATTCCCTTGGATCTTTTAGTTTTTGTGCTTTGAGAGTAATTAGAGAAATCACTAAAAACCTTTCAGGTAGAAAGCATTTCAGTAGAAAATGTAGAGGGGGAGACTATTTGTAAATTTACTTAGTGGTGAGTTTCAGGGAAACTAAGCTTTGACCCTTCCATAGTGCTTATTCTAATCTGCCTTTCCTACTTGCTTGGACATGTATCCTAGTGCTTATAATCTGTAATTGTTACTATTTGTAGGTTCTAATGAAATACATTTTAATCATTCAGCATAGAAATAAGAATAACATTATTTGTCACTTCATGAATGTGAATAAAGTTATAGTGTATGTGTGAGGAGGAAAGAAATAGATTTAGCATAGAAATGGCCATTCAGAAAAAATAGATAAAGGTAGATAACCTCTGTAATATAAAATTTCAGTTCTAAAGCTGGGTTTCTACTGTGCCGCTGCAAAAATGCTAATTTACCTTATGGAATTACAGCTTTTTTTCCTTCTCTTCAGCTGTAACAACTTCTAAATGGGAGTTATTTGACCAGCATGAAGAATCAGAAGAAGAAGAAAATCAAAAGTAAGAATCTAAGTTTTGAATATACCTAGCTTCTTTTACTGCATATGTGTTCCCTTTTTCATTAAAAGGTAGCGAGGAGGGAAACTTCACTGTTAAAAAACTTAGGAGGATCATTTTTAGTTCTCCATTGTTTTTCCAGTGAATAAAGAGCTTTAGATTTCTGGTAGTGCTACATCTGGTTACACTTTGCTTTTGAGTTCAGGTATTACATTCTCACTTTGTAGTTGCTAAACAGTCACTTGCATTTATTTTAAATCTCTGTTTTGGCTTCAGAGAAAGTGATTATTAAGATGTGAATGGCAAGGTTATACTTCTTTTCTTTTGGATTGTACATTGCTGGAAAAATGCATGTTGCATTGAGACTATTCTGTTCTTTAAATGTAAAAACCTCAAAAGAACTAAGATTAAAAGGAAGAGATGTTTTCCTTTAATGTATTAAATTATAATTTTAAATTTTGCTGTTTGGTAATCACCCAAAAATTGTTTTTTGCATTTAACACCAAATGTAATTATAGGAATCCTTGCTCCCAATTCTCCTGGAAGTTTATATTACTAGTTCTTAGATAGTACTTGACACCTTTATAAATCATTGCAAAGGAAGTTAGTATTTTTAAATAGGAAAAGAGATGGCATCAAAAGCACTAAGCAGAGGTTTTGTGGTTTTTTAAATCTTTTTCCTTTTATTGCTCTCAAATGGAAGAGTGAACAAAGGGACCTTTGTGTCCCAGCAGGATTTGGGCATAATATGGATTCAGTAGATGGGTATCAGTACCATTTACATCTTTAAGGAGATATGATTGATCAGTATTTGTGGAAACACAGTTTGATATGATGAGGAAAAGTTAGCAGTAATTTCCATAAACGTTGGTGTGATTAGAACAAGTCAGCAATGGTTCTGACAGAATATTTACAAAATACAGATGTGGTTTGCTGATGGAAGTAGCTATCTGAGGCTGTTTAGGAGTATAGGAATTGGGAACAGTTCAGTTTGCTGTAAAACAGTGGTTTTCTTAACCCTTTATATCTATAATCCCATTAATAAACATCTCATTGTGGAATCATTACTTTAAAAACAAGTATGTATACTCATAAAAAGAGTATTTAATTTAGGGGAAAGTAAGGGTAGAAAAGCTATTGCAGAACTCAAATACTGTTCTATTGGTTTTGTTTCTAAAGATTTTTTTCCCATAAGTTTGATACTTGCATTTATGTTTGGAATATAAATGCATTTTAGCAGTGAGTAGAATAATCATAGATTCATATAATAAAGCATGGATCACTAAATTTAATTTATATTTTGATCTTTCTAGGAGCTCTAAATCATAAAAGTAATTTTATGAAAGTACAAAGAAAAAAGTTTTCACATACAATTTTCTGATCCTTGAAATTTTCCTGTCTCTCACTACTGCTCTCTAGTGGCTGAATCCAAAATGCCTTTTTACTAAGGAACTGCTTTTTGGACAATTACTGTATTGTGACAGAAATGTGATTTTTAAAAAATATATGGCACCACCAGTGTTTTAGAGAAAAGTTCCAAATAGTAATATAGCATAAATTGAATGAATTCTGTATATGTTTAGTGTCTTGAATTTCCATTTCTTTAAAGAAAAGGAAGATGAAGCTGTGATGAGATCTGAGCCTTAAATTGGTACCATAAGAACTGAACTCAAAACCAGCTAGAATACATTGCTTGGGCCTTGAAAAATTAAAATAGCAATTGTAAAATATTATATATTTAAAATTATTAAGTGTAGTATAGCTCATTTAATGTCTTAATAATATGGTTAATGTTTAATGTCTTGTCATCTAGATCCTTTCTCTTATATACAAAAACATGCACATCTATTTTAAACATAAACTATACAATACTGTACATAATATTTCTGACCTGTATTTATCACTCTAGTGTCGTGGGTATTATTTCATGTCAGTCTGCATATTTGTCTGCTCTGTAGTCATCTATGTTCAGAAGCAGTTATTCAGATGAGTGCACAAGAAAGTTTACCAAGGAATATTTGAAGTTGCTAAAAAAAATTTAACAAATGTAAATAACAGATTGGAATTTAAACATTTCCATTACATAGATATCAGAATTCAATGAACTGTGTCATGTCCTTACTGATTAACTCTTTCCGGAGTAATCCTTCAATAAACATCTGCATTTTGTGCACACACACGCAGTGTAACCTTTTAGATGAGATTGGGTGTGTTTAGGGTGGTATGGCCATAGACAATGTAACCTTTTAAAAGCATCCAAAACACTTGAAAAAATTTTAGGCGCCACAAAACAAGAAGTTCTTGTTTTAAATGTTAACTTAAAAATGCATTTAGAAAATGTCTGACAAATTAATTAGAAATATTGAAAGGTTTATTTTTTATTATTTTTTAAAGATTTATCTGTCTTATAGAGGGGAAGGGAAGGAGAGAGGGAGAGAAATATCAATGGTATGGTCGCCTCTGGTGTGTTCCCTGCCAGGAACTGGCCTGCAACCCAGGCATGTGCCCTGATTGGGAATCGAACCGCGGTTATTTGGCCCGTAGGCCGGCGCTCAATCAACTGAGCAATAGTTGGTTTTGACTTTTTCTCTTTAAATATTGTATTGAGTTGTGTCTATATGTGATGTTAATGATTTGTGAACTCTAAGGGTATTAAATTTATAAAGCATTTTAGTTATATTCTGGAAAAGACCTTTGGATGAGAAATTAAAAAGCTAGTCTTTTCTTAGTATCTTGTCTTTTCTGATTCTAAATTGCCAGTACTTTATTTTTATCTGCCTTGCTTAAATTTTTCTCATTCAGTGTGAAAGTCTTATCAGATTCTAAAATAATTAAAATTTTATTTGGAAAGAATTTGTTTATACCGTCTTCACATTATTACAGATAGTTTTGTTTATGTACTAAAAAGACTCCTACTTATAGTAGAATGTATTTAGTACCCAAATACCAATGTATACAGGCTTCTCGGGCTCAAGTGCTAAAGAGAAAGGGCATATTTACTAGGCTGAGCCAGCAATATTAGTATTATAATGTTGCTTCTTAGGAACTTGGTTTATATACATAAACATTCTGAGTTTGTTTGGGTTTGGGTGACTTGATTTGCCCAGAGTTAGCAGATACACATACAAAGTCCAGTCCCAGAACACACAACTCCTCCCTTTTTTAAGCCCCTCATTTTTTATGCTTAAAGAACATTTTCTAAATCTTACTCTAACAGTGGTGACCAGCTTTCCATAGAGTGCTTCTTGTCTGTTTCAACTAGATTGCTTCTGGTTCTTCTTTGTATCCCTTCCCATGGTAGTTGCTTCATCATTTTCTTATCCGACAGAACCAGCACAACTTTCAGAATTATTAGTGTGTGGCAGTATTTAAAATTTACACAATGGTTTCCTTATTCCTAGGGTTATATGCTAATCAAATAAGGTCTCTGCATGCTGCATCATTTCATAGTAACTTTATGATCCTCAAACTCATGTATTCTAGCTTATTGTTTCTGCTGAAGGAAGGGTAAACATTAAGGTGAATGAAATCACTCTGAACTGTGATTTTATTTAACTGCTGCAAGGAAAGCTTGTTGCAGAATGAAAGGTACACCTAACATAAGCACAACTTTTTAAAGTGTGTTTTATGTTGAAGCCCCAACTTTTTCTGTGGAGGAAATGTAAGTTTCATAAAATTATCTCTATTGCTTGATCAGATATTTTGTAAAAAATGTTTTGAATAGCATCGTCTTATGTTTTGTTAACGTTATTTAACCTCTAAGGTAATTTAAGCCAGAGTATAAAACACTTTTTTCCCTGCCTTGACGAGCATTGTATTCTGCTTACTTCCAAAGTCAAGAAGAAGAAAGTGAAGATGAAGAAGACACTCAAAGTAGCAAATCTGAAGAACATCATTTGTACTCTAATCCAATCAAAGAAGAAATGACTGAGTCCAAGTTCTCTAAGTACTCTGAAATGAGTGAGGAAAAACGAGCTAAACTTCGTGAAATCGAGGTTAGTATTGCAGTGACACTTAAATTACACTGACCTTTCTCTTCTTTTACTGAACTAGGCTTCCTCTTGGAGTCGCACCTTGGTACATCCTGTTCCCTCTCTGCCTAGAAACCATTATAACAGCTGACTTCCTTCAGGGCTCTTTGTGCACGCATCCCTTCTCTTCCTGTATCCTTTTCCTTACTCTTCTGGATTTTCAAACTTCTCCTTGTTTATCTCTGTTGTGATTTTACATGTATTGTGATATGTGTATTATGTTTTGTAGGATTTTTTTTTAGCTTGTTTGCTTGCTTAATGTCTGTATTCCCCAATAGGCTGTGATATCCACCAGGGGAAAGGACCATGTCTATTTTCTGTTTATCATTGTATCTCTAGTGTCTGGCACATAGGAGATCCTCTGAATTACTTATATCTGGCATTATGAGGTCCATTACAGTTTGAATCTACGTAGTATATAACTAAGAAAAGTAAGACATTTCTGGCATGTTCAAGTTGTATATATTTATTATAGTAGGCTATTTTTTTTTTTAGTATATATGTACTGTTAGTGATAAGAGGAGAGTAAACATTAGGTGGGGCTTAACAGTGAGGAGGAGAAAAACTTAAGGGAGAGTCCAGACTATCTCCAGCAAACTTTTCCCTCTTTCTATCCCCTCCTTTTTTAATGCCTCTATTTATTACCAAGGGTTTTCAGACATGTTGGAGTGAGAAGGGTTTTATAACGAGAACTTCCTGTTCTTACCCCAAGGTGATGACACAGTCCCAGTAAATGTTAGCAGTAGTTAGCAGTCAGTCTGTAATTTCAGATGTGCACAGTAGTGATTTTTAATGCTCTGTCCATTCATTCATTTAACAGGGTTTTTGTGTTTTTTTTGTTTTTTTTTTTGAATACCTAGTCTGTGTCAGTGTTACTCCTCTTACTCACTAATAATGTCTGTTAACATTAGTTACCTTATTTCCACTTCTCTCTACCTGTTCACCACTGGGCTGCTACAAGTTCTTGTCCACCTTTCTCAGATATCACCAAGCCAAAAAGTTAGTAGAAGGCATTTTGTTTTAACCTTACACAGAATCATGTGTCAGTTATGAGTGTAGAGGATGGATTTCAAAGTTAAGTTGATTCATTTTTCCTGGGCTGTATCAGTTATGCCCTTCATGGAATTTGTAACTCAGAACTCCTTCCAGCTTTAGTGAACTCTGCCCTACTGACCTGATGGAATTATTGGAGTAGAAACAGAGACCGAGTTCACTAAAGATGTATTTTCTTTATAATTGAAGTGACATTTTGATAATTAAAAATGCCAAAACAACTGATTGTTCTCAAATGTTTTCTTTATTGGTGTGAAGAGAAGAAAACTATAATGTAGCTTTTTTGCGCATTTGGGTGGTTTTTATGAACGTTATTTTCACACTGTGTTTGTATTTTTGTGATGTCTGTGCACATACACCCCTTAGTATACACAGTGTCATACTTTGTGTTCTTTGACCCTCCAGCCTCCCCTTTCTTTGCTAGACACATGACAGTTGTTTCCTTTGCTCTCGTAGTGCTTACCTTCACAACTTTGTTGGGATTTGCATTGTGAACCAAATTCTAATTTTAAAATGTAGATACCAAATTTGTTATCATTGTGTTTAAATAATAAGTTCTTAAGGGTGTGAACCATAGTCCGGCCTTTGGAGCCATCTCACGGGGCAGTGCCCAGAGTGTGCGGGTCCGTGCCCGATGGCTGGAGCACTGCAGAATTTGGCTTGTCTGACCAGTGGATTTCACATAAGGGAGTTTTGTGTTGATGTTACATTCGGACCGAGTATTTATCAGTTGCTACCTTGCTTTTTCTTTTTATACACTTTTTCAAATAAAAGACATTTTTTAAATTGAATTTATTGGAATACAGGTTTTAAATATACAACTCAATAAAACATCGCCTTCACACTGTGTAATGAGCCCATTCCTGGGCCCATTGCCCCAAGCAAAGCCTCCTTCCATCCCCATTTTCCTCCCTTTGTCCACCATCACCTGTCCCCACCCCTCTTTCCCTCAGGCCATTACCACACTGTTCCCTCTGTGTTGTCTGTTGTCTGTGTCTCTGGGCTCTTTATATATGTTGTTTTTACTTAATCCATTCACATGCTTTCATCCAGCTGTGAGCCCCCTCCCCCCCCAGTAGCTGTCTGTCTGTTCTGGGTGTCCATGCCTCTGTTTCTGTTTTGTTTGTCAGTTTCTTTTGTTCATTAGAGTCCAACATATAAGTGAGGTCATATGGTATTTTTTTAAGAAGGAGTAAAGCAGTACTTGAAAAACTAGAATATTGAAAAACATTCATCTCTTACCTCACAGCTCAAAGTTATGAAGTTTCAGGATGAATTGGAATCTGGAAAAAGACCCAAGAAACCAGGCCAGAGCTTTCAGGAGCAAGTAGAACACTACAGAGATAAACTGCTACAACGAGTAAGGACTAAATATCAATAACATGTGTTTTAGAAAGTTAACTTGTTTGACTACCTAGAGTATTGGTATATTGGTGTATTAAGGAAAATATATTTCAAATTACATCCTTGGATGTGTGAATAACGATACTGGTAGATAATTAAGAACATGTGAAGTTTGATGTATTATAGTTATTTCAACTTGGAAAAGTGTTAGGGCCGTAGTATAATGTTTTATTGTAAGTACTACCTATAAACAAGAAAATCCTGCTGGGCGTATGGTTGGAAACTGGAAGACCCTGTAGGGAGAGCGTTTGTGACAGTGAGACACCAGCAAACGTGAGAAATGCCATAGAGACAAAAAGGTAGAAGTCGGGGTTAAGAAAGTTCACTGAGGACTCGTTTCTGTTGTTTCCAAGGAGGGACAGTGAGTGGCAGCCTACTTCATTGGTGAACTCTAAACTTTTGAGGGGCCTGATACTCTTGTACATTTGGAAATCTGTAGGGGTATGTAGAATTTTAGAACAACCCATGTAGTAATTATTGAGAGAACCCAGGAATTTTATCCTGGCAGCTATATCTTGACTTACATAAAAAAGATGATACAGAAAGAGAAGTGGGAAAAACCTAAAAGGGAGACTGTCACTACAGAGCTGTTAATGGTGTGGGACTGGTGTTGGGAGCAGCAGCATGGCGACGCACCTTTGGCACTGCGGTTGGCCTCTAGGCTCCTGGGACCTCTCTGCCGTGTGCTTATGCAGCCTGCTTTTTCTCTGTGAAACTGGGTTGGTGGTCCCAATTTTGCAGGATTGTGAGTTAGATAATAGCTACTGTTACATTTTATTATTGAATAAAAATGCTTATAATATTTTAAGTATAGCTTGATTTCTATAAATTTTCAATGAGGAAATAACATCCACACGTCACCAGAGGAAGTTAGTCCCCTCAGCTCAGTTTAAATTTGTACTCTACATGATGTATTTTGAATACAGATAAATGAGATTTGTATAAAGATGCTATGTATCTGCACCACGTGAACCCCTTTGGGAATGGCGGCACATGTTGATCTTTATGGGAGACCGACTGTACTTCGGGATGCTCGCCGACCCTGATGGCAGTGCTACACAAATGACCGTTTTAGTCCTCCTGCATTCCAGATGGCAGTTGGAAAGGAGGCTGTGTTTATTGAAGGTCTCTGTGAGGGATCAGCAGGCTGTAGCCATAACCTGATTTTTGTAAATACATTTAACAGATCACAGCCATTCTCCAGTGGGAAAGATGAATACTTTTGACAGTACTGTATGGCTCACAAAGCAGAAAATATTAACTATCTGGCTCTTTGCAGGAAACACTTGCCAATATCTGATAGAGGTTTCTTATGAGCTATCAGATGCTTTCTTGATACATACAAGTCAGAGAAATTAAATTCCTTTCAGTGAAGATCTGAGTTGGCTCCGTGGGGTCATTGTCTGTAGCCTCTCCTTCAATTGTATAATGAATAGAAATTATAATTTCAGGTGAGAAGTGGCAATTGTAGCATCTGAGGGTAAGGAAATAAGTTTTTTCTATTCATATAGTTGTATGGTCACATAGTCAGTTTTTAGTAACATAAGGTAGGATTTAAAATTTCCAATTCAGTTGCGACTTGTCTCTCACTAATAAGATTTTCTGATGGATGATTATTGTAATTAGCTGTTTCTCCTTTTCAGTCTATTGCTTTGGTAATAGCTCTCTTTTGATTAAATCAATTTGCTGTACAATTAGCAGCGCTACTATTTTATTGGTGTCTGAGATGGCAAGGTCAATGTATTGTTAGTTTTTTTCCAATTTCTCCATAGAGGGAGAGGCAGCACTGTACAGATGGAAGCTATGAGACTTAGCCCTAGAGCTTCAGCTCTAACCCAGACCTCATTCTGTGTGACCATGGGCGTGGTACTTAACCTTTCTGAGTCTGTTTTTGTCTCTAGAACTGGCATGAAAGTACTGTTCCTATGGGTGTTTTGAAAGGAATACATGAAATGGTATATGGAAAGTTGTTTAGTAATTGCCTGGCCTATGGGTAAGCACCTGGTAAATATTTAGCTATCTCTGGTATCACTCACTGTTAATATGCAAGGTAAGTAGAAGAAATGAGTATTTCTGAAAGAGTAGGAAATATTTTAAAAAGTGGTATTGTACATTCAGTAGTAATTTAAAATGAGATAAGTACAATAGAAGATAAAGTATTATGTAAATGAGGTCAACTCAGATTGGTATTTTTTAATGACTTAAGTATTCTTTTAAAAAAACAACAGGAGAAAGAGAAAGAATTAGAAAGAGAACGAGAAAGAGATAAGAAGGATAAAGAAAAATTGGAATCTCGCTCCAAAGACAAGAAGGAAAAAGATGAGTGTACTCCAACAAGGAAAGAGAGGTATGACGTTTCTCATTTAGTACCTGTACTGGTTTTAGGGTTTAGAATGATGTTCCATTTTGTAATATTTTCATCACCAATTTCAACAAACTAAACTATTTTTTCATGATCAACTTGTTTGGCTCCTACTTACAGGAGGCAGAGTTAGCTGAGAGGTGGGACAGTTAGTTGGTACTTGGCTTAGGTAACTGGAGCATCATCCTTTTATCCCCTTACATGGTTTATAGTGTGCCTTAACTAAGAGTTCAGTTACCATATTAGGTATCAAATGTAAGGCTTAAATTACGAAACAGCTTGCTGCATCTTTCTTGTGCTTCCAGTGTGAGCATTCCTTAGTTTTCATTTTTACTTCCATAGTCCCTAAATGTCTGATTTATTAGTGAAAATTGCTTCAGTTAACTTTTTTCCTAAGAAAAACCAAGTGAATGCAAATAAAATTCTGGCTTAGTCACTCTACACATAGTTACAAATAGCATAGTTATTGATTAAATAGTAAATCTATTACTTTTTATCATTACTTTGATATAATTTCAGTTTTACAGAAAAGTTGCATGAATAGAGTAAGAAATTTCCAGATATCCTTCACACATGTTCCCCCCAAATGAAATATTTCTACTTTTGCCCAGTTTTCTTTTTTCCTTCCTCCTTCCCCCAACCATTTAAGAGTAACCTGCCAACATGATGCCCCATTTTTTTTACATAATCCACAGTAAAAGTGTAGCATTAAAAAACTTAACTGCTTAGAGACCTTGCTGAAATTTTGCCCAGTGTCTCTGTAATCTCCCTCATAGCAAAAGAAAATCCAGTTTAGTTGAATTCAGTTTTTTGTCTTGATCAGTCTGTCTTTAAGACTTAATTGGTTCTCGGTATAAAGGGCTTAGAATGCTGTTGGAAGATAACATCACTAAGGTTAGTGAAATGAAGCTAGTGTAAACTAGTAGGAGTTAATGGCTAATCTACTAGAAAGAAATTGAGTATCTGATCCTTTGCTCACTATGGACTGTTCTGGGGGCTTTGTTCCATAGGAAAAGGCGACACAGTACGTCCCCTAGCCCATCCCGCAGTAGCAGTGGTAGACGAGTGAAGTCCCCGTCACCAAAGTCGGAGCGGTCCGAGCGTTCAGAAAGATCTCATAAGGAGAGCTCCCGGTCCAGGTCATCTCACAAAGACTCTCCTAGAGATGTTAGCAAAAAGGCCAAAAGGTAAATGCAAGTTGTTTTTTGCAGTATTTCAAACACCAATTTCCTTGTCACTCCACCAGCTTTTGAAAATAATTTGGTTGGTAGCCATTTTTTTAAAAGGATTTCAGGAAAAAAAGTAAAAACCAAAGAGAGATCCTTTCGTTTTAGAGTATGCCTTCCCACCTTCCCATACACATCTCGGGACTAAAGCACAAGAAGGCTTCCAAGAAGTAACCACCAGGAAGAGTTTTAGCTGCTTTACTTTTTGTTTTATTCTTCTTTAGTTTATAGAGAATATTCTTTGATTTTTGTCAAGGCTGAAAGAAAAATGCATCTCCTATTCCTCCTGCAATCTTAATAGCATGTTCTTGGGTAGATACTCACGAAAATAAATACCATTTCAGTGTGTAATTTAGTGTATGCTTTGTCCTTGTAGTTCCAGAAAAGTGGTTCAGAAATGTTTTATTTATCTGGTGCTGTTTTCTTGAGAGCTAAAACTTTACTATTGTAAGCATTTTACTAAAATCTTTACAAAATAGATAAGTACTTGTGTATATGTCTATATGTATACATATAAATGCACTTACTTATTTGTTTGGCTGTCTTTATGAACAGCACTCACAAAATCATGCTTTCTCAGTAGTTTCCTTGAGTGATACTGCAATAGTTGGAGCCTTTTCCCTCAAAAAGATAGGCTGTAAAGCTATCGTGTGTTTAAAATTTTGTGAATGGTATTAGATGCCATTTTGAACTTTATCTTGTGGATTTAGAGGTTCAGGCTTGGGGTATATCAGTAACTTGGGGAAATTGTTAAAACTGCAAGTCCCCAATCCCAGATTTGGATTCAGTAGAGCAGTATGGTAAGGCTCGGCAGTCTGGACAAAATGTGTGAGAGTGTGTGTGCACTGAATGGGCAGAGTAGACATCTGGGAAGTTGACAGCCTCTTGTATCTCACTGATGTTTGTCATTAAATCTCATTGTAGAGAACTTAACAAGTCAGTTTGAATCACAGGGGTACTGTGATAAATTGTTTTTGTTTGTTTCCTCAGATCACCATCTGGTTCAAGGACACCTAAAAGGTCTAGGCGATCACGGTCTAGATCCCCTAAAAAATCAGGGAAGAAATCCAGATCCCAGTCCCGATCTCCACACAGGTCTCATAAAAAGTCAAAGAAAAACAAACACTGACATAAAACTTTTAAGATGCTGTCACTTATTGGAAATGCGATTTTGTTTTGTGCCTGAACGGTCTGGTTTTTTTTTTGTTTTGTTTTTGTTTTTTTAAATGAAAGAGCATTCCTGGGGTTTTTGTTCATTTGTCTGTGAACGCATGTGTACACTCATGAGTAACTGCATCTGTAGACCTGTCATTGTTTTATATTGTGTAAATTACTTTCGTTGTGGCTGTTTTGAAGATGAAATTTTTATTGTGATGAATTTCATCAGAAATGTGTACAATGGATCTGCTGGCAGTAGTAGTATTTTTGTTTTAGGATGCTGTGACTTAGCAAGACTAATACAGATGTCTTCCCCCATTTTGTAGCTTTGACAATTTGGATTAGATTTCAAATAAAATCTGAAGAGAAAACCATAATGTTGTTTTTTTGCCCTGTTGGTGACATCAAGTCCCTTCAAGTCTTACTGAGTTTAGCACTTGTGTTGTGTTTCTATACCTAATGCACTTTACAAGCTCCATTGTTCAAGCAGCTCAAGTTTTATGTTTACTAAAATGACTGTAAAAATTAGGGGACCTGAGACTTCTATTCGGTAGGTTCTCCAACCAGTTTCTTCAATAAGGTTCTCTTGAGTAATACTAGTACCCAGAGATCAAAAGACAAGGTGAATGCGGCATGGCCTTTTGTTAATGGAATGGCTACCTAGAATATTTTTTCTTTTTTCAAAGAAGCAGTATGATTTCAGTACACTCAGCCTATGTCCTGAGCAACTACTTATTATTTGGGGAAGATTAAATCTCCATCTTTTGATTTTTCATCGATCATGAAAGAAGTTTATTTAAAAAGTTTTCTAACAAGGGTTGCTATAGAATTTGTTGTTTGATAGTTGCCCCCGATCGCCCTCTATAGGCGGTCTTCACACCCTGCTGCTTGTGTATGCTACCAGGTTCTGTTTAAGGAACCTTTGGGGTTTTTTTGGTTAGTTTGGTTTTTTAGATTTAATTTTAGCTTTAATTAAAATTTAAAAGTGAAACAGTTAAGGAAACTTAACATCCAGTGGTTTGTAAACTCAAGGTGCAGAAGTTGATTTAAAATTTGCAGAGTTAAAATCTGTTATGCCATGGGGAAAAATGGCTGCAGTCTGAGGAAGAAATAGGAATCATTGTATGATGTCAGTCATAATATTGCTATAAATGTAGTGGATTAAAGGGCTGTGTGGACTTGAACTGACACTGCTCTTATTGAGTCTGCCCCTGTTTCTCCTTTAGATACTTCACACTGTGGTTTGGTGGTGTTTTATTCCCCTTAAAAGAAAGAATAGAAAAATATTCCAGTAGTAGTTTGTTTTGTGTTAGCTTGCTTTTAAAAAACATCTTTTCAAGTTGTTTGCCTAGTCACAAAATAAAATAAGGTCTACACATTTGGGGGGAGTTAGGTGTATTAGCTCAGCAGTGCGTGCGGCATGCCATTTCCAAACTGGGCAAACCTACAGTAGCTTTAGAAATGAGCTGATCAGATTATTTTACTTAGTGGTTGTCAACATGCAGTATTGTTTGGAGGTTATTTATTCTGTTATTCACTCTCTCGTCTGTCCATATTGTCATGAAATGTTAATTTCTAAATGTTGCTCAGAATATACACAAGCATTTGGTGCTAGTTTTTAAAACCTACAAATATAGCCATTTTTAAAGTACATGGTTTTATTCTCAGTTTATTGCCTGGGAGAGTAGAGGTTATATAATTAATTACCTTTCTTTGCAAAAATAATAATGTTTGAGTTGCTGCTGATTTGGACATTCCATAGTTCTGGTTTATAGTGTAGGGTTCAAAATTAGTCAGGTAAAGATTTTGCCAGTCAAGTTGCGTGGAATGCTTGCTTCCTTCTCTCTTAAAAAATATCCCAGAGAAGTAGAAGTGAATTGAAATTGTTAGGTCAATTATGGGTGCTTATTTGTAGCATTTCCTTCTACTGGGATGAGATTTCACAGTTCTTTTGATGTGGATACAGAGACAGTGAGATTGTTTACTCACAGTGGGTAAGACCAGCTTCCTTTTGGCGGGGATTGCTTAGGGTGATAGAATTATGTATTCTCTGAAGTTTGTCAATGTGTATTAGGTTGCATTGGTTTTTTTTTTTTTCCTGGAATTGCAAGTAATGTTAGGTTATTTTCAATTTTACTCAATGAGAAAAGTGTCTAAAGTAATCCTGTTTAATTCTCCATGGATTCTATGACATTTTCATGGGGAATATTCTACCCTATATTTATAATAGTGTATTACTCCTATCTAAATAGTGTATTTCCTATCTAAAAAACTCTTAATTTAATTGGATGGTGAAATTTCTACAGGTTGACTAATCTATTCACAGGCAGGGCCTTCTATTTGCAGGAAATGCCCTGTTCTGGCTCAGTGATGGACAGTTACTGTCTTCTGCCATAGCTATCGATAAGGAAATCCTCTGTTGTCTAGTCTTCTTATAAAAAGCGTGGTGTAAACCCTCTACCCTCTAACCTAACGTTTACAACAGGGATTCCTTATCAAGTTAATTACTATTTAATCTCCCTCTCTTCTACAGACAAGAGAAAATAAAAGTAAGTGGTGGTCTATTTCTTACCAAAGAGAGACCTTTGATTGAAAGAATTGTGTTTGGGAATTTTCTTTTTTTTTTGACATACTTACTTACCACTGTTAGTAAGTGTATGAACATTTCGGAACTGTAACGTGTTGAGAACTTACAGATTAAAGAACTGAACAAAGAGTCCTGGCTCTGAAGAAGGCTCTTAGTTGGCTCAGAATGTTTTTGGCTTTTAGGCTAAAGTTTGCAGAAGTTATTATACACTGACCTAATTTTTCTTTATTGCAGACTATTCCTGTGGGCTTACCTTGACTCTTTTATCCTAAATAAAGAATCTCAGAAGGAGGAAATTCTTGTATTTTGTTCTCCCAAACTTGAATATTCTCGAGCACTTGAAAATATATTTTAAGATATTTCAGTTTTGATCTGATTTAGGTTTATTAAAAATATTCTACACACATTTGCCTCCATGTTGGTGTAAGTTCTGAAAAATTATATGGCTATGATAATATAGTTTATTATTTTTATGATTAAAAATGAGAGCAAATGAATCTGTTTGCCAAAATGACTTAACCTATTCTCAGATAACCACAACAGTATGATTTTTTTTAGCAGAGAAAATTGTTTTTAAAAAGAAATAGTTCCACTTTCCTAAGACAGTACATTTAAGAAATAAGAGCTTTTTCCCTTTGTTTTCCCCTTCTATTTTAATGGGAAAGCTAATTACAGGAAATTCCCTGTAGGTACTAATGAAGGTACTAGTATAAGTTTAAAGGATATGTGACTAAAAACTCAGAGCTTGGTTTATTCATATTTCATATGTGTGTTTTAGAATAGAGGTTAGGAGGTGTTTAATTCATTATCCTTTTGGCGTTTCCTTATTTTTGTTATCAGTGTCCAGGACTTAGATCATATACAAATGCGAACCCCGGGGAAGTGCTGTGAGGGCAGACAGTGGGGACCACTCCTGCTCAGAGCCAGCCCCTGATCACGCGGTGCCGCCTCATGGAGCTTTGTGTACTTGGATTCTCTGTGTAATTGGTTATTTATTTAGTTTTGTAGATCTGTAGATAAAATGTTCTCGTTCATTTTCACATGTAAATTATGCTTGGAATACTTGTGATTCCTCTTTTTACTTCAACAATCTCTTGTACATTTTGTCTTTGGTAATTTTAAATATCAGGAAAGACTATTTTTTGGAAATGAGAAAAATATTGTTGAAATTGGCTCAGCTGAATATTCTACAGGAAGACAATTTTGGGGGGTGAGCTGACCCCATCATTTAGTTACTCTTGGTGTGAGGACCCAGCTGACTGTGGGCCTGCTGCTCAGAGTGTCACTTTGGTTTTTCTACACGGAGGTCGTGCAGTTACAGGCAAAGGTGGTAGAGCTTGCCTTCTGTTGTTGTGGTTTTGACTTTTGGTTACTTGAATAAAAATACGTTGTTTTCATAGCAAACTTTAGACTCTTACTTGATTTTCTCCATGTAGTTTCCTGACGCAGGCCCAGTGAACCGGAGCTGGCGCTCGGCGGCTTTCTTCCGCATGAAATGGGTGCTGTGTCATTTCGGTCGGTTGTACATGTTCAAACTATAATAAAATCGTTTTATGATAGCTTATTTTCTTGATTGGGGAATTTTGTTTCCCTATTGGTTCCCCCTTTTTAAACAGTTACTTTGTTCTATTTTACTTCATTGAGGAAAATTCCAAATACATACAATAGTAGAATTAATAACCATCAACCTACAAATATCAACCTATTAGTATGTATTTAAATGTTTTGTTTTTAAAGCATAACAACAGCATCATTATATTAAAAATAATTCATTTTTCCTTTACATTGTTCTTATTTTTAATTATGGTAAAATACTCACAACCACATTCACCATCGTGACCACTTTTAGGTGTACAGTTCGCAGTGCCGAGTGCATTCACGTTGTGCAGCCAGTCCCCGCAGTGTTGCGTCTCACAAATGGGGTCTTCGCCTGTTACATTTCCCGTTTCTCTCTGCCCCTCACCCCTGGCTGGCAACCTCCGTCTTGCTTTCTGCACGGTTGGCTGCTGCGGATACCTCTCGTCAGTGGAATCACATGGTGTCTTTTTGTGACTGGCACATTTCATTTAGTGTCATGTCCTCGAGGCCCCTCTGCGTGGTCACATGTGCACCGCTTCTTTTTTAAAGCCCACTTTTTCTTTCAAGTTTCTGTAAGTCTTACAGGACTCTAAAAGGGTTTGTCCTAAATGGCACATAGGTGTTTTCTGTTCTGAGTAAAAGCTTCAAAAGAAAACAAAGTATATATGCCAATTACTCTATAACACTTTCTTTACCATTTTTTCACTTGTTATGCTGTGTTCTCTTTAATGGTTATATATGATATAATTTAATTTTCAACATTTCATAGCATGGAGTTCAAAGTATATTTTCAATGCAAACTTGTTTGATTTTGAAATTGTACTGTATTACTGTTAACGACCATACACAGATGCCTTTGTTAGTTTTTTTTTTTTTTTTACTTCCTGATGAAAAGGGAAGTAATGTTTTGGCATTTAGTAAACTCAGTGTTTGGATTAGATAGATACTCATTTTGCTATGGAGTCATATTTGGACTTGAATACCAGCTCATCTTCCTCACTGTGTGACCTTTTGGAGTCTTATTTTCTCACATATAAAATGGAGTAACAACCTTGTGTGTTTATTGTAAGGACAAAATCACAAATTACTGGCACGCGGTTGTCATGCATAGAAGTTAAAGTTCATAAGCATTCACTATTTCTGAAAACTAATGATGGGAACATCTTCTAAAACAGAGTAACACTACAATTCCATAGCATTGGTACCTATAAAAGATACTTTCTTGTACTTGGTTTGTAGTTAACAGATTTTGGAAACTTACATATGGGGATATTCCAGTTTATTGCGCACTGAATGCAATAATAATAAATTATCACTTTATAATCTGCTGGCCTGCTCTTGTAGACATTTAACTATGAGAAAAACATTTTAAATTTTTATCAAGTGAATTTAAAAAAATATGTTCTATTGTCATTTATTATTGTAGAATTGCATGAACCAAAGTTCCTAAAAGGGGGCCCATAAAAGAAAATCTCCATGTAGACAGTTTAAATAAGATATATGTAGAAAGAACCTGGAGAATAGTATGAAATACACTGCATGAGATTTTTTGTCCAAGTCCAAAATCAAAAAAGAAAAATCCATACCAATTATCAGAACTGAGTAGCAGTGTACAATTTTCACAAATGAATGGACAGAATAGTATCCTGAAAGGAGTCTAAAAAGAGGTTAATAATGTATAATTGAATTTACAGTATGTATTTTGCAAGTTAAAATTTTTATTTTCAGATGACATAGAAATAACAACTGTACCATAAAATAGAGAACTACAACTATAGAATTTGAAAAGGAAATGACATTTTAAATTCTCAGAAATAATAGCTTTGCATAATGTCCTCAGGACATTTGTGAAGCTCTGGAAACTGCACAAACATGAGTTTGGGAGAACGAAAGTTTGATTAAAAACACTTGGTCTCCCATCTCGCTGAAACACTGAAATGGGAAAGAAGCATCGCCTCTCTACACCAGCATTCTCTGAACAGCCAGCATTTCTATTATGTGAAGTGCGTTAGATGAGTTTTCAGCATGTTTTGTTTTATTGCAGTTCAATTGCTACAGGGGTGAACAGTTTATTAAAAGCACTTAGGAAAGTGCTTTTCATATGTTTTTTTGGCCACACTAACATTTTAATAAAGGATTTGTCAAGTTCTTCATTTATTTCTGGGAAATTAAACTATCTGGGCCTAATGTAAGCCTCTATCATGGAATGTAGTAAGCTATCAAAACTAAAAGGTGGTGTGAGTAGATTTTTTATCTTTATATTCTCCAATCACAACATTTAGTTAATGTGAATTTTAACTCTTAAGTTTCAAGACCACCTATGTGTGTGTCCTGAGTGTTTCATAGGACGCTTACCCTTGACTTCTGATACATTCTATTTTAAGAATGTTTTCTCCCTAGAACAGTCTGCAGCATGTCCAGCTCTGTACCAGGCACTATACTTGTGGGAGAATGACAAGCAGAAATCTCACTCAAGTACTTCTCAAGATACTGGTTTAATTCTGAACTGATTGCCTTAAAAGCATGATTAATTTTACTTAAATGGCAGGCATATATTAAGAGAAAATCTTGAAGCAGGGAATGATGGTTTTACTTGTTCTCCTCACTGACACAAACTTGTCAAAACCTCCGATTATTTTTTATTTGCATGTATTTTGTACTGAAACAGTGTGGTCTTCATTTTGTTTATTATGTAATAAAACCCAGCTGACAATGTATGAAGAATGAGAAAGGTTTGGTGCTCAGATAAAGAATCACTCTGCCTACTGTGTATTTTAGTTTATAATGGGATAAGTCGGACACTTCAGCTACCTAGATCTGTTTGCATATTTCTAGAACAGCTTATGTTCATCGGTAACAATTGTGACTGGTCCCGCCCTACCCAGTAGAGTCGTGATTCTCTTCAAGTGCCATAGCGGGTCACAGTGGGATTCAGATTACTTAGCTACGCAGAAGGTGGCTCTTCTGGTGCAGCAGACCCTTTTGGTGCAAATGGAGGAGGAGATAACATACTTTGAGAAAAAGGAGGACATGCCTTCCCCTTCTTACCTCTTCGGATTTCATCGTGCTCATTTCCCTATTTTCTCTGAAGTTCTTAGTTCTTTCCTTGCAGACTATGTTGCAGACAAGGTAAATATGATGAATAAACTGTTCGATCTTGGCTCAAATGATGTTTCTCTGATTAATTCGTGCTGATTGCTTTGACCAAAACATTGCCCAGTGCCGAAAGAAAAGAGACTGGGGCGAGCAGGCTGAGAAATATTAGATGTTATTACTTCCGTATTCTCATGTGAATCGGTAGTTGTCAAACCTCAGGGATATTTTGGGTGGAATGTGATTTTTAAAGACATTTCTGACCATGATCCTATTCAATAAATCTGGATTAGTTCCCACAAGGCTTGAAAGGAAGCTGAGTGCCTCCTTGAAATCCCAGCCCTTGGTATTTTGTGGCCCAAGATGACTTGGCCAGCCAGTCAAAATGTACCTGGACTCCAAAGATCCAGGGACTCCCTCAGCCTTCCAAGCACAGGTTCCAGTCACTTCCCAGCTGTGTGGCATCAGTCAAGTTGTTTAACCAGAGGCACTCTGAGTCCATTTTGTCATCTGCAGCAGGAGTGTGCCATCCACTTACCAGGGTTCATCAAGCTGAGCGTCTGCTGTGCACGAGACACTGTTCTGGGTCCTGGGAATATGTGATGATGAACAGGACAGTCTGGTTTGTCCTTCGTCGTGGAGTGTGCATGCTAAAGGGAGTGGCCAGACCAAATCAAGTGAGATTATTTCATATGGCAAAATGCACTAGGGGCGGGGGGAAGACCAAGTGGGTGAGGATTACCTTTTTAGATAGGGTTGTCAGCCTCCTGGAGGTGCAGTGCGAACTGAGACCTGGATGATAGGTGGTGGCTCCAGGGTACCGGGTGCTGCAGGCTGAGGGAGCCCCGGTGATGGATGTTTTAGAGAGGACTGGTGTGCTGAGGAATGGGAAACGGTCACGGTAGCTGTAGTCCTGTGGGGAGAGGAGAGGTTGGCGTGAGAGGCTAGCAGGACTTAAAGGTTTTAAGCAAGGAAGTGGGCTACTCACAGATTCCTCTGGCCACTGTCAAGAGCATGGGGGAGGGGACTGGAGGAGAGGCAGGGGAGCTGGTTGGGAAGGTGTTGGCTGTGAAGACTACATGGGATCGTGTGAGTGAGTGGCATTGACCCAGACACACAGCAGCTTCCTGATAAATACTGGGTTGGCCAAAAAGTCTGTGTAGTTGTTTCTGTAAAATGACACGTTTTTCATTTTTACCGATAACTTTATTGATTTGGGCATTTTGAGTATGTTGGTTATCTCTTGCTATTGGCTTCCAGTGGGTAGAGGCCAGGGGTGCTGCTGAACATCTTCCAATGCATAAGACAGCCCCCACTGCAAAGAATGATTTGGCCAAAATGTCAGTAGTACCAAGAAACCTCTAACCACTTTGGGCACATTTGATCTGTCCCAGCACCTTCTCCATACACTGCACAATTTTTTTTTCAATTACATTTTTACCTTTCTTGAAATAATAAAGCATAATGTGCCAAAAATGTTGCATATCTTCTCTCTTTAATATTAAAATGCCTGCACAAAAGTTCACTGATTTTGATGTTTTTCTTTTAAGTGTGCTGTGATAGGACAGATGTCACAATACAATGTAACAGAATTGTTTTGAATGAAGTTAAAAGACAACTAAGCACTGCCAGAGCCATCACACGGAAAAACTAAGAACTTTTTGGCAAACTCGATAATTCAGCCTCATCTTTTTAGCTAGTGATTTCCATCCCTCACACCCTCTCTCCGAAGTGGCTAAATTTAGGTCACCCTGAGATTAGCTGGATTCTGACTCTCTTAATCTAAACAGAACAGGACATAGCACCTCTGTTGGTACATAGCACCTATGCAGTAGGCTGGTACATGAGGGAATTACAAACTGTAGGCCAGCAGTCCCCAACCTTTTCGGCACCAGGGGCAAGGTTCGTGGAAGATAATTTCTCCAAGGACTGGGGTTGGGGGTCAGGTGGTTTGGGGATGATTAAAGCACATTACATTTATTGTGCACTTTATTATTACACTGTAATATATAATGAAATAATTACCCAACTCACCACATTTTAGGGTTAGCATGTGAACTCAACACTGACAGATGAGTGCACAGTGTGGGAAAGAGGCACAGATAGAAATAAATAAAATAATGGGTGGGGCATGTGTGGACTAAAGTGTCAGATTCGGATTTAAAGCCTGCCACCAGGCACAGCTTGTCACTCACTGATAGAGTTTCAATATGAGTCTTCAAGCAGTTGACCTACTACGGTCCATGTGCTGTCACCCCTCTCTGCTCCTGATGATCTGTATTTGCAGCCTCTCCCCAGCAGTAGCATCGCCGCCTCAGCCCCGTCTCAGATCACCAGACGTTATATTCTCACAAGAAGCACGCAACCCAGGTCCCTCATATGCGTAGTTCACAGTAGGGATCAGTCTCCTGTGAGAATCTAATGCAGCCCTGATCTGACGGGGCGGGGGTGGGGGTGGGGGTGGGCAGAGCTGAGGCGGTGATGTGAGCGGTGGGGAGCAGTGTCAATACAGATGAAACTTCCTGGCTGGGCAGCAGCTTGCCTCCTGCTGTGTGGCCAGGTTCCTAACAGGTCATGGACCTAGCAGGGGGTTGGGGACCCCTGGTGTAGACAACAAAGCATCCTTTCCTACCCTTAGCACCACCCACTGCTCTACTAACTGCTGCACTGTAGGTGTTACTTGGAAAAAGATGTGGTCAAGTAAATGGGGGAAACGTGGCTACAAAAGCTTCATAGCCATCTTCTACATGTGCTATGTATCCCTGTGTAGGAGTCGTCATGTCCCGTTTCCCAAACTTAGCTGATCTCCGAAGGCTCGGGTTTCACCGAATGTACTCTGGAAACCTCCTCATATTGTGATTGGGCAACTCTGTCTTTCCTTCCCGTGACCTAGGGAGTGGGTGAGTTAGGTGTGCCAGCGTCCTTGGGCACAACAACAGAGACCATCTCTAGCTAGGTTAAGCAAAAAGGGATTCAGTGGAAGCCTGTGGAGACTCAGAGAATGACAGGACAGCTGGAAAGCCAGATGTGGGAATGGGCCAGAGATGAGAGCTTTGGGCAGGGGAGCCTGAGTCCCGTAGTGAGCAGTCTGGCCAGGTCCCCACTAGGGAGGGTCACAGCTCCAGCCGTCTTCAGCCTTTGTTTTCCTGCTGGAGGTCTGGAGGAGGGGGGCACCTGATGGACCTAGCTTTCCAGGTCATAGACTTTCAGAAAATACAACTTTAATGGCAGCAAACCATCGTTTACTATACTTTGCCAAGGTCTTCTTAGAAACTTGCATTGTTTTTACTTAATTCTAAATTATACTTAGATGAACATCATTATGCATGGCATTTTTATTTTCATTCTTTTAAAAAAATTTTGGATTATTCCCAGAGATGGAATTCTTGGGTCAAAGAATATAAACATTTAAAAATTCATGTGATGCGTGTTGCCAACTTTCTTCCCCAAAATGTACTATTTTAGACTTTGTTTAACGTTGGGGAGTGAGTGTTTCACCGTACCTTTGCCAGCGTCGGGAATCCTGGTTTCCGTCTGCACTGAGTTACCAGGCACGTTCAGAGAAGAGGCTGAAGCTGTGGGGGCTTTTGTTGGGTGGTGAAAACTCGGGGACAGCTCGGGGAGGTTTGTGATCTCCAAGTATGATCTAGTTTGGAAATAACATTGGAGGTCTTAAACTTGAGTTCTTGTGTGCAAGTGTGACTCAGAAGTCCCCCTCCTTTGTCATGATAGACAATGAGGTCCTCATGGATCAGGTAGCCCCGTGGACTGTGATTTTAGAGAGAGGTCCCAGACCCCCAGGGCACCTTCTGGAAGAATGCATCTGACCTGGTCAAAGCACCATGTTGCCCAGTAAGGGAATCCATTCCGGAGCTAGGGCCTCTGCCTGCCGCTTTGAAGAGGACTCTATGCCAGAGTCAGGCAACTTGGGTTCTTCCATGAATTAGCGTGTGCACTTGAGCAAGAAGTTCTGTCTTTGAGCCTCAGTTTCCTAGTGAGTCAGTCAAATTTCTGTTTCCCAGACACTGATCCACGGACCAGTGACATCAGATTCACATGGGAACTGTCGGAACTCAGATCCCCAGTCCCACCCTAGAGGTCCTGGTTTAGCAAGTCTGGGGTGGAGCCTTGGGCCTGAAATACATAAAATTCCTTTTAATTATGGAAAATTCAAACATATACAGGAGTATAATGAACCCCCTTGAGTACATCATCCAGCTTCAAAGAAACACCTTCATGGTCACTTGAATCTGTAGAAAGTCAACATTTTATTTTTTTAATTGTACACAATCTCAGTAGGTTTCTCTACAAGGTACAGACTTTAAAAAATCCACAATACCATTGTACACCAGAAATAAATGTGATCCCTTAATATCATAAAAAATCCTGTCATTGTCTACAAATTTACAATTGCCTTATAAAAATGTTTTTTTTATTTTAAATTGAAATCCAGGTAAGGATCCCACATTGTGATTGGTTAATATGGCTCTTAGATAACTTAATCCTTTGGTGTCCCTCAATTTATTTTTATTTTTTAATGATTTTATTTATTTATTTTTAGAGCGGGGAAGGGAAGGAAAATGAGAGGGAGAGAAACATCAATGTGCGGTTGCCTCTTGGATGCCCCTAACTGGGGACCTGGCCTGCAACACAGCCATGTGCCCTGACTGGGAATTGAACCCATGACACTTTGCTCCTCAGGCCTGTGCTCAATCCACTAAACTATACCAGCCAGGGCTGGTGTCCCTCAATTTAATTTTTCCCCTTTAAACCTTTTGTTGAAGAAACTGGTTTTCTGTCCTGAACACTTTCTCACAGTCTGGATTTTGTTGAGTGCCTCCCTGCCCCCCAGATGTTTATTTTCTACAATGCAGTAATTTGAGCTAGAGGTTTGATCTGACGTAGGTTCAGAAACTTTGGCAAGAGCACTTCATAAAAGGTGGTGTGCCCTTCCATTAGGGGCACATAATGTCTGGTCGTGTTTCTTTTCGTGACCTTGGCAACCATGGATGACCCTCCGTCATCCCTCCGTTCACGATGGTCAGTGGTGACATCCTCCATTCTTCATTCCCTTTGCAAGTGTCAGTGGCGGTAACACAGAGGAACTTCCCTTGGTTCCCATTTGCTTGTCCATGGTTTGGTTCACATGGGGAAGGTAGCCTGAACACTACCTTTAGTCTTCAGAAGCATTTTGATGCTGGAACATCACTAGCATCCTCCAAAGTAACCACTGAAGTTTTATTATTTTTAGTATCATTTTAACCTCATGGGTTTTAGCATTTTTGAGGTGCTTTAATCCATCACAATTCTTATTCTTAGGATTCCTCTCGTTGGCCAGTGGGAGCTTCTTCAACTTGGTCCCTGAGTCCTTTTGACACATGACATTGGTCTTTCACAGCTTTCCTCGTTTCCTGAAATGACAGAATCTCCCCTGCCCAGGTTCATTGTGCAGTTTTCACTACAGGCCTAGAACAACCACTTCTCACGCTTTAGTGGAGCTCTTATTTTGAAGAGACTCCTTGGGTGATTGTGATGTGCAGCTAAGTTTGGGGAGCGTTGGTTTAGAGTTGAGGTTCCTTTCAACTCCAAAATGCTTTTTTTTTCCTTGCCAATTAAAGTGACAAAATATATTGGAAATTATTTTTTTAACCCTTACCTGAGGATATTGTTTTTATTACTGATTTTAGAGAGAGGAAGGGAGGAAGAGAGAAAAGGAAAGAGGGAGGGGCAGAGAAACATCGATTGCAGGTACTGGAGATCAAACCCGCAGCCTTTTGGTGTAGGAGATGACACTCCAACCAGCTGAGCCACAGCAGCCAAGACAGGAAAGGGTTTTTAAATATTATTTATTTTTAAAAATTTTATTTATTTATCTTTAGAGAGAAAGGGAAGGAGAGAAGGAGAGAAATATCAATGTATGGTTGCCTCTCATACATCCCACACTGGGACCTGGCCTGCAACCCAGGCATGTGCCCTGACTGGGAATTGAACCGCGATCGTGTGGTTTGCAGGCCCGTGCTCAGTCCACTGAGCTACACCTGCCAGGATGGTTTTTAAATATTTATATGAAATGAATATATTTCAACCCCTGATATTCTTTCCTTTTGTGTGCTGCACTTAAAATTGGCACAAGTTTTTAAAATGCAATTTGACCAAATATATCATTCCCTACATATATTCATACACTTTGACCCAGAAATCCCACTTTTAGAAATCTGGTCTAAGGAAATGATTTTTAAAAATGAAAAAAGATATAGGCATTAAAACTTTATTTGGAAACTAGAAAATTAAGCATAGCTCAAACATCCAAAAATAGGGAGGAGTTTGGTGGACAGCAGAGAGTTTACTGGAAGGACCACCATGAGGCCATTATATGGTGTCTGGGAAGAATGTAGCCCGATGTGAAGTTGTATGCATGACATCATGTTAAAATATGCAGGCTAAAATGGTTTAAATGAAATATATCAAAAATGATAGCAGTAGATTGGTAGACTTATATGTGATTTTTCCTTTACCTTCCCCCTTTTCAAACTTTTCCCCCAAATATTTAAACACATATTTTAAATTCCACACATCTGTGATCTTACATATTAAACTGATTTGAGGACCTTGTCATTTAGAAACAACAGGGGTTAGGGCAGGGGTGTCACACTCACGTTCACTGAGGGCCACATCAGCCTCTCCGTGGCCTTCAAGGGGCCGAATGTAACTTTAGGACTGGATAAATGTAACTACTCCTTAACAGTTAAGCGAGAGCTCAGTGCTGCCACTGGGTAGAGACAAGGTGCCGGGCTGGATAAAACAAGGTGGAGGGCCGGGTTCGGCCCGCGGGCCTTGTGTTTGCCACCTGTGGGTAAGCAAAAGGGACAGAGAGTAAGGCACAGCCCAGAGTTCAGGACATCCTAGGGGGTGATGGGGGAGAAGACATGGGCACCGGGTTGTCCCGGCGGACGTGACTGTCCTTCAGCCTTACCTCAGTTTGTCTTCACTGTGCTCAGAAGCAGGCTCCAAGCTGGAGTCCTCAAAGGCCCCCTGTCTGCCTGCTGGACGCGCAGGCATCTCACTGCTGGGATGCCATGGGTCAGCTTTCTCACAAGGAGTTCAGGGTGGTGGCCTGATGGCAGGGGTGGCGGTCCAAGCTAGCATGCTGAGCGAGCTGGCTTGTGTGCAGGTAACCGAGGGAGTCGATGAACATTACTTTGGGGCCTGCCCTTTTCATTATTTAGACTCAGAACAGATCCCTTTGGCTTGTCCTTATTGGTATGGGAGGCATCTTTTCTGACACCCCTCACATCTGGAAGGCCCTTCCCTGGCTTTTTTCCCCCCTTGACAGGAGGTGGTGTGGAGGGGACGCGGTCGTGAGGAAGTGGGGAAGCCCCAGGCCAACTGCGGGCCCCTAACCAAGCCTCTCTCCCATGTCTGACTCTGCCCCTGCGCACTGTGGCCCTAAGCCTTGGGGACGGGAGGGACGGAAAGGCAGACAGGAGCCACGGCAGATGTGGACTTGGAATGCCAGGCTAGGAATTTTCGACTTTCTCCTGGGGAACTACAGGAGCCATTGAGAAGGGATTGACAGAATCTGACCTATAACTGAGGAAAACCACTCTGGCATCCGGTGGGAAAGACATTGGCATGAGTTAAAAATCAGCAGGAGGGCAGCCAGGCTGTGGGCCAGATGAGGCCCCGTGAGCTTGAGCAGAGACCGAGGCAACAGGGTGCAGTGGGTGGGTCCGCTGAGGAAAAGGGGACTAGTATTTGCCGGATTCTGTTGCAGTTTGCTCTTGGCACATAGCTAGTCTCCTGGTATTATTAGTCCTGTGGCTGCTGTAACAAATGCCCACAAAGTCAGTGGATTAAAACAGCACAGGCTTGTTCTCTCAGAGCTCTGGGGGTCAGAAGGCAGGGCTCCGGTCCTTCTCGGGGCTTCCGAGGAGAATCCGTTCCTTTGCCTCCTTCGGCTTCCAGAGGCCACTGTACTCTTCAGTGGGGGCTCCATCTTCCACCTGAAGCCCCTCACTCTGACCCTGGCTCCGTTGCCACATGTCCTTTATCTGATGTGGGCAGACACTCTGGTTTCACTGGAAATTCTGCCTACCCACAGAATCCAGGACAATCACCGAATCTCAAGTTTCTTCACCTAATCACACCTGCCAAGTCCTTTCTGGCATCTAGCATAGAACAAGGGTTCTGGGATCAGGATGTGACATCTTTGGGGGCCTCTGGCAGCACAAAGCTGTCTGCACTGAGGAACATGCACACTGGACCTGGTTGGATAAAAAATAAATCTCTGCATTAAGCCACTGAAATTTGGGAGTTTGTTGTTAGCTAGCATTACTTACCCTGGTATCTCACCTAACCGACTATCATTCTGAATGCGAGAGAGACAGGGGAATGGACGGTTTAGCCCCTCAGGAGGTGGGAAAGCTGAAGGCCTTTAGTCAACGTAAATATTCAACCTGGGGTACAGCTGACACACTTCTGACTCTGAGTATCAGGTGAGTATCCTGTTCCAAACAATCCAAATGGGAAAATAAGAATATATCCATTACCTCAGTGTGAAACCTGAACAAGCCAATAGATCTACAAGGCATTTCGTACATACTTCTCCTTTCAATATATTTTTTAAAGAGTTTACTTATTTTTAGAGAGAGGGGAAGGGATGAGAAACATTGGGAGAGAAACATCAGTGTGTGGTTCCCTCTCATGTGGCCCCCACAGAGAACCCGGCTTGCGACCCAGGCATGTGCCCTGACTGGGAATCGAACTAGCAACCCCTTGGTTCACAGCCTGAGCTCAAGCCACTGAGCTACATCAGCCAGGGCTCCTTTCAATATTTTTATTAGGCTTTCACGGGAGCTCACTTCTGAGTAGAACTGAGTAGAGTTAGAGGCAGCATACTGAGCTGTTGTCTCACTTCAGTCAGGGGCCTGGAGGCTTCATGGCACCAGGTGGAAACTACGGGAGGGACACAGGACACTGTGGAGGGGACGGGGCTGGGAGGCAGAGGGGCTGGACAAAGCAGTCTGGCCAGAGGTCAAGTTTTCTGGATGAAAACAGGGTTTTTTTGGTGGGAGTCTTAAGTTTTTTTTAGTTCTTCATATATTCAAAAATAATAAGGAATAAGAAATTTTGATTTAGAGTATATAAATTGTAAAGTCAAAATTCCTGGTGGTGATGGCTAATGATTTGTTGCTTAGACTGTCTGACTTTTTTCCTGTTCGTGCACTAACACGCACGCAATTTTAACTGCTTTTCACATGCGCTATATCTTGGATATACTTCCTTGTCATTACCTATAAATCTGCCTTATTCTTTCACTGCTATTGATGGGCAAATTTAAGTTGAGCGCCTTTTGAGTGTGAGCACTTTCAGAAATCTGTCCACTGAAGGACAAATAAGTCTGTTGGAGTGCAATTGCTGTATCAAAAAATTTGTAGTAAAAAATATTGCACTTTATAAATGTGATGGGTTTTTGAATTTCCCTTCAAAAATATGCCGATCCTGAGTTTTTGAGGAGCAGAATTAGTGGAGTCAAAGAGGTGGGCCTGGTGTGGGGTTAGGGCGGGTGCTTGTGTGAAGGCAGCAGGAAGAACCAGGACTCGCTGGTTGGGGTTGTGGGGGCCCCAGGACCAAGCTCTGGGAAGAAAGGTGTGTGTCTGTTTTCATGCTCTGTTGTTAATGGTGTTTGAACGAGGGGCCCTGGCAGCAGGGACGACAGGCCCAGAGCCATGGCCTTGTGGTGTGGGGGTTGCTGCATGAACAGGACTTGGCCGTGAGGTCAAAGGGAATGGGCTTAGGGCCCATCCAGGGAACTTTGGACACTTGAGCGTGGGGGGCTCACGTAAGGGCCAGGAGCCTGAGGAGCAGCGGGACTGGGGTCTGTCGGCGCCTGTGATCACTGGCTCTCAGAGTGTCCTAAGACTGTGACCTGTCTTGGCACTCTGATGGCTCTGGAGTGTGGTCCCAGGACTGGCAGCAGCAGCACCACCACTGGGAACTGGATTGAAGTGCACATTCTTGGCCCTGACCCAGATCATCTGTGTAAAGCATCTCTGAGTCAACAGGCAACCGGTTGGAGTTGGCTTCTCAAACAGCGTAAACCTCCTGGGCTCTCAAGGGCGGAAGTGAGCCCCGGGAGAGGAGGCCCAGGAGCCTGGCACGATCTTGCCCAGGCTGGGGCGTCCCCTGCGGCTTCAGCCTGAAGGAAAAGCTTTAGACTTTACAAGTCTCCTGCAACTAACTTGTTTTTCTCCTTTCCCATCATGAACATAATCTGTTGGGCTAATAAAATGCCAGGTAGACCTCATTTCTGCGGCTCCCTGGTAGGTGCAAGATACAATCTATCATCAGTCTTCCTCACATAGGGGGTAAAGGAAAGCTACATGAAGATGGATACCCTAAAAGGCTTATTAATCATGTGAGTTCTGCTTTGGAGAAGCCAAATGGCTCCGTGTTAGCTAATAGCTTTATGATCATGTTTTAGACTCTTAGAAGTTATGTTTAAGGTAAACACCTTGGTCAGGAAAGAGGCCTCTTGGGATGCAGAGTGTGAGAACATTAAAATTGGAAAGGGCAGCTGGAGATGGTAATAAAGTTGCATCTCATCATGGGGTGATATCAAAAACAGCTAATGGAGGTTGTGTAAGCTGCCTGGAGAGCCCGTCTCTGTGCTGTGCCCTGCAGAGTGGGCATGGGAGCGCTGTGTAGAATGCACGTTACAGGCAAGTGGTGGGCACTGTGGTCAAGGCCAGGGCAGCAGGGCCCTGCGCCTCTTCCCCACTGGCTAGGGAAGGGAAGCCATTTAAAGGTGAAGTGGCTGAAACTCAGGGGTGGCACACATTTTAAACCCCTGCAGAGAAAGTGCCGATCTCTGATGGAGTGGGGGTCTTTTATTGTGCCCAGGGTGAGGGGTTGCCAGGCTGAGAGTGAACACGGAGTGCCCAACATCCCCCACCCTGGAGCCAGGGCACCCCATCCCCCTGCAGCGACCTGCGGCTAACCTGGGGGAACCATGTCCAATTGGTCACTTTTGTGCTGCAGGGAGCAAGGGCCGGCCCTTCCTCACCGCCTGTCTTTCTCTTAATTCCGCACATACTCAGTGAGTTTGTTTGTATGCTGGGCACTCCCTCCAGGAGTGAAGAAGGGTGACCAGGAGGAAATGAGTCGTCCTCCCCCCTGCCTGTAAGAGGCGTCTGGTTCCACGGGGACAGCAGGAAGTCTGCAGTCTCCCTCACAAGTGCCCAGGCACAGACACTGTTTGGGAAGCACCATCCCCTAAAAGGGAGCAGCTGGCTCTGGCCCAGTCGCCTGGAGCAGGGCGAGGCTCCCTTCTTCCCTGGTGTCGGCCCAGCTCTCTGTTCATCTTCTCCAGCACATTTGCAGTGAGGGACCACGATGCTGTCGGGTGGCTTTGCAAATGGAGGCGTGTGGATGCTGTCTGTACGGTTCTCGACTGTAGAGAATTAATAAAAGTCTTCATGAAGAGATACTCTCCAGAGGCCTGCATCTGATTTCCTTTGAGATTTCTCCCCTGTGAGTGACCTTTTCTTCTAAGCATGGGCCTCTAACATTCAGAGTTTCCTCGAATTTGCTGCTTTTGCTCCTGGGCTCAGCCTTCGTGATATTATTCCTGCATCCCTGGCCTGCACCTCGGATGCTGGGATTGGGGCCTGCAGCTGGTGAGAAGAAAACACTTCAACAGATGAATTCTTAAGACATCAAGGTTTGGTTATCTCAGCAGCTTAGAAAAGACACGGGGCAGGGAGCTGAAGCAGACAGGTGGAATTAGGACCAAGTGGAATGCTTCTCAAAGTTTTGGGCGGCATCAGTGGGTCTGCAGAATTAACTTGTCTCCATAGATTCTGAGAAGCGGGCAGCTGCTGTGTGGCTGGATGTCCAATCCCTGCCTCAGAGAACTGGAACTGTATGTCTGCACTCAGCCACTTCTCTGGCTTTTAAACCTGCATTTCTTTTAAGTAAATGCCTGACTCAAAGACATGTTACACATACTCGTTTTGTCCACGTCACTTAGTTCTAAAGAACTGTTGTGTTTTTACAAATTGTTCTTTTCAAGAATTCAGTGAAACAGAGGCTGGTGTCAGCAGCTCCTGGTGTGAGGTGGGAAACTGAGGCCCACCTGAGGTCTAGCATCTTGTCTGAGTGGTGTCCCCACATTCCAAGCCGAAGGAGCCAGGGTGCTTAGCTGAGTGTAAAAGAAACCGACTCCAGCTTAACGGGGACAAGAAGAGTGACTGGGTTGCTCCCGGAATGGCCAGCGAGGCAGGGGAGCCCCACACAGAGCGTGGGCGGGTACAGAGGCACAGACCCCAGAGACAGCCGCCTCTGTCCAGACGGATGCTCGTCGGCTCCGCCTGCGCGAGGCTGGCCCTCTGAGTCGAGGTCACCAGCCTGAGTGTTAGCCCCTTCTGGCTCCTCTGGTGGGATGGACTTAAGCTGGGGAAGTTTTCAAACATTTGGTGTTCATATCTTCTGCCCGTTTCTTTATTGAGTTGATACTTAGTTCTTTCTGAAAAGTCCCTCTTAAACGTCTTTCTTTGGGAAGTTTCTGGGAAACAGTGAAAAAGTATAAGAAGAAGCTGAGAGCCAGCTTATCCTCAGGCCATAAATTTAAAATGAAATGTATTTACTTCTCAGACCAAAATATTCATTGTCAGCAGTGTGTATTATATAGGGTTATTTAGAAATCTTTGGTTGTAGAATTACTAAGGAACCCTGAGAAGCCCGGATCTCTCATTTTACTAGCTATCAGGCACAATCCGAGCAACGAAAGAAAAATAAACAATTGAAGAGAAAAAGAATCTCATTGCTTCTGTCTTAGATTTTCAGAAATGACAATATTCTAAAGCCGTAACCTCAGAAAACTAAAGAACACCTTATTTTGAGCCCATTGCTTGAATCTTAGTTTTTCTGTAATTGTGATAAAAAGTTTAACCCTGAGTACCTTGATCTGCTAGAATTTCATGCCACTTGCTTTAAACTGCAAAATCCATTTTCCTACCACCTCTGTGAACCTGTATTGAGCGTTCAGGAAACCTCCCATGAAGGACACACACAAAGACCCCATCGTGAAGCGTTTACCAGTCTGGCGAAGTGGGCTGTTTCCAGGTGAGAACACCATTTCACGAAGGAGCAGGACGGCTCCGCCTCCCAGCCTGCGGTCAGACAAGGACCCCATCGCCTGGTTTCTGGTTTGATGATCCGGTGAAGACATTTCACCGGCCTACACCTAGGGTTTCTCCCCTGCCGATGGCCAGCACTGCTCTGCGGCTGCATTGCCCCCTCCCTCCCAAGACTCTTCCCAGCCCCGGGAGCCACGGAGTTGCCAGCAGTTTTCTGCAGAGGGGAAAGGAGCTGTCCAGTCCTGAGTCAGGGACTAGTGCTGGCCAAGTGAGCAAAATAACGGAAACTTTGAAATCTCCCAGATCAGTAAAACAAAATCCACAGATGCCTTAGGGGAGTGTGGGCATCTGCGCCAAGTGGCCTTTTACTGGATTTAGACCAACTCTGTATTCTGATCTCAAGGAAGAAGTTTTCATTTAGTTCAGTGATGAACTTTCTCATGGAAACCGCGTAGACTTGCGTCCAGAAACCCTGGGCCCAATGCCGTGTGAAGAATTGATTCCTGCACTCTCAGTTCTTTGTGCTAAGACTGTGAGTTTGTGGAACTGATGTGTTGAAAGAGTAGGACCTCTGAGAACCCACAGGAAACCACTTGTTCTCCCCTCTTGTCCTCAACCCCCTACTGGACCCCTCTCCTCCCATTTCTCCCCATAGGAGGAAGAAGAGGGAAATTTTCTCATTTCACTCATAGTTGTCTCTGTAACTTCTTATCCTCAGTCCCCAGAGTGGTATTGGGTTAAGGACTGCAATTGAAAAAATTTTTAATTTCAGTTTATATCTAATATTGTTTTGTATTAGTTTCAGGGGTACAACATAGTGGTTAGACATACACTTCATAAAGTGTTCCCCGATATTTCCATACCCCCCCAGGCTCCATGCACAGTTACTATAATATTATTGACTACATTCCAACGTTGTGCTCTCCATGAGTGTTCTGTAACTACCAAGAGGCACTTCTCAGTCCTTTCACCGTTTTCACCCACGTCTCCTACACCCCTCCCCTCTGGCAACCATCGGTCTCTTTCTGTATCTATGAATCTATTTCAGTTTTGTTTGGTCATTTATTTTGATCTTTAGATTCTACATATAAGTGAAATCAAAAGGTGTTTGTGATTCTCTGACTGATACTCTCTAGGTCCATCCATGCTGTTGCAAATGGTAAGATTTCATGGTTTTTTGTAGCCACATAGTATTTCAGTTTGTATGTGTACCACAGTTCTCTCATCACTTGCCTACTAGTGGGCACTTGTGTTGCTTCCATATTTGGGGTATTGTCAATAATGCTGCAATGAACATAAGGGTACACGTCTTCTTCTGAATTAGTGTCTCTATGTGTCCCCATGTTTCCATGGGTTATATCCATTGTTGGATTGATACTTTTACTATTATATCCTTCTTTGTCTCTTATTATAGCCTTTATTTTAAAGTCTGTTTTGCCTGATAGAAGTATTGTTACCCCACTTTTTTGTTTCCACTTGAATGAAATGTCTTTTTCCATCCCTTTACTTTCAGTCTGTGTGTGTCTTTTGTTTTGAGATGGGTCTCTTGGAAGCAGCATATATATGGGTCTTGTTTTCTCATCCATTCAGCTACCTTATCCCTTTTGATTGGAGCATTTAATCCATTTACATTTAAAGTTATTATTGATAGGTGCGTATTTATTGTTATTCTTTATAACTACCTTCCTCTTTTTCTAGTTTCTTCTTTAAAAAGTCCTTTTAAGATTTATTGTAATACGGGTTTGGTGATAACAACTTATTTAGCTTTTTCTTGTCTGAGAAGCTCTTTATTTCTCCTTAAATGTTATTTTATTTTTTAAAATATATTTTATTGGTTATGCTATTACAGTTGCCCCGTTTTTTCTCCACTTTATTTCCCTCCACTCTGTACCCCACCGCCCACCAGCCTTCCCCACCTTAGTTCATGTCCATAGGTCATACATATAAGTTCTTTGGCTTTTCCATTTCCCATACTATTCTTAACCTCCCCTTGTCTATTTTCTACCTACCATTTATGCTTCTTATTCCCTGTACTTTTTTCCCCATTCTCTCCCCTCCCACTGCCCACTGATAACCCTCCATGTGATCTCAATTCCTGTGAATCTCTTCTTGTTCTAGTTGTTTGCTTAGTTTGCTTTTGTTTGGGGGGGGGGGTTAGGTTTGTTTTTGATAGTTGTGGGTTTGTTGTCATTTTACTGTTCATATTTTTTATTGTGTTCTTTTTCTTAGATAAGTCCCTTTAACATTTCATATAACAAGGGCTTGGTGATGATAAACTCCTTTAACTTGACTTTATCTGCCCTTCCATTCTAAATGATAGCTTTGCTGGATAGAGTAATCTTGGATGTAGCTCCTTAACTTTCATGACTTAGAATACTTCTTTCCAGTCCTTTCTTGCCTGCAAGGTTTCTTTTGAGAAATCAGCTAATTGTCTAATGAGAAGTCCTTTGTAGGTAACTGTTTCTTTTTCTCTTGCTGCTTTTAAGATTATCTCCTTATCGGCCCTGGCTGGTGTGGCTCAGTGGATTGAGCGCGGGCCTGTGAACCAGACGATCGAGGTTCGATTCCCAGTCAGGGCACATTCATGGGTTGCAGGCCAGTTCCCGGCAGGGGCCATTTCCCAGCAGGGGATGCACGAGAAGCAACCATACATTGATGTTTCTCTTCCTCTCTCCTTCCCTTCCCCTCTAAAAATAAATAAATAAATATTTTTAAAAAGAGATTATCTCCTTATCTTTAATCTTGGCTAATGTAATTATGATGTGTTCCTTCTTGGGTCTAACTTCTTTGGGACTCTCTAAGGTTCCTGGACTTCCTGGAAGTCTATTTACTTTGCCAGATTAGGGAGGTTCTTCATTATATTTTCAAATAAGTTTTCCATTTCTTGCTCTTCCTCTTCTTCTGGCACTGCTATGATTTGGATGTTTTTGATAGTTGTGGGTTTGGATGTTGGAATGTTTAAAGTTGTCCTAGAGGTTCCTAAGCCTCTCCTCACTTTTTTTGAGTTCTTGTTTCTTCTTTCTGTTCTGGTTGGCTATTTATTTCTTTCTTCTGCTCCAAACCATTGATTTGAGTCCTGGTTTTCTTCCCTTCACTGTTGGTTCCTTGTACATTTTTCTTTATTTCACTTTTTATAGCTTTCACCTTTTCGTGTATTTTGCAACCATATTCTACTATTTCTGTGAGCATCCTTACTACCAGTGTTTTGAACTCTACATCTGATAAGTTGGATATCTCTTCATTGCTTAGTTCTATATTTGGAGCTTTGATCTGTTCTTTCATTTGGGCCACATTTCTTTGTCTTGGCAGGCCTGTTACATAGTGAAGGGTGGAGCCTTAGGTATTTGCCCGGGTGGGACATCCCGTGTCTCTGCATTGTGGTGCTGTCTGTGGGGGAGGGATCCGAGAGGGAACAGTGCAGCTTATTTGGCTCTGGACCGACTTTCAGCTGGCTTCCCTCCTTACCTACAAGTAAATTGGGCCCTTCTGGTACTGATTTCCGGTGGGTTTGTGTACATTCTAGGACCCTGTGGATCTCTCCAATGAACTCTCCTGTGAGACTGGGAGTTTCTCCTGCCACCTCAACCCCCACAGGTTTTTTTCAGTCAGAGGTTTTGAGGCTTTATTTTCCTGCGCTGGAGCCCTGGGTTGTGTGGTCTCTCTTGCTCCCCAGTTATTCCTCCCAGTTTATCCGCATGAGAATGTGGGACTGTGCTCTGCTAGCTGATGTCTTGCCATGAGTCCTCTCCATTCTGGCTGCCTGTCTCTGCCCCTCCTACTGGTCTGGATGAATATTTCCTCTTTAAATCCTTGGTTGTTGGACTTCCATACAGTTCAATTTCCTGGCAGTTCTGGTTGTTTTTGTTTTTAAATTTGTTGTCCTTTCTGATGTGTGAGGAAGCAAAGTATATCTACCTATGCCTCCATCTTGGCCAGAAGTCGAGCTGTCTCTCTCTAAATTTTAAGTGATAGCCTTGCTTGGTAGAGTAGACTTTGTTGTAGTTTCTTGTTTTTCATCATTTTGAATATTTTGTGCCAACCCCTCTGGCCTCCAACATTTCTGTTGAAAAATCAGGTGACAGTACATGGGAACTCCCTTGTAGTTAACCAAATATCCTTCTTTTGCCTCTGTTAAGATTTTTTTCTTTGGCTTTAAACTTTGCCGTTTTAATTATGATGTATTTTGTTGTGGTCCCCTTTGAGTTCATCTTGTTTGGGACTCTTTGTGCTTCCTGAACTTGTGTTTCTTTTCCTTCACCAGGTGAGGGAAGTTTTCAGATGTTATTTCTTCAAATAGGTTCTCAATTCTGTTTTCTGTCCCTTCTCTTCCTTTTTTAAAAAGTATATTTTATAGATTATGCTATTACAGTTGTCACATTTTCTCCCTTTTATCCCCCTCCACCTTGCACCCTCCCACCCTCCATCACTACAACTCCCTTAGTTCATGTCCGTGGGTCGTACATATAAGTTCTTTGGCTTCTCCGTTTCCTACACTATTCTTAACCTCACCCCCCCCATCAATATTGTGCCTACCAATTATGTTTCTCATTCCCTGTATCTTTTTCTCTCATTCTCCCTTTCCCCCCTCCCCACTGACAACCCTCCATGTGATCTCCATTTCTGTGATTCTGTTCTTGTTCTAGTTGTTTGCTTAGCTTTTTTTTAATGTCAGTTGTTTATACTTATGAGTTTGTCATCATTTTACTGTTCATATTTTTATCTTCTTTTTCTTAGATAAGTCCCTTTAACAGTTCATATAATAAGGGCCAATGATTATAAGCTCCTTTAACTTGACCTTATCTGGGAAGTACTTTATCTGCCCTTCCATTGTAAATGATAGCTTTGCCAGATAAAGTAAACTTGGAAGTAGGTCCTTGACTTTCATGACTTGGAATACTTCTTTCCAGCCCCTTCTTGTCTATAAGATCTCTTTTGAGAAATCAGAGGGTAGTCTAATGGGAAGTCCTTTGTAGGTAACTGTCTCCTTTTCTCTTGCTGCTTTTAAGATTCTCCCCTTATCTTTAATCTTGGGTAATTTAATTATGATGTGCCTTGGTGTGTTTCTTCTTGGATCCAATTTCTTTGGGACTATCTGAGCTTTCTGGATTTGTATGTCTATTTCCTTCACCAGATTGGGGAAGTTTGCTATCATTATTTTTTAAAATAATTCATCACTTTCTTGCTCTTCCTCTTCTCTTCTGGTGCCCCTACGATTTGAATGCTGGAACATTTAAAATTGTCCCAGAGGTTCCAAAGTTCTCCTCATTTGTTTTTTGGAATTCTTGTTTTTTCATTCTGTTCTGGTTGGATATTTATTTCTTCCTTTTGTTCCAAATCATTGATTTGAGTCCTGGTTTCCTTACCTTCACTGTTGTTTCCCTGTGTATTTTCCTTTATTTCAATTTGTATAGTCTTCACTTCTTCCTTTATTTTTTGTCTGTACTCAATCATTTCTGTGAGAAGCCTGATTACCAGTGTTTTTAACTCTGCATATGATAGGTTTGCTATTTCTTTGTCACTTACTTCTTTTTCTGGAGTTTTGATCTGTTCTTTCATTTGGGCCATACTTTTTTGTCTTGGTGAACCTCTTAGATTGTAAGGAGTGGAGTCTTGGGTATTCACCAGGATAGGACAATCCACTTCACTGCATTGTGGCACTGTATATGGGGGAGTGGTCAGAGAGGGGACAATGTTGCTAGCTTGTTCAGCTGCCACCCCACTCCCCATCACTTCCCTTGCTTCCCACAAGTGGATTGTGCCCTTTCAAGTGCTGATTCCTGGGTGGGTGGGCTTGTGTACATTCTAGAATGCTGTGGGCCTCTCCAACAGAGAGGGACTGGGAGTTTCTTGGCCGGAAGTCGAGCTGTCTCTCTCTAAATTTTAAGTGATAGACCCCCACCAACCCCACAGGTTTTTACAGCCAGCGGTTCTGAGGCCTTATTTCCCTGTGCTGAAACCCTGGGCTGTGTGGTTTTTCTTGCTCCCCTGTTGTTCCTCCCAGCTTGTCTGCATGCGAATGTCAGACTGCCCAGTCTGCCAGCCTCCACCTTGTCACGCATCCTCTCTGCCCTGTCTTCCTGTCTCCATTCCTCCTATCAGTCTGGATGAATATTTCTTCTTTAACTCCTTGGTTGTTGGACTTGCATATAGTTTGATTTTCTGGGAGTTCTGGTTGATTTTTGTTTTTAAACTGCTTGTTATACTTATTCTGGTTATGCAAAGAAGTAAAGCGTATCTACCTACACCTTCGTCTTGGCCAGACCTCTCTCTTCTTCTTCTGATACCCCTGTGATACTGATATTTTTATGTTTCATATTGTCCCAGAGGCCCCTTAAACTACCCTTGTTTGGAGGGAATCTTTTTCTACTTGCTGTTTTAATGGGGTGTTTTCTGCTACCTTGTCTTCTAAATTGCTAATTTGAGCTTCTGCTTCATCTAATCTGCTGTTGATCCATTCTAGTATATTCTTCATTTCAGGTATTGTATTCTTTATTTCTGACTGATTTCTTTAAAACAGTTTTTATGTCCTCTTTGGTGCTGGCTATCTCTTTGTTGAAGTTCTTACTAATTTTCTTGAGCATCCTTATAACTACTGTTTTGAATTCTGCATCTGGTAGATTGCTTGCCTCCACTTCATTTAGTTCTTTTTCTGGAGATTTTTCCTTTTTTTTTGTTTGTTGGGGGGAATATTTCTTTGTCATCCCATTTTGGCTGTCTCTCTGTATTTGTTTTTGTATATTAGGTAGAGCTGTATGTCCCCCTGTGTTGGTGTGGTGGCCTTATGTAGTAGGTGTGTTGTGGGTCTCAGTCATGCAGTCTCCCTGATCCTGTGAGCTAGGTGCTCCAGAAATGTCACTTGTGTGAGTTATCTCAGCCCTCCTGATGTAGTTGAGCCTTGACTGCTCTTGGCCCACCCATGGGTTGGGTCAGCCCTCAGGCTGGCTGACTATAAGGGTTGCTATATTATTCTCAAGTTCTACTCTGGTTGCAGTTGAGACCACTGCCCCAAACTCCTCTCCAGTATCCATCAAGACCAATGTTACACGGTAAGTAGCTGAGTCAGAACTCAGGCCCCAGCTAGCTGGCTTTGGAGTCACCTTCCCAACTACTGTGTTACAGTGACAAGACCATGTCTCCCCTGATACTGGAAATAGATGATAAAAAGGAGACGTGCTGCTCAAGATGAACTCAAGGACGATTTGTCCAGGATTGCAATTTTGAGCCCCTCTTTTGTGAGTCTTGCATGAGTCATCTATTACTAACTTGTGAAACATGGGTGTATGTAGCACCTCTTGACTTATTCTTGGCCATCTGAACTTTGGCCAAAACTGAGACCGAAAGAAGCCCATGTCAGTACCCTGTTGTGTGTGTGCCTGTGTGTGGGTCTTCAGTGTCACTGTCACCACTGTCATCATCTGCATCTCCCAACTAGTTACACATCATATTTAAGGCACCTTTCAAGGGTACAAAAACAAATAATATCACCTAAAAGAAAACAGGTAGAGTTTAAGAAGGAGAGATGGAAAAGCAAAGAGCAAGTATGGATATAGAAAAATGAAATAAGGCTAAAAACCACACACAGTTACTGTCAGTAGGGCAAAATTGGACTTTGAACTTCCTACTTGAACTAGGAGGAGCCCAGCTAGTCTTAGAATGTGAACCAGAGAGAATTTCTTCTGGGCCCATATAATCAGTAGATAATGACAATTAAAGTATTTTTCATCTACTTAAACAGGATTTATTTTTAACGACTAAATAATTATAGTGCTATTAATGCCCTCGATTGCCCACTCTTCCTCCTAAAAAGCTTCAATATAAACAAATCAAAACCATAAAAGTTCCCAAAAGAACTAAAATTTCCCAAAACACACAAAATTATTTCTATCTTCAGCGTGAAGTTGGTGAAACACTCTACAGTGAATATAGTGGTAGAGGCAATTTTCCTTTAATGAGGAAACAAAAGTGGCGTGTGGTTTTGTGATGGTGCAGCATTGCTCCTCTTAGAGGTGGACAAGGACCCAAGCAGGCCAGTGGGAATTCCTTACCTACAATTTGGATCACAGAGTAGCTTAGGGCAAGAGGATGCTTGGCAGTCATTCACTTCAATGGCTGTGCCTGGACGGGGCTGAAGTGCAGTCACTTGGGCACCTCCACACCCCCGGGCAGACCTACTGGCCCTGTCCTTTGTGATCCAGGCACTGTTACCTCCTCTCTGTCTGTGAGACTGATGTTCTCACCCCCACACTCTCAATTTTCTGAGAAAAATCTCTTTTTCTTTATGGTCAGACTCAGTTCCTATTTCTTGCAACCCGAGTATTCTAACACACTCTCAATATGGCTTCATAGTGAAACACAGCCAGTGGAGTGTCTTGAGGTGGTACATAAGGAACCTTTAACATTTTGGGTTATGTAATTACTTTAAGGCATATTGGGGAAAAACTATAAATAGCACATCAAGCCCATAATATAATGGGTATCATTGCTTAGAATGGGAATACACTTATTTAAGTCAGAAAATGAGTCATTAAAAAAGAGCACCAATTGGGGATAGTACAGGTGTCTGTGACTATGGGGAAAAATCCCAAAGCGGGTGTGTGAATGTCCAATGAAGGCCATGGGAGCCTGCCCCATTTTGTAGGAAAAGGGGACGCCAGATTTGAGTTTGGGAGTGTTCCCTCTGTGCCACTATGGGGGCGGGGCAGGCTGAAGTGAGGAGAGCCTGGAGGTGGCTGGAACTGGGAGAAGGCACCTGTCTTGGTCCCAGAGAGCTGGCCCCAGGGGCAGCAGCATGCTGGGCCAGGCTGGGAGAGGAGGGCTGCACCCCTCTAAGACTGCCAGATGGTCCTTTGTCTTCCCCCCGCTTGGCCTGCAGGTGCAGAGACCACCTGAGGTAGGATGGGAGCAAGGGCACTTTCAGGGGCTCTTTTTGGGATTCTTATCTTTCTTTTATTTTCCCTCATCCTCCCTTCCTCCTGTCCTCCCCTTCTCGACTAGTGTACCTGGACCACCCCACCCAGCTCAGGCCTGCCTGGCCTTGGTGGCTGAGCCCAGGACAGCAATTGTGAATGCGGGGCTTCCTAGGCACCTTGGCCCCACAAGAGAGGAATGTGCAATGTAACCCAATTCTGGTGTCTCTTAGCTGGAGCTCTAGTGCCTTTGATGATTTCTGATGTTTTCCCATTTGTTCTCCTTTAAGCTCAGGCTCCATAGACGAGGAAGGGGAACCTTTCTGCTGGCATCTAAAGGCGGGCCCCAGGCCCTTCCATCCCTCACTGCCCACCCCACACACTAATCTTGAGATTTTCTGGTGCTCTGCCAAGTTAGGAAAGGGAAGGGTCTAACCACTGCAGCCCGCAGCTGGAACTCGGCTCTGGTCCCCCAGCAGGCTGTTCATCCTCCCAGGGCCTGGTGGATGCCAACCCCATGGCACCTAGTGGCTTCCTATGCACAGGCATTTGTTCTCTCTATAACAAGACCCTGGGTCGGCCAGCTAGTCGTTACTCAACTCTGCCATCAAGGACCTGGTAAGTCACTTACCTTTCGTTCCTTAGCTGTAACATTAGTGGGCTGTGCTCTACGGTCACTGTATCAGTTATTTATGACTACTAACAAAGCACCCCGCACCTTAGTGGCCTGCAGTGACAGTTTCTCAGTGCTGTGGTTTGACTGGGCTGCTGTTTGCTGGTCTCACCCATGTGCACTCATGAGTAGCACTCAGCTGGTATGTCAGCCGGGGGCTGGGTTCAGCCTGGACTTCTCCCATGTGGCCTTTCACCCTGGGCTGCTTCTTGCCATGTTAATCACAGGCACTTTGGAAAAGAATGCTGAAGCTGCATGACCCCTTAAGGCCTAGGCTCTGAAGTCAGACAACTTCACTTTCACTGCATTCTCTTGCTTAAAGCCATGAATCCGGTCAGCCCAGATACAAACAATGGGGAGACAAACTACTTCTCTAGATGGGAGCACCTGACATTGCAGAGAGATGGGGACCAAGGGGTTTGAGTCACGAGGAAGAGGGCAGCATCGTTGTAACAATCTGCCTGATCTCTCAAACCCCTTCTGGTGCAAACCATAATTCTCAAAAGCAATTGCACTTAAAACTATTAGAAGAATGAATGCATTGCTCCTAGAGGAAGCATAGCTTAAGGGGAACGGCAATTTGCCTGGTTCAAACCTCAGCTCCATTTATTTCTAGCTATATAACCTCAGGTGAGTTATTCTTCCTCTGTTTCCCAGGATCTCATCTGAAAGATGGGGCACTAATAATGACATCCGTTTCATAGGGTCATGTGAATACTGAGTAACGCCTGTTCCTGGAGAACACGTGGGTCAGTTGCAGAGTAAGTGTGCTGTGAACGTGGGAGGTGTTGCCATGACGATTTTTAGTGTCCGCGTGGGTTTTAGACAATAGAAGCTGGCGTTCTGGAACCACCATTGAGACTAGACTTTGTCTTGCAATACTGCACAGAACAGGCACCCAGAAGTTTCCCCTCATTCCCAACTACAAGACAAAACCATGTTTTTCTAACCATAATCCAAACACTGGGTGGGGTTTCTGTCCATGTGCATGTATAATATCAAGGGACTTATCAAAATTTAAAAAACTTCTCAGGCAGATGATCTAACCACATGGCTTTGTCCCGACCCCGGGTTCTAGCTGCCTTCAGCTGCCCTCCGTCTGTGGGGACCAGTGGATGCCTTCAGCTTTTATGCCACAGCAGTGGTCCAGAGCTGACATTGTTAAAGGCCTTGAAACTGCCTGATGTGAGGGAGACAAAGAGCCCGCTTGAACTAGCAAATCACTCATTTTTATCGCTGCTCCTCCCAGATGCCAGGGTGACAGAAGAGACACTCAGAGAGAAACAGTTTCCAATGATGTCATCCAAAGAAAGAGGGAAAGGGGATTCCAGTATCGTTTGCTAAGATCTCAGAAACCGCAGGGGCTTCAGATTTCCTTAGGGTTTCTCCTTGTTCTCCAGTTCTCAGCCAACTCCACTAAGGATATGTATCTCGATCTCTCTGTCTCTCTCTCTCTCTCTATACATATATATATAGCTATATATATATACATAGCTATATATATTACATTGTATATATATATTACAGTGTGTGTATATATATATACATATGTACTATATACTATATATATTACAGATTATATATAGTATATCATCTTCATTGTTGAGCTCCCGAAGATCTTACCATTCATAAGGAAAGAGAATAAAACATTGAGCACATTTTCCCGTAAAGTCAGCATGACGTATTTTGGGGCAATAGCAAGTTTTGGAGCCATATGCTTATAAATTAGTCTAAGAGTGTATATTGTGTGTGTGTTTTCACAGTTTTCTAAGACAGCTAGTCATTTCTTACTCTTAAGAAGAAAAATAAAACTTCTAAGATTTTGTTTTGATCTTTAAATCCAGCTAAATAAAGTTCTTCAAAAATAAGTGGATTTTGAATCTGCTGAAGGTCATGAAGCTATTCAAACTAGTATGTCCCTACTAACTGTATTTGAAAACACTGGTGAAGATGACAATATCATCAATGCGAGGATTCATTTTTTATTTTAAAGATTCCATAAACCTATATGCCTAATGATGAGTTTCAGACACACAGAGAGTAGAAAGTGAAATTTACAATTTTCTTCGACTCTCAGAACTTATCTCCAGAGACACTACTGTTAATAGTTTCCATCCTAGAATCTTCTGGCACGCACCATCGTGACTTTGTATAACAGGCTTGTATCTCTGTTTCTTTTTTTTTTTTTAAAGATTTTATTTATTTACCTTTAAAGGGGAAGGAGAGAGAAACATCAATGTATGGTTGCCTTTTGTGTGTCCCCTGCTGGGAGTTGGCCTGCAGGGAACTGGCCTGCAACCCAGGCATGTGCCCTGACTGGGAATCGAACCGCAATCCTCTGGTTCGCAGGCCTGTGCTCAGTCCACTGAGCTATGCCAGCCAGGGCTCTGTTTCTTGATTTCATGTTTAAATGGTATCTTTTAAAATTTTTTTATTTAATTATTATTCAAGTACAGTTTTCTGTCTGTTACTACCATCCCAGCCCACCCCCCAGTGCTCCCCACCTCCCTCCCATTTCCACCCCCCTTAGTTTTTGTCCTTGTGTCCTTTATACTAGTTCCTGTAAATCCTTCCCCCTTTCCTCTGAAATTCCCTCCCCTCTCCCCTCTGGTCTCTGTCAGCCTATTCCATATTTGAGTGTAATTGGTCATATTTTGCTTGCTTGTTTGTTTTGTTGTTTAGCTTCCTGTTAAAGGTGAGATCATATGGCATTTGTTTTCCACCACCTGGCTTATTTCACTCAGCATGATGCTTTCCAGTTCCATCCATGCTGTTGAAAAGGGTAGGAGCTCCTTCTTTTTTTCCTGTTGCATAGAATTCCATTGTGTAAATGCACCATTTAAATGGTATCTTTTAACTTCCTTCCATCAAGAAAGAAGACTGTGGTTCCCTAATACGACTGCCCCCCTCCAACCCATCACACTGCTGCCTGTAATTGTGCCTAGTTCTTCAAATGGTTGTTTTCACTGGGGGAGAGAATCACTTAATTATCACTCCTCCTTCTCGCTCTTCTATCTTTTCTTGGACCTCCTTATCCACTTCCCACTTTATGGTTGTTATCATTACAACATTATGCTTTACCATAACTACGGTCTTGTTCATGTAGCTATAACTAAGCTTTCCATCCTATTCATTCTAAAAACAGTATTTACAATAATGTTGTTGGTCATTGCAGAGCCAGCTATGATTGGAGCCAGGCACCACAGTAGAAAATGTAATCCTTTTTTTAAAATCCTCACCAAGGATATATTTATTGATTTTTTTTGAGAGAGAAAGAGAGCATTGATGCGAGAGAGAAACACTGATCACAGCCTAGGTACGTACCCTGACCGGGGATCAAACCTGCAAACTTTTAGTAAATGGGACAAGTTTCCAACCAATTGGGCCACCCAGCCAGGGTGAAAATATAATCCTTAAAAAAAAACAAACTTTACTCACAGGAGAATTTTTCAAGTGTCTTGTTGTAATGGACTTCCCCTGAAATCCTCCCAGTGTCCTTCACTTCTATGAAATCATAATTTCTACCATTCTTCTGACATAATGTACATTTATTTTTTTTCATTTACTTTGTTTAGTTCTCTGATGTAGGGCATATGAGTGATAAATCTTTTAGTATTTGTTAGACTGGAAGTATTATTTAATCTAATATTGACACTTTGCCAAGGCATAAAATTCTTGATAGAAAACAATTTTGTATTAGACTATTAATTATATTGTGTGACTGACTAGAATCCAGTGTGGCTTAGAAAAGCTCAATTGGTGTTCCTTTTTGGTAATATGACTTTGTCTTCCTGGAAGTTTTTAGGACTTTTTCATTACCCTTGCAGTCAGGAAATGATAGCAGAATGTGCGTAGATGAGGCCCTTCTCTTTAATCCTGTTTGGAACTTGGTGACCCCTTTCAGTCTGAAAAGGCCCCTCTTTCAGGTCAGGGGCATCTTGTTTCATTGCTATTGTGGTTACTTCCTCTCTTCATGTATGACTGTGCATTCCTTCTGGAATTACTATGAGATATATATCAAACTACTGGAAGATTCTCTCTACTTCTCTGTCATATTTTCTATTTCTTTGCTGTTTTACTCTGTATATTCTGAGAAATTTTGATGCTGCCTTTAAAATCAACAACTTGTTCTTCAGTCTTTTCCACTATTCCTTCTATTCTTTTATATCGGCCATATTTTTAATGGACCTCTCTTCTTTTTTCCTGATTGATTGTTTCCCACGGTGCCCAGTAGCTCACATGAGTTTCCTTTGCAGAAGAGTTTCCCTGAAGTGGAGCCCCGTGTTTTCCTGTAGGTGGGTGCTGAAAGGCCACCCATACAGGTGTATGGACAGGTAAAGCCGGGCAGGTGGCCCGGGAGACCACACGGCTGGCAGGGTGGCAAGCTCATCATGGCTCTGACTGCATAGGCATTGCCACAAGCCCTGACGGAACCTGGTGCCTTCTTTGCAATCTGCTGATTTGCCACAGGACACACCTTTGTATGTAGCAGAACCTGCAGCTTCTCCAGGGACCCACACCCTTGCACCCTGCGCTAAGGTATATTATCTGGCCCTGCCTCTCTCTCCACTCGTGTTCCCTCAGAGTCCTCAAAATTGCTGTCTCTGATGCTACCTTTCCTGGTGGCTGGGCAAAGAGATGAGGTAGATGGGTCCACCATCAGAAGCCAGGGGCTGGAAAGTTTTTGTTTTGTGTTGTTTAGAATTTTGCTAAAAAAAATCCTCTTGCATGAAACACTTTCCCACAAAGAATGTATCAAGTTTACCTTGTACTAAATTTCTAAGTTAGCTAATATGCCTTGATCTTAGATGCCTAGTTATAGGAAGAAGATGCACCCCTGAAGAGTCCTTGTTTAAATGGACCTACTATGAAATCATTCATCTGATGAACACTCCAACCAAGCTAATATTGCCTCTTCCGAGGCAGTCTATTCTTCCTACTTTAAATACCGCACCTCCCCTGAGAAGGCTGGCAGGAGAGTTAACAGACTCATTATGTTCCAAATTCTGGTATCTATTTTCACGATCTGCTGATTTCATTAAATACAAAATAAAATCGCCACCTATTAAAATTGCATTAAAGTACTAAGTTAAACTGACAAAAGCTGAGAAACTCAGAGCCTGCGCTGTTTTTTGGCCTCCTGTATACGGAAATTTCTGTGTTTCGTAGACTGAGTGGATTGGGCCCGGCCTGCACTTACGGCCCAAATGTTCTGCATCTCCCCAGGCTGGGTGGCAGCCAGCAGTGCAAGCTGCCAGGGAAATGTCTTGGTTTCTCATCAGTCAGTGATTGAAGAGACTTTTAATGGTTCAGCAGTTATTTTCTGATTCCTGGAATCAAATGAGGCCAGTGTGAGGGTTGGAAGAGAGAAGGTTTTTCATGACCACGGCAGGGCCTTCAGAGGGGCTTGGGCTGGGGATCCTCCCCAGGTGGCCGTTGGGGGCAGCTGGCCAAGAGGCCAGTGGAATGGTTATACTTGTACCATCATGTAATTGTCGTTACTTTCTCCAGAGATTTAAAAACAAAAATTAACCCAAAACAACCTTGGTTCTTATAAAAAATAGGAACAGAAAGTTACATGTCTACGGCTTTCCAAAAACCAACATGTAATTGGCCTGTACCCACGGGAGTGAGGCTGACGGCATTTGAGGGTGTTTGGATGGGTGAAGTTGGATGCCACACAGGGCAGAAGCATTGGCTGATGAGAGAGGTCGGCACCTGGCCCGGGTTGGTGTTCACTTGTGACCTTCAGCCCCAAGACTCTGTGGACTTGACCTTCCTCATCTGTACAATAAGGCTGTTGCAAATAATGTTTTGAAGATTTCGGTCTGTCTGCTGGTGCACATATACACAAATTCTCTAGCAAATATTATATACATCCTATGGGTAGAAACATTTTCAAGTTTACTAGGTAATGCCAAAACCTTTTCTCTAACATAGCAATGATTTTATGATTCCCACCATTAGTCAAGGAGAGAGTTCCCATCCTCACCAACAGTTGGTGCTGCTACATTATTTAAGTTTTGGCAAATTCAGTGGTGAATATCAATATCTCATTGTGGTTTTTAATTGCCACCTCACTGATTATTAACGAGATTGAGCACCTTTTCATGTATATTGGCAATTTCAACTTATTTCTCTGTGAAGAGCCCATTCAAATCTTTTGCAGTTGTTTCTATTAGGTGCCCTGCCTTTTTCTTACTAACCTGCAGGAGTTCTTTGTGTAATGCGCATAGAAGTCCTTTGTCACTAACACGCAGTACCTTCTCCCATTCCATGATCTAGCTTTTCTTTTTCCTTTGTGCCATTTTTGATGAACAGAAGGTCTTATTTTTAATGTAGTTAAGTACATATATTTTTCCTCTACGGTTAGTGCTTTTGCATAATGTTTAAATTTTTGTTTTCCTATTGAGATCATTATGCCCTTCTTCTTTATTATCTTCTAAAAGCAGTGTTTTACCTTTCACATTTAGGCTGGTAATGTAACGGGAATTTATAGTATGAGGTTGGTTTCCAATGGCACTTTTTCCATGCGGACATCCTACTGTCCAAGTACTGTTCACCGAAAGGTTGTCTCTGCCCCATCCTTTGCAGCGATAGAGCCACCTGGCCTATTCCAGTCCATGGTCCATTTTTCTCTTGGTACACCAATATCACACTGTCTTAAGAATGATAATTTTCTAACAAGTTTTGATATCTGCAAGGAGCAGGTCTTCCTTCTTGTTGTCCTTTGAGGTTCTCCTGACCTTGTACATCCACCAGCTTCTATAGTTAGCGGGTATGTTGAGCCAAATGACCAAGTTTGCCATGAGTGAAGCAGTACTTTCTGAGCGAAGCATTTCGAAGGGTTTGGACATGTCACAGGGGTGGGCGCTCGGGCACAAGTGACACCAGTGTGCACTGCCACACTCAGGTCACAACAGAATTTGTGATAGAAGAGGACTACATTATATATATTTTGTGATTTTCATTTGGGTGATGATATATTGTTAACCTCATGCCTCTGTTAGCTACTTAAAAAGTATGAGTTAAATATATTAATCTTTGGGTGAGTAAGAATGTCAAGTGCAATGGCAAACAATGTATTTTCTCTTATCATTGTAACTGTGTGTGTAGTACCCATGTATTGTTAAGTTTGAAAATAATTATATACTATTCTGATAAAAAGGCCTAGTACATTCAACAGAAAAATGAGTGTTTTAAAAAATTATTTTAAAACTGTAAACCTTAACAGCAAAAGCAACTGTACGTATGTACAGTTGTGTGTATGTACGTATGTGTGTGTGTGGATGTATAATTTATAGGAGCATTTCAAAGGAAATAATACATTTTGGATGTGTGCAGTTTGCTAACATCTTGTGCAATGCTCATGAGCCAGGAATAGAAATATTTACCTTTGAGTTAATAAGAGAATAGCGTGAAGAAAGTGTTCAGTGAGCTGGAGCTGGAGCTTCAGGTTGAGAGAAGCTGCTTTAGGGCACACAGGGGCACACACAAACGCTCCGTAGCAGAGAAGCTGGGACCTGGGGGATTAATACTAGACATACAACCCTAAACCCAACCAGAATGCAAAAACCAACCAGTGCCTCCAATCAGCTGTGTGGTTCATGACCAAACGTAAATGAAAGGGGTGATTTGGTACAGAAGATGGAAAGTGTAATAAACAAACAAGCAAACAAACAAACTCCACTTCAGCCTCTGTTAATGAGGGTCCTGACCCCAGTCAAATCACATGCAAATCAAGTGCTGCCTACCACACAGGGAAGGAATTCACAGGGTGGAATTTGTATTGTACTGGGGAGGTACCGAACTGAACCACTGAAGGTTAATGAAGCAGTGAAGCCAAGGAACATTGCAAAATCAAATTTACATCTAGGATGTTTACACATCCCTTCCTTCATTCACTCACAGGTATTTGTTCAGTGCCACCATGTGCAAAGCACTGGTGCTATGCTCTAAAGCAGTTTTAAAGATGTACATGATGGTATTATAAAATATTTAGATTGACTTCTTTTTTTTTAAAGATTTTACTTATTTACATTTAATGGGGAAGGGAAGGAGAGAGGGAGAGAAATATCAAGGGAGGAGAGAGGGAGAGGTTGACTCTCATGCGTCCCCTGCTGGGAACTGGCCTGCAACCCAGGCATGTGCCCTGACTGGGAATTGAACCACAATCGTGTGGTTTGCTGGCCCACACTCAATCCACTGAGCTACACCAGCCAGGTCTTAGATTGACTTCTTAAGTGGAAACATGTCAACTTTTGAATTGTTACATTTCTCATAAAAGACTGTCCTTGTCTTTGGGAAACTTCATTTCTGAGGCAGTGTTTGTTAAAGATTAGGGCCTTTCCACTCACAGTGTGTCAGACGGTTTTCATGAGAACAAGGAATGACTTTCGATTTCAGTCTGGGGCTGGTCTGCCTTTAACATTTTAAAATTCTTGCTAATCTTCCTCTCTTTTTCTTTAAAAAGGATTTTTTTAATCCTCAGCGGAGGACATGTTTTCGTTGCTTTTAGAGAGAGAAGAAGGCAGAGGGAGGGAAGGCAGGAGGTAGAGAGAGACGGAGAGAGCTGTAACAGAGAAACATCAATGGGTTGACTCTGATGGGATCCCCAGCCTGGGACCAAACCCACAGCCCAGGACTGAAGCCGCACCCCAGGCATATGCCCTGACAGAGAATCCAACCCTCAATCTTTTGGTGTAGGGGATGATGTTCCCACCAGCTGAGCCACGCCGGCCAGGGCGCTTTTTTATACAAAGAGAAAGCATGTCTAACTAACTAAGCCTTTTATAGGTGATAATCTAGCCAGAATTTAATAATTTTGTCTTGTTTTGTTACATCTATTTTTGGTTACTTTTCATTTCTGGAACAGGATAATGGTTTTCCATATGCAGTGGTGATGTACAATTTCTATTTGAAATAAAAACATTAGGTCCTGAACAGTGCACCAGGTGAAAGAATGTGTCAACTAAACAATAGAACAATTGGAAACAGCACATGACATGAAGGTGATTGAGGAATGAGTGAGGTTTGGGAAACTCACAGGAAGACACACACACACTTCTTTGCTCAGTTAAGTCAGTGGTTCAAGCTTAAGCTGCCTCTTCTTCCTGTGGTAATTCTGGAAACCTCCCTGGAGGAGGCTTTCCAGCCTAGCTCCCTATGGATGGAGACTGGTATTGGAGCAAGGGGCTTTGCAAATGGGGGATATTTCCGATTTGTGAAAGCATTAAGTGTCAAGGTGTGTGCTGCAGTTGACAGTGGTTCCCCACATAAGTGAGCGTTAGAATCAGCAGGACGGCTTTTCCAGGACCTGCCCTTGGAGATAATTCAGTGGGTAGGGGGAGGGAAGTGTTTAAGCCTCATCTCAAGGGGAGTCCTCAGACCACAATTTGAGAAGGCTTGTGAATCTAGAGAATAGGCACAGAGCTTGGGGTTAGACCCCCTAAGTTTTTTTTTGATCAGGGATTGGCAATATGACTGGGCTGCTTCCACTTTCTTCAGCTCCTCTCTGAAGTCCATGGCTAAGCTCAATTTCAGCACATTTCTGTATTTCTCACATTGCCCATAGGTCTCAAGAGCATATTTGCTACCAGTTAGGTAGCGGTCTTGTGGGAAGGTTTGGGAAGAGAATGCTTGGATATGAGAGGAGGGAGAAAGGAGATCTTCTTTCCCTGCATTCTCAGATTGTTTTCTACATAATGCTAGTACAGGGTTAGGCATTCAGTGGTCCTTGGGGAACACCATGAAATTAAGTTTGCTAAAATGCTACTGAACCTAAGTAACCATGGGCAAAATTTCCAGTTTTCCTGAAATTTTTGTCTTTCTCTGGTGGGAAAGTATAAGCACAAGCTTCTATAGATTGTTCTGAAAGTGAACCCTGATTGTGAAAGCAGATGACATCATTTACTTGCTACTGACAGCCAGAACCAGCAATGTGGGAAGTCCTGTGCAAATAAAGACTTTGAATCAGGAGAGACCATGGGATTACACTAAACATGAGTCCCAAATGCACACAGTGCATCTCCAGCCCTTTGCCTTGAACTAGCAGATGGATAAAAATCTGTTAGGGGATATTTTCTGTGTGAGTGATTTAAAAGGATATAAAAGATTTCTGACCCAGGCTCGGACTGTGGGCAAGCTGTGGGCATATCTGCAGTTATTGAACACATATTTCTAAGGGTTTCCAGCAGGACCTAAGTAAGCAATTGCCTGCCTCTGTGATAGGGAAGTTTCATACGGGCCGTAAACATCCAAGCTGATGGCCAACGTGGTTGCACTGATCCAGCGCTGTGCAGAAACCATGCTGCTCTGCCAAGGCACCCCGAATGGCACCGTCTCGCCTGGGTTCTGCTCCAACATGGTGGGCCAAGCACAAGGGCAAAACCTGAGCGACAAACACCCCGGGCCTCTGATCTGGTGACACCAGCAAAAATGTGACAAATACGTGAAGCCGTTGCAGCCCCCATACATCATGGACATAATGAAATGGGCCAGGGGTACAAAAGCTTCCAGAGCAGTGCCATGCGTATGAATTGTGGATGAACAGCGGCCATATCCTAACCCTGACAAACTCAAAGACCTAAAGTTACCATAGAGGATGGTCTGAAATGAAAACCTCCTAACGAAAAACAAGTCATGGTGGGTAGACGTGCCCTCAGCCTATATTTTCCTCAAAAAAAATTCACCCTTAACTGAGCCTGTCTATTATTATTATTATTTTGCATCTACGATAATACACTTTTGGAATGTCAGAGTAATCCCCCTTTTTCCAGACCCCTCAGGGCACAATCTCCCAGCCAGTCACAAGACCAAGGAACCCCTCACTGTTATCTTGTCACCCATGTGTGATCTCTCTGTGCTGTAGACGTTCATCACTAACTATTCTGTACCCACCAATGTAAAATAAGCGTGTCTCTTCATTTTATTTTTTTATCCAGTCTCAGAGATTTTCCTGCTTTGCTTTCTCCCACCTCCTTTAATCTACCAACAATGGATTTCATGTAACCCTTCTTATGTCTTCTTTGATTCTAGTGTAAAAATAAACTGTAAAACTGCCATTCTCTTAATCCATTGAGATTTTTGCTTACTGGCAATAGTCAGTTTTCCTCAAAGAAATGCTAATAAGACTTTTCTTAGGCTGGATATTTTGTTATAGACATTTCCTTGATATAATCCTACAGAATTCCAACGAAGCTCACCTAGGACCACCCTGTGGGCCCGGAACCAATGCTGGGTACCAGAGGGTCTGACTTTTTGTGAGCTGTTCTTAGAAAATCCTCGAGGTGGTACTAAAAGATAGGAGTTAAAATGAATGGCTGGCTTTAATTTCATCTTTTCAATTGGAGCTACTTACTGTGAGTCTGAACAAAACCTTTTGCTGGATACATGCGAGTCCGAATTGGTTCACCTCCCAAGATAAGGGGCATTTGCTCCTGCCAGCTCAAAGTTTGGGTATTCTTAGGTGACCAGGAATCTATGTGGAGGTGTTTGAGGGAACTCCTCAAAATGAGCAGGGCTCCGTAAGAAATTCCAACGTGACTGTAGTGAAATACTGATTGGTCTGGGGATATGCACATAAAGCTGGTTACCACGCACTCTGAATCCGCACAGCGGTGGTAGACAGCTGTGGTGAGAAAGTGAGGCATGTAAGAGGTGACAGTTAAATAAACTTTGGAGGTGACAGTCCTTTGGAGTTCCACTCATAAGCAGCATGCTTCAGCCCACAACTCAATACCCCTGGAAAGTTGTTGAGACTTTGCAGCTAACAAAACAAAAACATAAGAAAAAACAAACAAAAAATCCTAAAATTAATATAGGAGATTGTGCCTCTAATGTGGACAGAACCCCAGTCCCTTTATACTCCCAGAGGCTACCTGTTTAATTTGTATGAAAATTCAGTTTGCAAATACCTAAAGAAATGGGAAAATTTCATTAAAAACAGTATCAGCTTGAAATGGCCAAAGTGGGAAACTCTTGATACTTCCAAATTATTTTTTCTGTGTCGATTAGAAAAAGCTCTAAAATTAAGCTAAATAAATGGAAAGCTTATCTTGATTGGAAATTACAAGCTTCCAGGAGGGGCATGTATGAATTATTTTCTCTACAGGAAGTTAGTGTGAAAATTTGAGGGACTGTCTCTGAACTAAAGAAGGCTTCTGAAACTGGTAAATGCCAGGGCCTCCTTCCTCCCCGTCATCCAGCTGCTCCACTCTATTTCTTACTTTCTGAGCTTCTTTGTCTGGACTTGCCCTCCCTTCCGTTTTTCCTGCCCTTTCTATCTCCTTTATGTCTTCTCCATCACCACTCCCTACTGACCTAGGGGAAACTGAAAGTAGAAATCTGGACAAAGATAGACCAGGAATTCTGGCGGTTCCAATTAGAACACAATTAAGAAAGCTAGATAAAGATTTTCCCGACTCTTTCTAAGACTTTAATGGGTTCCCAGAGGAATTTGATTGAACTATTATGACACGATCCTGGCTATTCTAACATATTCCAATTAAGACACCAACTGGTTTCTGAGAGCAATGCAACAGAATGGCTGAACAAGGTTAGCTGACAAACTGTAGGGGACGACGTTTAGAAACAGAGACAGACTGGGAAAAATGCAAGAAACTAGTCCACTGGCTTTAACCAGCCACACCTGAGATTTTTTTCCTGGAAAATGGGGTGGAGCAGAATGCAGCTGTATAACAGAAAGCCTGATAAATCAGTGCTTGATTTCTTTAAGCGTTTTTGAGAAAATGTTCAAACAACACTCAGGTCTGTTTCCAGATAGTTTTAAGGATCATTAAAACAAACTCTTACTAAACTCAGCATCTTTGGAAGTTTAAGGTGAAGAGCTTGTAACTATGATTGAATAACGTAAATTAAACTGGCAGACCACACATACTGGTGAACTGGTAACTCTGGTTGATCAACTATATAAATCTATTCAAAAGAGAGAAAAAGATAAACCTGCCAAAACTGTGAACTTACAGCTGCAACAAGTAGGCAGTCAGGTAAGACCCCAAAGGTCTCTTAGACAAGGCAAGAGAGATCTCTTTTTACTATTGAAAACTAGGTCATCTTAAGAAAGATTGTAGAAAACTAAAATGGAATTTAGAAAAAGAAAAGAAACAGAAGCAAGCACAGGGCTGCCCTGAGGACTATGAGAGGGTATTTCCCTTCTCTTTACCAATACCGTAGGAAAAATTAAAATTACTGTAAAAGAGGCAATTACTAAGGCCTTTGTAGATACTGGGGCTACTTTACCTGTTCTTAATCCAAACTAAGTAAATTGCCATCTCCCTCAGAGTAAAGCTTCTGTGCAAATGGTAGGAATGTCTAATCAATCAGTGTCTGTTTTTATTTTTTACTCTTTTTATGTTTTATAGTTGTTCCAATTCCTCCTTTGTCCCCCTTCGCCCAGCCCTCCCACAACTTCCATCATCAATCCTCACCACACTGTCCATGTCCACGGGTCATTTGTATATGGTCTTTGACTGATTCCTTTCCTTTCTTGCAAATATTCCTCCCTCTCTCCTCCCCTCTTACCACTGTTAGTCTATTCAGTGATTTTATGCTTCTGGTTCTATTGCTTATCAGTTTATTTTGTCAATTAGATTCCTCTTATAAGTGAGATCATATGGTATTTATCATTCACTGACTGGCTTGTTTCACTTAGCATGATAATCTCCAGTTCCAGCCATGCTGTCACAAAAGGTAGGAATTCTTTCTTTCTGCTGTGTAGTATATATTCCATTGTGTAAATGTGCCACAGTTTTTTTTTTAAGATTTTATTTATTTACCTTTAGAGAGGAAGAGAAGGAGAGAAATATCAATGTATGGTTGCTTCTCATGAGTCCCCTGCTGGGAACTGGCCTGCAACCCAGGCATGTGCCCTGACTGGGAATCGAACCGCGATCGTGTGGTTTGCAGGCCCGCACTCAATCCACTGAGCTACACCAGCCAGGGCTGTACCACAGTTTTTAACCCACTCATCTACTGATGGGCAATTAGGTTGTTTCCAACTCCCAGCTGTTGTAAATAGTACTTCTATGAACATAGGGGTGCCTAGGTTCTTTTGAATTGGTATTTGGTGATTCTTAAGTTATGTTCCCAGAAATGGAACTGCTGAGTCAAAGGCAGTTCCATTTTTAATTTTTTGAGGAAATTCCATACTGTTTTCCACGGTAGCTGCACCAATCTGCATTCCTACCAACAGTGCACTAGGGTTCCCTTTTCTTCACATCCTTACCAGCACTTGTTGCTTGTTGATTTATTGATGACAGCCGTTCTGCCAGGTGTGAGTGAAATAATCTCATTGTGATTTTAATTTGCATCTCTCTGATGGCTTTTTTTTTCCATATGCCTATGGGCCCTCTATATGTTCTCCTTGGAAAAACGTCTACTCAGGTCCTTTGCCCATTTTTTAAATTGGATTGTTTGTCTTCCTGGTGTTGAGTTGTATGAGTCCTTTATATAGTTTGGAGATTAAACCCTTGTCTGATGTCTCATTGGCAAATATGTTCTCCCATATAGTCAGTCTCCTTTTCATTTTGATGATGTTTTTTTAGCCATGCAGAAGCTGTTTAATTTGATGTAGTCCCATTTGTTTATTTTTTCCTTTATTTCCCCTGCCCTAGGAGATATGTTGGCAAAAATATTGCTATGTGAGATTTTACTGCCTATGTTTTTTGCTAGGACTTTTATGGTATCACAACTTATTGTCTTTGTATCCTGCTCCTTTGCTGAATTCACTTTCTAGGTCGAGTAGTTTTTTGGTGGTGCCTATAAGGTTTTCTATGTATATTATCATGTCATCTGCAAATAATGACAGTACTACTCCCTCATATACTGTGGTACAGTTGCTGACAGAACAAAACAACACAAAAAAACAAAACCCACACCAACCAAATTACTCCCTCCCAAAAATCAGCAATATGAACAACAAATGAGCAGAGATTAATAGAGGTGGAAAGTGAATAAGAGTATTACAAGAATGATAAAAATATGAGATGAGAAAAGAAAAATTATTTTGAATGGATAGAGGGAGGAGAAGTAACAAGAATATGGAATAGAAACAAGGCAAAGAAAGGGGAAAAATAAAATCAGGTGATACAAAGCTACTCCTGTAGTTCTTCACTTCAAAACTTCATAATAGCTAAGATTCTGTTGATTGTTTCGGTTAATTGTTGGAAGATAAGCTGAAAATCTGAATTGGGGGCAAGAGCAAGTGGACTCAGCTTCTACCTACTCAGCTGTCATGTTAGGGTCCCCCAATGTCTATTTTTAGTTTTTTAAATATTTTATTTATTTATTTTTAGAGAGAGGGGAAGAGAGAGAAAGAGAGGGAGAGAAACATCAATGTGTGGTTGCCTCTCATGTGGCCCCCACTGGGGACCTGGCCTGCAACTCAGGCATGTGCCCTGACTGGGAATTGAACCAGCAACCATTTGGTTCACAACCCATGCTCAGTTGTCTGAGCTATACCAGCTAGGGCCCCCAATGTCCATTTTTAAATCGGAACTTGTTCCCTTCTAACTAGGGAGTGTAATGGGACAACAAAGTGCCTCAGTTCACCTGAGAAAGAGAGATTTCCTTGAAAACATCAAAATATCCATTTTCCAGAAGGGTAAATGTATTTAGAACTAAATAAACTAAATATTGAACCAACTGAGAAAATAATGATTTTAAAGGAACTTCCACAGAGGAAACTAATTTTGAGACTGTTTGTTGCAGTGTTATCAAACAGAGGTCCAAGGAGGGGCAATATTTGGCCCGCCAAGGAATGCCAAAAACTGTTACAGAAAACAGGGGCCCCGCCCAAGGATGGTATACTAATACCTACTGGGCTTTTCTGTCCGCCACCAATTGGAAAGATGTCTCTCAATGCCAGAGATTTGTGAAAAGGAAAGGAAAGGCCTATTTAAAGCTGTATAGATTTAAAGCAGTGACCCGATGTCCCCATAAAAATATCACAGTACTTTAGGATAACCACAGATGCCCGCAGTGCTTCCTCCTCCCCCTGCCTTAATTCAGGGCACTGTATCTCAGGAAAAGAGCACACGTCGGTTTTTCCAGGCCGCTGGTATCATCAGCTGTGTTGACCGTCCAGGCAGGATCTCCAATTAATTCAAAGTCATGCGGCACCTTTCACTGGCAAGAGTTCTTTGTGCCAAGTTCCAGTCAAAGTCTCTTTTGTTTTCCAGGCCATGTGGCCAAAGGGAGCACCCCAAAGCCACGTGGGCCTCTTCTACCAAAGCTGCAGGGGTCCACACTCCACCAAAAGCGAGTGTCTTTCTTCTTCACCTGGCTGCAGGAATCTCCATTCTGGCAAAGCTGCGTGGTTTCCCCTTTCACCTGGGAAAGAGGGGATCTGCACTCTGCCAAAACCACATGGCTCTCTCTTTCACCCAGCCAGAAGGGGACCCTTACTCTGCTGAAACCGTGTGACTCTCCTCCAGTGGGTGACAGGTCTGGGTTTAAATCCCCGCACCAATCCTGCTTTGCAGCCCCATTTCCGACTCCTCCCACTATCAGTTACACCTGCCAGTATTTCTGTATTATTACAGGTTTACTGGGCTGCCATCAGGAGTCTGGGCAAGTACGGGCCCATGGCATGGAGCCAATTAACTCCAAGCTCTCATGCAGGCGCTGTAACTTGGGGGACCTGCCCCCTAGTTACGTCTTGGGTGGAAGTCTCTTCTATCCCCCTGGTTCAGAGCATGGCCACAGCTATTTAACATATCTATGAAACCAGTTAAAGGTTATAGATATGTTAAATGACCATTCCAGAGGTTAGCTGGGAAACTGTTGCTATGCAAAATAGCTCTCAATGGCCCTGATCCATTTGTCCCTCCCCTGACACCTGGGGGGATGAGGACATCTTAATATTTCCTGGACACCCTGAGCTCTGGATCCCATTCCAAATCCTTTTCTGCCCCACCCCCCCAGCCCCCCATCCTGGCTGTGCCCAGGACATTCCAATGCAATTTAGGGCCCTTCCCAGTACAGATACTGGTAAGATTAAACCAGCCACTCATATTAAAATAACTTCTGACAGTCCTCTGCCCTTATCTAATATTTGCCAATATCTTTTAAAACCTGATGTAGTTAGTTGAAATTAAGTTCATTATACAAGATTACTAACAATGGGGCCTTGTAATTCCATGTATAAGCCCACATAATTCTCCTATCTACCAGTAAAGACACCAAATGGAAAGATTGGGATTTTCACAGGATCTCAGACCTATAAATAAGATAGTTACTCCCAGACGTGCTGTGGTTCCAAATCCACGTACCCTATTATTAGCCATTCCAGTGGACTGCCAATATATTCCAGTGATAAATTTATGTAGTGCCTTTTCAGCATCCCAGTAGAAAGAGACAGCCAATATCTCTTTGCCTTTACCTGGGAAGATTGCCAATTTACTTGGACTGTAATGTTCCAGAGATACACGGAATCCCACCTATTTCTCTCAGATACTAAAAGCTGATGTAAATGATGTTGCTTTGCCCGGAGATTCCATTCTAATCCAATATGTGGATGATTTACCTTTATGCTCTGGGACATATTAGACTCCCAAGAGGACACAATTTACCTATTATAACAGCTCTCCATAAAGGGACATGAGATCTCAAAGGAAAGCTTTGTTTCTGTTTGCCCCAAGTAAAATACTTTGGTTATCCAACATCTAAAGATGGGCTAACAATTAACTCTGAAAGACTCAGAGGAGTCCTCGTGTTTCCTCTCCCCAAAACAAGAAAACAGCTTAGAGGATTCCTGGGTCTGACTGAGTACTGTGGCAGTGGGTTCCAAATTTTTCATTAATGGCCCAGGCTCTGTATGTCCTATTAAAATCAGATCAACCGGATCCAATCCAGTAGAATCCCAAAGGTGTTGGGAAACTCCCTGCCTAGTTTCAGAAACTGTAACCCCCCCATGACTAAGGCTGAGTAAAAAGACCTTGGGACCATAAGCCACTCAGGAGACAAAGATTATCTCCCTTGTAGGGACACTGCCTCTGCCCTCTTTCACCTCATGCTGCTTGGCCCAGGGCGGATGACTGGTTAGCCAATGACAGGTAAGATCCCTTAAAGGAGGGATGACCTGAGACAGGCATGGTTGCAAAGGGGCCCTCAGGGAAGGACTTGGGGGGCTATAGAAAAAGAGGGTGATGGATCCTTGCCCCTTGGCTTTGACATAGCCTGAGTCCTCATTCTGTCTGCAAGAAATCTCCTAATCTCTTGGCTGCCTTACTTCCCCTACCTGATTTAAGCCTGAAAAAATGCCAGAGGTGGGTGCAGCCCTGTGCTGGAAAGGGTGGATTCCCTGGGGCAATCAGGCCTAAGAAAGAATACATACAATCCTGTGAAATCTGCTTTGCTAATACCCTCAATTTAAATTATAAGGGTCCAAGCATGAAATGGATTTGTTCCCCAAAGTTTTATGGCCCTTTAGCTATCTGACTCTGACTCAGAATAAGCCCTCTGAGTTCTTTGAATGCTATCTATTGTTTGATCATTGCTGCTGGACAATGATTGATGAGCTTTATGCATAGGCCCTGTATTCCTGTGCAAATTAAACCCAATAAAAGCCCATTGAGGAACAGGTTCCTGGCCCTTCTCCTCTGAGAAATCGGCCACCTTTCCTCCCCAAGCAGATCATATCTTGGTAGACTTATTCTCACCTGTGGTGGCGAGGGTGAGGGGCCCTGAGGGCACAGCACCCCCAAACAAAGGGAAACAATCTGTGGAAGCTGTAAAGGAAGTATTAGGGTGTCCTGCTTTGGGACACCCTAATTATAACTTCCTTTTTCCTTCTCATGCATGAAGGTGCAGGAGATGCTTAACAATTTCTGACTCAGATGTGATAATCATCCTAGATGTATATCATATCATAGTCAGCAGCCAGATTCGGCTGCCAAAGGGCACTCTCCCTGCCTGACAGCCGTCTTGCTACAGCCATCTTGTGCAAACAGAAGAAATAGCTGTGGGCTCTCCTTTAACCATTTGTGTTCCTCATTCGGTTGAATCTCTTCCACTGAACTCTCATCATACTCAGCATTTCTCTGTCAGTTAACTGGCTTCTTAAGACGTACTCCTGCTTTCTGTGCTGAATATTAATTTAACTTGATGAAACAGTCTTTTGTATTGAATTTATTGAGGTAACGTTGGTTAATAAAATTATATAGGTTTTCAAGTGTACAATTCTATCAGACATCATTTGTATATTGTATTGTGTGTTCACCACAAGTCCATGTAACAGTCTTCACCCAGTGACTTTATGCCCAGCATGAAGACACCCATGATCATACTTTGCTTACTGACCACCTTCTTGTTCCTAGGGATGATTCACAGAAAACTTGTATTGACAATGCTGACTTAATTTAGTTTACAGATGGATCTTATCTGAAAGATGACCAGGGACATTATCAAGCTGGTATACAAGACTTCCATGGTGGACATAACTGAAAGCTCTTACCTACCTAAAAGATGTGCCCAGTAAGCTGAGTTAATGGCTCTAACTCAGGCTTGTCAAATGGCCAAAGACTGGCTATATGTAGCATGTACATATAGCCAATATATACATGGACAGTTGCTGAGCCTTTGATGTAGGACATGCATTTAAAAAGTTGTGGAAGCAGAGAGGCTTCTTAACTTCCTCAGGGCAGCCCGTAAAGAATAGAAAATGGGTTTTAGACTTATCAGATGCCATACAACCACCAAAACAATTGGCGATCATCAACAGTCTAAGCTATTCTAAAGCTGCCACCATGGAAACAAAAGGGAAGTATTGAGCTGATGCTACAGCTGGACAAGCAGCATTAAACAACCAAATTATCTAGACCTGAGAATGCTCATTGCTTCCTATGAAATCAATAACACACTCTTTCACAGTTTTTTACAAAAAGATTTTATTTATTTTTAAAAAGAGAGGAAGAGAGGGAGAGAGGGAGACATCTCTCAGTTGCCTCTTTCGTGTCCTCTAATGGGACCTGTCCCACAACCCAGGCGTGTGCCCTGACCAGGAGTCAAACTGGCAACATTTTGGTTTGGGGGACGATGCCCATCCCACTGAGCCCTTCCGTCTTCCCCTCTGATTCTAATGCATAAAATAAACTACAGAACTGCCATTCTCTGAAGCATTTTCTCAATCTGTTGAGATTTTTGCTTCCTGGAAATTGTTGTCAGTTTGGCTCAAATAAATTCTTATGAGACTTTTTCTTGGGCTGGAAGTTCTTTTGTCAAAGAATTGAGAATTACTTTTCATCATACAGAGAGGGCTTCTTTCTCTCATTAGGGATTTTTACTTTATTTTTGTTGGCATTGCCAGTTTGGCAAGCAAAACACCATGTACTATGATGCTGTATTGATACATAAAATCTTCATTTTCTGGGCACAGAGTCTGGTTGGTAGCAATGGCTGAACTATGCTTCTCTGTAATGGGTAAAAACATGAACTAAAACAGTAGGTCGAAAAGCCTACCAGCCTTCTACATTCTGGACAGAGATCATTTGGGGGAAATAAAATATCCATTATTAAAATAGTGGTGAAAAAATAAATCTAGATGAACCCAGGTGTTTGTTGTAAAAATCAAAATAAATATCTCAGTAAAAAAATTCCTAATTTCTTATGTTTACTGAAATTTCATCAAGCCAATTAAGTGGTGAAATAAATGACAAATGGAACATTGGCTGGAGATGAAGAAAACAGTATATTTTCATGTGAATGCTAGGAGTTTAGATATTTATTGGATTGGAATTTGACCTGTGACATTAAGATGGAGATTGCCTCCTAAAAACTCTAAGTGGGTCATGAATTGCAGGAAAGACTTTTTTTGCATAATAACTTGTATCCTAACAGTGAAATCTTGCATAGAAATAGACAGCTAACAAGGCAAAGGAAAGCAAACAGTTCAACAGATCAACAAAACACTCTGTGCTCGAGAAATGGATGTGACAGTGCTGTGCTGAAGCTGAAAGGTTACTCCTTTGAAGTAAATAAAACCACATGTTATGTCCTGACTGAGAAAAGACATGTCTATAAAAGGACAAGGATGTAACATCTGAAAACTAATGAGGTGTTACATTTTGAGCCAAAATTGCATCCAACTTTTCAGCATGTAACTAGGCAAGATCTGAGCCAAAAGATAAAGAGTTGACATACAACCGGTTACTCAGAACTCAGACACTGCCATGGGGGTTGTGGGTGGGGAGGAAGCCTTTCCCCATCTTTCTACAAACCTCAACCAGAACCCTCCTTGTCCTGAAAAAAAGCCTGCACCAAACCAAATCCCCAAATGTCCCTCACAAAAAAAGGAGTAAAAAAAATGAGATGAAATCCTTCTTTTTTTGTAGACCCTGGGTTCTTTTGATGTGCTTCATTCCACCCTGAGAAGAGGTCCTTCACCTGGTGTGGGAGCAGGAATTATTATTGGGTTGGCCAAAAAGTTCATTTAGTTTTTTCCATAAGATGGCTCTAGTAGTGCTTAGTTGTCTTGAACTTCATTCAAAATAATTTTGTTAGATCGCATTGTGACAGCTGTCATATCAGTGTGCATTTAAAAAAAGTATCAAAATTGGTGAATTTTTGTGTAGCTATCGTAATATTGAAGATGGAAAAAATACACAGGATTGTCAGCATATTATGCTTTATTGTTTCAAGGAAGGTAAAAACAAAACTGAAATTTGTACAGCATATGGGGAAGGTGGTGTGACAGATCGAATGTGTCAGTGGTGGTTTGTGAAGTTTCAGGCTGGAGATTTCTTGTTGGATGATGCTCTACAGTTGGGTAGGCCAGTGGAAGTTGATAGCGATCAAACTGAGACATTAACCAAGAACAATCAATGTTCTACCAAGCGGGAGAGAGCTGACGTACTCAAAATATACAAATCGATAAAGTTAGTGGTGAAAATGAAAAATGTGTCTTTCACTTTATGGAAAAAACGAAATGGACTTTTTGGCCAACCCAGTATTTACTAACCACTCTGTGCAGGCTGCGAGCTTTACTCTTCACTCTCCCTGGCTTTCTCAAGTCATTCTAGGAGACAGCTATTGTGATCCCAATATTACAGGTGGGAAACTGAGGCTCAGGAGGTGACATATCTTGTCCAAGAACACAGGGCAAGCAAGTAAACTTGTAGGAAACTGAATCAAGGGCTGATTCCCAATTCTGTAGATCGGTCACTATATCTTGTTTCTAAATCTCAAGGAACTTAATTCCTTTCGTCAATACTGAGAGAATTTTCCAGCTGACAGCCTGCTATCAGATACTGTGGTAACTGAGGTAGAAACCACATTGAAGGCATGTGGGTGTTACACTGGACACGCTTTACATATTTTAAACAAAATTTGATTACTGTACAATCATATGGATGTGCCATAGAGTTTCAGCTAATATGAAACTCTATGCTTCTTCAGGACCATTGACTTGGTGGCTGGTTGATTATTTTTAAAGCATTTCTGATCAAGGATCAAAACCCACATCATCAACACTTGTCCACATCTGCAGATGCTGCGGAGCAAAATAGAGTTAGAGTCATCTCTCCTGACTGATTAGGCGTAGGTGGGAGGTGGGTCCAGAGGCCCACAGTGAGGGCAATGGCCACCTCTCAGTGGGTCCAGGGAGGAATGGCTTCTAAGTACCTGACTGTGAGGGGACAGGCACTCTGTGGAGAGAACCAGTTTATTCCGAGGAGGAATTCCTGCAAATTGGCGCTCCCGACTGGGGACGAGGGCAGTGGTCAGAGCAAGGCACACTGAGTGCCCCAGCTTCAACCCCATTGTAGTGTGTTCATAAATCACAAGTGCTGGGATGCTGGGGTGAAAGCAGGGGAAGTGAGATATTCCCAATGTGCGTTAAGACCACTTTCTAGCTGAGAGTGCAAGATGGCTTTTACTGCCTTTGGGAGATTTTTGGCAGCATGGAGATGTGGATAGTGGTGACAAAAGCTAGTGGTGTTGTTTCCAGGCATTAGTTCCTCCAAGAAGCCTTCTCCTGGAAGTTGTTCAACCCTATGCACTTTGGACATGATAAATAACTTCATGCAGACTGTTGGGATGAGCCAGCAGGCCAGACCATCAGAGTGGTGGATGGAGTCCACCCAGAAACTGCTTTTAGTGAACTGAGTATTGACATTATGCCATTAGATTGCATTGACTAGGCTTATAAGAACCAGTACCTTCTGCCCCAACTCTGTAGTCATTTTCATTATAAATTTAGAGACATATTTAAGGATATAGTCAACTTTCTATACTACATAATCCTTTTCATAAGGACCCATGGAAAGTCAGCCAAAATATTTATTGAGCACTTACATGTCAGACACTATGCTAGTATTGTGAATAAAGTAGTTAACAAAGAAATCACATGAATGAACTTCCGGCAAATATGGAGGTGTAGGTAGATACACTGTTCCTCCTTGAACAACCAAGAGAAGGACGACAACAATTTAAAAATAAAAAACAACCAGACTGACAGAAAATTGAACTGTATGGAAGTCCAACAACCAAGGATTCAAAGAAGAAACATTCATCCAGACTAGTAGGAGGGGCAGAGACAGGCAGCCAGGTGGAGAGGGGTCACAGCAAGGCAGCGGCTGCAGGACCTGAGGGGGCAAGGCAGCGGCTGGTGGACCCAGTGAGGCAGCGGATTATGGAGCAGGGTGGGAAAGGTTGCAGCTGGCCAGCAAGGCAGCAGCTGGAGGACCCAGCAAGGCGGTGGCTGGTGGACCAGGTGGTCCTATATTCATGTGCAGATAAACTGGGAGGAACAACTGGGGAGAGAGGCAGACCGCACTGGAGCAAGCCAAGGCTCCAGCGGGGAAATAGCCTCAAACCTCTAACTGAAAACACCTATGTGGGTTGAGGCAGTGGGAGAAACTCCCAGCCTCACAGGAGAGTTTGTTGGAGAGACCCACAGGGTCCTAGAATGTACACAAACCCATTTAGAAATCAGCAGCAGAAGGGCCCGATTTACTTGTAGGTAATGAGGGTAGTGACTGAAAGCCAGCCCAGAGCTGAACAAGCAGAGCTGTTCCCTCTTCGACCCCTCCCCCACAGATAGCGCCACAATGTAGAGACATGGGATGCCCCACCCTGGCAGTTACCTAAGGCCAGGGTGGGGCATCACTGTGTAACAGGCCCTTCACTGTGTAACAGGCCTGCTAAGACAAAAAAAAAAAAAAATGGCCCAAATTAAAGAACAGATCAAAGCTCCAGAAAAAAATACAACTAAATGATGAAGAGATAGCCAGCCTATCAGATGCACAGTTCAAAACACTGGTAATCAGGATGCTCACAGAATTGGTTGAATATGGTTGTGAATTAGATGAAAAAAATGAAGGCTATGCTAAATGAAGTAAAGGAAAATATACAGGGAACCAACATTGAAGAAAACTGGGGCTCAAATCAATGGTGTGAACCAGAAGGAAGAAAGAAACATTCAACCAAAAAAGAATGAAGAAACAAGAATTCAAACAAATGAGGAGAGGCTTAGGAATCTCCAGGACATTTTTAAATATTCCAACATCCCAATCACGGGGGTACGAGAAGGACAAGAGCAAGAGCAAGAAATTGATGAATTATTTTAAAAAATGACAGAAAACTTCCCCAATGTGGTGAAGGAAATAGACTTCCAGGAGGTCCAGGAAGCTCAGAGAGTCCCAAAGAAGTTGGACCCAAGAAGGAACACACCAAGGCACATCATAATTACATTACGCAAGTTTGAAATGAAGGAGATAATTCTAGAAGCAGCAAGAGATAAGGGGACAGTCACTTACAAAGGAGTGCCCATCAGACTGTCAGTGGATTTCTCAAAAAGACCTTATAAGGCAAGAAGGAGCTGGAAAGAAGTATTCCAAGTCATGAAATCCAAAGACCTACAGCCAAGATTGCTCTATCCAGCAAAACTTTCGTTTAGAATGGAAGGGCAGATAAAGTGCTCAGATAAGGTCAAATTCAAGGAGTTCATCATCACCAAGCCCTTATTATATGAAATGTTAAAAGGACTTATCTAAGAAAAAGCAGATAAAAAATATGAACGCAGTAAAATGACAGCAAACTCACAGTTATAAACAACCACACCTAAAACAAAAACAAAAGCAAACTAAGCAAACAACTGGAACAGGAACAGAATCACAGATATGGAGATCATCTGGAGGGTTATCAGCAGGGGAGTGGGAGGGGGAGGAAGGTATAGAGAATAAGTAGCATAAATGGCACGTAGAAAATAGACAGGGGGAGATTAAGGATAGTAGTATAGGAACTGGAGAAGCCAAGAACTTGTATGTACGACCCACAGATATGAACCAAAGGGGGGGGGAATGTGGGAGGGAGGGGGGTTGCAAGGCAGAGGGGAATAAAGAGGGGAGAATGGGACAACTGTAATAGCATAATCAATAAAATATATTTTTAAAAAATCACATGAATGAAGCTGGATGATAGAAGATGAAATTTTTTCTTAGTTCTCTATGGTAGGCAAAGCTGTCAATCTCCTGAGCAAATTTCCTGTTTCCTTCTTTATTCCTGCTACTAAGAAGCTCAGAGCCTTGTTTGTTTGTTTGTTTGTTTGTTTGTTTTGGGACTAACCTTTAGCAATTGCACAGGACGTGATGGAGTGAATCACTACCCAGACCATACTGTTATACACACCCCTGGCTTCATGTTGGATTTCCTTTGATTAATTTTCTTGTACTTATTTTTATGGGTCACTGCACATCCCATATATACATTTAAATAGGGAGACTATATATAAATAATAAACAAGGCCAACAGGTCCTTGGGACCAGAAGTCAGGAGATACTAATGATTAGATGTGGTCTCTAATTGAATGTGGAAATAAATCTGACTGAAACAGAATGCTAATTAGTGTGAGAGCAGTCCTGGCTGTGTGGCTAATGGGGTCAGGGGTTAAAAGCCAGCAGCCCAGCCATTGTTCGTAATAAACAGGGCCAGGCAAAGGTGTGAGTGCTGATGTGGGGACTGGGCCAGAGTTCTTACAGAACTGGCTGGCTATGTACTGGAATTTAAAGGTGGGAACTCAAAAGAGAACACACTGCTATAAGGGCAGATGGAGCCCTAGCCAGGTAGCTCAGTTTGTCAGAGCGTTGTCTTGTTATGCTAAGGTTGCAGGTTCAATCCCTGGTCGGGGCACATATAAAAAAGAACCAATGAATGCGCAAATAGAGAAACATCGAATTGATGTTTCTCTCTTTCCCTTCCTCTTTCTTTCTAAAATAAATTAATAAAAATTTTATGAAAAGGGAGATGGAGGATAATACACAGATGGAGACTAAGCATGAATGAAACCAAATCGGTAATTAGGCAGTAAGCCACTGTGCCAATTAGGAAGTCATGGTTGTAACAGAAACTGACTCTGATGAATTTAATGGGGAGGAGGGAGAAATTCTGGATGCATTTGGAGTAGCTCACAGAATCTAAAGGCAAACCACATAATAGGTTTACAAAGGACAGGGACCCTTCTGAAAGCATGATGAAACATCTCTAGGGCTCCACTGTTGGGATGAGAGGCAGCAACTGTTTTATATCTTTTGGTTTTTCTGATGAAGATTCAGATTGCCTGGCACATGGTAGGAGCTCAATACATCTAGACTGAATGAAAGAATGAATGGAACTTTCATGGAGAGAACATCTAATTTGCTGAGCCTGGGTCACATATATGACCCCTGGGAGAAGGGGTATCTTGGCCAAAGGTTTCAGCAAAGCCACAAACAGTAGGAAAAGGTGGTTCAGATGCTATGGAGAATGGATGGGGGGCAGTCAGAACCTAGAGGGTGCTCTCTACAGGCAGCAAATGGCTGGGGGACTAGAGAAAGTGCTGTGTCTAGTCATGGCAGGTGACCATCTCTTGGTCCAGCTAGCTTGTCCTTATCTATTAATGTCTAGAAGGAAAAAAGGCAGACTCCAACCGCCCCCCCGCCACCCCCCCGCCAAGCCAAGGCTTCGTCGCCAACTTTCAAGGCTAGGGTGAGACCCAGAAAGTAGACAGCTGAGCTAGGTCCTAAAGCAAAGATGCTGGAAGGTTGAGCACGTCTAGGTGGAGTCTGGGGAGGAGAGTGGTGCTCAAACAAAGACAACAGGGTGACACATTGGATAATTAGCTGCTTATGTTCTTGGAATAAGCCTGCTTTCCATGAGCACACATCTCCCATAAGATCCTTTTTTGTTCTTCTTAACAAATTTCTTGAAGTTTAAAGTTAAGGACACCCTTTCAGGTATTGCAAACCAAGACACACCTCAACTAGGTGGCCACAGCCATCTCTGGGCTCTGGCCCCTGGGCTCCAGCCCCACCCGCCCACTTGCTGTTCTGTAAACGCACAAACCTCATCCCCACCTCACATCTGCTGCACCTGCTGCCGTAGTCTGCACGTGAGACTCCTCCTCAGTTCTCACCAGGCTCCTCCTCACTCTTTGCAAGGGTCGCCTCCCCCATTTTACAGTAGATGCTTCCAGGCATTCTCTTCAACTTTGACATATTGTATTTCTCCCTTAACACTTACTATTCTCCAAAATAATCTTATCTGTCTCAGTGTACGTGTACTTACAGTGTAAGTGCCATCAGTAGGAACTAGGCTGGTTCCACTTCTGACCTAGAAGAGTTAGACCGGCACCTGGCACCTTGTAAATATTTGTCAGTATTAAGTTCTCCTTAAATTTCTGGGATAAACCCAACTTAGTTGTAGTGTACTGCCTTTATACCCACACTCAGATTTGTTTTACTTATTTATGAGTTTTATATATTTATCAATCAGTGAAAGGACCTATTTCATGCTCTGAAATCCCCTCTGGTTATTTTCTGTCTAGTTTTTAGGAGTTGGGAAAGTGTTCCCTTGCTTTCTATTCTCTGAAAGAGTTTGGCTAAGATAGAAATTATCTAGCCCTTGAGTCTGGCAGAACCGTCTTTAAAGCCCTCTGGTCCAGCTGTTTTCTCTTATGGGAAGATTTTAAATGATGGCTTCATTTCCTTAACAATCATAAAAGTATTCCAGCTATTTCTCTCTCTCTCTCTCTTTTTTTGGATGGTTAAGGAAATTCCCTCTACTCCATCCCCTTGGCACTTGATTATTTTATTTGCATTTTTAAACAAAATTAACTAGAGTGGTTACCTCTGGAGCTTTTGTGTTCTATTGTATAATGGGTCGATGAGTATTCAGTGTTATTTAAAATCAGGTACAGGCACCATTGGACTGATGATGACAGCATGTTTTAAATCAAGGATTATTGCCCTGGCTGGGTGGGTCAGTGGGTTGCAACTATTGCCCCGTCTGCCAGTTGGATCCCCAGTTGGGTCCCCAGGTGGGGTGCCTACCAGAGGCAACCGATCAATGTCTGTCTGTTTCTCTCTGCCTCTCTCTCTGCAAGCAGTGAAAAATGTCCTTGAGTGAGGATAAAAAATAAAAGAATAAATAAATCAAGGATTATGATCAAGCCAATTCTACGTACTTAAGTTTCTCTAAAAATCTATTATTTGCTGAAAATAGGAGTGCCTGAATCTGTCTTGGTGCTCAGGGGCAGACACTCTCCAGAGGGGAACCTTGCAGGCCCCAGAGACACAGACAGGCCTAGATGGGAACTGTCCAGGCCACTCAGCCTTACATCTCCTAACGCAGACTAGGAAGGTCTGGGAAGATCTCTCTGCTGTATTCCACAGGCGGGGTACTAGGCCCACAGCACCTCAAAATATTAGGTCCCCTATTGGTCTGGGGTTAGGTAAAGGCTACAGAAAGTTTCCAACAGCAGTTTCCTTTCCATATTACAGACGCTAGAGAAGAGAGTGCAAAGGGGCCTCCTGGAAAAGACTGAGGTTAAGGACAACCCTGTGGCGTGATGCTCCTCTGCCAGTGAAATTATCATGTGACTTATATATGTCTGGATCATCATTGTGCAAAAAGGGTACGTGGATTTAAATGAAAGGAATGTCTGAACAAAAATGGTAAAAAAATTTCAAGCAAGGAGAGGGTGGAGGGAGATGTAGGGACCTGTGAATTTATGCCAGCTGCACACTCACGTAGGAGCGTCTGGCACATGCATTTACTATTTTTGCCAACTGTAATAAATGTTACAAAATCGCCACAAAATTGTTTCTACCCAATTGTTTTAAAAAAGAATCCCTACATCAAGCAACTGCAAGTCATATGCTTTTCAAGTAATCACAAAGCCAGAGACTAACTGAAAATTATTAGAAATTATTTTTCTTGGAATCATGTTGAATACTAAGATTGAAATTTTCTTTCCTTCCCAACTCCCTCTCTCTTCCGCCAGTCTTTAAACGTGCTAATCCAACGTTCGTTTTTGTGGGGGGAAAGCCTGAGGGAAGAAGGGAACAGGGACATTTGAGTCAGCGCTTGAATGGAGGCAGGTGGGTCCTGAAATGAAGAAATCGGAGTCCCTCAAACTCCACCACCTGAATCTGTAGGCAGGGATTAAAACGCCTATCCATCCTGACCTGCTGCCAGAGGTAACGCTGGGCTTCTTGAGAAAGCTGATGCATATAAAACTCTGGTTCTCTTCCTTTCTCTGCAGCGAATCTGACCTAGAAGCGGCATATCTTTTCACTTTATCAGGATTACAGGGTCGGGGTGGAGGTGGGGGAGATATGAACGCTACTTGTAACAGTATGGGTTTTTTCCCCCTTTGAAAACAGGGTTAAGTCAAGTTCTTTGAACATTTTTCTACCCTGAAAGACCACATGAGTTACTTTCCAAAGTCCTTGCACTTAAAAGAATCTATGAATCTCACTGAAGAATAATGGTACAAAAAGCAAGCAACATTTTAAATTTAGGAGGATCCTCTGGTTGAGAGGCTGTCAGAAATAGCACAAAAATATATTTGCATTAACTTTGTCAAACTGCTAAAAACTTCTTGGGACAGAAGACAAACAAAACGCCTCCGGATCCGCAGCATTCACTGGGCCCTGGGGCTTCGGGACTTCTCGGATTCAGCCAAGGCCTTAGTTGGGCTCTAATCATTTGGGCACCTACCACCTACCACCTTCAGTTACTGGAGGCTATTATAACTGTCCCGTTTCACAGCTGAAATTGAGGTTATGGCTTAGTCTTCTTTGGTTCAGTTACGGGTCGGGGGAGAAAGAGAGAAACTTTTCTTCACTATCTTTTTTAAAAAAGTATTGAACCAACTAAAAAATGATCTCTCACTTTAAAAACAGTGTTTCCTTTAGGGCCAAACCGTTTGATCTCATCTCTGAAACCAAGAAGCAAGATAAGTATTTTACTGTAAATTAAAACAAAGGGTCACCTCCCCGTATCCCCATTCCCGAAGAGTCAGTAACAGCGGTCACAACATTACCAGCCAAGACCCGGAGTGCATCTGCTGGGGGTCGTAATAAACCGAAAGCAGCCCTATTCATAGATGTAATAGGAGAAGGCACCCACCGGCACAGTGCCCGGACCGCGTCTTTTTTGACCCTGGGGTCAGAAAGATTTATTACTTCCTCGGTGAGGAAGACACCTCAGGCCAGCTAGAACCCGCGAGCCAGTACTAGAAAGCCTGCAAGCGGCGCTCGGCGTCCTCCGAGAACTGCTGTGCGCGGGTGCGTTTTTGGTTTCCGGAGGGGCCGGGCGGTTTCAGCCCCTAGGGAAGAGCAGAGTGGGCGGCCGTTGGGGGGTTTCTGCCCAAACTTTATCACCTACTCTTTCCGAGAGCAAGAATGTGCTGCTGAACCCGATAGCTGCACGCAGAATCTAAGTTACCCAGAGCTCGTGGTGCCCGAGTGCTCTGAACCCCGCGTCCGCGCTCCTGGGCTCTGAGCACGCATTGTTACGGCCTCCGCCAAGTGGATGGCGAGCCAAGCAGCATCGCAGTAAATCCAGCCCCACTTCTCCAGTCCCTAAAGCCGTGGCGGCGGGAGCCCGTGTTGCAAGGGGACTAGCGCGGGGGGCGGGCGCGGGACGCGCGGCGAAGAAGTGCAGCGCAGCGAAGGGGAGGAGCTGCAGCGACAGACGGCGGCGCGCACCAACCCGGCGCCGCCTGCCTGGAGCCGCGCAGAGGCTGGCCCGAGCGCGTCGCAGCCGCTCAGCGTAGGGTAATCTGGAAGCAGCATCCTCTCGGGCCGGTGGCGGCGGCGGTGGGGGTTTCCTCTCCCCAAATACCTCGTCGGCCAGAAGCGGCTGGTTCCGGGAGCAGGGGGGGCGAGGGAGCGCTGCGGACTCCTTAGCTGCGTGCTGTTTATGTTGGGTCCTTCTCGGCCAGTTGGAGATTGCGGAGCGGCGGGCGCTGCCCGCGATGCCCGCCCGAGCATCCTTTGGGTGATGGAAGAAACAGCTGCTGCCGCTGCCGCCGGGTCGCGGGGCGCCCTATTCTCCGCCACCAGAAATATGGGGAGATTTGGGGCTTGGAAGCCAAGAGCGGGAGAGGCGGAGCCGTTTCGCCTGGAGCCGTTTTGCCTGAAGCTGGGTCTCGTATAAGCCCCCTCCCCCCAACCTTCCCCAGCGGGCTTCGGCCCCAGGAGCTAGGAAGGAAGCTGCGGTCTGGAGGAGGCGGGGGATACACAGCAGGAGCCGGGGCGCACTGGGCTTAGCAAAGAGCGGAGCAGATCTGGCCGGGTGAAAGTTTACCTTCCCCAGCCGCCGAGTGCCCGCTGTTCGGAAACTCTGCCCAGGGCTTGGGCTGCCGAGTCCCGCGGACCCCTTGGAGGCACAGGGACCCCCAGCGGGAAGGCGGCGCGCGAGCAATCGAGGAACCAGGAACAGCAGGACAGACCACCGGCCCGGGATCCGGGGCCGCTCCGGGTCGCGCTTGCGGCTCCAGGTGAGCTGGGGAGCCAGGCGGACCCGAAGGTGGGCGTTACTTTGGCAGAGGCTGTGGCGGCGGGGAGGATTGGGGCTCACCAGTTTACTCCGCTTTACCCTCGCAGGTCTTTCTCGGAGCCGCTGCCATGGGAGAGCCAGTCCTGGGCGCAGGGGACCAGCCACCGCTGCTGCCGCGCCCGACTAGGAGCCGCGGCCCCAGTCCTTGCTCCCGAAGCCGGCTCGCTTCGTTCCCATCCCGGGCTGTAGGGCCACCTCCGCCGCACCACGGGCCTGGGCTGTGCCTGTGATGAGCCGCAGCCCGCTGGGAGCTTTGCCACCGGGCGCGCCCCCCCGGTTGCTCCCGGCTGTGCCTGCCTCCGCGGCGCGTGCCCTGCTCCCGCCCTGGCCCCGGCGCCCGGGCCGACGGTGGCCTGCGTCGCCCCTCGGAATGAAGGTGTTTCGTAGGAAGGCGCTGGTGCTGTGCGCGGGCTATGCGCTGCTGCTAGTGCTAACCATGCTCAATCTCCTGGACTACAAGTGGCACAAGGAGCCGCTACAGCAGTGCAGCCCCGACGTGCCACTAGGTGCCGCGGTGGGAGCGGCTGGGGATGGCTGGGGGCGCCCCGGCCCTCCTCCAGTTGTGTCGCGCCGCGCACACACCGGTTTGGACCTCCGCACCCCATACCGCCCTCTCGCCGCCGTCGTCGGGGAGGCTCCCGCAGCTGCAGCGAGAGCCGCAGCCCCTTCAGGGAATAGCACTCGGGGTACCAGGGGTGGTGAGGACAAGAGGCAGTTGGTGTACGTGTTCACCACGTGGCGCTCGGGCTCGTCCTTCTTTGGTGAGCTCTTCAACCAGAACCCCGAGGTATTCTTCCTCTACGAGCCAGTGTGGCACGTGTGGCAAAAACTCTACCCAGGGGACGCCGTTTCCCTGCAAGGGGCAGCGCGGGACATGCTGAGCGCTCTCTATCGCTGTGACCTGTCAGTCTTCCAGCTGTACAGTCCCGCTGGCAGCGGGGGGCGTAACCTCACCACACTGGGCATTTTTGGCGCAGCCACCAACAAGGTCGTGTGCTCTTCACCTCTCTGCCCTGCCTATCGCAAGGAGGTCGTGGGGCTGGTGGACGATCGGGTGTGCAAGAAGTGTCCGCCGCAGCGCCTGGCGCGTTTCGAAGAGGAGTGTCGCAAGTACCGCACGCTAGTCATCAAAGGAGTGCGTGTCTTTGATGTGGCAGTGCTGGCACCGCTGCTCCGTGACCCCGCCCTAGACCTCAAGGTCATCCATTTGGTGCGTGATCCTCGTGCTGTGGCCAGCTCACGTATCCGCTCGCGCCACGGTCTCATCCGTGAGAGCCTGCAGGTTGTGCGCAGCCGAGACCCGCGAGCCCATCGCATGCCATTCCTGGAGGCCGCTGGCCACAAACTAGGAGGCAAGAAGGAAGGTGTGGGTGGACCAGCTGATTACCACGCACTTGGCGCTATGGAGGTCATTTGCAACAGCATGGCTAAGACACTGCAGACCGCTCTGCAGCCTCCAGACTGGCTGCAAGGTCACTACTTGGTGGTGAGGTACGAGGACCTGGTAGGAGACCCTGTCAAGACCCTACGGAGGGTATATGACTTTGTGGGGCTGCTGGTGAGCCCTGAAATGGAACAGTTTGCCTTGAACATGACCAGTGGTTCGGGCTCCTCCTCCAAGCCTTTTGTGGTGTCTGCACGCAATGCCACACAGGCTGCCAACGCATGGCGGACTGCCCTCACCTTTCAGCAGATCAAACAGGTGGAGGAGTTTTGCTATCAGCCCATGGCCGTGCTGGGTTATCAGCGGGTGAATAGCCCGGAGGAGGTCAAAGACCTCAGCAAGACCCTCCTCCGCAAGCCCCAGCTCTGAGAGCGCTTCTCGGGAGACCTGACTGTGGATGGGAGACACCCACGGGAGGATTGTGGTGTGTTTAAACAGAAACAGTCCAGACCCAAAGCAGGCAGCCCACGTGTTCTATTGTAGATGTGTAACACAACCACACAGTCGCTTGGCTGTCAATGTTCTGTGTCATTGAATTTCAAGGAAGAGTCCCAATACACACATCTCAGAAAAGGCAAGACTTGATTGACAGTCCTGACCAGCTGCCCTTCTCTCCTCTGTCCCGCCTTTTCTCGTTTTTTTCCTTTCTCCCATGTCTTGCCCTCTCCCCTGCCTGCCCTTTGTTTTGAAATGGGATACTGATTAAATCAAGATCCAGTAACCCAAATCTTGTTTACAAAGTTTCTGTGGTATCTGTGAACCTGTAACGGAGTAAGTTGGATGTGAGGGGTGGGATAAGGATAGGGACAGCGGTTCCGCAGCAGGAAGTCCCACTGGCTGTGACACACCAAGGAGGCATTCTTTTAGAGTAGACTTCTGTAAAACAAAGGTTATATGTGAGTATTAATAAAGAAGATAATACATAATATTCTTTTTTATATATGCCTCCATTACTTTGGACTTACTCTGTTACTCTGTGTAGCTTCAGACAGAATCTGCTTCCCCATTCCCCAGCCGCCCTTTCCAGTCTGTTTCCTAAAGAACAGCTAAGATGGGCGGAGGCAGCTTCCGATTCCCCGGTTAAGAGCCTGGGAGTTGTTTTCTCAACGTGTAAATCACAGCCTGTCGGGTGCCTGGGAATGGGAACAAATCTTCAAATTCAAAACTGAGTGGGGCAGTGGGGGAGAAGGCACATGCTACTTCGCTTTTTCCACCTGGAGCACAGAAAGGCAGAAGCAACCCCTTGAGAACCTAAAGGCATTCCGTTTTGATGACTGAGTGAGGGCTGGGGAACTTTGAAGCAGAGAACAATCTTTCAGCCCTGAGGTTAGTTCAAAAAGAAGTGTGTGTAATAAAAATCTTGCTTTTTTTTAAAAAAAAGAAGTGTGTGTAATAAAAAAATACCTCTGATTATTAGAACACAAACCTCAAATATTGGTGTGAACGTACTGTTGGCGGTGGTAGCAGCTTCCTGGGTTGGAGACGTGGGAGAGGTGTGTGTGTCTGGACGGCCAGTCTGCTCTGACACAGTGCGCGGGGACGTGTGCAAAGGGAAGTTTTCCCCGAAGGTGATGAGGGAACTCACAGCCTTTTCTTCCTCTCCCCTCGTCCAAATTAGTAGAAAAAAGAATGTGAAATTTCTAATGGTTTATTTGGGGTGCCCCTGGGACATGTTGCCTTTCTTTATATTTCCTAGAAGTTCAAGGAAGTTATAACAACATGTGCTTCAGCCAAGAGCTTCTGTTAGATAGGAAAATGAATCACCAGCTAGTGTGTTGGATTTTGAGGTTTGGTCTTTCCCAGGGAGGAACCTATTGCGATTTTCCTGCAGTGGTAATGGTGGTGGTGCTGCTCTGAGCCCATTTGGCCAGGAGCGTGCTGCAGAATGTCCGGGTGCACTAAGGAGTTAGGAAGCCTGGAAGAAACAAGGCAGTGTAGTTACCTAGTACGTCAGATGAGTGTATGAGTGTTAGAATGTATGTGAGATCTCCGCAGGCCAGCCCCTATAGGTTAAACACTGGGGATTTTATTTTAAGGAAAGCATGTTAAAAAAATATGAACATGGGAAGTATTTTAACACAAGATGATATCTTAAGTATAATTTTCATTGCTATGTGAAATCTACACTGTTAAGAATTCCAGGATAAACAAGCACAGAGGTTTGAAAAAGATGTATTGAGCAGTGGGTTTTATAACATTCTAGAATAATTTGTTTTTAATTTATTGAAATAGTGTATAGTATTGTGTTTAGTAAGCCCTGTTTCAGCTATAACATATGGGCCATGTTTTCTATGAGCTTTTCATGGTAGTGCCCATGCTGAATTGCCTTCAGCAGCGGAATGCTTGTAACAGCCTTATTTTTAGACTACTTTAAAATTAAGTGGACAAGATAAATATTAATATTGGATGACTATAAATGAAGCAGGTTTATGGGGAAATTAAGACAGCATCACTAAAAAGGAACCCCTGAATGAAATAACCATTTAAAAACATTTCGGATGCCATTCAGCTCTTCTCACTTAATGACAGTAAAATTCATGCTTCGTTTTTGAGTGAAGGATTTTTAAGCAGTTGCATCACTCATTCCTCAGTATATTGAAGGACTCTGATTGCATTAAAGTAGAATTACAATGTTTTGGGACTTTGTACTTAGAAATATGTTCGATGCTGCATAGATGCTACAGGGTATCTGTGGCCTCTGCTTGGATGACATTTTGAGCTGGACTCCAACAGTCCTTCCTTGCTGTGTTCAGATGGGGCTTTCACCTGTGACTCGCTGGCTTTGTAGCAGCTGCATTCTCTCCACTCCGCCACTCCTGGGCTCTGCAATTTGAAAATGTGAATTGTTGCTCCTGGAGACCTGTACCTAGCTGTATTTTAGGAAAGTGAGACAGGGCAGTTCCCTCTCACGGCCAAGATAGTCATATCAGTGACATTCAGCTTCCACAGGTCTGAGGAGGAGGGAAGGTTTTTTTTTTTTTTTTTGGTTTACTTATTTTTTTTTGCATTAATAAGCTTCTGTCAAGTCCTTGGTGCAAGCAGACCTGTGTCTCAACACACTGCAGTGGAGCTGTGGCCGTGTTCTGAGGCAGCAGAAAGTGTGAAAGAGGTCTTTCATGTTTCCCAACTTGGCAATATGAGGAAATATTTTTCAGAGCAGGTCATCAGAGCAATTTTTATTTTCAAACTCTGCACAGCTGATAGCACGCCCGACCTACCCCTTTGATTATGGAGTGCCTTTGTTAATTAGAAAGCTCTGTTTATAAAATGAAGCCTACCCATTGCATTTAGTCACAAATACGCATGTGGAACAAGGCGGTGGCACAGGCTGGGTGCTTGGGTTTCAGGGAGCTCGGGGTACTCAAAGGCCTCATTCAGACTGACCCATGGGTGCCTGGCAGGCAGGGATGGGCAAATCCTGTACCGTTCCGTGTCTACCACAGAGTGAGTGCTTGATAAATATTTATTACAGACGTGAATGAAACATATAACTATCAAACTTTGCTCAGAGGCAAAGAGGAAGAATGTGTTACCTCTTTGGAGAGAGGGCCAGGCAATTCACCAAAGTTTGCTGAAGGAAGTGGGCCTTCGCTTCTGTTTCCAGGTGGCATGCGGGCAACAGAAACATCTTCAAGGTTTCCAGGGTGACCTCGTATGGACCAGTATTTCCCAACAGTGAATTAGAAACAAACATTCAGAGTTTCTGAATGTGGAGAGGTAAAAGTTTCCAAATGAGGAATTCGTTTTGTATTGTTTATTTTCTCAATTTTACAAACAAGGTGAAGGCAGGGATCAGAGCATACCTGCAGAACGAAGGCTGTGCTGTTGCCTCGGAGGGCTGGAAAGTTGTTCGTTATTGCAGGAGCCACCTGAAGGCACAGTGTGAAGGCCCATGAGGTGGAGTTCGCCTGGGCACAGGGGTAGTTCGGGAGTCTGTGACGGTGCTGAGACAGTAGCTGCCTGCCCCACGCGTACTTGCCCGGCCACCGCCAGTGCTGTCCAGGGTTTTCGCTGCACACAGCACAGTTGTGGCAGGATTATAATGTCAATTTGAAATTAATGTGTATTTGAGTGAGGCCATTAATATTCTCTGGGTCTGAGCAATGACATAAAGATCGTATTTGGAACCCAGTCCCTAGAGATGGCTTCAGCAAGACCAAGAGGGAAATAAAGAGGCATGCGTTCTTCCTAGTCATGACCAAGGATGAAGAGTCAGGTTATCCCTCCCCGAAACTTTCTCCCTCCCTGCACACAGCACATGCACCCCTGCACGTACAGGTGAGCAGCTGCATTGTTTTCAGGTCTGGAAAAGACAGCATGTTCCTACTGCCTGACGGGTATGTGGTGAGGAGCACTCTGATATCAGGCCTTTGGAAGGTGAGTGGCCAATGGTTCTTTCAGACCCCGTGACAGTTTTGTGTCAGGATCTACTGTGGATGGGTAGAAAATGACAACACAATGTGAGAAAGGCCTTGATGTATGTGATGGGATGTCACAAGGTCAATGCACAGTGCACAGAGCCCTTTGTCACTCACCATGTGGAGGCCCCTTTTAAGTCTGTCACTGCCTCGAGCCTGATTTCTCCATCTAGTTCCTCCTTTCCAGGTGCCCAAGCCCCAACTTTGGCAATTCAGGATCAGGTAGAGGCACTGAACTGTCTCGGTACAGGCTCTGGTGAGAGAGCTTGATAATGGAAATTACAGGGCTTGACTCTTATTACATCTGATGCAATTCCATACACCCTTAATCAAATAATGCTAAGGAAATTGTTAAATTCTGAATGGTATATCAAGTTTACAGAATGGGAAACTTTATGAACTAGTGTTTGGGGATGATATTGTTTATAACCTTGAAGGAGGCTTGAAGGGGCTGATATAGGCTTCTATACAGGCTTCTGTCTGTACATTTGTCTTGATGCTAAAGTGTGGTCAAGGCCAAAGCTGAACTCTTGGTTGAACCAGTTGCTGGCAATCAGATGTGAAAGTGTTTTTGGGCTGCTTAAATTTCTCCATAGAAATTTGCCTTGAACCAGTTGGTCCCCTAGATAGGACCAGTCATATAATTTGTGGGGTTCAGTGCAAATGAAAATGTGGAACCTCTTGTTAAAAAATTGCAGAGCATTTCAATTAGGCAGCAGCAGGGAATTAACCAAGCAGGTCCCTTCTGAGAGCGGGGGCCCAGACCATGCAGGCTGCACACAGTGGGGGCAGTCCTGGGGGCAGATGCAGACTCTGAAATGCCCAACTGCAGGAGAGAGTGAATCATGCTGGCCTGCAAGCCCCTGAAAGAAGGGTGTAAAAGGATGAACTATTGTGTGTAACTGGAATGAAAACAAAGACATCCTAGCGAGACAAGTGTACTTTGTGTGACAGAATTCCAAGGAGGTAAGGGCACACAGGACAGATAATCCTTGGGGATGCAGCGAGTGGCTGGCATTGCCTTCTGAGTCATCGGTTGGTCTTGATCCTGTTCAAGACCGGGACTGCCTGTGCTTTTGTGGGGACCCTTCTCATCAGAACAGGGCAGATGTCTTCCTTGAGTAGGAAGACCATGACCTCCTGGTCCTCAGCACGTGGATGCTGGCAAGGTCTGTTCGTGATAATGTTCCCGCCCTTCTGGAATTTCTAGGGACTCTATTTGCATTGTGTATAGTATAGAGAAAAAGTCTATATGTGGAAAAGCAAAAGGTCAGGTCGGTAAACTTGAGCTATACAGGTGCAGGATGTGCTAAGCCAAGTGGCATGCCTCCTCAGTGTGCTTCATGGAGTCAGCTGATTTTTATTATAGGTGTGATGTGCCCCCACTTTTCCTCTGGGTAACAGTTCTCCATCCTCTGTATACCTCTCCTGACTCCCCTTTCTGCTCTACTTTGTGCAAAGATCCTGGATCTGTGTTAAGCTTTTATTTATCAGCTCTGTTCCAAGCTACATGCCCCTCCCCTTGCTGCCTTCTTCATGGGTCTGCTGGTGGTAGTGACTGCAGAGTGGGATTTTCATTCATAGCCAACTTCTAGGTGGGGAAGGTCTGGGTCCCATTTGTAGCTGTGTGTCTCCCCAATACTGAGGCAGCACCTGCTTGTAGGTCTTTATTAAGTGTGTGCTAAAGAAAAGATACAACCCAAGAAATCAGAGCAGAAGGGATTGAGGGGCAGACACTTTGTCAAAGAGGCTTTAGAGTTAGTTTGCAATAGTCCATGGTGCCCTGAACTTCCTATGTGAAGTTCATATATGGCAGACAAGCTGAAAAAGAAGGCAAATTCCTATGGACAAAAGGAATACCAAATGGTGCCTGGAAAGGCCTTAGATGTGCTCTTTCCATATTCATGTTTGAAAGAGAGAAGCCATCAAAGCTCTCAAAAGGAAGATAACAACTGAATTATAGTCAAACAGGAATGATACAATTTTTAAAGGGCCCAGTAGAAAAATGATTACTGTAACATCGGCTGAGGCTGTGGGGTATTTGCTTTTGACATGTGGGACTCACTGCCATTGTGACCCTCTTTCATCCTTCTGAGGGACTGGCAAATTTTCCAGACACAATGTGGAGTTCTAAAGATTACATTTCCATTTTCAGATGTCCCACTTCCTCTGGTAAACTCTTATTCTCTCTAGGACTGAACTAGATCCTGGGGGGAATTAAAATGTTTGATGTCCACATATTGGTGCACAGTATCTTCAGATGTAAAAGGGTATTGTGCTATTTCTTTATAAAAATAAAAATGACACATTTTTTCCCCGAAAGAATGACATTGACATTCATAGTTTTCAGCCTGTTATTTAACCAGCCTTCCTGCCTGGTGAGACGTGAGCGCCGGGTACGCTTTATTTAGGTTCAGTATTTGCTGCACACAGTTTTTAATTTATGTTTTCACACTTCCTAAGTGACTTCTTGATGTGCTGTGCTCTTTGTAACTTTCTATCACCATTTTAATTTCACTTTCCAATGCCCTGAGTAGGGATAATGATGATGGTGGTGATAATAATTGTACCATCATTTACCCTCTGTAGACCATTTGCTGTGTGCTGGTCAGTGTGCCGAGCACTTCACACCCATGGTTGTGTCGGATTCCCATAACAATCCTGTGGGATCCGTGTTATTATTGTCCCCATGTTATGGAAAGGAAATAATAGGTTTAGATGGGTAATTTCCCTAATTACCACAGCTGGTGGTAATCTTCCTCGGCCACATAGCCAGTAAGTGATCAAACCTCTTTCCTTTTGTTTGGGACATCAGGTATCATACAGTTTCCGCTTAAGGAATACTAACAAAATAGCAAATCCTTTTTTCCCCCACAGGCAAATGCTTTCTGAAAATGCATCTTGAATGTTTTTGGCATTATGCTTTCAGTCAGGGAACAGGTGTTTGCAGAATCCTTAGAAATGCAGTTAAAATTCTTTTCATGAGTGCACATAGTTTTATTTTTATTAAATTGATTGGGGTGTCATTGGTTAATAAAATTGTGTAGGTTTAACGTGTACAATTGTATAATGCATCATCTGTGTATTGTACTGTGTGTTCATCAACCCAAGTGAAGTCTCTTTCCATCACCGTTTATCTCCCTATACCCTCATCTACCTTGCCCATCTCCCTTTCGCCATATTGTCCCGTGTCTGTGAGTTTTTTCCTTAGTCCCTTAACCATTTTCACCCAGCCTCACAGTCCCTTCCCTTCTGACAAGTGTCAGTCTGTTCTCTGTATTGATAAATCTATTTCTACTTTGTTTTTTACTTTATCCTATTCATTAGGTTCCACACATGAGTAAAATTATATGGTACTCATCTTTCTCTGACTGGCTTATTTCACTTAGTGTAATGTTCTGCAGGTCCATCCATGCTGTCACAAAGGGTAAGATTTTTTTGTTATGGCCAAGCAGTATTTGTGTAAATACTATTTGTGTAGTACATTGTGTAAATGTACCTTTGCTTTTTTTATCCACTCATCTACTGATGGACACTTGGGCTGCTTCCACATCTTGGCTATTGAAAGTAATGCTGCAGTGAACATAGGGGTGCTCATGTTCTTTCAGATTAGTGTTTTGAGTTCCACTGGACATATTCCTAGATGTGGGATCGCTGAGCCAACTGTGTGTTCTCTTTGGAGAAGTGTCTGTTCAGGTTCTTTGCCTGTTTTTAATTAGATTATTCGTTTTTTGATGTTGTGTAAGCTCTTTGCAAATTTTGGGTATTAACCCTTTATCAGCTGTATCATTGGATAGTATGTTCTCCCATTCATTGGCTTATCTTTTCATTTTGCTGATGTTTCCTTTGCTGGGCAAAACTTTTTAGTTTGATGTAGTCCCATTTGTTTATTTTTTTCTTTGTTTTTCTTGCTGGAGGAGATATATCAGAAAAAATATGGCTATGAGAAATGTTTGAGATTTTAATGCCTGTTTTCTTCCAGGATTTTTATGGTTTGAAGTCTAATACTTAAGTCTTTCATTCATTTTGAGTTTATTCTTGTGTATGGCATAAGTTGGTGATCTAGTTTCATTTTTTTGCATGTATCTATCCAATTTCCCCAACACCATTTATCAAATAGACTATCTTTACCCCATTATATGTTTTTGCCTCCTTTGTCAAATATTAATTGACCATAAAGATGTGGGTTTACTTTTGGACTCTCTATTCTCTTCAATTCATCTATATGTCTGTTCTTATGCCAGTACATTGCTATTGTAATTACTATGGCCTTGTGGATTGGTATCAGGTAGTGTGACTCCTCCAACTTTGTTCTTCTTTCTTAAGATTCCTTAAGAAAACTATTGGGGATCTCTTGTGGTCCCATAAATTTTTGAAGTATTTGTTCTAGTTTTGTGAAATATGTTATTGGTATCTTGACATGAATTGCATTGAATCTACAGATTGCTTTGGATAGTATGGACAATTTAATGATGTCAGTTCTTCCTAGCCATGAACATGGCATATACTTCCACTTCATTGTCTCTTCTTCAGTTTCTTTCTTTAAGGCCATAATTTTCTGAGTATAGGTCTTTTACATTCTTGGTTAAATTTATCTAGTTTTTTATGCAGTTGTAAATGAAATTGTTTTCTTAGTTTTCCTTGGAATAGTTCATTGTTGGTGTATAAAAATTCCACTTATTTCTGGATATTTATTTTGTATCCTGCTACTTCAGTGAATTCATTTATCAGTTCTACTAGTTTTTGGTGGAGTCTTTAGGGTTCTCTGTGTACAGTATCATGTCACCTGCAAATAATGACCATTAACTTCTTTCTTTCCCATTTTGATGCCTATTATTTCTTCTTTATCTCTGATCACTGTGGCTAGAAGCTCCAGTACTCTGCTGAACAAGAGTGGTGAAAGCAGACATCCCTGTCTTGTTCCTGACATTAAGGGGAACACTTGTAGTTTGCCCATTAAGCATGATGTTGGTTGTGGGTTTGTCATATATGGTCTTTATTACATTCAGGTATGTTCCCTCTATTCCCACTTTGCTGAGAGCTTTTGTCATAAATGGGTGCTGGATTTTATCAAATATTTTTTCTGTGTCTATTGATATAACCATGCGGTTTTTATCCTTATTTTGTTTATGTGTTGTATCATGTTTATTGATCTGTGAGTATTGTACCAATCTTGCATCCCTGGAATAAATCTCACTTGTTCATGGTGTATGATCTTTGTGCTGTATTGCTGAATTCACCTTATTAATATTTTGTTGAGGATTTTAGCATCTGTGTTCATCAGGAATATTGGCCTATAACTTTCTCTCTTTGTAGTGTCTTTGGAATTAGAATAATGCTGGCCTCATAAAATGATCTTGGGGGTCTTCCCTGCTATTGGATTTTTTGGAGCAGTTTGAGAAGGAGAGATGTTAATTCCTCTTTGAGTATTTAATAAAATTCACCTGTGAAGCCATCAGGTTCAGCACTTTGGTTTCTTGGGAGTTTTTTGATTACTGCTTCAATTTCACTCGTTGTAATCTGTGTCCAGATTCTCTGATTCTTCCTGATTCAGTTTTTGAAGATTGTATGTTTCTAGGAATTTGTCCATTTCATCCTGGTTTTCCAATTTCATGGGTTTTCATATTATTTTCTTACAATCTTTTGTATTTATTTGTTACTTCTTTTTTTATTTCTGATTTTATTTATTTGTGTCTGCTCTTTTTTTTTCTTGTGGTTAAAGGTTTGTCAGTTTTGTTTATCTTTTCAAAGAATCAGCTCTTGATTTTATTCATATTTTGTTTTGTGTTTTTAGACTCTATTTCTGCTCTGATCTTTATTATTTCCTTTCTCCTAGTTACTTTGGGCTTTGTTTGTTCCTCTTTTTGTAGTTCCTTTAAGTGAGAAGTTATATTGTTTATTTGAGATTTTTCTGGTTAAAAAATTTTTCTCTCTTATTGATTCTAGAGAGAGGAGGAGGGATGGGAGAAAGAAAGAGAGCAACACATTGATGTGAGAGAGAAACATGGATTGGTCGTTTCCTTCATGAGCCCTAACTGGGGATCAAACCCACAAACCAGGCATGTACTCTGACTGGCAATTGAACCAGTGACCTTTTGGTGTGAGGGATGACGCCTGACCAAATGGGCCACATCATCGAGGGCAGAGATTTCTTGTTTCCGGAAGCAGAGGGTAATGCTATCATTTCCGCGTTCAGACTGCTTTCCCTGTGACCCACAGGTTTGGGGTTGTTGTGTACTCATTTCATTTGTTTCAGAGTATCTTTTGAGTTCTTCCTTGATGTCATTGCTAACCCCTTCATTGTTTAGTAACACGTTATTTAGCCTTCATAGCTCTGCCTTTCCTGGACTTGTGTGTCTTTTTTGTACACCAGGTTAGGGACATTTTTGGTCATTGTTTATTTAAATCATCTTTAGATCCCTTGCATTCGCTCTCTTCTCTTTCTGGTAACCCCATTGTAGGAATGTTGCTACGCTTCTTGTACTTCTTCTTGATCTTCTTCCAAAGATCCCTTAAACTATCCATATTTTTTAAAATTCTTTTTTTCCTCTTCTGATTGCATGCCTTTTCCTATCTTGTCTTTCAAATTGCTGATTTGATCCTCTGCTTCACCCAACCTGCTATTTATTCTTTCCAGTGTATTATTTATTTCAGATATTGTATTCTTTTATTTCTGACTGGTCTTTTTAATGGTTTCTATGTCTTTTTAAAATGCTCTGGAGCATCCTTATAACCATTGGTTTGAACTCTATATCTGATAAATTGCATGCCTCCATTTCATTTAGCTACTTTTTTTTTGGAGATTTCTCCTGTTCTTTCATTAGCAGTATGTTTCTTTGTCTCCTCATTTTGGCTGCCTCTTTGTGTTTCTATGTATTAGATAGATATGGCATGTCTCTCAGTCTTAATGGGGTGGGCTTATGCAGTATGTATCCTGTGGGGTCCTGTGGTACGTGCTTCTTGATGACCTGAGCTGGGTGCTCCAGATATATACCTTGTGCGAGTTAAGTGGGCTCTCCTGTTATAATTGAGTCTTGATTACTATGGCCCATTTATGTGTGGGACTGACCCTCAGGCTGGCTGATTGTGAGGCTCAATCCTGACCCTGGTCTCACAGCTGCTCTGCAGGTCCTGACCACACAGAGTGGAATTTGTCTCAGTAGAGTCTGGTGCATGCCAAGATCTCCCTTTGGATATGTGGCTTGTGAATTTCACTGGATACTACTCTGATGTTATCTGAAGCTGGCTACTGGGTATGTTGGTTCTGATCCTCTTAGGAGGGACTCTTGTGTAGTCCCATGTCAGATGCTGCCTGTGATTGGCTCTGGGTAACTCTTTGGAGCTACAAAGTGATCCACAGTTTGTGGCTGCCTCTGCTGAACGTGGGTACACATGGGAAGGACCAAATTTTGCACAAAGACTGGATTTTACCAACACTGGACCCAGGGGGAGGGTCAGCAAATGTCCCAAGACATCCCAAGATCTGCCTCTGCCTGCTGGCTGCCTATTAGGCTTAGTCACTGAAAGAGCCTCTGGTGGTACTTGAGTTGCGTGAGGTAGGTCCTCAATGAGTCACTAGGTAGAAGCGAGTGGTGTTCGCTAGATTGATACAGGTTCAGGCTTGGTGTCAGTACTGAGTCTGAGGCCATTCAGCAAATCTCTTTTGCTATACCAAGTCTAGCTGCTGCACACTGGTTGTTTGCTCACCTTTGTCTTGCGGTCTCAGAGAGACGTCAGTGTGAGGCCTACAGAGGTTATCAGGCCCCACCTGATTAAGATTTGGTCAAGTGAAGGGAGGGCTCTGCTCTGGTCAGGCATATGAGGGAAAAATGGCCCCTGTTTTAGAGTCACACAACTCAGTCTGTCCCCAATTCTGTCAGAGAGGATGGGGTTCAGCAGGGTGGGGCCACAGGGAGTTGGGAGGATGAGGCTAGTGGGTCTCCCCTGAGAGGGAGGTGCTGGTTAGGCTCCTGGGAAGGTGGGGGTTGGTCCCTGCTCCAGAGCCACACAACTTACTCTGTCCTGGACTTTGCCCGCAGCCTGGGCAGGGCAGAGTCACCAGGAGTTTGGTGGGTGGGTCCGCCAGAAGTGACCTCCAGTGAGGGGAGGCACCAGTCCTGTTCAGGGGAAAATGGGGGGAGTGGCCGCGCAACTCAATCACTGGTACACCCTGAGTCTTCTCAGACCTCTACACCCTTGCCAAGGCAGCTGACTCTTCAGCAGGGTGTGAGCTCCATAAGGTGGGGCAAGAGGGAGTCCAGAGGGTCATGTGTGACTTTACCCCAGGCTGATGCCACAGGGAGAGGATTACTCTGCCCAAGAAAGATGCGAGTGTGATGTGGGAGAGGGACTCAGCCTTGGGAGACTCATCCTGGTGTCTGTCGCTTCAGCTCTCTCTCCAGAACCTCAAACCTCAGTCTCTCCTCATGAATCTCTAGTCTGCTCTGCCCTCCCTTTCCTGGAGCCCAGGGTGAGTAGCTATGAGTAGAGTTTGGATGTTGGCCCTTTAAAAGGGCACCTGTGTCTCTAGCAGACTCCAGTCTCTCCCTGGTGGGCAGAATCCCTGCTGATTTTCACAGTTAGATATTATGTGGGCACCTCTCTTGCCTATGGTGCTCTGAACTGGGGAGCCCCGCTTGGAGTTGAAGCCCCATACTTCTCAAGGGGAACCTTTGCAGCTGAGATATCCCTCCAGAATCTTAGCTGCTGCCCATGGGAGTGGGGCCAGCCTTTTTGCATCTCTTCCCTTCCTACCAGTGTCCATGTAGCTTCTGTAAATCCTCAGTTATAAGACTTTTGTTCAGCTAATCTTCAGTTGGTTATTCATGATGATTGTTCTATAATTTAGTTGTAATTCCAGGTTGGTCCTAGGAGGAGGTGAGTATAACATCCACCTACTCTGCTGTCATCTTGGATTTGCCTCTGATTTTTTTTTCAGCAGAAAGAAAAAAATTAACATTTTTTGATGTAAGTGTGCTGGTCTGAATTTCTCTTGGAATGACCTTTGTTTATCAAAACATATAATAGGCCATTTTGGTGGTTGGGAGCTCTCTGTGTGAAAACTGAGCAGGAAATTTGGAGAGTGGAAGAAAGAATTTGAAATGAGAGGGGAAGAGGTAAAGGGAAGAATACCAAGACAACACGATAGGGTGCTGGAGCCCAGGCAGGGGACACCACAGAAACGCTCCCCAGAAGGAAGGAAATGGCAAGGACAGGAAGAACAATGTTCAGCCTGGAGTTGTTTTGTCCTGTTGAGGTGCAGTGAGTCACCTCTGTTGCCCCAAACCTCCAGGAAAGGTTGCTACGTGCTTCATCTGGAGTGGGTCATGCAGGCTGAATGGATCAGAGTCGTGCCAACCTGGATGGCATGCGGCAGCAGTCACAGGAGGCACAGTGCAGGGAGGCAGCTGCAGAGTCAGTGGGAAGGAGAACTGAGGGTTGACCCGAGGAAGTGCTGGCTTTCCTCAGGAGTCCCTGGAGGTGTCGGGAGGAAATTTCTCTCCAAGTGAGCAGTGGGGCTTCTAGCTGATCTTATTTAAGTTTTAAAGAAGAAATGGTCTGAGCAAAGCCCAGAGAATAGGTAGGGGTTGTCCAGGAGGCTGATCTATTGCTATAATATAAGATAGGTACTCAGTGGGCAGGTGGAGACCTAGCATAGAGGAAATATTGGCAGGTGATGAAAGCTGATGTAATCCAGTCAGTTTAGTCACTTATAAGTGTGGAAACAAATGGAACTACATCAAAGTAAAACTTTTTCCACAGTATAGGAAACCATCAACAAAATGGAAAGACAACTTATTGCATGGGAGAACATATTTGTGAAGATGCATGCCATTGGGGTTAATGTACAAAATTTATAAAGAACTCATACAACTCAACACCAAAAAAAACCCCATTCAATTGAAAAATGGGCAGAGGACCTAAATAGACAATCCTCTAAAGAGGACAAACAAATGGCCAGTAGCCATATGAGAAGACGCACAACATCACTTATCATCAGGGAAATGCAAATTAAAACCACTATAAGATATCATCTCACACCTGTCAGGATGTCTATCATCAATAAATCCACAAACACATGTTGGTGAGGATGCGAAGAAATGGGCACCCTCATGTGCTGTTGGTGGGAAATCAGATCAGTGCAGCCACCGTGGAGAACAGTATGGAGTTTCCTTAAAAAGTTGAAAATGGAACTGCATTATGAACTTGCAATTCTACTTCTGGGTGTATATTCAAAGAAACCCAAGGCATCAATTTGAAAGGATATATGCATTTGCATATTCATTGCATTGTTATTTACAATAGGCAAAATAGGGAAATAACCCTAGTGTCCATCAATAGACGAGCACACAAAACAGTCGTAGTACGTATATACAGTGGAATACTACTCCGTCATAAAAGGAATGCAGTCTTACCATTTGTCACAACACAGGTGGATCTAGAGGGTGTTATGCTGAAGGAAATAAGTCAAAGACAAATCACCATATGATTTCACGGATATGTGGGATCCAAAGAACAAAATAAATAAACAAAATAGAAACAGACTTATAGATGCAGAGAACAGACTGATGGTTGCCAGTGCTGGGGGTGGGGGTGGGGGTGGGGGCTGGGAGCCTGGGTGACAAAGGTGAAGGGATTAAGAAGTACAAAGTAGTCACCATGGTGAAGTACAATACAGTATAAGTAATATAGTCAATAATATTGTAATAACTATCTATGGTGTTACGTCCATACTGGACTTATTGGGGGTCCGCTTTGTAAAGTGTGTAATTGCCTTACCATTATGTTGTATACCTGAAACTAATACAAAATAATATTGAATGTCAACTGTATTTGAAAAATAAAATTAAAAAAGCGAGAGTTGCATTGGCTGAAGTTGGGTCAGGTGTCTGTTCCTTGGCACCTCAGTAGGGCACCTTGACTGATGATCCTACCAATGTGGAGAAGTGATTATCCACAAGAAAATGAGGGTGCAACTATAAAAAATAATGAATGTCAGGTGGCTTTAAGTCAATAGGTATCTTTTATGTTCATTTATGCATTTTATTATTATTCTCCTGTTTTCTTAAATAATTGAGGGATAGATTCTTTAGAGCTTCCTACACATAGGGCACTTCATTTTGCATTGCTGTGTCAAAATGTGTGTAGAGATATGCCTTAGTATATTGGGTTGCCATGCCTGTTGGATGGAAAAGAAAACATTGATTTATTTAGTCTTAAAATGTGGATTAATTCTTGTACTAAAATCCATGTTGGTACTGTATTTTGTGATGATCTTCTTCAGTTTTTTTAAAAAAAGATTTTATTTATTTATTTACCTTTAGAGGGGAAGGGGAGAGGGAGAGAAACATCAATATATGGTTGCCTTTTGTGCATCCCCTGCTGGGAGTTGGCCTGCAGGGAACCGGCCTGCAACCCAGGTATGTGCCCTGACTGGGAATCGAACCGCGATCCTCTGGTTCGCAGGCCTGTGCTCAATCCACTGAGCTACACCAGCCAGGGCCTTCTTCAGTTTTTAATAATAATGCCCTCATACTTCCATCACGCTTTGCAGTTTACCAGGTATGGCAGACAGTGCTGGTATCTTGCCCACTATCCATCCTCCCCTTCTTTCTAACTCACAGAACCTTAATTTTGTTCCAGAAGGCAATATGTTCAGCTAAAAATATTTTTCAGTGTCTCTTGTAGTAGGAATGATCATCTGACAGCCAAGGAGATGTATATGGAAGTCTACTGGGGATTTTTGGATAAGTGTTATGTCTGATATAGACAGAGCTTTTTTTTTGCCTGTTTTGTCCTCTTCCTCCCTCTTTTCTATCTGTCTGTCTTTTCTGCAGATTCAGTCTGGAAAGTGGGGCCTCTATCTTGTGACTGAGAGGCAGCCAGGAGGGCAAACACCACTTGCAGAGAAAGCTGGGGTTGTTGATGTCACAGGGGGCACCACGCTCGCAGTGGCCCTCAGAATCCCTGTGGTGTGGGGAAGACAAACAATTATTTAAGCTGTTGCTGCCGATTTTGGTTACAGCCACATGCGGTCCTAACAAATACACTAAATGTTCTCACTAATATTTTACTAAAGCATTTGAAACTGGCCATCTCCAGGCAGGAGTGAGGTGCGATCTGCCATTGAGAGGATAAGAAACTGATACTCAGGGAGGCTGCATGGCTCGCTCACAAGGTATAGTAATGTCAGTTTTGATGTCCAAATTAGTACTCTTTCTGCTCAGCTAGTCATTCTCAATCCGGTGTGACCCTGTCTCTGCATTCTAGCTTGGGGGGTGGTGGTATTTGGGGCCAGCCTTTGGAAAGATAGGTGTGTTTGTGTGTGTCGCCATTACTGGGGAGTGGTTCAGGCATTTGGGGGCTGAGAGCAGTAATGCCGAGTGTGCTGCCAGGCACAGGACTATCCCACATAATGAAGAATTGACCAGCCCCAAACATCCTATGAGAAATACTGAGCCAAATTCAGCCAATGAGGATTCAGTACTCACTGACTCAGAACTGAAAACAAGGCTAGCTCATAATGATAATAAATGTTAGGTGATAATGATATCACTATAATTATCAACATCATTTTGGGCAGTTTTGCCTATGCTGAATTTACAGATTTCCTCTTTCTCTTTCTAAATTCTGTTGCTTTAGGTGAGCTGTAGAGAAAATGACTAATTGGATGGTGGGTAACAGACAGAGAAAATAGGAGGGGTACTGGATTGGAACTCTCAATGAGAAGAAAGATTTGACATTTTATATTTATATATGTTTATATTATACATATACATATATTATATTTATATACATATTTATGTCGTCCTGGGAGGATAGAATGTAGAGCACAGGGTCAGGAATCCTTGAACCCTCCTTTTCTGAGGTGGTGCAGTTGTTCCTGGTCGAGGGCTAGGGCGGTGGTGCTGGACTGGAGGTGGAGATGCTACGGAGCTAAAAGACTAGGATGTCAGACGGGCTCCCAGCACAACCACTGAAGTCCTGGATAGTCCTGGAAGGGGCAGTGGGAGAGCAGAGGTTATTGATCTGGGGGCTCCCGTCTTATAGTTGTCTCTGGTTTTTGAAGATGACACGTTTGGTCTCGTCATGTCCCAGTGCACAAGCTGGCTCCTTACTGCACCTGTGCATTCTTACCTGTGGATGACACTATTCCAGCTCACACCAATGTGTCTTTTCTTTGAGCTCAAGTTGGTACCCAACTCCACAGTATTTTGTACTGGCTTTAAAATAGTTGATGTATGTCAGTCTGGTCAATATTTCAATTTAACTGTAACCTCCTCAGAAACAATTAGACCACATTTTCCTTTCTTATCTCTTGCACAGAAAGTAGTGAAAGAAATATTTCAAGTGACTGAACTACACCATGGTGAGGTGAGGTAGGGCACTGGTGTCCTAGACACCAATCAGTAGTCCTTTCTCGACTGTGCACTGTGTGTGCTTTGCCTGTGGCGACACACATGCACACACACATACTTTGTTTGCAGTATTTGTCAGGGACCACTGTTTTTCTCCCTGCTGTCATTGCCCCGTGCACGTGGTTCTATCACGCCCCTGCAGTGGTGACTACAGTCCCCTGTCTGCCCAGCATCTAACTCCCTATTCTCTTCTGGGAATCCGTGCCTCCTGCTCTCTTGGTACATGCAGCTCTGTTAAAGCAAACTCCACCTGAAACTCTACAGTTTGCTATGCTGAAAGTCTGACTTCCTAGGACACAGTGATTGGTTAAGGGCTGAGCACACGACCCTGTTAGAGTCCATGAGATGGAACTTCAAGGTTTTTGCTGAGACTTCTGGGATGATCAGGTATTCTTATTCACAGGAGAAGACATATGGACTGTATGCATGTTGCATCCAAGAGAAGGGAGCCGACCACAAGAAACAGAGCCAAAGGACACAGACAGAGAAACCAAGTACTAGTGGAGAAAGAGAAACTAGGTATTGGTGACGTCATTTTAGCCCTGCTTCAAATTGGAGCTGAAGTCATCTTACTCGGGCTCTGCAACTACAGTGCAGGGGCCAGTTACATGCCCTTGGTGCTACAGCCACTTCAATGGGCTTGTTCTTGTAATGAAAAAATCCAGACAAATGCTGAATTTACCTAGTGTGTTACATGCTCTCCTATTACATGGCAAGCTCTCTAAGGCAGGGCTCCTTGTCTTCTCTTTGCACTTGCAGCCGAAGGCACAGTGCCTGGCACCTGGGACTCCTCCAAACTATGTTTAATTAATTGTGAATGGAATGACCTTGAGCTCACTTTACAGTGTTGCTGCTCCAAGTGGGGGCCTCAGACCAGCAGCATCATCCTCTCACAATCCTGCCAGATGGGAGCCTGCATGTTAATCAGGATCCCCAGGTGACCCGTATGTGCACTGAGGTTTCTGCCGACCTCCAGACAACTTCAGTTTGCAAACGTCCAGCCTGGAGTGGGTCTGCACAGGGAACACCACCTCAGGTTTATAATTCTGGCTGCATTTCAGGCCTGTTTTAGTGGGTATCTTACTCACAGGGCTCCATACAGGTGTACACAAAGATGCTCAGAAAGACAGCAGTGGCAGGTATAGCTGGTCCAGTCCTACAGAGTGAAGGAAGGAAATGACCCCCAACTTCCTGGTGGGGTCCTAGTTCTCCCCCTCCCTGACATCACAGCCTGGCAACCTGCCACAGGCATGTAGCATTTGCTTGCTTATGAACATGTTAGCAACCCACTAGGTTTTTCTTGATTTGGGAAGCCTGGAGAAAGCTAATTGAAATCTAAATTCTGTCACACTCTAGGGAACATTAACTGTTAGAATGAATTCTGGGCTTCTGCCCTGTGGCATTTTAGCCAGGTGCCCGATTCAGGAACTTGATCTGTGGAGTGTTTCTGAGCGTATATTTTTAGGAGGCCTGAAGATAGACAATCATTGTGGAGATAACTATGTATGGTGTCACCTCAGTACTAGACTTACTAGGGGAACCTCTTTGTAAAGTGTATGATTGCCTAACCATTATGCTGTACACCTGAAACTGATGCGAAATAATAATGAATGTCAACTGTAGTTGAAAAATAAAATTAAAAAAGAGTGAGAATTGCACTGGCTGAGGTTGGGTCAGGTGTCTGTTTCTTGGCACCTGAGCAGGTCACCTTGGCTGACGATGCCACCAAGCCGCACCACGCGGGAGGTCATTGTCTGTGAGAAAATAAAGGTGCAATTATGAAAAATATAAATACAGAGTCTCACCTCAGGATCACATATGCATGTTTTATACCTGTGTACAAGAGACAGAAATGATTTGCATAACTTTTGAATAATGCAGGGCAGAAAGAATGAGTCATGTCTTTTCTGTAACTTAAGAATTCATGAGTTAAGAACTTCAAGCCTGGGGCAGGAGAGAAACACACTCACATTCCTCCTCGCTGAGGTTTGCTCTCCTGGGGGTGGGAGCAATGACTGACGCATCATCCCCATGGGGATGTGGTCCTGGCACTGCTGTGGGCAGTTCTTCCAGGCTTTACAAACCACCTGGAAATAATTCCAGGCTTTTGGCCATCATTTCTAGCCTCCATCCAGCCTACAATTCTGACCTGGTTGTGGATTGGTTCTCTGGGTTGCAGTAATGTTATGATGCTCAGTGATGGTGTTAGAGGACTTTTAAGAGCTGATTGCTTATAGAGAGTTACCTCACCTCTCTGATGAACATATCCTGGTGTGGTGACTTGCATTTTAATATCCAGTGTATTACCCATCCTTTGTTTGTGGCAGGTCAAGTGCCTTCATTTATACAATGTTTGACAGCCAACTTGGTTTATGTCTCCAATAAATGGCAGAGAGCAAAATCGCCACCGACTAAAGAAGACACACTGTGGGACATGCTGAACCTGCCATCACCTAGAGGAGTGCTCATCGGGCAAGAGTTCTGCACATCTGGTCACCCTGGCTCTGAGGCTGAGCACAGCACTCAGAGTTGGGGAATCTCAGAGCATGGCACTGGAGATGGCCTGTCTATTATCTATCTATCTATCTATCTATCTATCTATCTATCTATCTATCGTCTTTATGTTGATTTTTAAGGAAGCTACTTCATGGACAAGTAGAATTTTAACCTCAAAGCCGAGCAAGGTAAGGAAAACACCACATTGTAGGCTTGAGTGCACCTAACAGGTGGGTGGCACCTAACCTAACAGGTCAGGGCTTGCGTGTACCTAACAGTTAGCTGGTGCATAATGCCTTCTCCATCAGGAGACATAGCAGCTCTTTTAGATTTACCAAAGTGGTGGTTGGTTACATTTTCAAAAGCATCTTTATATTTACAATGATTGGGTAGAAAAGATCCTCCTGACCTTGATCTCCAGAGGATGATTATGATCTGCTGATTTTGACTGATACGCTATTCCAGGCACTGTGCTGTGCATGTATGTAATCCACACAGTGACCTTCTAAGGTGGCCACTACTCACATCCCTGGTTACAGATGAGGCTCAAAGAGGTGGAGTAATTGCCAAGGCCACACAGCGGTCTCAAACACTCACCATTTGACTTTTCCCAGTTAAAGAGCTTGTAGTTCTTCTTATTTTAGGCTGACCGGGCTACTTTCTGTCAGGTTAAAAACCTGGAGTGTACCTGATTATTTCCCAAGAAGGGAGAACATCATACAACTCCTTCCTTACCTATGGGTAATTACTGAGAAATCTTTGTTTTTCAATTTTTCCATATTTTTTTTACAGAAAACTTCAAGTTATCTCATCTAGAAGCCAATTAGGATCTGGTCTGAATGACTATTGTGTATCATCCATAATTTGAATAAAATGAAAAGTTTAATGGAAATCTGGGTGCAGGAGGCAAGCAATTTCTGTTTAGGTGACATTTAGAATTAGTTTACGTGGAAGATTTAGGAGAAGTTATTTACATGTTTTCTTAATCAGTAGTGCAAGCAGGAGACCTCAGTGACCCCGCTGTTAATAAAGACACACATTTAAAACTTAGTGACACGTGGGTGTTGGTTTTTGAGAGATCACATTGTCAAGGGGTGTTCGGAGTAAGCTGAAGAGAAAAATCTGCAAACTTCTCATCTTCCATGACTTTTATGTACTTAAGAATAAAGACATTGCCTTTGTGTGACAACTAGTACTATGTCATGTCCTAGCTGTGTTCACTGAAAAAGAAGATGGCTGACTGAGCACAGATTTGGTTTTCTAGAAAGTACAGGCAAAGCATGCTGGCCCGCTCAACACCCAGTAAGAGGCAAAGGTCAGGGAGTCTTTAATGAAAAGTAGTGTTATCGGCTGGTGACATCACAGACTAGTATGGGCCAAGGACTCAGAAGGATCAACGGCTTATTAAATTCTTCATGAAAGAGTTCTTAGTTCCCCTTAAGTTTCCCCAAGAATACAGAGAAGACATTGTGTCTTTGGCTTCTTTCTCTGGGTGTCGGTCTCTGACGGAAAGACACTCCTTTACCATCAGGGACTGCTCTGAGCTCTGTTTTTCACTGACCTTATATAGCTGGCAAGAAAATTAAATAAGATGAAGCCGAGTATAGCCTAGCACTTAGAGTGCACGATGGTCTCATATTGAAAGAATTCTTTTTCTTCAAAAAGCAAACCCTTGATCTGCAAACTTATGTTTACATCTCTGATTTGGAAGTGCAGGAAGCGGTCTGGCGTTAAGCGAGGACAGGGGGTGAAACAGGAATTGTAACCAGAGTAATAAAGGGCAAGTTAGGGTTGTGTTTAAAATTAAGTTTCCTTTAGCATAGAACACCCCTAGCAAACGATAACTTCTTACATCTGAATTTTATATTTTTCTCTTTCCCCCTTTGTTGAGACTTGGTTAAACTGTTGAAGACAGTTTAAAACCATATCCTTCACACCCTTCCTCAAACAAACCAAAACAAACCCTGAATTCACAAACACGCATTTAAGATGCTGATTGGAACTCATAAAAATGATATTAAGCAAGGATATTTAGTGTTTTGGTGGAAATGCCCATTCTCCATGGCTCATGCAATTTTGCCTACAGCTCTCAAGGCACTAAAGGAATTAATCTGGAAAAAAATATCAAAGGCTTTTTAACATTAAACAGCCTTTTCATGTTCCTAAGCCATCTGTGCTGTGACTTCAACCAGCAGTGCCCTGATGTTGCCACACCGGCTTGCCTTGCCCGGGTGTGAGCATATTCTGCTCTGTGTCCAGACTCAGCCCCAAGTCTGGCTGATTTCACTGAGGGGGTGTAGTTGATGGTTTTCTGTTGTCCTCCAACTCAGCCAGATGTAAACATAAGTAAGAACAGGGCAAACCTTTCCAGGGTTCCATGGGGCCCATAGCATCTGGATTCCTTTCTCTGTTATTCTTTGAGTCTGAGATCACTGGTTCCTTCTCTGCTACCTGCCTGGATCCAGGGTAAGGTGGTCATATTTATGCTAAGAATATTCTTCCACGGTTGCAAAAATATTCTACTACTGTTGCAAAGCAACGGTAGCTTGGATATTCAAAATAGATTCTTAAAATTATATATTTTATAATTCAGCAGAAATTTAAAGAATTGTTATGTGCAAGAGACACAGACACACATTCTCTGCCCTCTTGGAGTGTACATTGTAGTAGGAGAGACAGACTAATAAGCAGTTCAGATACAGTGTGACAAGTGACACCGTAGGCCTTGATCAGGGAAGGAGCAAGACTTGTGTGGAGGGAGGAGCTAATCACTACTGGGAGGTGCTGGGGTACTCACGAAGGCTTCAGAGAGGAAGTGATGTTTCTCCAGGGGTCTGAGACGGGAGGTAGGAATTCCCTAAGGTGGTGGGGTGGAGGCCAGATTGGGGCACCAGGCAGAGGGAGCAGCGGGTACAAAGGCCTGGAGAAGTACAGGAGAGCTGGCATGTAGACTGGGAGTGATGAAGCTGGTGAGGTTGGGAGGACCACTCGGAGCTCCCCAATAGCATTATCCTCTTCATTTACAGTACCAGAACCACCAACTTTTAGTGAGGTGTGTGACTGCCCAGAATAAAGACTACATTTCCCAGCCCCACTTTGCAACTAGATGTGGCCTGTGGGACGGAAACAGAAGTGATGTGAATATCCTCTGGGCAGTGCCCTTAACGAGTGTGTCCTTCCTGCTTGCCTTTCCTGCTTCCTGTGGGCTGGAATGTGTAGGAGGTCAGGAACCTTCTGGGGATGGCCCTGCCCCAGAGAGGATCTGCGTCCTGTTACTGGGGGCATTTTATAGCCATGGACTGCAATGCTCAGATGGTTTAAGTGAAAGAAAAATAAACTTCTGGTACTTTGGGTCTCTGTGATAGCAGCTCTATTTTTGTCCAAAATAATTCAAGAGGCAAACTGGGGCCAGATGTTTCTTTCTTCCATTTCAATAACATGCTAATGGAGCACCTGCTTTGTGGAGGGACTGTGCGAAGGGCTGGGGTTTCGGTGGCAACAAGCTGGTGCCCATCCCCACGGAGCTAGACTCTAGTGAGGCACTTTAAAGGACTTTATGAGCAAAAGACTAATAACAACGGTGATGAAGAAGGTGATGGTTAGAGAAGCTGACATTTGTCAAAAGCTCTCTCTGTATCAGATACCATGGCAATGTTGTCTGATACAACATTGTCACTTTTTTTTCATGCAGTCCTCACAAAAACCTATGACTTAATTGCTATTGAATTATGGTCTTGTTTTATAGGTGAGGAACGAAGAGGTTAAGTAACTTGTCCAAAGCCACATTAAGGAGTTTGTTCTTGATTTTGAGAACAGTTGGGAGCAGGGTGGTGTCTGAAGCACCTGCAGGTATAAATAAATAGGTGAGGTTCAGGTTCAGGTTACTAGGCCAGTGCAGGGTCCAGGCTTTGTCCAAGGCTCGCACTGTCAGGTTGCTGCTGCCTCCAGTTGGGGGCTGACTTCTTAACTCTCTGACAGACCATGCAGTTTGGTCTCCACAAAACTGGCTGCTTTGCCGACTCCAATCACAACCCAAGCAGAACCATTTTAAACATTTTCTTTATTTTTTGATGGTTGATTATGAAATAACTTCAGATTTAAGAATGTTGTAAGAATAGTACAAAAAATTTTGTATCCCTTTCAGTCAGATTCCTCAAATGTGAACATGTCACAGAGCCACAGTAAAATGATGAAAACTAGAAAATTGATATCAGTGCAATTCTGTTGTAGAATCCAGACTTCCATTCACGTTTCTCCATCCTGCGGGTTTCCCTTTTCTGATCCAGGATGAGTCTGGGATAATATATTGCATTTAGTCGTTGTGTCTCCTAGTTTCTTTGAATCCATGACAGCTTGCTCTGTAGTGTTTGTCTTTCATGAGTTTGACATTTTTGAAGAATACTGGCCAGTTATCTTTCCAACCCCTAATTGGGGTTTTCCAGGTTTTCTGATGACTCAGTTCAGGTTATGTGGTTCTGACAAGAACACCCCAGAGGTGATATTGTGTCCTTGTGTGGTAAGTCAGGAGGCACACGAAGATGATTTAGTAATTTGATAACTTGGTCAGGGTGGTTTCTGGTGAGTTTCTCCATTTGAAAGTTACTATTTTCACCTTTGTAATGGTCAGTATTTTATGGGGAGATACTCTGAAACCATGTAAATATCTTGTTTCTCACACTGTGCCCATTCATTTTAGTGCCCATTGATAACTCTTGCCTGGAACAGTTATTTACCATGGTGTTTGGTCTAATGGTAGTTCTCTGTCTCCATCACTCCTCCCACATTTATTAATTAGAGTTCTACAACAATAATGAGGTTTCCTGTATTTCTCATTTACTTTTTACATAATTATTTATTTATATCAGTGTGGATTGATGACCTTTTATTCTATGGGCAATGATCTATTACTATTATTATTTTATTGCTGAAATTATGTCAGACTTGGCCAATTGGCTCCTGTGTCACTTTTTAAAACCATTTTTATTGTATTTTTTCCATTACCATTTAACTTCCTTATATCCTGCTCCCTCCACAATCTCCACACTGTTGTCCATGCCCATGAACCCTTTTTCCTTTTTGCTCAATCCCTCCACCCTTTAACCTCCCCTCCAATAGTTGTCATCCTGTTCTCTATGAATCTGTCTGTATTTTTCTTGTTAGTTCAGTTTGTTCATTAGATCCTGTGTCATTTTGATGACCCCTGTCATTTTTTTTAGTATTTCCTACTTTTTGGCGCCATAACAAGATGGTCCAGGCTCATCTTTTACTTTTTTTTCTCTGTCCTGCAATCAGCCCTTTCTCCAAGAAGCCCTGATTCCTTTTATTGGAGAATGGTGTTTAGGAATTAGATCTGGATGCTAACATGGTCATTAAGCAGAACAATTGTAAGGCTTAATACAGGGTTCTCGGTTGTGGGCTGCTGCTTTTCATTCTTTCCTGCTTAGTTACTTCTTTATTACCACTTTACTTTTGCAGCATGTGAGGTGTCAGGATATAAGCTACTGTTCTAACAGCTACAGAGATATCAGTGTCTGTATTTATTTTTATTTACTATGTTTCCACAAATATTTATGGAATATTTACAATACTAACAATTCTTTTTTTTTTTTGGCCCTGAGCACCAAACTTTATTGCTACTACAGCTGAAAAGAAAACAGATTGTGGATACTGTAACTCTGATTGTATACTTGCATGTTTTGCTATGGACTATCTTTAATTTCTTATTAACTGGCCAATTTGCTCAAGCAACTGATCAATTTAGTGGAACAAAAATCAGCTTGGCTAGTGGTTTGGCATTTTTAGATGCTCTTCAAATGACACATTTTTCATTTTTTAAACAATTGTGCTATTGTATGGATACAACTTTAGTAGACATTCAGTTCCCCAGCTTGTAATGCATTTGCCAAGGTGGTTGAATCATATCAAATCTTAGCATACCTGAACTCTGGAACACCCATTCCCCTGAAGGATATTGGAGAGTTATATGTATAGTCAACAGTAATTTATAAACTCCAAGGCCAAATTTCCTGTTGCAAAAGCTAATCTGTTCTATTTTGGTAAAGAAAGTCTTTATTTCATTTTCTATGGTTTCTTCATCAAATTCACTCTATAGATCAAAGAGGACTGCAGTGAGGAAACTTTGGAACACAGTTCAATCATGTGGACTTAACCAACGATTCCCTACATGGATAATGCAGTTAGAGCAATCATATAAATTAAAATACCTAATTTTTCTTACCTAGAAGTCAAAGACTCTTCTATATTACATTTGATGCTTCCTGTAGCAAATGATAGATTTCAAAGGAAAAATCAAGATTTCAAGAGAGAAATGAGGAGGAATTTTATATATTCTTTAAAATAAAAATGCATTTTTGGTTCTTGTTACCAAGAACCAGTTTCCCAAAAGATGAGCATTTCCTGATATGATCAGACCTGAGTTGCTATTGTAAAAGTAGTTGCTGTTCAACAGACACTTCTCCAAGGAGGACATACAGAGGGCCCAGAGACATATGAAAGGATGCTCAGCATCACTAGCCATTGGAGAGATGCAAATTAAAACCACAATAAGAAACCACTTCACACCAGTCAGAGTGGCTATTGTTAATAAACCAACAAAGAATAAGTGCTGGAGAGGTTGTGGAGAAAAGGGAACCCTAGTGCACTGTTGGTGGGAATGCAGACTGGTGCAGCCACTGTGTAAAACAGTATGGAATTTCCTCAAAAAGCTAAAAATGAAACTGCCTTTTGACCCAGCAATTCTACTGCTGGGATCATACCGTAAGAATCCTGAAACACCAGTCCAAAAGAACCTATGCACCCCAATGTTTATAGCAGCACAATTTATAATAGCCCAATGCTGGAAACAGTCTAAGTGCCCATCAGTAAATAAGTGGATCAAAAAACTGTGGTACATTTACACAATGGAATACTACACAAAAGAAAGAAATAAGAAACTCCTACCCTTCATGGCAGCATGGATAACCTGGAGAGCATTGTGCTAAGTGAAAGAAGCCAGTGGTGAAAAACAAATATCATATGATCTCACCTTTAAATGGAACCTAATCAACAAAACAAGCAAACAAGCAAAATATAACCAGAGACATGGAAATAAAGAACAAACAGACAGTGAGCAGAGGGGAAGAGAGAGGGGGATAATAGGGAAAGAAGTGGGGAAGACAAATGAAGAAACATGCGTAGAGGACCCATGGGCATAGACAATGGGGTGGGGGTAGACTGTGGGAGTGGAAGGGGGGCCATGGGGGCAGGGGAGAGCCACAGGGGAAAATGTGGGACAACTGTAATTGAGCAACAACAAAAAAAGGAGTTGCTATTCAAAAGATACATCTGAATAGGATGTATATCTAATTTCTCAATGGCACCATCCTTTCAAAGCAAAGGACATCCCCAGCAGGTTTGGAAAGGACATCTACGATAGATATCTCTAATACTTCCTCTGAGTTTCAAACAATATTTCAGTAAGAGAGTGCTTATTATGAGGCATTTTTTCTCTTATAATTGTATTCTAAAAAATAAGGTCCTTTTCAAACCTTATCCTCTTGAGACACAATATAATACAATTTTGAAGCCACTTGGGAGCGTCATTTCTGCATCCAGAGCTCCTGATATAGAGAATGCCAACTTCTCTCAGCTGAGCACACAGAGTCTTGTCTTCCTGTTGGTTCTTGCTGCTGCAACTGATAGTTCTTAATTCTACTTCTTTGTCGATTACCCCTAAGGGCAGGTCCTGTTGCCATCATGAGAGCTGTGGGGCACAGGGAAACTCGTGACTAATGCACATCAGGCAACTTGGCAACAGAGTGTGTTATCCTTCATCATTTGTTAAAAATGTAACAGATAATCTGCTGTTCATCAAACACCTTCTCAGGACCCGCCCCACCCTCACTCTGATTCCACGTGTTGTTGCTGTTAATTGTCCCAGAGGGTTCAGAGGTGGCTCTATAAACCAGTTCTGACAACGCTTATATTTTCCTACTCTCTCGGGATTCTGTGCCCTTTATGATCTCCTAGCACCACTTTCACTTCTTCAATAAAGTGGTCATTTTCTGTATTAGAAACATGCCCATGTTCTACCCTATAGAGCTAGGCCGTCTGTTTAAAAAAATGCTTCAGGGAAAAGATTCAACCTGACACAAACCTTCTTTGATGGTGAAAGGAAGGGCACAGGGCACAGACTCACCCAGGGCCTTTGGATTTGAAGTACTTTCTGCCTGGAATGCTATTTCCTGAGATCTTTATATGGCTCTTCCCCTCTTACCATTTAGATCTCAGCTTAAATCTACTGTCCTCAGAGAGTCTTCCCTGACCCCACAGGCACTATCTCTTCCATTCCCCTGTTTTATTTCTGCACAACACTTGTCCTTATCTGGTATTATTTTGTTGGTTGATTTGTTTACTTGCCATCTGGGAGCTCCATGGGAGCCCCTTGAGAATGGGGACCTTTTCTGCTTGGGTCATAAGTGTGTCCTCAGGATTTAGAGCAGGAATGGTGAAATCTGTCTCCCAACTCTGCAATGCCTGTGTCAATTTGTGATGTTGACAAAATGCCATTGCCGCTAATAGGATACCAACAGGAGTCCACAATTTGGGGTACAGGTAAGGAGGAGAGACTTTGTTCAGTGCTGGGGTACAGGTAAGGAGGAGAGACTTTGTTCAGTGCAAACAGCTCAAAAGTGAAACAGAACAGCTGTGAGGTCACTTGGGCAAGAACGGAGAGGAGGCCTTGGTGTTTCACCTCCTGAATTGCTTTCCAACCAGGGAAACACAATCTCTGATGGAAAAGGAAGTGAGCTCTGCTGAGGTAGAGGTGAGGCTGATTTATAGAGAGAAGAGTGTCTGTGTCCACTCATTGGTTGGCCTATTTCTATGCAAAGAAGGACTCTAAATCCTCACAGTTTGATTGGTCCAAATAACACCATCCTGATTGGTCAAAATGAAGCTGCTTTGAGGGGTCAGTGAAGATGCAAATGCAGATGGGGAAAGTCTCAGTCCCATTGGTCAAATTTTGATCCCAGGAGCTCTCTTATAAGGAAGGGTTTACACAGATGGCAGGAGCACAGTGCAGGAGGCTTGGCAGTCTAGTCAGTCTATGGCTTTTCCTTGAAACACAGTGTGCTCTGTAAAAAATTATTGAAATACTCTGGTTGTGAATTTGAGCCTAATTAACCAGAGGAGTCCTTTTTTGGCAGATATATTCTTCTCAGGGTCAACTGTACATAGAGCTATCAACTTTACCTGGAAGAAACAAGACTGTGTGCCTCATTTACTGGTGTGCTGTGGTCTCAGGGATGTCACCGAATTGTAAATCCACATGTGCCTGTAGGTGTCTTTTTGAATTTCATTGTTATCATCACTCTCTTTGTAGGGAGTAGTAAAGATGAATTCTAGTGGCAAGTGAAGAGTCATCTGCTTCTTGCGTTCAAACCTCCTTCCCTTGCTGAACATTACACAAGTTAATCATTCAGTGTGCAGGCCAGTAAGCTGTCATCTGTGTGTGGAGTGTGCTTCACACTGGAAGTTATTTCCTAATGTGGGGTGCAGAGAACTTTGCTTTACTTTGACCATCTGGGTCTGGCTGCTGCTTCTGAGGGGCCTGGGAGGGTCTGTGCCACTGGCCACCTCACCAGGTGAGCCAGGACTGAGGCCTGCCCCCCCATATGTCTCCTAGTTTGTCTCTCCTCACCCCAATTAATATCACAAAAGGGCAATGTTTATGCAAAACTACATGCTGAGAAGCCTTTTGCTCCTAATTTAAACTATTAAAATGCCATTAAGGATTGCACAGCACAATTCAGCCCTGTTTTCCTTCATTATTTCTTGAATAACAACCATGTGGGAAGAAATGTGTTCTGTTTCTGTGCAAAAAACAGAGCCCATTTCCAGGATGGGTTCTGATGCCCTTTGGTGGAATTTGTATCCCCACATCCAGCCTCCTGTACCCAGAGATGGAATTAGCAGATACAATTTCTGTCAGCAAAAATAAGAGCAGCCAGTAAAAACATGCTAAGTCATTTATTTTAAACATTTGGCTGAATAAATCATGGTGGCCCCCACGCTGGAGGCAACCTTCACTTCAACCATGCAGCCTTTTGGATCCATGCTATTTCTGCCCAGTTTGCTTGTCCCTCTGGTACAGCATCAGCACTATTACACCATGGCAGATACTCATCAGAGGTGACAGCTGCTGCTCAGAGGCAAAGCTGGTTATCCCAACACCAGTTTGTATGTCCCGGGGAACTTTGCATGAACATACAGTCGACCCGCAGGGCTGGTTATTTTTGAAGGTTTGGTCCAATTTACATTTTTGGGAGATTAAAACGCAGGCAGTTTGATCTCAGCTTTGACCTTTCAAATTGCTACAAGTTAATCTTTAGCTAAAAGCATGGTGGGAGGGAATAATTATATTTTGTGAAAGAAGTCAGTTATGCGCACAGAGGGTGACCATAGTTATGTCGCTGTGTCTCTTAGACAACATTTTTGAGCTAGAAGTGGTGTGAACAAAGGAAGGCAGTATTTTTGTGCATTTTCATTGAACAACTGTGCTAGGTTCTGGAGGGCTGCTCGGCAAACAAGCCGCTGCGGGGGCTTCCCCTCACCCGGCCTTTTCTCCACGTGCGGATGGTGCGCCCCAGCAAACGCTGCCCATAGCGCCTGACAGGAGGCAGGGAAGCTCCTGCTTAGCAGCCGTGTGAGTCATTCAGGGAGCCAGTGTGCTTCCATCTGAGTCCACAGTCCCACCACAGTCCCTTTAGGCAATGTCTTGCTGACCTTTGAAGAAAGAGCCATTTTTTTGCCTCCCCTGCCTGGTGAACTCCCCACAGCTAAGCGGAAGGGGCTCCTCTGGGACTATGTACTTCCAGCTGGAAGAGAGAGAAATGACAGCTGATTTGCTCAGTGCCAGCACTGTGCTCAAAGCTTTGTCTCCGTGAGCTGGTCCAGCCCTCATGCTCACCCCTGAGGAATAAAGCAGGTAACCTGTTTTACTGGTCGGAGGAACTGAGGTTTTCACCAGGTGGGTGGCAGCTATGGGAGTTGAAGTCAGGGCAGGTGGTCTGACTCGAGCCCAGGCAGGCTCTAAGCCACCATGACGGTTGGCCTGTCATCTGAGGGGTCCAGACGCTCCTTTGGTCCCACTATTTGCCTGACTGAAGAAATGAACAGAATTTCTGGATATCTCTAAGCCCTGTGTCCAGAGAGATAGGTTCTACAGAGAGAGCCCAAGGATGTTTTCTCTCTGGGGATAAGATCCACCAAGTCTTCACATAATGAAATCTCATGAGCTGTGACTGTGAAGTAAGTCAGTGGTTTTCTAACACACACAAGTATAGCATCCAGAGTCAAAACTTGAGCTGGGACAGACTTATTCTGAAATTTGGAATAAGCCCACGCCCAGGACACCTTCTCCTTTGCTCCTCTTTGGCCTCTATACCCTGTCCTTGACAAGGAAGCTCCTTTTGGAAGTGGAGGAAAAGCACAGGGTTGAGTATCATAAGATGAGGGTTGAAACCTGGGCTTCACTGAGGGCAAAACAAATGACTTCAGGCAATCTACTGAAACTCCGAGTCTTCACTTCCTCCTTGGTAAATGGAAATAATTACAACCACATCTGCAGTGATGGGCCAGTATTTATTCTTTGCGGCAGGTGGGTTTAACGTTTGGAGTAGAGCTAAAAAACCTTTGCAGAAAGGAGCTGGGAAGTTGGTTTTCTCTCTAGGAGAAGCTGGGCATGTATGATAAGACTATGTGATGCTCCTCCTTTCCTCCAGGGACGTGTGAACTGGTACTGGCAATTTCAGAAATGGTTTCTTCTTGGCACAATTGTTGGAAGAAGTACAGCACCTTTTGTCACTGGGCTGGAAAAGGTCTGTTTGTTGAACTCTCTTGGGGACCGTATGATGCCTTATGGATGTTTACACCCTTTTAGACCATGGTTGAGTGTTTAACACTTTGTAAATTTCCCTTGTGTGGACCTTGTAGGTAGGCACTGAAATCATTCAAAAATGATAAAATCTGGTGAATGGCAACGCTGCTCCTTCCCTTGCTCCTTATGACACACCGTAGGCAATTTATTGGAACTCTCAAAGCCTCTGTTTTTCAACTCAAAAATGGAAAAGTGTTGCCTTCTTTATAGGATTGTTAAAGAATTAGAAGGAATGTATGAAAAACATTAAGCACAATGCTGGCATGAGTCAGATGCTCATTGAGTTATATCTGCCATTACCAAAATTCTTTGAGCGGAAAGGATAACCATTTTCACAATGGATTAAAATATGTTATTTCCAACACACTATGACTCTTTTAAACATTTAAGGACTCTAGTATAGTTTTAAATAAGTGTTTATTAGTGTATATTTTGTGCCCAGTTAACAAAGTCTTAATGGAGACCTGGGGTCACTTCAAGTGGTGGGGAAGTGAGGTTTGAGAAAGGAGGGAAAGATTAAGAAGTAAGGAGAACTGTAGAGATGATTGAGGTCCCCAGGGCTGCTGTGCTGGCAGCGGTAGACAGGCACTGCTACAACCCAGCGCATTGCATTGTGGCCGCTTCTACAATGTGGAGGCAGAAAGAGCAGAGGCCAACACGGGTCTGGGGCCACTATCTGCCTTTGAGTTCCATTCTGCCAGTTACTGTGCGACTTAACTTCTCTGAGCCTCAGTTTCCTCATCTGAAAAATGGGATGACAGCATTTACCTCATAGGCTGCTGTAAAGTTTAAGGGAATTAAGTTTAAGTCATTTAGAATATTACCTTGTAATATTCAATAAATGTCTGCCTAAAAATGATTGGATCAACATTTCCTGAACATCTTCTATATGCCAGATGTGCTTTGACAGAGGAGAAAGTATCAGCAGAATACTTGTCCCCACAGAGACTTTAGACATGTAAGCAATGCATGTATACTAGAAGCATCACGAAGAAAAATGAAAGAGAGCAGGGAAACATCAAATGTGTCAGGGAAGGTGGCCCAGACAGGCCTCTGGGAAAGTGACATTTGATATGAAAACTGTTAAAGACAGGGTGATCATGTGCTGGAGGTAGAGAAAAGACTATGCTTTGGGAGGGTTTCAGACCTGTGGTGCCTATCTGTGGTCAGGGACTGCCGGAGATATTATGCCGTGTGTGACATAACCCCTGAGTGCCAGCAGCAGCTGTCAGCGGGGCCATCCACGCAGAGTGGAGGTGCGTGGAGGAGGGAGGTTTCTGCAAGTAGCTATGGAGACCAGCCCAGTCCTCCCAGGAGAGCACTGGCTGTGTTCTGCAGGCACGGGCCAAGGAAGTGATGCCCCAGAGAGCGACTGCAACGGAGAGGACTCTGGTTCTTTGAGGCATTCCACAGCCTTCAATTCTTCCAGCCCTCTCAGCCTTCCCCACCCAACGTCACCCCGGAAGTCCAAGAGTGTTTCCCGGGAGAGCTGGGGGGCTGGGACCCAGGACCTGCTTCAGCACTCGGACCACGGACCAGAGCAGTTTCCTGTCTTCTGTCACTTTCTTTGAAAACATTTTTTGTTGAATTTATTGGGGTGACATTGATTAATAAAATTATATAGGTTTCAGGTATACAATTTTATAATACCCCATCTGTATATTGTATTTATTGTATGTTCACCAGCCAAAGTCAAGTCTCCTTCTGTCACCATTTATCCCCTCTTTACTCTCTTCTACCTCTTCTGCCCTCTTCATTCACTTTCCACTCTTCGCTCCACCTCTGCCTGAGAGCTGGCTGTAGGAGCGGCAATCCTGACAATGTGATTGGAAGGTTCACGTGATTAATACATACTTTCATTAAGCAACATTGAGGCTCTTAATGGAATTGGAAATTGGGTAATTATGGGAATAAATAATCACAAATGGTAGACTCCATGCAGCCGAGGAGAAAACAAAATCAGATACATTTCCGCACTTTAAGGAGGGCCCTTTGACCCTTCTCTCCACCAGGTAACTGCAACTCTGCTTAGACCCATTTTTATAGATATGAAAAACTGAGCTACTGATACAGGCTTGCCAGCATTGTGCGTGTGTGCATGCATATGAAATGCCAGTGTTCTCTTCACAGCCGTCGGAACTGAGCGGAGAGCAACACTTGTGGTGAACGATCAGACTTCACTGATTGTCTGGGCTGGGCTTATGGTCGTGCATGGTTACTAGCCCAACTTTCATGATGGCCCTGCCGGATGCCTATCCAGCGTACAGTCTCACTTTTAATAGAATGGGGATTCTGTTAGGAGTTGGCAACATGTCCAACTAAAAATGCATGCCTCTCCGAGGCCCCTTGCAGCTAGGGGGGCCCCTGTGACACCATTCCGGGCACTGTGTAGCATGCATCAAGGGGATTTTGGGGAAAGTGTTGGCTTTCTGGATCCAAATTCTTTCCCTTTCTGTTTCTTGCTTTTTTTCCTGCCTGGATTTAGACGTGGTGACTGAAGGTGCTGCAGCTATTTTGGAATCATAAGGAAATAAGCCCGAGGATGGAAGCCTAAAACAGAAGGCTCGTTGAACTGAAAGGAGAGGAGAGCCCTGATTCCTGACACCAGCGTTAAGTTTCTGAGCTAAACTGCTGACCCCAGACTGCTGCTTGCGTGAGACCAACAACTCCTTTATCTATTTAAATCCCTGATAGTCTGGTTTTTTGTTATTTGCAGCGGTACACATTTCTAACTGGTATAAATAGTTGCATAACGATGGGTTAGCCGACATAAATACATTTTTTCCTTTTGAAAATGGGCAATAGATTTCATATAAAAACAGTGCATATGGGTGGATAATGAAAACAATATATAGTCTAGTTCTCTGCAGGAGAATTGGCCTTCCTAGCTACTGCTTTGTCTTAAATTATGGCATGTGGCCTCCTATGTCTTTTGTTCCTTAAAAACATTTAAATTGAAGCAATCCTTTGTGAGGATGCTGCCAGGCCACTCGCACTTCCAGATCTGGCCTCTATTGAGCCTGATTTCTTGCCCCAGCTTCTTGTCTGTGTTTGCCACACAAATGCTGACCTTTCTGCTTTTGGAACTTCGGAGACAGTTCTTGCCCCTTCGTTTTGCCAGAAGTGATTTGACCTAAAGCCATTAGACTGGCCAAAGAGAGACCAGCCATAGTCCTATTTGCTTGCCTTGGCTCTTTAAAGAAAAAAAATGCAATAACTGATGCGGTCATACATCATTGTATCTTCTCACTGGAATGCCCTTGGGTTAGCTGCTGGTCCACTGGGTGAGAAAGAGGAATTCGGTTTGGGGCAGGGGGCTCCCGGTGCACAGTCACAGCTCCGAGTCTGGTGCACTTGGACCTCCCTGCCATGTGGCTTGGTAAGGAGGAGAGCCCTGGAAAGAGCGTATGCACATTCCTTCAGCCCTCGGTGAAGGGGATTGTGGTGGCCAAGATGTGACTAAGCCTTCAGACCCCTCTTTGCTTGTGTCCACATCTGGCCAGAGATTTCCCAGAGTAAAGAAATTCATGTGTTTCTTTTTCCATAGTGATGAGGGTAATGTGAAAGGAGCCTGGGGTCAACTGCAGAAGTGAGATGGTACTTATGAACTGCCCTTATACTTGTGAAATAACTGTTCTCCCAGTCCTTCCTTTTTCCCAAACCATAGAATTGAATCCTAAATCAATGAGTGCCAACATCACATACCTGCCAATGCCAAACATGGTAAAAAAGATGGAAATGAAGTGGGCCTCTCCAAAGACACTTTGCTCTCCGTGTGCTCTGAGTGGCTACCTGCTGCAGGGCGCTTGTCATCTCAATTCCTTGTTGTGCAAACGTCTCCAAGTTCATTTCCCCTTATCCCTTTGTCCTTGTGCTATTTATGGCATAAGGCTGAGGAGTGAGTTGCTGAGGTCCTTTTAAATATATGCTTCATAAGTTTTATGAATCTCTATTGAATTTGCTTTTTTGTTTCCTAGTCTAGTTGGAATAACTTCTTTCTGGAATGTAACTCCTTAGCCTTCTGAAGGCAAAGGACACCCCACCTCCTGATCCCCTAGCCCTCTCAGCCAGGCAGCCTGGACTTGGCCCAATCACCTGCTTCATTTCCTGATGCAATGGGGTACCTGCCACGGGTACATGGATTCTGCTGATTCACTTCCCCTGCCCCTCAGCTCAGGCGGTGCTGGTCCCAGGGACACTGCTACAGACTCCCTCTTCAGAGGAGCGACGCCTTGTCTCTGCAGCCTTCCTCCCACACGTGGTCTTTATAGTGCTAAGCCAATTTCAAGTGTTCAAAGATCAGAAGGAGATGAATTTGGTAGACCTAGACACATGGATAGGTCAGGGGGGCATCTGTTTAATAATCTGGCAAAATCTTCAGCCCACCCAAATATAGCTGACAGCCATCATAGCTGGTGTCTCAGCATCAGAGCACCCTTCTTATTCGAGACAAATCTCTCACTGTGGAGTCTTGGAAAAGATCAGGACCCAGGTGCCCATGATGACACCAAGGAGAGGGATAGATACTCTTCATTGTTTACTTTTTCCTTGTTCGGAAAAGAAGACACTTCAACTCCTGGAATTTTCCAGGAGTTGTGCGGAGATGCAGAGTCATGGGAGATAACTGTGTCAGGCAGAGTGGGTGGCACTGGTCCTGCTGGGACATCCAATACCTCCTGCTTGTATGAGAGCTTGTCTGTGTCCCTGGGATGCCCGGCTTCCCTCTTTCTGTCTGTTTTCCAAGCCTAGATCTTCAGTCTTCCAGTCAATACTGAGAGGGCCCTCATCGGTCTAATATATCCCTTTTGGTACAACCTACAATTCTAAGTGGCTCACAGGAAAAATGAAATCTTCTATGTCTCTCCTCACCACACAATCCACTAGAGCAAAATCAGGAGAAACTGGCATGGTGCTCTATAGTTTCAATAATCATTTTTACCCGAGATGGACACCAGCTCATTTCTAATGTGAGAGGGATATGATACAACTTACTCACCCCTATCATGATCCGAGTGAAGTCCAGGCTTGTTTACTTTATTGCATTTTAGGGATGTTCAGATTACCAATGTTTCACTATATAAGTAATATGTAAATGTGTGCTTCTTGTAAAATGTTCAGACATTGGAGGGATGTTCAGAGGAAAACACGACAGCCCCTCAACCACGTGCCCCCATCGCTCATCATCCCACTTCAAGTGGCAAGCACCGTGAGCCCTGCTTTGCATTTGTTCCATTCATACACTTTCAAAACACATCATTGGGACATACTACAGGTTTTTCTTTGTGACTTTTTTCACTTAACAATTTGTCTGGGAGATCTTTCCATAAAGGCCCAATATATTTTTAAATGAGTATGTAATATTCTGTATCAGACCTTTATTTAACTTTTCCCATTTAGGAGTTTCTAATTTTTCACTTACCTTTGTGTTTGTATGTTAATGTTTTTCTAAAATACACTTATCTAGAATTGAGGTTTTTTTCCCCTAGAATGGACTTCCAGGATCAAATATGATATTCATTTGTAGTTTTGACAGGTGCCATTTCACAGTTTCCAAAAAAGGCTTCATGAATTTTCAGTCCACCTACTAAAGCTAAATTTCAGCCTGGAGCTAAATTCTATAGCCCTTCATTGATTTTATAGGCACTTAATTCCTTTTCCACTTAACATTGTTAAGGTGGTTTTATTTCCTGCAACAGAACACTGCCTGATATACCATGCTATGATGACATAACTCCTTTGCTTAGAAAACTTCTGTGGCTACCAAGTACAGCCCAGACTAAAGCACTAGATGCTTTCCTCGAGTTCCACTCTGTTTGAGGACCAGCCACCCCTTCTCTTCCTCTGACATCCTGAAAGACTCAGCTTGCCTTTCGGGTTCTCTGAAACTGGGCTCCACGCCCAGTTAGCCAGTATGGTTCTACTGTTTCCTTATGTTCATTTTGTTCTCCAAACAGGTTTGCTTTTATCTGCAAGGTGGATAAAGCATCCTCCTGTCCTCAGGCCTTTGCTTCTTCCCGTCAGGCTGTGTTGCATCCCCAGCCTGTCCTTTCCTTACCTGTCCTCTCCACGCCCAGCACAGTCCCGCTGCTCTAGAAGACTGCCCCGGTGCCAGTGTCAGTCCTCCCCTGCGTGTGTCCCCCCCCACCCCATGTGTGGGCTGTGCTCCGGGACACACTGTCCCACCCTCCAAATGAATGCGGCGTGTGATCGTATCAGAGTGTAAAGCTGCTGTTTACAAGCGTATGTGTGTCCACCTCCTCTTAATCTAGATAAGTCCCTGATGTAAATGGTGCCACATCTTGTTTTCCTTTCGTATTCTAAAATGTTTAAAACAAGAGAAAAGAGAGAAGTGTATTTATTGAACCCTTACTTAGAAGAAAGTCATTTCTTTTTTTTTTAATATTTTATTTATTTATCTTTAGAGGGGAAGGGAAGGAGAGAGGAAGAGAAACATCAATGTATGGTTGCTTCTTGTGCATCCCCTGCTGGGAACTGGCCTGCAACCCAGGCATGTGCCCTGACTGGGAATCGAACCGCGATCATCTGGTTCGCAGGCCCGCGCTCAATCCACTGAGCTACACCAGCCAGGGCATGAAGAAAGTCATTTCTTAAGCAGGACCCCATTTGATATTCATGATGAGCCTGGAAAGATATTTCCACATTTCAGAGATATGCAATAGTTTTCCCTGACAGATTCCTGAACTTCAAATTCAGATCTACCCCAGCACCAGGATGCTTCCTAAATCCATTGCCTCCCTGATCACCTTGCAGGCCTGGATATCCCTGGGTGACAGAGATGGCCAGTTCCTACTATGGGGAATTAATTCAAGAAGAATGAAAACATGCCTTCTTTGCCTAGAAAAATGATCTCTCAGGACTCCCAAAATATGTGTGATTTTATTTTCTTTCAGATATTTAGCAAACTTTATATTTTGAGATAATTTTAGACTTATAGGAAAATTGTCAACATAGTCCAGTTTCCATATACCCTTTACTAAGCTTCCTTTAATCTTACAATCTTACATCAATATAGTATCATTATAAAAACTGAGGATTTAACATTGGCACCATGCTCTGCACTAAAATGCATACAGTATTAGGATTTGCTCCGTTGTGCTGGCCATGTCTTTTTTCTGTTCCAGAGGCCAGCCTGGCTTGCTCAATGGCACGCAGGCACGATGTGTCCTGGGGCTCCTCTGATCTGTGACAGTTCTTTAGTTCTTCTTGTTCCTCATGACTTCAGCAGTTTTGAAGAATACTGATCAGTTATTTTGTAGAATGTCCTCAGTTTGTGTTTGTCTGATATCTTCTCATGATTAGACTGGAGCAATGAATTTCAGGTGAATAGCACAAAGGTGATGTACCCTTCCCAGTGGCTCGTATCTGGGGTACATGATATCATAATAACATCACTGGTGATGTTAGCCTTGGCTAAGGTGATTTCTTTGCTCTGAAATGACCATTTTTACCTTTGAAATTAATAAGTATTTATTTTGGGGAAGATAGTTATGGAAATATCCTGTTTTCCCTTTGCTTTTCACTCACTGATTTTAGCATCTTCCAGTGGAGTGTGCCTTTGACAACATGACTGTGGTGTTCTAATAATGAGTTTATGCTTCTTTTGTCCCTTCCATATTTATTAATTGGAGTTCTGTAAGGAAGTGTTATCCCTTCTCTCCCATCTAGTGTTAATTCATTCATTCACTCAATCATTTCATCTTACTATGGGCTTAGGGATAGTTATCTTATAATTCAATACTCTTATTGTTTGTTTTGTTGCTCAAATTACTCCAGCTTTAGCCATTGGGAGTGCTTTTAAAGCTGGGTCTTTGTGCCTATTAATATGCCCTATTCCCCTCCCCCTCCTCCTTCTCCTTCTTGATCTTCCTCTTTTTCTTTAAATCACTCTTTACTTTGCACCATCGTGTGATGCTCCAAATTTGTTGTGTTTCCCTGCTCCAGCCCTGGAACGAACACTTCTCCAAGGAGCGCTAGTTTTGTTGGAGCATAGTATTAGAAACCAAGGTCAGGGCACTAGGTGTGCTCATTGCTGCCTTCCAGAGCCTCTCAGGAGACAGACTGCGAAGGGACACACATGTAGGTATACTAACTTATGCATGTATGCATTTCTATATTTCTTTCTATTTGTCTAGCTGTATTTATTCTGTGTGCAAATTTGTGCAAACTCATATTTTTGTATCTTTCTGTTTATCTGTCTGTATTTATCTAGCTGTTTATATGTTAAAATTAGCTGTAACACTTGACACTAAATCCAAAGCCATTACAAGAAAAGAACACCGGGACAATGGGGAGTGAAAGTAGGGAGTGTCAGTTTGGGATGATGGAAAGGTCTACAGATGGATGGTGCTGACGATTGTACAATAGTATGAGTGTTCTTAATACCACTCACTGAAGTGTATACTTAACAAGGGTTTAAGTGGTAATTTTCCTGTTATGTATTTTTACCACACACATATGAAAATAACCAGAAGTTCATAATGTCACCTCTCATTCCCATCAAGCACCACAGGATTTATTTTAGCCTCCCTGTTGCTTTATTTGTAACTTCTTCTTTCTGCAGCTGTAAGAAACTAGGTTCTCATGATCTAGTATATATATATGTGTGTGTGTGTGTGTGTGTGTGTGTGTGTGCATATCGGAATTTCTAGCACACTACACCTGTGAGAAACTAATTTACTACAGTACAGTGTTTAGGTACTTTTTTGTCTTTAGTCTTCTGGCTGCTGTTTTCCAAAATTACTTAGCTCAGTTCTCCTTTCCTCACCTTCTTCAGTGTGGTTATGTCATTCATTGGTAATATACTTGGATTCATTTGTCACAAGTGCTTGACAGACAATGAGACAATGCATGTGAAGTGCCTAATGCACTACCTGGCATGGAGCAGGGTCTTAAGGAATATGAGTTGAACCTGAATTTGTGGCAATGATTAGTGTCCATCAGCTTCATTACTCCATCCCTGTGACATGTCAAAAGAGCTTGCATCAGGTTTCAAGTGCCATTTTTGTGACTCAGAACTAAGGTAACTAACACGCAAAAGTCAATTCAGAAGTGCTGCCTTCATTAGCATCATGCTGTAGACAGCCGAGCTACTTCTCACAGGACAACCAATCTCTAGATTTAAGGAAGTAGCCTTGAAAGTTGTGAGTCATGCAAGGGGCAGAGGATTCCAGGGGTGTGAATCTGCCTAGAAACCTGACAAAATGGGACCCTACACCCTTATCTTGTCTTTTGAAACAGCCCCCATGTGTACACCCACCCCCTCCTTGTTGGAAACTCATGTCTTTATCCCTGCAGTAGAGGCTGAGGTTCACCAAAGTCGAGCGATGCCTCCCCTTGGCCAACTGGAGATTCGGTTAGGATTTTTTTGGTTGTAGGCCATAGGAAACAGCCCTAGCCAATTTAAGCAGAAAGGGAATGTGCTGGAGGATATGAGGCAGCTCTCATCTCAGAACTGAAGAGCAAACCAATGGTCACTGTTCCAGAACAACAGGGACCATAGTAGCTCTGGGAAACTTGGTAGCAGGGAACAAACATCATGGTGCCCAGGCCAAGGCCACCAGGATGAATCAATTCCAGAAACTTCTCTTTGTATCTCTTCACTTAAGACTCAGTTTCTGGGAGCCTTCCATTGGCGTAGCCTGGGTCACATACCCACCCCTGGATTGGAGGAAGGCAGAGCACATTGCACAGAAACCCACCAACAGAGAGAGGGTGACAAATGGCAAACAGCAGGTAGTCACTGTTCTCTGTGATGGATTCATCTTCCTTCCATCTATTGTGACCTCTACATTAATTTATCAGTAAGAAATAAAAAAATAGGCTTTTCTCCCCACGTTCCCTACATGTCTTCACTTTAAATCTTAAATAGTTCGCCCTCACTGCCCGCAGGTGTGAGTGAGATGATGACACACAGCAGGGCTCCGGGCCACCCTCCAGGGCAGTGGGAAGTGAAGGTCAGGGCAGGCCCCTCGAAGCCCTAGGAAGCTTTTGAGCAGTCCTTTACTGTGGGGTTTTGAAGCCCTGGGATTTTTCCAATTTTATATTTTGTGAAGTCCTCAAATAAAATCAAATTAAAGTTAAGTTGGGTGTGAAAATCAATTTAATACAATACCAAGCTTAAGAACCTACAAGTTTGGAATTGGAGAGACTGGAGTTAAAATCCTGATGTGGCCACTCACCAGCCATGTGCTTTTTGAGTTTTTTGACTCCTCTAGGGCTCAGTTTCCTCATCTGTAAAATGGGAAAGGGGAGGGTCTAGCAGTTTAAGCATAAGCAATGGCATCAGACACTTAGATTGATTCTCCATACTCAGTAGCTCTATGACCATGGAAAGTTATTTAGTATCTCAAAATTCTTTTCTTATCTGTAAAATGGGAAAGTAGTAGTGCCTCTCTTCCAAGGTTTGTCCTGAAATTAAATAAAATAATTTACATAAGTCACCAATGTTATTATTATCACAGAATTCTCTTGAGGGTTACATTTATGTGTTTGAGTTACATACATCCTGCAAAACTACTGTAAGCCCTTAATAAACAGTGGCCATTGCTGGCACTTGGCTTAATGGCTGTTGGGGAATTATCTGTGCTTCCTTTCATCTGTGTGGATAAGTGAGTTCCCGTGTATGTTTATATATTTTAAGCAAATTGCCTTGAATCTGATGAGAGACTTGCTGTTGCTGTTATTTTCTTCAGAGAACTCTAAAAGGTGACAAAGATCCAAGGACTTTAAAAACAGTGTTTATAAACTGATTTGCTTCAACACTCTAACTTCCTTCTGAGTAACTGAAACAGTGAGACTTGTCTCTGCTGGCGATGTTCTGTCTGAAGTGTATTCCGATCATTCTGGTGAGAAAAACAATAGGCAGTCCTTTTTCTGAAAAGTTTGAATTCTTTGTCCCCTGTTTCCTACAGTACCCTTGCTGGCGAAGACAGGTGTCAGGGTCCTGATGTGGGGTGTGGCCCACAAAGGTGCTTATGAAGCTGAGCTCCTCAATGGCCGCCGATTCGGGGGCAGTTCTTCTTGTACAAGCTAGATTTCTTATGTTCATCAGGAGTGCTACCATTTCGATTTTTAACCTCTTCTGCATTCTCAGACCCTGCCCTTCTGTCCTTATGACTTATCACCCTTGTTTCTCTAGCGGTTGCCTTGTCTCCTCCCTGGAGACTTCAAGCTAGGTCATGACCCTCTGTGACCTCTGGCTGACAGTGTCCTTAGGATAGAAATAATTTCATCAGCTTTCTCTAAAGAACAGGCCGTTTTGAAGAAATAATTGAACTTCTGGGCAACTGCATCACCCCCTGGGTGACCCAGGGATGTGGCTCCTCTGACTTCCAGGCAGCTCTGCCTACAAGGGTGCTGCTTCTTAGTTGCATTTCTTGGTGCCCTTTGGGCTTCCGGTGTGGTCCTCTGTGGCCTGCAGCTCAAATCATCATGGTGCCCAGGCCAAGGCCACCAGGATGAATCAGAGTTACCTTCTATCTTCTGGTGGGATTGGCCTTCATACTTTTTCAGAATGACTTCTCTGGGTCTCCTTGGGGCTTCCCCATCTGACACTCGATTCAGTCTTCAGCTGTTGCAATTTCTCTGTGTGTAGTAGCACATATACATTTCATATTTATGATAAACCTACAGCTTCTGGAGACTTAACTATTTTCAAAAGGGATTTAACTATCACTTTTGAACTCTCCTTTTACTTGATTATCCATCTTTCATTTCTTTAATTTTGAGCTCTACATAGCAGAATTTTACCACTAAAATTCTCATTTGTTTCTGGGGGGAAAGTGAGGCAGGGTCTAGAGACCTAACATAACAGTCAAAGAGCCTTGAATGAGGTATGAGAAACACTGGTTCCACTGTTTAACAGGACACTATTTTTCCACTGAGAGAAAGTATTTATTGAGCACTTACTACATACTCAGCATTGTGCTTGGTGATATGGAAAACGTAATCATACTTAAAACCCAACTTCTGCTTACTTCCAAACAATGTTGGTGGACAGAGAAGAACAGGTTTTGGGAATTTATATACGTGTAAATTGGAAAGCAATGCACATCAGTATAACAATGAATTTTGTTTAGAAAAGCGAGAGAGGAGATTACAATTGTTGGGGAAGCCTTTCTGGGGGAAGTGGGCTTTGATTGAGTCTTTGAAGGAGGGAGGCTGTGCCTGGTGATGTCTAAAGCATTGCCTTACAGACGGGTAGACCTGGGTGTGACTCACACACCTCATCTCGGAGGTTGTGTGGAATGGGGTGAATCATCTTGTCTTTTGGAGCTTCAGTTTCCTTATCTGCAAAACAGAGAAAATACATCACAGGGTTGTGAAGATTAAATATGACAACATGGTAACTGACTGAGGTGCCAAATTATTTCAATAGGAGAGAAGAAAAGATTTTCAACGAATGGTGCTGGAACAACTGGACATCTGTATGGGGGGCATGATCCTCGCTCCATGTAGAGTAGTTTATCTGAGATGGATTATAGAAATGATATATAAAATCAGAGATTCATATTCTTTAAAAAGCATAGGAGAATATCTTTGTCACCTTAGGTAGGCAAAGACTTTTTTGTTAAGACATGGAAAGCACTAATTATAGATGATAAACTGATAAATCAGACTTCATCAAGATTAGAAATTTCTGCTCATCAAAAGATACTGTTAAAACATAAAAATGCAAGACAGATACTAGGAAAAAATATTTTTAACACATAGATCTGATAAAGAACTTGAATCTAGAAAATACCATGGCTCTTACAACTCAACAGTAAGAAGACAAACAACCTAGTAAAAACATGGATACAAGATTTGAACAGAGAACTCACAAAAGGAGATATATGAATAATCAATAAATACATGGAAAGATATTCAATATCTTTATTCACCAGGAACAGGCAAATTTAAACTACAATGAGATGCTACTGGGTACCCATTAAAATGACTCAAATTAAAACAACTGATAACAATTAGAACACTCACACACTGCTTGGTAGGGATTACATGGTGCAACCATGGAGATGATTTGCCAATTTCTTACAAAGTTAAAAGTCCATCTACCCTGTTACTCAGCATTAAATTTATAGATATTTATACAAGGGTTGTTCAAACATATGCCACCAAAAGACTTGCACAAAGATGTTTATAACAGTCTCCTTCATAATAGTCAGAAACAAGAAACAACCTACCTGTTCATCAACACATGAAGAGAAGCAAATTATGGTATATCCATGAGTGAATACTACTCAATAATAAAGACAAATTACTAACAGTGGGGGAACCCTATGCTGAGCAAAAGAGAACATTCATATGCTGAATTCTAGGACACACAGAATGAATCTATAGTGATAGAAAAGAACAAGGGTTGTCTTTATGGGATGAAACTGACTGAAAAATGGGACAAAGGAATGCTGTGGCGTGATGGACATGATCTCCATCTTGCTGAACTGATCATTACCCAAGAGTCTATAACCGTCCAAACTTACGGAGCTGTGGGTATTACAGCAATCTCAGGGGCTGTAGCTTTGATCTCCTGCTCATTCAGCCATCTCCTTTGCCCAGCAGGGTCCTCACCTACAATGGTGCACCTGAATTCTTAACTCACAGATACTCTCTCTCTCCTCACCCCTTCCTTTCTTCTCTCTCTTTCTTTCACAAACACACACACACACACTCACTCACTCACTGTCCTTCCTTCCATTTTTTTTATCATCTTTACTCCAACTCATCCAAAGTTAGCTTAAGGTGGCTTGTAAAAATACATATCAGCCACTGGATAAAATGGTGCAGAAAATAAATGTAAATTCAAAGTCACAAAGAAACAGGCACATGGGTCCTGAGCCCTGAGGCTAGAGGCTTAGCTCCCAGCTTCTTAGTCACAGCAACAAAAAGGGCAATAGGATTACTTACTAAAGAGCCCTCAGAGCAGATTTTCTTTATCACAAAGCAGTGTCCTCAGCGGCTATCTGTTATTCATGGCTGCAGGCTTCCCAATTTGTTTGCCTGAGTGGTGGAGTACTGGTGAGGGGAGGGGGACTGATGATTTTTTTGCTTTTGGTTCAGTTTTCCTGGCAGGGAGACAGTTTCCTTCTGGAAGTGGGCGGTACTGGGGCTCTCCCTGCAGTGGAAACGCATAATTTGTATTCTGGGTCTCTCTTGTCACCCTCCTGTGATCAGCCTGCTGCACGCTTAGTTCATCCTCACGTTATTTTTCTTCAATCTCAGTTTTGATGTTGACACCTTCCCGTGAATTGTATTTGGCAAGACAAGCTTGTTGCCGACTGGCCCGTCCCAGCAGACATCTCTTTCATTTGTCTGGGCGGCTTTCCTTTGATTATGGTGGGCTTACTTTTTCCTTCCCCTTCTCAGTGTTGTTTTAGATTTTTGAAACCTTCTCTTAGTGTTTCAGTTGGAGCTATGAAGTGCAGGCATTTTCTAGGTGAAAAGCCCTCTCCCATCGACTCTTTTAAGAACCACCAAAGGATTTCACTCACATGTGGAATCTAATGAACAGACTGAACGAACATGCAAAACAGAGACAGACTCATAGATGGAGAACAGATGGCAACTACTTGTTGTGGGGAGGCTAGAGGGTGGAGGGATTGAGCAAAAAGGAAAAAGGACTCATGGGCATGGACAGCAGTGTGGTGATTGCTGGAGGGAGGGGATATAGGGGGACAAAATAGTAATGAAAAAATATGATAAAGTTTATATTTTAAAAAATGAGCTTCCTAAATGCAGGCAGTCACTAGTCTTGCAAAAATGACAGCTCCTTCTTCCTCCTCTCTGAAAGAGTTACTTTTCTTAAGAATCTGCCAGTTGGTAGCCGGAAGTGAGATTTTCAGACTGAGCACTGGAATTAAATCTTACCTCTCAGGAATGGGGAGCTTGCTATATAGTGTCAAGTACACCAGGCTGGGTGTGGGGAGATACAGATTCCAGGTTAACTTCTGGAAGTAAACTGCTGTGCGATATTAGACCAGAAACATACCTTTCCCAGGCCTGCTTCCCTCATGGTGCTATGGAAGAACTAATCTCAGAAGGGTGTTGTGAAGGTCAAACAAGATGCAGTAGTGCTCCTGATTCATGATTTTACTTCCCAAGGTTCTCTTATCAGTGATTGACCTTAGTCAGAAAACATCAAATGGAAAATTCCAGAAGTAAACAGTCCATAGGTTTTAAGTTGAGCACTGTCCTGAGTAGCACGATGAAATCTTGTGACATCATGCTCCATTCTGCCTGGGATGTGAATCATTCCTTTGCTCAGAATTTCCACACTGTATAGACTTCCCTCCCGGTAGTCACTTAGTAGACATCTGGGTTACCAGATCAACTGTTCCCATATCCTGGTGCTTCTGTTTAAGTCACCCTTATTTTACTTCATAAGGGCTCCAAAGCACAAGGGTAGTGATGCCGGCAATTCGGATGTGCCAAAGAGAAGCCCTAAAGAGCTTTCTGTAAGGGACAAGGTATGGATGCCTAGCAAAGAACAATATGTACAGGGTTCACAACTATCCACAGTTTTAGGCATCCACTGGAGGGTCTTTGAACATATCCCCAAAGATTAGGGGGCTACTGTATAGCAGTTGAAGGTGCTTTGAAAATCGAAGAGTTTTAAATTCTAAGTCTGTAAGGGAGAGGAAAAGAAGGAAATATATTTTTACTGGGATTGAGTTCACAGGTGGTAGCAGCACATTGATAGTTATTTCCTGTCCTGAGGAGTTTTAGACAGAGTTCGAAGGATGTCTGTAAAATGTAAAACATTGACTCTTGAAACCCATCTGAAGTCTTTTTCTTTTCTGAAGATTTTGAGACCAGACTTATTTATTTAATCTTTCCTTTTCTAAATACTTAGCTTCTTCTTCCCAACACTGATATCCAGGCATTACAAAAATATCTCTTACCTCCCTTGACTGCTGGAATGTTTCAATGATGAGGGTTTTAGAATTCATGTTTCTCTTTTTGTTTGATTGCCGGCAGCCCCGTTGCTACTACACCTATTGCTTAGTCTAAACAATTATGATACCTAAGGTGCTTGGAGAATATTCTCTCTCTTTTTTCAATCCTTACCCGAGGATATGTTTTTACTGATTTTAGAGAGAGAGAGGAAGAGAGAGAGAAAAACATGGGTGTGAGAGAGACATTGATCAGTTGCCTCCTGCATGTGCCCCAACTGTGGATCAACCCACATCCTAGGTGGGTGCCCCGAGTAGGGATTGAACCTGCAACCTTTGGCTGTACAGGATGACACTCTAACCAACTGAGCCACCTGGCCAGGGCTTGAAGCATTTTCTTCTGCTTCTTCTTTTTCTTATCTGATATTCCATATAATTTTTCTTTTGCATTTGTATAACTTTATTGAATATGTCCCTTTTGGAAGTATAAGTCATTTATATAAAGTAATTTGGAAGTGTAAATAATTAACACATCACAATGCATGATTAAAGTGTCCCACAAGAAAAATGCATCCTGAGTTCTAATTCAGCATCTCTCCTCCTGTCTCCGTGGTTTGAATTCTAAAGCAGCTATAGGAGTCGATGACTCCCGCTGAAAAAACAGTGTCAGGTGAGAGCACCAGACACTAGAGAATTCTTCAGGTGTGTAGACAAGGACAAGCTTTGGGCTGGTTCTTTCCCAGCAGCTCTGACTGGTTGACTCCAGCTGCTATCCTGGTCTCCATTTGCAGATACATGGATAATCAATGCCTGGAACCCAGACCAGTATGTCTTAAACTTTAACCTGCTTATGAACTACCTGGAGATCTTGTTAAAATGCAGTTTGGTAGTTATTTATGGGGTGGGGCCCATGAGCCTACATTTCTACAATGTTCCTGGGTGACACGGATGCCGACACTGCTGTTCTGTGAACCATGCTTCGAGTAGCAAGGACTTAGAAATCATTCAACACAATCTGCTGAGTAGATGAATTTGACTTTGTCAAGAGTTATACTTCCTTTTTTTTTAAAGCATTTTTATTGAGTATGTTATTGCAGTTTTCCCAATTTTTCCCCTTTATCCCCCCTCTGCCCTGCCACGCCCAACCCTGAGCATTCCACTTTCTCTTAGTTCATGTCTGTGGGTTGTACATATAAATTCTTTGGATCCTCTGTTTCCTATACCATTTGTATCTCTCCCCATCCATTTCATGCCTACTAATTATGCTTCTTCTTCCCTGTACCTTTCCCCCCACTCCTCCCTGCCCACTCCCCACTGAATTCCCTCCATGTGATGTTCATTTCTCTGATTCTGCTTCTGTTCAAGTTGCTTGCTAAGTTTTTGTTTTCATTGTTTTTGTTTTTTTTTTAGGTTCATTTGTTGATAGTTGTGAGTTTGTTGTTATTTTATTGTTCATATTTTTTATCTTCTTTTTCTTAGATAAGTCCCCTTAACATTCCATATAATAATGGCTTGGTGATGATGAACTCCTTTAACTTGACCTTATCTGGGAAGCACTTTATCTGCCCCTCCACTCTAAATAATAGCTTTGCTGGGTAGAATAATCTTGGATGTACGTCCTTGCCTTTCATGACTTCAGATACTTCTTTCCAGTCCCTTCTTGCCTTCAAGGTTTCTTTTAAGAAATCAGCTGATAGCCTTATGGGAAATCCTTGGTAGGTAACTCTCTCCTTTCCTCTTGCTGCTTTTAGGATTCTCTCTTTATCTTTAATCTTGGGTAACTTAATGATGATGTGACTTTGTGTGTGCTTCCTTGGGTTCCACTTCTTTGGGACTCTCTGGGCTTCCTGGACTTCCTAGATGTCTATTTCCTTCGCTAGATTGAGGAAGTTCTCCTTCACTATTTGTTCAAATAAGTTTTTAATTTCTTGCTATTGTTCTTCTCCTTCTGGCACCCCTATAGTTTGGATATTGGAATATTTCAGGTTGTCCCAGAGGTTTGTAAGACTCTCTTCACTGTTTTGAATTCTTGTTTCTTCATTCCGTCCTGGTTGGATGTTTATTTATTTATTTTTGTTCCAAATCATTGCTTTGAGTCCTGGTTTCCTTCCAGTCACTGTTGGTTCCCTGCATATTTTGCTTGACTTCATTTTGGGTATCTTTCCTTCGCTTTTATTTTTTGACCAAGTTCAATCAGATCTGTGAGCGTTTTGATTACCAGGGCTTTAAATTCCCCATCAGATAAGTTGGTGATCTCCTCCGTTCTCTTTCTGAGGCTTTGGTCTGTTCTTTCGTTTGGGCCCTATTTCTTTGTCTTGGCACACCTGGTAAATTGTAAGGGGGTAGGGCCTTAGGTATTACCCCCAAGCAGGGGAACCCTCTTTACTGCCCTGCCTGTGGGGGAGGGGCCAGGGAGGGAAGAGGGCAGCTCGCCTGCTTGTTTCTAGTGCACTTTCCAATGGCGCTCATGTGAGACTGGGAGTTTCTCCCACCTTGGCAACCTCTGTAGTCCGCAGTCAGCTCTGAGTCTCAGTTTCCCCGTCAGCCAGCCCTGCCCACGCAGCTCGCTGAGCTCAGCAGACAGCCCCGCCTGCCTGGTCTGCCACCTGTCCTCTGTTTTTCTGAGCTGGCCCATGCAGTCAGCCGCCTTACTGGTCTGGTTGTTCTGGTTGATTTTTTTCTTTTTGAAGAAAAATCTGGTTGATATTTTCTTCAAACTCCATGCGGTTTGATTTTTCTGGAGCTTCTGGTTGTTTGTTGATTTTAGATTGGTTGTTATCTTCCTCTTGGTTGTGTGAGGAAGTGTAGGGTTTCTACCTGTGGCTCCATCTTGGCCAGAACTCTCAAGAGACATACTTCCTAATTTCAGAATTGATTGTATCATGAGACCCCCTTCTCTTAAAAATCCTTGTTCTTTATAGTCCCTACTTTCCGTCAACTGAGGATCATGTACTAGAGATTTCTCTCATCTTCCTCTTGATGATCGTTCTCCTTTTTTTCCTTCCTCCCCCATATCACACATTCTTAAAGAGAAAATGCTGTGAGTTGTAGTGTTATTGGATAAGAGCCCAGTCTTTCTAGCCTTAGAGGTGGACTTGCTTATACCTACCCCCTGGGGTCCTGCAGGGCCTTGCACTAGTGGGTGCTTCTTAGATATTTGTTGACTATTGATTGGCCTGTGATTCAAAATACTTTTTGCTGACTGAGAAGAAACTAGGAAATTGACAAGAACTGCTGCCCTTTGTCAGCCTGTTCCTGCTCACACAAGCAGAGGCTAGCACCCTGCACTGTTTGAATAAATGGCTGTGAAGACTGAGGCCCTCGTCTCCAAGAGACCAAAGGGTGGAGACTGGTATGGGTGTTCCAGCACTGGCTCAGGCTTTCGGCAGTTCCTCTAATGTTGGTTTACCATACATTTAGACCACAGATGCCAAAGGTATTCACACCTGGTGGCTGGAAAATGCCACAAAGTGTGCATGTGCAAAGCCATCCGTACCTCCTCCACATCACATGCTTTTGGCCATGGCTCCTTTCCACTCACTTCATCTCCATTACTTCCTTTCCTGCCTCAATCAGGGTTGCAATTTACAATTAGCCAGGGTTTCTTACCTGCCCACATGATATGTGATTCAGTAATACAAAGTAATACTTAACACTGACATTTTAGAACTAATAACCTACAAAAATGAACCTCTCTCTGTTGAGCTCTTCACCTTGGCATAAGATTATCATCGTTCCAGTAATGGAAGTGATCTGTTTATGTTGCAAAACATCAGTGGTGAGGTGTGCAAAACAAACTTGTTATTAGTCATGCTTCAAGTATACAAATTTGTTAATATTTAAAGAATACATTAGAGTATACTCAGGAGTTTCTGTATAATTTCATTCTTATTGATTTGCATTTGATATGATTTCATGAGTGAGTGGAAGAGAAAGGTTTTGTTACAATTAGTGAATGGTAACCTGCATATACATTAGAGGTTGGATGGCACTTCTGCTGTCTTAAAAAATTCAGCTAAAGCTCCAAAGCCAATAATGATTGGACGGTAAATTCCTGGGAAGTTGCTGCTAGATATGAACTTACAGCACTTACCCAGAGATGGCCTGACCAAAGAAACCTACATAAAGAGAAGATTAGAAATTCAAGGGACATTATCAAGGAAATGAATCACGTGCCCTGAGGAGAGGGTTTTGGCTCTTCCTTCCAAGTCTGGAGTTGTTACTATAGAGAGTTAGCTAGATATTAATAAAGAAAACAAAGGGAATTAGACATTGTGGTTAAGAAATGTGAGAGCATAAGCCTGCTTGGTTAGCCAGGAAACTATAGCATTGACAGACTCATTCTAACAGTTTAGGGTGCTGCCCCCAAGGAGACTTAATCCTAGAAGCACTGTCCACCCTCTGGTACCCGATTGTTGAGGGGTGCAGGAGGAAGAGCCTGACTATAGAAGACTATCAGTCTAACAAAGGGGTGGTCCCACCATAAGCCCACAAAACTTTGAAAAGATGACTGGTTATTTTGATAAAGCTCCTGATTAAAACCCCAGGGGAATAAAGAAGCCCTAGCCCCCCTCTTGCTCAGTGACCCACACTTCCCCTGTTCCTCTGTGCACTCTCTCCGTCGCCTGGGAACGCACACAACCATGTGGGTCTAGCAGCCATGTGGGCCCACAGTGCACCTCTTAGGTTCCAATAAAGTAGACTCTAATATGACACAGGAACTCTAGAAACTGTCTTTTGTATTGGCCTTGCTGAAGACATGGTTGGACTTTTTCCATGGTGGGGCACGTGGAAATGGGACATTGGAAACTCAAGGGCAGATTTCCACCTGAATAAACCTTGCCACACCACAGTCTACCCTGTGTGGGTCCTTGCAATGCTTTTCTCATGATTCCATGGAAGAGCCTGATTTCCACTACCAACAGGGTGGGGCCTCCCTCAGGGCCCTACCCTAGATCATAAAAATACCAATTAGGTGGTTTGTAGGTTCACTTTGCACCATTCTGATTGACCTTAAACCTGCCTTGGAAGAGAGCTGGGTGGAGGTCGAGAAGGTATGAAAGGGCAGTGCAAGTACAGACCATTGTTTACTCCCATGCAGGTCAGGGCTGAGCTGGAGGTGAGGGGGCTCAGGTTGTTGATGGAGAGGAAGCCAAGCATTGAATTACATGGGATTGTTTGAGAGTGAGTCTTGATCAAAATGAGGCTTGTTCTTAGAACTGCCAGTTTGGGATCTGTCAAGCATGGCCAAGAAGTAAAGAAAGGAGAGCTGACGGGCAGGTCTGAAGGCAGTGGCTGGAGATAAACAAAGCTGTTTCCTGTTTGAACTCTGTTTGATTCAGATCATTCAATGAGTTGGTTTCTTTTTATTTTTTTTTCAGGTTCTCTTATTTCTTCCCTTTACTTTTTATTTTTATTTTTTATTGTTGTTTAGTTACAGTTGTCCAAGCTGGTCTCTTAAGTAAGGCTGAGTGCACCCATGGGAGTATGTTCTATCAGGGGTTGCCATCGTTACTGGGTGTCTCAGGGGAAAAAGGGTAGGGAGCTTTTGGACTATATTTTTTAAAAAGTCCCATCCTCCAAAAATACTATCCTGTTGCTCAAGGAGTGGCCTGAGTAGTTGGAGGTCCCTGTCCTAAAATATGTCCCTTATAGATATTTCCTGATTTGAAACTTATTTCTTTGGATTAGCAAACACTTTTGTTTTGTCCTGAGGAAATAAATATTTCCAGGAGGACAGCACTTATGATGATATTGACCAGTGACCTTGGGAGATTATCTGATGGAATCAAGTTGCTGTTCTTGCTCAGGAGCCTTCAGTGGCTCCCCAGTGTCTGTGATTCAGTCTGAGCAATTCAGGCTGGAACAGAAACTGCTCCCAGATTAGTCCTCTGGTCTGGACTGTTCCTAATCTCTCCCGTTCTATCCATGTTGATGTCGTAGTTCTTCTGGATTCCACACACCCTCTTGAAAAAGCTGCTCGCTTTTCCTACCTATTCCCATCATGTCTTTCTTCACTCACTACCTTAAAAATCTACCTCCTGGGCTGCGTTCAGATGCCACCGCCTGCTTAAAGCCTTCCTCGAGTCTCCTAATTGATTTCTCTCATCCTTAGTGATTCTTAAAGCAGAGAGCAGCCCTTACTTGGATAAGATGACATTATACAACAGGAGTTAGAGAAAGAGAAGTAAAGTTTCAGAAAAATTGCAGTTCATGAAGATTTAGTGAATAGTCGCTGGGGCTTCCTTTAAGAGTATATTATCAGCACTGCTCACCCCGCCCCCTTTTATAGTTCTAAGGTCTACCCTTTCCTCTTACATTGAGTCTGATGAGATCTCCTCTCCTGAGTGTCATCTGGGTCCCCTTCCTCTCTGACCACAGGACAGTTCTCAGAGGGGTTCCCACATAAATTGTGGGAATTTCAAAAACAGGCTGATGACCACCTTCTTCCTTCTCTGAAGATGTTAGTAAACTAGAAAGCTTTCTAAAAATTCCTGTATCTATAGACCTTTGTCTGTATACACATAATTCTAGTGCACAGCACTGCCAGTCAGCCTCAGAATTTTCTATTTTCTACCCCTATGGACTGCGTGCTTCTTGGCAATTTCTTCATTGGATATACACATTCTATTGCTCCATGTAGAGTACTTTGTACTTTGCAGGTGCTTAATAAAAGTTTGGTGAATGATGACCCATGAGACAATCAATATGTAGGGGAGAAAACTTCAGAGAAAAGCTAAATGCAAGTGACAATATAGCTGTTGGGAGAGGTGTGGCGTGAGGGGCTCTGTGTACCAGCTGCCCTTTTGCCTGAGACTGGCCTGGAATCAGGCTGACATACCTGTTCACACAGGGCTATAGACATCAACCTGAAAGAAGCTTTATGCCCTTCTCCTTGCTTCATCTCTTCATGCATGTTCGCACCAGGGGCAGGCAGTCAGCACAAATGTAGGCTTGGGAGTAAGGGGAGTTGTAATTTTGACCACTCACTCCAATGTGTGAGGAAGAGGGTTTGCATTTTTAATGGATTCAGTAGTGTCTAAATAGTAGGTTAGCGATACTATATCCTTCATTGACCGGTTGGCAAAATTTAATGCGTATGTTAGACCCAGTTCAAGGACAGTGTGAGAGATGCTCTCTTTCCAGGGTTAAATCCTCCCTCCCCTGTGGAGCCTTTCTGATTCATATAGTCTACGCACATCACTCCTTTATGAGAGATCATACAACATTTCATACTGTACAAGCTCTTGATTATGTCTTACTATTTTAAGTTAGTTTCTTTAATAGCTTCTGTCTTTCATTTGCTTCAAAGCTCATATCTTCCATTGCATCCTTGCTTCTTGTCACATGAAGCCATCTTGAACACATAAAAAGAACTGAGCAATTATTAATTATTTTATCCTTTAATTAAACCCAGTATGGGGTAGATACTACAGGTTTTTAGGGGTGTGGGAAAGTAATTTGGGGAAATCATCTCTAAAGATCAAATGTACAAATATTAACTGAGTTTGCCTCTCACTTATTCTCAGGGGATTTGAAGCAGATCCACAAGACTTTTCAAGAAATAAACCACAAGTAGCTGAAAAACACAAAAGTTCAAATCACATCCGGTGTAACCCTGTGAGAGAATTTCTGTAGCAGATGAAAGCTGTCATTCTGGACCTGAACTTCAGTATTCTGCGATAATGTGTGGGCTGCAAAAATGCTTCTAATCTCACTGACAAAGTTACATTCTTATCCATAAATCATAACTGAAATTAGAGGAACTAACTGATTGATAGTGAAAAATGTCCCCAGTGACAGTATATGTATGTATATTTAAATCAAAGTAATTGGTTAATATTATGGAAACTTTACCTCAGTTATGAGTGGCATTTTTCTTAATTTCATGTGCATTATTATACAAACATGGCACAGACCTAGCTTTTAAACTTACTCCCCTACCCCCACCTCTGGCATTATTCATACAGAAGCTTTCAACCAGAGACTTGGAAAGCACTTTTAACTACAGCTCATATCATTAGTGTTTCCGCCATCTAAGCAGAGAACTTTGGGATGCAGCTTATAAAAAGCTGAAGAAAACATAAAATGTGAAGAGTCATAGATCTGTTTCTTAAATATTTTTTCTGTGTAATGAACATCTTAATGATTGATTTTTTCCAGTTACTGTATTTTCACATATCTGAGACTGAGAAACCCAAGAGTGTTTGTTAGGATCATCTCTGTATCCTGAGATGTGAACTTGGAACCACGGATCTTTCCTCAGCTTTTTTCTGCCCGGCTCCCCTCTGGGCCCACACAGCTTGTTGTCAGTTCCTCATCTTGCTTCTGATCTCCAGACTGGACTTTCTAGCTCCCAGATGAATATTTTAGAAAAGGCCTATGGATTATCTAATTCAACAAGCTAAGAAAGTCCTCGTGATATTGTTACTAAGAAATATATGCATTAACAGCATTGACATTCTATATATACCCGAGTCAACTTTGACTTCCACAGTATGTCTCCTATAGGCAGTGGTAGCCAAGTCCTGTTGATTCGGACTTCAGAGTGTCTAGAGAATATTCTTCCATGTTTCCATTTCTATTTGCACGGTCCTAGTTCAGGTCACACCATTTTTTTGCTTGACTGAGTCATGGCAATAAATAATTGTCTAGTTGTTTTCATGGGCTGACATTGGTTCCCTCTGAAAAGCATCTTCTATGTGGCCCCCAGGGTGTGCTTGCTAAAGAATGACATGGATGAGGCTTGTTTTCTGCTAAAAATCCTGTGGTGGGTCCTCACTATTTAGTGAATCTGTTTCTAACTTAACTCCTTAGCTTCATTTTTTGCAGCTCCCTCCCACCTCCCCACACTGAACATACTGAGCACACTGAGATTGCTCAACAAGATACCCACTTTCACCACCTGTGTCTTTGCTCCAGTCTGTTTCAACCCTAGAGTCTTCAGCAAGACAAAATGTAAATGTCTTACAACTTCCTTGGCCCCAAGCATCATTCTTCCTTTAAGGTTTAAAAACAAGTCCTCTTGGCAGGCTTTATGAAGATGTTGTTTATGTTTCTGCCTCTTTTATGTATCAGACTCTCTTAGAGAGCAGGCACTGTGTCATTTTCTCTCTCTTTTAAAAATATTTGACTTAGTGATAACTATATATTAAGCACTCAATAAAATCTTCTTGTCGAATGAATGAATAAATGGTTTCTTCCCTTGTAAATCTTTATCTGATGCTCTGAAGCAAACATATTTTCTTCATTAGGTGACTATAGTGTTTTGTATACAGTTCCAAGTTTTTTCTCTTCGCCTATGGTTTTCAACAGTTTTCTATGATGTGTGTTGGCATGTTTTTCTTTTCTTTCTATTTATCTTGCTTGGGCCTGGAAAGACTTCTTGAATCTGTGGCTTGATGTCTTTGTAAAATTCATGGTCATTATTTCTTCAACTATTATTCAGTCCCTTTCTTTTCCTCCTCCTCTTTGGGACTCTAATTCCATATATTGAGAATTCAATAAATAGACTTAATAGATGATTAACACAGCTGGAAAGAGGACTAGTAATCTGGAAGACAGGACAGTCAAAATGATCCAGAGCGAAGTACAGAGGAGAAGATGGAAAATACCACGAAAGACATGTGGGGCCCAGTAGGAAAATTTGTTTATTGAGTTCTCAATTTTTGATATCAATTTTAGGATTTTCATTTGATTCTTTTTCATTTATTCTAAATCTTTGGTGAAATTCTCACTCTTACTATCCATTTCTTAAATCTATAAATCAGAGGGGCTTTAAAATATGTAGATGATTCCTCGGAACTCTGGAGGGTTTGTTTCTGTTGACTTTTTTCTTTCTTGGTAACTTGGTCATCTCTTGGGTGTCTGGCAACCTTTTATTGAATGCCATATGGGTATCAATTGCAGAGACTGAGTTGATACGTTCTTGCCCCAGAGAGAATTTAAAAATCTCTCAGGGCCTGGACACTGCTGGCAGCTGGGCCCAGCGTCTCACTGTCTTAGAAGCCGCTCTGTAGGTGCTTCTAAGTCAGAAAATGTCTCCGTGAGAAATGCTGCTCTGACTGTCGGGCCCACCTCTCTCTGCTTCTCTCTTATCCTCCGTCTTGGCCCTTTAAGTCCCCGAACTCCAATTTTTGTCCCCATTTATCTGTGAGATGATGAACCCTCTACTCAACTTTTTTACCGCTTGGCAGTTGCTTTCTGCTTGGCCCCACAGCCCTTCCATGTGCGCTGTGTATGAACCAACACATGCCCCAAGGAGTGAAGTGGTAGGAACGTCAGGCTCACCTCAGTGACTTCCCTGCTCTCTAAACTCCGGGCCCTGTGCAGTCTGACTTGTCTGAGAGTTTCCAATGTCTTCAAACAGATTTAAAAATTTTTTTTTATCACATCTTTGTAGCTTGTTCTGTGCAGTGATTAATCTGTTACAAGATAGTCTGCCATAGGTGGAAGTTGGACTCCATTTTTTTTCTATTATAGAACTTTCTTCTACTCTCCATTTCCAGATGTGTCTCTTTCTTCCATTTATTTCTTCCTTGAGAGCAGGAGCAGTGTTTTCTTCCATTTTTCTCTTGTAAAATGCCCATTAATTTATTAATTTGTTCAATGACATATTTTGAGCTACTTACTATGGGCTAAGTGCAGAGAATATATCTGTGAATAAAATAGACAAGGTCTCAGCTGTTACAGAACTCAGGTTCTAGTGGAGAAGAAGGCAGACAAATAAACAGCAAAAATATTAAATGTACAAAATTACCTTAGAATACTGGACAAGGGGTGGGGGGCTACTTAAAGCCCTCTTTGAGTGGGTCACCATTAAGTTAAGATTTAAATGACAAGAAAAAAATCAGCTATGAAGATATTTGGAGAATTCCAGGTAGACGAAGAAGCAAGAGTGAAGGACCCAAGGTGCTTGCTAAAATGGATTAATTTTGTGAGATTTTAAATGAAAAATGTCAATATAAGCTATATTTTTAGAGGAAACATGTTTTAAAATGTTTCTTATTTTTTCTATAAATAATTGTCTCTGGCTGTAAGTGTGTACTATATATGAAGTACTTTAACTCATTTAGGATTCATGACTATTGCTTATGGTTCATGAAAGAGTTAAGATACCTCTAATAAGCATAAGTCCCTACAGAAGGGCCCCTCATTCACCAGGATGATAGAGCTGAGTAGAAACAATAATTGCTTTTTTCTTACCTTTGAGGTATATACAATATGCTATTTTTGTTTAACAATCACATTAGTAATTATGATTTATGTAGAAATACTACATTTTACCAGGGCTCATAATCAGTTAGGATCTTAGCAAAAACTAGAATTCAATGCACATAATTCAGGAGGCTGCAAAGAAGAGTCTACTTACCGGGGTGTGAACAGGGTAACAGAATAAGGAGAGAGGGTGGGGTACCCAGAGACTAGCAACAGCAGAAGCCAGCACTACCCAGGCCTGAAGGGACGTGGGCATTACAAAGCATGACAGTGCAGTGTAAGCTGAATTCGGGAGGGAAGTGGCTGCTGTTAGAAAACACGGCCTGGAGAAGGCAGGGGGCAGAAAAGAAATGCCCTGTCATCCCTTTCCTCTTGCCTCCCTTGGTCAAACCCACCCAGGAGCCCGCTGGTAGTGCAGACTGGTTGATGTAGTCTGCAGAGTTGATTTCCATGGCTCAGAGTTGCACAGACAAGGGCCAAGGAGGGACTCAGGGAAAGGGAGCAAACCAACCGCAACTCACATGCTCACTCTTGAAACAGCAAGCAGTAATGGATCTGAAGAGAGTTAAGAGGTTTCTTTTGGGGCTCTAGCCTCACTAGTTCTTGTGTGATAGAAAGTGACTTTCTCAAGTATAGAGAACCCGAATGATTTTCAGTCATTCGCTTTGCCTTGAAGGACAGAAAATTACTGTGAAGAAAGTTAAAAATTTGCTTAGGAGACAGTGAGAATAGCTTTCTCAGTGGAGTTCTGAAGGATTGTGTTAAGGCAGAGTCTGGCATTTGTGCTTGTAGGAGGAAGGGACAGATTAGGAAGAAGGGGGACAAAGATGCAGGTCAGAGAGGGGTCCAGGAAGAAGGAGCCTGCAGTGGAGCATGGGTGCTCAATGTGTAATCATTCATGCTTCCCAAATTTAAATCTTGTTATATGCTGAAAATTTGTTTGCTAACTGAGGAGTCATGAGAATGATATGATTATTGCTTTATGACACAGAAATAGCTATCCTTTCCATTCAGCAATTTAAAATAGGAAAATATTAAAATTTTATTGCCATGCATATACTCAAACACCCATACAGGCTTATCTACATGGCCTCCCATACAAAACATCAATGTTTTCAGGCCTAGAGACTTGTTGGATTTAGGCTAAGTCATATTTAGGTCATGTATGATATTTTCCTCTAAAATATCCCAAATGTAACAACCTCTTATTCTACATCTGAATATTGTATAACTTTTCAGTCAATATTTTTTATTAATGTCTGACTTAAATTTCCCTTTCTTTCCAAACTGAAAATAGGACAGTTCCTAGATGAGAAAGGGCAATGTGACAAATTGTATTGGTTTAGAGTGTACATGCCCCATTTTTCCTGTGTGTTTGAAATGATTTATGTCCCATGTTATTTTTCAAAAGCTTAGTTAGCATTTACCATTTTAGTACTTTATAAATTTTTCGCTCATGAAATCTCAAGCAACTTTGTGAAGTATATAATATCAGTATCATCTTCATTATACATATGGGAAGACTGAGGAGTGTGGCACAGAGAGTTGAAGTAACACCAGACCACACAGTTAACACGGGACTCAGTCCCAGGGAGTTGTCTTCGGAACCTGTGGGTAAAGCCACCACGCCAGACTTTCTGTATTCAGTGGAGGCTTGTGCTTTTGGAAATTCTGCTCCTGTGGGGTTCCGGTTTCCACATTATAAATTGGAATATTTACCAAACATTTAAACTAACATTTTCAGAAGGACCCAGTATGTAAGCCTTCACCTTAAAAGTACTGTTGATAAGAGTAAGAGAATTTGTAAGAGAATTTATCAACGTTTCTTTGGGCCAATGAAAAAGAAAGATCTAATCAGCGCTTCTGAAAATGTGTTCCCTACAGAAATGCCTTGCAGGATGCTCCCTGCAAAAAATGTTTCTATCATCAATACAGTTAGTAGAATATCATGTACTGGGTGCCTATATTTGAAATTCACCACATACAGTTCAAAGACACTGAGCAGTTCTCCAGTAAAGACACCTATTTAACTTCTTTTTCAATCTTAGTGTTACCAAGTTAAATTTCCAAAATAATTATCCTAATATATCTATTAACATCCTCTAGGACCAGCTTTTTACAATTTTGAACATGTTTCTAAAAATCAAAGCTTTAGCTCAGAAATTTCTAAAAAGCAAACAAAAAGTGAAGAGGCTTGAAAAAAATGACCAAAAAGTAAAATGGAAGTACAAACTTATTTTGGCTTACGTTGTCTAATAATCTGCTAAACTGATATTTTCTGTCATCAAATAACATTGTCCATTGGATTTCTTTCCAATCTTGCAAGTTTGGAAAGTATAGTGGCAAACTTCTGTTACCATCCCTGTGTGTGCTGTGAATGTCTCCTCGAATAGTCTTGCTTTTTTGACATTTTGGAGTGATTTTGAATACTCATAAAGGGCATATCTAAATCCAGAGCTGGTGGAGGCACTGTTAGATATCCGAGAAGAGCCATGGAGCACACACAGATATGTAAAAATGAGATATTTTTATTTTCTTTTAAAAAGATTTTATTTGTCAATTACAATTTACTTTCAGTGTTATTTTGTCTTAGATTCAGGTGTACAGTATAGCGGTCAGGCAATCACATACTTTAAAAAGTGATCCCTCTGGTATACTCAGTATCCACTTACCACCAGATGTAATTATTACAATATTATTGACTATATTCACTATACTGTGCTTTAAATTTCTGTGACTATTTTGTGACTACTGAAATATAGAACACAGAAATGAGAGAGAAAAAAGAAATAGAGATAGACATAAGGATGTCCACTATCTGGAAAAAGTCCACCATTTTTAATAAATGAGAATACTTTATATGAGATCAGTGTAACTTGGCAGCCGAGAAGAGTGGACTGGAATGTGCATGTGTGAACAATGATGACTTCACTCTACTAGTCAGTGGGGCTGGTAGACACTGTTGAGTGAGCGCATGTACTGTGTGGCCATCACATTAAAAACGACTGAGTAGAGCAATGAATCAGCACCAAATGTCATATTAAGCTTGAACATTCCTCCATGGAAACTATTTGGATGATTCAGAAGGCCTCAGCTAGAGCAAGTGGTGATTGGCAGCTTCATCAGGACAAGATGCCTGCTCATGCATCATGTCACATACAGAGATTTTTGGCAAAAACATCAAATCACCCAGGTGACTCAGTCCTCCTAGAGCCCAGATCTGGTGCCCTGCGACTTCTGGTGTTCCCCAAATTAAAATCACCTTGGAAAGGGAAGACATTTCAGACTGTTGGTGAGATTCAGGAAAATACGATGGGGCAGCTGATGGTGATTAGGAGAACTGTGTGAGGTCCCAAGGTGCCTACTTTGATTGAGACTGTGGCATCATTCCCCTGTGTACAATGCTTCTTGTATCGTTTATCTTCTTCAATAAATGCCTCTGTATTTCATGGTACATGGCTGTATATTTTCTGGACAGGAGAGAGAGAGGGAGACAGAGGCATTATTGATCCATTATTTATTTTAGGCTCTTTGGTTATCATAACCACTCCATGCTTTAATTTATCTACTTCTGGAATGGGATTCCCAATCACATTTTACGAATATGGCTAAGAATGTTGGTAACCAATTTCCTTAGGGTTTTTTTTTCCTGTGTGTGTGTATGTATATGGGAAGCTCTTTATTTCTTTCAATTTTAAATGATAGAGTTTCTGGGTAAAGTAGTCTTGCTTGTAAGCTCCTTGCTTTTCATCACTCTGAATATTTCATGCCAAACCTTTTTAAAATATATATTTTATTTAATTTTAGAGAGAGGGGAAGGTAGAGAGAAAGAGAAGAAGAGGAACATCAATGTGTAAGAGAAACATTGACTGGTTGCCTCTTACATACGCCCCTAACTGGGGGGGTCAGCCCACAACCCAGGCATGTGCCCTGACCAGGAATAGAATTAGCACAGCAATCTTTCACTTTGCAGGATCTTCACTCACTCAACCAACTGAGCTACACGAGGCAGGGCAATAACAAATCCTTCTGGCTTAAAATGATTCTGTTGAAAAATCAACTGACAGTCTCATTGGGAGCTCCCTTGCAGGTAACTGTCTTTCTCTTGTTGCTTTTAAGATTCTCTCTTTGTCTTTAACCTTTGCCATTTTAATGGTGATGTGTCTTGGTGTGGTTCTGTTTGGGTCCATTTTGTCTGGAGCTCTCTGTGCTTCCTGGACTTGTACATCTTCCTCCTTCACCATGTTAGGGAAGTTTTCAGTCATTATTTCTTCATATAGATTCTCAATTCCTTGCTCTCTTTCTTCTCCTTCTGGTACCCCTATGCTGCAGATGTTACATTTCATGTTGTCCCAAACATCCCATAAGCTATCCTTGTTATTTAAAATAGTTTTTTTCTTATTTGCTTCTCTTATTGGGTATTTTCTGCTACCTTGTCTTCCAAATCACTGATTCAATCCTCTGCTTTATCCAATCTACTGACATTCCTTCTAGTGTATTCTTCATTTCAGATATTGTATTTTTCATTTCTAAATTACTTTTTAAAATTGTTTCTGTGTTCCTTTCCATGCTACTGTAATTCTCACAGAGTTCCTTGAGCATCCTTATAATCATTTTTTGAACTCTCTGTCTGATAAATAGCTTGCCTCCATTTCATTTACCTTTTTTGCTGTCGCAAAAACCTCTAAAAACTCACAAAAACATTAAAGCTAAATAACATGTTACTAAGCAATGAATTTGTTAACAGTGAGTTCAAGGAAGAAATCAAAAGATACCTTGAAACAATTGAAAATGAGAACACACAACAGAAAGCCTATGGGACACAGCAAAAGCAGTCCCTAAGAGGGAAATTCTTAACATTACAGGCCTACTTCAATAAACAAAAAAATCTCAAATAAACAATATCACTTTTTACTTAAAAGAATCAGAAAAAGAACAAAAACATTTCAAAGAAACTAGGAGAAAGGAATAATAAAGACTAGTGCAGATATAAATGAAATAGAGTCTAAAAAAATACAAGATATCAATGAAACTAAGAGCTGGTTCTTTGAAAAGATAAACAAGATTGACAAACCTTTAACCAGACTTACCTAGGAAAAAAGAGAGAGGACCCCACTAAATAAAATCAGGAATGAGGGAGGAGGAGTAACAATTCATACCAAAGAAACACAAAAAATTATAAGAAAACATCACAAACTACTATATGCCAACAAATGGAACAATCTGGATTAATTCCTAGAAACACATAATTCTCCCTAAAATGAATCAGGAAGAGTCAGAAAATCTTAATAGACAGATTACAACTAATGAAATTGAAGCAATAATAATAATGTAAGAAATCTCCCAGGAAATGAAAGTTCTGGACCAGATGGCTTCTTCACAGGTGAATTTTACGAAACACTCAAAGACCTAATACATGTTCTCTTAAACTTTTTCAAAAAGTTCAAGAGAAGGAAAGACTCCTAAGCTCGTTTTATAAGACCAGCATTATTCTAATTCAAAAACCATATAAAGACACTATAAAAAAAGAAAATGATAGGCCAATATTCCTGATGAACATAGATGCTAAACTCCTCAACAAAATGTTAGCAAACCAAATATAGCAATACATCAAAAAGATCACACACTATGATCAAGTAGGATTTATTCTGAGGATGAAAGATTGGTACAACATTCCCAAATCAATAAATGTGTCACATTGCATAGACTGAATGAGGGAAAAAACCCACATGATCATGTCAATAGACACAGAAAAGGCACTTGATAAAAATCCAGCACCCATTTATGATAAAAACTCTTAGCAAAGTGGCGAAAGAGGAACATACCTCAATGTAATAAAGGTCACATATGACAAACCCACAGCTGACATCATACTCGATGGGCAAAAATGACAAGTGTTTCCCTTAAGATTGTAAAGAAGATAGAAGAAAACACTTTCACCCTTCTTATTCAACATAGTACTAGGGGCCCTAGCCATAGTGATCAAACAGATGAAATATAAGGCATTCAAATTGAAAAGGAGAAAGTAAAACTGTCATTATTTGCAGATGATATGATTCTGTATATAGAAAACCCTGAGCACTTCACCAAAAAGTAGTAAAACTGGTAAATGAATTCATTAAAGTAGCAGGCTACATAATAAATATCCAGAAATCCATGGTAGTTTTATACACCAATAATGAACTATTACAAAGGGAAACTAAGAAAATAATTCCATTTACAGTAGTATCAAAAAGTGCCTAGGAATAAATTTTACCAAGGATGTAAAAGACCTGTACTCAGAGAATTATGACACTGAAGAAAGAAAATGAAGAAGATACTAGTATGTGGAGGCATATACTGTGTTCATCAGTAGAAAGAATTAACATCATTAAAATATCTATAGAAATATCTATATCTATATCTATTAAAATATCCAAAGCAATCTATGGATTTAACGCAATTTGTATCATGATAGCAATGGTGTATTTCACAAAACCTGAACAAATATTTCAAAAATTTATATTGGAATAACAAAATGGAACAACAAAAGACCCTAAATAGCCACAGAAATATGGAGAAAGAGAAACTAAGTTGAAGAAATCATGCTATCTGATATCAAACTATACTACAAGGCTATAATAACTAAAACAGCATGATACTGTCATATAAACAGACATATAGAGAGCCCAGAAATAAACCCTGCATTTATGGTCAATTAACATTTGATGAAGGAGGGAAAAACATACAATGGGGTAAAGACAGTCTATTCAATAAATGGTGTTGGGAAAATTGGACAGATACATGCAAAAAAATAAAACTACACCACCTTCGTATACCATGCACAAGAATAAACTCAAAATGGATTCAAGACTTAAATATAAGACTCAAAACCATAGAAATTTTAGAAGAAAATATGGGCAGTAAAATCTTGAACATTTCTTTAGCAATTTTTTTTTCTGATATACCTCCTCAGGAAAGGGAAACAAAACAAAAAATAAACAAATGAGACTATATTAAACAGAAGTTTTTGCCCAGCAGAGGAAAACATCAACAAAGTAAAAGATAACCCACTGAACAGGAGAAGATATTTTCCAATGATACACCTGATAAGGGGTTAATAATTAAAATTTATAGAGATCTCAGACAACACCAGAAAAACAAGCAACCCAATTAAAAAGTGGGCTACAGACTTGAATAGACATATGAAAAGATACTCAATGTCAATAATCATCAGAGAAATGCAAATTAAAACCACAATGAGATATTGCTTCACACCTGTGAAGAATGACTATCAATAATAAATCATCCAATGAGCATTGGTGAGGATGTGAAGAAAGGGGAACCCTCCTGCCCTGTTGGGGGGAGTGCAGACTGGTACAGCCACTGTGAGAAACAGTATGGAGTTACCTCAAAAAATGGAACTGCTTTATGACCCAGCAATTCCAGTTCCAGGAATATATGCTAAGAAGCTGATAACACTAATGTGAAAAAATATGTGTACCCCTATGTTCATTGAAGTGTTATTTACATTAGCCAAGATTGGAAGTAGCCCAAGTGCCCATCAGTAAATGAGTGAATAAAAAAGTAGTGGTACAGTTACGCAATGAAATATTACTGGGTTGTAAATAAGAAGAAAATCTTACCTTTTGCAAAAACAGGGATGGGCCCGGACAGTATTATGCCAAGCGAAATAAGACAGTCAGAGAAAGGCAAATACTATATGATTTCACTTACATGTGGAATCTAATGAACAAAATAAACTAACAAATGAGCTAGAAACAGATTCTTAGATACAGACAACAGACTGACAGCTGTCAGAGGGGAGGGGATTGTGGGTGTGGGTGAAAAAGGTGAAGGGATTAATCAAACAAAGAAAAATCTCATAGACACAAACAATAGTGTGGTGATTACTGGACAGAGATGGGGGTGGGGGAGGTAGAAGAGGGCGAAGGGGGGATAAATGGTGATTGAAAGAGGCTTGATTTGGGGTTGTGAACACACAATACAACATACAGATGATGTATTATGGCATTTTAACCCTGAAACATATCGTTTTATTAACTAATGTCACCTGAATAAATTTAATACAAATAAAAGGATGTTTGTTCCTCTCTCTTCCCCTTCTCAACTCTCTCCTTCCCTCCCCTTCCTTCTCCTTTCTTTTCTCATTCTCTCTCTTCCTCAGTCTCTCAATAGCCATTGGGTTTAGGTTTGTTGTATTTCTGGACAATTTGTTCTGACTGTGGTGTTGGGCCCCTGACTTTGCCCTCCACCTTTGTCCGGGTAGTCTGCCCGCCCACTCTCCACTCTTTTGGTTCCTTTTGGACAACAAGTTAACAGTCTCAAGAGCAACACAGAGAACAACTTGATTTTCTCACAGTCGTTATTGCTCCTCATATTTCTGTCCCTCAATTCATGTCCCAAGGCCCAGGATGCTGGAAAACCACTGCTGTGTTGGACCCTCAAGGCTGCACTTCTATTTTCCGTTGGCCTTGGGCTTGCTCTGGCAGGAGGGAAACTGCTCTGTGGAAGTGACTTGTGAACCGTACAAAACGAATCGCTTTTTCACAGCACCAGAGCACCATTTAGTAAATTACTTTTATAGCACAGAATGCCATCCTGGTGTACTCGACTCACATGTGTGAGCTATTTTCTCCCTTAGAAAATAGGGTTCTGGCTTGCCAACAAACTTGAGTCTGGTAGATAGACTGGGGGCGTATTTGGCGGAGGGCGTGCCAGAACAGGGCAAGTGTGGGGATAGTGTTTGGTCCCTGAAGCTTCCAGAAGGGTTTTCTGGGGACTCTAAAACTGAATTCTTGGCCATCGTTTGCTGAAGTAACATTAATTAGTGATAGCAATAACAACAATGACAACAACAATGGCAACGATGGTTTATTTAGCTCCTATCAAATTCTGGCGCACGGGAAGCTACCTCACACAGATTATGTACCTACCAAAAGCAGTGCGAGGTAGGTGTTTTTGTATCATCATTTTCTGAATGAGGATATGAGACTTGGGTAGAGAGGTGAGGCCCCATTCTTCAGATCATGTACATAGAATATATTGAAGTAAGGGTTAAAACTCATTCATTTACTCAACAAATATTTATGTTCCGGGAACAGTTCTAAATGCCCAGGATAAAGCAGAAAAAACCCCAAAAGTGAATATAGTATATTCGATGATAAAAAGTGTAATGGAGAAAAATAAAATAGCACAAAGATGTAGAAAGCATTTGTGTGAATGACAGTTTTATTTTACGTGCGAAGGGGTCAGGGAAATGCTCTCTAACAAGATGACATTTGAGTAGAGGGTTGAAGGGAATGCAGAAACCAGCAATACACATATTCCAGAGACAAGGAAACAGGAGGTGCAAGGGGTCTGCTATGGGTACGTGCCTGGCATGGCCAAGGGCAAGAGGCCAGCATAACTGGAGCAAAAACAGTGAGGGGAAGGGGTAAGAAATGAGAATTAATGCTTATATAAAGGCTGCTTGGAGAGCTTCCTTGTTCCTTTTGCCATGTGAGGACATAATAAGACAGTGGCCCTTTATGTACAAACCAGGAAGCAAGCCTTCATCAGAGACTGCATCGGCTGGAGCCTTGATCTTGGACTTGTCAGCCTCGAGAACTGTGACAACTAAATGTTGTTTATAAGCCACTGAGTCAGTGGTAGTTTTGGTATAGCAGCTCAAATGGACGAAGACACACTATAAAGGCTAGTGATGGGCCATCTTTTTGCTATGAGAGATATCCAGTGCCTGGTACCTTTTAATTGCCCAGGGTGAGGTGGCCTATACTCTCTGCTCCTGAAAGAGAATAATCACCCTTTGGGATTCCATAAAAGGATCACAGATGGATGCGCTAATTCTTCATGATTTCAGCAAGTGATAGTTGGAAAGGATACCTTCTTCATTCTACACCTTTGGAAGCTTGCACAGGGACGTAGGCCGCCCACCCAAACAGCTCTGAGCGGGTCCCTGCCATCCCCTACAACTACACACCACTTTGAACCACGAGAGTGGACAGTTGGTTCTGGGTCTTCCCACATTTCTTCTTGAGAGATTTCCTATACCAACCCCTAGAGGGTTATGAATATTTTTCTTAATTCTTAATCCTTATCAGATAACCAACGCTTTGCTGTATATTTCCTTGTTGCCACACTGCTTTGTACATCCTGAAACCTGAACTTTCTTTTCATCTGTTCAAACCCTTGTCTGTACACCTCTCCCCTTCCCCCACCACCTCCGCCAGCTCCTGCTCTGTCATCAACAGATACCCATTCTCAGCCCCTTCCCTGAATGTTCCCTTGACCTTTTCACTCTAAATGGAACGTGGTTGTCCCCAGGACACTGCTTCTCCTGCCATCTCCTCAGGAAGAGACTTTGATTTCACACCCATGGAACTTAAAACTTGGAAAAAGAGTCAGCCTCTTTTTCACTCCCCTTTGCTGCTCCTAATTAATCATTGCTCCTGCTTCCAACTTCAAAGACCTGAGCTCCTTTGAAGCTAATCCTCAGATGTTATTGCTCCCTCAACTACCTTGTTGCTGGCACTCACTGACCTTAGCTGATTGGTGCCTCAAGCATCCGCTTTGCTATCTTTATCTCTATCGCCAATAATAACAATGACAGGATTTTCAGAGTGTTCTCTCTTGTGGAAGGAACTCTTCTAAGGACTCTAAAAGCATTGTTTTGTTTAATTCCCATGATACTATGAGAGAGGTACAATTATCATCCTCATTGTACAGATGAGTAAACTGAGGTGTGGAGAGTAGTATTTTTTATCCAATGCCACACACAGGTAGTTAGTGATAGAGTCAGGGTTGGAAATGCAGCCTAGTTCCGGAGTATGTGCACTTAAATGCCACCCCGAGCTGTTTCCTTGTACATGTTCCCAGTGACCTCAGCATCTGTGCAGGTGACTCATTGGACACTTTGGCTTCCCTGTTTCTCAGTCTGCTTGGTTCCCCTTCTCTAGCACAGCTCTCCACTCCTACACCCAGGGTCTTTTCTTCAGTTACAACAGCGTTATCTGAAAACAGGGATTTTTAAGTTTTCCACTCTCTGGCACCGCCCCTTGTCTTTCAAACTCTTTATTGTATCTTTTTTAACTTTATTTATTTTTATCTTTTAAACATTTAATTCTTGTTCAAGTACAGTTTTCTGTCTTATATTCCCAACCCTGCCCGCCCCCCCCGCCAGTGCAAACTCTTTATTGTAATACTTCAATTTCAGAATTCCTCTACTCCAACTCCACTGACCCTGTATTATTTCTCTTACAGTAATCCCCCTGAAATTCTTATTTCCTTTCAGTGGACGATGGCAATAAGCTGGGGGAGCACTTCCTAATTCAGTTATCTAATGCAATGTAACAAATTACCCAAAGCTTAGTAGTGCAAAACAACACCCATTTTATATACTTACAACTCTGTGGAACAGACATTTTGGCAGGGCTTGGCTACATGGTTCTTCTGCCCCACGTGGCATCAGCTGGAGTCTCTCATGAGGTTGTAGTCAAATGTTGACTAAGATTGGAGCATCCAAGACAGCTTCACTCACATGACCGGGAACTTAGTGGTGATGCCTGGGGTCTCCCTTCCCCTTCCCTCTCCTCCCTTCCTTTCCCCTCTCTTCTTCTTCTCTTCCTCCTTCTTCTTCCTTTCTGTCTGTCTCTCATCTCTCTTGTCAGTTTATAGAGGACAACCTCCAGATATCTATCTTTGGCTTGTTTACACGGCAGCTGGCTTTCAAGAGTGAGGGTTGTAATCAGCAAAGCTAGAAGCTGCAGAAGTTACATGACATCATTTCTGTTGCATTCTATTGGTCAAAACAAAAACATACGATGAGCCCAGATCCAAGTGGAGAAGAAATAAACTACATCCTTTGGTGGATGAGTGGCAAGATCACACCGCAAAGAGTGTGTGGAATGGAATATTGTTGGAGCCATTGTTGGAAACACAATTTAACTGTGACATGGCACTGTAATTTCTCCTTTGTAGGCGCTCCTCCCTCCCTTACCCTCTCTGCTGCCTCCTCGCCTGACCTAGTCAAACTCTGCTGTCAACCCACTCTATGCCGGCCCCTGAGCAGCTGAATGTTTCTGGGGAAAAGTCACACACTTTTCTAACTGCTCTCACTTTTCTATTATTACCATGATTCTTAAATGGTCTCTGAAAACTGCTAGGCCATCTTGACAGTTTCCTGGATGTTCACCTTCCTGTACTCCAGCAGGACCAATTCACACCTCTGCTTCCTGAAATCCCCAACAGCATTCCATCCCTCTACTCCACGCTGGGATTAGCTTCACCTCACAGTTTCTAGGTTCATTCAGATAAGAGGTACTTCATTATTCTACCACTGTCTCGTCTCTGTCCACTTGTATGAATCTGTGCTGGCACGTCTGGCCTTCCATTCTGCTGAAATGTAAACAGAATCTCTGATCCCATCCAGGGCAAACCCTTGCACTTGCTCACGGAATCCCTCACCCACTCGTACCTTGACAAAGTCTTCATTCCTGCTTGTATCTCTCCTCTCTCCATCGTCACTTTCTCTCACTCTGCGGATGTCTTCTTGTTTCTACTTAACACTCTCTTCTTCTCCTTGGCTTGAAATGAAATTCATCCCCTGTTGACTCCAAAATCAGGTCTCTAGCTAGGTCTTTTCTCCTGAACTCCAGACCATATATCCTGCTGCCTACTTCATGTCTCCATGGAAACATCTAATAAGAACTTCAAAATTAACATAGTTAACACAGAACAATGGATTCTAGCTCCCTACTTCTACCAGAAACTGCTGCTCCTCAAGTTCCCACTTGAGGAAAGGGCACCACTATTCATTTAATTTCTCTTGACAAAAATGTAGTGATTTTAATAGCTTCTTGCTTTTCTACACACCCCACGTCCACCCATCCATCCACCCATCCATCCATCCATCCATCCATCCATCCATCCTTCTGTCTACCCATCCATCCACATACCTACCCATCCTTGCACTCTACCTCCAAATATTTCGAATTTGACTATTTTTATCATCTTCACTGCTGTCCCGCTGGTCCAAGCCCACAATAATACCTCCTTGAAGTCCATTCTACCTTTAGCTTTCCTGGTTACAACTTATTTTATTACTAATTGGGTAAAGACATTGCCCTGTGGTTAACATCACAGCATGCAGCATGAAAATGTCTGGTTCGAATGACAAACTAATTAAAGTGAGAGTCAACTTATTAAAGTGAATATCAGAGCATTTTACACGTCTGCTTAAAACCCTTTAATCATTTTACACTACAATTGAAGAGAATTGACTTGTAAATTGTGGCCTAAAAGGCCCAATATGATCTGGCTCCATTCTCTGAACTCGACTCTTATTATCTCCCCTTCACCCACTCCATTCTAACCAGCTGGCTTTCCTTCTTGTCTGAGAACAAGCCAAGCTCCCTTCAGTCTGAGCGCTTGGTTGTGGTACCTCCCTGGGTGTTTGCATGGCGGCTGTCTGTCATCATTCACATCTTAGTTCTGGTCATCGCCTTCCAGAGGCCTTCTTTGGTTACTGGAGATGAAGCGGTTTCTTAAGCTCCCTATAGACACTCTAGATCACATGACTCCGTTTTATTCCTAGTAATTACTATCTCAAGTTTGCTTATTCATCAAATTGTTTCCATGTTTACTATTTATCTTTCTCACCAGAATGTCAGCTCTTTGAGGGCAAGGATTTTATCTTGTGATCTCCAGAACTTAGACAAGGCCTGGCACTGAGTTCATGCGAGGGGGAATCCCCCAACAAGATGGAATTATCTTCTGGAAGATGGGTGCCTTGAGGTACAGTCTTCCCTGGCTAGGTGACTGTTCTAGGAACCCATCCATACCAGTGTACCAGCTGGTGTCCTTGTGAGAGGCTGTGTCAGGGCTCAGTGAATATTTTTTTAAAGACACTTTTGAAGCAGTTGCCCATTTCATGATGGGTGATTTATGAGCGTACCTGCCACACTGTGCTGAGTGGTCAGCAGTTTTTGACCCTCCCAATTTACCTGATCTGGATCCCATCAACTTTGTGTTTGTTTCCCTGGATGAAAAAAGTCCTCAAAGGGAAACATTTTGCTAAGGTTGAAGAGCTGAAACAAAATATGGCGGAAGCACAAAAAAGCATCAAAATGGAAGAGTTCAAAAACTGTTTTGAGCAGTGGAAAAAAAGGCCTCAATAGGTGTATTACATCAAATAGAGAGTACTTTGAAGGTGATTGAAGTTTAAACATGTAAGAATAAATACACAATTTTTTATAAATAAATTACAGGGTTTGGGGGGGTCTCCTTTCATACCCTATGAATATTTATTAACTGATGGGGGCAGTGCTTTTTGATTTATTGACCAATATGAGTAATTCACACACATTAGAGAAATTTTAAATAGCATCAAAGCATGAAGTAAAAAATAAAATGATCCTTTTGTCTGCTCTCAGAACCTTCCTCTTGGGGTCCTACTCCTAAGAAGTAAGCTGGTTTTGGAAGTTGTAGAATTTAGCATATTAACATTACTCCTTTCCTCTTCTGTTTTTATTTTATTTTAATTTTTTAAATTTAAAACTTACATTTTTAAAAATGTCTTCATTTGGTTCCCTTTGTAGCCACAATCCAGTGTTACTTAGCGTCCCTTTATTGTACGAAGAGAAGACATGCACCTCAGGCACTTTCTTGCTCTATTCTTTGGCCCCTCCCCTCTTGGCTTAGGTCATTACCTTACATGATCAAGGTTTATTACATTTATATTCTGATCCGTAACTATAATTAAGACTTCTGTGCTTTGATGATAGGTTAGTTTCTTAGAATCAAATACCACTAAATGGCAATTGAAATTATGATTATGTAAATATTATTCAGTGGAGAACCAAGTAGTTTGATTAGACTTGAAGAAAAAGAAAAATAATCCTAAATCATCAAGCACATGGCACTAAAATGAAAAAGATCCAGTCTTCAAGGTCAAAATGAATTGTTTTCCACTTCATATTTTTTCACTTACTAAAATCATGGTGCAGTTTAATTTGCTTTGATTTGACATATGACATTTTTGACAGCTTTGGTTTGTCTTTTCCAAAATCTCTAATTGCCCCTTTTTTCTTGTTGTTATGAAAATTATAATAATGAAAATAAATCTGTTTAGCAAAGTAACTGGGGGCTGGGCATTGAACGTTTGCATGCATCATTTAATTTAATAACCACAATGACCCTATGAAGTAGGCATTACTTTTATAGCTATTTTCAAACAAAAAAAATGACTCAGAGAAGTTAAGTAACTGCCCAAGGTCACATACATGTTTTGCAATTTGAACCAACCAGTCTGATTTTGGATTCTGAAATTTTCATCTCTTTGTGACGTCTTTTTCCGATTGTTAATATATCAAACTTCTTTATTACATTGTTATTGAAGTAAATCTATTTTTTTCAGTCAAAGAGGGGGGATTTCCAACTTCCTGTTTCAAATTGCACCTTTGGGTTTAGTGTTGTGGCATAGCTAGCACCTTGACCTTTTATTTCGTTGCACTTCTGGTTTGGTCCACGTGACCTTTCTTTTATTTAATTTAAATTTTTGCTGGCATGTGATGTCAAGTAGGTTTTTCAGAAAAGTAAACTGGAAAGTAGAATATCTGTGACGTTGTGTGTTTAAAAATCATTGCCTTCCCCCCATACTTGACTGGTAGTTTGGCTAGTTACAACACTTAGGTTGAAAATAATCCATCAGAACCCTGCCTGCATAGCTCCGCTGTCTTCCAGCATCCAGTCTGGTTGACGATAAGTACGATGCCAGTTCTTTCATGGGTATTTCCCCCTCCGAAAGTGTTATGTGTGTCTTATGTTTTTGTTCATTAGCTGCTACATCAAAGATGTGCTTGCTTCTGCTGTGGGAGATTTTCTTCTGTGATTTATTTGATAATTTCTTCCCTTTCAGCTCTTTCTTTCCCTTTGGAACTCTTGCTGGATTGGTGTTGGAATTCCCTGATGGAAGTTAGATCTACCACACTGCTTGTTTTCCTTTAAAACAATTATTTTTTCTTTCCTTTTTCTTTTCAGTCTTTACTATCTTGAACTTTGTTTTCTAGCCCTTTTATTATGATGATCTTTTTTAGCTTGACAATTGTAGTTGTTCTTTCTACCATGTTCAAGTATCCTGTTGAATTTTTTTATCGTTGTTCAAGTACAGTTGTCTCCATTTCCCCCCCACACTCTCCTCTGCCCCACCCATCCGCACCTCCCACCTTCGATCCTACCCCACCTTTGGCTTTGTCCATGTGTCCTTCATATATGGACAAAGTTCCTTGATGATACTCCTCCCTTTCCCCCAGTATCCCCTCCCCCCTCTCTGGTTTTGATGGATACAATCTCTTCAGTTATATCTGCATTCTTAGTAATTGATCACTTGTTTACTTTAGAGATTCTTTTGTTGATTTCCCTCAAATGTTTATCGAACCTTAGCTGCTTGTTGCTATGTATAATAAAAAAATAAATATTTCTAATATGGGCCACTAAGGTAAGTTTCTTCTGTAGCTTAGTAGATCTGTTTCTATAACAGATCTCACCATCCTTCCTTTCAAATAAAGAAAAGCCAAAATAGCACGGACTTTATTTACTATGACTCACCAACATCCGCATGAAAAACCTCAGCATTCTCAAAGTTAGTGTTCAATGTCTTTACAGGACAGAGCTCTGGCTTCATGCAGAAGCCAACACTGCGGCTAATGGGTTCTCCAACAAGTATGTAAGTAGGAGACACAGGAGGTCTGGTCTTGCTCTTTTGTATTCAGTTTCTTTTTCAGAAGCTTAGAACAAAAACCGTTTAATTAGTTTACAATTACATAATTGGGTAAATTGGGCTAGGCTCATCTGGGTGGTTCTTCTGTGCAGCCCTTTAATTAATCACATTGATTACAGTCCCCAAATAAATTTTTGCTACATGAACATCTCCATCTGAGCTAGGAGACTGTATTTCTTCTAGGAAAATGGTTTCAAGCTCTGCTTGAGCCTTAACTTCTTTGTGTTCTGAGATGCAATTTCCTGAGCACTAGGTTCTCCTCCAGGAGAATCACATCACGTCTGCTTTTGATGCACACAGATTCGTGCTCTGGGCGAGTTCACATTGCTTGCTGTTCATGTATCACCTCGTGTATTTTTATCCAAGTGAAACCAGAGGAAAGTGAATATCATGGGAAAGTTTCAGGGAAAAGACATCGTAAAAAGCCTGGCTTGAGGGGTAGATGTGAAGAAGAGAGTCTGCCTGGTGGGTGGTGGTTCTGCCACGCGTTAGTGTTTAATGCAGTCAATTGCATGCAGGGGATTCCTAGGGGATTTTTTCGGTAAATTTATTAAAGCTTTATAGTTTTAGGTCGGTTTAAGATTCACAGTGAAGTTGAAGGGAAGGTGCAGAGATTTCCTCCGCACGCCCCCTTCCTATGTACACAGCCTCCCCCAGGAACCACAGCCCCCCTGGAATGGTACATTTGTTGCTATTGATGACCCTGCGCTGACACATCGCAGCCACCCAAAGTCCATGGTTCCCATTACAGTTCCCTCTGTGCTGTGGGTTCTACGGGTTTGGACAAATGTATATAGTGACCTGTACCTACCATTATAGAATCACACAGAGTATTTTCTTTGCCCTAAAAATCTGCTGTTCTCTGCCTATTCATCCCTTTCTCTCCCCTAACCCTTGGCAACACTGATCTTTTCAGTATTAATAATTTCATCTTATTGAGAGTATCATACACACAGTAATTAGCCCTTTCAGATTGGTTCTTTCAGGTATTAATATGCATTTAAAGTTCTTCCACCTCTTTTCATGACTTGACAGCTCATTTCTTTTTAGTGCTAAATAATATTCTATTGTCTAGATGAGGGGTGTCACACTCATTTTCACCAGGGGCCACATCAGCTTCATGGTTGCCTCCAAAGGGCCGCATGTAATTTTAGGACTGTATAAATGTAACTACTCCTTAAGAGTTAAGCAAGAGCTTGGCGCTGCCGCCAGGTAGAAACAAGGAACCAGGCGGATAAAGCAAGGTGGAGGGCCACATGTGGCCTAGATGCACCACAGTTTATTTATCCATTTACCTATTAAAGGACATCTTGGTTGCTTTCAGTCCAGTAGGTTTTAATGGTGGTGAGGTTTGTTTCCTTTTTCTTAAAACCCAGGAGTCAGAACCATGTCCTCCAGCTCCAGGGCACCTCACAAGCCCATCGCCCCTGTGGCACACCTCCAGGATGCAGAGTGTGGAGCAGCTGTTTAACTGTACGTTGTTTAGAAAAGGGGCTGGGCCAGCTACCCTTGGACCTGCTCTGGCCCTTTCCTAACTTGATATTCTGTGTTTGTTTTACTAATAACATATTTTCTTGTGAATGTAAGATCATTGAGAAATTCAGAACTTAAAATATTAAATACCACTTAATATTCTACCACGCAAAAAAGGTTAACATGTCAGTGTGTATCTTTCCGTTTCTTTTAGGAAATAGGTTGCATACAATGTATATAGTTTTTATTTGAGTTTTTAAAAATGTCTATGTCTTCAGAAACATGATCCTTAGTGATTGGCGTGATATTTATCATATGGCTAAACCACAGTTTAACTATTCTCTACTTTTCATGTTTGGGATATTTATGAAGTTTTCGATGATGAATGGTGCTATCAGAAATGTCTTTGTCCATAAAACATTTTTTTGCACATCTCTTAGTTCTTTGAATGAATTCTTAGAATGGCAGATTTTAGGCCAAAGTGTTTCAATACATTTTCAAGCTTCTGATACGTACTATTGGATTGTCTATCTGTTGAAGTTGTAGCAGCATATACACTTTTTGTTAGTGTGTAAGAATTCTCTTTTGACTGCACTAGCATCTAAACTTCATACTATCTTAAAAAAAGAAAGAGACTTGGAAGAAGATTTTCTATCAGCACGATAAGAGAAAATAGTTTTCAATATCCCATTTACATGTCTTCTTTTGTAGTTTTGTTTGTTTTCTTTATTTTTCTGTTACTATGTCTATCTTCTATTCATATACTTGTAAGAATTTTGTATATTAAGAATTTTTCTCTTTTGTATATTTGTGTATGGGAGAGAATTCTTATATCGACATATGGAGTCTGTCCAGAAAAAGTCCAGCCATTGTTAATAAAGGGTTCAGCACAAATAACGCCCCCTCTTTTATTATAAAATCATAAATATATAATTATGTACATAACAATATCACACTCAAGCATTCCATATGACATTTTAGGTGAAATATGCACATTAAAACTATGAATTATTACACCCATCTTACTTCCCTACCAACCACATTCAATCAGGCACTACTTCTGCTGGACTCTCTATAACAAGGATGTTTTGCTTGACATCGATGTAACCTGGCAGCCAAGGAGAGTGGACTGCAAGGCACATGTGTGAACAATGACGATTTCACCATTGCATTCAAAATGGCTGAGTGAGTAGAGCAATGATCTGCATTAAATTTTGCGTTAAACTTGAATATTCCTCTATGGAAATTACTTGGATGATTAATCACCAGTTGCCACAGCCATAGGCCACTTGTGATTGGCAGCTTCATCACGACAACATGCCTGCTCACACATCATGTCTCAGGGAGAGTTTTGTGGCAAAACATCAAATCATCCAGGTAGACTCAGTACCCCCTGTGGCCCAGATTTGGTGCCCTACAACTTCTGGCTTTTTCTAGAACAAAAATCACCTTTAACAGGAAAGAAATTTCAGACATTTGATGAGATTCAGGAAAACACACGGGGCACCTGATGGTGATTCCAACAAAGGGTTTACAGAGCGCTTTGAGCCGTGGGAGAGATGCTGGGAGGACTGTGTGAGGTCCAAAGGTGGCTATTCTGAAGGGCACCGAGGCATCATTGTCCTATGTGTAATGTTTCTTGCATCTTCTTCATTAAATGTCTCCGTTTTCCACAGTACAAGGCTGCATAATTTCTGGACAGACCTCAGATATTAACATACACATATATACAATCAAACAATATTTTTAGTTTCTGATACTCTTTTTAGTTTTGTTTAGAATTTTTTAAAATAAAGAAGTTTTAGATTTTTTGCATGAATTCTTTCTCTTAATGGGTTTATTTGTTTTGGCACTTTTGAAGTTTAAATCTTTCAATCATGTGGAGTTTACCTTTGTGCAAGTGTGATATAGATGTAACTTCATCGTTTCGCTTAATGGATGGCCAATTGTATCAACATCATTTGCTTAGTAATATTTTACTTACCCACCAAATTGAAATGTTATTTTTTGAAATATACTTAATTCTTACATGCATTAGGGTCTGCTACAAAAGTATTGTTTATCACTTTATTTGCTTACTAACAGTAGTACACTGTCTTAATTATTATATTTTGAATCCATTCTTATAAGTAGCAGTAAAAATTCCAATGACTAGCTTTTGCCAGAAATCTAAAAGCAGCTCTTGCCTACTTATTTTTTCATATGAATTTCATAAGAATTTAATCACACTATTTTCTACCCCTGATCTACAGAATCTAATCTGTTAAGTCTAAAAATTAATTTGAGGAGAACTAACATCTTCATAATACCTAGGTTTCTCCCGACGTGATCTGTCTTCTCATTTATTCAAATAGCCAACTTGTTTTTATCTGATCAATAAAATAGGTACAATAGAATATCTTTAATAGACCCGTGAAATCAGGCAGCAATGTGGTCTCACCCAATAGCCCCACACCAGAAATCAGGACACTGGAGTTCTTGCCCCACCCCTGCCACCAACTGGCCGGGTGAACTTGGACAACAAGCGTTTCTGGGTCTCAGTGCGTCCACCGGTAAACCGAGGCGGCCTTGGTGAAGAGTGCTCTATGATCTCTCCAGCAGCAGTGGTCAAGGATTCTATGAATCATGACACAAAATTCATGTAGCAAGTGGTCCCCCAGAGATGGAGTAATGTCATCACGGCTCACCACTGTGCCGTCGTCACCAGCGTTCACAGCAATTTGATTGAATATATCCACCCACACCCCTTAGTTGCAAGTCACTAAGAAACAGAACTGTGTATACCATGGAATTAGTTCCATTTCTTGCATTTTCTAGCTTTCAGTGCTTTGATAAAGACAAACTTAAAACCACCCCACAATGCCATTGTTGCTGTTCCAAAGGAGGGGTGAGATGTGAGCCCTCGGTGGGAAGAGGTGGGCCTCACGTTGAAGGCAGGAGCGCTGGGCACTGTTACCATTTTGCAAAGCTCCAGGGAAGCAAGACAAAAGAACGGAGAAGCTTTGAAGGTCCCTGCCAACCTCTTCTTAAGAGCAGCAGGATTAGGAGAAAAATGAGGCTTCTGAGAGCATGACCAAGCATTTAATACCCCCTTGGAACCCACAAAACAACAACACAATCATCTTCATCTCCTGATTAAAGAGAAAACACGAAGGAGAGCGGCTTTGCTTGATCTCTTTAATTGGATTATGAAGCTTAGATGGAAATTCTTTTGTAACAAAGTGGCCAAAGCTTTATGGCTAGGACAGAATAACTCAAAGTCGAGCTCCAGGTTCACCCAAGACCTTTCATCCCTAGAAAAATGGGGCTTAATTTCTACATCACAAATGGTTTTAACCTGCCCACTTCTCCTACTGCTAGAGAAACAATAAAGTATTCAAGAACAATGAAACTCGAATCAGTTTGGTGACAGCCCTTAATAGCTCTCATTTGGATGGATATTTTTGAAAGCTTTTTTTTTTTTCATTGTCACACACAAAAAATGGACTGGAGATGCACAAGCAGGCACTAGAAGAAGAGCTTAAAACGTTGGCTGAAAAAAAATGCAGCACAGTCTGAAGGAATGTATTACAGACACAAGCCAGAAAATGTTTTCAATTTCTTTTGGTGTTAAGATACAGCGTTAAAAACCAGTCAGTTCTGAAGAGTCACTTGAGGCAATTTGCACATGGCACGTGTACTGCAGGATGGCAGATGTGCCTCTGAATAACGGAGCTGGTTCTCCTGAGTGCTGCCTTCCTCTCTGTCCAGGCCCCCAGCCCCTGGAAGCTGTGGCTCTCCTGCAGTTAAGGAAAGGGATGCAAAAGCTTGAGGGACAGTCCTCGGTCTTTCTACAAAGTTTCTATAATAGTGACTCAATCTGAAACTAACTGTTCTGGTGCTATTGGAGGTTTCTGTGAGGTAATCCACATATGGCATTTTAACATCAAGAGAAAGAGTTTTTTCCCACCCTAGCAACCTTTTCTTTTTTTCTTTCTGACGGTGAAGGAACATAAATTCACCCTGTTTGTACATATTGAAATCCTTTCGCATTTTGCTGTGGAAAGTAGCTTGCTGTAATGCCTCCTCTACAGTTGGGTTCTGGGGAAGCACTTAATTACATGCCAAGGGGGGTGGATTTCATGTGGATTAAAGGGTGATGAAAATGCTGTGAAAAGTGACATGGATGGAGAGAGAGAATAATATGCCAAATGACCCTGACTTCGTTGCAGACGTAAGAAAGAGGTGGTGCACACCAAGCGCCCTGCAAACAGAAGACTGTCTGGGCCCTGGTAAGGGAGGGTGGGGACGAGCAGCGCCACAGTGAGGTCACTAGGATGTCTCATTCCATGTGTCACGGCGCCACATGAGCTCCCCTGTCTCTTCCTGCTGCCTTTCCATCAGTGCTAATGCTGAGCACGCCAGGGAGTTCTGCTGGTCAGTCTTTATTTATAGCCACCCTGCATAGGCTCCCAGTGTTTCTCAAGAACAAATTTCACCCTTCCATGCCTGCCCTTGTGAATGAGATCTCCCAGGTAAACACGCTCATAGCATCCTGTGGGTTCCTTCCTGGCTCCTGAGCTGTCTGTAAATGTGTCTCTGCCTGTGTGCTTCCTGCTCTCTCAGCCAGACGCACCCGAGTCAGGGCTGCTGCTCCTGGCACCTGGGGTGGAGTCTGGCTCAGAGAGGGTGCCCAGCAAATCCCTGTGACAAATGAGTGAACTTTTCAGTGCATGAGAAAGGTGCAGTTTCCATTTCTCTTTCTTGTCCAGGCAGAATTCTCCAACAGTTTAATTTCCATTCGTCTCCTTTGTACTTTCTCATTCTCTTTCTCTGTCCTTTTCCCCCTTCTTCCCCTGGCTCATTTATAACAACTTTAGTGGTTCCCTTGGTTTTCTTTTTCTTTCCCCCCCTTCCCTGATGCTCTCTCTAGAAGGAAACAGATGGGTAGAGGATTTTACATGAATACTGAATATCACATCCTCATTGATGAGATCACTCCAGAATTTTCTAAATTTATTCTTCACAGTTACATGGACAGGGAGAAAATATCTCTAGGTTTCTGGGAATCAGGACGCTCCTGCCAGGTTCAGATCATTACTAAGTAAGAGACAAAGGCTGACTACAACCGAGCTGCTGGGAAGTTTTCTGTAGCAGTAGGATATATTTAATAAATAGCACTCACCTGGAGTGTGCTGGGCAACAGCTCCTTCTTTCATCCATGGGTAATTCTTGTCACTGTATCTAAATGTCATACCTGGGAGAGCTTAGATAAGCTCTCCTTTAGACACTTGCAATAGCAGCTGCCTTGGGGTTACCAAAAGGAGCCTACTTGGACCAGGGAAGAGTTTTTTAGTGGCACATTATTAATAGCACCAGATTATTTTCCCTCTCCCTTTAAAAATGTGAGCAAATGCATCAGAAGGGTGATGCCATGCCTTTGAGCATATGAACAACATTCTAGGTATCATTGCTTGCTGACTGCATTTGCTTTTCTCATGTCCAACTCTCTGGAAGATAAAGTACATATGGGCTCGGCTCCTTCAGAGAAGCAATCTGAACTTTGTCCTTGTTAAGTCCAGCAGCCGGGTGTTGAACCATCTCTAGTATTGGCAGCACAAGCTGAGTTTGATTCAAACACAGGCATATGCAGCGATGGAACCTGGTAGCTAAGTAACCCAGGTCCCAGTGATGTCCCCAGCAATTCAGCTCTAAGTCAACCACCCAGCTCTCCTGCCCTCACCTCCCTCCGCCTGCCCTGGTGCAAAGCTGCAGTAAGTCTCAACATCCTAGTCCAGGCACGGAGGTCTTTTAGTAACTTAGCAACGTAGCAACAGAAGCATCCTTGTGCTGTTTAGTTTTTCAGATAAAGAAATGATAGTCATAACATTTTGCATTTAAACAGCACAGTCTCCAAGTACCTTAAAGCCTATTGTGAGTAGAGAAAAGGAGTCACAGGAATGTGCGCCTCCGAGGATGCATGGGTGCCTTCCACAGGTGGCTGAGCTAGACCCAACAAGGCACGGGGTCTGTTCCACCGAGCAGCAGAACCAGGAGGCACAGAGAGCACTTCCAGCCGATGGAGCAAACTAAAGACAAGGAGCTGCAAACCAGTCCATTTTTTCTTGTTAAACTTTACAACTCTTAAGGAGTATAGTATGGGTTTGTTATATATTTTGATTCATATAATGATTGCTAAATTATTGAGGAAATCAAGGAAGGGTAGTGGTTTATTTTATAGCCTCACTGCTAAATAAAGAATCAGCTACAGAAAAAGTTTGCAAGACACTGTTAGTTTTAGGTGTGATTATCCATCCTGTGGTTGTTTTCTGATTGAAAGGCAGATACTATTGTGTTTTGCCTAACAGTGCTGGTTTTGAAACATTGCCCCCAGTTGTTTGATATTCCTTCCACTGAGAGACAGGGTTTTTGTTACACCCTCCCCCTCAGTCTGTGTCACTGACAAATAGCATATTGTGGAGGTTATGCTATATGACTCTCTAGGCTGATTCACAAAAGGTGGTACTGCCCCCTCCCTGGTCACTGGAACACTCACATTGAGAGCCCAGGGAAGCTATGTAAAAAGTCTGCCCCAGAATGAGGCTGTCCTGCTGTGTAGAAGCCCAAAGGCCTCTGGTTAAGCATTCTGGCTGACCTCAGCTTCTGAGTCCTTCCCACCCAGGCACCAGATGTGTGAGTGAGGAAGTCCCAGATAATGATCCCAGCCCCCTAGCCATTCTCATCTTCCCACCGGAGGCCCCTGTGAACCAGAAACTAGCCATCCCTCTGTGCCCTTTCCAAATTATCTGTAGCAATAATTGTCACTGTTGTCTTAAGTCTAAGGAAATTTCTTAAGTAACAATCACAACTGGGACTTTACAGAGCCCCAGTTGTTCATGTTTATGTCCAAGAAGAGAGGTTGTGGCCCTTCCTCAGCCCCTGAAGTTGAATATTTGTTTGCAAAGATAATTACGGTCATTTTTCTCTTACTACGTGTTTAGGTTGCGCATGGGCATGAGGTGCAATTCTGGCCAGTAAGATGAGTGGAGAGGTTTGCTGGGGCTGCTTCTGGGAAAATTACCTTTGCTCTTTATGAGACCCACAACACAGAATAATGACCAAAACACGTCTGTGTGGAGTTTTGCAAGGTGTGGGACAGGGGTTATTACAATATCTTTATATTGTACCCGTGCCCAAGAACAATCCATGTTAAAATGTCCTGACTTCCAGTTCAGAGTGGCCGAGAAAACTCTTGGCCAGGATAGCCCCATTCTACGGTGCTGGTGGTCTAGGGGACCACAGGTGCTCTCCATGAGCCAGCCCGCCTCTAGGCCCCATCACTGTCAGAGCCTGGACCACTTTCCCACTGCACTGTCTTATTGCTCTATCATCAAAGTCGTCCTACTACTCTTTTCTTGTTTACTGTCCCCTAATGGTCACAGCTTGGCAGCAATAGTGCCCAGGAGCAGTTTTGATACCTGCCCACACTTCCAGCTGAGAGACTTGGTTGAGGAGTGCTTTGCCTGTGGGTTCCAAGCGTTACTTAAAGCTGCCTTGACCTTGGTTACCTTGAAGCCTGCCCCTTCTCACATTTCCTCTCCCTGAGCCAGGCTGGAATTCAATCTGGCCGGCTCGTCAGGCCGCCACTGTGAAGCTCACCAGAAGAAGTCATGTGTGCGCAGCTCTGGCTGGTGGGCTCCCAAGAACTGTGGCTGCAACTCCTGTCGTGGGTGAGGGACCGTGGCCACTCATCTGTGCAGTCTCATCTCCAAAGGAGTGCATGTGGCCTTTTCTTTTTGTGCATTTGGTTCTGCTTGGGAGGGCATTTCCCTGGAGCCCAGGATGGCCCATTGTTTTAAGGGGATTGTCCATTCCCAGTGCTTCCTGCAGTCTTGCAAAGGAAACCTGCTGAGTCACTTCCAATGGCCGAATAATACTGTGTCCAGGCAGACATTTACTTGGTGATGTTTGTGACGAAAGAGGCCACTGACAGTTCGATCCCTGCTCCTTTGTGCAGGGGCCCAGTTAGGAAAGGGTGTTGGCAAGTAGCTGCCTTCTGGGGCCCCGAGAAAATACTTGGTCTCTCAAGTGAGACAGAGCTGGGTTTGAAAGCTGAATTTGCCCTTTAGACACTGTTTGGCCTTGGATAAGTTACTTAACCTCTCTGAGTTAGCTCTTTTTTTTTTCCTTATGGAAATGAGAATAAAGCTGAACACACAGGGTTGTTGGTAGATGAGCTCACTGCATAGCACCATGCTCAGTGTACGTCTCCATTCAGATGTCCTCTTTGAAGATACAAGTGTCATATCGTGGACCCAGAAATACAATGAGCGCTTGAGAGTGAGCGTCCCCACAGCACTTGGTGATAGCAGGATTGACAGGGATGGAGTGGAGAGGGTCAAAGGGGAGAGACAGAGTCTGACAGGACAAGCGTGATCGCAAGAAAGATGTTGATTTTCTCCCCTGACAGTTTTTACTTGGGTCAGGCCTTTTACCATAGAAATGACTGTGTGTTTAGTTTTTAGTTATGAAAAGCAGTTCTAAGGTATACAATTTTCTCACAGTTTAACATCTCCAAATTTTGAATTGATTCAACAATTTACGGCATTTATAATTACAACCTTTTTTTGTGGTATATAAAACAAGAACCCATCTTGTAATTGATAGCATCTTGGTTCTGATGAACATCATAATATTCCTTTGTAATAACAATAGTTTTAGGAGTCCAGGCCTTCACTGGGATTGATACAGGGTGCAGCCAAGAAGGGGGCCCTGAAAAAGGACTTGGAATCGTGTCCAGAACTCAAGGTGTATAGGAATTATTCGAGAGACATATAAGATGTCCTCACCCCTTCCCCCACAGGAGTGAGTTGGGGGAAAGGACACATGGAGCAGGAACATGCAGGGCTGTTTTGTACAGCCACAGCCTTGCAGCTAATCCATGGCATGGTCATTTAACATATCTATAGCCTTTGGCAGGTCACTTGGATATGTTAAATGGCTGTGGCCAGGTTTTGAGCCAGGGGGATGAAGTCATCCCCCGCCCTAAGATGTAACTGGGGGGCAGGTCCCCCGAGTTACAGTGCCTATGTGGGAGCTTGGAGAAGATTGGCTCCAGGACACGGGGCCACACCTGCCCAGACTCACGATGGCAGCCCAGTAAACTTGAAATATACAGAAATACTGGCAGGTGTAACTGATCGTGGGAGGAGTAGGAAATAGGAGTACAGAAGAAGATTGGCATGAGGATTTAAACTGAAACACAGCAGCCATTGAGGGAGAGCCACGTGGTTTTGGGTAGAGTGAGGACCCCCTCTTGCCCAGGTGAGGGAGAACCACATGGCTTTGCCGGAATGGGGCCCTCTGCAGGTAGGTTTAAGAAGAAAGCCACGTGCTTTTGATGGAGTGCGGACCCCTGCAGCTTTGGTAGAAGAGGCCCATGCGACTTTTGGGGTGCTCCATTTGGCCGCGTGGCCTGGGAAGAAGGAGAGACTTTGCCTGGAAAAATGGGTACAAAGAACTCTTGCCAGTGGATCGTGAAAAGGTGCCACGTGACTTTGGATTAATTGGAGATCCTGCCTGAACAGTGACATAGCTGATGGTGCTAGCGGCCTGGAAAAACAGACATGTGCTCTTTTCCCGATTTACGGTACCTGGAGTTAGGACAGGGGGAGAAGGGAGTGCTGTGTGTGTAGGTAGATATCCTAAAGGACTTTGATATTTTAATGAAGATATCAGGTCTATATAGCATTAAATAAACATTTCCTTTCCTTTTCACAAATCTCTGTCATTGAGAGATGTCTTTCCAATTGGCAACGGACGATCGGGCCCAGTAGGTGGTCTGGATGGTATTCGTATACCATCCTCTGCAGTCTGGCCCCGGTGTATCTGTTCTTTAACAGTTTTTGGCATCCCTGGGTGGGCCAAATATTGCCCCCCCCCTTGGACCTCTATTCTGTAACAGGATCTCATTGGAACTGCACTGTATGAAACAGTAGCCACTAGCCACATATGGGCTCTGAGCACCTGAAACATGACTGGTCTAAACTGTGATGTGCTGTGGTGCAAAGGGCCAAATTCTGAAGACTTAATGTGGAAAAAAGTAATGCTAAAGTATCTCCTTAGTATTCTTATTGATTATGTGTTGAAATGGTAATATTTTGGATCTATTGTGTTAAATAAACTGTATTATTAAAATTGATTCCATCTATTTCAGTTTACTTTTTAAAGGTGGCTACTAGAAACTTTTCATTTCAATGTGCAGCTCGCTTCACACTCTCCCAGATGGGGCTTCTCAGAGGCCGTCCGTGTGACCCCCCTGAAGGACCCGGATGCATTTCAATGCCAGATTTGGTTCACATGTTGAAGCTGATTATGTCACAGAGGAAGAGGGTATAACATGTTCGTTGCTGACTTCATGAGGCTTTCTGGTGAGAGCAGAATGGACCCCAAGCAGGTTCAAAAAAGGCTTAAGAGAGGAAGGAAAGGGGATTTGGCTTGGGGTTAGGGGTGAGACTGGGTGAGTGTTCCCGCATGCTGGCGGAGGCTTGAGTGACTTGAAACTCACCTGAGGGGACACCTGGGCATTCTTTTCAGGTTTCCTAGGTGTGGGGCAGAAGGGGAAAACAGAAGGGTGGGGTTAAGGGTGTCAGTTCCAATGGTGACTGAGACACAGAAAGGGGAGGCAGGCGACTTGCCCAAGGTCACACAGGGCCAGCGAGGGCAGTGCCAGCACTGGAGTCCAGGCCCCGGAGACCACACTTTTTTCTTCTGTTTCACAGCACCTCACGGAAACCACCCAGGAGGGCAAAAAACAGCCTCCTTTCTGGGCCCTGGCCTCTGTGGGTCTGTTAGGAAGGAGGAAACTGAAGGACGGCAGTCAGGGCAGACCAGCTGCTGGGAGGACTCTCCTGCTGGGGCAGCCACAGGCCAACTCGGTTAATGTGTGCAGAAAAGCTGGCCTGACGAGTGAGTTGAAAAGTAAACACTAACTCAACCTAAAATGAAAATGGGGTTAAGAGTCTGAAAAAAAACAAACAAAAAAAATCCCCAAACATAAGCAAACTCATGGGAACAGAGTAGGCATTATGCACTCCCTCAGTTTTTTTTTTTTTTTTACTTTACTTTATACGTGAGGATTTAAAACCTCCAAGAGAGATGATTAGCCTAGGGACAGAGTTCTTCCATCATGGGTACAGAAGTTTAACCTCGTCACAAAGTGAAGGAAATAAACTCACTGGGGTTACTTCAACACTCCCATGGGAGCTGTTCCAGGTGGCAGCATGCATTTGGGAAGCTCAAGTACTTCCAGACATGCTTGGGGGGCGACTGGTGTGGAGATCTGAATCTTTGTCTGGTTCTTGGCTTCTCTGAAGTGTTTTCTGTTTATTGTACCTCACAAAAATAAATCTGAGTTTGTTTTGATTTTTCTGATTTTCTTCTACCCTGGAAGTAGGGCAGGCTTCTCAGTGGAAATGACTTTGAATAAAGCCTCAAATAATTTCCAGTTCCAGCTGACCCTCGCTGGGACCCTGCAACCTGTTCTATCTGCTGCCTTCCAGGAAGAATGGATGGAAGGAATTCATTGAGAACCAGAAAAAACTTCTCCTGTGTCATGGCCATCCAAGAGATTTTCATAAATACTTGCACACAGAGTTAACCCCCCGCTCGTATGGTGAATGGGACACAATGGATATAAAAAGGGAAAAGCTGCAGAGAATACCCAGTTACTCATATTCAGCTTTGAACTGTGCTTTGCTCTGCACTGTCTTTGAATATGGGGGGTTTTATGGTTGAAACAGTACTGACATATATCATGAGAGTGCTCTGTGCCAAGCCCAGAGTAAGGTGACTCCACATTTGTGATACTGTCTCCACTGATGCTGTTATTTACTCTCTGAAGGGCTTTTGTGCTTGGAGAGGAGCTCTCTGCCACCTGCCTTCCTTCTGATGCTCAGTTTATTAATATTTTGCACTTGTGAGACATTTCTTTAATTGTTAAATAATTCATATTCCTCTAAATATTTACACACTATTTAACCTAACTACTAGGTCAAACTTTAGGAATTTGAAAAGATTTTTTCCTCCAAACTTAGAAACTTATTTCATTAGACTCTTGAACAATTAATTTTCACAAGTCTAATATATCAGATCCTCCTAAATGATCTAAACACCTTAAGTGGGAGAGAAAGTGCACTGTGTATCACAATGACTGCAGACCTTGTTCTTATACTGACCAGAGTGACCTCAGTGCCTTACTGTTCCTATCCCTGGCCATGTCCTCATTCTCTGTTCATCCTTGTACCTCCCCAGAGCAGTAGTCAGGTGACCAGACCAACTTAGATGGCAGGTTCTGGGATGTACCAGCAGATACTTGGTCCAGACATGGGACTTCTTTTTCAAGGTCAAAATGATTTAAACTAGAGCCCTGGTCAATGGCACTGGTCTGGGTCCACTTTTTTATTCATTTCTCTGGATAGTCATGAGATTTAAGGCATTTGATATTCATTGTCTTCCTCACTATCATGCCATTGTTGTGTATTGACTAGGACTTTAAACACCATTGGAACATAGTTATGCTTTCCTAGTGTCTTATTACTGTTAATAAGTGCATTTTGGTGATTAGGTTGGTGTAGTAAATTCTCTTTGCTGGGCTGCATAGTGGGTGCTCTATAGCTCCTCCCGTGAGGACTGAGGCACTGGTTCTCCCAGTGGGTAGGCATGCTCCTACTGATGGCTCACAACAGTCCCTCAGAAACTGTCCTAGGTAAGGGCAGCTGCCTTCTCTGAGGACAGGTTGATATGTTGGTACAAATTCTTGATCCCACTGCCTCATTATGGGATGTCACTGCAGAGCTGTTCCAGTTTTCGAGCCCTCCTGGGATCAGCTGAGCGTTTGTCCTCACTGTGTAACAGCTCAGCTTTCCCCTCTGGCCCGCCCTGCTCCCCCCCACCCCTTGCTTACAGACATTGCTCCCAACAAGACGACCCAATAAACTCCCATCTCAGAGTCATTGCCAGGGAGCCCACCTACAAAGGTTGGTGCCAAGCATAGTCTGAGGAAGCAGAACCTGAAATAGGATTTGGGGGCTGGATCACTGGCCAGGTGGTAAAGAGGACCCCATCACTGGCAGGAGCGCTCTGGTGTGTTATGTGGTCCAGTGCGATCACCAAAATGCCACTGGCGGTGAACTGAGATGGGATACTGGTGGAATGGAATTCACTGGCAAATGCAATATCTCAGGATCTGAGAGGTCCAGAGAAAGCAAGCATTTCTAGGATTATGGAACTGAATGATGATTGATTAGGAATATCAAAGCATTGAGAAAAAGAAAGACTGAGGGTGATTAATCACTAATTTAAGGTAAAGTGCAAAAAGCAGAGGGCCTCCTTGACAACCTATAAATAGATTCTCATAACCTGCAGCCAAAGAGCATAAAAAACCCAGCATCAAGCTTAAGACTTAAGCCCTGGCTGGTGTAGCTCAGTGGATTGAGCGCGGGCCTGCGAGCCACACGATCGCGGTTCGATTCTCAGTCAGGGCCCATGCCTGGGTTGCAGGCCAGTTCCGGGTTCCCGGCAGGGGACGCACAAGAGGCAACCATACATTGATATTTCTCTCCCTCTCTCCTTTCCTTCCCCTCTAAACATAAATAAATTAAACAATTAAAAAATACTTAATTACAAGGGTAATGGAGCTCCATGACAGGTTGAATTTTCAAACCTGGCAAATGTGCTTCCCCAAGGTTAGGGTCTTGATGGGACTCTGCGACTCTGGGTGAGGTCATGTGGATTAATGTGATTGAAAACCTCAATCCCTAGGGTCCTCTGAACTCTCTAAGCCTTAGAGAGGCTCATTATTAGAGTTCATTATTAGAGGCCAGTGCAACTCTTTTTTAAAGGCAAGGTAGAGGTCTCTACCTTGACAGCACCACGTGGCTCGTTCTGGCCTCTTCCAGTATTTCTTTCCTCTTCTCTAGACCAGTAGTTCGAGCTGAGTCACACTATAACCTGGTCAGAGGAGTGCTGGCCTGACAAAGGGAGGAAAGGGAGCAGCAGTATCTGGCCCACATGTGGGAAACTGGAAAAGGATGAATCGATGCTGAGTCTGGAGGGGGTAAGGTAGAAGGGGAAGTATAATGTTGGTTAAAGGAGAGTTTATTGGTACGGAAACACTCTTGCAGGATACATGGTTTAACACCTTGACAAGGACCCTGGGAAACGATGTTAACATGCTGCTAGCACATTGATCTTGGAAGCTTGAAGAAAGTGGTGGTTTATACTAACTGAGGGAGAAAAGTCGCAACTGTGCGGCGAATGGTAGAAGGGATCACAGACTCAGAGAAATGAGAATGCTAGAGAGAATGCACGAAATAAGAATAAAACAACCCAAACCCAACTGACTATATTCCATGGGAGAGTCAGAAGAACTATGCACTTAAGGAAGACTAAGGGATGAGCTGGTAAGAAGGGCCTTATTGGGAAGTTCAGGGGTGGTTATGTTCTGAAGGCCAAGCCTGATGGTAGGCCATGCTGGTATAGCACTGAGTTCCCTGACAGCAATGGGGCTGATAGAATCCGGGTGGAGGGACTTAACTATCAGAAGCAAGGAAGGCACACTTATCATAATTCTGGGCAAGGTCAAAGTGGAAGCCCGAAGCCCTGACCCACAGGGAGCTATGAAAATGATTAGTAAACTGTAGTGTCCCTACAGGCAAGCTAGATGGACAACCAACAAAGGATTGCTCATTTGGTACAAGCAAAAGATATCAGGAGGCCGAGGGGACTACTGCAACAACAGCTTATGGTGTCTCTTATCCAGTTTCCAGACAGGAGACGGCTTTTGCACTTGAAACCTGCTGACTGCAGGAAGGACCCTGCAACACCATGGCAGGGGAATATGATAACAATTCCCCAAAGGGCCTCCAACGGTTTACTCAGTTAGGTGTACATTGGAGGACGGGAAATATCCAAACCTGTCAAAGACTGTTGACAGCAGAGTCTGAGTGACATTGATATCTGGAGGCCCTCCCTCCCAGATAGCATAGGTCCAGCTAACAGAGTGCACTGAGTCTGGGGACTCATCCAGAGGTCCTTTACCTGGAACAGACATATGTGACACTTTGCAGAGCTGCCACATTTATTCCTTGGTCTTTAAGCTAAGACATATTGCAATGGAAAAAGCCAAGTGGAAGCCTTTGGAACTGCTCTCCTCCTAGTGGCTAAACAGGCAGTTACTTCGGCGGTCCTCACCGAGCTACTCCTAACGTCACACCTTCATGTACTGACCTCCGACACTGACTCTGAGCTGGGCAAAATGGCTGTGAGCTGGCATGATACCAGCAAAGACTAGATAGGAGTTTTCACGCAGGAGCTTGTCTTCTCGGAATGCTTGCTTCTGGGATCAGCTGCCATGTAAAGAAGCTCTGGGTAGGCAAGTTAGTCACATCAAGAGACCGTGTGGAAAGGGAGGTGCCAGTCCCCAGCTGTCTATGCGGAGGCACCAGCCACCCGAGGAAAGCTCTCTGGGATATTCCAGCCCTAGCTGCCCTCTGACTGCATCTACAGCAGAGACTTCAAGACAGACTGACAAAAAAATGACCCAGTTAAGTCCCCGTTAACTAACAGGACTGTGCTAACTAATAAAATAGCTGCTCATTTAAGCTACCTAACATTTTGTGGCAATTTGATATTCAGCAACCAGTTACTTAAACAATGCAATTAAAAAAATCAAGACAGCATCCTGTGGAGAATGGCAGAAATTAGTATAACTGATAAAGTCCCAAACCTTCTCAAAGGGCAGAATTTTGAGTGGTGCATCTGGTTGTATATGTTTATGGAAGGAGAAATGGTCAGGGTAAGAATCTGAATGGACTCCTAGGCAATGGGGAATGGCTAGACCAGTTGGTCATAGACCTGGCAAGAGAAAGATGAGAAAACTGTGGACAAGGAGGTCTGGGAAGAAGGCATGTGGATAAATCCAGGGCAGTGGCCATAAGGTGTGTGCTGTGCATGTTGGAGAACACTTCACTTCTGTGTTCCAACTAGCTTACCTCCACGCTCTACAGAGAAAGTGTTATTCCTAAATTTCACTTCCCCTTCATTTCCTGAGCTTGCCTTTGTCCTGACTTATACATTTCTAGAAACAGGTAGGTCATTATATGTGTAGGATTAAATGACTCCTCTGAGAGTTGGGTCCCAGTGTGGTAAGAAAACCCTGAACCTCTCTCGCTATGTGCTGGGGTAATGTTCAGATGATCTTTTTCTGATCTGGTGGTTTGAATGCTAAGGTATGCGTATACTGTTGACAAGAACTGCTACATCCATTTTAATTAATCTGTAACTCTGGAATCTGAAGCTTTAGTCCACAAAACATGCCCAGAGATGGTCAGGATCACATTGCAATTCATACTATTTGAGGTAGAATATATTATCCTTTCTTTATTAAGAGACTTGAGGAGGTACTTGGTTTTGTCCTTAACTCAGTTAGTTGCTTGGCTGTCTTCCCAGCTCCAAACAAGGTGCTTTCTTTGAGAATACACTTTTACTGACATGGTGTCACCCTGGCAGCCATGTTTGTATTACCTGACTGAGCCTCTCTGGCCACAGTTGAATGGACTAAGGGTGGGCCTCTGACCCGAGCTGGACCAATCAAATTTTCTCCTGGGAACTTGGAATTGAGAATATGACCCAGTAGGTGTTAGCTACTTTTTTTGTAGATAGAGAACAAAGTCTCAGGAGCTTGTCCATGTTCACCTTCTGCTCAGACATGAACTAGAAGCATCAAAGTCTGGTCTTCAGAGGGAAAAGATATGCAGATTTTCAGAGCTTTTCTCTTTTGAGTTTCCACTCTTGCCTGATCCCACCTTCCTTACTCCTGTATCTTGCTAAACTCCCCTCTCAACCCTCTTTAAGCCAATTTGAGTTGGTTTTTGTTACAACCAAAGAGATGTAACCAACAGAAGCTCTTTTGCTGGGCCATCCTGGTGGTTCCTGTATGTTGCTGCATAACATTTTTTCTTCCTTCCTCCCTCCCTTCTTTCTTCTCTCTATCTTTCTCCTTTTATTTCTTTTAGCCCCCCTCCCCCTCAAGACCTCATTATGATTATGCATTCAGGTTATAGAGAATCTTTGTTTTAACCCAAAGCCATTTTCTTGCCAGGAATCCCATAGCTACAAACCCTCAGCTTTGAAGGGTAAATTAAGCTGAAGGGTATACCTCCAAGAATATAGTTCACAATCTATTATCTGAAGAAAACAAGCAAAGTCATTGTTCTTCCCTAAAGGCAGCCTCCTCTTAGTTAAGTATGTAGGTCTAGTTCCATTTGCTTGATTGTCAACAGCTCCTTCCACTGAGGAGGGAATAACAAACACCCGGAAGACAAAAGAAAACAAGAGGGGATTGTGGTCTTTTATATGAGTTTCTTTATTCTATTTCAAAATTCTTTAATATGGAAGAAGAGAGATTTGACAGTCCTCTCACCTGTCATTCAGGGAGAGTTAGAATGCGATGTATTTATTTAAATGTACTTGATGAATCTTCACTCAGATTCAAGTACTCTTACGTGTCATGGCAAAGGAAAAACAACAAAAACCTGAAAATAGTGCAAATTTTCAAAAATAGGAGAATGATTGGATAAACTATGATACATCCACACTTTAGAAAGTCAATTTTTATTACAAAAGTGATTTTAAGTGACACGTATTATAGTAAGAGCTCTATCAGGGGCCAAGCCTACTAGTTAACTCCTTCCTCACCAATAAGTCTGTCTCTTTCCATGGTTTTTAGCTGGGCACGTAGCTGCCATGGAAAAAGCCTGCATTTTCTAGCTCCCCTTGCAGCAAGGTGTAGCCATGCAACCAGCTCTTGGTTAATGAGATATGAGGCTGCAAAGGAGGGGTGGGGTATGTTCTGTCTTCTTTTTTTCCTCCATCGTACTTCTTGGGACTATGGTGGCAAACTAACTTAGGCCACGTGGGTGAGGGGAGGGTGGGCGGCAAAATAGAAAATCATGGATGCTTGGCTCATTATGCGGAGCAGAGTTTCCAAAGCCCACCTGAACATCTACTTACAGACTGTTAAGTCACAGAAAGACTTCTGTTTTCTTAATTTGGATTTCTATTACCTATAGCTAGATTTATAGCCCAAGTAATACCTATATAAGCAGGAAAAGGAATTCCATTGTAATGTTTATTATGATATCATTTAAAAGTATCTGTGAATTTGCCTTGTACACAACATATACATGTACATGATCTATATATGTAATGATTATCAAGAAAGGTGGGAAAGTATATGACCAAGCTTCTAACTTTGACTTCCTAAGATGTAGAATTGGGGGAGAGTGTTTACATTTTTGCTTTAATATTTTTTAACATATAACAACCAAAATTAAAAAAAATTTATTAAAAAACATTCATTCCCAGCCTTCCTAAGGTAGGAATACCTAGTGTGAAGGTGTGTGTAAACCATGCAGTTGAAAGCCTTTGGGGTAGAAGTTCGGGAGCAGAAACCCAGCCTGCTCTCCCCCATGGCATGGTGCTGCCTCTGCTGAGAGATCTATGTTTGTGGGTCATTCTTACAAACTTGTTTTTAGAAAGAGCCTGCTGGCTCTTTTATGTGGTTGGGTAAATGGTATTGTGAAGATGGATTATTTTTATTAAAAAAAGAGAAACTGTCGTGTTTTGCACAAAATTGTCTCTTGGTTTGCTTCCATTGTGGAGCAATTTTAGGGAGAGGTGGACAGAATGAGTGAGCGAAATAATAAGCTGTGGGAAAAAATCTCCCTAGTGACTTCTCACTGGCCAATCACATGGCCAACATTCAGGGTGAGAAGGGGCAGATAACCCTGAACTTACTGCCCAGAATGAAGCACATCACCCACAGGATGCAGACATTTACATGTTTGTTGATGTGGAAATAAAAATTTGGAAAACAGAGGCTTCAGAAGCAGTAACCAGAGCAAAGTTTTCAAATGTCTTTTTCTGAGTTCAGAAAAAAATATTTTTGCTCTCCATCAAACCTCTTTATTACTTTAAGGAAAGAATGAATGCCACAAAACCATAGTTTGACGAAAGCTAAAACCGCACTATTTAGGAGCAAATTAAAATTTTCCACTTAACTAAAGAAAAGGAAAACCAATAGCTTCCTTTGGTTTTCCATGTCTTGGTAAAATGGAAAAAATAATCTCTGAGAAGGGGAAGGTATGGCAATATACATCTGGAAAGGCATCTTTTCCAGGACCCAAATAAAAGCTATTAAAAAGGATTAAATAAATTCCAAATAGCATCCTTAATTTGACATAGGTAGAAGTGTCTGGAATAGTAGAAAGAATATGGATTTTGGAATCAAGCAGGTATGGGTTCAAATCCTTGAATTTTCACTTATATCAAGTATAACAAGATGTTAAAAGAAAACTTTTCAGCATTAGTTCTGGCCAGGGCTTCAAGACCATGGTACTAACTTACATCACAAAGTGAGGTATGAGACCACCATGCAGAAAATGAAAGGAAGAGTTCAAAACTAGTTTTGGTTCTCTATTTCCCCCAATATAAAATAGATAAAAGGGTTGACTAGAAATCAGAAGAAAAATTTTGTTTGGAAAGGTAGAAGATTTTTCTTTTACTTCAGGCCTAGGGGAAGATCTTCAGTGAGACCACCAGTGAGACTGACATGAGTCCCAGTGGTTCAATGTCTGAGTTGTGCCCAAGGCCTAAGAAAGATAAAGGCATATTGTGGATTCACTTTGCTGAGAAAGGAGTGAAAAGATGTTGCTACAGAGGAGGCAGCTTTCATTCCCCAAGTTGATTGGGGCAAAGAATAGATTTCCTTTTTATCAGATGTTGCCCATGAGAACATCTGTGAGAAAACTGATGAAGGTTGTCTTAGATGTCATCCAGGAAGTCTGTTGGAAGGCAAGGTGAACGCAGCAGAGAGGGAGGAGCCCAGTTATATGGGAAAAATCCAGTCCTGGGGGGTGTCTCTGAAGATCCCACAAAAGTGTCCCTCAACGTAGAGTCCGTGGTGTATGCCTGTGGATCCTGGGAAGCACCAGTGTCAACCGCACTAACAGTGGCAGGTGGGCGTGATTTCTAAAGAAGACTCTCAGGAGCCCAACTATCAGTGCTTACAAATCCACAGCTTATTTCAGGAAAAGGATAAGACAGAGCATCAGCATCAAAGCAAGGACACACATCTCAGCCAAAGGCTGCATCACAGCAAGGGGATGGGAAAGACCAGGTGCAAACTTCAGTTGCCTTCCTCCTGTGAGGGCCATGGCAGGAGGCACTTTCTCTCTCAGAGGAGGAACCACAGATGAGTGCATAGCACACCCCAGAGCCAGGGAGCTTCTTATAAGCTTCTGCCCAGGTAGGTGTACCTTTACTGTGAGACCAGTCCCAGTGACTGAAATTTGGGGGGGGGGTGCTCAACAAGTCCAGCTGCATCAACCTTGTTGTTATCAATAAACAATGCTGACAAGTGGGTACAAACCACCTGCAAACTCCTTGGACACATGGTTCCAAAGTGATACCAATCATGCCTATTGGTGCCACGCTGGGGCATTTTTCATTTCAGTAGAACAGCACAGATACATTCCAGGATTGCTGGAATTAACCCCCATAGCACACCAACTCATGATGTATCTGTCTAGTGAGAATGCCTCTGCCCCTTGGCTCAGCACTCTGTGCCTAGAAGAGGTAGACGCAGCTGAGGGAATAGGGCAGAATAGAAGCTCAAGATGGAGAAACAGAAAAGAAGTTGGCCACACCTATTTTTCTAAAGCATGTATGACAGTAAAAAGAGCTTGTTTAACAAGTACAAAATAAACATTCTCAGGGATAAGAAGGCTGTGAGTCCTAAGTTATGTGAAAGTGTTTTATTTTTCTTAGTAGTATTCAAAGTAAGGATGAAATGTGGTAACAGAGCCAAAAGCTAATGCTAAAATAGAAAACGAAAAGAGTAAGATCTATAAGTAAATATAAAACCTAGATTTCTGAAAAAATTAAAAATGCATATACCATAGTTCAGATGGCCAATAAACATTTGAACGGATGCTCAACATCACTAATCATCAGAAAAATGCAAATTAAAACCACAGTGAGATATCACACCACGCCTGTCAGAATGGCTATCATCAATAAATCAACAAGCAACAAGTGCTGGTGAGGATGTGGAGAAAGGGGAACGCTTCTGCAGTGTTGGTAGGAATGTGGACTGGGGCAGCCACTGTAGAAAACAGTATGGAAGTATGTCAAAAAATAAAAAATGGAACTCCTGTTTGACCCAGTGATTCCACTTCTGGGAATTTAGGCAAAGAAACCAGAAACACTAATTTGAAAGAGCATGTAGACCCCTATGTTCATTGCAGCATTATTTACAACTGCCAAGATATGGAAGCAGCCCAAGTGCCCAAGCAGATCAGTAGACAAGTGGATAAAACAACTATGAGACATTACACAATAGCACACTATTTGGAGGTTAAAAAAAGAAAGATTTTATCCTTTGTGACAGTGTGGATGAACCTGGAGAATATTATGCTAAGTGAAATCTAGTCAGAGAAAGACAAATGCCATCTGATTTCACTCATATGTGGAATCTAATGAACAAATGGAACTGTGGAGGTGACTTTGCCCAAAAGTACCCCCCATCCACCACATGATCTGCTTGGGGAAGAGAGGTCAGAGGAGAAGGGCCAAGAATCCCTTCCTTAATGACTTTTATTGGGTTGTAATACACAGGAATACAGGCAGCAAGGATCAAACAGTAGATAACATTTCAAAGAAATCTGAGGGCTTAGTCTGAATCAGTGTCTGTCAGGAAAGGGGGTTACAGAAACTTTGGGATACATACTCATTTCCTGCTTGGACCCTTATAATATGAATGAAAGCACTCTTAGCAAAGCAGGCTTCACGGGTCTTTTAGGAACTCTTTCTTATGCCCGATTACCCCGGATCCCACTCTAGGCATCAAGAGGCCGCGCCACCTCCCCCATCACAGGTTTTCAGGCAGATTAGAGCGGATTAGAGCCAGGAAGCATTTTTCCCAGATGGAAATGGGGACTCAGGCTATGTCAGAATAGCCAGGGGTGAGGGTCCATCACTCTCTATTTGTTGCAGCCTCCAGAGTGCTTCCATGATGGCCTCCCAAGTGATTGTGTCTGGCTTAGGTTGCCCGTCCTCTGAGGGGTCTTACCCATCTCTGACTAACCAACCAGGCATTGGGGGCAGGGAGTTGAAGCAGAAGCAGCGTTTGCTACCAGAGACAAGCTTTGTCTCCTTAGTGGCTCGCATTCCAGAGGTCGCTCACTCAGTCTTAGCCATGGTGGGCAGTTACAACTCCTGAAACCAGGCAGAGCCGTCCCCAACACTGAGCTAAAAGGCAAAATAGAGACAGACTCACAGATAGAAGGCAGGCTGACAGCCCTGCGGGGGTTGGGTTGGAAAGTTGTGGAACTGAGCAAAAAGGAAAGAGAATTCATGGACACAGACAACTGTGTGGTGATTGCGGGGGGGGGGGGTGGGTAGGTGGAGGTGGAAGAAGGTATAGGGGGATAAATGAAACTGTAAAAAACACGATAAAAATCAACCTAAAAATAATGTATACACAAACTTTTAATTAGTGTGATTAAGGAAAAAAGCACGAGTGCAAAACCATACAAGATTAGGAGTAAGAAAACAGAGCTACAGAGAAGGCAGATAAAACAGTAAGAGAATATTACATGCAACTCACTGGCAACCTGTTTGAAAATCAAGAATAGAGTCGGCAAACTTCATGTGATTCTACACCTAGAAAAAAACAAAAATTCTGGTTTAAATTTTCTAGAATGAATAACAGAACTCTATAATGTTGGACATAACTTTCCTTCATTCTAGAAATAAGAACCTAGAAATGGAAATAGGAAAGCATTTTATTTATGACACCAAAAAATTTTAAAATGTGGATAACAAAAATACAGAACCTGAATGAAATAAATGAGAATACTAGGTGGAAGGATATAAACTAACATCTGAAAAGAAATGGAAAGACTTACGTTCATGTGTGGAAGAGTTAACATTGTACAAAATCAATTGTGTCAATATTAATATATGAGTATAATTCCAGTGAGGTTTTTTGGGGGGATAATTGATTGTGATGATCTTAAATTTTATACAGGAGAAAAAAACACACCTATGAACAGCCAGTAAAAGTGTAAAAAGAAGCTTAGTGAGGAGGCATCTGCTTTTCTAGTTATTAAAACTCTAAAAAGCTACCATAGTCCATCAGGATGTGATACCAGCGCAGGAACAACTGTGCACATTGCAGCACAGATGGACAACTCAGACACAGATCTCATTTTGTATGAGAATTTTTATATCAAAATGCGATATTTCAGTTCAGTGTAAGAATAATGATTTACTTAATAAAGAATGTGAGTGCGACAGGCACTCCATCTGGAAGAAAATTGAAGAGGACTTTTATCTAACGTCACTTATAAAAACAAATTCCAAGTAGATGAAAGAAATGAAACTTGCAGGGTCTCTCTAAACTAGTGGGTGTCATATTTTGAAACTGTACTTTGGCTGCCACATGTTGAGTCACCCTGTCCAGAACCATCACAGGGTGAGTGAAGGCCTTCAACGCAATGGAGGGAGAAACAAGGAGGACAGAGGCTGAGTAGGCAATGGGGTTGTCTGCTAAAGAAAGCCAGCTGGGGAAAGACAGGAGAGAGAGGGAGAGGGAGAAGGAGAGGGAGCGATTGAGAGAGAGAGTTAGTTTATACTGCAGTATTTTTGCTGCAGCCTGGCATCAGTTGCTGTTGCTACAAGACAGGATGGCTCTGGCCAGGCCTTTACTGTGATACCTGCAACTGCCCTGGAAGGACAGCAAGACTGACTTCTGTCTCAGACACTGAGGGGTAAAGGGTCCGAATGTCATGTCTAGGAACCCTCCAGTCTTTCTAGAGAAGTTCTTTCACAAAGAGGAAAAGAAATGTAATTACTGCTGCCTCTTTTTTCCTATTTAAGTACTTTGGAAACAAGTGGGAATAAAAGCCAAAACACTAAGCAGAAGGCTGACTGCTTTCCCCACTGACTTTTGAGGAACACCAAACAGGTGTGGGGGTCACTCATGAGCAGTTAAAGGCCATGGGATAGTTGCTTTTGAGAGAAGTCCTATTCTGGTGCTTCGGCATGCAGTCCTGAGAGACAGCCAGGCCAGGCCTCACCTGGGAGCAGCAGTTTACATGGGGAGGAGAGCCATCAGAGGCTGGAGGAGGAGCTGGCCAGAACCGAGGGCCCAAGGGACAAAAGGAGCGCTCAGTGTGTGGTCAGGTCCCAAGGTGAAGCAGTGTGGCAGTGGCAGATACCCACCCAAAGCACTGGGAGAGGCTGGAAGGGTTCTGCAGGGGCAGGTAACTATTCTCTAGGCCAGAGACATGTTATTGAAGGACAGATAAGTGAGGACAGAGCCAAAATGAACCCAGTACCTTCAAGGCCACTCTTGGGGGTTCTCTGTGAGAACCGGTTCCACCGTGTGTCTCCAGTCTCTTCAACCACACCAGCTCAGAGGACGTTCCGAACGTCAGAGGACGTTCTGAAGTGCTCAGGGCTGGCCGCCTGTCGGGAACATGTTTGCGGTCAAATAGACTCGATCTGGAATCCTAAGTGACCCACTCACCAACTCTCTATCTGGTCGGGGGCACATAGCCAGACCCCCTGAGCCCAATTTCCCTGCTGTTAATATGAGAATGAAGAGACCCGCAGATGCGTCAGGGGGTTCAACAGAAATGAAGTTGAGAGCACTTAGCACAGTCTGGCCCAGAGTAGGCACTTCATCATGGGAGTTGTCTTCGTTCTGTCGGAGGAAGCACAGGCGGCCCCTTGTGACCCCCTGGAGGTCCATTTTCCTTCAGTAAGGCTCACGTGGCCCAGCCTCGGTGGGCAGGGCGAGTTTGGCTTAGTGAGCTCCATCCCAAGGTGCATTGTTACCTGCCATTTTATCTAACTTCTGTACCATTGTGTCCCTTTGTCTCGAATAGTGTCTGGCACATAGGAGGTGCTCCAAAAAAGTGTCCAGTGAGTGAATCTTGTCTTTTATCCTTAGACTGCTTTGAGTGAAACTTTAGAAAGTCCATAATTTCACCTGGACAATTATTGTCACCTGGCGATCTGCCTCCCTGTTTCAGTTTATGGTTTTTCACAAAGAATTGCCACCCTCTCAGGTCAGTACCAGGTCTTGGACCTTGAACCCCATTAACACACACCCAAACCCAAAGCTGGCATGAAGAGGACATGTTTTGTATAAAATAAGAAAAAGTTTTCTGTATGATGCTTTAGCAATTATTGGCTGCTGGAAACTCACTTGACAGTTTGGTAGGCTTTTTTGGCAATTTTCCTGTTCAGGATTTTTTGTAAGGTGAGCAAATCTAATTTAGAAATGGCTTTCAGGTGTGATGGAATTTTTGAGAATACCAAACCAGACAATTGAGTTTAAAATAGTATTGTATTCTGGCAGTAAACTAGCAGTGATTTGGAACTTGTTGGTTTCCTTTCACATTTGGGAGTCAGTGATTTTATATTCTGACCCCAAATGTTTTTGTAGGTCCCCAAAGAACTCACATGCTGTGGGCGCTGAGCCGAGTGCCCGATGGGGAAAGTGATTTCCCAGGATTGCAGACCCAGCACATTTGTGACTTCTTCTTGTCTAGAGAGGGTCTAGGTGCTGTAATGAAAGAGAGAAAGGACATCTTAGAGGCTGTCTTCTAGTCCTGGCTTCTTCGTTCATCCCTGACGCTCCTTTTAGTGTCTTAGCCCCACGACCCCCTTTTGGTTTTCACCCTGTGCACTGAAACCTCTGCACCACCTTAGCCATCCCCCGGCCCCCCAATGGCCACAGACCCTGGCTATCAGGCACACTGATCTGTGTGATTAAATTTTTTTGTTGGTGGACTGAGTCATTCAACTTTGCATCCTCTTGGACAGGAAGGTTAGCAAATATGGTTTGAGGGTGAGAAATAGTGGATACATTCTTTGCATCTACCAACAGGCATCTTCCCTTCCCAGGTCATGTGGCTATGGGCAGTGGCCATCTCCAGTGGCCTTCTCGTGAAGGTACTCCTATCTGGAAATCCCCCACCCGTGTCTCCCCTCCTCACACTAGCAACAGCCTCTGGTCTTATCCCTGTCCAGAGAGTGGACAATGGAATGAGGGGGAAGGGAATGGAGAGCAAATATCAGAAACCTGATTATCCAAAGGCCTTATCAGACTTGCTACTCAGACTACGGTCTGAGGATGAGTAATGTTTGTACTATTATCTGGGGACCTGTTAGAAATGCAGAACCTCAGGCCTCACCCCAGGCCTGCTGAATCATAAGCTGCATTTGAATACAGCCTTTAGGTATATTAGTGTGAACACTGGGATTTAAGAAGCCCCACACCAGATACCTGGATGTCTCTTACCTCCTCAGTGCCCACAGGGCTGACTCTAACCAGACCATGGGCCCCCACAGCTTGCCCCACTCCGGAGGGCCTGCTCTTCCTCGGGGTTTCTGGCATGTCTTAAATATATTCAATAATTTCATTGTAACACATTTATCATCTATTACTTTATTTTTTTTTACTGATTCCTCCCATTTAAACTATGAAGTATTATGTCAACTCATTTCCTATCACCTGGCAGCTTTCAATAAGCTTAAAATAAATTTTTCCTTCTCTAGACTTTAGTTTCCTCATCTGGACAGTGCAGGGGCTGGGCTTCACCTCAGATGTGGCTTCCGGTCTCACATTCTGGACTCTCTGATGGGCCTGAAAGAATCAGAGCTTCCCAGTTGAGCAGCACCTTGGACGTCACCTAGCTTCACAGCTTTCTCCCCACATCTTGCTGCACGAAGCCCTCACTAAAGCGTGAGTCCCATTAGTCACACCTGTATGAAATGATTGTCCAACTTAGGTAAGATATTGCTAGTGACAGAGAATCTAAGACCTTTGCAGGGAAGTTATTTTGTTTCTAGAAGAATATCCTACATTTTTAGAAACCTATTCATATGTTTTCGAGGCTACATAGTTAAAGTGAAAGAAGATAGATAGTGGAGTAAGACAGAACCGATCTCCAATTCCATGACAGCCACTAATTAATTGACTATGTGAGTTGAAGAGACTCTAAAATGACCCCGTGACCCCTGCCTCCTAATATTCATGCTTCATTATGTAACTCTCCTCCCTTGAGTGTAGGTGACCTACTTCTAACAAGCAGAGTATGGTACAGGAAACAGCTTGTCACTGGTCTGATTCCTTACAGTATGTGGCAAAAATGATGCCGCTCCCGTAATTATGTTATATTATATAAGCTCCATGTCTCTATCAGACTGTTTTGCATGTCCAATGCTCGCTTTGAAGAAGCAATCTACCCCGAGTTTTGCAGCCACAGGGAAATAAACTCTACCAGCAACCTGAGGGAGCTTGGAAGTGCACCCTTCTCCAGTTGACCCCTCAGAGGTGAGCCTGGCTCTCACTGACACGCAACTTCAGCGCTGCAGGGGGCCCAGCTGAGCCCCTCCTGGCCCCCTGACTTTCAGAAACCGCAATGATAAATGTGTGCTGCTTTGAGCTGTTACTCGTGTTTCAGGAAGTACAGAGAGGAAGGTGGCACCATGGCAGTAGTGGGGAGGGTGGGAATGTGTCAGTGACGCGACCTTGGGTACAAGTAGGGGAAACCCATCTGCTAACAATGGGTTGAGTGACACAGATATTTACTATCTCACATAACCAGAAACCGGTCTTAACGCTTGGTTAAGAAAGTGGTTCCATGCTGTCATCAAGGGCTTAGGTCCTCTCCCCCTTCCTTCTCTGCCATCTTCGGTGTGTGTCCTTGTCCTTCAGGTAGCCTCCTCATGGGTGCAGGGTGGCTTCAGCAGTGCCAGGCATCACCAAGTCCGGCAGTGGAAAAGACATCTTTCTTTTTTCCTGATGCATCTTTGTTTTTAAGGTCCCAGGAAATGTGTTCCCTCCCTGTCCTATCTCTTCATATATCATTGGTCAGGACTGGGTTACACGCCCCCCCCCCCACCCCAAACCAGCCAATGGGAAAGAGCAGAGTTCATCATGCCGAGGTTGGTTAAGATCCCTTGGGGTGGAGGAGAACCAAGCCTCCTCTGAAGCGCAAGGCCTCCTAAGCCTCGAAACCACTCAGACTTCTGTCAGCCAGGCGAACAGGCTGGGGTGGACAACTGACAAGGCGGGCGTTTCCTTTGGGCACCCAGACTTGTCTCTGTTTTCAAGTAGGAGTCCGCAAGTGGCTACTCTGTCTAGAAATGTGAACTTACCCTGCACAGATTCTCAAGCATTTTAATGGTAGTCACGTGTCTGCTTGGGGAGGAAGTTATTCTGGACATACTGTGTTTCACCAAATCCAAGAAACCATAGAATATAATATTTACCATTATTTTATAAATGTCTAAGAGAAAAAAGTTATTTTAAACTCTGACATGTCTTAACAGCACTTCTGCATAGCCCTGTAGTTGGTAATACTAGTCTCTTGTGCTTTGAAATTTCTTCCATCTTTTCTGAAAAACTTGGCAATTACTCCTGCTTTTAGTTGCACTGTTTGATGTGGGGCCAATGTAAGTGCTTCATTTTTGGTGGATTTTTCCCCTTTTTTAGGCCTTGAAAGCAGTTCGTTGTTGTTCTGTGAGAAAGTAAGAAATTGCAGTTGTTCATGTAACAACAAATATTTGTTTCACAGATGTCGAATTTACGCCCACTCTGCTGTTTCTTTTTGTATACGGAGTAACTCACTGTTTGAATGCCACAGTAGAGGATAATCTTTTGAGAGGCTTTTAAACGGTATTGAACCTCCACATGGGTTGTTGCAACCATGCCTTGAACTCAGCTGGAATAACGACACTGTGAACAGCTGTGCCCAAGCCTGCCATGCAGAGGCAGAGACAACTGTACCATGATTGCCTGGATTCTAAGGCTCATTTTGATTTTAAAGATGGTAAAATGTGGGGGAAAGGCTTGTCTTAGAATCCATGAAATGTATGTTTAAATAGCACAATAGCCTGTGGCTTAATCAAGACTGCTGATGGCCTTGTGAGCAGGGCACAGCAGTGTACTCGAAATACAGGGGAGGCTGGTCAATCGCGCACTGAATGGTTCTAATTACATCAGGGATGTTAAGCAAAGCTCTTTGCTGAGCTGGCTGCTCAACATGAGTGTTCACCACCCGTGCTTGTGACTTTCTTATTGTTAATTGGACAAACACTTGTGTCTTCTGTCACTTCCTGCATTTGTTTTCTGCTTCACTGCACTCTTTACTAAGGCAATAAGATTTTGCTAGACAGGAAGGTGCATGCATGCCTGCATGCGTGTGTATGTGTATAAGTGAGGGAGAGAGAGAGAGACAGAGAGAGGGAGAGATAGAAAGAGAGAGAGAGGGAGAGAGAGAGACAGAAAGACAAAGAGAGAAAGAGACAGAGGAAAGAAGAAAGGAAGGAGGGTGGGAGGAAGAGAGTCAGAGAGAGACATGATAGTTTTGAGTATAAACAACTACTCACCTTTAGAAAAATTGGTCAGTCATTTGAAATCAAAGAGGAAAACATAAGACGCTGGTGGGATTCTGTGGAAGGGGTCCATCTGCCCGGTTTCCCTCAAGGACAGTCTTTGAGATGAGACCAGGCTCCTGCTGAGCCTGCACCTAAAGACCGGAAATGGTGGAAACAAACCCAGGGCCGGGACCATACCACCCTGTGGAGATACAGATTCCCTGGGAAAAGAACGGAAAGAACAGAAAAGCTGTGGGGGAACCGTCTTGTCTGAAATCAAGCCAGTGAGAAGGCACTTTCTCTTTTAATGATTTACTGTAGAAAATATGCCCTTTGGCAAAGCTTCCCTCTGCCTTGCAGTTTGTTGCTCTTCAGCATGTTGGTGCCTGGCCCACCCACCCTGCATAACTCCCTGCCATGTGGCAGGAACCATAGTGAAATGCCAGCGTGTGTCTGTCACCTTCGGAAAGGAACGGTTGGGCTCGCTGACATCTGTTCCCCACGGGGCCTTTTTGTCCTTCAGCACAGGCAGGCTGTGGCTGAGGCAGCTTCTGAGTCCATTTTAGTAAAGTGAAGAGTCTCTTTCTGCTTCTTCTAGCTCCCAAGTCATTGTTTCTTTTTCCAATGTTCATATTTAGAAATTTCACTTCTTGTCTTGGTAAACAACAGGAGAAAAGACATGTTCTCTCTCTCTCTCGCTCTCTCGCTCTTTTCTTTTTGGGGGAAGACTGTGTGATATTTGGCCATCACACATGGAACATGTGTGCCCTGTAATCTGATGGAACGAGGTTCAAAAAGTGGCTCCTTGACTTATTGACGTGTTCCCGGGGGCCAGTGTGTTAACCACTCCAATTTCAGGGCTGCTTATTGGAGAATGAGGGTAATAAGTGGGAGATGGCTCCCCAATTGTTAGAGGATGAAACGAGGTCACATCCAGGCACAGCGCTGTCTGGAGCCCACTAACTGGGCGATAGGGGGTAGCCAGCACTGGTGTGTTATGCATTTGCATTTGTGGGGTCTTATGTTCCTTGTCCGTCCTTACGGATTCCATCACTGTGGGCCCGAGGGTTCCTGAAGGGAGGCGTTTGCCTGTGACCATGTTCTCATCTGACAAACACGCTTTCTCAGACGGCTGCCTCTACCTCCACCCTGTACGTCCAGTTTCAGATTTCCACCACTGGTCAAGCATCTGTTCCCAGCCCCAGGTTTACAAATTCCCCTGCTGACTGGACCCAGCTTGAAACTAACACCCAAACTGGACTCACTGTCCTCTCCCCAGATGTGCTTTCCCTTCAAGGTGCCTTTCTCACCACTGCCCTACTTCCTCTCTGCCTTTCCCTCTCTGCCCGCTCTGCCCGCCCCGGTTCCTCATTCCCGTCCTGATGCCCTCTGGTTTCCACAGTTTTTCTGTAATGAGCCTTCCTCATTGTCCTCTTTGTTTGCATTTTCTCCATCTTCCAATTCATTCTTCATTCTGTTGCTCTTATCCACTCCCCACACTGTTTAATACCGGTCGTAGCTCCACATTACCTTGGGTGTCAAATCCAAACTCCTGAATAGGGCCAGTAAAATCCTTCCTGATTTGGTCCACCCCTCTTGCTCATCCCATCTCTTTCCTTTTGTCTTCAAATTCCTCACACTCTAGCCACATGGAACGTTTGGGACACTCTTTCTTGACTGATGGGCCATTCTTAGGCTTTGCACAAACTCTTCCATCTATCTGGAATGCAATTACAAAGGTAATTTTTTTTTCATTTTTTTCATTGGGTCATTCATTTTAGTTCAGTTGACACTCCCATAAAACTTGTCTTGGCCATAGCTTTCAATCTGAGTTAAATTTCCCCCACCCCACAATGTACACTGCATCTTAGTGTACATTCCTTAACAACAACTCTTGCCACACTCCTTGCATGAAGGAAATTTTCTGCTAAGCTGTGCATCCACTGTACCTAGCTTTGATTCTAGCACACAATAGAATTACAATGTTTTCTGAAAGAGTAAACAGAAGAATGGAAGAAATGGATCATTTTGGTGGGAATACATCTAGGAGGTGGATAGATGGTCTTCCAAGACATGGCATCTGCATCTCAGTACTTGCCACAGGGTACTTTATGTTGTGAGGCGAACTGCCTGTGTGCCACCTCAGTTATCCGCACATGGAGACAACTCTAGTCACCTACTGTGCTCTCCAGAATCAAATAACATTGCCCACTAGGGTCAGCTCCCTGAGCCTGGGGGGAGATAACCAGCCTCCTTCTGTTCTGACGATGGAGGTTACATAACGCGTTTAAGTCCACCTTCTCAGATACTTGACCTAGGAGTACCAGAGACTTTGGGGGGATGAGTGTTATGGCACGTCAGCCCTGACTCTCAGTCTTTCTCACTGGAGATGATTGTTTAGTTTTTACATATTGGTTTTTACTGTCAAAGTGCCCTATAAGGGTTAATAACACATTTTCCACCTCCCTTTGTATGCTTATTTCCTGTTTCTCTATAACAGAAAGACATTTTGACAATGCATGAAGATATCTGTAGATCTGGGCTGCGCTTTGAAAGCTTGTGGGTTTTCATACTTTTTAGCAGATTGTTGAGGCTTCTGAATCTCTAATTTATCCTGAAGGTATTTCAGTTCTGAGACACTCTGATCAGCTTATTTCTCCAGCTATTTCTTTCCAGCCTTCTGAGGGAATTTTAACACATCTATCCCTAGTTTGGTGCATTTTGAATATTTTTGTCTCATTTCTATAGATAGAGAGGGAAACAGTAGGGAGGAGGGTGAAGGTGGCCTTCATCAGGAACACTTGCTCTCTCTCCCACTGACAATTTCTATGGTTTGCTTTTCTTTTTTATTTAGTTATTATGGGTAAAAAGAAACTTTTAGATGAGAATTGATGCCTTTTGTTTCTTTAATGGGTCATGGGTCTTTTAAATGCCAAGAAGGTCATGGCCATTCTTCAAATGGTTAAATATGACAAGAAGGTTAACAGATTAATCCCAGGTCATATATCAAATAGCGTCAGAATCTGGGATGAACAAAGACCCAGGCCCTGGCATGCTGTCATTACAAGATTTCTCGGACTGTATCCTGATCCTTTATAGTTTAGGTGACACACTTGCTTTATCAGTCACTGTCCTTGTTTGTGACGAGACAGTTATTTTTTTCCCATGAGCACAGGAGATTTGGCCTCCTTTAAAGCTGACCTCATAAACTTGCCATCGTCAGATACCCAAGACAAAACAAATGGGGCTTGCAGTTCCTAGGCTTGCAGGTGTTTTTCCCCAGGTGCCACCAGCCTGCACGTGAGTCAGAAATGATGACCCAGAGTGATGCTCCAAGAACCAGAGTGTCTTTGATGCAGTATTTCTTAACTTGGCTGCATGTTCAAATGAAAATTCCAGTTCTTAGGCCCCAACCTCAGAGATTTGTATTTAATTGATTTGGGGTGAGGCTCAGGCAAGGTTATTTTAAAAAAATTCTCCCTGAACGATTTTAATGTATGAATGAGGTTAAGAACCAATGTTCTTGGCTCTTTTGCTGATGCTGCGAGGAACTACTTCATTCTTAAAACCAGGCTTTGTAGAGCCATGGCCAAATGGGTCAAAACTTCACTCTATTTTTAATGCAAGCCACATTTATTGTACTCTGCAGATGCTGAAGAAAGAATGTTGGTGTATCCTTGGGAATTACAGACATAATATAACGTCTCTGTAAGTAGGCCAAGACAAACAAAGCAAACTGAGGCACTCAGGAGTCTTCTAAAGCACCTGGACAGGTAAACTCTGATTGGAACAAGTTGGGATGTCATTGGAGTGAGTACATTTATGCCTCTTGAACCTGTCAGATGTCCTTGAAATAAAGTGGTGCATAAAACAATTTATTTAGTCTTTCCAGAAGGTTCTTCATAAGAAGGAAACTCAGTACCTTGGAGAGACCTGCAGAACTGCCAGGGATCAAGGACCAAGTAGGACAGGAAATGAGTGACTTTTTCAGCTTTTAGTGAGGCTTGCACAATGTTGTGATCAAGAAACTTTGTGATTTTTCAGATTCTTTTTATTTTTATTACTCAGTTTGAGAACACTCTTTGAACAACAAGGCTCCACAAGCAAAGGCATTAATGGCCAGCCCTCTGCCCTCCTCTGTGTCCATGCTGGCCTGTCCAGGACAAGCAGAAAGGCTGAGTCGTTTGACCCCAGGTCATGATTCACACTCTGAAATTGTGAGCTTTCCTAAAGTGTCATAAAGGAAGTGAATCATGGGAATTCTAGAGACTGTTTTAAAAGGCTGACGGGAATGTGGTAATCTACTTACTCATAGGCAGACAGGGGGAGAACTGTAAGCAGAAATGCCATGTAAAAATTATGTTGCTCCTCTCATCTCTAAGGCCCGCTACGCTGGCCCAGAGTCATGTTGCCTAGTTAACCCAGAGCCCTATGCCTTAGGTCCACTGGAAGGTCTTGTTTCTCTAGCATCTATGTCTGCTTCTTTTAAACTTAGCACTGTGGTTTTTCTACTTATTACCCACTCAACTATTTATTATCCACTCAATCCATGGAATTCAGGTGGGAGCTGTTACTAACCCTTTTCCCCTTCCCACCTAATATCCATATATGGTAGCTCCAAGGGTAGACATATTTCCAAAGCCTGGCCAATTAGCCTGTTCCATCCCTTTGGCCTTAGGGACTGTTACAGGGTTGGGCACCTTGTCCAAGCTGGTCCAGTGAATTCTGGCCCAGGGATTTCGCTGTTGAGAAAGAGGCTCCCTCTGGCCATCGAGTTTGCTAAGCTAGTAGTAGGGCCAACATGAAGAGGGAGGCTTCTTGAGAAAGGAAAACCAAAGAGAAGAAAGCAGAGTCAAGAGGTCAAACATGACACACTTCTTGAAAACCTGTTTTGGGTATCTGTATCTAGTCATACTTACCAGATGTGCCCTCTGGACTTTCCTGTTATATTAATCAGCAAATTCCTCACCAAACATTTTGTTCCTTAAGCTTGTTAAGGAAAATCTGAGCCTGTGAAAGTCTTAAGCTTGTTAAAGCTGTACTTCTGTCACTCACGGGATCCTTTCATAAGGGCCCCTGATGAATAGCTTCCTATATACCCCAGGGTCCCAGCCAATAAAACTAGCTTGTCCTACTTCCTTAGGGAGCTCTTGGGCAGTGGTGTACAGCAAGGCCAGCCAACACACAAGTCCGTCCTGACAAGCTAATGGGAGAGGGCTAGGGCCTGACTCAGATAAAATGCGGCATTTGACAGCAGTTTTCTGGAGCCCATTGTTCCCCAATAGAGTGACTGTGAAGAGCACAAGGAAGGAGGGGCTGGGAAGACATCATTACTGAGCATCTTCTACATGCAGGTACTGTTGGTGCTTCACATATGTGACCTCTCTCAATTGTTACACAGTCTTGTGCATATGATTACTTCTGTTCACAGATCATAGAGTGAAATCAATAACAGTAGTGTGTATTGAGTGCTGTATCCCAGTGCTATTTACAATTTCACTTCATCCATTACAATCATAGTTACCTACAAGTCAGAGATTGTAGTCTATGTTTTATAGGTGATGAAACCAAGATTCAGAAGTGTTATAAAATGTCAAAAACTGAAAAGGTTAAATTCCCCATTATACTGCTGAAAAGAAGACAAATCTGAACTTAGACCCAGTTGGGAAGGCAAGCTTGATATGAAACAGATCTTCATTTGCAGGCTTGTGGTGGAGCTGCCTAGGGAGGTATTTTGGGCTAAGGAGGCCCTCTCAACATGTCTGACATCGAAAGGGGAGACACTGCACAGGAATAGATTGTGCACGGTGTTGACCCTGAGCTCCCCAGCTCAGGCCCTGGCATAGTAACCACCAGCTTTAGTTAGGAGCTCTGGTCAGGTTACTTGCTTAACAAGATCTAAAGGAGTTCTCTCCCTAGGATTGCATCAAGACAGCAAAAATGACTAATTAGAACACAATGTAGAGCACAGCTTTCATCAGCTTATATATTGCAAAATAAACCCACACAGTTCCTAATCATACCGGCTGTTCCTCGTATCTGAGCATCTGGTGTTGATTACTAGTTGCTAATATGTGGCCCTGGCTGGGATCAGGGGCTGTTTGTGGGCCCTATTAGCACTCTCTTTTATGTTGTGCCCGTGCTAGCCGTGCTGCTGGTCTGTGCTAATGCCCTGCGGTGAGTTTGCATTCTGCATTTATCTGTGCCATCTTCTAAGCCACAGACCACGTCCAAGTGAGAAAGTATCATCTGTGTCTTAGAAGGCAGCCACTTGGAGCTCAGTGTGCAAGGCTGCTCAGTTGCATTTCAGTTGTGCCATTTACTCTTGCTCCCACTGTTAAATGAGTTGACAAGGAGGCCATTAGGCTGAGGTGGCTCTGATGCTGTGGTGGCTTTCATAAGCAGAGCCAAATCTAAGCCTGTAGATGCCTCAAGCCTGGTGAAATCAAAATGCCAAGGACAACCAACCACAAATACCAACTAGGCTTTACACTCTGGCCAAGCAAACAATTTTCTCTCTTAGCTTATGCACCTAAGTCTTTCCCCAAGCAGCTGTCAGAATATTGCTAACTAATTAGAATTGACTTTTACCTAGATAAACTCTTAAAATTTTTTAATACACCAAAGTTTACCTTTTAACACCACACATGGAAATAATGCTTCGGGTAGGCCGAACAATGGCTCCCACAAGGCCCACATTCTGATGCTCGCAACCTGTGAGTGTGTTACCTCACACGGCAAAGGGCCATTAATGTGAGTTAGTACTTAGAGATTCTGAGTTGGGGAGAGCATTCTGGTTATCCAGGCAGGTACCCTGTGTCCACAGGATCCAGGAGAATACGGAGGCTCAGAGTCAGGAAGGTGCTCTCATGACAGAGGTGAGAGGTAGGAGGGATGCTAGAAGCATGATGAACTAAAGAGCTTGGCAGCTGCCAGGAGCAGAAAAAGGCAAAAGAAACAGACTTGCCTCTGAGCCTTCAGAAGGATCAACTCAGCTGCCACCTTGGCTTTAGGCCAATGAAGCTGGCTTTGGACTTCTGACCTTTAGCACCGCAGGATAAGAAGCTGTGTTATCTCGATGCAGCTGAACTTGTGGTAACTTGTAGCAGCAATCTTCCACACCAAAGTTTAGGTGCTGGAAGGACTGTTTTTCCAGCAAATGCCTTCTGTAAATATGTGTTGCTCGGTGTTTCAGTATCATGTTCGCCGATATGTACAAATGACTTCCCCTGAGCCACCTGTGTGGGTTTCCTGGTTCCTCCGGCTTTAAGAGGGGAAAGAACACCTTCCTGTTTGTGTGCATTCTCAAAAATGCTCCCTTTACTTACAAGGCCTGTATTCTCCACTTGCTTCTGGTGCCACACCAGCGATCACCTGCCCTTTCCCCCACCCCCACCCCCCACCAGAGCAACTGCTGGTAACAACTGCCCACTTGCCCTGTCACTGGGTTTTACTGTGCTAAGAAGAGTCCTTGCCAGTCAACTAATACAAAGTTAACCATTGAATTCACACTAGGGTTGTAATTCAAAGATAGCAGTGGCAGGCCAGCTTCTACCGGGTTAGTGGGGCCCGGAGGGTGGTGAGTTCATCGCGGGACTGAGCCTCAGCTAGACATGAGGGTGACTTCACTTGGAATTCGACTTCAGCGTTATTGGAGCCCATTAGGCTCAGAAGAGGCCCATGATTAAACTGGATTTTACACATTCATAATTGGGCATATTTAATGCTGGTGACTGGTATTTATACTTGCCATTGGGGAGTCTTCTTCCCTTCACTAGGGATGAAGAATTATCATCAGAAGCTTGCTTAGTAGCCATGAAGTCAGAGCAAAGGGAAGTAGTAATATTTAAAGGAGTTTTGGGTGTATTTAATTCAGAACAGCTGTTTTTAAGAGGCGCTTTGAAAAAAGAAATATTTGGTGAAGTCTAGTATGTGGGAGTTATAAAGGAAGAGCTATTTGAGAGGCATCAGGGCTAGGGGCCCCTCCTCCTCACCCGTGGTGGCCCCGAAGACCCTTAGATAGCTGGCCTGGCTCTGCCAGACACCGGCCTGGTGCGTCAGCCCTGTGCCCCGGCAGAGTAAACCTCCTCATGATTCCAGCCTTCTCTCTGCCACCAAGACCGATGATGGGGTTGCTGACCTTCCCCTCCGTCTCTCTGTGAGCTCCGGGCCCTCCACTCACTCTTGTGTTCCCGAGTCTGTTTTGAAACTGGGTACAATACAATTGATTACCACTTATTTTTCTAAATTACAACTGCAGTTTGGTTTTGTTGCTTTGAAATTATAGCCGGGTCCCCTTGATTGAGTTTTCAATATTCCCAGTTTCTTCAGTCACACATTTACAATCTTTTGGTTTATTTGCACAGATGGCTGGACTCATGCATTATGTATGAGTTTTATAGGTGGTGTCTCAGAGGGCAGATTTATTCCTGAAGGTTTGCTGGGCACCATGGTCCCTCCCGTGCTTTATCCACATGTGTGATGAGAATTTCACTTTGAGTGGGGTTGCCTAGTCTCCTCGTGGGAAGCCCACCCACTGGCATAGCAAGACACCTATGAGAGAGACAGGGATCACATCTACTTTCTTTCCACCAAATTTCTCATTGAGGATGGGGTTGTAAGTGTTGAAATGGAATCAGAACTGTTAAAAAAACATACACATTCATCTTTATAACTTGGAAAGCTCAAGTCATGCTTCTCTGTTCTGCAACAGTGCAAAATCCCCATGTTTTTCACCAGTCTGGAATAGAAAAATGCAATTTGGACATTCAGGTACAACTTGACTGATAAGAAGGTGTCAGCCCCAGCATCTCTCTGTGGTCAGTGTAACCGTGGGAACTCAGCTTTCCTTGGTTTAGAACCCACGTTTCTTACCTTCCTTCAATTGCACGCTATTTCACATGTGAACGATTGGTTGTGACTTCTTTCTTTTAATGGTGTTTAATGAACAACAATGTTGAAAAAATAGTTTTCTTTCCCTTCCTGGCATCTGTCAGGAGCTGTGCGTGTGTTACAGCTTTTGGTCTTCCTCTTCTCGATCACCGTGGCCAGCTCTGCCCGCACTGATTTGGAATTCCTGTGAACGGTCAAGGAGGCGAAACAAGTGCATGGGTGCACACCAGTCACGTGCTCCCTGTCTCCCACCCCCAACACTAGTCACACACCGCAGGGTTCAAAGGATTGTCCTATACCCAGGGCAACAACATTTTCTCAGAGACCCTCAGGCCCAGCCTTGTCTCGACAGAGGGCTCTTTGGCATGTTATGCAGCTGTGCTACCTGTCTTTATCCCTTGAACTTGACCTACTAATGCTGCCCTCCACAGGATTGGCATAGTGTGGGAGATGCATCAGTGGGCTAATTACATGCGACGGAGGAAAGCTTATCCTACAGAGCAGGAGCTCTTTTGAGGTGAGAGCCTCGATAAGTGCTTGTGAAATGCTGATGCCTGGAAAGAAAGAACTAATAATTCTTCTGTCATTTCCAGGCCACCTGCGAAAGCCAAGTCTAGTGGGTGTTGGAGGAAGGACCTGTCATTATAACAAGTGCGATGGCTAGGGGTCATCTTCACTGAGCTGCTAAATGGACTTGTGTGTAGTTTTTTCTTTTTAATGTGGATAGGTCATTGTTTTTATGGCTGTACTTGTTTCATCTTTCTTATAGCAGGCCAGGCTTATTGGCATAGTCTGGTATTGTAGACTGAAAATTATTAGGAGTAATTTTTTTCTCCCAGGGGAAAGCTTCCCCTACTTTTTTTCTAGGTTCTTTGGCAAAAATACTTAGTCTTACCTGGCTGGTGATAGGTGAGTGACTGGACTGGATTTGCTTGCAGCTCCTTGGCACGTGTTCCTCAAAACATTAGTATATAAGAATATCTAGGTGACCTAATCAACAAACAAGCAAGCAAGCAAAATATAACCAGAGATGTTGAAATTAAGAACAAACTGACAGAAATTAGAGGGGAGATGGGAGGGGAAAATGGGAGGCAAAGCGGGGAGGGTTTTCAGGAACATCTACAAAGGACACATGGAAAAAACCAAGTGGGGGTGGGGAGGGAAGCAGGGGAGGGAGGTGGGAATGGCTGGGGTTGGGAGGAGTGGGGAGAAGAAATAAAGACAACTGTACTAGAACAACAATAAAAAAAAGAATACCTAGAGGGTATTTAAAATACCCGTGGACCACCATGTTAGTAGAAGTTGCAACACAATTTTTAGAAATGTAGCATTAAAACTGCACTCAAAATGAAAAGCAATAGTGCTGAGTGAGTGATATAGTACAGTCTGTCACCTTTTACTGATGCGTCCGTATCTGTACAGAGCTCCATGTACCATGTCAGCGCAGTGGGCGAGACTTTGAGCCACGGACGAGTTTCCCTGCCCAGTGTAGTGCTTTGTAGTTTGTACTTCCTCTAAGTCTGAAAATCCCAATTTATAACTATATCTCTGGTAATGGAAAGACACGTAGGATGGCGATTTCAGATAGTTCTGGGTATTGGAATAGAACACAACCCCGAGATTCCGAGGGTGCCCTCATTGCTGTCTCAGGGCCTGCCAGCCCCTCTGTCTGTTAACAGGGCCTGCAGTGGAAAGACAGACGTTTCAACAAGAAAGGTGGTGGCAAATGAATTTCTTCTTTATTCTTTGGTTGTATTTGTAAGTTTTCTTTATATTCCTTTGTAATGTTTAGATATAGTTTTCAAATATGCCCATTAATAGGACATATGTTTCTGCCTCTCAGAAGAGATCATTTTAGAAAATAGTCACTTCCAGGAATGGAGTTGTCTGCATGACAGTATGTTGCTTAAAAAATCTTGATGTCTTATTTCAACAATAAAAATATGTTATTTCACCTCTGGAGTGATGGGTTCAGGCTGTGGAAGACATTGAATATACAACTGTGATATGCAACTTGAGCAACACAGTTGAAATGATTTGTTGTAGACATGGTCTCTAGTGGCATCCAGAGTCATGAAGTGAAATTATCAGCCACTTAAAACACTCCTTGAGACCCTTTCCCATTGACAGAATATTTTGGTGAGTCCAAGCACAGAAGACTTGCTGTCCTTTTACATGGCACTCTGAAAAACCATACTGGGTGCCCACGATTTGATTTGATAGGCAACTTTTTAATGCGAAATCAAGATCATGGCTTAAAGTGCTTTCTACATGCCAATTATTCTTATATGTAGAAGATTCCAGGTCTAGCCCACCAGTCTCAGAGTAGGGCAGGAAGTGAGCGCAGCAGGCCTAATCCTGGTGGTTTTGCCCCAGTGGGACCCAGCCTGGATCCCCAAATATTCCCAGACACTTGAGCTAAATAAATGCAGATGAAGCTAAATAAATGCTGATGAAGATGGATTATTAGGAGGGTGTACTTTCTAAATAAAGAACAGCAGCATTGCAGGTCTTGCAGGATGGCAATCCACACTAACTGAATTGTCAACCCCTGACAGAAGCAATTATCATCTCTTAATTTCTAGCTGGTGCGGACGATGGGGACACAGGTGGCTCTAGGTGAAGTATTCACCAGGAAAAGGGATGCACTTGGAGACCCATAGCCAAGGTTGATGAGCCAACGTCGGACCAAATTCTAGTGCAGTTATCATCTTAGGATCTAGTGTTATGAAAAAGAGACAATTTGAGTGATTTGGTGGATGACGTTGCATGATCACAGGGCTTGAAGGGAGCAGTTATTTTTTCTTCTTTTGTTCAGGCAGCAGCTGTGGCTCCCTAAAAATGATACCCCAAATGTGTTGCATGCCAGGGATTTACAACTTGATGATTCAAGGGTTTTGTGAGTTAGTGCTTTCCTAGCCGAACAGTGGCCTCTGTGCTGCGTGCAGTGATAGCCCGAGGGTTGAGAATTAGAACACAAATGATAGTACCATCCCTGTCATCTCCTAGTTCCCTTTTCCCAATATATTTCTTATGGCCTCAGTGAACGTGATAGCACCTGCAGGCCAGGAGGCCCCCCTTCCCGAAGCCACTGCAGCTTACTCCTGCCTTTCCCCTTCCGTGGAGTGTCCTTCTAGCCTCCCCAGCCTTTATAGCCAATCCCCAACACTGCATCCTTTGGGGAGCCCATGATGATTTTCTGTGTTGGATGACACCTCTCACTTCTAGCAGGTGAAGTGATTCTCAACACTTGTCTAGTGATTCTCAACATTTGTCGCACATGAGAATCATCGGGGGGAAATTTAGAAAACCTGACATTCAGGTCACAGCCCAGATCAATTAAGTCAGAATTGCTGGGGGTGGGACCCAGGCAGCAGCAGTTTGTAAAGCTCTGAAGGTCTGTCTGACATTCAGTCAGGAGGGAGAGCTACTGCTATAATGTTTTCCCTTTTAGGGTCCTTCTTAAGCTGGACTCTGCTATGGATTACACAAGACACTGCTGTTTCCATTTTACCCGATAGCCACATTGGTGCTCCCAAGTCAGGGGCAGTTTTCTCACTTCAGTATTCCCTGACTGCCTGCAGCAGATAGCTCGGTGAGTCCGAACATTGTTTCTCGTTCCATCCTGGACCCTGCTGGGGGGGCCCTGGGTGAGCACCGACCCCAGTCAGAGGGTGTGTGGTTCCTGCTGTTCTTGCGGTCACCATCATTGCCATCTGTGGATCTGGGCAGGGAAGGCCATGTCTATGTGTACTGAGATTAGGACAGCAAAATCTCAGGCATTCCAAGGCCATTATCATTGAACAAAAGATTATATTCTGCTAGAAGAAAGTGCACTTAAAGGCACAGATGGCTACAGAATTTTTTTCTCTGTTCAGGAAGTTTCCAATTGAATTATCTGTTGCTGCATAATGAATTATCGCAAAATTTAATGGCTTAAAACAAGAGTAAACATTTACTATCTCACAGTTTTGGTGGATCAAGTGTTCCAGGGTGGCTTATTGGGTGGTTCTGGCTCAGTCTCTCGTGAAGTGGCAGTAAGACATCAACCAGGACTGCGGTCATCTGAAAGCCTGACTGTGGCGGAGAGTTACTCCCAGGGAGACTCACTCGCCTGGCCGAGCTGTTGGCGCCAGCTGTTGGTAAAAGTTCTTTGTCACTCGACCTCCACGTGACTGCATGAGTATCTTTGGGACAGGGCAACTGATTTCCACCAGAGTGAGGATCCAGGAGAGGAAGGCAGAATTTGCAATGTCTTTTATAATTATGTGCCGTTATCTCCCCAGTATCATATTGGCTACACAGGTCAACGTGTGAGGGCACCACACAGAGGACACGGGTTTTCTTCCCTACAGGAGTGGGCATTTAAATGGTTCTGATGATTCTCTACAGGGTGGGCATGGGATAGTGGGCTAACCCATAACTCTTGGTTACTTGGATGAGTATTCATAGGTTTTGTTTTTCTCTGTCTCTGGTTTCTTTCCTTTTGTCTTGTTATATGTCCTGAGAACTTGGCCTTCTCTCCCCAGCCATGACAAGCTCTCAGGGAGTTTTCTGTGTCTATCCTTTTCTCCCAGAGATGGTCTACCATCACCACCAGTCGGAACGGTGCGCATGCGTGTGGTGGGCAGCTGAATAGGCTGTGGGTCCAAGTTTCGGGAATCTTAAACTTTATTCTACTCAAGAGGAGAAAGCACGTGACTCCCTGTGTTTTAAAACAGTTGCTTAAAAAGGGGACTCCCCATCTTTCTTAGGCTAACTCAAGGAGTAAGTGCATTTTCCTGTGGGGATGCCTCTTGCATCCGTAGTATTGGTTTTAGTCACTCTAGAGTTTAGTGTGGAGGCTAGACAATGGGTTCTTTTTATTTGGAAGAACTTCTACATTGAAAAGAAATAAAATTTTAAGGCAGTTGTTATATTGTTATAATAGTCACAAAGATTCTCTTAGTCAGATGGAAAGCCAGAAATTAGGGAAAAAATCAAAGTCCAGACCCCTTCCTAATTTGCCTTTCGACATTTGTAGATACCGTAATAAAAAATCAGGACACTGAACGCTGAGAGTACAATTGTCCTACATTTAAGTATAAAAATAAAAGAAAAAATGGCAAAATCTTCCTAAAAGATAACCTAAAACTTTTCATGTCCTCAGTATTAGTCTTGCTAAATTCTGGGTTGGAAGGTCCAAGAATACGGCCAGAGAGAAACATGGGCTAAACTGTTTTTCCAGACGAGGTCCTACTAAACTGTCGTCGGTCCTCAGGGAAATTGGAGAATTAAAGGAGAAAATGTAAGGAAGGTCACGTAGAATCTGCTGGTGCTAGATTACGGAGGCAGGAAAAAGCAAAGTGGGAGAATCTGTAGTCGAACTGGATAAAAGGAGAACTGAATTGATACTCACTCCTTTTACATTGGTGGGTACAGGAGAGTGAACATTAACATTCGTAAACAAAAGTTCCAGGGGACTCTTACAGGAAGTTAAAAGAGAGTTTTATTCTGATATTTGCAAATCAGGGAATGTAGCCTTTGGACCGAAGACATGCTCTAAGGTGGGGAAAGCAAGGCGGTGGTTGTAAAGGTAAGAGTTATAAGGAAGTGATCAGATCAAAGGGATGGGTTTCTAGGGAAACAAGACTGTAACCTTACATCAATCATGTGTTTTCTGATTGGTGAGGGCAACTGGAACTTCAACAGTTTCTGGATCAGTAGTCAGCAAGTGGGGCTGTGAGATAAGAACAATGGTTAGTTTGGGTTGACTGGTGGTCCGCAGGTAGAGTCAGGGATATGGCCACCATTTGGAGACATAAGACCTGGTCTGCAGAGGAGGAGGGGTGTCACACAGTTTCCCTTGGAGACTACAAAATAAACAAATAAAACTAGTTTTGTGGTGAAACAGACAAAGCATGAAATACAGTTCATCACGTGGACAGAGTCACAGAATTTAAACTGCAAAGCTGCCAGGTCACCCAAGCGGAGTCAGAGTTCAGATTGCAGAAGGGTCTGGAATCCAGATATTTGGTCACAAAATTGTGATATGAGAATCCTCACACATTTGGTAAATAGAGATGCTATACAGGCAGTAAGATAAAAATGAGCAGTTTCATGTTTTTGTGCCCTGGTGCCTGTGGCTGTGCCTCTGATGGGTTTGAAAAAAGAAAATTCCTTTGACATTTCAGAGGCGTGTTGTCCTAGATGCATAAGGACAATAGATAGGCTCATTTAAGGTCAGGATTGACCTTTGGTAAGGAAGCTACAAACCTGGGACTACCCACCACGACCTGCCCAGTTAGGAATTTAAAATCAGACCATCCTGTGCGGTTACGTCCAGTTCAGGTAGCTGGTCAGACCTGCCATGTAGCCCCCTCACTTGTCAGGTTTGCTATGTGCTACTGTTTAGATGGTACCGTTCCTTCTGTTCCCTTCCTGTCCCCTCCCTTCCCTACAGACCGGCTTGCTGGACATCCCTGCTCCTCCCCACTCATTCCCAAGACTAATCAATCTGTGTGATGAAGTGATGAGATGGGCCAAGAGGTCTCCAAATTAGTGTGCTTACTGAACTCTATTGTTGCTTATCTGTCACATCTTAATTTAGCCCATTGGTGACGTTGATAATGGCACAGTCTAACCTGGATTATCAGCAGTTCATTGCAACGGTTTAATAAATGTTTGTCCAACTGAGTGAATGACAGACTGATGGGAGATATTTGGGAGGTATCTGGAACTTTCCATAGGTAAGCTTCTTTCTCCTTGCAACCTCCCCCTTACCTAGTCTAACAGGTGTCCTGCTATGAATAACAAATGCACCTGAATGCTTCTTTGCTAATCTCACAAGTACTTACATCAAGATTTTGCTTCATAGCCATCTGATAATCAGTTATCCTTTAACTAAAGTTTTTCAAGACTTCATTCAAATGTAACTTACTCTTTGAAGCCTTCCTTACAATGTATTCTTCCCCTCCCCCAGAGCCACTCTCAGACTTGACCGGACAGGACTACGGCATCACTGTAAAATTAAAAACAATGTGTGTAAACCAAAGGCTCTCCGGATCCAGTTGTCCCTTTTTTGGTTACTAGTCTGCTGTGGATCATTCAGGCTGTTCTTCTCACTAACAGTTTGTGTTGGAAATGCTTCCATGTGAGTACGTGCATGTAGACCCCTCTCTACACAGTATAATTGCTGTGGAGAATTTCCTAATGGAGGTGTGCTGTAGTTCAGTTACTCTTCTGCTATGGAGGGATATTTTTTCCTCCAATATTTTGCAAGAATAGCGCCACAATGAATATAATTTTTGTGCCTCCTTCGGCATAAATGCCAAGTATTTCATTTCGACAGAAATGCCTGAACATAGAAGTCTAGATAAAATGTGTATATATATATCTTTGATTCTATATATTCTTGATATATTTTTGTATTTAGTAGTTTCATGTTCTACTCTCATGCATTGGTAAGAGTTCTTTGTGTATTTTGAAGAAAAATCCTTAGTTGGACACACATATACATATATATATCAATAAAGTATATATATGTATATATTTTCTCTCCATTTAAACCGTTTTCATATTTTGTCTTCAGTCACAAAAATTTCATACTTTTGGGCAGTGAAATTTATCATTCTTTGTAGTTTGTATCATTCTCAGGAAGAGTGTTCATATGTGCTGGCTATTCACGTATTCCATTTTTTTTATCCTATAGTTTTATGTTTTCCATTAAGTTGTTTAAATTGCTTGGAATTTAGTTTTGTGTATGTTAGAGGATATTATCTAATCTTTCTTTTCCCAAACTGTAAGTCAATTGATGCACATTATTTATTAAATAGTAACCCCTTCATCCTCACACCCAAATTGAAATGACATTTTTATGAACAGTTTTTAAAATATATTCATGAATTTGTTCCTGTACTTTGTGGTAGATTTGCTTGATCTATTTGCTTATTTCTTGGTCAGTTCCACACTGTTTTGGTTACTATAGCTTTATCATATGTTTTGGTATCTTATAAGGAATCAATCGTTTCTTAGCTGCCTGTCTTCTATTAAGTATTCAATGGATAAGACTGAGTTATATTTGTCTTTAAATGTCAAAAACATTTCATATAGTTTGTGTTAATGTCTGAATGATGGAAATGAATTAACCCAGAAGTTATTGGTGTTATTGGGGCTACATTTTGCATTCCCAGATCTCAAAGTTCATAGTGAAAAATAACACATTTCCAAGTTTTACTCCATTTCCTATTATAACTCATTAATTCAATGAGGTATTTCATAGGAATCTCATGAGTATTATTTAGTTTGTTTTTGAATAAATAATGCATCTACATTATACAAACCCCAAAGGGCACAGAAGTGAAAAGTCTTTCCTTAGTTCTTCAGAGGCAATTATACTAAGAATTCCTCTTTTAATCCTCTAGGATGGCAGCACAGCATCCGTTTTGTTCTGCATCTTGTTATTTTTATTTAACAGCATATTTAGAGATTATTCCGTATCAGTACATGTAATGCTGTTCCATAACATGGTTGTTCCATTTTATTTAACCAGGATGGCAATTCAGTTGTTTTAATAAATACCCTTTATATGCATGATATTCTCAAATATCTAGAATAAAAGTTCTGCAGATGAAATTGGTGGGTCAAAGGGCATTTACATTTTCAGTTTTGTTTTATATTAAGTTGCCCTCCAGAAATAGTCTAGAAACTGCATGAATAAAGACCTGATGGCACTTGCCAGCAGGCTTCAGACTTGCTCAGACATGCACTGAGTGACAGGGCACAGCGCAGAAACTCCAGCTGGGACCCTGACCACCAGCGGAACCATGTGCTTATACATGTATGAATGTATATGATGTACACATGGAAAGAAGCTTAAGGAAGTCAGTTAATTGGAGTCCTGTTTAAAGCTCTAATGATTAGTGGAAGTGTTAGTAGTTTGAATAAAGCCCCTTTGACTTTATTATTTATTAGAAACTGGTGTTAAATAATAGGTTTGAATTTCACAGTCCTGATGCTGCTAATCAAAGCACAGAACATTTCTTAAGATTATAAATTATTATTCTTCACAGCAGGAGCATAAGGGGAAGTTGGATTTATGAATTACTAACTGGGATACTAGCCTCTGCTTGGGTCTTGGGCTGATTCAGAGGGAAGGAGTCTTATCATCATGTCTCAAAATTGGAATACATCTTACAGATTGGGCAGGGCAGAATTTCCTGGAACTCACAGTACCTACCTGCAGTCAGCTGGGACGAGTAGCCCAGCCCCTCATTATCCTTGTTGGCAATAGTTGATGATGTTTAGCTGGAAAGAGATTTTTCCTAGGCAGGAAAGGGGCTTTGCCTGTGGAACAGGGGGCTATTTTTGGTCTGTCCTCTTAGGGAGTCGGTGCTGGGGTTAGACTGTGTGCCTCCCCTCCCCAGCCACCTCATTTCCACCTGCTATGCCGTATTTCTCTCCCTTCTTGCCACTCCTGCTGCCACTGATGTGGGTGTGTTTGGGAGATTTCCTCTTTCCCTGGTGGGTCTTTCTCCACACCAATGGAGAGAAACAAAACACCAAGCTCTGGTTCCTTCTTTTCACATTATAAGGGCAGAGATAAGATGAACCTTTATGTGGGCCTTTCTTTCCTTGCCCTCTACTATCTCCTCCCTCTTTTGGAAGTGCCTCATGGTTCTGGTTGCGCACAGTCGTACGCAGGAAGTGGCTGTCCCACCCTGCTTTAGGTGGCTGTCCCTTCCCTGGCACTTCCTCCCAGCCTGGCATGACACTCTGCTCTGTCATCGCTGAAGGATGAGGTGGCCTGCCAGCCTCTCTGGGCTCTTCCTGGGTCTTAGGACCCCTGCAACTCCTTCTGTTACCTTTCCGGGCCTGCTTCACCTGCCACTTCAAGGGTAAGGACTCAGAACTGCCAATTAGGAGCGGGGAAATGCCTTAAATAAACATTAGCCAAAACCAATCATACTGTATAACAAAATTTTATTAGGAGTAAGTCAAATTAGAAAACTTCATGCTTTACCATTTGCTACAATTACCTGGAATGACCAGAGTTATACTTAGTTGAGTATAAAACATTTTTTGCCCCTGGATTCTGCCGTGTGGGAAACAAGAGAATCGACGTGCACAGCAATGCCTGACACCACCCGGGTTCATGTTTAAGGCCTGAGAACTGGTCAGCAAAGCACATGTTTCTTCCAAGCTCTGGGCCTGAGGAAGACAGCATTCTTACCTCCCTGAAGACGACTCAGTAGCCTGGGCACCTGGAGCCAGCTATTTGGAGTCTAATATTGACATCTGTGTTTGAAAAAAAGCTAGGCTTGAGGTATATTTATAGCTTAAAGGCACAGGTCATGCAGCTGAATTAAAGGCTATTGTGTTGGTCTCTGTCGTGAGTCAGGAGCCACCTCTTATAAAGAGGAGTCCTGATGCTACCGACCTCGTTGACTCCTTGGTGTGGCCTGTGTGTCATCAGCTCTATTCCTCTCACTGGAGCTCCAGCTAAGCAGCTGTGAGTGTTGGAATCTGAGGACAGGTTGGGGCTCCTGCACTGCCTTCTGCCACACAGAGAGCAGTGTGTGCTGTGGAATCTCATTACCCACCAGGCAGAGGGGCTCACTAAAGACCCAAGAATGCAAGCAAGGAAGAGAGGCTCATTCTTGCGGTGCCACATCATATGGGGAAACGAAACCAGTCTTCCTGTGAATGAGGTCCTACCAAGCTGGAAAGCTGTCTGCCTCTAGTGCAGGGTAAACCCAGCTGTGACTGGCCCCTTTGTTCAATAGGAGAAACAGTGTGAAAAGGACACCAGTGAGCACAGTGGGTCCCCATGTGGCATGGGTTCCATGAGGCAATCAGCAGTGGTATCGAGCACTTAGCTGGGCGCTGCAAATAGCTCTGGGATCATTAAGAGTGAGTGGGAGTCTAGGTCCTAAAAATACAAAACTTATCAGTTACTACTTAACTGGGCATTCCTTCCAACTTAGAAGCAATGTGTTTATGCTCAGAAACTCATTTGCTCATTTTTAAACTTTTCCCTAATGAAGGAAATAAACTCCAGAGTCTACGCGAAGGGCCTGGGCAGCTGTGTACAGAGAAGAAACACCTGCAGACAAGCACGGGTGTTTCGTCCTCACAGGAGCAAGGCTCCCAACTCCTGTCCCTCTCCACCCTCCCCACCTGCCCAATTCATTAATGAAAATGGTTGCTGTAAAAACTGAAATTCAGTTGCATAATATAGAGGAACAATAATAAATTCTCATTTCTTCAGGCACCAGAGGATACATATGACAAGGGTTTGATTCTCTCCAATTTATGATCTTAATACATTTTCCAGTTTCTCCTCTGTGTTGCTTCATCATCTTGGCTTGTATTCCTCAGTGAGCCCTGCATGCCTTGTAATTAATTTGCACTGTTCATGGTCATTAATTCCCCTGGGGCTGACCTGGAGTTTGCTCAAGTTTGAGTTCATAGCCTCCTAGGCCAAGGTCCCCCTCATAAATGTTTTCCTTGTTTGGAGTCTGGGGTGTAGCTTTCTTGTCCAGACCCGGCCTGGCAGGAGGACTGCAGGGTAAGGTGGATTGCTCCTGGTAACTCATGGCCAGCTCATCCTGGTTCACAATGCATTCCACATCATCTTCCTTTAGATGGTCCTGGAATTTTGGAGAGAAATATTGAGAGAGAGAGAGAGAGAGAGGAGGAGAGAGAGGTTACTTCATGCTGAAGGCAGAAGGCAATGGTAGTCCTACCATGTAAGTAAGAAAATAGGGTGTTTTTTTTTCCTTTTTCTAACTACCTTGTCTTGCTTGGGCTGAAGTTTCCCATGCAGCAGGTACTGTCTTTTCCATCTTTATGGGTGTGGGGAAGCACTTCCCTGAGTTGGCATTGAAGACTTGACACCATAACACAACCTCCGTGGTTTAAGAGAGTTAAAATAAAATTCAGTGGGTTTCTTGAATTGATATCTAAGGGGTTTGAGAGGACTTAAGAGGCAGCAGAATCCACTGATCAACACTTCTTCCATTGGCTTTGGGAAGACCATGGAGAATTGCTTGTAGAATGATTCCTGGTTAGGTGACCTCAGGCCCCTGATTTATAGGCCCATGGGTCTGTAGCCTGTGTGAGGCGGATGGCTTCTCAGAGCACAGACGCTAGACCCTACCCTCAGAGTGTCTGCGTTGGGACCTGTTAATCTGCACTTGTAACAAGTTCCCAAGTGATGCTGAGCTGCTGAGCTGGGGACCAGGCTTTGAAAACCGCTGCCTTAACTGTTGGGCCCTGAGTGCACTGGAGATGCATTTTTCCATGTACACAAGGAGGCCAGCTGGCCAAACTGAATAGGAGCCTCAGACAGCACGATTCTGTTCTTCTGCAGTCCCTGACACTCAGACTTGCTGCTAATGATTCGAATTGCTTCTCAGCAGTTTTTAATGCCATTCCCTTGAGCCAGAAAGTACAGGCTTTGTATGTTCAAAACCTCGAAACACAGCAGTTTGTGAGGACACATGACTTCTTTCACATTTTCTAAATTCATTTTATGGTTAAAAATCCTGGTAACAATAAAAAAACTGCATTTTTCAAAGGAGATTGAGCCCATATCAGCAATAACAGAAAAGAACAGAGAAAAGCTTTTTGGTGCAGTGAATTTCAAAAATGCTTCCTCCTCAAGCTGGGAAGGAACAGCCTCAAGATTCCTGGGCTCATCAGTATTCACCACGCCCGCCCACCTCTGGACACGTACTCACCCCATAGGCCTGAGGACTGGTGAGCAGTCTGGAAATCGGGCCACACCATTCGGGTAACGTTGTGGTCAGTGGAGGACCAGAGTGGGTCAGAATTGGTTTCAGGTATCTGTGAGGCCTGTTAAGGACTACTTGCCGAAAGAGACTTAGTTTTTCATACACAGCACAGAACTTCACATGCGGCCAAAGAGATAGCTCTGTTCACCTTTAAATCCTCTGCTGCCTCACTGAGGAGACAATGTGGCCTGAGGAAATTAGTGTTTATAATCTTTGCTCCATGCACCTTTCCAGCCCCCCCCCAGAAGCCGCTGGGCATGAAGAGGTGACGCTGGCCCAGCCAACACCACAGAGACGTGGGAGATGCCCTTCTCCTCCCCTTACCCACTCAGCGTCTCATCTGCTTAGAGAATGTGTGGTTAAGAATGATCTCAAACAACGGCATAAAATTGTGTTTCTTAAAACTGCACACACAACTGAAACCACCAGTAATTTTCACAAAGAAGCAAGAGGTATTTCATAAAATGTTCAGTCCTTTTAGAGCCGGATAGTGAACACAGATTGTTTTCCAAAGTACTTTTTTTTTTCAATGTCAACATAGTCACTTCATGCTTCACACATCAGTGCTTCTGTATACAGAATTATGTTTAAAAAGCAGGTAACAGGTTTATTCCATTTCCTAGCACCTGTCTTTCTCATGTCTTCACCCCGATGTGCTCTACGAGTTAAAAGGAAAACCTGTTCATCTAAAGCCATAATACTTCCCTCTGATCCAGCAATAGTGAAATCCCCAGGGGCTGGCTCACATTGCTTTATTTTATTATTATTATTATTATTATTTTGTTCAAAGATAGGTAGTCAAAATCATTTCACTATTCCATCAGAAACAAATTTTAACCTTCATATTATCTCCTCTGCCGGAAAATATTTCACCTCATCAGCTTCCCGAAGGGCCTTAGTAAACAGGGAAAAGGAAAAAACGGAAAGCAGTTAGCATAGGTTGGCTGGTGACGGTCTGCGGACACCCGCAGGTACTCAGGACACAGCCGGTCTCAGAGACGGTCCTACTGGAGGCCGTCCACAGCTGGACAACACCCCTCTGTCATTCCTGTGGTACCTGAGTGTGTGAGCACAGAGGGAAGATGCAGCCCCTGGGGGCCAGCAATCTGGTTGCTTCTGGCTTCAGAGTGGTGACAAAGCAGGGGCTGCACATGAGCTCAGCTAGTTATGACGCAAGGAGAGCGACTGAAAAGATGCATAAGGGGGCATGTGATTCCAGATGCAAGTGGAAAACTTGACCTCTCTTTTAGAGGGGCAGCTGTTGTTCTCAGTTAAGGACGAAGGAGGATATTGAAGTTCAGAGCCTGATGTTTGCTGTAATACCTTCTAAGTATATCTACAAGTCTGGAAAGCCCTCGGTGGTCTTCCATTAATTTTTATCAGTGTTATTTTCTTCCTTTTATGGATGAAGGAATTAAGGCCTAGAGATGTAATGATTTCCAATAATCCAAAGCCTCCCTTTGCTATTCGAGTTCACTAGCATCCTCCCTGGTAGAAGTTAATTTTTCAGGGCAGAATTACACATGTGAGCAGCTGCTTCTCTAGAGAGAAATGCTCTCAGACCTCACCCCTGCTGGCAATCCGCAGGCCCTGTGCAGGGGCATGGGAGGGCACCTGAGTTTATCAGGGTCCATGGTGTACATGTCAGTGAAAAATGCTTTTTTCCGGGAGGTGAGGAAGACAAGATACAGGTACAATCTGAGTGTAAATCAAGGAAAATCCAGCCAATATCATTTGCAGCTGGAAAAGTGCCAGCAGGTTTGCAACATTTCTAGAGATGTCATGTAAAAACTAAAACAAACACAAAAAACAGACTTTTCTCAAGGCTCTAAGAGACAAGGCAACTTCCGCTGTTTGAAATTCTCAGTAAACTGGAAAGTCAAATTGCCAAAATAATGTCACAAAAGTAAAACCCAGATTTAGAAATGTGTAATGGACATATTCTCCCCCTAATCCCGTTGGGGTATCCCTTCATCTCTCTGCGTACCATTAGCGAAGCTAACGCCGGAGGATGGAATTGGCCACTTTCTGTGAACCTGAGGCCTGGACCAAACAGGGGACCCTTTGCCCCCGGACAGGCTCTGGCATTTTCAACTCGGGAGTCCTGGGCACGACTGCCAGCTCCGCGCTGTACTGACTGCGTGGCTTGTGATCCAGGTGTTCACCTCTCTGAGCCTCGAGTGTTGTGACTACTAACGGAAATAACACAGGCAGGGGTGGTTTTAAACTCTTTCCTGCTATTTAAATGATATTTATCTTATTTTAAAAACTTATTTTCTAAGCAACACTTTCAGAAGAAACTGGTGTCTCAACCATTGTTGGCATAATTGTAGCAAATGAGACCGAGGGTAGAGAGGAGAGAATGACACGCCAGGCGTTTGGTGTATAATTGGGTTCATGGGCTAGTTAGCAGGTGGAAAATGGGGTTTGCCTCTACACAAAAAGTAGTTATTTGGGTTAAAAGTTGTATGGGGGGCCAGTGTGAGGTAGCAGGTGAGAGGGAGGGAGAATTTTTTCGAGGAAAGGCCCTCCCAGGGAACTCATGGTGCTGTTTTGTCTGATCCGGTGTCTCAGCGGCTGTGAGTCAGAGGAGTAAGGCATTCACTGTGTGGTATGACTGGAATGGAAATGTAACCTGCCATCCGAGGCCACAGTGGGTGTGGGGCAAAGGGTTCTCCAACACCTGGGTTTGTCTAGTGCTTCCATACATTATGGGCTCACTGGCCATTCATTAAATTTATGATACAGGAAGATATTCAGGGGTGGTATGAGTGATGAAGGTAGACTGAGTAATCATGCAAGAAAAGAATGAGGAGAGTAATTTATAGCCAGGGAATGAGGTTTGCCTGAGGATAAAGGCTAAGAAAGTTCAAGCCGGAGATGGACTTCTTGGGCCTGAGTGATTAGATAAAGGCCACCATGAAAAGAGTGGTAATGGCATAAATAAAGTGGTTAAAAAATAACCTTTGTGTTTCATTCACTCACTCATTCATCTGTTCTTTCATACCTCACTTGTTTTTATTTTTGTTTTATGTGCCAAGCCCCTGAGGCACCCGCTGAAGGAAATGGACAGCCACCTTACTGGGTGGAAACACCCCGGTCTCTGGACTGTGGTCTCCTTGAGGGCAGGGCTGTCTTCCTCTACTGGGTTCAGTGCTTGGCATGTTTTAGATGTTCAGTAAATAGTTGTTGAGTTAATAAAGACAACTGGCTCTGAGGGCGTTAAGGACCTCATTGCTGGATGGAACCCAGGCAGTCAGCTGACGGCAGAGCTGGGCCTGAGATCAGGGACATTTCCACCACACTGAGGTGTCTTCCTTCCATCACGGAGACACTGTTCACAGACTTGCCTGACTGGGTAGCTGAGTTGGGACCCAGCAGTCAGTGACTTTCCGAATTCTTAACTGCAGAGCCCTGTCTGGAGAGGGGCCGGATCTCCATGGTGGCCTGAATTCTTAAAAAGTAAGAAACCTCTTTTGATCTATGAAAAAAACTCAACTGTAGATTTTGGAAAATGTGGTTTTTTTCCCATCAGGTTCTAGTACATGTTTGGGAGGGAGATTCCCCACCGGGTATTTTTACTACAGCTAGTTTTGCTTCTCTAATAAGCTAGGAACACATCGGGATGAAATGTTAACCTCTGGGGGAAAAAACAACGGCTTTTCTCATCTTTAAAGGGCACGAGTTTGGAAATAGCACTTTGGTTTGGGAGATGTGAGTAAAATTTGGAACTCTACCCAGAATTTAACATTCATGAACAGGGAAAGACAGTGAGCAGAAACATTTTCTCCATTGGCCTGAGCTGTCAGAGGTCCAGAGGTAAATTTAGTACTTAACTGAACTAACATCCAAACTACCTGGTAACATTGTTTGCTCTCTCTGTCCTTTGTTAGTTTGTGTTTTGATGTCTTTAAATCCTCATGTTTTGTCCATTGTAAATTGCCAAAACCAATGCTTATGGTCCTACGTGTATTGGTAAGAAGTAAAAGCCCAAAACAAAGGTCAGCTCCACAAATAAACATTTTTTTAAGGGGACTGAACTTCACTGCTCCTATTGACTAAACGTCTGCCCTCCTAAAATTCATGTGTTGTCCTTACCCCCAAGGGAACAGATGGTATTTTAAAATGGGCCCTTTGGGAGGTGAGGAGGGTTGGACGGGCCATGCCAGTGGGGCCTAATGGTGGGATTAATGCCCTCGTCAGAAGAGACGTTAGAGAGTTGGCTTATGCTCTGTCTTCAAGGCCTTGAAGAGGAGGCTGTGTGGGCACGCAGTGAGGAGGTGGCTGTTTGCAGTCCTGTGAAAGAGCTCTCACCAAAACTCACCCCTGCTGGCACCTTGATCTCAAACTTCCAGGCTCCAGAACTGTGAGAAAATAAATTTCTGTTGTTTAAACCACACAGTCTGTGTATTTTGTTATGGCAGCTTCACTCTGGCCCTCTTTAAAAGTCTTCAGTTCGACAGTCCTGAAGAGCTATGTTCTATCTTGGCTTTCTCTAAATTTGCCTAATCATAAAGATCATTTTGGATATTTGTTAAAGAGTCAGATTTCCAAGTCCTCCCTTGGAGACTCTGACTCAGCAGGTCTTCGAGGTGGCCTGGAACTGTGGTATTTTTTTTTTTTTTAAATAAGCACCCGGGGGATTGATGATCAGGTAACCATGGACTGCAGTGGTCTTTTTCCAGAGTATTGCCCTCCATGTGAGATTCGGATCTTAAATAGAAAGACAAAGAACATGGTCTCTTTCATCCATCAAACCATCATTTTAGGGTGAGAATACATATAAGGTAAGTCCATTTGGCCCAGAACCTAGGCCTATCTAATGGCCCCTGCCAATTTTTCCATTTTTGGCTGGAGAATGGGTTATATACTTGGTTCAATGAGATGAAGGCTCAACGATGCTACACCTGAGAGCGAATTAACAAAGCAGCACATCTCAGCTTGCATAGGAAGACTTTGTGCTTATTTAGAGCATTTGGATGTGTTTGTATGTATGGGCTTGATAAATGATCTTGTTATCAGGATAAAGTACTTGTCAACACATAGCTGTGTAAGGAAGGAAGGCACATTTATCTCTCTATAGAGTTTTCAGGAAGCTATCCCCTACCCTTCATTTATAAAGAATTTCCATATGTCTTATTTTCTCTTTATAGCTGCAGGTGGCTATTATAGTCCCATTTTCTAGATCAAGAAATGTGAGAACAGATGGCTTTTTAATTATGTTCTAACCTATTCCTACTTCCATTCCCAGAACACTTCTTAGCTTCTAGTGCCAGCTTGCCACCTGAGATGGTCAAGGATCAAGGCCAGGTGTGGGGGGAAGGGTAGGTGCATGCTGGAGTGGAAGCCAGCTTTGCCCTCCAAGCCCGTACATTCTTGCAGAAGACCAGGTCCCACTTGCTATTGACTTGATGAGACCCCACACTGTTGTTTACAGAGCATCCATGAACAGAACTAGCAGAGGACACCAAAAATTTATTACACCCCATCACTTTTTGATTCCAATGTACAAACCAGCCCTCTTCTGCTTTGTTTCCCATGCAGTGGGGTCTGGATAATTGAGTGTGTTTTCCCTCTTTCCCATGGGTATGTCAGCTTCTGTCCTGGACATTCACCATCTTGCCAACATGGTTCAGTATGTGAGGAGCCATTCTGAGGGTTTAGAGTTCTGGTCAGAGAAAGCCTTTAAGATTCCAACTGAAGAGCCTTATTTAAGCTGTTTCATCCCCCTGTTCTCTCTGGCTTGGGGGAGGGCTCCCAATTCTACACCAGGCACTTGTAGAAAACATAGGAGTGGGATCCTGTCTTTGCAGCAGCAACTCTATTTCAAGAAAAAGCTATCAAGACGATGCCTTCTTCTAGGCTATCCAGGAAGTTCTGATTTTTTTTAAAGGAAAAGGCAGAAACTCTCTATTCACACAGATAGGTGAACATATACTTCTTTGATTGACAATCCTAACCTTTTACATGTTAAAGAAAATTTCCTAGATAACTCTGGGACATAAAAAAGCAGCAAATGCCAGAATAAAAGCCCTGAGGGGTCAACAGAACTGCCTCGAATAAGCCAGCAAGGAGTAATTGCAACCCTTTAGTCCAGTCTCTGACCTGAGCTCTGCTAACTCACATCAGCTCAGGAATGGCTCTCTCCTTAAAGCCAAGTTAATGTTTCCCTTTATCCCAGTAGACTTGGATTGGCCACAATAAATTGCTTCAGCTCCACAGTGATTCCACTGCAACACAAACATCTTTGCCTGACAGAGTTTACTGCCTATCATCTTATAGCTAACTGTTTACACCTCCATCTCCTTCATTAGACTCTGAGCTCCTTGAGGGCAAGAACTTTATCATTATTTTTAAAAATATTTTTTTATGGTACAACAAAACAGGAATATATCAATGCTGACAAATCTGATACAGCTTAATAAAGTTTCATAAGGCAATGAAACCCCACAGGACAGGAAATGGAACTTTTTTGCCTACCCATGAAGCCACTTTTGTGTCTCATTCTAATCCAAGCTCCTCCCTGTCTCTGTAAAGAACTAGAGTTCTGACATTTAAACCTATTGCTTCCTTGAATTCATATTATAGTTTTGTCATTCAAACGTGCATTCTTACACACCATAGTTTAGTCTAGTATATTTTAAAATGTTACGACTTTTAATCTATAGATTCCTCCCCGGTACTTTTAATTTCTGTACAATTTATCTGCTAGAGGATCTGTGGAGTTTCCCACAGTCTGAATTTTGCTGAATGCAAATGTGTGTGCAGCCCAGCTTGTTCTTCTGCCTTTGGTAGTTCCTGCAAATCGCCAGGTAGGCTCAGATTGGATCAGATTCAGGTTCTATTCTACTCCTTTGGCAAGAATACAGAAGGCACATCACATCTTGTTGTCTGTCTTTGTGTGATCTTGGCGGCCACTGATGTGTAATACCTATATATTTTTGCTCATTGGGATTGCAAATAATGAATTATTTGCTGTCTACCAAATGCCTAGACTCTTTGGTCTAGGCATTTACAATAGTAAGAAGGGGAGAAAAGGCAATTTCATGGCAGGAGCAGTATGCAGTCATCGACTTTTGAGAAACTGTGTCATATGTAAGGGACCTGCAGTCCTCTGACCACTACATGTCTGGGGCTGACGGCAAGCTGTTTCTGCTGCATAGAAATTCAGTCATGGTGAGGCTAGGAGCCAGGTCACACGCATGGTGGAAAGTCATAAGAATAACAGTAGTAATTTTCTTTCCCTTATAAATCACATGGTGTTTTCTAGATCCCCCAAGGACTTTTTCTTTGGAGTTCATTAATTTCACTAAGAAATTTTCTGATGTTTGTTGTTCTAACTTGATCCTCTCAGGTACCAGGTGCGTTCCAAATGTGTTAAATGTGCTGCATTTCAGGGAAGTTTGAATTAGTACTAGTGCTGCTTCCTCGCTTTGTCTTTATTCTCTAGGGACTTCTATTTTCTATTCAGAAAATATTTTGCCTATTTTTAAAATGTGTAACTTTCTCTTGATCCTTTTTATCTTCTTTTTACTGTTTGAGTTAAAATTTCTTTGTTTTTACCCACTATTTCTCTTAAAGTAATATTATCCATCTTTTTTGGTATCCTTTTACTTTAGTTACTACTCATTTCTGAAATGATTTTATTTTTTATTTTAAAGTATCTCTAGTTTCTGTTTTCTGATTTTGGTTCATGTTCTTTCATGTCTTATATACTTTTCTTAATGTCTTTTAACTTGTTTTAATATAGTATGTTATCATTTTGATCTACTCATGGGCATGTCTTTCTGGCATGCTTTCATTTTCTCTTTTTTTCCTTATAATAACCTATATGGGATTTTACTTTTATTTTTTAGCTCTCCTGCATTTATAGAATGAGGCAAGGTTTAGGAGTGCTTTTTCAACTTTACTGGGGTCCCTATCCTGTTGTTTTTATCCAGTGCAGGCATGGTGGCTTGCATTTTGAGCTTTCCTGCCATGGCCTCAGCCTACCCCTACCCTGCTGCCCATGGTTACCTGGACCTGGTCTTTCCTTTATCACTAATGTCCCAACCTAACTTAGTTTTGGCTCTCCTCAGGCACTTTCTCCTGAGGGCAGAGCCCTGTCCTGACACGGAGCCCTGGGAGGTCCATTTGGAGAGCTCTCAGGAGTCCTGACTGCATTAGCCCCTTCAGTCCTTCTTACTGGGACTTGCCACCTACTCCTACTAGAGAAGGCAATGCCCACATTCCCAGCCACAGCTGTTACTAAATTGGTCTGACTACATTTTCTAGGACATACTATTGGTTGTCCAGGAGTTCTCCCACGTCCAGGTTCCTCCTGTGTGGATACTTGTGCTCTTGGTGGTTTGTCTCTGCTCACTTGTAATTTGGAGTTTGTGAGAAAACTTGACCCTAGTTTTGTTATAAATGTGTCTATGGGATAGTTTTGTATAGGGATTTGCAGAAATTGAAATTCTGCTCTGGTGCTACTGCCATCTTCCCAGAATCCTCCAGGAACTGTATTTTATTTTGATCATCTGTCTTTGGTAATTATTTGCTATCTAGCACATTACTAATGAATGTGGACGTGGTCTAGTCAGATTTTTAAATTGCACTCTGTATCAACTGCCTAAGCGAACTGGGAACTGTCCATGATCCAAACCACGCAGCTTAGATTTATCACAATGGACTTCCTACATGATAGCCAGGTCAGTCAGACGGTACCTGGAGCCATGGTTTTTCAGTTTCCTGGCCTTGAACTTGCACTTGAAAAATGCCTGTATGTTGATCATTTGCACACAATTTCATGTGACATTTCAAAGAGTTCCCAAGTGTCTTGAAACCCATCCATGCTTCCCTAGATGTCCTGAGCTAGGAAACTCTGGTCAGGAGTGATTAAGTATTAAGGATGAGGGCAGACTGAAGGGCAGGCGATAAGCAGTGAGCTTGCTATACTGGGAGTTGGTTTTATCAGTGATATCCACAAGATCTACCTATCAAATGTTAAGATAATTCTACTGGGCTCCTCAGTTCCAGACAGACAATCCATGAATGGAGAAAGGGCAGTAGGAGAGGTTATAGGAAAGAAGACAGTTGTGTACGATACCAAAGCAACCAGTGTAAGCAGGGCAAGTCAACCCAAGATGAACAGATAAACCCAAGATAAAAGGGGGAAATGTTGGAATCATGACACTGGAGGAAACCTAAGAGTTCATCTGATCCACAACTTAAGATCTTAATGCGGAAGAATGATTAAACCTAGAGTTTCTACAAATGCTGTCACCTGATCACCTGTACCAGTATCCCCTGGTTAAATGCAGATTCCTGGGCCCTTGAACTTGACCCTCTTGGGTGGGGACCTAGTAATTTGCATTTTAGAAGCCCCCTGAAAACCCCTGGTCTAAATGATACATGGCAGAATGGCATCTGGTCTCTCGAAGGACCGAATGTGGAGTTGCCATTGTCTATGAGCTGCACAGTTCAGTAATAGTAACAATGGTGCCAATAATATTACTTTTACTACTACTGCTTTCCTCCTCCTACTGTGTCCTCAAAACTTTTCCCTTTGGACACAGGATGGGATCAAGAGAGTTCCAGGGATTTTTTCCACCTATCAGATGCAGCTAAAATTCTTCTGTGCTAATGGAATATTACTTTTGGTTCAAACGTTTTGACAGAAAACAGTTCTGGAGAAGAATGTTTCTGCTACTAACATGGAGTGGGCCTTGCTTTTGGTGGCCTTCGGGTTAGAGGAAATGCCGCGTAGACCCAGGCTCCCTTTGTTAGCTCACGGTGATTTCAACAGCAAGCCTTTCTGGGTCACCCCCCCTGGTGGTGTGTAGGAAAGCCAGGCTGTGAGAAATGACTGCTCCAGTGTTCTAGGTCTCTGCTCCAGTTTGGAGGAAAATTTGCACTCGATATCTCCTCCTAACACCAACTGGACTTGATCTTGTGAAGGCCAGGGGCTTCATTGGCTATCCCAGAACTCACATCTGAGACGGAGGCAGCCAACTCTGCCTACTTCCGCTGAACTCCCAGAACAGAGTGTGTGCCTGAGGGGGACTGGTCCCATGTGAACACTGTCAGGGATCCAATGGGGACACATAATTGTATTCAAGTTCTACTTGCACAAATAGAGACAGTCACTTGTGCACTGGCAACTCCAGCGTGAACCCTGTGGGTCAGGATTCTCAGAGCACGGAGTTAAAGAGGAAGCTACCTTCAATACTTTCATGGGGAGGGACACAGCACATACCAAACATGGATGGCTGAGGTTCTGGCTGCTCTGACTGCTTCTGAACTTTAGCAAAAGTCTTTGCCACTTCGTGCCTCAATTTTCCTGTTGCTAAAGAGCCCTATGATGCTGTATGAGATCCAGTTAGGTCCTCATTCAGATTGCATTACCTTGTGTATTTGTTTCTCGGGGCTGCTTTCACAAAGTCCCACAGACTGGGCGGCTTCAAACACGAGGCAGGTGTCGTCTCAGCTCTGGAGGCTGGAAGTCTGAGATCGAGGTGTTGTTGGCTGGGTTGGTTCCCTCTGCCAGCTCCAAGGGAGAACTGTCTCATGCTTTTCTCATACCTTCTCGTAATGGCCAAAGTCTTGGGTTCCCTGACTTACAGAGGCATCTCTCCAATGTCTACCTCTTCCCAGGCTGTTCTCCTGTGTCTTCACATGACCGTCTTCTTACAAGCAAATCAGTAATATTGGGTCAGGGACCCACCCTATTCTGGTGTGACTTCATCTCAACTGACTGCATCTGCAATGAACCTATTTCCAAATGAGGTTACATTTTGAGGTACTGGAGGTTAGGACTTCAATATATCTTTTTTGGGGGGAAACAGTTTGGCTTATAACTTTCTGCTACTTCTGAATAATCCCAATATTTTTTAGAGATAGCTAAAAGATAGACAGTCTGGGTTTGAATTACAGGCCTGTTACTTATTATCTGAGTGGGCAAAATTTCCAAGCTCTTTGACCCTCATTTTCCTCATCCATAAAATAGAAAATAGCTTATAATAGTGGCCTCATAGGGGAGGGGATTCAGTGAGATAAAAATAGATATACTTTTTAGCACATTTCCAGGCACATAATGAGCTCTCAACAAATATTAGCTAATATTATTTTTTCACTGTGTCCCTTCAGGAGTTATAAATGTTAGAAGTATAATATTTCAACCCCCTCCACAGTTAACTCAGGAAACACCCACCGCTTGGCCCCCGGTACTATGTCTCCCACAGGCTGCTGGAGCCTCGAGGAAGATTTTCCAAAGTTTCTCTGGGTGGACTCCCTTCAGTTCTTGGAGCAGCGCTGTGCATGGGCGCCCAGAAGGGCGTTGCGCTTTGTTCTGTGTCAGCAGCAGCTCAGTGGGGCATGTATATTATGAGGGTCCAGTCTCCACAGGAACAAGGTGCTGACTCAGAAGGTTGCTGTTTTCATATTGGTGTTTAAGGTCACCCTAGAGTAGCTGTTTCATCATCCTGTTTGTTTTTCTGGGCTCTGGTTGTCCTTGAAAGCACTCGAACTTTCCTGTACCCTAAGGACTCCTTCTCTTCCTGACCATTTAACAAAAACCCTGAGTAGGTACTCTCACACACACACACACACACACACACACACCCCAGTGAGGCTGACTTGTGTAACCCACGGAGTGTTTACAGGAATCTGGGTATGTGACATCGAGTTATTTTTGAGCTATGGAATGAAGCCCATTCAGGAAACTTTAAACTCTATTTCCTTCGACTGAGCAGACACTAGAGGACAGCCCTTTGTTGTTACAGAGACACACGAAATAAATAACCTCATTCTCCTCTCCAGGCACTCTTTTCCCTCTCAGCTGCAGTCACTTTCAAACTTTTTTTCACCTCAAACTCCTGCCTGGAAATATATTTTATAATTGGAACTGAGTGCGTGCCCCAACATCTGTTCAATCATACATATATGAAAGTAAAAATACTTCTGTGTTGTATGTAAATCTATTCCTATTCCCTATGCTATGCTATGCTATCCTATCCTATACTATCCATTGCCACTCCATCTGTCTTCTAGAATGCTTATAATGGACACTGCTAGTATGTACCAGTATCTAGTTCTCTTTCAGGTACCTGGTGTAGGGGCATCAGTATCTTGGAAGTAGGTGGGGCTATATGACTAATTCTGGCCATTGTTCTGTGGTGGTAAGTGACTAGTGTCACTTCCACAGTGAAACATAGAAAGCCAGCATGTCACTTTCCAGCTGACTCTTTCCCTGTGACCTTGACCCAAGAAGGCCTCGGGCTGGGACAGTGGAGTCGAATCAAAGCTGCCTGGATCACTGAGTTGCTGCATGGAGGACAGTTGCCCTGGAGGGTCACACATTCCTTTAGCAGCCTTTCCATGCCAGAGAAAAGAAACTGCTACTGAAATTTTGGAAATGATAGCTCATCCTATTCTGACTAATACAGTGTTTTCTTCTTCTTCCCCTCCTCTTCCTCCTTCTTTCAGAATGCTGGTCTTCAGTTATTGAAATGATTTCATGACCTATTATGGGTAGCCTCCTGCAGTTTGCAAACTATTTTCCAAAGTGTGTACCACATTGGTATTCCCTGGGTGTAGGTGTGGAGAGCTCCACAGAGGAGGGATAGTGTATACCAGCGTGGTCTCTCCTCAAGACCTTAACTTACTGGGGCTGGTTGATTTAAAGACTATGTGGCTGTGTGACTGGGGACATAGAGAGTTAGGTTGCAATTGCTTTGGTGGAGAGGTACCAGGATTAGTTTCTAAGCTGATGAAGAGCGGACTTACCCTTTCAGTGTGCTTTTGCTGTTTAGGTATACATGGATTCAGAGTCAGTCCTCATATATTGTTATCAGTAGGTCTATGTGGGCATTGAGAACTCAGATTACTGGTGTATCCTGCTTATTATTAAAATAGGTTGGAATACAAAGGCATGATACTGCTACTAAATTGTCAAGTTGTGAGGTCGGAGGCCTCCATTTATGGATGTGTCCTTGGCTATATACTTGAACTTCATTGCCTTCTGTAGATCTTGCCCCGCTTACCTTCCCAACCTTATTCCCACACTCTTTCATGAGCCTAGTTTGTGGTAAATGACATTAAGCATTGATTCCTGTTTATATATTACGTTCCCTCTGGGCTTTTGCATATGCTTTTCCCTCCATTTGAACAGCTTTCTTTTCACCTTGGCACCTGGAAATCCTAAATTCATTCAGACAGAGCTCAATTTTTACTGTCTCTGAAATCCCACTGATCTTTTTTTTCCACTATTTTTCTTAAATTTAATTATTGTTCAAGTACAGTTTTCTGTCTTTTACTCCCATCCCAGCCCACTGCCCACAGTGTTCCCCATCTTCCTCCCATTTCCACCCCCCTTGGTTTTTGTCCATGTGTCCTATATACTTGTTTCTGTGAATCCTTCCCCTTTTCCCCTGAAATTCTCTCCCCTCTCCCCTCTGGTCCCTGTCAGCCTGTTCTGTATTTCAGTGTCTTTGGTTATATTTTGCTTGTTTGTTTTGTTGTTTAGCTTCCTGTTAAAGGTGAGATCATATGGTATTTGTCTTTCACTGCCTGGCTTATTTCACTCAGCATAATGCTTTCCAGTTCCATCCAAACTGTTGCAAAGGGCAGGAGTTCCTTCTTTCTTTCTGCTGCATAGAATTCCATTGTGTAAATGTACCATAGTTTTTTGATCCATTCATTTACTGATGGGCACCTAGGTTGCTTCCAACTCATTAAAATCCTAGAGGAGAACATTGGCAGGAAAATCTCAGATATTTCACGCAGCACCATTTTTACTGATATGTCCCCTAGAGCAAGGGACATAAAGGAAAGAAATCCCACTGATCTTTTAACTACTGCTCTCCTACAACTTACCAGTCTCTACCTTATAGTTACTAAAGTACAGTTCTCCCCCAATCCTGCCTTGAACCAGAGTTGCTTCTCTTTTACGTTTTTTTATCTTGAGGTTCCACATAAAATTCCATCCAAATAAAAGGGTTTCTGTGAACAACAATAACCACAACATATATCCCAAAGTTAGAAAATCCACTAACTGAAAAACAAGATTGATTCATTAAGCCTTTGGAAAGCCTTTCTAGGCTACTCACAGTTCCCATATCCACCCAATGCTTTATGGATTTTTATATTTGCATGTTCTGTTTCCACTACCAAGAACATTGTTCCTCACTTTATCTTGCAGGGCAGACTGTTTATTTTTTTAAAGCCTGTGGGATCGATTGCTATTTACCTCCCCAGGAGCCAGTCTTTCTTTTTTCCTTACAATAGAAGGAAGTTCTATTTCCACAAAAGATTGGGTGACCAATTAAATGAAAGAAGTTTATTGGGTAGGATTCCTAGAGAAGTTCATTAATGAGAACATCAATTTTGCCCTTTCTGCCTTCTTGCCTGGAACTTAAATGAGCTGGCTAGTGCTCCAGCAGCCATTTTGGAACCATGAGGTAAATTTGAGGCTAGAAGCTGTATACTAAAGATGGTAGGTGAGAAAGATAGAAAAACAAAAGTAAGAATATGGGTGATATCATGGAACTCTATTACCAGCTGCAGATTGTCTAGTGTTGGACATCTTTTACATGAGATTAAAAATCTCTGTTTTGATTAAACCACAGGTTTTTCTTTTATATGTGGCCAAACATAATTCAAATAGATACACAGATGAATTCAAATAGTACCTCTTCTTAGTCCCAACTAGAGAATTTCTTTAATGAGACTCCCACAGGCTTTCTCACACAACCTCCCTGATAACACTTATGTATCAGAAATATTTGACAATACATCACCTTTCCCTGAGGAAGAAACATCATCTCAATCCTCTTTGTATCTGCAGTGCTGAATGTCCAGTAATCAGAAATGAGTCCTCTTAACTGACATTGGTTGAGTTAAATTAAGAATTGGAAAGTATTTAATGTTTTCTGTTAACATGCAGTTTATTTTGGGAAGGGTATTGTCTGAAACCCAAACCTTAGTTGGGTGTAGTAGGCAAGAAATAAAGTCATGGGGAATGACACTGGTGGGAGCCTTAGGGACCGGGGTGTGAGAGGTAGGCAGGGCTGGACCAGCCACTGGAAGGAGAGGTGGGAAAAACCACAGCCATGGATTTCAGCCCGTCCGGCTCTCCCTAGGGCAGCTCTTGTTTTCCTGTACACAAAACCTCACTCCCCTGGAAAGCCCCAGCAGGAGACTGCCTGCATTAGGAATGCTTTCCATTGCCCTCTTGCCTCTCTGGGAGGCAAAACTTCTCTCTGGAGAGCGGTTATCGCAAACAACTGGCTCCTTAGTCACATCTGTAGGTCCCTCCTGTGGGCCCCAGTGGTGTTTTCTTGGTCCCCCCAAAGCACTTTGGAATGGTCTGTCACTCTTGAGTTGCAAGATTAAATGAATAAATGTTTGGATAAGAAGCTTTCCGGCCCCAGATCAAAGTCTTCATTGCTCAGGGTCTAGACCCATTTCAGACTAAGTATAAAGCCTGCCTTCACCTTGGAGGGAATTATGGGTGCAAAAGGAGAGAAGTCCTGCCCACACTCACCATATCAGCACATCTTCTCAGGAACAGAGCTCAGATGGTGTACTCAGAAACCAGTGTGCTGAGAAAATGGAAAGATATCTGTTCTATTAGAACCATTCAAAAATGCTGTTGGCAAGGACAAATATGATCCTTTGGCTAAATAAGACCACTGGAAAGCAAGTTAAGCCATGCATCACGATATGATCATTCTCTCCTTGTAAAAATTATAAAAATGTTTGGCACATTTACTGTGTGTGTTTGTATCTCCACTTTATTAAACAGCACCAGGGCCTTTTTTTAAAAAGTCACAGGTCTGAACTTAAGCCAAAAAAGTGGCAGAAGCTGTCCCACTTGCCACAGAAATGGAAGAGAAAGCACTGAGTCATTATACAATTCCCCTCTCCTAAATCAAACCTGCCATTTGCCACGATTATTTACCATGGCTTTGTAACTGTGAGCAGGCAGCTGAGGAGAGCTGGGAGTCTGCTCATTCTTTAAAATGACATGAAGTGGCACTTGGCATCCCAAAAGATAATTGTTTTTTTCCCCCTCCTTGTTAATATCCAACTGCTTCTGGGAGTTCTGTGAAAGATTCATTTGAGGTCAGCTCTAGAAATTTCTGTGGAATTTGGCTCTTGGATTCTTTTTGAAACCCAATTTGAATTCACTCTCAGGGGTTGATTGTGACCTTCAGTCAGAATTCCTCTTGTCCTCTTTTGCAGGATGGAGAGCTTTACCCCATCCATGTCCCTCTACTCCCCAGTAGTATTCACGGGGGAGGTATTGGCCGTTTATGATCATAAGTAATCGTAATCTCAGAATCTCAACCTGAATCTTACGAAATGGAATTTGAAAAGGAGTCAAGATTTTACCAGATTTCCACCCAACGTAATAGGACCTTGGGGTCTGGACAAAAACTTGAAGCCTGTGGGGAACACTTGGCCCTGGTGGGGGGGCCCTTGCTCATCAGCCTTTTCCTCACCCACAGCAAAGTGAAAATCGATGGGCAATCTGCCAAACCCAGTGCCGCTCTCCGTGGACAAAATGAACGACACAGACAGCCTCATCCTTTGGCTTTCCACGAGGTTTCAAATACCCCTGAGATTCCTGTTGATCAAGTACAGACAGGTACAGGGAACATAAATATGTGCTCATATCAATGGACCTACCTATAGTATGAATGAGTTCCTGCTGTTTCTATCTGGAAATTTCAAATTGTATGCAACAGTATTGAGTTTCTGACCTGGGTTAAAATAAAAAACAGCAAGCTCATGCACCTCTGGCTCAGGACTGCAAAATTAATGATGTTGAGCATTTATAAAATGCTAAGTATATTGGGAGTGCTGTGTTAAGCGCTTTATGTGATTAATCTCTTTAACTCTAGAAAGTAGCTGTATCATTAACCCCATTTTGTGGGTGAGGAAACTGAGGCACAGGGAGACAAATGAAGGAGCTAGCCCATGGCCATGCAGCCAGGAGTGGTGGAACCGAGATGGGAACCGAGGCTGCTGCGTGGCTAGCCTGCCTCTCACTTTGGCCCTACAGCATGACCACATGCCTGGCCTCAGCAAGAGTCACCAGAGGTGACTTTTCTTTTCTAAAAGAAAGTTCTTTTCTTTTAGAAAAGAACTCCATTTTTTCTGCATTCTCTGGGGCTGCTTCAGCACCATGCATACCTGAGGCCGCCAACCCAATAGGAGACTGTAGCCCAGGAACTGGCTTGGTTTGGGAGCAGAATAACTCACGATTTGGCATGGCAAGATTTGCCATAGGAGTGTGCACTGGTGACTTTCATTTGCAATGGTTCTAATATTTTGTACCATGTATCCCTAGTTCCTTAAGGGAAAAAGAAAAGAAGAGGAAACTAGTGACAACATGGAAGAGGAACTGAGATATCTCACCCCCATTTTTGTACTACAGTTTTGAGGTTCTGTTCATCAGCTGTAGTGTTTCGAGCATTTCAGGAATTCAATACATAGCTGAGGAGGTATGAGGTGTAGCTTATAATCCAGAACCCAGTTGAGGTTGGTGTATAGAAGTTAGTAATTCACCCAAGACTGAGACATTCTCTGTTCTTTCAACCAACAAAAGGAAAGTCCAGGACATTCAAAAGTTGATGAAGTTGGGGAGTTTTCATATTCAATGTGCCATCTGCTGACTGAATGCTAGTGATTACCGTATTCTCCTAACTGATCTGTTTGTTATCGCTGATTTCAAGAGTGTTTGCAAAGGAAGGTGTGTGTGTTCTCTGGAGGTGGAACTGGGAGGGAAGTGGCAGGAGTGTTGATAATCCTTCTAGGACCTGCATGAGAGCTAGGGCAAGGCCCTGGGCCCATGCACATAGTGCCAATGGATTTGGAGGAGGCCAAGCCCAGCCTTCTGGGGCTCCCCCTGTTGGTGTCCATAGGGCAACACGGCCCCTGATGCCATTCGGAGCCCTTGGAGTAAATTTGACATTTGAATGGAGGCCACAACATTCTCAGGTGGTGCCCAGGGTCCCTTCGCTCACCACTGAGGTTTACTGCCTGGTAGCATCCCCCCAGGCCCCAATTTCCTTTCAGCTGGGGACTTATAAATTGTTTTTGCTCAGGCTAAGGTTGCATTGTCTTGCACTGTGGAGCTGGAAAGCAGTCACAGCAGATTCCATTGATTGCAGATAACCATCAGAATGGCCTCATCTTCTAGTGTTTGCCCCAGCAGGAAAAATAACCCAGATTAACACCAAAATTTTTAGAATAAAACTTCATAGTGTCTGATAGACCAACAACTCAGGCCAGGGCAGATCATCTTTGAATCATCATAGTTCATGTCATTCAAGGTTTTAAGGGACAATGTGGCTCCTCTGTTTCTGGACCTCACGAGTGTGAGTCAGTGGAATTCTCCATCTCTTAGTCCCTTCACTGTCCCAGTGGCCAGGCTGGTGTGGGATGAGGGATAACTTCTGGTGAGTAGGGGAGGCCCAAGAATGGGGAGGTTGGCATTGACCTGTAACCTTCCCTATTGTGTGCTTGAGCTTTTTCTTAGCCAGCTCGCATCTTGGGCACAATTTTTTTATTTTCCAATTTAGAAGATCGCTAATAAAGCAAGCTCTGATTTATTCGATGACTATCTTTTTGAGATGTCTTTGCAAATTCTCACTCTTCTTTGCCTGCACTGTGAAGATGACTGTATCTCCTCGGGGTTTAGAATAATCCCCAGTGCTGCTATTCATGCAAGCTGATACAATCATTTTCTCAGTTTCTTCTCAGCTCTTGTCCTTCAGTGGTAATGAAATAACAGTGCATTAGCTTATAGAATGGTTGCATCCATAGACCTTCACACTTTAATCATGAATAGTCTGTGTTGAGAGAAGAATTCACACAATGCCAAAGGAGATCTTAGAGGCTGAAACATTTCCCAGAGATCAACTATTTTCCAAAGGGCTCAAAACTCCACTGAGTGCTTACACTTAAGTATAACTGGGATGGAGTTCTCCAGTAGATTCTGGCCTGACCAAAAAAAGTCTTTCTGGAAGAAAAACACACTTAGGCTTTTGATTGATTTGTTTTTATTCAGAAAAGCTGATGAAATTGATGTTATATGTGGAGAACTGGCCACTGCTTTATTTCTGACAAGACTACAATAGGAAAAAATGGAACATTTCCTTCTGAGTAGAATTGTAGTGAATTGCAACCTAAAGAGCTTATGGAAATAGCTTTCAAATGATTATTTTTGTTTGCCTAGATGCTGCCATTGATGATTGTAATTTCAGCTATCCAGAGAGAGAACATGGAGAAAAGCTATAATAGAGACCAAAGAACACATCACACTTTACCATCCAAAGATGCATCCGTTTCCCGGGATTGCTCAGTAAAATGTAAGTGTACAGTTCAGATTCTTTTTATTTGCATTTTCAGGGCCAATAATTTTCCCCCATGCTTTCTTGAGAAGGGTTATCTTGGCCCTGGGTCATTGTAACCACTTACGAAATAAAACTTGACCTTGGAATTTTCTTGCTTTGCATGCAAAGGTTACACCTCCTAGATTACAACGGAGGTGTCTCGGGGTGAATCGTGCCCCTGAGGTAGCTCAGGGTTCCAGGCAAGGGGCCCATTCCAGCCTCTGGGACAGTTTTAGGTGTGATGATTTCATCTGTGCTGAAGAGGGGATGCCACCTACTATATATAGTGTCACTACGGAGCAGAGCCCTATTGATAATACTCCATGAGTGTTTCTCTCTTATTTTTTGACTTATTCTTTGCTTAGAAAGAGTAGGATCATTACAGATATACAGTCACTTTAGCTTCTCAGGTCATGACCAAGATGAATAATATTACTAAACTGTGAACCAATAGACTAATGCCAAAAATGGTGAGACCATCCCGTAGAGAACCTGAAACAACCTTGGAAAATCCGAGGGTTACAATGGCAATTTAAAGCTCTGGTCATCTCTGGCCCAAAGCAAACTAAATCCCCTGGCCTCTGCCCCCCTCCTGCACTATGGCCCCAGGGTTGATGAGGAAGCACTGGCCAGAGAACTGACACTGCTGGTGGGTGGGGCAGGGGACCTCACATGCGTCTTCGAGAGCATTTCGCCATCAGACTGTAAACCTGCCTCAGCCGAAGGAAGGACTGAGACCACTTGATAAAGGCTGGTCTGCTCAGCTGGGCTGTGAGCAACAGCACAGGCTAGAGCAGGGGTTTCTGTGCTCAGAGTGGATGGGAGGGATGCTTCCAAGGCCCTTGTCTACACCTGCTCTGTTGTGGGGCGAAACAGAGGAGCTTGGTGTTGGAGGCTCCATTCACTGTCTCTGAACAACAGCAACCAGTGGCACGCTGTGCCAGTAACAAGCTGCTCCAATACATTTTGATTTGACTTTTGTTTCATTCAGTTTTAAGAATGTTTCTAAATGATTTTTAAAAATGTCCTATTGTCTTTACCCTTTCAGCTCTGAAGCTCTGGAAAAGGCTGAGACCAAGCAAGGACACTCACGTTTGTCCTGACTGAAGTTGACTTCCTTGACTCCCTCTCCTCTGGGCCTGTTCCTCCCACTATGCTCTCTGTCTCATGGAAGACTCCATCAGCTGCTTTCATGCTCAAACATGGGCCTGCCCTTCAACTCTCTTTCCTCACAATCAATCAATCAATCAATCAATCATCAAGTTCTGTCTGTTTAACTTGCTGAAGACTTCCCCATCCATCCATCTGTCCATCCGTCCATCCGTCTGTCTGTCTGTCTGTCCATCCATCCATCCATCCATCCATCCATCCATCCATCCATCCACCATCCTTCCACCATCCATCCATCCATCCATCCATCCATCCACCATCCTTCCACCATCCATCCATCCATCCATCCACCCACCATCCATCCATCCATCCATCCATCCATCCACCCATCCATTTATGCACCCACTTCTCTCCAGCCCACTGCTGCTGCCTTCACCCAGGCTGCCAGCACCTCCCCGCCTGGCAGCTGAGACAGTCTCCTTATTGATTTACAGCTGTGCTGACCAGCCTCAGCTCACTATCCCAACTCTACTCCCATTCATAGCCACAGTGGTGCCTTTGCAATGTAACTAGATCGTGATATTTCCCTGTTACAACCATGTCCAAGGCTTCCCATGTCCCTGAGGAGTTTAAACCCTGAAGAGCATGATACAAACAGACTCATTGAGACCCGTCTCCTGCCATTTTCAATGTAATTGCCTGTGCTGAGTCCTGTCTTCTCTCATCCTTTGCATTTGGTATTGAGTGCTGACTCCACCACTAGCTACGTCCTCCTCTTCAGTTACTCAGAACTAAACTTTTAAGTGTACATCCTCCTGGAAGCTTTCCCAGACTTTCTGTCCTCTGTCTTTCCAAAACCTGTGCCTAGTATAACTAACGGGACCATGAAATCTATTGTCAAAACTAGGACACCTAAGGAAGTGAAAGGGGGAACATGTACATATTATGCACGACAACAGGTGTAAACTAGGACTGGCCCAGGCAAACCAGGATGTATGGTCATTTAAACCATGGCATTTATTGCCATTTCCGATTGCTTGTTAACTGGCCAGGGCTCCCTGTAACCTACCTGGAAGACTGCAGTTTTCTAGTTTTCAATGTAGTTGCTTCCATAGTGGGTATTCAATATATACTTGTACATAATATATAAAAGTATATGTGGCCTTGATGTCCAATGGAGCTAGGTCTTGCTCTCTAAAAAATCCCCTAGCCATCCCAAATAGTACAGAAAAGGGGTGTACTAGATTACCTTGCCAGTACCTCCAAAATCCTGCATTCCAAAGCACATCTGGCTGAAATAAGACCAGTGGGTTCGTGCCCAAAGTATGTTTCATGGCAGAGAAGCACATTGGAGTTTCAAGACATATTACAGGATATATGGGTTCTGGGCCCAAATAAGTCATGGAAATTAAGCTTATAGTTTTATTGCTAAGATCCTTTAAACACTGTGAAATAAGCAGTGTTTCTCAAATTTAGAGAGACCCAGAACCCATCCCCTTTCCTCTCCCATATCCTAGACGTCATGTTCTATGAAATCTACTTTGAGAATCAGTAAAATCCTATTGCCCAGATACCTCCAGGTAGAATAGGTAAAAGCTTTGGATCCCTAAAGGTCAGGGATGTACTATTTATTTCTTCCCATTTCCTAGACCAGGACCTGGCATACGGTCGATGCTAAATAACTCTTTGTGGCATGTGGGCTGGTATGTCATGCACTCAGCTGAGGACAGAAGAGCTCAGAGTAAGGGTGCCATCTAACCCTGCCATACCAGCACTGCAGGTGACAGGAACAGGGAAGATGCTGACTTGCCTGAAAATGACATGGGAAACAATGAGGTTGGTGAAACTTCTCTTTGACACCCTGCTCCCTGCTGCTGAGCAGTGTCCTCCTTGGCCTCACAACGTGTTCTCCTCCCACCTCCCAGAGTCTACTCCCGTAGGATTTGGCTGTCCATGTCTCTTCACCAAAGTACCAAACTGATGAGGCTTAGTCTCAACCAGCAGTGTTGGCTCAGCTGCTTCGTGCTAACTGATACCTATCTGGCCCCAGGGAGAGCAGCTTGAGTGGCAGAAGACTAGGGGGCAGGGCTTATTTTGAGCAGGATCCTGCCCCTCTCCCTCCACCATCATATTTCTCAATCCACCCATTTGTGAGACTGGCCCTGATCCTGTACTAAAGCCAGATGTTCTCTCCTTTACCCAAAGAGGACCTCACGGACCAGCATTCAGAAAATAAGAGGAGGAGGCCCTTGGTCTTGAAATACCAGGAAAGAAAAGCACAAACCCAACTTAAAACTACCCGATAATGGAGGAGAAAAGATGGCAATCAGAAGTTATATGCAAATGGTAGAGCATGTTCAAAAAGTCTGTCTTGAAGAATTTTTTTTGCAGTAAATGATTTATTTTTCTTCTTAGATATTACTTCTCCTTTCAAGTTAATTATTTAGGGTAGAATGACAAAGTTCCATGAAGCTACAAGCGGAATCTCTTCTTTTTCCACTGTCCCATTCCCATCTAATGGGTCAGGAAGGGGGACATTCTGGAAACACCACAGTGAAATTTTTCATTTGAGCCAATGTGAGCTGTGAGTGAGTCCAGCTGGAGGGACTGTCACCCGCATCGCTGCTCTAAGCCAGTGGAAGGGCACCCAAGGTGACTCTCACTCATGATCCTTTGCTCCTTCAAAGAAGAGCCATCCTCCTGGCTCCTTCCTGGCCCAACCTGCTGCTCCAGCTGGAACACCAAGCATGAGCCAGGGGTTTGGAAGCAGCAGGAGCCTCTGCAATGACACAGGGCCAGCAGCCTTCCATTTGGCTTAGAAGCTCCTGCACCGGGCCTAGCACAGTATGCGGCTGCCAGGATATGAATATGGGCCACGTACAGCCTCATTGCTTCAGGTCAGGTTTTGCCTCCCAATAAGTTCAGTCTGGGCAGACTTTGCCACCAAATAAATTAGCAAATGCTTTTGGGTTTTAAGCAGTTTAAATACTGAACTACTCATGACAGCTTGTGAACGTATGCAATTATATCCATTGTGAAAGTGAGTAAACTGAAGGATCAGAAAGTTGAGGGAATTTGGCTCCATTCACATGCCTGCGACTCAAATCCCTCTTAGCCTACTTCCAGAACCCAGGTTCTTTTTGCTATGTCTTGCCTCCTCCTGACCACAGGATGGTCCTCTGTCTGTGCTTTCCTGTGTCTGCAGAGCAGCCCCTGGGGGACACCCCAGAGCTGTAAATGAGAGGTGTGCATTTGGTTGGGTCTTGAAGTCTCCTTCCTGGCCTTGCACTCTGTGCCTCTAAGAAAACACATGTTCCGCTTTCTAAAATGAGGTTCACACTGAAGTGGACAACTAGGGAGAGAAATCTGCCTTTTTGAGAACCTTGTTTCCCAAATGCAAGATCCTAGTGGACCAAGTGGCATGTGTGTCCCCTGCTGCCTCCGTGGAGGCCTGCAGCATAGGTGGTCTTAACTGAGGTAGGGGCCTGGGGCTGGTCAATGCCACGCTGCTGGGAGACAAAGTGAAGGCACTAACTACACCAGGCCCCCAAAGCTGTCACTGGAGCTCTGATTTCTTTTCGTTCTTACTGGCACAAGTAGGGGTGGGGATTGAGAGTGGGGGAAGAGGCCCCATAAATTGGAGAAAACATGGATATAAATCTCTCCTCATGTATCTTTATTTTGGAATGTATTTAAGGATACATATTATATGCATTCTTCTCCCCATACATCTCTATGCTCATATCAATTCATAAATGAAATATATGGCTGCTTGGCTCAACTATATTACTTGTTTGCAAGATTCCCCCTGCAGGTTCATGAGTCGGCCAGGGGAGCTGCCCCGCTTGCGCTGGCTTTCAGTGACCTACTTGTATGCACTGCTTCAGGCAGGGATTAACAAGTAGCCTGGAAGATATATGCATCCTATTATTGTAGTATTATTTGGCTTCACTCTGCCAAAATTAAATAGTGTGCGCATAACGTTGACTTTGCTATTATTACACCTTTCATAGGAAACCGGTCATGAACAGATAGTTTTGGAAATGGCTGGAAGAGGGAGACTAGTTCATGCTGCTTATCGTTGTGTTACTGGCACAATTGGCATTTTCTTGATAATTGCCTTTAATATCCTCAGTGCTTCGGGCAGAGAGGATCTTTAAAATGGAATCCACCTGAGGCCTGGGAATGATTGTGCAAGTTCCCTCCCTGTTGTTGAATGTGATTTGAGACTGAGGTTGGCTGCCATGAATTTGAGTGTATTACTGTCAATTGCAGGAGCTTATGTGAGTCTTTTTTTGGCCTGGGATTGGAAATTGCTGAATAATGGGACACTTGAGCATTGGGTAGTCTCAGAATTGAAAGTTGGTTTCATCTCCGTGATCAGATTTTAAAATATGATTCCTATAGTATTTTTCTACTAATACTGAAGAATTCTATCTTCAGCAGAAGTCCATGGTTTGAATGCCTCTGTAACCTTTGAAGAGATATTTATTGTTAAAACCAAGCATTCTGTCAGGGATCAAATAGTAAAAAGAAGAAGAACTTTTTATAAACCTTTTTTCTACATTGGTGAAAAACATAGAATCAATAAGATGAGATAATGAAGTAAAAATTTATACAAAATGTTGTAGAATATACCCAGCTAAGTCGAGCACTTGGTGCACTGAGAATTCCATTTCTTCTAAGCTAAATTACAAAAAGTCAGATAGAAAATCAATGGACTATTATTTATGTTCCATTTAATCTAGGTGCTTTAATAATATCTATCTGGCCAAATACAGTATTAATTTTTCATTGTTGCAGGATTCACTTAACCTCAAGTAAAACTAAAGTAAGCTTAACCCAAATCACCCACCTTGTCCCATAACAGTTGGTGTAGAGTGGGAGAGAACGTGTGGGATTTAGGAACAGGAAGGGGAGATACAGGAGTTTGGAGTTTCTGACTTTTTCAACTAACCAATACCTACAGAAGATGTGAAATAACAGAAAAAAAATATATGTATGGGTCTTTGCCCCATCCAAACCCACCCCCATTCCTGACACACGGCTCCTGAATCCCTTATACATTCCCAAGTGACAAGAACACTAAGAACACCTTTTGTTCCAATGAGGTGACTGGTGGCTCCTAGAGGCCCCCTGGGTACAGACTGTCACCATAAGGATCAGGCCATGGTTGGTAGCTTGTAATATTTAGAGTGTTCAGCTCTATACCCTGTTCTCCAGAGAAAGCAAAAGGGCTGGAAACATAGTTAATAATTGGTCATGCCCATGTGAGGAAGCCTCCACAAAATCCCAGTAGTAAGCAGGGGGTTCTGAGAGCTTCCAGGTGGGTAAACACACCCACACCTCGAGAGTGACACACCCCAACTCCATGGGGGCAGACACTGCTGTGCTTGGGACCCTCTCAGGCCTCACTCTATGTATCTCTGCATCTGGCTGTTTATCTGTAGCCCTTAATGAACTGGGAAGCGTAAGTGTTCCCCTAAGTTCTGTGACTCACTCTGGCAAATTCACTGCACCTGAGGAGTGTCTTTCAAAGCTGCATCAGAAGCACAGGTGATAACTTGGACTCGCCAATGGTGTCTGAAGGAAGTGAGATGGTCCTGTGGGAATGAGTCCTTAACTTGTGGGATCTGACTTAACCTGTGGTATCTCCAGCAGACAGTGTCAGAATTGAGTTAAACTGTGGGACACCCAGCTCCTATCCAATGCTGCCTTGTATCATGGGGGAAATAACCCACACATTTGACAATCAGAGTGTCAGAGAGAACTGTGCTGTGTGAGGAGTGAAGGAGACTCAGAGGAAAGAAACAGGGTAGGAAAGAACTGTGTTTTTCCCAACCTGGGAAAGAAACATCTAGTTTTTTTTCTCTATAGTGGGGAAAGGCTAAAATCTTTACTTTTAAAGATTTTTAAATCTTCACAAGGCAAGATTATTGCCAAACAAGATGCCTGGAGATCTAGTACAGAAGCCTGTTTCAGACAAAATTAGAAATGCTAGTATTTCTTTTACATTAACTTTTTTTTAAAGAAAAATCAGCTAAATTGGTCATCCAAATACTGAAAGAAAATAAATTCACAGACAAGGGAAGATGGAGGGGTGGAGGGCGGGCAGTGGCAATGCCAAGGGCCTTGCCCAAGCTTCTTCTGACAGGCTCTGTGTACCGTATTGTCTAATAATTGCCTTACACAAATCCTAGCTCCACTTTTTGATTCTCTTCTCAGGTCTCCACTGCGCAGGTGAAGAAATCAAGCGGTCAGAGAGGCAAATTGCCTGCCTAAGTTCACACAGCTCCTCCTAGCAGGACTGGGACTCTGGCCTCGGTTGGACATGTTCTTACTAAACATGGCTCATATAGGAAATGGAATTATGTCTAAAACAACATTATTATGAGGATTAATACTTACAATTTTAAATATTACAACATTATTGTGAGGATTAATATTTACAATTTCAGTTAGTGTTTATGACTCACTGTAAAAGTTTCATCTGCAAGATGAACTAATCAGAGCATTGAGGCCCCATCTATGATAAGATTAAATTATTTGATATTACTGGTTTAGGAAAGCTGAAGTTGCCGTTAGCAGTTCATGAGCTGAATTTGGCTTGCAAATAGATTTTGTGTATCCAGTTGATGGAACAGGCAAATATGTCATGTTTAAAATTTTTTTGAACTATTAAAATAAACAAACAAGAAAGTTTATATAAAAATCAGACTTCCAGTTTCTCCTAAACAATCAGCAGATCCTGTAAATGATTCAGCACTCCTAAAAGGTAACAGTTGGTTCTGAGTACCAGCTATTCATTTTAGATATTGTCTGCAATTTCCACTGTGCCATAATCCCCACCAATCCCCAATGATCCCTGACACTGAAGTCATTGCCTTTCTTCCTCCTCCCCTCAAATCTAGCAGCTCCTTTTATTTCCCTCTCATGCTTTCCATTTAGGTCCTTTTAGGTGGACTTTCTGATACAGAGAGTAGTAGAAGCCAGAAGAAGAGAGGCTTGCATTCAAGAACCTACCATGCCACTAATCAGTTCTGTGATCTCGGTCTACCCATTAACCCCTCTGAACCTCAGATTCCTCATCTGTTACATGGGAATGATGAATGGTTTGGGGAAGATTGAATTAAATAGTCCGTGAGATTATTATGTTCAGTAAACTAACCTTAAGACAATCTTAAAAAATATTTCTTAAAGGACTTTTGCTACTTGTGGTCAAGATGGCAGCACAGGCAGACATGGCTCGCCTCTTCACACAACCACATCAAAATTTCACTTAAAATATAGAACAACCATCACACAGAATCATCAGAAATGAGTTGAATGGAAGTCTGACAACCATAGAATTAAAGAAACCGCATCCATCCAGACCCATAGGAGGGGCACAGATGTGGAACAAGGTGGTCACTTACCCATGTGTAGTAGATAAGAATTTGGGAGGGATTTCTCAAGAGTGAACAGCCCAGACCCACACCAACCCCTCCCCCGCCAGCCCAGGGTTCCAATGCCAGAAAGATAAGTCTTCACAACTTCTGGCTGCAAAAACTAGCAGGGATTGACTTCATAGAAGAATCTCCTGGAGTCCCAGTCAGTTCCTCTTAAGGAATACACAGGGACTCACCTACTCAGAATCACAGGTATACTGAGAGAAAATGAAGTATCAGGCATTAAGGTGAGCAGAGGCCATTGTTTCTTTTCTAAACCCGCCCCCCACAGAGCCATAGAGCCAGCAAGCTGGTGCCACATCTGAGACTTCATCAACCTGGCTAACACCGACCAGCCTTGGCGATCCCCAGAGACTCTGCCCCACCCAACTTAAGGGCCTACTCAAGTTGTTTTTCCATATGAATGGCTGGTCTTGGCCCATACCACATGACTTCCTAAATCCTCTCAAACAAGCAACAGCTGGCTTCAGTGAGCCTCAGGCCTGGCACTAGTAGCAGCCAACTTAGATTCACAGCTTAGCTTTGTTTGGGAATCTCCAAGCCCAGCACAAGTAGCAACCATCTCAGATTGCTTTATAGCTCAGGCAGGGTGCCCTGGGCGAAACACAGGTGGGGCTGACCTTGACCTGCACCACCCAGGAAACCCCAGAGCCAGCACACCCAGACCACATAGGAACACCTCTACCCTGCCCCTGCACAGCTGATTCTTCATGGAGGGTAGGGGTTGGTGATCAGTGGTCATAGCCAGTCCTTGCAGCTGACTGGCCTGAGGAAATTTTCCCCTTGATTGGCCAACAGCAACCAAGGCTCACTTATAAGAAGAAGGTGCACCAGCCCATACAAAGGGTACACTTCAACTACCCAGCTTGGGTGATAGGAGAGGCTGTGCCACTGGATCCTCCAGCACACCTACTACGTTAGCCCATACTACCAAGACATGGAGTCACAGCAGTTCTACCTATACATAGAAAGAAAAAAAAGAACACAGGCAGGCAGCCAAAACAAGAAGACAAAGATGGCCCAAATAATAGATTGAAACTCCAGAAAAAGAAATAGAAATAAGCAATCTATCAGATACAGAATTCATGCTCAAGGAACTTAGTGAGGACCTCAGCAGCATAAAAAAGATCCAGTCAGAAATGAAGGATACACTAATTGAAATAAATAACACTTTATAGGGAAATAACAGTAGAGTGGATGAAGCTGAGAATCAAATCAATGATTTGGAACTTAAGGAAGTAAAAAACAACCATGCATAACAACAAGAAGAAAAAGGAATTCAAATAAGTGAGGGTAGTATAAGTTGCCTCTGGGACAATTTCAAGCACTCCAACATTTGCCACATAGAGAAGAGAAAGACCAAGAAATTGGAAATTGATTTGAAAAAATAATGGTACAAAATTTTCATAGTTTGATGAAGGAAATAGACGTGCAAGTCCAGGAAGCACAGAGAGTCCCAAACAAGATGGATGCAAAGAGGCCCACTCCTCCAAGATATATCATAATTAAAACACCATAGGTTAAAGAGAAAGAGAGAATCTTAAAAGCAGCAAGAGAAAAGAAGTTAATTACCTACATGGGAGTCCCCATAAGACTGTCCGCTGATTTCTCAAAAGAAACTTTGCATGCTAGAAGGGACTGGCAAGAAATATTCAAAGCCATGGAAAGTGGGGAACTACAGCCAAGATTGCTCTACCCAACAAAGCTATTATTTATAATCGAAGGGCCAATAAAGAGCTTCCCAGATAAATAAAACTAAAGGACTTCACCATCACCAAACCATTATTACATGAAATATTAAAGGCACTTATTTAAGAAAACCGAGATCAAAACTACGAACAATAAAATGGCAAAAATACACATCTAAAAGTACATATCTAGATTCAATAGTTGAATCTAAAATACAAACTAAGCAAAGACGAACAGAGAATCAGATATGGAGAGTGTTTGGATGGTTGCCCGATGAAAAGGGGGTGTAGGGGAATGAGTGAAGAGGTGGGAAGATTAAGAAGTACAAACAAGTAGGTACAGAATAGCCATAGGGATGTAAAGTACAGTACAGGAAATGGAGTAGCCAAAGCACTTACAGGCATGACCCAGGGACATGAGCAATGGTGTGGGGACTGCCTGAGGGAATGAAGGCTGCTGGGTGGGAGGGGCAAAGTGGGAAAAATCAGGACAACTGTAATAGCACAATCAATAAAATACAATTGAAAACAAGAAATTTTGCTTCCCACATCCACAGTTGACACTATACTGACCATGCACCTATAACCTGTCATATCCACTCTCACAGCTAACTTTTCTTATCACCTGTATCCTTTTCTACACTTTTTCCCCCTCTTTCATTCCTTCTTTAACCAAATGACTTTTTAAACTATGCTTCACACCATTTCAAGATTACCATAATTACATAAGAATAAACAACAAAGCAAACAAGCAAGCAAAATGTAACCAAAGACACTGAAATGCAGAATGTGCTGACAGGGTCCAGAGGAGAGAGGGGAGAGAATCACAGGGGAAAAGGGGAAGGACTCACATGAACAAGTATAAAGGACACATGGACAATAACTAAGGTGGGGGGCAGAGATGGGGGGGAGGTGGGGAGCACTGGGGGGCAGGGCTGGGAATACAAGACAGAAAACTGTACTTGAACAAGAATTCAATAAAAATTTAAAAAAGAATATCTTTCATAATATGAAATAGAACAATTGAGTAAAATGTGCAAAGGTCTTTTTTTTCTTGACTTTGAGCTAAGGATCAGCCGTGGTGCCAACGTACGTATCTGAAAGGTACAATGGGGAATGGAGCTTTGAGTCAAAGGGGTGACAAGGAAATGAGAACCCTTGAGCTGGATGTAGGTTCCCAGGCCTGATAACTCCAAAATGAGGGAAAATGGCCCATGGTGGCCCTTACAGAAATAAATGACCTGCATTTTGGCAAAAGCATATAATTCCAATAAAATTACTCACAAGGGTGAATGGCTTTCTCCTTGAATGAATGAGAAAGCCTGAGGCAAAAGTTTTGTTTTGCCTGCTGAGTTCTCTGTAAGGTTACTCTATTTGGGTCAACGGTTGGAAGGGATTTACTACTTGGAGTTGAGATTGACCACTGTGGCCCTCCAGTGGATAAACATGGTGATGGGAAATGGGTGTTTGTTTAGAAGCTGTGCTCTGGAGTAAACAGACAGGGAAGGAAGTCAGTACGGCACTACAACTCAAATACTGACCTTTAACCAGGTGTCCATGTCATCTTGACTGAGTTAGCCGATGCCCTTTTAGTTCTACTTGTTAGGTCATAGATCAAAGCCTTACTGCATTCAATGGCATAAACATCAGCTCTTACTGGGGAGGTGGAGAGGATGTCTCTCACAGGTACCATATTCATGGGTTCCTTTCTCTCGGAAGTTTATTTCCCAACTTCTAGATGTGGCAAAGAGGCTCCCTGGTCTTCTGAAGAGCAAAATTCAAGGCTGCTTAGCAGGGCATTGGAAATGCAGGACCTGCTGCCTTGGAACAGATGCTGCCAGTTAAGAATAGATTTCTCAGTGTTTCAGGATCCTCAAGCACAGCTGAGCTATTTTACTGTCTGTGGCTGGTCTATTCTTACACTTTGGGAACAGCTCCCCTATAGTGCAGTGAGAATACAGAACACAGGAGATGGTTGTTGAGTTAGACATCCTGGGGGCTTTGAGTAGATAGTCTGTTTGGGGAGCTTGTTCTGAGAATTCTGGAATACAGTCATTCCAGATACTGAGTGTGCCCCAAGCTCCTTAAGTTTCCTGCTGGAAGTCAAGGAACATGGGCATACAGGCTGTGGGACAAAACCTGGGTCCACTGTTGACATTTTATGGCCTTAGGCAAGTCACTTCAATCTCTCAGAGCCTCAGTTTCCCTATTTCTCAAACAGGGATCACCTGATTCAATGAATTGATGGGGAGCAAATTATGTATGCTTGTATCACTCACTGTATGCCAGATGTCTGGTATATAGTAGATGCTCAAGAAGTTTCAGTTCTTTTTCCTTTTATGATGCCCACCTGTTTGCTACCCTAGCAGAAAGTCTTCTGAAGTCATGGAAAGAGTGTTTAATATTTTATGTTACCCATCACTTACCTTTCTCTTTTTTAAAGCATTAGAGATCTTTCCTGAGAGGTCAAGAAGGCTCTAAGAAGATGAAATTAGCATGTAAATTTCAACTTAATTCCAAACTAAGCCCCTTAAGGAACCTTTATTTGCAGAGCAGCGCAGACTGTATCAGGAGACTGAAAGGCATAGGAGCTGTGTGCGAACCTCTGCCAGGGCCACAGGGGCTGCAGGCCTTGGTGCACTTTCCAACTAACACGTACAATAGAATCACTTGCAGGCCTTGTTAACACAGCTTGTTGGGGGGGACCTGAACTTTTGCATATCTTATAGTTACCAGATGTTGCTGATGACCCTGGTCTGGGGACCGCACTTGGAGAAGCACAGCTTAGTGGGAGGGGGCATGCATGCGGCAGTGTGGACTCCTGGGTTCTGGGCCCATCATTTTTGAAAAAGCTGCACGATTAAGCAAGTCTCTTAAGTCCCAGGAGACAGGGGTTCCCCTTTGTTTAACAATAGGAAAAACGTAAGTTAGAGCAAAGCTTCTTAATCTTTGCCCTGTGGCAGGTGGCACCCAGCCCCTGCTAGATGATGGAGGGCACATCTGAAAACCATCCAGTGGGTTTGACACACAGGCTGGGAAAGTCTGACCAAGTGGTTAAAAGCATGCACTTTCAAGGCCTGGAACTCTGAGGGTAAGTCCTTACTCTGCCTCTAGGTGGGGTCTCGCAGCTGTTCGCCTTCATCTGAGTCTTGGTTTTGCCACCTTGCAATGGGCACAGTGCTTGTACCTCTGTCAGAGGTTTGTGGTCAATATCAAGTGAGGCAGAGCGTGTACAGTGCATGGCATGTGGTAGTTTGCATGTAGTGAATGCCAGTGTATATCAGATAGTATTTCTTCTTCTTATTAGCTATTATTATTTCCATTTCTAAAATTCTGTGATTCGTTCCTATGCCTATCTTATAATTTAGTGGAAGATGGGGGAAATGCTCTAAAAGAATTCTTCTCAAATTTAATATGAATGTGGGGATCTTATTAAAGTGCTGACTCTGATCCAGTAGGTTTGGCGTGGGTACTGGGACTCTGCATTTCTAAGCAGCTCTCAGGTGATACCCATACTCCCGGTCCATGGCGCTATGCTGCGTGTAGCAAGGCTCTTCAGCAGTCATCCTTGAACTTGGGTGCACATTGGAATTGTATGAGGATCTTTTAACTCCAGGTCATACTCCAAACCAGCTAAATCATAATCTCTGGGGGTGGATGGGGCTCTCCAGGCGGTTTCATATGTACATGGTTTCAGCACTGCTGGTTTCCAAGTTGGCTGCAGGTTGGACAACTTTAAAAAATAATTATGCTTCAGTCCCCGCCCCCTCCAGAGATTTTGATTGGGTCCCCACTGAGGCATGACCAGTAGCCCGCAGAGAACCCCCCGGTGATTCTGATGAGCAGCAATATTTGAGAATCTCCCTCCAAAGTTTAAAGTGCTCGTTAGTAAGGCACAGGGAAAAGTCAGTTTATCTGTATTGCAGGAGCTTGAAGTAACTAATTTCCCCTCAGATGGACTCCTATTTCACTAGGAGATATGGGCTAAAATATGGCCAAAATAAAAAAATTTTACCCTTGTTTAAAAGGCAAATACCCTGTTTAATATCTGCATTCAGGAAGCTGTGTTATCCAGTAGCTCAGAAATAGGCCCAAGAAAGACCATTCGGCTTCTAATCCCTTCCACCAGTGCCTTGGTGTGACCTGGGGAAATATTTTCTATTAAACTTTGTGTAAATGTTTATGTTTCCATATTTTCTCATTTGAAAAACCTGGCTAATCCTACAAAGTGACCACAGCACTGGTGTGTGGTCAGATGTGGCTTCAAAAACACCCCTGCTGAACGTCTCCCAGATTGTTCCGATTTCCTGACTAAATTTGGACTTTTATGCAAAATGCATACTTTGTGAGCCTTGAAAATAAATCATATTTAAAGTATACTCTTCTAGTTCTCTCTTTTAATGGTACCAATTACTTGCTGTTCTTTTCATACAATGTTCAGGCTTAATGTACCCTAGAGATTCAGAGAAATCAGCAAGAGGATGCAAACGAGGTTTTAAAAGCCGTTGCAAGAAGACTGGCCTTGTGGCAGTGAGTCTTTTTTGTGAGCCCCCGGTGAACAGTCCCCCACTTTTCCATTTGGTGCCCACAGGCCCCCAGCCTGCACTTCTGGGTGTCGCCTATATGTGAGCCGTATGAAGTGAGCCCGTCTTTGTTTCTCTAGCACTTAGCACCGTGCCTAGAATATAGTAGGTGCTTAAGAAATTTCTATTGAACAACGGAATGAGTGGCAGGAAGATGTAAAATTAGGTAGCACAAGAAGAGGCAAAGGACTCCAGAGAACAGAAAGGAAGTGAAAACAAGATATTGTTAAAGAGAATGAAGTTCAAGGAGATGCAGGAAAGGCCAGGAGTCCCGATGAGGTTTTGTGGAGTGGGGAGGATGAGAGATCCCCTGAAATAGTCAGAAGAACAGTGAGAAATGACAAGAGAGAAAGAAACAGGGAAGTGACTGATGAGGGGCGGAGGGAAGTCGCAGATAGGGTCAGAGGAGTGAAGGCTAGGAAGGAGACTGGGGACATGGGGAGAGGGTCAGAAAGGAGCTTGGTATGAAAAGAGCCTCGCATGGACCCACAATATTGGTCTGTTGCTCTTTCTCCTTATGGGGGACAGACAGGAGTGGCTCAGTCCTGATACAGGCAGGTCTGGAGGGTGGGTTACTGTGAGGGATCATCACCTTTTCTGGAATTAAATGTTTTCAAATTGCTTAATCTTCTTTGCTTGCAATTACTCTCCATAAGAGTCCCTCCCACAGTGCAAATCTCAGTGAAGCCCCAGCCATCCACTACTAACACCACAGATGACTCCTAGGCAGCCTTGCTTGCCCTCCCTTTCCCGCCTGCCACATCTGGCCCTTCCCCCTCAGAAGCACTAGGGACCTCTAGGCATTTCCCTTCTGACTTCCAGGCACTTCTGTGGCCCACTTCCTGTCCCCACAGATCCTCAGCCAGCCTGCTCACAGCCATTGTGCAAATAGAAAAAGGGGCCCCTGGGGGTCCTGGGCAGATGAGTTAGAGAAAGGTGCAGGTGAGACAAAGCAAGACAAGTGTCATAGAGTAAGAGACTCTACAAGAAGCTGTATGTGTGTGATGGAGAGGGTGTGTATGTAGAGGATTGTTTGGGAAACTTCTCACAGAAAGTGATATTTAAATTGAGTTTCCAAAGATGAGCAAATGTTTTCCCCTTTCCAGGTGTTTTTTTGTGGTGGGGGAAGGTGGGGTGAGAGAAAGAGACTTCTGGGTCAGGAACTGCATGTACAAGGAGCAGAGGCGGGAAACAGTTTGATACTGAATATTATTAGGGTGTGTTTGTGTGAAAGGCATTGAGAGGGGACTGAGAAGTGATGAGGTAAGAACAGGCAGGAAGGGCCGGGCCATGAAGAAACTGGAATGTCAGGCTTAGAACCCAGATGTCACCTTATAGGCAATAAGGGTGTCTGGTTTTAAGCAGGGTTGAGACACAGTGATTTGTCTTTGGGAATGAATAATTACTTTGGAAAGCTATTATTATTTGATTTTTACATGTGAGTAGAGTCAGGCTCAAAGGGCTGTTTATAAATGACCTGCTCCATCCATGTCACACTGTTAATGGCACCGCCGGAACCTGCCTCCTTTGTGTGGGTGGCCTCCAGGAGATTCCCCTTGCAGAACTTGCTAGGCCCATTCCACATCCCTCAAAAAACAAAAAGGACAAACATTCAGGAAAGTAAATATTGCCCCTGGCATCCGAAAAGAGGTGATTTTAAAAATTTGTTTCCTCTATTTTTTTAAGAGATGGACTTTATTCACACTGGGTTAGTCCTGAGAAAGCTAAACCAAAATGCCCCACTGGAAGCTCATTGGCATTGGTTTGCAGAAAACATGTTGAGTGCCAGCTGAGCAGAGGGGAAGAGGACTTGGCAATATCTTCGTTCCCCATGGGAAGATAGGTTGCTCTTAATTGCCCACCGATTTATACAGGTCTGCCTATGATAAAATTGAATTTTTTCAGCATTTTTCTCCTTTTCCTATCTCCCATCCATAGGTGAGATTTCTACCAAACAAAGAAATGACCTGGGGGAGAATAGAGAGATAAAAAAGAGCCTTGAAAATCTTAACCAGGACGTTAATCTTCTGAACCAAGAGCCAGCCAAGCCACCCAGGCTGTGGCTGACTCTCCCTCATGGCTGAGCCTGGGAAGTAAGTGCCTTTGTGCAACTCCAGCAGGAAGAAACACATGAATTAACGGGGGACTGCACCTCTTGTCTAAGATGTGGACTTGAGAGAGGCCCTCAAACTCTTAATCATCTGGACTTTTGTAAGAGCGGTCCTCTGAGACAAGAGGGGACATTTATGCCTTGTTCAGACATGGCTTCATTTGGGTGACATTTGGGTCTCTGTCAAGAACTTGGTTTCAAGTTGACAGACTTGATAAAAGTCCAGCCAAGATGGCCTCAAATTGAGACAGCCAAATTCTATCTTTAGAGAGGCCAATAAGTTACTGTTATCACTGCTGATAAGGCTGAATCTCTTTGAGGTTTCTCAACTTAAAATAATGTGAATAGTGACTTTTCCCAAAATGGTCCCTCAGACATTCAAAATTCATCTGTTATTAGTTATTTTTAAAAAAGTTTGGTTTCATAACCCTCTCCTTCTAGGGAATATTCCTGTTACAATTTAAATCAGGGGCGTTGAGTGCCCTGGTTTTAACACACAGGTCTTTCCGAGACGGACGGTTTACCTGTAAGCCCAGGTGGAGAGCATCCCTGCTTTTAGGTCCAACTCACCTCCCCATCCCAACGCACACTCACTCACTCATACACTCTCTCATTCAACACACACTCATACACTCACACACATGCACACACTCTCACACACTCCTAAATGCACACATGGTTTGGCATTCTAGTTCCTTCTGCTGGTGACTGCTCAGCTATGTTGACAACTTTATAACTCAGGGTCAGCCAATTCACTTGGGTCTATGGACAAACATTTTGGAGAATATTTTATATTTTGATAACTCACTCTGGACTAAATGTCAAGGTTGTATTGAATTTTGGGGATGAAGAAAAAGATTTCTTTTTCCTTTGCTCAGGCAGAGAAAAGGCAGTCACAAATTTTATATAAATATCTATGTGCTCCAGAATCCTAAATGCCAATCAGTGTGGGTCATTCGGGTAGGTTGAAAGGGGAGTGTTGAGGGCAAGTTCTTTGGAAGGTCCATTAGGCATCGCTTCTGCTGCTTCTCACCACACTCTAGCAGGGGACCCTGTCCCCGGGTCGCACTCACTATGCTGGACGGCAGCAGGTACTGACGGGGACGATGACAGCAATAGATGTAATGAGTGCTCAGCCTGTCTTATTCTCTACCTTACTTATTTGTACCATTTAAGGTACGTAATGCCATTTATAGCAAAGAAAACAAAGTTCAGAGAAGTTAGATATATTTTTCAGAGTCACACATCTCATAAGTGGTGGAAACCAGGACCTGAGCCAGGTCTCTTCGTCCTTAAAGTCCTGAAGGCAATTTTTGTTGACTCGATAAAAGCTCACAGTTATTTGGCTTTAATTCTTTATAAGACAGGGATGCTGGGGGAGGTGAATTGATAGGAAGAGAGAGCCCGGGGAAGAGGATGCCTATGAAAATGTAAGTATAATAGTGTGCAATAGTCTCAAGGAAATCTTTTGGAAAATTTGACAGATCTGGTTAAGGAAAGTCAATTCTATTTAAAGCCCATGACCAAAATGAATTGCCCATCATGTCATAAAGGAAAAGACTGAAGGTAAAAGGCAGCAGGCCTTTGATCAGCCGTGGGCTGGCAGACACGCAGCTCGTCACAGAACTGTCTCCTCAACAGCCTTCCTGGATTGTCTCAATTTCTCAGCTGTCAAGCCAGGGAGGAGAATGTTTGCCATTTGTCAAGTTCATATTCATTTGAGAATGGACAAAGAAGTCTAACAAAACCTCCTTTCGTGGTATGTTCTCCTTGGTGGTTTAATCAGACTATGAACATTTATTTTTTTTCTCCTTGTGTGACTAGTGTAAAAAATCATAAAAATGGAATTTCTTAAAAAAATTTCCAAAATGTGACACTGAGAAACAGGGACACTGTTTTCCTTACTGTGCCATACTCCAACCTTACTTTCTGCCTGAAAGTTCTCAATGTGTTTTGGGAGCACCCCCGGGAGGCATGGGCAGCGCAGGCCTGGGCAGGGGCAGGGCTCTGTTGGCAGAAGGCCGAGGGCTCCCCGGGAGACCTGGCCCCTTCCACTATGACTCTGGCCCCCACACGCCTTCCAGCTAAACCCAGGCGCCTGCACCATGAACCCACCTGCTTCCAGTTTACTTCCTAGTATTTCACTCAAGGGTAATATTTACACCTACACCCTAAAATCATTGCAAGAATTAGAGGAGATAATGCATGTAAAGTGCTAATACCATGTCTGGCATGCAGTAAGCACTCAAAAGTTCACTATTATCATACCTTCAAAAAATTTCTTACCCTGGCCAGTGTGGCTCAGTGGATTGAGTGCTGGCCGGCAAACCAAAGGTCACTGGTTTGATTCTCAGCCAGGGCACATGCCTGGGTTGCGGGCCAGGTACCCAGTGCGGGGCATGAGAGAGGCAACCACACATTGATGTGTCTCTTCCTGTCTTCCTCCCTTCCCCTCCCTCTAAATAAGATTTATTTATTTATTTATTTATTTTTAGAGGGAAGGGAAGGGAGGAAGACAGGAAGAGAAACATCAATGTGTGGTTGCCTCTCTCATGCCCCGCACTGGGTACCTGGCCCGCAACCCAGGCATGTGCCCTGGCTGAGAATCAAAGACAGGAAGAAATACAAAAATTTCTCCACTTGTCTGTAAGCATCATGAAGGTGAGTTTGGTGTTGTTGGTGAATCACCAAGGCCTGTGATAGGCACAGGGCCCAAATTCAATAAATACCTGTGAAACAAATATATAGTACTCAGCTTCTTCTGCCTGGGATGCTGCTATGACATGCTTTCCTTGGGTATCCTCTTATCCTTCCACACATTCGCACACTGTAGCCAGGGTGATGTTTATAAAATAAAAGTACTATGCCTACAGCTTCTTTGGCATGAAACGCAACTCTGGAACTTGGTGAACTTGGCCCCTATATTCTCTAGTCTCTGTTCCTCCACAGCTTTGTCTCTCCCTGCTCCAGTCCTTTCTCAGGCATTCTTCTTTCTTTCTATCTTTTCTCCCGGCCTGCTAACATGTTGTCTTCCTGTGGTTATGTCTATGAATCCTTCAGATCTCAGAAATCTTGCTTCCTCAAGGGAGTCACCCCCACTCTCTGTCTGAAGTTATATTGACCTATGCCCCCTGTCCTTTTTCCTCTTCTATAACACTTATGGAGCCATAGTCCATTCTTTCTAATAGTGGATAGCTCAGTTATCACTGGTGTAGGCTCCCTAGGGCAGATTATGCTCATCTCTACCCAGCTCTCTACTGGTAGATTGACATCAGCCAGGGTGAGAGTATTTACATGATGGAAATTGGTATATGCTACAAAGCAATTTTTTTTTATCCAGATGGCTGATTGTTAAACATTTATTAGTATACCATTGGTTAGTCTCACAAGGGTTAGAGGATGAATCCCAGTCCATCCCACAGAGTCTGGCCCATAATAGGCTTCTAGAAAAATTCATGGAATTAAATGAACAAAATTTGAAACCAAACTGTGCGATATATAATATATAAAGGCTGGGGAACCTCTGGAGCTCTGTGCCTGCAACCCAGCTGTAGGGTAACCAAATCATCTCTGTTTGCCTGGGACTGTCCTGATTTTAGCACTGAAAATCTCTTGTCATGGGAATATATATATATTCTTTCATCTTGACAATAACTTCATGAGGTTAGTTTTGTTTCCTTTATTTTTCAAGTGAGGAAGTTTAGGCTCAGGAAAGTGACTTATCTGATGTCACAAAGTAAATATGCTGAAGATTCCTTGACCTGCACCCTGGGGCTCTGCTCTAGCCTGTTGCCTTCTGCTCTTGATTGTCTGCACCCTCACTATCTCCAGCCTCGCTTGGATACCAAGCAGACTTGTCTCTCTGGATTTACTTGCCTGGTCCCCAGTCTCATGACAATAGCAAGCTGCCTGCGCACCCTCTGCCTGGATCAAGATCTTCAGCCTGACCTCTGGATGTGCCCAGCATTTGGGGACCTACATGTGACCCAGTGAGCACAGGACATGGCATGACAGATAAAGGCTGAGAAGCCTCTGGAGCTCCATGCCTGCAATCCAGCTGTAGGGTGACCAAATCACCTCAGTTTGCCTGGGACTGTCCTGATTTTAGCACTGAAAATCTCTTGTCATGGGACTCCCCTGCAGTCCCAGGAAAACTGGGTGATCGGTCACCCTACTGAGATCGTAGAGAGATCTAAAGCCATCAGATGAAAAGAAATCCCAAAAGAGTTTTGAAAGCACAGCATCCTTTTAGCCACACCTTTAGGTCCACTGTTACAATGCCTGCTAATTCTGTGTCTCCATCTTCATGAGTGGCCAGCACCGAGAGCAAGTCATTTAATTTTTCTAAGCCTTTGTTGATATATCTATGATATGGAGATAATGAGAACCAGCTACATAATTTGTGGGACTCAGTATAAAATTAAAATATGGGGTACTTTGTTAAAAAATTATTATGAATTTTAAGATGGTGACCAAAAAGCACTGAGTGCTTCTGAATGGGGATTTCTCTGCAACTCCACCTGTCCTAAGCTCCTGAAGGTGGACTTGGAGATAAAGGATAATGCCTGTCATTCAGAGCTGCAGGCATTCAATGCCCAAAGCATCAGCAGCACTGAGCATAATGCCTGGCTCAGAGGTCATGTTCAAGGGTAGTGGTGACTATTTCTGAGCTCTGGCCTGCCTCCCTCTGGCTTGTTCAACCTCTCCCACAACAGACACCTGAATTCTTGCCTTGATGGTAACCTGAATGCAGGTAATCTTTTGTAAGTCACTTCAGCTTCTCCAGACTCAGATTTTTTTCCCCCTCTATAAAACATAGGGATTGCAAGAAATCTCTAAAGAGCTTACCAGCTCTAAATCTGTTTCAGCCAACTCCGTGACATTTATACATGAGCAAGGTCATAATGTTTCTTTGAAGCAGTTTCTCCTTCCCTCAGTCAGCTGAGATTCTATTTGGCCTTCAAGTTCCATTCATATCATAGTTTCTCCCCCCAAACTCTGAATACATAAATCAGACTTCCTGGATTATTTCTAAAGTCCCTTTGATTCAAAGGCCAACCCATTTTTCATGTGAGCCTTCTGAGGCTTGGGATGGCTGAATGCCTTGCTTGGGGCCAGATAATGAGATGGAGGAGAGTAGGAATTAAACCCATGTCCTCAAAAGTATTCCACTGTTTATTTTCTGGCCAAGGAAACACCAGTGGGTAACTTTATAATTTTACTTTGTAATTATTCTTTTTCTGAAAAATTTCTCATAAAAATAAATAGGAAGTATAAAACCAAAAACAAAAATGTAACTTTAACTTGGGCTCATTAGATCATTGTTGTTTTCAAATAAGTCTCCATTTTTCTCAAATCCTGACTATGTGACCCATGCTTGGTTTTATGATTTCTCTAGTAGTTTCTATCTAGTAAGGATGAGGGTTTTCTCTCTTTGCCTTTTAGTGTGGGAAACCCAGACCCTTTCTTCTCAGATTTCTATACTCTAGGGTGCATAAACAGATGTTCCTTTAAAGGCATAGCTTCTTAATCTTTTGTTCTCTATATCTCAACTGGTCTTTTGGGGATATCTAATCCTGTCCTTAAATAAAAAGGTTGGAAAGAGGGAAGGAATGTTCCCAGCCGTTGCCTGGGTCTGGTTCATGAGAACTCCCACCAGACCTGTCTGTGGGGCATCTGGTCATGTGCCTGGTTGGAAATTTTTGAGCTTTTTCCAAGGGTGAGAGTTAGAGTAAAAAAAAAGTTGCTCTCTGTCCGTGGAAATCCTGTTGCTTCCTAAAATCATGCCCACATCATCTGTGCTGTTCCTTTCACTGAGGGAGCCCTGGATGGACAATTTAGCTCACTTTTTGAGTAATTTATTTTTTAACTTAAGGTTGTACTTCTCTCAGGAACTGGCTCAGGGCCAGATGAAACATGTACTGTCTTAGTGGGAGTTAAGACTATAACTTTCCGTTCTTCCTTAGTTTAAGACTAACTTTCTGCTGTGGTGGTTCTGAACCGACAGATGCTTCAGAGTCAAGTGGAAAGGGTTTCTTGTGCCATCTCAACATTCATTGAGGTTTAGGACAAAATGCCATTTTCTCCATTTTCAAATAGCTTAGAAGTCCAAACGTTCCTATTCTAAGGAACTACGGTTTGCCAACTACTTTGAGTCAGCCTGAAGACGAGGTTTGTAAAGTAGGAGCAGTTTCCAGTGGGCACTTTCTTCCTCTCTCACAGAGCTGCGTACTAATCTTCCTTCTGGAAGAAAGTCACGTAAATCTGGGCTGCTAGGAATTTTCATCTGGAATCGTGCCAACATGAGCGAGAGCTAAGAAGCCTGGAGTAAGATGCGGGGGTGGTGTTGCCTTTACAAAAACAAAACCAGCAGGTCTTACACTTAAAAAAAATCCCAGTTTAGAATTTAGGTTTGTACCAGTTTCAGAAACAGATACTTCCTGCTTCCTTCTCGCCATCTTGACTCAGGGATGCTCTCTGGTTGTAGAGACTGCAGAGCTCCAGCTGTGGCTGTGCAGGTCGACAGAGCGCTCCGTAGAGGGGCTAAGAAAACTAGGGGCACTGTCCAGCGTGGGCAGAGAAGAGCAGTGATGAGAAAGGGTGTATCCATAGGAACCGTGTCACGGCCCCCCCCCCCCCCCCCCCCCCCCCCCCCCCNCCCCCCCCCCCCCCCCCCCCCCCCCCGCTCACAAGGGTGCGTAAGTGCTAATAAGCACAAATGGTCATCATTTTCATGAAGAGAAAATAAGACCAAAAATGTAAGTTCTAGAAAAATATTCTTTGCCCCAAATCCTTGAGGGCTAAGAATGTCATCAAATCAGACTGGATTGTTTATGTGGCAGGATGTTGGATGTCCTTAGCCCTCTCCTTTCAGAGATCAGGAAATGGGCGCCCAGAAAGGTTCCGTGAGTTGCCTGAGGTCACAAAAGGGAAGACGATCTGTGTAAACAGCCCGATTTCCACAGAACTTTTCCCCTCACGTTCAGCTGGGACTAAAAGTGGCTGACCATGGCTGTCTTTTCTTTAAAAGTGAGTCCATTGTGCAGTAATTGGCCTTTGGTCAACAACCAGGCCTCTTCCTAGCTGTCCAGCCTGTCTGTCTTATATACGAGGGATTATATGTAGTTTTACAAGTGAGGAGGAAAGGCAGTGAAATAGCCCTGATGACCAGGCACAAAAACAAATATGCCTCGATAATCCAGATTTTGATAATTTGGGTCTACCAAGAGAAGATGTTATATGGCTGGTGAGGAGGAATGGAATATTATTGTGGGATGGAATTGTAAATATTCCACAATGATAAATCAATGTGCCCACTTTCCTTATTGGTTATGATCCTCTCTTTGGATTAGTTGGGAAATTTAATGGAATGAAATTATTTAACTATCATGCTTTTATCATACAATTGTACAGAACTTAACAATTAAGTGAGAACACATCAATTTACATGTTCCAAACATCTATTTTGTAAGGTATGTGTTCCCATTTTATAGATAAATTAAAACCACAGGGAAGAATAACTTGCTCAAGGGCATACAAGTAACTGACAGACGTGGGGCTGACCACAGGGCTCCTTGTTCCAATTCAAAATTCTTTTCCACTATATCAAAATTCAATTTTTTCAGGTTATGGGAAATCCTTCCTTAGGACCAAGATAAAATCAGACTTGACCTGTGCGCTGGTTAGTCACTTCTACCCTCAATGCCTCTACATGTTACCTTGCAGAACTAAACAAGAGTAATGGGGAGGATTAGGACCAAGTGAAGTTGTATTAGAAGCAGGTGAGATGTCATGTCTTATTACATGATAAATAAAAATATTGGGAAACTGTCTCTTCTGATTGTGCTAACAATGCTGTGGAGAGAGACTATGCACTGAATGTTCTATTGTCTCTACTTCCTGCTCTTCTGACTTTGCTCCCCTCTGTACTGAACACCAACCCAAAACATTATAAAACCAAAGAGTGAGGATTGCTAGCCCAAATTTCAATTTCTCTGAGATCTTTCTAAATTCAGGCTTAGAAAATATTTTGAAAATACATTATACTTTCCTACCCAATAAGGAAAAAGTTAAGTGAGTTAGATCTTTGGAGGGAAGAGACACATTTTACTTATGTACCAGAAGGTGAAAGAAAGCATTTAGCTCCAATCTTCACGGAGGAACAAAATCTGAAGGCTGACAATTTGGTCTGATAAGTCCTTTTTAAGCTACAGGGGAGCAAAAAACCCCAGGGAAATACTCAATTGCGCTCTCACAATGTCAGGGCATATGATATAATCCACTTCTGTCATTTGCTGAACAAGCACTGATGTGTGGCAGGGGGTGGGGGTGGTGGTTGATGGTTGAAAATGCCTTGCTACAAGGCTCAATCCAATAGAATGTGAAAGAAGCAGGAATAAACATTAAAGAAAAAACAGAAATGGCTGCCAAAAAGTTGACCCTCATTGTAATGTCACAAAAACTCGTCTACAAAAGGTCTGGCCTTGCTGTTTTCAGAAGCATGAGCATTTGTTTGGAAAGAGGCTGTTCTTAGATCTTTGCTTCAACCTCCATCTGACTATCTCTGACTCTGTCCCAAAGGAGAGAAGCAGGTTAACTGCGGGATGTCACACCAGGGCAGAACACGGCCTATGCAAGTTGGACACTGGCTCACCAGGCCAGACAATGAAATGGGGCTTAGAGAAGACTTTCTGTATAGTAGATAGCAACCTACCCTGTTGTAGGCAGCTGATAGAGAAGCAGTATGCTGTACCTTCCTTCAAGCCACTCATTCCTTGTGGTGGTAATCCCAGCTTCTTAGAAGTTCTGCTCACTTTCGAAGCCGAGTCTCTCAGGTCACTTCCTCTTTCTGTGCAGCTGCTTACTGACTGTTTTCTAATCCTATTGGGCACTTGGGGCTGACATCGCCCCCACACCTCTGACCAATGCTCATACCATGATGGCTGCTTGTGCTCCACCATTCCCTGCCTTATGCTGCTGATTCAAGGAGGTGCCCAGTCCACCACCCATCCCAGAGAATAAGCTTCTCTTTAGATGTACACCTCTCTTTTCAAAAGCCTCCTTCACCACCATGCTGGGTCTTTCACATGGACCCAGGATGGCCCTACAAAGTAGGTTTGGGTGTGGCTTTTGCAGTTGAGGAAATGAAGCCTCAGCTCTATTGTGAATGAGAAACCTGCACTTCAGTGTCTTGCTGATTCTAAGGCCATATGGCCACTCAAGGAGTGTGGGGGAAGGGTTCTATCCTAAAGGTTAAATCCTGTGCCTGCCTGCCTTTGTTTATTATTGTTTTTGTCCTGGAGCCATAGGAACATAGCTCCATGTGTAACTCACAAAACTAACTCAGGGCTGGCTGGTGTGGAACTGGCAGAGCAGTCTCAGCTGTAGCCTTGTTCTGTCCTGGCAGCCATGATGGCCAGAAACTCTGCTCCCTGTTACAAGATTTTCTTCACACTCTCTCCCCAGAATGCCAGCATTTCTATTTCTTCCATGAATTCTCCCACAACGTTCCAAGTGTTATTCCCATTATACAGATAGAGAAACCATGTCCTGAGAGCCATGACGGGGTGATGGTTCACAATCTTTAGACTTTTTCGTTTTTGGGAAACACTTTGTTCTTCCTTTATTGTCCATTCTGGATGGAGGAAAGGTAGCATGCTCCTCTTCTCCTAGAGTGTCCTGGACAATGGCCCTGGTTGCAGTGCTAGCTGTCAGAGCAGGCCTAGCATTCCCTGGAAGCACTGCAGCCCAGGGCAGGGAGGCAGATGGAGCCCATGCCCCCTCACCCCACATGGGCAGAGCCCATCTCCAGTTAGTGACGTGCTAGCCCAGGATTGGTACTGACCAAACTACTGAAAGTTAACTCTCTGTGGGACCAAGGATATGGGTGCACATGGGTGGGGTACAGGGGGAGCCCTATGACCCTCCATTGAACTCCCACTGTCCTCGTGCCCACTTCTATCACAGCATTTTACCTGAGTCATGACTTCTTCAGTCACTTTCTCCTACTGGACTGTGAGCTCCTTGAGAACAGGGTCTGTGTCTTTTCATTTCCTTCCCTAGCAGGCAGCATGGTTCATTAGCACGTGTTTACTGTCCATAAACAGGCACTGAACAAAGGGAAGAGCTGGGGCTGTTTTGTGTAGCTCACCTTCCTTGCTGCTGAGGTCACAAACTGCTCTGGATCCCGGGATGCTGGGATCCCGCTCCTCCCTGCTCATGAACCGTCCACTCCCCAATGTGTGCTGGGGAGTGGACGGTCAGAGGCCATTCTCCGTCTGACCTGCCCCATTTAGGGGCTGACCACACAGAACAGAGGTAAGGTGTCAGCAGGCAGACCCCTGTGAAAGAACACTGTGGTAGATTTAGGGCTGGGAGTGAATGGTTTGAATTATGTATAGTTTTCCAGGGTTTGAAGGGGGATTGTGTGAGTGACACACAGCTGTTTCCACTTAAAATTGATTGGCAAGTATCATTATAAATGAACTCAGAGTTTAAAACAAAACTCCATGGAAATGAATCATTCTAAATTATTCTAAACTGGTCAAAGAACTTCTCCAGCTGAACACCCCAAAGATCTCCTTTAGTCCTGATTTTCCTCCCATTCCGCCCTCCCGGACACTGCAGTTCCTGCCGTCACAGAGAGGAGATGTATCCCAAGTCTTTCCTTCTGGCTGCTTGCCGCAAATTGTAACCGGCACCCAGCAACTGCTCCAGCCCTGTTGGCAAAGCTGAAGGAAAAATGCGGCCTGAAACAGAGGTAGCCACACTTGTCTCACTCCACTTTGGGGCAAGAGCCACGCTCTTGGAGATCAACCTTAGAGCAGGCCTTGGGGCTCTTAGAGCTGGTTGGTCGCAGTACTCAACAGGGAGCGACTGACAGGCTGGTGGTAGTGCTGTTTGCATTAGTCCTTCAGCACCAGGGGACTTAAACATCAAAATACTGTCTGATTTCCAAAATGTTCTCACTAGAGAATGAAGAGACTAATTCATAGAAACACATATCCCCAGGGTGTGATACTCAAGGAAATTTCAGAGAGTGCTGTGGTTATTAACGGTCAGTCTTAATAGAAAGCCTGATTAGAGGATGCTAACCAAACAAAGAAAATCAATTGCTGAGAAAAATTAAATTTTAAATGTGTCAGCCGTAGACTCTAGCAAAGGTGAGTTATAGAAAATCTTCTGGCAATCTAATTAATGAAAGTTGCATTTTATTCCTGTTATACTGGGCCCAGATTACCAAGCTCTGATCTTTCTAAGATTAGGTCTTTGTAAGACATTGTTGGCTCATCCTGACAGGGCTGACGGTTGGTGAAAGCCCCTGGCAGCCACATACTCCATCTGGGGAGCGTCTGTTCTGCTCAGCTCTGTAGAGTGTTCTTTGTGTTTCAGGAATCAGCGTACTGTTCCAGGGAACCACGAGACAGAACTCAGTGGCCCGCTTCTCTGTCCTCTGCTGCCTGGCACACAGAGTAAGTGCCATGGCTGGCCCATGCCACTTAGTCACTTCCCTGACTAGTTTTGTTTAAAACCACATATTCGGATTGTGGTCCAGGAATTATAAGATAATAAAGACTGAGAGAATTGCTTGTTCTTGGTCAAGGAGCCTCAGTGCCACAGACTGTCTTACCAATTTTAGGCTTGTATATTATCTACTTTAATTGGAAGAATTCCTACTTGTTCAGAATGAAAAATAAACCCCATGTCTGAAGTTTCCCTGAGTTCTGGCAGAATGAACACTACCCAAAGGCCCTATGCTATGGAAGGCACTTGAAAAGATGAAGTCTGGGGTCTGGGTGGAGAGAGGAAGCCTCCGAGTGGCGGCCAAGAAGGACCTTTGGCTGGTGAAAATGAGTCAGGAGGCAGCAAAGGAGAATGGTGACACCTAGTCTCCCTGCCCAAAGCTGCAACAAGAACGTTCTGTGACTGGTATCAGATTTCTGAATAGACACATTGAATTACATGTGGCTGAGACAGCCTGGATGGAGGGACCCTGGGGGTGGGAAGTTAGAGGGTTTGAAGGTAAGGTATGAGGAGGAAATGATGCTTTGTTGAAATTGCACAGGTGGACACATTCCTTCCCTCTTTAGCCATTGAAAACTTCTTGCCCCTCACAGGACCACAAATTGGCCACACAGGCAAAGGGGATTGCCAGCTTTCTTTTCCCTTATGGATTAATCTACCCAACATTTACAATGTACAATTACCACATGTCAAGGAGTTTGCAAGCCCATGGGAATATAACCATAATTATGATATAGTCTTTCCCCTCCAACTTGCTCCCATTCTAGTGGGAGAGATAGAAAGTAAACAGGTAATTCCAGTTCCTTGTGTTCAGTAGTCTGAGAGGGGCTAAAGAGGAATCTCTGGGAATACACGGGACTGTCATTTAAATATTACCAAACTCTGTGGCAAGAGAAACTTGCCTACATTGCAATGCTTCCCAGAAGAGCTGGTATGCAACCAAGTACCAAGCAGACCATATTCCATGCACCAAATTGCCTTCAAGCCATGCCTTTAAGATTGTATTGACAATACTCCACAATGACATTAAAAAAATACCTGCTTGACTCATATCTGACATATAAATATGAAATACTGTACTCTGGACACCTGGTAAATCCTTGATCGTCTGACCAGGACCAAAAAATAGGACAGCAGGAAACATCAGCCTTCCTGGAGTCAGCAGCATATAATGGACATGCCAGGAAAGGACTAGAGAAAGATGGTATTGACAATATTTTTAAAAGGTTTTAATTACTTATTTTTAGAGAGAGGAGAAGGGAGGGAGAAAGAAAGGTTGAGAAACATTGATGTGAGAGAGAAACATCAATCCGTTGCCTCTTGCACACCACAACCAGGAACCTGGCCCTCAACGCAGGCATGTGCCCTGACCAGGAGTCAAACTGGAGACCCTTCTGTTTGTAGGACGATACTCAACCCATTGAGCCACACCAACCAGGGCCGGAATTGGCAATAACTAAGAGCACATTCGTAGGAAGCAGTTAAAACATTTTATCAGTGTTACTGCTTCCATTTCTCCAACAACCTTATGAGGAAGGAGCAATCCTTATTTCCAGTTCATAGACTGACAAACAGGCTCTGAGAGGTCAAGAAGCTTGGGTAGGCACAGTATCACACAAACACTAAGTGCTGAGTGCAGAGTTCAATTTTAGTTCTGATCCTAGGGTGGTTGTGGGGACGAAATAAATACCAATACTTGCAAAGTGCTAGGAAAAGGGTCTGAAATGCAGCCAGCACTTGATAAGTGTAAACCACTTTTACTAACACAGATAAATCTCTCCTACAGATCTCTCTCAAGATAAATGATCTTCTCTCAAATAACGAACCTCATGCAGACCCCTCTGTGATTAAAGGCACTAATTATCTGCCTCTAAAGGAGAAAAGAATTGAGGCAGGAGCTTCCCAGCTCCCTCTATCCAACCAGGCAGCAGACTCCCAGGGAAATGAGAACATGGTGTGCATTGCAAGGTGGCCCTCCTCAGAGCCAGCCAGGTTCGTGAAGAACAGTGGGGGTTGTCCCAGAGCCCTCGGCTGGGAGAACTCCCAGCCCATTTGCCCCTTGCTTTTCCATCCAACCAGGTGTCTCAGTGGTACCAAGATGAAAAGACTTTCCTTAGTCTAAACCCTCCTGATTCCCACTCCAGCAGGAGGGTGTATGGGATATTTTTTTGGTGGGGGTGGGAGAGAAGAGACGTGGCGAACTGCACTTCCCACTAGTTTTTTTTCCAAGATGTAGACACTCTGGGCACTGGGGAAAGCAGACATCTATTTTCTTCCTTTTATTTTAAAGCAGTGTCTATAAAATGTATTATTTATTTTTAGAGGTTGTAAATGTTCTGTGTTCCATTTTCTACCTTCTGTACCCATCCTAATAGTATTTCTAGGAGATTGTCACCAACAGCTGCGGGGCCGAATGTTGATACGCAGATGTCTTTTTATTTTTGCTTGTTCTTAGTCTACTTTCAAAAACTACACCTAATGTTGTTTCACTGTTGGCTAATGAATGTTCCTAGATGCATCTCACCCTTCCTTCAACAAATCAAGACTGGGATATTTCAGAGGGAAGATGAGCAATAAATTAAAATGACATGAGAAAAAAACCATCCTTATTGTGATCTTTAAAAGGAGAATGATAAGCAGGCATTTTTTACTTTATTTCTTTGAGTAACCCAAAGTAACATTCAGTTAGCTCTGTGAAGTAAATATGAGAGAAATATTATTAGGTGTATTTTTTTATGAGGAAATAAACCTGGAGAAAAAAGGCAATTTGCTTGTTTGGAATACACAACACAGTCAAGCAGAACTTGTGACTATATACAGACCTCGCAACTAGCCAGTAATGGTAATAGTCAAGCACCCAGAAGCATGCATTCAACCAAATAAAACAAAATAACCCGTCAGTCATAAATGGCTGCCCTTCACAGGGTAAGAGTCTGGACTTGCCAGAGTCCCCATCACTCTTCCCTTACAAGGGATGGGGTCTAGGTTGCTATTCCTGAGCTTTACTCTGTCTTCAATAGCTAGTCCTGCTATCTGCCTGAAGATAAGGTATAAGACCTCTTGTCTACACAAACGTAGTGGTTGCTAGGATTTTTGAGACAGATGTGTGGGACAGAGTCAGGTCAAAGGGAGTTAGAGACCAGAGATGCTAACAAAAATCTTGGGAGAGAGGGGTTTGAGCTTGGTCTCACTAGAGGGAGACTGGCGAGGTGGAGAAGGAGGTGGGGAGGTGGCCAAGAAAGCACAGGCGTGACGTGGCTAAATAAAGGAGTCGGTAGGGTAAGGCTGGTTTGAGTTGTCTTCTGATATCACATGCCACTGTCTCTGGGTCTCTGGGAAGGTCTCTTGATGCTGATTTCTTATAAAAAACAACTTTGATTTATTCTAATAACTGTCAAACTAAAAAAATATACTCACTATGTAAAGCTAATGGGAATTGCCACAAATTTTTAAAAATATTTTATTTATTTATTTTCAGAGAGAGGGGAAGGGCAGGAGAGAGGGAGAGAAACATCAATGTGTGGTTGCCTCTCATGCGTCCCCCACTGGCCTGCAACACAGGCATGTGCCCCAACTGGGTATTGAACCTTGATCCCTTGCTTCACAGGCCCACGCTCAATCCACCGAGCTACACCAGCCAGGGCAAATTGCTACAAATTTAACCTCATGAGGTGGCACCTAATAACGTCAAAGCTCACTCATAGCAGTCTGGTCAATGACTAAGCAGGCAGGAATCCTTGCGCCTGGCACCTGAATGCATGGAGAAAGTCTTTTAATAGCAGTTTGAGAGTGAACATAAGAGAAAGACTCTGGTCCCCAAGGAGGACCCTGGGCAGCCCAGTGGGGGAGCTTCTTGCTCCTCTACTTAGGTATCCTGCAGTTTTCTTGTTGATCTCGGCAAAACCACTTTGGCTATTGCCTTGTTTCGTATCTGCACATAGTAGCTAATGAATGAATCCTGCCCCCATGGTGTGGGTAGATGAATTAGTTAATGTTTGTCAAGTGCTTTGAAGATCAGAGCTCTACCTGCTGTAAAAGCTTTCTCCTGCTGTTCCTGAGCAGTCAATTGCCTTAGAAAACGAGGCCACCTCACAGGGTGGTGGCTGCTCTCCATCTGACAGCATAAAATCTTCCCTATATTTTCATCTGTCAGAAGAAAGGGGTTTGTTTAAATAGTAGGCAGTGTTTTTCTGGAAACAGCTTCTGTGAATCAGTAAAGAGGCTGCAAACTCCCATCATATTATCATTTGTCTTTTCCCCCAGCTGACATTTGCAGTCTGTGCAAGTCACAAATTCCTGAAAGAGAGATGTGCTGGGGGGAAGCTAAGTGTCAACAGTGACAAGCCACTAAGAATTTCTGCAAAAATACACATTTAAAACCTTGCAAGAAACATCTGCAAGATTATCGGGGCAAAATGGTAGGGAGAGTGGAGGCTTTTCCATGGTGTGCTTCTATTTTCCTAACTCTAAAATGGGCTGATAGTCCTGGGCTGTCCCTTTGCTTCTCTGGCATATTGTACAGGCTGGTGCTGTCACCTGTGTCTCTTGTTTCAAGATCTTTGCAACATACAAGCACCTGCTGTTTGCTCATAGGAGGTTTACTTAGTTCTCTGCCATCTGGATGGTGTGATAGTTCTTACCACCCTTGAAGTCGCTTTATTTGTTTGTTCATACTATCTCTGCACTGCACTGTGAACTCCATGAGAGCAGGTACCTTGTTTATCTTACTCACTATGGTACCCTTATTGCCCGGACTGGCCTGGTATATCGTCATGGATTAATAAATGTTGCTTAAATAAATCACTTCTATCCTTTATATATTACCACCCTGGTGACAACAGACTCTCGTTTAGAAGAGGAAGTGTCTATATTTGAAGACACTTGTGGGTTGAATCATATCCTCCTAAAAGATATATTCAAGTTCTAACTCTCGGCACTTATAAATGCGAGCTTATTTGGAAATCAGATCTCGGTTGTAGATGTAATCAAGTTAAGAAGGAGTCATACCGGTGGGCCCTCCATTCATTGACTGCTGTCTTCAGGAGAAGAAGGAGATTTGTACACACAGGGGAGAAGCTGATGGGCAGCCGTAGGCAGAGACTGGAATGAGGTACCTAGAAGCCAAAATGCCAACGACTGCCTCCTAGCAGCCACAAGAAATGAGAAGAGGCAGGGAAGGATTCTTCCCTGAGCCCACGGAGGGAAAATGGCCCTGCTGATGCCTTGAGTCTAACCATCTGGCCTTCAGAACTGCAAAGGAATAAATTTCTGTTGTTTGGAACTGCCCAGTCTGTAGTACTTTGTTACAATAAAGGGAACTAATATTACAGATCAACAAGAAACCCTTTGGGGGATGAGATGGAAAGACCTTCTCACTATTGCTTGGAAGCCTCCAGAGCAGAGCAAGGCAGTGTGTCTATTTATTGCAGATCTGTCACAGTGGTGATGGATACGGATAGGAAGGGAGGGAGGTGTGTGGAATTTACTGAGGCCAGCCCTTTTTGCTGAAGAGTCCTCTGATCCACCTGGAGTCTTTCACATTCCAGGGGACATTTCTCCCAGGTTCCTTCACTTGGCATAGTTGCTGTCACAGCTCTCCCCGGTGTTTATTTACTGACTGCCCTTCACTTTGGAACTTTGAGTCCTTACTTTGTGTGGTCATTATTTTCTGTTTCCATTGAGACCAAGGGCTCTGCTTTGGGCACTGTGGTCTATGTGTCAATTATGCTTCAGGACATTTCCCTTCACTGTCATTATAATCACTAAGCTCCAAAGAGTCAGCTAAATATACTGCATCTATTGCTCTGAAGTTTATATTCCTTATTGTAAGTAAGAAATATTTAAAGATTCAGTTCCAGGGTTTCTGAAATATCAGTGGTTCTTGAGTCCGATGTTTAGCTCCCTAGGAAGACTGTGCACTCTGGGGCAGCAGTTCTTAGACTCGTTTGGGCGACAGACCCTGTGAGAGTCCTGATGAGGTCCCAGAGTCTCTCCCCAGAACACACACTCAACATCTAGATGATCACTGTAGGCCCTGGGCCCCGGTCGGGAACCTCTGCTCTGCCCTAGATAGATCATCTTCTCCCACAACGGAGCTTGTCAGAAGAGGCAGCTGTTTGACCCATGGACTTCTCAGAAGAGGAGAGGGTGTGAGGGAGTCCCAGCCGCTGGCTTTTGGGAAGACAGTGGAGGAGCCCTGACCTTTCAGTTGATGTCATCTGACTCTTTTTCCTTTATCTACCTAGTTCACGTAAAAACTCCTGCTCTCCTGGGCACGGGGCTCAGATAGGGGCAGGGGAATAGCATCGGCCTTCCCTGAAGACCTGCTGAACAAGTGGGGCCACCATGGGGTCATTGCAGTTCCCCCACAGCAGGTGAGCCTGGTCTGACTCTCCGTTCCCACAGCCTTCTTAGGTCCCTGAAGCTCCCACAACACAGCCCAGTGGGAAAACACTGTGTGGTCAGGCCAACTGGAGCTTTAATTGCATTTCGGACCTTGCTCTTACCAGTGTGTGACCCTCATCAGGAGAGTTCCTCCACCCCGGGAAGCAATACCTGCCCAATAGGGCTGAGCTAGGAGAGGATAGAATCAGAGGAACTGAGGAGTTGCCCAGGCACTGCGGATGCTGAGTGTGTAGTAGCCAGTTCTCTGTTCATCTGCATTAAGACTCTCACGGCAGCCTCTTAAAAGCCGCTTCTCTTATAGTCAGCTTCATCTTCTTAAAATAATGCACTCTCATCATCTAACACCTTCTTGAGAAAATGTGCAAAAATTCCCTAGATCTTTTACTCAGGTTGCTCAAATTATGAATGAACTGATGTTTTTTCTGTTTTTAAAAAAATGTGTTTCCGTCCCTTCTCACTGACCAGAAGAAAAGAAAATTACAAACAAGCCTCCAGCCCTTCTTTTTCATGTGGTGAGAACAGGTCCGTGCCCATTCCATGCTGGCCCAGGTTGAATTCGTCCTTATCGCCTGTGTGACCATGTCACGTAACTTCCCTCAACCCCAGATTTTTTTCACCTGTAAAATACTGTTTGCGCAAGAATTGAATGAGAAAATGTCTGTAAAATACCCAGCACAGTGCTTAAGCAATGAGAGTTTGAGTCCTACAAAGCGCCTGAAATATGGGCCTTGTTAAGTATTTGTTAATAGTTCCGTGTGAAATAGTCAAATACGTCTCCCATTTCCTCACCTTCCATAAACCAAGACCTTGCTGTTGGCCTCAGTCTACTTTCAGATTGCGTTTTACCCTGCCAGGGTCAGCCTGTGTGACCTTTTGGCGTCTCCTCTGTCATTGACTGCAGGCTCCCGAGGCCTGCAGGGGAGGCCTCCGGAGGGGAGGGCCCTGCCGTACATGCCACCTGTGCGAGTTGGGGTGGAAGGCTTCCTTAACTCCACTGAGGGTGAGGAGGCTGCAGGCAGGAGCAACTGAGCAGCAGACACTCCTGGAGGCCATCCGCACTTGAGGACTATCTATTGGTGCCTTGTGCGCTGTTCAGAGTGAATCCTGCAGGTCTGGTCTCTGTCTATAGCAGCGATTTCTCATGGAACACATAAAGTAAGTACCAAAATTCTGTGGCACACCAAAAATATTTATTTTTTTGTGATCTGATGAAAAAAATGTAGAATTTTGATGCATTCACACCAGATGGCTATTGTTTTGTTGGCTGTTGTCATTTTTTTTTATTTGACAATTTCCTATGGGAATGGAGGTTAGTGCCGCTGACTAAAAATAGTCAGGTATTGTATGATTTAACAATTCTTGTCACATACTGGTTGAAAATCGCTAGCCTATAGTGTCAGCTCAGGGGAAACCCAGGGGTGCACCAACCATCACTGGGGCATGTTTTTAGGCATCATAATATGTATTGCTTTAGGAAGAATAAATCTGTTTTCTTTTTTAGTTAATTTTTATTTATCGATTTTGAGGGGCAGAGAAAAAGAGAGAGAGTGAGAGAGAGACATCAGTTTCTGTTTTTCCACTTAGTTATTCACCGGTTGATAGGGTTAGTTAGCATTGATTGGTTGATTCTTGTATGTGACCTGAACAGGGATTGGACCTGCAGCCTTGGCATATTGGAATGATGTTCTAACCAAGTGAGCTACTCAACTAGGCAAATATGTTTTCTTATGGTTGAACCTCTGATACCACTTGGCATTGGTTTTTTGCTATTCATGCCTGTTCCTGCTCGGTGAGCACTTTATGTATCTGGTTACATGAAAAATTCAAAGTGCTGTCCTGGCTGTTGTGGCTCAGTGGATTGAGTGTTGGCCTGCAAACAAAAAGGTTGCTGGTTTGAATCCCAGTAAGGGAACATGCTTGGGTTGTGGGCCAGGTCTGAGGTGAGGGGCATGTGAGAGGCAACCACACACTGATGTTTCTCTCCCTCTTTTTTTCTCTCCCTTCCCTTCTCTCTAAAAATAAGTAAATAAAATCTTTAAAAAATAAAAAAAATCAATGAACAGTTGTTAGCAAAAATGGAAAGAAAAATATACAAATCTCGAATGTGCCAGGAAGGCAGGTTTTAACTATCTTTGGACCCAATTATTGGGGAAATGAGTACTTTGTTTTTTTATTTTTATTATTTATATATTTATTTATTTTTAACCCTCACCTAATGACATTTTTCCTTTCATTGCTTTATTTAGAGAGACAGGAAAGGAGAGAAGAAGGGGACGAGAGAAACATCAATATGAGAGAGAAGTACCTATTGAATGTCTCCCCGACATGCCTGCCCAAGTGGGGATGTGCGCCCAAACCAGGGGTTATCCGTGCAACTCAGGCCTGTGCCCTGCCCAGGAGTTGGACCTTAACTGTTCAGCTATGGGACAATACTCCAACCAACTGAGCTACAACTGCCACGGCGAGAAATGAATACTTTGAATGGGATGGAGAAAAATGAGAAGAAATTCCTCCCTACATCCATTTTTTCCCTCTATTAGCACTTGCTGGGTATCCCTTGTTCCCAAGTATCCCTGTAGGTTTCATTTCACAGGCAGCCTCTAGTCCTGGTATTTCTGAAGCTGCCTCGTGTTGTTAGTCTCTGAACAAGAACATATTTTCTGGTAAATGAAAGAACTGCTTGTGGACAAAGCAAGAATCCTCTCTCTAGACAGCAATGGAGACAATAGTCCAGTAAGTTGTGCTAGCAAACCTCAACTGGATAGTCAACCCTGCCAGATGACACTATTGTGCGTGCATACCTTAAAGAAAACCCATTTTTCTCCCGGACCCGACTTGTCTTTTTCTTCCCAGCTTCCTGTCCGACTCCTGTTGTCAGCCAGTGGCCTCACTATATAGTCCACCAAAAATAAAGAGGAACCACATGGGTAGCACAGAACAACCTCATCTTCGCACCATCAAACTCCCCCTTTGCTCCTCTTATTTCTGCATGTTTACTTTGTACCTTCAAAGACCAGGCCTCCTCATGGGATCTGGACCCCACCTCCTCTCTGACACCTCCTCTGGGATTCCTTTTGTACCCACTCTGCATCACTGCTGTCTCCCCCTCCACGGAATCATGTTTGTCAGCTACATGCAGACATGATGCAGTATCTCCTATTTTCAACTCTATTCCACATTTTGCCCCATTTCTTTGCTTCCTTTTAGTGCTCAAATGCTCAAGAGTTAATTTATGCCCACTATATCCACTTCTTCATTTTCACTCACTCCTCAGTCTATCCCCAGCTAGCTTTTGCTCCACCACTCTGCTGCATTTGTGCTTGTCAAGGTCAATCAATGAATGCTGTGTTTCCAACTCCAAAGGACTCTTCGTTGTGTCACTCAGCCCCTGTCACAGTGGCCACTCTTCTCCACTCACTGTCCTACCTGAGTTCTCATGACCTTCAACCCTCCTGGCTTTTCCTTTACTCACGGGTCTCTCCTTCACAGTTTGCTTTGTAGACTCCTACCCCTCTAAATACAGGGCTTCCTGGGGAGTCTTTCCTGAGACCTCTTCTCTTCCCCCAAACACCATCTCTCTGTGACCTCATTCATAGCTTTAAGTACCATCTAGAATTTAACAAATCATATTCATGTACATGTCTAAATGGAATTCTAGAGTCTTCTGCACCCCAGCCCAGCCCTCCCTAACTCTGTGAATGGCACTGTCATCCACATGGTTGCTCACGTCAGAACCCTAGGTGTCAGTCTTGATTTCTCCTCTTTCTCATGCCACCCTCCACACCAAATGCACGAGTGCCCATGACTCTCCTTCCAGACTAGATCTCAAGACGTCACGATTCCTTGCATCCAGGCCACCATTATCTCCTGTCTGCACTAATGCCACAGCCTCCCAGATGCCATGCCCAGTTTCCCATGATTGCCCACAGAACAACCAGAGTGGTCTGTCAAAAGGTAAATTAGATTGCATGATCGCCCTCTCAAAACCTTTGATGGATGCCTGCTCACTTAGAACAAAATCTACACAGACTGCAAAACTGGCACATCTGTCTACCTCACTGGCTTTCCTGTGGAACTTTCTCCTCAGTCCTTCTCTTCCTTGCCACACTTCAGCACATTGACTGTGTTTCTGTTCTTTAAACAGTCTGAGCTCTTTCCCTACCAGGCATGCTGGTCCTTCTGCCTGGATTGTTATTCTCTCAGCGACTTAAGAGGCTGGCTCCTTTTCATTTCCAATTTAGAAAGCCCTTTCCTGATTACCTTCTTTAAGGCAAAGCCCTCCCTCTATAGTTACTCTCCATCAAGGTGAACGACTATGTAATTATTCCATTTGCTTGAATTTTGTTTTCTTCCAATAGACTGTTAGGCTGTAAGCTGAGTGACAGAGGCTATGCCTTCTAAGCTGATAGAAGTACAGAAGTATACTCTGTACCAAGTATATAGTATTTAGTACTTAGCAGGCACTAAATATTTGTAGAATCAGTGAGGTGTTTGTTATATTCATGTGCACTTAAAATCAACAGCCACATATGTCTCTCTGTCAGGGACTCGTTTTCTTTTACCCGTGCTCAGAGTTCTTACAAATGGTGATAGAGGCTGCTCATTTATCCTATGGGGAAATAAAGTAATTTTTTTTCTCTCAGCAGCCATGATCTCCTTGAATATGTCAGCAGACACACACTCAAAAATTAGTCTTTTAAAGATAATTTCAGTTGAAAAGCTCAGAAATAATTTTGGCAGGTAGTCTGAGAGTACAGTCGGGAGCTAGAAACATTTTCTCCAGAACTTCAACTACAACACATTTGTAGAGGCTCCTTCAGACACAAAAGAAAGAGGAAGGAAGTCTAATTCTCTAAAAATTGCAAATGGTAAATCCAAGTGAGAGCTAAACTTCTCTTTAAAAAAATCATCCTTCCACAATGAAAGAGAAAGAAATCTATAAAAAGTAGACTTGGGGTGAGCAGACTGGGGTGAATGAAGAGTAAAGGAATTTCCTTCTTAAATGCAGGGAGAAACAAATGCCAAGTTCGAAACCAAATCAAACAGTGCAAAAAGAAGAAGTCCTTTAGCATGGTTCCATATGGAACAAATACAAATTTCAATTCAAGAGGAAAGGAGACATATTTTTGTCTGTTTTTCCTTTTCTGCTTCTTCCTGTCATTACTAGTAGATTGATTCTATGTTCTGTGTTCTGAGACTTTTCTGTCCTATCTTTTGAACTTAGAAGTATTTTCCCTGCCAAACCCCATCCTGCACGCCCCATTCTTCTGTATTCTCAGTTCTTCCACAGACATCTCTCATCTGTGGCCACCTCCTGACAATATAAAAATATCCTCTAACATGTCTTCTGTTTGGCATATTTAGGGGTAATACTCTGAGTATAACACAGCATTAACAGGACAGTCTGACCTCAGCGTTTTGGTGAATGTGTTTGCACACTGTTCTGAAATGTGCTAGCAACTAGATTTCCCAGGCTATCAAAAGGAAAAATCAAGTACATGCAGCAACTTCTGAGAAGTAGTTCCAGTTCTTCCAAATTCATTGCAAACTTTGAACACTAACTGGTCCAATTCCCACTAAAAGCTGCAAGCCTGGATAAGCTAGTTTTACTAAGAACAGAAAGGTTCTGAAAGACTTCTCTCTTGTTGCTTGCACCGCATGTCAACAAGTTTTTCTATATGAATGTTTCTGTTCCATGTATAAGTACTAGCTGTTTTTCATGCCCACATGGATTTTAATGTAGAATAGATATCTAGAAATCAGAATCTGAGCTTTCTTTGAAAAATACTTATTCTAAAAATGCTTAATTTGATATTAGGTGCATTTCACCTCAGTAAGTTATATAAAAATCCTAACTTGATAAATAATTATAAAACAAATCTAAATGAAATAAAACAAAAATGTCATTGTCCCTTCTCCCCCCTTCAAATTAACTGTTCTGTATGATGCTACAATAGTGAATACACATCAATATATATTTGTCAAAACCCATAGAATGTTTAGTACAAAGAATGAACCCCAATGTAAACTACGGACTTTAGTTAATAATAATGTACAATCGCTGCTCACTGGGAAATGTTAATAATAGGGTCAATTGTGCAGAGAGAGATGGATTATATAGAAACTCTGTACTTTTTACTTGAAATTCTGTAAGCACAAAATTGCTCTAAAAATTAAAGTCTAGTAATTAAAAAGCATAAAGTAGTTAATAATCTCTTTGGTTTCAAGATCTTTGGTGATACTCAGGATTGTTTCACTGAACTAATCTGAACAACCTGAAACTACAACAACAGTGAACCAGAAAGAAGCACTTGAACTTCTCTTGCCACTGTCATGGCACGTTGATGTAACACTGGTGTCTAATGCTCCTTATCAAGTTTGACACATTCCTCTCCTTTCAGCTCCTGGACTTAAAACCCTACACACTATCTAAAGCCCATTTCCCTGGGATCTCTTTTGTCAGAACTTCCAACTCTCCACTGGAAGTAACTTGGTCACTCTTGAACCTGGGGGTAATTTGCTTGACCTTTCCAGCTTGCGCCTGTTGTTCTAAGGGCTTCTCGGGTTTCTATCACACGTTAGCGTTAGTGATGGAAGATCCTTGGGTTGTTGTTCTCTGATTAGCTGTATCCATTCTCCAAACACCTGATTTATTATGGACACCGAGGACTGTCACAACGGTGCTTGGTTTTACTCCCTGGCATGCTGCTCTTGTCTGCCTGCAAGGATGCATATTTTGTGCTCTTTAATATTCTTCATCAACTTTGTTTGACCACATTTGACCCATTTTAGGGTCATTGTTAAAAAGCCTTGAAAATACAACCTTATTGTTTGATGTGGGCCCTGCACTTTCCACTCAAGTTAATCTTTGCATATGGCACTTGCTCTAAAAGGGTGAGGAAGGCAACCAGCTCACTTTCGAGAATCCAACCACTTAAGAACAGGGGGCTGTTTCTGAGGCTCAGCACGGCTAGCCCAGACAACACACTGCTCCATGATGCTCCTGACGAATCCTGTGGAATGCAGGGTGCTTCCTGTTTAGGGCGGCCTTACAGTGTGGTAGTTTATTGTCCCTTGAAGGGGTGTGTGTGTGTGTGTCTGGGGTGGAAGTAACAGCAGGGCAGTTGATGGGAGCTTAAAGAAAAAAAGATGAGAACTTGGGAACCTGAGACCAGCAGAACAGGGTTTTCAGTAGAGGTATGAGGAAAAAAATAGCCAAAATGAAAAAAAAAATAACTTGCAGACCTTGTAAAAGAAATTCCCCTCTGTGTTGGTAGCAGCTGATCTCTCTTTACATGAAATCTGAGATCACTGATTAGCACAACTATGCTGACTTCCCACCAAGCTCTTGGAAGTGGCGGGTAGGTAGTACTGGTGAAGCTGAGCTCACCAGCCTCCACACCCACACTGGCCCAGGGCTCCTCTTCCTGGGTCCTGGGACTGAGGGCGACTTGTTCCCGGGACCTCGAGCTCCCTTTCCGTCCCATTTAGCTGCATGCAGATGCTGCCCTGCCCCGCCTCCCCACTGCCAGGACACACGCCCCAGGCACCCACAGAGCTAGGATTTATTCCCTGTGTGCCCTGCAGACCTAGCTCTGTGATTTTATTTCACGATACAGGAAGGAGGGCAATGAGAAGAACATCCTTAGAAAAGTTCTTTAAAATACTTAAAAAATGCTAGAGGCATAATTCGTGGGAAGTGGAATTGGCCAGTCTTTGAGTCTGCTGCAGGCACTGCTGGTGAGGTGCAGAGCAGCGGGCACCACCTGATGCGCTGGCCAGAACCACCGCAGGAGAAATGAGGGGCCCTGGGGCGGCCCAGCTGCTTTCTAAATGAGTATGGACTTTAGGCAGGAGGGTAGAGGGGCAAAGCTTTATAATAAATAGGAAGTCAAGATGTTTGTGAGCAGAATGGCCACAGTTGTTTTATTTTAAATTCAGCTCCAAGTGGTAGGGAGTGGACTTTGTTAGATTTTATCTCACATTCAGCATCAGAACAGCTAGCATATCACAAGCTGAAAGGGGCAGGCTCTGTCCTTTCTGAGGAATGTGCCCAACAGCCGACTAATCAGAACTGAACTGTGCAATACGTGGCACCTGGAGAAAACTCCCTCTCATCACTCATTTAAAAGTAGGCAATTAAGCGGTTTGGATATTACTTTGAGAGTGGCTTTTTAAGCAAAAAATTTGTTATTAATGGCACACATTTTAGGGCATGGTTAGTTGCATTTTCTTGAGTGTCGTGCACATGGCGTTTCCCGAATGTCATAAAATATTCTCCATCTGTTCCTAGCAGGAGTGATGAATCCCATTGTCTCAATTCCACCATGCATCCCGGTGTTAAAGTTAATGTCAATAGCAAATTAACTATCCCTTTGACTGTTTCAAATGCGACTTTTAATTAACTATATTAACCTGGTATATCATCATGTGAGCAGCAACTAAAATAAGATTATAGGCATTTTCAACTTTTGAATGCCTGCAGAACATGAAAAGCACTTTATGAGGCCTGCATTAATGCATATTTCATTATAATGTAATTCTACATTAGATATTCCACTTATGGATAGAGCCAAAATAGTTTCTGCTCTGTAGTGATGCTAATTTAAATGAGTAAACCACAAGAAATCAAGAAAGTTTAACTCTTTGTGCATCTCAGCATTTTCATGCTTAAAAGCATAAGAGTTCCTTTGAGACAGAATCACGTCTCTAGTTAGCAGAGAAATGGACGACACTTCTGTTTCAGGTGGGCTGGGGTGAGGGAGTGAGGATGGGACGTTTCTTTTGCAACATTAACTAATGAGGGACAATCCTGAGTGTGCCCTGGGCGTTGTCCCTCTACTCCGCATGTGGACAGCTTGGTCAGGTCTGCTGCACTGAGCCTCCAGCAAGGCTGAGCTGCCCGTGACAGGGTTGTGAGCGGCTGGTGGGTTGCCTCGACCACTTGAGTAAGAAGAGCGTGTGCAACATAAATGCATAAAGACATGCTCGGCAGGGCTGCCATAAAGCATCCTGCGCAATATGACTAATAGACCTGCTATGATTTTTATAGCTTTTCAAGTTATTTTTGAGTCAGTGCATGCATTCAATTATTTCCTGTTAATTAGGGAACAGAACAGGCCTAAAGACTGAAAGGAAGAGATGCCGTGGGAAGTGATCTCTCCAGAGGAAAGTGTTCTGGCGAATCCTGATTTGTGACTCACGAGGAGCCCAGATCACTCTGCCATATGGATGGCAGCCGCCACTCAGCAGATTCTCAAGCTCCCCCTCTGCATCAGACGGGCTTTGGGACACGAAGATGAGTAAGCGGTAGTATCTGCTGTGAAGGAATTCACTCATCCATTCATCCATTCATCAACATTTACTGAGCATTAATGATGTACACTATATATTAGGAATCTGGAACACGTAAACATAGTATAAATTAATATGATATTATGACAAAGCCAGTTATAAAGGTAGAGAAAAAAAATCCATCACAAGTATAGAGGTAGAAAGAGAGATTAATTATATCTGGGGTAGTCCCAGGAATTCTCAGCATTCAGACTGAATCTTAAAGATGGATTGGGGAATTAAGGATGGGCTGGGAAAAGGAGGGCCAGGCCATTTCTGGCAAAGGAGTAGCATGGGCAGATCATGGAGTTAAGGACTCATGCTTGAGAGGAAAAGTAAGAAAATAAGAAATTTTGGCTAGAACTTCTGGCTTCACAGGCAAGAAACGCAGCTAGAAATAACATGTGCAAGACCTTGTGCATTGTGTTAGGGCTTTAGCTTAACTCCGTTTGCCAGGAATGGCAAAGCCCAGAGCTTTCAGCTTTCTAGTCTCACAGCAGACACCACAATCTGCCCTAAGTGGTGTTCCTTCCTGCTGAGCCCAGGCCAGCCTGTCTCTCCACAGGGCTTTAGGAGGCCACCACCAACTCTGCTGGAATTGGATTTAGAAGTATATTTACAATCTTTGCTACAGGCAAAGGAAGCTAACTAAAGTTTTCAAATATAGAAACGACAAGGTCAGATTTGATTGCAGGGAAGACAATTTTACTAGTACACTAGAGAGTGGATTGGAGTGGTGAAAGTCTTGAATCAGGAGAACTAATGGTAAACAGTTTAATAGTTTAAGCCATTTGCTCTCAATCTGAGTGCACACTAAAATGGGTGCTTGTTAAAAATATCTTATACCTACGTAGGTTTACCCCAACCCAGTGAGCCCAAGTGGTTTACATATGCCCAGGCATTGAGATCCACTTGTCTGAGTATTAGTTAATGAGAACATTTATTAACAGAAGAGTTTTTAGTTTTCCTTCAATAGGAGCTCAGAGAGGAGAAAAGATGACTTGGAGAAGATGGGAAAGGATTTGCCAATGTTTGGCCTTTACTCAAATAGTACTATAATAACGGCTCTGCTTTCTTGGTATTCTTTTATGTGTTTGTTGATATATAATATTATTTAATCCATCACCCTCTAAATATGTATTTATTATCCCCAATTTATAGGCAAGATAACCGAGTCTCAGAGACTTTAAGTAACTTGCTTAAGATCATAGAGCAATCTGATGCCAAAAGTTATATTCTTTTCACTCCTCCATGCACAGGAGATAGAAGAAATCTGAGCAGTTGGGGAGTGTGTTGTTAGTCTTGGCTATCATCAAGTTCACTTTCAGAAACTAAAAACTGAGGCTTTTGCTGTGAAAGAGGCTAGGCTGGCCATTCGGCCCAGGAAATGGGTGTTTTTACACCTACTGTAGTCTTTTTGGGGAAGACTGATGAGAACATGAACATTGTTCTCTGGGTCAGAACAAGGTCATTGCCACCTGGTAGAGACTGTACTTTTCTTTTGGTTGGCTCACATCCTCATTGTGGGCACATTGGGTCATTGTCTTGACTAGGTTGTTTGCTTGGTTGTGATTCCTGTGAACACACAGAAAACCTCAAAACTTAAGAAACACTTTGGCTCATGTTAAATGTCCTTTTGCAAATGTCTGTAAAACTTGGATTTGTTTCACAAAGTTAGCAACCAAACAATGATTCATGGTAGTCTAATTACCTGGATTGTTCCAGAACTAGGAAGCAGGAAACCAATAATGGTAGCGGAGTGTTCACAGTAAACACTAAGTTCTTACATGGTTTGAAACTTCAGTTCTAGAAATCTCACTACACAGTCAAGACAACTATAATGGCTAACACCCACGATGTGTGTTTAATTTACAACCTGTATGTCACCTACCAGCCAGCAGGGTGATAGATAGGCCATGAAGGCAGGGCTCGGGAGGGACGTGTTACTGTAGCCAGGTGAGTCCATGGCTTTCCCTGTGCCACAGAGTGCAGAAATCCTAACTCCAAGTCTAATGCCTTCAGTTATCATATCACTTTAATTTCCAGCAATGGAAACCAGTAAAGAATGTTTTATTTATTTGTTATGGTTTACTCTCTCAGCAATCTCTTATGCATTTCATTAGCATCTGCTTTTTTATCTTTGGAAAAAGTGTTCTGTGGAGCGTTCAGATTCCTTGGTGGGTGAGAGGGACCCCAGTGGGTGTCACAGTGAGGAGAAGACACTGGGAGAGAGAGTTGAACCCTAGGCTCTAGGATATTCATCCCATCTGCAAGCAGAGTTTTGCTTTTATTAATTTTATATTTGAAAACAAAGGCTACAATTGGTGTGAAGAGCACTGCTCTAGACATAAGAAATCTCTGGGTAAAATATTTGCATATGTATATCAATTGGTCTTCATTCTATTTTAATTATCTGGAAATCTAGTTTTGATCTTGTACATGTCTGGAAAAAAGCGGCTGGAATATAGCAGGAAAGAGTTGTCACAAAGCTATGAACTTGACTCTCAGGAGAGGTCTGGATCTACCTACTGGCCTTTACACTGTGACCAATGGACTTAAAATGGGTTTAAAGATAGAGTTTTTGATTTCACAATTCTGGTGACTAGGTTTCAACAGCATATATTAACACAGAGCTGTTGGAAGCATGCTGAAAAGTAATAGATGCCCCAGTGAAGGAAGTGAGTTAAAACTCTGTCACCCACTGCATGGAGGGACTATATCACAGTGGGTGGAAGTGTGGGCTCTCTGGACTCTAACAGATTTTGGTCTATGACCCCATTTAGCCCCTTACTGAAACACTGTGACTCTGAAGTTCAGTGTTCTCTTTTGTCCAACGGGCAGAGCAGTCAGGCTCTACTGGCGGGGCAAGCTCCTTCACAGGCCTTCAGGGCTTTCCCCAAGCTTTCCTGACCCCCTGGCGCTACCCCCGGCTGTCTGAATCAGAAGGGAAGGCCAGGCTCTGAACTTTTAACCAATGCCTCAGGGGACTCTGAGCTGCCTCCCCATCAACTATGACTTTAGAGGCAGGTTCATAGATCTTGATAAAGTTTCTCGGGGATAAAGAATGGGAAGGGGGATCCCCAGCCTACGATGACCCTGGCCTTGCTTTGTAGGCCCTCGTCTTGCTTCCTCGACTTGCATCCTCTCTGGTGGCAGAGAAACATCTCTCTGGGCACTTTGAAAATCAGAACCCATTGCTGCTTCTTGTCAGGGCCAGAGAGAAGGCAGCCGTGACCTCATGGAGGAGAGTCACATGCTTTTCGCTTTTCAGTCCTTAAAGAAAAGGGTAAAAGAAGCCAGGAGGGATCCTTGCAGACCAACTAAGTGACTTTTGTATATAAGAGGTTAATATGGATGCCCCTTTAAACCTGCAGTTGTGTATTTGGAGAGGTGTGGAACGTTGTACCAGGCTGGAAACGGGCCACATCGTTGCAGTGGTCTCGGCGGATCTCGGAGAGAAAGAGGGCCCATTTTGACTGCAGTGTCAAAGTGTTGTGGTTGTCAACTCAGCTGCGTCTAAGTACATCTTTAGAGCCTTCCTTGTAAATAAAACTGAATCCTGTTTCTGTAATAATTCAGTTTGTATACAAAGTGTTGCAGAGAGGAGGACATAGTAAACATTTTCGGCCTGATTTGGTCTTTGTGTTTTTCTGTGTCAGACTGGAAATCCTGACAGGCAGACAGGGCATAAAGGTATACTTAAAAAAGATATCTTCGTGAAACTCAGAGAGAGACAGAGAGACAGAGAGAAACTGGGGAGCAAGTGGCAGAGAGTCCGCTCTGCTTAATCTCTTATTTTCAACTTAACTCATTCCAGCCCACGTTGTGTGTGTATAACTGATCCTGGGCCATGCACACATATATTTTTAAATGATTCTTTAAAAATAATGCACACCCACCTGCACCTGAAAGTAGGGGATGATCTTACAGGCTCTTGCTTCTACTCAGACCAGCCGGTGGGCAGAGAAAAAGAATTAGAATGGTCCAGGACAAATCAATCACCTTCATGTTAAAAAACAACTTAAAACAACCCGAGAATTGTATGTCTAGGCTGTCAAGTACTTGACATAATCCTGGATGTGGGTATAGTGCTTGGCAACACTATGACAATAACTTCTCCCCATTTCAAAGAGTAGTAAACAGACATTTGAAAAGTTAAGTGACTTGCCCAAGTCTCTTAGTTATTAAGTGAAAGAGACAGGAGTCTAAACCCATGTGTTTTGAATCTAAAACACTTCTAAGTCCAACAATGTCACACCACCCTTAAATTATAACATAAAAGAATGCTATGTGATCTGAAAATGTCTTCCCTTCTGTTCCATCAGGCATTGCTGGAATTAGAGCCAAGGAGTGGCTGAGACTGCTGGGGACCTTCAGATTCCATCATTTAAACCTTACTAATGCCTCCCACACGAGACTCTTTGTCAACTGACAGCCCGAGGGATGAAGTTTTGACCTCCCTCTGCCACTGTCTGCCACCACTGATTTCACTCGCATTGTTATCAGTAATTATTTGTGAGTCCCCTGGAACTCCACCTTGCTCTGTCTCAATCTCCTCGTTAGTGCTTCTTCCTGGTGTGCAGGTTCATCAGGCAGTGCCTTGGACCGGCGCCCTCGGCCTCCTTCACTACCAGTACGTATTGACTGTCATCTTTTTCCTTTGTAATTAATTACAATCGACACAGCTGCATATGAACTGAGGGGTTGGAGGGAAGGAATGCAGTTTACAGCTCTCTCACTAGCTTAAGCCTTATACAGGGATTTTCCCTGTGTGAGTCCCAGGCTGCTTCATTCTTGCTCAATACACAGCATTCCTTTTCCCTCCTACCTCACTCTATGTCACACTCCCTCCTCCTTCCACACTGATGTAGGACTTGGTTTCTAACATGAATACATTACTCTTCAGATTCTTTTCATTGATGTTCCTAAGGCTCCTCATTGCATTGTATTGCCATGTCATTGAAAGCTATTGCTGTGCCAGCTGAGTCTGAGTTGTTACCAGAAGTGAATTGTTGGGGTGTACTCTGAGTTCTTAACAGTCACAAGGACTCTGATGGTTGCCTGTCCTGATCCAAAGCTGAGCTTGGCTGTGTTCAGTTTCGATCATTAGCTACGTCTTAACAATTGTTGCTCAATTCACAATTTTCTTATTATTATTGATACAACTCTGTGTGACAATTGTTTCCATTACAAGGATTCTGCTGTCTGGATTATGTGGTGTGCTCATATGTACAATTACAGCTCTCCAAATGGTATTAACTGGCATGAAAAAACCGGCAGCCAGGTCACAGACTAATGCATAGCAAAAATCTCAAAAGCATCAGGACACAATATGAGAACTTTTGTATTGTAGCATTGTAAACAAAATAATAGGTGGCTTGGAATCATGGTTGATTAAACTTGTCTTAAATGCCCTCAGGACTACTATAGCATGCTTAGTTTCCTGGACACCCTTTCACACTGTCAACCAGCAAACTGTAAGTTCATGCTCAACCAGCCTAGCACAGACTGAGGTTCCAAATTCTGTGCATAAGTATGCCAAGCCACAACAATTAAGTCAAAAGCAAATAAGCAAATAAAAGAGTGGGGATAGGTCAAAAGACAACACAGAGCATCAACCTGAATTAGAGCAAGTCTCTCACAGGAATACATTATTTAATTAAATGATTTTATTATCATTTAATTAAAAGAAAACTTTTTGATTCTCTGCTGATTCAATATTTACTAGAACACCTGCTATATGTCAGGCATATGCAGTAGGCCTCGAGGGTAGCATGGTGAGAAAACAGGTACAAAGGAGTGGCTGGAATTTGTCAGTGGAAAACAAGATGAATCCCCCATCTCAACACTCTGTACCTGGTAGCATCCTTGAAGAAACTCTGAGAGAGGTTTCAGTTCTGGTCTTGGGTGGCTTCTCTCCCCTGGCTCTCTGTTTTTACCTTTTTGCTAAGATTTATGCTGGAAAGGGGGCATGAATCCTTCCCCAGATATAATTTGTAATATTATTTACTGTATTCAGTAACTATTACTATTCCTGCTGGTGGCAAAATAATAATTAAAGCTGAAAGAGGTACTTAATTCTAAGAAATTTCTTTAAAAATCCTTAACAAAATTCTGAAAAATAGGCCTCCCTCCATCCTTTAGGCTGAAAAGTTTGCCCAAAAGAGTCTGGTACTTACATTGACCACAGTCAATTCTTTGCCTGGGTTTTTCTCAGGATACCATTAGTTTGAGAGAAGTGGGAGTTGATTTACTCTAATTAGAATATTTTCACTGCTCATCAGTGTTTCCATTTTGCAGACCTTTCAGAGCAGAGGGGTTATGGGTGCCTAACTCCCCAGGACTTCTGGTTATGGGGACACGCACCTGTGATGGGACCAGTGTGGGAGCCTCCAAGGGCTGAACTTAAAGAATTGTGGTCTGGGTGATGTGAGGGATCCAGAGTGGGATTTAAAAACAATCATAACATTTACACAATGGAGTTCTATTCAGCAGAAAGAAAGAAGGAGCTCCTACCCATTGCGACAGCATAGATGGAACTGGGGAGCATTATGCTAAATGAAATAAGCCAGGCAGTGAAAGACAAATACCATATGATCTCACCATTAACAGAAACCTAATCAACAAAATGAACAAGCAAGCAAAGTACAGCCAAAGACATTGAAATTGAGAACAGGCTGACAGTGACCAGAGGGGAGAGGGGAGGGAATAATGAGGGAAAAGGGTGAAGCATTTATAGGAACAATTATAAAGGACACACAGACAATTACAAGGGGGGTGTGGAAACAGGGGAGGTGGTGGGGAGGGGTGGGGGGGAAGCAGAAAACTGTACTTGAACAACAATAAACAAAAGGAAATAAAGGAAAAATTGTGCTTTTTACTACCAGAAAAAAAAATAAATTCATAACTGAATTGAGAAGCAAAAAAGGTAGGATAGTCATTCTAGGTCATAGCTGCTCACTGCAAATTTAGACCAAAGAATAAAAGGTTAGGAAGGCATCCTGTAATAATCATTATTGGGTATCTGTGAGTTTAAACACACTTTTCAGGAGGTGACAAGTTGCTTGCTATGGTATTACACGCTGTGCAAAATGGCTGGGGAGAGATTTGGAGAGAAATAACATCAACTTCAGACCCCAAATTGAGAATTAAATTTCCTGAGAAAGTTTTGATCCTACCTGAAGAAAACTGAAAATATATTCCTTTAGCAAAACTACTCTAATAAGCAAATGCAGAAAATGGTGCTATATGGTTGGTAGTGACTGAAATCCTTCACAATGGTATGAATTATTGTGATACCATAAATTACAAGACCATAAACTTTTCACACTTTCTCTGTCATGCTTACTCACATGCAGACAGGAATAGATCTAGATTTTATGGAGCTGGAAGTTTACTCAGTTTAGTAGGCCCTTTTAAACAAAAAGAATATAAGGCATTTAATGTAAAATAAGGACAGATCCCTCATAGGGGGCTCTTTTGAGGAAAGGACTCTATGAGCTGAGTGTCACTAATTCCTGATGAATCCACTCTGGACATGAGCTCTGTTATGGGAAGCTAGGAGGAGGCTGCCACAGAGGAAATGCAAACTAGGGTTCTAAGATTCTCTACTTCCCTTTGCACACCTGAGTGCTCTGCTCACCTTCTTAGAAGCTACTTGTTGATCCCCTAGGATGGAACCTGTCAGTGAAACAAACACCAGAACTTCTGCTTCTTTAATACCAGTAGACCATGGTCCAGAATTTACTGATGTGGAAGATTTCTTATGAGGCCACTTGTAATGCTCATTGTTGATATACTTCTATGTATTATTGAATTAGCTTAGGTTTAAAACACCCCACCCAATGCCACCATCTATGTAACAACTAGAGCAGAATCTACCAATAAATTAAGTGTAAAGACCAAACAACTAGCTACCAAGGATTAGATTCATCAAGATTTAACCTGAACAAGCTGTTAAAATTGGGCAATGCATGTGAACACTACATCACCTTATTTCAAAAGATCAAAGAAACTAAAAATTAGCTGTAAAACGTCCATACTGGGTGATCTATTTAATCACTCAGGATGGGTATAGTGTGTCTAGTACATGTTCAAACTCACACATATGTGTATTCACCCCCCCCACACACAAAATGTGTCTCTTCCTAAAAAGATTATTTTTCCTTTTTATCTTAACACTCTTTGAACAAACTATCAAAGCACTCCTCCAATGCTAGATAACATAATCCCTAAATGCTACTAATACAAAAGTGACTGTAATAACACAAGTGGCATTGACACTTCTATAGTTTCTCAAATCTGCAACTATCCTATTTTCTAGTCTTTACTCCTTTAGTCATTGAAAAGACTGGTCTATGCAGTTCAGACACTGGGAGGAGGGGAGGATGGTTTGACTTTTAGCGATGGTTGGTTGTGCAGCACATCCCACAGACTTAATACCAAAGAGGTTCGGCTGCTCTTCCCCGTGGTTCTTTTCTTTTTTGTTATGAAGGAAACTGACTGTGATTGATCATGTGCACACGAGCACATGTGTGACAGGAAACATTAAATTCTTTGTGATTTTATTTTTGTGGTGACAGGAACAGGAAGACATTCTTTTAAAGTTCTTTGCTTTTTCTAGGCGAAGTGTGAAAATGGAGGGCGAGAGTAAGCCAGTTCTCAGAATGAGATGTTCATCTAAGATATAAAGAGGAAAAAAAGTAATTTTCAACAGCTAAATGAGAACTGCCACAAGTGGTAGTCGATCAACTCAGTGACGCGGCTTCAGCATGTTGTCTCAGATTCAGCAAGAAAATGTTATAGAGAGAAAATTGCAGGAGTCCTTGTTGTAGTCCCCCCTCCAATGAATTTAAAGGGTCTGCTGGAACTTGGGTGGGCCTTCTGTGAAGGAGGTGTGCCTATCATTAACTCTAGTGATGTGTCAGTGATGAGTCAGGGTTGTGTGAAAAGGAAGCAACACAAGATATACATTTCCACCTAGGCTATTTACCTAACACTACTGCCTTAAAAGTGTGGTTCTAGATCTTATGAGTGCCCACTTAAGGAGTCTCTGTCTGTGACCTGAGCTCTAAGCAAGGTCCTGAGCTGCTAACTAAGTAAATATGGATCTAAAAAAAAACCCCAGCCAGGTATAGTAATCAATGATTTGAACAGCTTGCAAGTTATAGCTGAAAGAATGGCTTACCCACCAAACCCACATAACTCCCAGGTTAATTATAATTCTAGCTTTCGGGTTGAAAATTATTTAAATGAAAAATTATTTACAAAGGGAACAGCAGGGGGGAAAACATGTAAATTAGACTCATTAAATGGACAGATTCACTCACAGTTCATTTCAAGATAATTTATGCCAGTTTTCTCTGATGTCATCTGTTGTTCAGGTTGATAATTAGTCATGCTCATTATTAACTGCTGGAGGTTGCTTAGTAGTTTGGCAGAGGGAGATGTATTATTTGGGAAAGCTCCCATAGATATTGAACTTTCATTATAGGTACAGGGTTTATTTGCAAAAATGCAACACATTTTTAAAACAATTCAATATCCCGATACATTTAGTTCTGTATTCTCAGGAGGCTTTGCAGAAGAATATCTCTCTCTTTACTAGCATATAACAGTGGAAACCAAAAGAGAACAAGGTAAAATGTTCTTTCTAACTCTGTAGCACTTACTTCTTAGAAGTAAAGGTAATATTTTAAAGTTCTTCACAAGGCATCTCATTTATAGGCCAAGTTACAGGCCTCTTGAGAAATCTAATGTATTGATGATGTCCATTTACAAGGTTCTATGACCATAAAATTAACTCTAAAACTTTGCTCTACAGCTCCACTAAATGTAAGAAGTGTGTGTACCTAAGAAGGTAAGATGGTAATCCATTTAGAACTTTTGAAATTCTTGGTGGAGCTAACAGTCCTTCATGTGCCTCAGCTCTGTGTAATATAGTAACTATGGCCTTAAGAAGGTAATAGAAATGGCGCCCACTCTTAATGTTGTTTTTCTTTTAAAAAACAAAATGTTTTCTGGCATGTAGTTGTTTTTTAATTTTTTTTCAAAAAATACTTGGCCCTGTTCAGTGTTTTACACTCACATCATTTTCCATTTATAATTCATTCTCGTTACAGTGCATTGAAAGAAAAAAAAGTGTTATATAGTTCTTTAAAAAATTAAACAAAAATAATAACAATCAGGACATTCTAAACCATTTGTCCTGAATGTAAATTCTGAAGGTAGTAAAATGAATGAAACATGATTTATGAAACAGCTGGATGAAAGGGAGTTCTCTAGGAAAATGCTTAAGCTTTTTATTCACATAACAGAATGAAGAGAACATTAAGTTCCTGAGCATAGTTTTGGATATCTTGAAAGGGATGTGTCTTTAAGGCATACGAATGAGAAAAATCAAGTAAGTTGCATCTGTAAGTCTGGAGTTTGACTGAGGTATAAACTTGTGACTCATCTCTGTTTCCATGTCATTTTAATCCAAGAGTATAGATGGAATCACTTCGGGATAGAGAATAAGGTGAGAAGAGAAGAGAGCCTGGGGAGAGAATCATGGTGGACCTCAACATTTAATGGACAAAGGAAGATGAGCCTGAAAATGATTGATCAGAGAAGTGGGAGAAAACTCAGGGATGACAAGTCGGAAAAAACCATAGCTATAGAACTAGTATTACAAAAAGGGTTGTAAAGAACATTTTATGAATTTGACCCCAAACAAGGGAAGTAAAATAAAAAAATAAATGAATGGGACTATATCAAAATAAAAAGCTTCTGCAAAGCAAAGGAAAGCAACAACAAAACAAAAAGACAAGTAACAGAATGGGCGATGATATTTGCAAACAACAGCTCTGAAATGGTGTTAATAACCAAAATATATAAAGAACTCATATAACTCAACGCCAAATGAAAAATCCAATTTAAAAATGGGCAGAGGACCTGAACAGACACTTCTCCCCAAAAGACACACAAATGGCCAACTTGAGAAATGAAAAGATGCTCAACTTCCTTAGTTACTAGGGAAATGCAAATCAAAACTGCAAGGAGATACCACCTCACGTCTGGTAGAATGACTGTTATCAATGACACCAGTAATAATACATGCTGGGGATGCTGTGGAGAAAAAGGAAAACTCATTCACCGCTGGTGGTAATGGAAAGTGGTGCAGCCATGTAAAAAGCAGTAGGGAAGTTCCTCAAAAAATTAAGAAATGAGTTACCATATGATCTAGCAACCCCTCTCCTGGGTATCTAAGCAAAAAACTTGAAGACATTTATTCACAAAGATACATGCACTCCTGTGTTCACAGCAGTGTTATTCACAGTGGCCAATGTGTCCTTGGATAAGGAAGATGTAGTATGTATACACGGTGGAATACTACGCAGCCATAAGAAAAGACGAAATGCTGCCATTTGGGACAACATGGATAATGGATAGACCTGGAGAATATTACACTAGGCAAAATAAGTCAGTCAGAAAAAAGCTACGAATCGTATGATGTTACTCATATGTGGGATATAAAATTGAAACTGAGACACAGACAACAGTATGGGGACTACCAACGGGAAAGGGGTAGGGAGGGAGTAAAAGGGTAAAGGGGGCCAAATTTTTAGTGACAGAAGACGACTTGACTTTGGATGGTAAACACACACAGCAATATACAGATTGTGTCCCACAGAAATGTACACTTGAAACCTATGTGATCTTACTAAGCAATGTCACCCCATAAATTTAGTGAATATAATTTTTAAAAAGAGAGCTATCAACAGTATCGTATGCTGCTAAAAAGACATGACAGGAAAGAACTATATAATAATCTCTCTTCTCTCTGGTTTAGAGCTATAGTGGTCACAGCTGACTTAATAAGCCGCTTCAGTAAAGTGCTTAAGAGGGATGGTTCCCTCCTCAGTGCGGTGAGGAGCGGGAAGGGAACAGAGAGAGACTGTGAGGGTAGTCGACTTTTCTGAGGAGTTTGACTGTGAAACGGGAAGTGATAAAGGGTGATTCATGAAGGGGTTGTGAGGTTCTTGGAAATTTTTATTTTTGTGGTGGGTGTTCAATGGTTAAGACTTAAACATGCTGAAAAACAGTTTTCAATGATTTAGTTGAAGAATGGTTGATGTCACAAAGGAAGAAAGTGTGAGAGGCAGGTTTGGTTTTAATGTTTGATAGATGGAGAGGAGTTCCCGTCTAATGGCTTTTAGGTGTTTTGTGAAGTAGGAGGTAAGCTTATTTATTGAGAGTTAGAGGAAAGTTGGAGAGCTGAAATTTGAGAAGAGCAGATATATGTTTGAGAAAGTAATTAAGGATAAAAATGGTAAGAGATCTGAAGTAGGGAAATTGGGCAGTATGGGTTCATTTGAGGTTGGTGATCAATAATTTATAAGGGAATCAGTTTTCCCAGGTGTGTAAATCTCTGTAACAGGGCTGAGCTACTCAGGTGCTGTGTCCTCAAAAGCAGAGAGTTGGATTCATCACTGCTTGGGGTTTTGCCAGATGGGCGTACCAAAGAGATAATAGGCAGAAGAATCTAGAGTGCTTGCAAGGGTGTTATTAAAATGATGGAGCTCGGATTCCAATGTAAATAAGTAGAAAATGGGAGGAAAACCATAGATCTTAGGGAACAGAAGTCCCTATTATGTCAAAAAGGGTCTCATCTATTCATATGTCATTCTAATACAGCTTGTCTACAGAAGAAGAAAACATATTTAATTTCAAGTTATACATCTCTAGAGACACTGAAGATAAAGAATTTTTTTTATTAATTTAAAGAACTAAGTCCAATTTTAACCACTCCCTCTCCCCTGAAATTTGTAGGAGGGCCCAAGCACAGACAAAACAAATTTCAAGAACAAGCTCAAGCTTGTGTGTGTCTTATCTGAATATAGATTTCTGCTATATGCCAGCTACAACTCACAGCATAATCGATTTGTGGGGGAAAAAATACTCTCTTCTTTTAATTTGGCTAAGCATAAAGAAACATTGCTGGATGCAAAGAACTGTAATCCAGATGAGAAAAAAAATGGGGAGAGAAGGATGAAAACCATAAGTTTACTCAAAAGGAAACCTCATTTAATTTTTCCATTATTCTCAGCAAAACAAATGCTGAACTAATTGCTAGGGAAGCTGATGCTTGATGACATAAAAAATACGCCTAAAAATAACTAGCCTGAAGTCTCATTCTTTTTTCTGTACTATGTGGCCTTTTTATATCCAATATTATATTGTTTTTAAAAAACTTTTGGATAAAATGAAAAAGGAAAGAGATAGAATTAGAAATAAAATAATAAAACAGGAGAAACATAGCGAAAACTTTGCATCCAAATTCCACAAAATTTTTCAAATGACTGTTGTCAATTCTCTTCACCAAATAACAAGTAATTTTATGGTCAAGGGCAAGGCCATCTTTTCTTTATGTCCAGAGAGGAAAATGACTAATTATTCTGGAAAAGCAAGCAAAAGGAAATGGAATTTTCTTCTTACCAAGTAAACCTCAAATAAGCACAAAACATCTAAAGATTTAAGGACCTGAATGAACTTGGACCTGGTAGGACTCATAAACTGAAGTAATGGCTAAAACTACAGAAAGTGCCAATCTGTGAGTCTCTGAGATGACAGATGAAGTTTTTCTCAGCAAAAAACACTCAAGGAATATTTCATCATTGAATTTGGACATGTACACGCTGAGCAACTTTCACAAGCTTGGCAACCAGTCATTTAGGGCTTTAATAGAGAAGGGGCTTTATGTATGGTTTACACAGACGGTAGTGTGGGAAAGGGTCAGGGACAGCTTTGTTTGTTTGCATTAACAAATGGAGTGGTGAGGAAGATAAAAGGGGAAATGAAGAAGATAACTCAAGGAAACAGGTAAGTGAAGGAATAAAGATGAAATTCAAAATTCCTCCAGTGAAACTGTTCCCAGTTGAGGTCCAGAGCTATAAAGCACAATACAGGGCAAAGACCCCGGACGGGGAGTTCCATGCTCTAGGTTTTAGTCCCAGCTTGGCCAAGCCCATGTTTCCTTACCTGTAAAGAGAGAAGAATGTCTTCTGCTCTGTGCTAAAACAGAAAGTTCACCAGGATTGTCACCTGACCGCGCTCATTCACAGCCATCCTATTTGACTCAGGATAGCTATCTTTTCAACCCTTCAAATACTTGAGATGTGTTTTATAGGTAACTGTGAGTAAACAGCTATTTCCGACTCCGTCTCCTGAGAATATTTCCAAAACCAAACTGATGAAGAAAATTCATCAGTAAGGTTGAATTCATTGTAAGGTTAAGGAGCCTCATAAAAAAGACGAGTCTATGTATTGCCAAGAGCAATGTAAAATTGCTTCCTTTGTTTTGATCAGAAATAGGGTAGAAATCAGGTAATGCAAGAAGCTGAATGTAAAGGTAAATGGCAATTAATGGCAGCCTGTTAAACTCTATTCCGTTTCTTTCTTTCATTTTCATGTATGTTTCCTGTGATTGGATCATAGAAATAAATATGTTAACTATTCACCTCTTGGAAGTCTAAGAAAGCACTTTTATTCACTGAATGCTATCAAAATAGGCTCCTAGCCCTGGCTGGGTTGCTCAGTTGGTTGGAGCATCATCCCATGCACCAAAAAGATATGGTTCAATTTCCCTGTCAGGGCACACGCCTCAGTTGCAGGTTTGATTCCCAGTCAGGGCAGGTACAGGAGGCAACTGAATGATGCTTCTCTCTCTCTCTCCCCTCCTCCCTTCCTCTGCATAAGGTCAATAAACATACCCTTGGGTAAAGACTTAAAAAATATGGGCTATTACATTTGTTGAACTTGTAAACATAAAAACATGACAAGTGTGCTGTTTCTGGAAAGTAGATTCCTAATGTGCAGGGGAGAGGGAGCCAGGCAGTTCTTCCCTTTCTTCACATAAAGCCACAAGAGAAAATACACTCCTTTTCATACAAGTGGCTTTTGTTTGGCTGAATTCTCACAGAAAAATTTGTGTTAGGCACTTCCATTGTGCAATGTGGATTTGGTTGAAAGCATAAATACATATAAGAGACTGAAAAATGAGTTCTAATTTCTAAGCTCACTAAAAACTGTGGAGAATACTGTACAGGAATCATGGGTTATTTAGGCTTCAGGAGTTGCTGAACTTGCATGCAGACTGCTTTGTGTTTGGGGAAGTGCTCTTGCTAAAGGGCAGAAGGGACATTCCACGTGCTTTACAGATGAGGAAACTGGGGCTTGGAGGGCTTGGCTCAAGCTCACATGGCAGGGACAAAAACCAGGACTTTTGACTTGAAATGACCTTTGGGGCCCAAATGCATGTTCTTTGAATGTGATTTCTGATTTAGCTGGAGAGTACCTGACTTTTCTCACCAGGAACACGATTCATTTAAATAATTGCTTGAATGCAATGCTTGCAGTCGTATTTTATGATAGAAAAATAGTTTGTTTGTATGGTCACTGGGATCCCCAGTGATTCTCCTGATCACAGTGCAGGGGGAAGGTAGCTGCACCAGGTTTCTGCCAACTGCAGCTGTGGGCATCCAATGGTCCCCTGCCCCCAGCCTCTGCCCCTGGCTGCTGTGAAACCGGAGTGGTACCTACGGAGTAGTCCACCTTCTGTGTGTTTACTCCCAGTGAGGGACATGTGGCATTTCAGATCACTGTTGAGCTGGAAAAGAGTTATTTTTCCTGAAGAGCCTGCAGTTAAGTTTAAAGATGTTTACATGAGAGAAGGGGTTTAGTGACAGTTTTTGGCCCCTGCAGAGGCAGTGATACCTGGCCAGCCCTGAAAGCCCCTCTCCTTGGGCAGTACCTGGGCAAGCCTTATCCAAAGAATGAGGGCAGAGCTGCAGTGTGGTGAGGAAGGAGAGTAAAGCACATCAATTCATGTCCTTGAATAATAATAACAGCAGCCCTCTACTGGGGACCTATTTTTTTCCTCAGTCCTATGCTAGTCTGAAGTTTAATATTGAAAATCTCACAAGAGTCCTGAGAGATAGGCATTATTATTATGATCGTCATCCCCATTTTACAAATTAAGAAATCAAGGTTCAAAGAGTTCAAGTAACTTCCCCCGTGTCACATAGCTGGCATGTGGCAAAGATCTAAATCCAGCACTTTGACGCATGTCTCCTGCTGCTCTAGGCTAAGGAGTTTGAAGTTGACTTGGTAGGATATGGTATCACTGCTATAATCGTAACATAAATTAACCTGAGGGTTAATTTAAGCAAAGTCTACAAATAGGAGCTAGGTTGATGAGACTGAATTTTCAAAAAATACTAAAATAAGTGTTCTGCCTCTTTTTGAGTAGGATGTTAACCGCAGAGGATCCCCCCAGGAAAGACAGCTTAGGAGCAAGAGCGAGTGCCCTCCAAGTTCCAGGGAATACCACTTGCGATGCTAGTCTGATTAAAAAACATTTTCTTTTATTTTTTAATAGCATTTTTTCCATTTCCATTTCTCCCCCTTACCTGGCCCCACCCACAATCACCACACTGTAATCCATGTCCATGGGTCCTTTTCCTTTTCTCCTCTCTGTCCCTAACATCCTTTCCCATAGCTGCTGTCCTGCTCTCTATCTATGGATCTGTCTCTGTTTTGCTTGTTAGTTCAGTTCATCAGATTCCACATATGCATGAAATCTTTGGTATTTGCCCTTCTCTGACTGGCTTATTTCACTGAGCATAATGTTCTCCAGGTCCATCCATACTGTCACAAAGAGTAAAACTTCCCTCTTTCTTTTACAGCTGAGTAGTATTCCATTGTGTAAATGTCTCATAGTTGTTTTATCCACTCATCTACTGATGGGCACTTGGGCTGCTTCCAGATCTTGACGATTATAAGTAATGCTGCAATGAAAACAGGGATGCTTATATTCTTTCAGGCTAGTGTTTTGGGTTTCTTCAAATACATCCCTAGAAGTGGGATCACTGGATCAAAAGGCAGACCTGTTTCAAATTTTTTGAGGTATTTCTATACTGCTTTCCATAGTGGCTGCCTCAATCTGTGTTCTCACCAACAGTTTTGTCCCAATGAACAGACTCAACAAGAACACAGACCAGGTCTATATAAGTATGTTTTCACCTGGGGGACCCAACCACTCATCCTTCCTCACAAGATTAGTATTTCTGCCTCCCCTGTTTCTGTGACTTGCAGAAGTAGAAGAACACAGTCATGAGTGATGCAATCTTTGGATCCTGGGAATGTCACTCCCTGGCCCCTCCTCCAGGCAGCCTGGATACTACCATGAATGCACCATCTAATTCTATGTATTTGGGGGCAGAGTTTTCCAGCATCTATCCCTTTCTATCCTCATTGCAACAACTTTTATTTAGGCCCTTGTGACTCCTTCCTAATCAATGCTGTTAATCAATCTTTCTAAACTCCCATGTCCACAAAAATCACCTGATTCCCATTACATATAGAATCAAATCCAGACACCTCCACCTGATATGCAAAGTCTTTACAGATTTTCTTTAACATAGATTTTTAGTCCCTTCTCTTAATAGCCAAACCTGCATGTGCCAAGCTGCCATCTCACTTTATCCCAGGCTCATGTAATACTGTTCCACATTCTCACTTGTGCTTGGGACCTTTGCTTTGCCTGGAAAAACTTATGCATATCTCGTGTTTGTTCTGTGCTTCCTAGTTTTGAAAGTGGTTTCATTTACCTTATTCTCCTAGAAAATTATGGTTACTATGGGGAAGACATCATTATGCTCATTTTACAGACTAGAAAATATTGGCTCTGAGCAGGCCTAGAACCTGAGGTTCCGTAGCCAAGGGGCCAAGGCAGGATTAGGAGGTAGCTCTGCAAATTCACTCTATTTCACAGCTCTGAGTTTCTTTTCTCTCTCTCATCTGGCCTTCCCTCTGGCTCCCTCCAATTTCTACTTGTGAAATTCTACCTTTTTCTCAAAGTCCAGCTCAAATCCACTAACTCTATGAACACTTCCAGAATCATTTGTAAGGGCTGATGCTTCTCTCCTTTTTGAGTTCTTAACCAGCTTGCCTGGCATTTAAAGCAATAAGGGGAAAGGCCTGAGCACTACTGGATAAGGGTTGAAGGCCAATAAAGATCTAGGGTTGAAATCTTTTTAATCATGACTCCCATTAGGAAACACATGTTATATCACAAACTAGTGTATACACATACCTAAAACAAGATTCGTGAAATAGTATTTACTTTTAATTCTTCAAGGTACTATAATATTTTCTCTAGCCTACTTTCATTTGGTTAGAAACCCACTAAAATGATTTTAAGAACCACTAACGAGTTCTGATCATCAGTTTGGAAAACTCTGGTTTAAATCAAAGAGTAGCAGAAGACTGAGCTAGCAAGAGAGCTATGTTCATCAGGGGTTTAATCTGTCATTCCTAATGGGAACACAAACAGTTCTCACAATGAGGCCAGGGAGGAAGGGCCACAGCTGGAGAGTACCAGCTCCTACTTGCTGGAAGGTCAAGGATAGCGATTATTTTTTCCAATGTTATTGAGGAATAACTGATGAATAAAAGTTGTACATATTTAAGGTATATGATGTAGTGTTTTGATGTATGTATTCATTGTGAGTTGATTGCCATATCAAGCTAATTAAAAAATCCATCATCTCACATAGTTAAAACATTTTTGTGTATAAGAACACTTAAGATCTACTGTCTGAGCACATTTCATGGACACAATATGATATTATTCATTATAGTCATTGTGCTGTTCTTGAGATCTCCAGAACTTACTCATCTTGCACAACTGAAGCTCTGTCCCCTTTGACCAGCATCTCCCCATTTCTCCCACCCCAGCCCCTGGTCACCTCCATTCTCCTTCCTGCTTTTATGAGTTTGACGTTTTCAGATTCCACACATAGGTGAAATCATGACATGGTAGGATTCTTAATGGGCTGATTAGGTATTTCTGTTTCACAGTCAGGGGTGTCCAACCTTTTGGTGTCTCTGGGACACACTAAAAAAAGGAGAGTTGTCTTGGGACACACATCAAACACACAAACACTGACAATAACTGATGAGTGAAAAGAAGGTTTTAAGTAAATTTATGATTTTGTGTTGGGCCACATTCCTTGCCAGTAAGTAAGTCATCTGGAAAAGAGTGGGATTTGTGGGTGCCAAAAAACTGGGGAGGAAGATTTCTCAGCAAGACATATCTGTAGACTGAGAGGAGACTTATGTATGTGTCTTTATCATGAATATAGCAGAAAATCAGCTAGAATTTTAAAATAATCAAAATATAATACAATTGTTTGTATAGTGAGTCTGAGATTTTCAGGTCTGTAAATCTGTCACTGGATTTAGTATCATTTCAACTTTACGACACACTTGATGTTTGCAAAGTACTTGCACAATTACCAATGAACAAATTGTTCCTCTTCTGAACATTTAATTTCAGAGAAGACCTGAGGACTTTAGACTAAAAGAAAAGGAAAAAAAGGAAAAATAAATGATCAAGCTAAAGATAAGCCTTCTGAGATTGTGCTGCTGGACTTGTTTAAGGTATGGCGTTCCTGGGGCTCTCTCTCCCCCCAGCACCCAGATTCTGCCTGCAAGCATGAACGGGGGGGGGGGGGGGGGGGATGGGGGAAGTACAGGCTTGCTGCCTGCAACCCAAGTACTAGGTGGAGCGAGGGATGTGGGAAGGGATGTCTGCAGTTGCTGGGAAAGGCTAGTGAGGAAAGAGACAAAGCATTTATCATCTTTCTGTTCCAGCTATTAAAGACATGATAAAGGACTGGGGGAGCTTTTCTTGGGAGCCTGTATTTATAAGCCAGAAATCAACTCTTGCCAAGTTCACAGGAAACTGGTCAGTGAAACCTAACCCACTGGTGGATTTCAAGGAATTTCAAGGAAATGGCTTCAAGGGATGTAAAGGGCAGTGGTTGGAGGATGTGTGAATTTCCTTTGGAAAAAACTTATCTCTCCTGGGCTTCTAGACCCTACATCAACCATTTTCAACCTTTCTCATCTCACAACACACATAAACTCCTTACTCAAATTCTGCTGTCATTTATTTTGGGCCACCAAAAAAACCGTTAGTATAATTTTGATTCATTCACACTGGATGGCTATTGTGCTGGCTGTTGTCATTTCTCTACCCCACCCCCCACCCCACCCACCGCCCCACACTCTAAGGGAAAAGAAGTCAGCGCACCTAACTCAGTAGCCAGGTGTTACATGGTTTACACTTTCTTGCAGAACACTGGTTGAAAATCACTGCCCTGCACTGAACAGCCCACAGCATCAGCTGCCACTGGCAAGCCTGTCCCAGAAGGCCGAGCAGGGCCTGAGGGCTGGTGGCATTTATCAGATAAGGGGAAAAAAACAACCTTTTCTTTGAATGCGGATTTGAATTCAGTGTTTTCTGTTAGATTGGTTAAAACCTCTGGCAGAAATGATCCCATATCTGACCGTGAATAGGTAACTGAAATATTACAGCTGAGTTGAGGGACTGAGTTGGCTTCTTAACTGGAAAACCTACTGGTAGATCCTAACAATCACACCACTGGATTATTTTTGTTACTGGATATTAAGAATCGGTGTGTTAATGAAACGACACATTTATATTTTGAAACACATATCGATTGGTCCAAAATTTCTCTCAAGAAAGAATGAAAACATTTGTGGCCTCATTTTTATCCACAGGAAACTGGCGGGTATTTTCGGGAGCTACTGTCCAGAACGATTTTAGATTTTATTTTCTCCCTGTCACAGCACTGTCCACGCGGTCATGCATTCTAGTCATTATAGCTGACTGGACTGTGCGACTCTGTGCTGAACGTGCCGCATGGCCTCCTGCCGCCCACTCAGTCCCATGGCACCTCTCCAGGTTCACTCTCCACCCGTCACCGTGGACTCTTCTTCCCAAACACCTCACACCCTGCTTGTGCCTCTACCTGTGCTGTCTCCTGTGTCAGAAAGCCCTTCACATCCTTGGCCCAGCTCCTGGCAGATTCTTCCTTTCTAATTCCCTTTTCCAAAGTTCCTGCTGTGTGGCTTCCTCAATTCTCCAAAGCCAGTTAGCTGGTTATACCCCACTCTGGCTTCCACAGCACTTTTGCTAATAACTTTAATATCATTATTAATGCATTGGTGACTGTTGTGTCTACCTCAGTAGGATGTTGGCATCATGAGGGCAACCGCCCCCTCTCTGTGGCTTCAGAAGGAGCTGGAAGACATACTTATATTTTGGGTGGGGGGAGAAGTCCTAAAACTATATTCTGTTAAAATCATTGAAGAAAATTTAAACGGAATACTTATCTTTTTTCTAGAGGAAGAAACATTGAAATTAAGTCCAGTTCTGGAAGCATTAAATGTGTAGGTACCTCACGAGTGACTGTCATCCAGATGAATCAGGCCTGTGACAGAGGGGAAACTGAAAAAGCTCTTTAGCCTCTGACGCATCACTCTGCCTTTCCTCATCCGAGTCACCAAACAAAAACACAACACCCATGCCCGTGAAAGAGAAGTCTGATTACATCAGGTGTAGGGAATGAATTAATGCCAATGAAAGGGAGCTCTGACTTCACAGGTGTGGGGAATAAGAGTTTCCATCTTGGCTTAAAGGCTGATGGCACCGTCCTCTGGACAGCCACCCTCTGCCCTTCGTCCTCCCAAGCGGGGGCCTTGCAGGTCGATTTGTTCAGGCCCTCTTTCGCTATTTGTGCATCCTTGTCATGGGACTTTCCTCCAGGTTTTTCTCTCTGCTCAGAATGGTCAGCCTCCCTTTCCGTTGTTTAATTTCATGCCAGGAGACCCCCATTCCTCCCTGGCCTCTTTCCCCAGGACTAGAAGAATGGTCTGTGGGTCTCCAACTTCTCCTGCTTCACTAACGACCAGCACACTCACCTCTCTTCTCACTCTTATGTATGAGCTGCTTTGACATAACTTGACACTAGGTCATCACCATCTGCCTCATGAAGTGAACTTTTATTAGGGCAGGCCCATGTCTGCCCATGCGTACTGTTTGTGAGTACGGCAGCTTTGCATGCAGACGAGGGCTAGAAACTGTGGTCCCTAAGACAGACTCTGCCTCATCTCCCTGTCAGGTGATAATGCGTGAGGCCAGCAGCCATGACATACGGACAAGATGTCTCTGGTAGCTCATGAATTTGTTGGCAGCCTGTAAATGACTTGGCTGCTGCAGTTGAGAAGGAGTAACCAAGTAGCAGTTAAAGAATATTAAAGAAACAAAACAAAGCTTTTTTCTCCAAGGGAACTAAGTGGGGATAGAAGGAGACTCAACTGCATACACAATATACAGATACTGTATTATAGAATTGTACCCCGGAAACTGATATAATTTTATTAAACAGTTTCACTGTAATAAATTCAGTAAAAAAGGATGGGGTTAGGAGAACTTCCAGGTTGGTGAACAAGTGGAGATGGGAGGTTGCTGCCTACTTAGAGAGGCCATGGGGGCCCCACCACCTTTTCTACACACCTGGCCCTATGCATCTCTTCCATCTGTTCATGAATTATATCCTTTTATAATAAATCGGTAATGTAGTAAACAAACAAACAAAACTCCCAAATTTAAAACTGGCAACACTGAGGCAATGCCTATATTTTCATCAGTCTTAGCATTTTTTCTTCTTTTTTTTTCTCATAAAAATGATTCAATACTAACCCAGAAATCTTCAAATATAACATCACACTGCTAATGACAAAGCACTCAGCTTCACCTGAAAGGAGCAATTGGAAGACTTCCTTTGTCAGAAGAAAGTACAAGGGGAGTAATTATCATCAAAGGCTTGTACTGTTTCCATTGTGGAACAGAAAAATTGCTGCATTTCTCTGTTAAGTCCAAAGTGCTATCTGTGGTGTAATTTCAGAAAAAAAAAATAACTAGGGGATGATGGACTGTAACTTAGAAAAATCATAAATAAAACAATGGAATGTGCATAATAGAATATGCAAAATCTACCTACCACCCAGCTACATCCATTTACTCAAGATCAGATAAGAAGATTTATATCTGATTTTATAGCCTAAGTAGAACCGTTTTCAAAAAAATTTTAAATGAAGACTGAAGATTTTGTTATGGTATTAAGATATGGCTGTTACAGCTAGAAATTATTATAAGTGCACAAAATAATGGCTATTTTGGTCACTTGGAGATAATAAATGACAATGAATACTAAGTACATTAAATGATGCTTCCTTTAAGAGATTAGACATCACCGGATAGTAATGATAACAATAAAGCTAACATTACTGAGCACTGTTCTAAGTAGTTTGTGTTAGCCTATGAGGGAGGGACTTCCGTTATTCCCATTTTGCAGCTAAGAGACTGAGGCATGGAGAGGATAAATAATTTTGCTAAAAATACACAGCCAGTTAGAGGATAGGCTACAAAAGCAAATCACTGAATCCTGACCACAGACCAGACTTTTTTTGTTTGATCAAAATCAAAAATAAAATGTCTAAGTTAATCCTTTTAAAAAAAATCATCCCCCAAGGATATGTTTATTGAATTTAGAGAGAGAAGAAGGCAGAGAGAAATGAAAACACTGATGTGAGAGAGAAACATCAACCAGTTGCCTCCCGTATGCACCCCAAAAGGATTATATCTGCAATGCAGGTATGTGCCCTGACTGGGAGTAGAACCCTCAGCCTTTTGGTATCTAGGATGACACTCCAACCAGCTGAGCCGCCTGGCCAGCTTTCTTTATGTGCAGCTTTCTTTATGCCACAGTCATGATCCTGAAAAGACACCTGTAAATCAGAACTTTAAAAACAGAACTGGATTGGAAGGTAAGCTTTGTGAGAATTTATCTATGGCTATATTATCCCTAGTGCCCTGGACAGTGTAGCTCTTGATAAACATATTATGGTAAATGAATAAATAAACAAATGAGGAGAGTCTAATATACTGCTTTGCAAAGAGAACATGCTCCACAGATATTGGTAAAAATTGGATTTGGAGGAATTTCTTTTATGAACCCATTCTAGAAGAGGAAGAGTTATCTTCTAAATTTTTATTTTCATAAATTCAGATTTTAATATTGTTTGCTTCAAGTGAAGATGAAATGAGACAGCATTAAAAACTGCAACCCCCACCCCCCCCGCCAAACAAATCAAGGATGCAAAGCCTTATAGAATCCTAAAATTATTGTAGAGAACTCAGTTATCAGCTTGGGACCTACAATTTGTTACAGTCTCAGCAGGGGCCCAACAAGATCGGGAAACAACTCATCACGGCGTCATATTGTAGTCCCTTGTCAGAGCTCCAGAAGAGCTGTAGCCCAGCCATGGGGTATTTAGGCTGCGTATTTAGGCCATCAGGTCTCTAGAAAACTGCACTGTTTAACTGTTTTAATATGTTTGGGCTCTGAGAAGCAAGTGAACCAATATCCATAAGTAGAAAGCTAATTTAATAACCAGCCAACTTTTCCAATGGATTTAGCTAAAACAGAGGATAGTATTTATTATTCCCATGATATGGAAGGAGACATCAGGAAAAACCCTAGTTATGATCTGAATAAAAGACAACTCACGTTTCCAGGTATTGTGGACATTTCCTGACACTGGTTCTCACCAAAAAGTCAGAGGAACACAAGGATCCTGGAAGCTAGTACTTTCTCTTAGTGAATTTCAATTTCTTTACACTTAGGTGCTAAGTTAGGTGCTACCTACGAGATGTTTCTATACCAGCCCCTGTGAGGACAGACAAGGGTGACTGACAGTCAAGCTGAATCCCCTCAGGATTAACCACCCGGGTGTGGTGATGAAAGCTCGACTCTTCCCTGCAGTCAGCTTCCCCTAGGGGGAGGGGCAGCCCTTACAATGTTACATGTACCCTGAGCAAATAAGCAAGACTTCACGAGGGTCAACTATGCCTATCCCATTTGCTGCTGGGCCTTCAGTGCTAGTATATTGTCTGGCACATAGTAGGCAGTCAATAAAGCATTCATAGCACAAAGGATTTTTTTACTTACATCTTCTGCTATCCTTTCTGCTGCTACTGAAGGTAAAACAGAGCCTACCCATGACTGGTGAAGTTGCTGATGGTGAAGAACCGTCCCATAAAACTATCAAACGTGTGCCACTCACAATAGCATCGCACATAATCCTACCAGCAATCAGCAGACAAACCACTGAGCCAGATCCCTGGGATTCTTCCGGTAGACACCGACTGCTCTTTGTTGATTATGAATGCTGGCTCCCAGTTCGTCAGTGACCTTGGATGTACCTTTTCCCTCCTTTGGGCTCAGCTGCCTCATTTATAAAACCAGGATCACAGACCTAACATTCCTCGTTCCTCTGAGAGTTTTTTGTGAAGCAAACTCAAGTCATTCACAAGGCCACGGTCCTACCCCAATAAATAATTCATGAACGCCTCAGCCAGTCAGAATAAGAAACAACTGCAAGGCAGTGATCATTGTTTAAAATGGAAATATTCATACCTATGATTTAAAATAAGTGTGACTGTGTAGGATATAACGAATTCTGCCAAGTTTTAGGAGGGGAAGTCTCCCCACTCCCACCCTCCTTTTTAAGACTGCAGTGCCATTGCATTTCACTTCATTAAATCCTTGGGCCCAAGTATCATTTTAAATTATCCTGATGCTCGTGTTTACTTTTCCTGGAGTGCAGCCCCAGCCTGTTACACTTTGGTACAGGAGGGGGTCTGGTATCCGCCACTTTCCTTGCCAAACTTTTGAATGGAAAACTCATCTGCACATAATGTTTGAGCCTTTCATTCTGCTGGTAATACTGCCACGTGCTCTTCATTCCAAACCGGTTATGGGAAGGAAGTCTCCATCCACGTGGCTTTATGTAATTCTGTTACTGTGTCAACTTGCCAATCCATTGTTATCTTTGCACTTTATTCACACTTATTTAAAATGTTGGCAACCATGTGATAATTCCTTATTTTTGGTTGATATCAGCATACAGGAAGTGTTAAACATTATTTTAGGCTGCCTTTCTTTTTTTTTTGGAAAAGGTCATTCCTATCTGGTGTCATTCACATTTGTAAGATGAACACATACACATGCTCAAAGGGAGAGATGATAACTGAGAGAATGGCAGAGACTGTAGGAAACAGACCAGCAGGGTCATTAGTCACTGTGATAAGGCAACCTAAGATTCCCACACCAGCTATGTAACAACACTGTGAGTCTAAGCAAGTCATTTTGTCTAATGACTTAAGATCTGAATATAAAGACATCAATTTCTACTCCTAACCTACTTATTATAAAAGACTATTAGTGAAGATGGCAGGTGGCTCTAAAATTTTCAGTTTTCCTGTTGATAAAGTGAATACATGACAGATGAGAGAAGACATATTCCAAAATTACCCAGGCAGAGAGTGGCTTTGAAGCCTGATTTTGAATATAGCAAATCAGGTACACTACTTAAGCCTGAAGGAGGGTGGACCAACCATCGGAGCCCAGTGATGTGGCTGTCCCTGCCTAGGAAGAGGGACACGGAGGCTGGGGAGGTTGGATGTCTACATGTTGTGTGCTGTTCAAATGCTAAAGAGCAGCCTGGGTAAAAACACTAGGTTTATATCTGGTATGCCCTGCTCTGCTTTTAGACTCAGCAATGTTCAGATGATTAATTGGATTTTTCCAGCTACATTAATGTCCAGAACGAAGGTGCCCTAGATAGCAAATATTGCTTGTTTGTTTGTTTGTTTCTTTCATTCATTCATTCGTTTGACAAATATTTATTGGGTTCACTAGATGCTAACCACTGTTCTGCGCCTTGAGGACACACCAATGGATGAAAACAGACCCAAACTCCTATTTCCAGAAAGCATATGTCCTGGTCAGATGGTGATAAGTGTTACAGTGAAAAATGAAGCAGGGGAGGGGTGAAAGAAAGAGTGGGCTTGTTGGGACTGCTAATTTAAATAGTTTTTTAAAAATTTTTATTTATTGATTTTCCAGAGAGAGAACAAGAGAGAGAGAGATTGATTTGTTGTTCCACTTATTTATACGTTCGTTGGTTGATTCTTGTGTGTGCTCTGAGTGGGGATCGAACCTGAAACCTGGATTGTGTCAGGATGGTGCTTTAGTTGAGCTCCCCAGTCAAGGCCCAGGCTGCTAATTTAAATATGGAGCCAGGAAGCTCTCAATGGCAAGTTGCATGGAAGAGATAGAGGAGGGGATATGCGAGTGTCTGAGGGAAGAACCTCCCTGGTAGAGGGAAGAGCCAGTGCAAAGGTTTGGAAGCAGGAGTGTGCTTGGTATATCTCAGGAAGGCCAAGGAGCAGGAGCAGGGAGGGGGCTGAAAGGACACTAGGGTTCACATTGAAATTTGAACCTTCTCATGACTGGGAAAGAATATTTCTCCCCATGGGAATATATATAATGATTTATTTAAGAAATGATTGTATATATATAATGTATATATATATATATACACACATACACATTATAATACATTATAATCATATACATATAATGTGTATATATATATATATATATGCATACATTTGGTGTTGTATATGTAAAACAACACCAAATCATATATAATGATTTGGTGTTGTTTTACACGTGCACCTCCTTCAGGCTTGGCTAGAGTGCATTTATCTCTATGAAACTAAAGCAGTTAGGAGTCTTTGGCATATTTGGCTTTCTAACCCTAAAAAGTCAAGGACCTGACTCAGACACTTGGGACTGCTTTATGGTGATGTTCTTGGGGTGACCAACAATGACCCCAACCTTATCACCCCATATGCCTTCAATAGCTGTTGGAGATACGAGCTCTACACTACACAATGTGAGCAGTCTCGATTATTCACTGGTGTGATGGTGACTTTATGAGCATGTAGGGATGGGGTTTTACATGTGGCTAGGGATATCATGGACATAGAGCTGTTGAGATAAATTTCATTGAAGTATATTAACAGACTTTAGCATGAGGCAGATCTGAGCTTGAATCATGGAATTGACGCTGGCTATGGAATCTAAAGAAAGTTAAGTTTCCTGACAATTTGTTTCTTTCACCTCAAATAGCATGCTTGTAAGAATTTAATAAAGCCCAAAGAGTGGTGATGAGAACTAAGTGAAGTAATGCACCCAGCAGCAAACAATTGGTTCTCAGTAGCAATTCCCTTTCTCATCTCCTCCTTCTGAGATTCTCCATTGCACCGCATGACTCAGAATTACTGCTGAATGACTCATAATGAAATCTTAATTAATCATCAATTTTGGCACCACAGGCTTCCGACAGCGCTCTCGATTGGGGGAGCCCGGGTTGTCTGAGCAGAGGCCTACACCACCAGCAGTCCGTTTATGTTGCACTATAGTGTCTACAGAGCAGTGCAGGTGAAGTGAAATAATACAACACCGAACACAGTGGTTGTCCATTGTTCATCTTCATCAAATGTTCATTTTCATGACTTTTTTGTTCTCCTGTAGTTTTGAAAAATTTTTATGGAAATGTATATGTTTTAATTATGCTATGAAAAAGTTAAAAAAAGCAAGCAAAATTATGTGAGTAACAGTAGCTTGTTTTCTTGATAATGATGGTGAATTTAGACAGTTTTTTCCTATTCTTGGATTTGAATATTGGGCATAAATTGGATGTGAATTGAGACTGTGATTGTTAGTTTTCTGGGTCAACTTGTTGGGGGGCCTTAAGAGCAAACCTGAGGTTCCCCCAAGGAAGAAACTCTGCCACAAGCCTGCAGCACTGGCTCCTGACTGACAGGCTCCAGACTGCTGACGTGCCCTGCAGATTTTGCACTGTCCCGCCTCCACAATCACCTAAGCCAATTCCTCGAAAAAACCCTTCTTTTTTATGTGCATATGCATGCATGCATGTCCTATACATATGTGTATACATATGTATGTGTTTGGATGTATATATGCATGCATGCATTTACATATATATAGCTCCTGCCAACTCTGTTTTTGTTTCTCTAGAGAGCCCTGACTGATACAGGTGAATATGAAGGCTTATTTATTCTTATTTTTCTGTCAGTAATTCTTTATGATGTCTCATTTGCATGATGCAATTTTACTGAAATGAAACTTGAGCAGCTCCAAACTGCATAATCAATTTCTCTCTGCCTCATAACAATTTCTTTTTGGCCTGGCCAGGCAACCTGACCCTGGGGTGGGAGCATCACCCTCCCACTGGTGGAGGCCAGCAGGGCCTACCAGCAAGGTTCATGGGGCACATTACCTGGGTTCTACAGGGACGATAGTATAAACACAATGGCCGGTGGATGATATGTCTCTAAAATTACAGATATATCAAGAAGTCACAGAGTGGAAACTGGTTCGTTTGCTACTCTCTGGGTATCAATTGCAAGCATAACTAGGATATTAAAACTTTGTTGTCTAAGTGAAAATATGTTTGTGTAGTGATGATAGCACTGCCATTTCTGGGATGAATGCACAGGAGGACAAGTTACCGTGAGAAAGGGTATCACTAAGAGTATAAATCTGCTTTTATTTGTTGCTAACCTGTCCACTGTGATGTGGACAGATAAACCCTGCTGAAAAGTGAGGTATGAGCTTCACATCATCTGAACTTAGAGCCACTTCTCTGTGCCTAAAGCCTGGCTGGATTACCGCTTCCTTTTCTTGTTTAAAAGTTGCTTTTCCCTTTATTCCCCTTCTTCATTGTAAAGCCTCCCTCACAGTGCTGCCAGAATTTGAACAAAAACACCTTTGATCTCATTTCCAATTTACCATTTTCTTACTATACATCTTGTCATAACCAAGCAGCCTTTTTGCATACTCTTTAGTTAAGTTTTTTTTTTTACTTTGTACAGATTTGGTTATCAGACACTTAAAGCAATGGCAGGGGAAATTGTATTTTCAGAAGAGAAATCAACCAGGAACATTAACCAGCGTGACTTGGTAAGAACCAGCTTCTCCCAGGAAGCTTTGGGTAGTTAAGGAGTTACCAGAACCTCCAAAAGATAGTTAACGGCTAAGAGAAACTGCTTTTAAGGTGGTAGCAACCTACGCTGTCCATAAAAGTGCAAGATCAAGCCAGGCAAGATATCTGACCATAGGTAACAGAGCTGTGGAAAAACAAAACTGTAGCCTCAATAAAACCTCCACTTTCCACTGTCCATTTTGTAATTCCTGGAATGCTCTACTTTTTTCAGAATTGCTTTCTCTCACCTTGTTTTACTTTTGCTTCTGCCATCTTCATGTGGCTTTTCTTTACTCCACTGTTACTTAATTTTTATGTACACAGTCATTCCTTAAATTTGTTTTCTTTCCTTTCTACTGTGGATTTCCTGTATTTCTCTTGCCTTCTGTCCCCTTTCCATTTTTACTTCTTTTTCATCTTATTCTTTGAATTTCATTTCTCGGTTTTTAATTCTTCTTCCTCTCCCACTGATCTGTTGTGACTTTAATCATTGTTGAGAACCTCTAAAATCACCTAGTGACTGATATTTTCTCCCTGAAAGAAGAGGGATTTGTGACTATGGAAAACTAACTATAAAGACCTGACACATTCAATTTTCAGTGCAGTCCTTTCCTTTCTTCTGTGGTGCTTTTGCTTGGGATTAGAGCTGGACAGCTTACTGCAGCTCACAATGGCAAAGCCCTTCCAGACTGACTTCGTCCTGACTTCTCTGCCCTGTGAGTCACAAGGCAAGGTATGTCTGAGCCACTGTGTTTACACTGATTGCTGGAATTTTAAAATTGTCCTTCACTGTGAAAAACTTATGCAGGTCTGCCTGGAAAAGCAGCACATGGCAAGGTGTGTCTGAGCCACTGTGTTTACACTGATTGCTGGAATTTTAAAATTGCCTTTCACCAGGAATAGCTTACTGAAGTCTGCCTGGAAAATGAAGTAGTGTTATTTTATAATGACCAGAAGCATTGTTCTCCTCAGCCCATTCATTCCCCCTCCCCATTCCTTCATTATTTACAGCATTGACAAAAGCACACAAAGGGGTTCCTGGGAGAAGGTGAGGGAGCTTTGTGTTGTCTTCCTGGACCAGAAGCAAGATCTTGACAAAGCGGTAACAGTAAAATATCAACTAATAAAATAGATTGGTCCTTCAGGACTCTAGGTTTTACCATCTGACATTCAGAAATACTAGACAGCCATGAAAATACCAAGCTCATTTGACCCTGAGAGATTTCAGTGTAGCCTCTTGTAACACCTAAATATGGAGTACACAATTTTTCAACTTTTTAAATTATTGTTTTTGATAAGTTTGGTTATGAATCCACTTTACCTTTCTGCATTTCTGGAAGAACTGGAGTGCAAATCTCAGTGAGTAAGAGGTGGAAGCAAATCTCTGCCCTGCTGCAGGACCTGGGGGACCATTGCTCTCAAAGGATACTTATGGTCGAAGGTGTACCACATTCTGAAGAGCCACGCACTCTCCGTTTTTGTTGTGCTTTTATTCAAGTTATTTGCCTCCTGGGGAGAGACAACAGAAAAAGACATTGAATGAATGATTAATATAAAATATTAATATGTAATATAAATCAACATTAATATTCAACATCAATATATAATATACACATTATTATACAATAATGTATATTATTATTAGACATTTTATACACCATAGTTGTATCAATATTAATATACAATATATATTTTCACTCTAAAATATGTCAAAGCAAATTAAATTTTACTACATTAAAGAAACTTTCTAGGCATAGGCATTTCTGTCTAAATGGTAAAGCAGCTGTCATGCAAATTAGCTCAGAGATCATGCCATCTGGCTTAGACTCTTAGGGTGCAATTCAACATTTACTTTCCTTAATAATTCCTGTTTTATTAAACAGCTAAGAAATGCCACTTTTTGACATCAAATAAAAATGATATTTCTGTCAGATTGCTGTTGTGGGAATTTTGCAGTTTACTTTTATCAGATTTGGATGGTATTTATTTATGTCTGACAAAAAGGTCAAGACTAAAGAGAAAATAACAGCCTAATAATTTTTAAACTAGTTTTCATTCAATTTGTTTTTGATAGGTTACTACCAAATGCTAGGGTTAATTTTTATTTTTTTCCTGCTTCAAAACAGATATTCCTATAGGAATCCTGTAATAGTTCAATGTGCTTGTCTCATTTAAACATCTAAAATTTTTATTTTTCCAAAAGGGCCACAGGGAGAGGGAAGAAGAAAAGGAATTAAAGACAAAAGAGAATGCATTTGGCGGGTGTTTATGTGAAAGTAGCAGATGAAAATGTGGAAAAAAGAAAGAAAAGGCAACTAGTTTTTGTGAACTTCACAGACAGCTGACAATGAACATCACAGTGTGGTAACAAGGGGAGTCAGCTGCATTTTTACTTCTTTTGCATATCCCATTTTACATATTAAGAGAATTCCAGGCTTCAATCAATTATAATTATCCTCATCATTAAAAACATTTATATCTTAACATAGACTTCATTGCTTTGTTTGGGCCCACAGTTTCCATTCCCAAATTGTTTCATGAGTTCACAGTCCAGTGATGATGTGAACACTGTCAAGAAATCACGACCCATGGAAGACAATAGCAGTCCACTGGCTGTTCCAAAGCCAGCCCTTGGATGAATCCAACGTGATTTGCTTTCATTTTATTTTATTTACTTTTGCCGATTTCCAGAGAGTTCCATTGCTGGTGAATGGTAAGGAACTGAACACAATGGGCTGCATTCTGCTCTCTGAGACATGTGGATCAGCAGATGCTATGGTTCTTTTCCTCCAAATGAAATGGGATACAAGACAGCAAAATGTGATTCCTTTCTAGTCAGCTGTTTATCCTTTGTCTGAAGTGGTTGAAGGAGAGACTCACAATAAAATTAAGATCTGATTTCAAACCTTGTAGTTTCCCAAATAGTGTTCCCTAGTAGCCACTACTCTGCATAATAGTGGTGGAAATCCTGTGCCAGTCATTCAGGAAAGGACAGGTAAAACTGTGTTGCGCAGGTTTCTTATATACAGAACATCTCAGGGTGTTTCATTAGTAAATGAGCATTGTAAGACTTCAAGAGGGAGTTGTTTCTCAAAGTTGGGCAGGAATCCCAACCCCACTGTGGGATATCTATGATCTTCTCATAGACATTCAAGTCCCACAGATCTGTTTTCTGATAGACTCCGGGTGCCATGCATTCTTTTTTTCTTTTAATTTAATTATTTACTTTTAGAGAGAGGGGAAAGGAAGGAGAAAGAAAGGGAAAGAAACATCAGTACATGGTTGCCTCTATCGAGCCCCTTGCTGGGGACCTGGCTGCAACCCAGGCACATGTCCTGACTGGGAATCGAACCAGTGACCCTTTGGTTTGCAGGCCTGCACTCAATCCACTGAGCCACACCAGCCAGGGCCCATGCATTCTTATCTAGAGTTAGAATTTATTCATAATTCACCATTCTCTCACCAAAAGGAAACCAAACTGCCTGGTTCAATTCTATCCTTCCCCGAACCTTTCTTTATCTATTTCTACCCCCAAAAGGTGTCAGATTTGCAGAATCACTGCTGCACATAGTACTTCCATCATCTCCAAGTTGTTTCTAGTCACCATTTCTCCAGCAGACACAGCATGTTGGGGCTCAGCCAGCAGAGTTAGGTAAAACTACTTACCTTCAACTCAGCTAGTTATAAAAGCTCTGGGCCAGCAGTGGAGTGTGGATCTCTCTCTCTCTCTCTCTCCCCTCTCTCTCTCCTCTCTCTCTCAGAACAAAAAGAACTTACAGAATTTTATCCACCACCAGGCACAGGTAATATCTAGGGATGACAGATAGTTATTGAGGAAAACTGATACGAAGGAGTGTGAGCAGATTCCTGTCTTTTGTTAGGTTGTTCATTGTAAGTGAAGGTGGGCCATGCAGTGCTCAGCCCAGCTGGCAGTCAAGGGCCCAGAACCCGAGCACCCAGTCTGCAGCAGCCCTGCCAAGTCACGTTTGCCACTGTGACAGTTCCCAGCTCTTGAATGCCCAGCCATTGAATGCTAGACATTAGCCAGTCCTTAACTTTTTCAGTCAATGTTTTTCAGTTTTCACAACAATCCATGAAGGTAGGTCATGTGATACTTATTTTACAAGTGAGGACCTAGAAAAAACCTGAGAGGGGAAGAGATGAGCCCAAGGTCACACAGTTAGCAAGCGGCAGAACTGGAACCGGAAAGCAGGACTGCTGGGCTACCAAGGTGGTGCTCTCTCTGCTAGTGTCTCACTCAGCCTCTGAACCTGGGAACGTACAGGCATTGCGTAATCTTCTACTTGGGCTGCAGTGTTATTGTCTATAAAATGGAAAGAAAAAAATGGACTGGCTGTCTCTAAGGTCCTAATCATATGAAAATACTGTATTTTATTAATGAAAAGAATAACAATAAAGGCCAATAGTTGTTGAATAAACCATGTGCCAGACACTATTCTAAAGGCTTTTCATATAGTAACTCTTTTAATTCTCCAATTTAATGAAGCATATTCCATTGTTATTCTTATTTTATTTTATTTTTTAATTTTATTTTAACTGTTGTTCAAGTACACTTTTCTGTCTCTTACTCTCATCCCAGCCCACCCACTGATCCCTCCCCACCCCCTCCCATTTCTAACCCCCCCTAGTTTTTATCCATGTGCCCTTTATATTTGTTCCTGTAAATCCTACCCCTTTCCCCCTGAAATTCCCCTGAAATTCTGTCCCCTCTCATGTCAGGCTGACAGTGTTATTCTTGTTTTATAGATGAGGAAATTGAGGCAACTGAGGGCACAGGGCAGCAGCCAAGATTCCTTTCATCTAGGTGGAGCCTCCGGGTATAAGTGGGGAGCAAACTGGGACGAAGAGGCATTTGAACAAGGAGCTGAATTGGACCTTGGGGTGCTCATGGGGGCTGAGAGAGAGCAGCTTCATATACCCTAAAACTTAATGAAAATGCATGGTTCCCCTCTGTGTAAGGAATGTCCTAGATACTAATTTCCTGGTTTCTCGGGTATTAGCAACCCTCCCTGACTTTTTCCCCCTTTTCCCTCTCTATTCCATTCCATTCCATTCCATTCCATTCCATTCCATTCCATCCCATCCCATTCCATTCTTTTCATTTTATTTTATTTTCTAAGTTGAGTTTGACATAACTCAAAAACACTCCCAAAAGGGCTTAAAGTCTATTTCTGGCAAAACTTCCAGGGTAGGTTTTTGTCAGTTGATGAGAAAAACATATATTAGTTAACATTTTGGAAAAATGTTAACAAATATAATCTATTTTTCAAATATTATCTTACTTGGGAGACTGGAGATGCTATTTACTGTACTACTTTGCGGAGAAATAAACGGGGTCCCAATTGGAATACAACACACAGCACGTTTTCCCAGGTGAGGGAGATACCACTGATGATTTAGCCTTGACTTTCCTGCTGATCCTAGAAAAAAATTTGAGTGAATATCTTAAATATCTGTTGGCTCAGTTCTGGATCCATTCATTTATATCTCTGAAGTTATTGATGACTTAATAACTTGCTTATGAAAGGCCATCAATAAATGAGCAGAAATAAATGAGTTAGTCTACTGTGTGCTCTGCTTGTGCACTGGGGGTTGAAGATAAATATGCCAAGGGAAGGCCAGCCTGTGCAGTCACCCCGGAACAGGGATCTGATGAGGCAGCACAAAGGGCAAGCCATGGGGTGGATGGGTAGAGGGCAGCAGGTAGCATCGATTTACCTGGCTTACTCTGAAGCAGAGATCGGCTCACACCCCAAGGACAATGGATGTGAGCAGTCATCAGAAGTAGAATCTGGAACTTGGTGCTATTTTCTTTATCACTAGAAATGTTTCCTCGTTTTTGAGTTCCTTGATCCAAAGGAAAAGTAGTATGCATGTTGAAACAAACAGAAGATCCAGAAACTAAAGACAAGATTTGAGTTCTCTTTATGGTTACTGTTTAATAGCAAAATGCCAACTCTTCTTTCACAGCTGTAAATGGAAACTAGAGATTCAAAAGCACTAAACCCCAATATTTATTATCCCTTGATACCTCTAGAAGACAGAGCGTTTGATATACGTGCAATTTCTGCTTCCTTTACTATTCTCTGCTTCTGGGAAATTTTTAAAAATGGCTGGGCCATTTGATACCTTTCTTTTTTTCTCCTTAAATAAGGGAAGAGATCAAAGGCTTGGAAGTGACTGAATACAGGAGGGAGTAGGTAGTTGTCTTTTAAGTGACCCCCTCACCCATAGCAACACCCCAGAGTGGGAGCAACAGAAAATGATAATGGTATTCTTTGTTTTAGGCTTATGCGGACTCCTGAGAGAAAGAAAACAAAAGACTCCAGCCAGAAATCTGTGAAAACAAGACATTGTTGTATTAACCTCAATGAAAAACAACTAAGCAAATGTAAATCTATTCCTGTATCAATATTCGAATGGGAGGCCTTTGCTAAATGAATTGGATGAACTCTGCTCTGGGATAATCATATGGGATCACTCCTCATTTCAGGAGGATTCAGTGGTTTAAGAGGGAGAAGAGATTTTCCTTTGTATTTTTCAAGATTTCACATTCAACATTAACGCCAATGTGAGTTGCATGGAATGCTAACGAAGACAAATAATTATCATAACAAATCTGTGGAGCTTCTTAGGGGCTCCAAAGTATTTTTCAAATAGTGCCTGTGAGTAGGATTTGATGGCAGTATTTTGTCCTATCACCTTCCTCCAGTTTGAAATTATTTATGAAATAATTTTCAGGTGGATTGTCTTGATTTTGTAATTACCAATGGTAATTGGTAATTACCAACTAGGGACGAGCAGGCTCCATGTCCCTACAGAGAAATAGGACTGGCTTCTGAAGAGGTAGCACAATATAACTGAGGGCCAATAGGATTTTTTTTCAAATTTATATTGTGAAAGGTAAATCATTAATTCTTAGCCTCCACATAGAGAGTATTTCAAACAACTATTTTTCTTCCCCATGCCATGATTGATTCATAAATATTCCCAAGAAAATATGATCAGAAAATACATGATCAGGGAGACAACTACTTACAGATGGGTAAAACCGTAAACATGACATACAGACAACACAGACATACTACCAGATGGGTTCAAACTCATGGTTTAGCTAAAAGAAAGGGCCTGGTTCAAATAACTTTGTCCAAATAGAAGATCCAAGATAAGCCAGAGGAAAAGTGTTAGGTTTAGATGACTATAATACCGAGGTAGTTTAAAAATATATATCCATATGTTCTTTGGAAATTTTCCCTTTAAAAGATGGAGAATTCTCCTTCCTATTGTGTGTGGCCTGTACTAAGTGACTTATTTTTAGTCAATAGAGTGGGACAGAGGTGATGCTGTGTTCTGTCCAAGCCTTGGTTATAAAAGGGCATCGTGGCTTCCTCCTTGCTATCTCTCTTGGACCACATGAGGGAAGTCAGCTGCCATGTTTTGAGGACACGCATGTAGCCCTGTGGAGAGATTCTGTGGGGAGGAACTGAGTTGCCTTGCCAATAGCCAGCAAAAGAGCTGAGGCCTCCTGCCAACATGGAGTGGATCTTCCTGCCCTGGTCAAGCCTTCTCAGGGCTGTGGCTCTAGCTGACATTCTGACTGCAACCTCATGAAAGACACTGAGTCAGGAATATTATGCTAAGTTATTTTCAAATTCCTGACCCATAGAAACTGTGAGATATTAAGTGTTTGTTGTTTTAAGCCAGTAAATTTTTGGATAAATTTTATGTAGTGAGAGGGAGCAAATATAATGATAAATTGGAATCATAAGTTCTAGATATAAAAGGCATTGGAGTGGAGTTGGGAAGAAATAATAAAGTGACGAGGCATAACTCTTTGTAGTTTAGAAAGTACATTCATGAAGGTAATGTATATACAGAGAAGTTAAATAACTTGCTCAAGGACACATAGTGAAAAGAGGTTGAATGTGAACCCAGGCAATCTGGTTCCAGAACTTCTATTCTTAACTGGTATCCATCCATCCATCCATCCATCCATCCATCCACTCCTCCATTGATACAAACATACAACACACCCATACGAAGCATTAATCTAGATACGAGGAGGATGCAGCAGTTACCAATTCCAAGTTTTTATCCTCAAAGAGCTTACACTGTAATCAATACAATGATAATACAAAGGCAAACAACTACCTACCATAAATTCAGAGAATAACATCAGCAAGTAAGGAGATGGGAGAACAATGAAGGAGAAATTATTGACAGGCCAGGGCAGGATGCTCTGAGAAAGTGGCATCTAATCAGAAGCCTGAGTGATGTGCAGAAGAGAGCCATGTGGAATCTAGGGGGAAATGGTCCAGGAAGGTGGTTCTGCAGGCATGAAGGCCCTGGAGTCACAGTGTGAGGGTATGCCTCCCAGGCAGGAGAAAAGCTAGTCTCATTGGAGCAGAGAGAGCAAGGTGGGAATGGATGAAGGCAGAGTAGGAGAGAGATAGAGGGGCCAGATCGTTGGCCTGGGTGATGAGCTTGGTTTTATTCTACATGCGATGGAAGCTTTGGAAGTTGGAAGTAATAAAACAACCATTTTAAAAACTAGTTTTTCTCTTATCTCCACGCTGCCCATTGTCATGATGAGGTTCTCATCATGTGAGAGAAAATTACGTGAGAGAATAAATAAAATTATTTATTTTTTTATCCTTATCTGAGGACATTTCTTCATTGTTTTCAGAGAGAGAGGAAGGGAGAGAGAGAAAGTTCAGTGCAGGAGAAAAGCATTGATTGGCTGCCTCCTGGACCAAGGATAGAACCTGCAACACAGGCACATGCCCTAACTAGGAATCAAACCTACAACCCCTTGGTTGCAGAATGATGCTCCAACCAACTCAACTACACAGTTCAGAGCCATAATTGTATTTTATTTTTTTACCACTAAGCTTGTTCCTCTATGGGCTCTCTTAATGCTAACTTCCAAATTTTATTTTCGGTTGTCATTTCTGCTTCTGTGTAACCTGGGTGGATCAGTTCTGGTCACTGCATCTCAGGAAAGTCAGAGCAGAGCTGAGAGGGGTTCAGAGAAGGGCCACTTTAATAACTAAACCAGGGAGAATGAAAGGACCGGGATTTCTCCAGTAGAGACCTCAGTAAGAAGGGATATAGCAAAGGGTCTGTAAAAAAAAGGCAGGGTGTGAGCAAGGTGAATGAAGATTTGTTTACTAATTCCCAGAAAACCTTCACCTGGAGTACCCTTAGAACTTGAAAGAGCTCTAAGCTCTTTCTTAGTGGGAAAGAATAAAAGCATTTGTTCTCTGCACAATTGATACTTATTACCCATAGTCATCTAGAGTTCCAAGGACTGGAAATATAAGTAGGTTCACAAGAAGAAGAGATTAATGAGCTGATGGTAGGGTGTCCTAGTTATTAAATCAAATTTCATTTTGCCTTGTGAATATTTCAAATATTCCTAATAAACTTATAGAAAACAGACTACAGGTTCCCACATATACATCACTCATACTTAACAACTATTAACATTTTTCCATACTTGCTCCTATGCTGTTGGAGTTGGCCTCATAGAATGTAAATTCCTTGCTATACCCCTACAAGTATTTCAGAAACTGAATACATTCTAGGCCCTAAAACTGATCTCACCCAGATGAGGGTTCTTTATATTATTGTAAGTAATGGTATTTTGAGAAAAATATAATGAATACTTCAGAGCAAATGTCTTGGGTTCTCTTTAGGCCAACATTAAATTTATTTTGGCTATACTTAACTTATGACTTAAACAGCCAAGATTTTGCTGTTTAGGATGAAATTCCATACACTGATATTTATCTTACCTGCAGATTCTACAATTACAAGCTCTAGAAAGCAGAAATAATAATGAGGAAAAATAAGTAGAGTAAGATGGCACCTGCCCTTTAGTGGGCACCTTTCATACATCAGGTGCAATATATAAGATCACACTTAACTTTTACGTTGACCAATCAGGATATGTATTATAACCCCTATTTTAAAATTTTAGAGAATTAAAGTAACTTTCTCAAGATGACAACAACAGCCAGAATTTCTAGCCACTCCACAACACCGAAACTCCAGTCTCTAGTTCCTCAACTCAGTGAGCCTGCTGCTCTCTGCTTGGACTGTCTACCTCCTCGCACTGCAGTTGGGAAAGGGCCTCCAGGCAGAAGGTCAAGGAGAGCATAGGCTCACCTCACCTGTTTTCTTTCTCTCCAGGATCATAATTCTTCATTGTCTGTTACCCAATACGTAAATTACTTTCAGTTTGTTTGTGTCTTTCCATCTGAAGTGGGTGTCATGTGGGCAGCATATGTGTGGGTCTCCTTGTCTTATTCATTCAGCTACCTGTGTCTTTTGATTTGAGCGTTTAATCCACTTACATTTAAAGTGATTATTGATATGTATGTAGTTATTAGCATTTCATTATTCATGTTTTTTATTCTTATTAAAGATGTCCCTGTAATATTTCTTGTAGTATTGGTTGGGGGTATTGATATATTTGTGATACCAGTTATTTTACCATGGGAAGCCATTATATATTTGGAAAATAGTTTTATAGGGAAAACTATTGTCTTGTTTTCAGATAAATACACAGTACTATACACAGTTGATCCTTGAACAATACTGCTTGAACCGTGTAGGTCCATTCACACACAGATTGTTTATTTTTATTTTTTATAATATTTTAATTATAGTTGACATGCAGTATAATAGTCAGTTCAGCTGTATGACATTCAAATTAGACATTTACATACCTAGAAAGTGATCACTTCAGTAAGTGTAGTACCTATCTGATACTATACATACTTATTATAATATTATTATTATTTTTTAAGTGAATAATCTTTTTTTCAATGTATTTGATTGTTGTTCAAGTACAGTTTTCTGTCTTTTACTCTTATTGTAATATTATTGGCCAAATTCCCTAACCTGTACTTTACATTCCTGTGACTGTTTTTACAACTGTCAATATACACATTTTAATCCCTTCCTTTTGTATCTACATCTCCATCTCCCTCCCATCTGGCAATCACCAAATTGTTCTCTGTATTTATAAGCTTTTTTCTGTTTGTTTGTTCCTGTTTTATTTGTTCATGACTTTGTTTTTTATAGTCCACATAAAAGTGAAATCATATGCTATTTGTCATTCTCTATCTGACTCATTCCACTTAGCATAATGCATTCTGGGTCCACTCACGCTGTCACAAATGGCAAAATTTTATTATTTTTTATGGTTGAGTAATATGTCATTGTATATATGTACCACTTCTTCTTTATCTGTTCATTTATTGATAGACACTAAGGTTGCTTCCACATCTTGAATATTGTGAATAATGGTGCAGTGAACATAGGGATATACTTGTCTTTCTGAAGTGTTTTGGGTGTCTTTGGATAAATACCAAGAAGTAGAATTGCTGGGTCCTTTTTTGTCTCCTGTTATAGCCTTGGTTTTAAAATCTATTTTGTCTGATATAAGGTTTGCTACCCCAGATTTTTTTTCACTTCCATGTGCATAAAATATCTTTCTCCATCTCTTTACTTTCAGTCTCTGTGTGTCTTCAAATCCTCAGGATGAAGTAGATCTCTTGTAGACATCATTTATATGGATCTTGTTTTATCTATTCAGCCACCTTATATCTTTTGATTGAAGCATTTAATCCATTTACACTAAAATAATTACATTTAAAGTAATTATTGATAGTTATTGCCATTTTATTATTCATAATTTTTATACTTTTTTCTTCTTAAAGAATCCCTTTAACATTTCTTATAATAATAATGGTTTGGTGGTGATAAAGTTTTTTAGCTTTTTCTTGTCTGAAAAACTCTTTATTTCTCCTTTGATTTTAAATGATAGCCTTGCTGGGTTGAGTCATCTTGGTTGCAGGTCCTTGCTTTTCATCATTTTGAATATTTCATGCTAATCCCTTCTGGTCTGCAAAATTTTTGCTGAGAAATCATCTGACAGTCTTATGGGAACTGCCATGTAGGTAACTAACTGCCTTTCTCTTGTTGCTTTTAAGATTCTCCCTTTGTCTTAACCTTTGGCATTTTAATTATGATGTATGTTGGTATGAATGTCTTTGAGTTCATCTTGTTTAAGATTCTCTGAACTTTCTAGGCTTGTATGTCTATTTCCTCTACCAGGTTAGGAAAGTTTTCTGTCATTATAATTTCAAATAGTTTTTCAATTCCTTTCTCTCTCTTCTTCTTCCTCTGGTACCCCTGTGGTGTGAATATTGGTATACTTAATGTTATCACAGAGGCCCCTTAAAGTATCCTCAGTTGGGGGGAATTTTTTTGTTTGTTTTGCTGTTCTGATTGGGTATTTTCTGTTACTTTTTTTTCTAAATTTCTGCTTTGATCCTCTGCTTCCTCTACTTCACTGTTGATTCCCTCTAATGTATTATTAATTTCTGACTGGTTCTTTTTTATGTTTTCCATCTCCATTGTTATGTTTCTTATCTCTTTTTAAAGTTCTCATTGAGTTCATTTACTCTTCCCTTAAGTTCACTGACCATCCTTTTAACCACTGTTTTGAACTTCACATCTAGTGATTGCTTTGCAATCTACTTTTGCATCTAGTAGATTGTTTGTCTCCATTTTGTTTAGTTCTTTTTCTGGAATTTCATTCTATTCTTCTATTTGGGATATCTTTCTACATTTCCTCATTTTGGATGCTTCCTTGTTTTTGTTTCTGTGTATTATGTATATCTGCTATGTCTCTGGATCTTGGTAAAATACCCTTACATAGTATGTGTCCTGTGGGGCCCAGTGGCACATTCTCCCTTGTCACCTGAGCCAGGTATTCCAGGTGTGTTACTTGTATAGGCTGTGTGAACCCTCCTGTGTAGTTGAGCCTTAATTGCTGTTGCCACCTCAGTGGGTGGGATTGACCCTCAGGATGCCTACTATGAGAATTGGCCATGACCACAGCATATGAGCTGCTGTGGGGCTTGGGGGACTGACCCCATGGGTCCAGATTCACTTTAGTGTCATTCTGTTGTCTGCTGAGTATACTCTTCAGGTGTCTTGTTTTTAGAGGTGGTTGAATGGTGCTGTGGTGTGGTATAAAGATAGCTACCAGATACATTAATTATGGGGACTCTTGGGAGGGACTCTGATGCAGGCTGAGGTCAACTACTGCAGGTATTTAGCTTGGGTCCACTTAATATAAGTTATGAAGTGGTATGCAGAATGTCACTACTGGTGCTGGGCTTGGAGGTGCCTGGCAGAAGCTAAGGTGTGATCCAAAGTGGGCTGAACTAGTGCTTGGACTGGAGCCACCTAGCAAGAAGTACTGGGTATGCTGAGGCCAGATGATGCTTATTTGGTGTTTGTAAACCTTTGAGAGATTTTAGAAATTCTACAGCATGACCCAAGACAAGCCCTTCATATGGGAAAGCATGTTAGAAACAGCTTGAGTGGGCCAAAAAGCTGAGTATAGTGGGGTCTCAGGGTATCACCAGGGTGGGCAGAACAGTGTGACCCAGATTAATGGTGTCTCATATACGATGCAGTCTTGCTGCCAGCTTTTTGGGCAATAAGCTCAGCAAAGGAACAATAGCTTCTGCCAACACTTCTGTCTGGGAGAAAGCTGTCCCTTTAGACATTTCCCTAAAACCAGTCAGTTCAGTTCCTCCCTGTATTTCCCTGATCCTTGTGAGCTGCTGCCTCAGTACTGGAGCTCAGAGCAAGTGAAGTCTAAGTGAGTCTACGCATGGTCCCTTAGGAGGAACAGCATGGGACTCCAGAAGCCTCTGTCTCACTCAGCCACAATCCTGGATGATTTTTACAGCCAGAAATTATGGGGACTTCTCCACCCAGCACTGGAACCCTAGGCTGGGAAGCCTGGTGTGGGGCTTGGACTCTTTGCGTCTCAGAGGGGACCCCTACGGCTGAGGTATCCCTACCAATTTTCATCTGCCACACATAGGTGTGGGACCAGCCTGTTCTCATCTCCATCTGTCTTATCAGTCTTCACCTGCTTCTTTATACCTTTAGTCATAGGACTTTTGTTCAGCTAGATTTTGGGTCCTTATCTGTGATGGCTGTTCTGTAGTTTAATTATAATTTTGATGTAGTCATGGGAGGAAGCAAGAACAATATTTACCTGTTCTACTATCTTTGCTGCAAGTCCTATGCAAATGTTTTCAGTAAATATTACAAACATATTTTCTTATTCTTATGATATCCTTAATAACATTTTCTTTTCTCTAGTTTAATTTATTGTAAGAATACAGTATATAATTCATATAACATACAAAATATGTGTTAATTGTTTATGTTATGAGTTAAGGCTTCTGATGAATAGTAGTGTATTAGTACCGTTGATCCTTGAAAAGTGTGGGGGTTTGGGGACACTGAACCCCTATGTAGCCAAAAATCCATATAAAACATTTGGCTCCACCAAAAGTTAACTACTAAGTTCAACTACCTATAAATGAGTTCATCATTTTATGTTTTTATATACAATCTGCAATTTGTAACATGGGATACTGGAACTAAAATAAGTTTTGATATACTTTTAAGAGGAAAATGTGTAACTATGTACAAAGTTACATTGGAAATATGAGGATGATAATAGTCTGCACTCAGGGTTATCTTGGAAAGTGAGGAGTTAATGTATTTGAAGTGCTTAGAATAGTGTTAGCGACAATATCGGGAACTAACACATATTAGGATGATCAGGAAAAGTGGGAAAAAGAGGAGTAATCAGAGCAGCCCTTGCTGGAAAGCAGGAATTTTCATTGAAATATTAAAAGCAGGTGTGATGCTCCAGTGAGTCACCTTCTTTGTAATGCTGTGCTCCCAAAGACACAGATTCAATTCAAAATCAATTACCAGGAAAACTTCCTGTGGGGAAGGGGGGGGTGGTCCTGAGGTTTGTGTGTGTATGTGTGTGTGTTTTAATGTAAGAGACAGAATTCACAACTGTAATACCTTCCATTTTTCAAAGTAGCACATTTATGTAGAGTGCATATTGAAGTTTAATAGCCACATATGGAACATGGTTTCTAAAGCTCCTGGGCCAGATACAAGTAAGAGTGCAATACCATTAACACTCTGAAGGTGTTACAAGGCAAAAGAAAAATTGTGGTGTTGCTAGTTAGTCACAGCTACAACTTTGTATCTCCCTAAGGGTTTTAAAAAAACTTTCCATAAATAAAGAAAAATTTTCCTTAAAAATGTTTTTCATTGACTTTGAGAGTGCACGATCAATAATTGCCATAACTATCTCTGAAATTTTTAGCTTTTGATATGTAAAAATAATGTCTTATTTTAAAAGAGGTTGACCGGGGGAAGATGATTCTGTTTGTTAATGCAAGTCGAGTTTCATCAATGCTAACCAAGTGGAAGCACACAGCCCTCCTAAGAATTAGGGTTTATGCCCTGTCATCAGACTGAGCAACAGATGCTGATCACAAACAATGAGCTGTCAGGCAAAATGAGGGCAGAGAGGTTCCTGACACATGGTGTGGAAAGTACCAAAACAAACTAAGAAAAACTGTCCGGGGGGAGTGGCCTCTGCGTGGGTGCTGTGGTTTGTTCCTACAGCCTGGACCCACTGCTTCCTGTGTCTTGACACTGAACATCCAGAATTATTCCAAGGTGTGGAGAAAACCTCTTTTTGAAAGGTAGCTACCTGGTAGCCAAACATTATCATTATTCTGAAAGAGCACTTTCAGAATGCTCCTTAAAATAAAAATCATTTTTAAGCAGCAGCAACTCACTAAAAACCATGCAGATTATAATGTTAGTTAACATTTAGATAGCTCTCTATCAGTCCTCTGCAGCAAGCTCCAAATGAGAAACTTCTTTTAAAACATCGTGGCCTATGAAGTGTTGTATCACCTGAGGAGAGAGTACAATTTGCCCTCTCCTGATGGTAATTCAGTATATTACTGATTATTAATTGCCCCCCCCTTTAGTTATCAGATAGCCTACTTATGGTTCAGCGATAGCAAGTCTATAGGACCTCATGACCTAACTATTTATGATTCCTTTTCTTTCTCCTTTGATTTTGGCTTTTTGCTTCTATTAATTTTTTACTGAATTTAAAAACTTTTAAAACATATTTTACTCTTATTTTATTATACATGGTGGTGCAAGCTGCCTCAAAACTAATTTAATTGGCCCTGGCTGGTATAGCTCAGTGGATTGAGCTTGGGCCTGCAAACCACACGATCGCAGTTCGATTCCCACTCAGGGCACATGCCTGGGTTGCAGGCCAGTTCCCAGCAGGGGATGCACGAGAGGCAACCATACATTGATATTTCTCTCCCTCTCTCCTTCCCTTCACCTCTAAAGATAAGTAAATAAAATCTTTAAAAAAACATTTAATTGTTAGGTAGTTTTTATAGATAAAATTTCACTTAATTGTCAAAAACCTGTTAAAGTAGACATTATTATTATTCACTTTCTACACTACAAAGAAACAAGACTCAAAGATGTAAAAAACTTGCCTCAGAGCCAAATACCACGTAGTTTTCACTACACTGTGTTGTACCAACTCATTCATTAACAACAACAAAAAAGTTTTCTACTGGTTTTAGTGTGTTCAGGTAAGAGTTATTACTGAATTAACATTAGTGTGAATGAGCTAAAATAGAATGCATTTAAATGGAAAAAGAAAGGAATTAGGCTAGTAGGTAATATTATCAATAATTATATGTGATTATAAAATATTAGGCAGTTAGAGAAAGATAAAAATCTTCTTACTCTATCTCTTTTCTTTTAGAGAAAAAGATATAAGAAGGGTAAAATTTAGATGAAAGCTTTACTTGAAAGTAGAGGAATGGATTAGTTGACCTATATAAGATGAAAATGCTTTGTGAAAATCAGCTACCGCCAGCCCTTAGCACCGCCCATGACAGCCCACCAGTGTACGGAGATGGCTCTGATCTCCTTCTGAGGTCACCAAGCTGGCCGTATTCCCACTGTGCCGACACCCCACTGTGCTCAGGCCTGCAGTTAGGTGTGTTTCCTGGGCAAAAAAAAGTTTCCAAATATACCATCAGCCTAGCTTTGGAGCACATGTGACACAAATATTAAAGTATATATGAGCCGGGATCATCAGCATAATTTTCCAGCCCTTTCTGTAGAGCACAGGATCCTTCTTTCTGTCCATGTGAACCTGGGAAGCAGCAGCACTAACTGGCTATACCACACAGATGGTACTGTAGGGAAAAACCATACATAAAAGAGGTGGATCTCCTTCAAATTCATATATGATCATACACAATTCTTAAGTGACATCACTCACTATGCTATTTGATCATGTCTGTCTACTAGCAATTTCAGAAAAAGGTGCAACATTTCCACACAACTGTTTAAGTACTGAGTTAAAAATGACTAATGCAAAACCGCAGTGACATGTTCTACTCTGATGTCAGGTTCAAGTCCAGAGTTTGGAGAAAACACTTCCCTTATTGGAGGAAACAACAGATTGTTCTGAAAGATTTTCCCCAAGGATTTTCAGCTCTCTGTAGATAACAATTGCTTAGCTAAGTCAGCTGCTGTGCTTTTGCCAATTTTCAATATTTCTGTACACTCGGACCTGGTAAATGAAAAGTCATGTCTCAGAAACAGGTATGTTTGTTGGATGCCCAACATGCATCGGACATGCATTGAGAAAATTTCACTGTGATTAGTTAGCTAGCAAGTTACCCAGCAGGATGTGAACTTCTAGGCTGCCCGATTTCAAGAGTCCTGTTCTTGCTCCCACACTGCAGTTTCCAGGCCTCCTGCTGCCGCACAGAGGGCACAAGTGTATGTGAGGTATAAGCACTCCAAAGTTATGCAGAGGTTGGTGACTTCCTAAATCCCAATGGATTCTATAGTCCTCTGATTAGTTTTATCTGCAGAGGTAGCTCCCTTTAGAACAAGCCTCTTGGCCACATGCTGAACTAGCATGGGATAGTCCATGGAACAGAACATCTCGTATATCTATATATACTCTATGCATTGGCTTCTTTGACTTGCCTGGTGTGAGGAGGGCGCTTCCTTTGGATCTTCATCCAGGTCCACACCAACTCTGTTAAAGAAAACAGAAAACTGGTAATGGCCTTGCTATAGTTGAGACGAGACAGTCTTGTGTGTCAAATCACCTGAACCTAACACAATACAAAGCAGAGGGAAGGTATGGCAAAAAGACATCCTACCTCTCCCAGGATCAAAAGAATTTCAATTAGATCTTCGGAAAAATGAGAAGTGCACACAGCTGGGCCTGTACGCAGTGGGGAGGTGAGGCCCCACAGCCGTTCTGTTGTCTTTCCCAGCAAGAGCAGGGCCTGACAGCCTGGACTAGGAGCCTCAGGAAAACACTCTGCAGCCCCCACAGCAGGGCTCCTGGAGGGAAGGCTGCCTGCTGCACTCACTAACTCAGCTGCTCTGGGCATGTGGGGGCCCAGGTTGGACAGGCTCCCCTCAAGACAGAGAAAAACCAGGTTCTTTCTCCAGGAGCTCACAGAGAGGCTGCCGGTGGGGCGGGTCCAGGTCTGTGGGAACTGAAGCTTATACAGTTTGTTTTGGAGGGGGGCTGTTTGTGAAAGCAGCTTTAGAAAATAAATGACCAAAACTCACATACTTGTAAAATCTGGAAAAGTAAAACATATCTCAAAATTCAGGAAATACATATAATATTCTCATTAGTTAACTGCCGGATGCACCCCCAAAATAAGTTTTAGTTAAAATAAGTTTGTGGGTTTTTCCTGTATACCGTGATCCTCTCTTTATATGAAGATGATTTTGTACTAGAGCAGGAAGCAAAGGTAGGCTTCCCTCTAGCAAGACTGATATAAATTATTGATAGCTGGGAAGCATTGCAGCACGCCGGCTTACACGCAGACACACCTGTGAGCAATACAGCTACAGGTAAGTGCCCTGCAAAGACAAGATCTCTGGTCAACTTCATTTCGCACAGCTCTGAGTGACACTTAGTGTATGTGATACACGACTGAATATCTTCCCGAGTTTGCATTTTGACAGGGTGTCAGGAGAATAGAATCCTCCACTTTGCATTTTGCACATCTTGTGATGGAATTCTACAGACTAGCTTCTGGCTCAGTGAATTTCAAACCTTGTTTTTCCTCCACCACCTGCAGATTTCTGAAGCCAGGTGCTATGGGATATGCTCATCTTTGGTTCAACCAGAGGCACTGTTCCTGGAAGCTGGTTCTGCACCAGGATGGCCAGCAGTCACTTGCCCCCGCACAGAAGCGACTCTGGGCCACATGGGCTTATTCCATTAAAGGCAAACTAAGTGTATTTCCAATTCTGTTTCCCCTTAGTCAGGTCCCTTGACTAAGGGCCCTGCCACAGCCACTCCAGGGCCATATGACCAGGGGAGAAGTCTGTTGGAGGGGAAGCTGTAGTGGACACAAACAGCACTTGACCCCAACTATAGCTAAAATATATTCTTTTTACAGAACTTACAAAAACACAAGACCATGGGAACACAGTGTGGGGCTATTCTCATGCTCTTGGAAGGGCAAGAGCAAGTCAAGGGTCCTAGAACTTAAACTTCCTCTGCTCCAGAGGGGGCCCTGCCTGTCGTGGGCTGGGGTGGGGGACAGGCTGGGACAGCCCTGGGGGTGGGCTGCTCCGGGCTGCAGGTGGTGCAGCCTGCACCAGAGCCTTTCCTGTGAGCACCACAATGTCCCCAGCTGTAGAGCCTTTCCTACAACTGGACCCGGTAAACACAGGCCACCCTGCATGCAGTTCCGTCCTCTAGGTGGGGGAGGGGGAGGCAGGGTTAGAAGCCTGCAGGCAGGCAGGCGCCTGCGCAAAGAAAGCTGCAACCCTGGAGAGGCAGCCAGTGAAAATACCTGATTCTTCAAAAATGAGTGCTCTCCAGGTATGAATACCCCTTCTCTAACCCAGGGGGGAAGGAAAATGAGTAGCTCTATTTTATTCTGAACTTTTGGCCTTCAGGTAACTGGGAAGGACCTCTGGAGGATGACTGACTTTGATTCTGTTGGAGTAGACAGAACTATTTGATCTGTGTCATTGAAGTTGGAGGGAGCGAAGGAAGGGCAGGGGTGAGGGAAGAAAGGATAAGGGCAGAGAAAGACAAAGAGGAAGGGGAGGGAGGGGTAGTGCAAGGATAGGGAAGGGGAGGAGGGGGGAGTAGTGAAAAAAGAAGAATGGGGAAGGATGTGGAGGTGAAGGGAGGAAAGAAGGATAAAGGATATGAGAAAGGGGAAGGATACAAGGAAAGAGCAGGGAAAAGAGAGTGGAGGCGGGAGTTAAAATCCAGCCTCCCAAGATAGGTCCAGGCAGTGACCTTGGGGTGCAGGTGGTCTGAGTGCACCCCTATGAACAGTGGGGCCTGAGCTGAAGGTCCCTCTGCCCCTTTCTCATGTGGCTGGCCCACCTGAGCCCCTCTGGTGGGTCTGAGCTCTCTGGCTGATGCTGGAAGCCCCCAGGAGCCCCTAATGGGCAAGCCTAGTGGGGAAGCCTAGGCTTCCCTCAGAGCCACCTGGCACCCATGTGGGTCGTGACTGAACAAGGGTCCTGAAGTTCCCACTGCTGCCTCTGTCATAGGGGTGTCTGACCTGTGGCCCACAGGCCACATGCAGCGCAGGGTGGCTATAAATGCGTCCCAACACAAAATAGCAAATTAACTTAAAACCTTTTGTTTGCTCATCAGTTTTTACTAGTGTTTGTGTATTTGATGTGTGGCCCAAGGACGCTGGAAGTTTGGACAGCCCTGGTCTACCTGGTCACAGAGCCTTTTTCTAGTTCTCTGTGTAGAAAACTGGAGAGGATAGAAATCATATTTCACAAGACACCCAACATTTAAAGTTTGAGGCAGTATGTACTAAGGTTTTTGACCAAAACTTAAGCTTTCCTCCTCAGCCCCAACCAAAGCAGACCTTTCAAGTTTCAGTGATTCCAACAGGCAAATGGAGCTGAGGAATGACAGCAGGGGATTAAGTTTTTCAGTTTTATGTGGGAGTTGGTGAAGAGCATCTCTGAGTGAAGAGCAAGGAGCAAGGACGGGCCTCTGTCCTCCTCCCATTTCACGGAAGCTCAGTGGCTCTCCTGGGGCTGGGCCTGGAGCCCTTCCTGGCCTGGAGCAACCAATGTCTCAAGTGGCCAGGGAAGAGCAACTCTGAGGAGGTGATTTTCTCCTTAGCGAAGCTGGGTGAACAAACAGACACAGCTGTGCCCTCACAGGGCACCGAGTTTGGCAGGTTTAAATACGTGCTGGGGGGGAAAGGCACAATGGAACGATGCCTCCTTTCATTTGTGGTCTTAACTTTTTTGGAGAAAAGTTGTGCTAAAGTGTATTCCCTTGTTCCTGGCCCCTTAAACAGCATGCGATTGGGGCATGCCGATCTTCACTGGAGTGTGAGTATCGCACTGGCCCCATAGGGCTAAGACTCGCTGTGCTAACAACTTCTGAGAGACATATAAACTTCTTTATGCCCGCAATAAATGGTGCCTGCCTACGAATCTTTTCTTTTTAAAATTCTTGTATCTGTTGTTAGGCTGCCTTGATCTTCTGCCTGAGACAATGTGTTAACACATTGTCCCTATGTTTCCCTCCCTTTTGGTGTAGTATAGAACTGACAACCTGATAGTCAAGTCTAATGCATTTACACATTCAAACATACACAACAAAAAATACAATCTGAACATTATAGGAGGGCTTACTATAAACCCAGTTGTTCTCTGCCCTACCCCTGCATCCCCTCAGACCAACTCTCCATGGACTCTGAGGGCAATTTTCTGCCTTTTCTTCAGTGTAATAGATGAACTGATATCACATGCTTGACACATTCACACAGCATCCCCAGGGTTACGCAAACATGCCAGCTGTATCTGTGTTTCTTATTCTGCTGTTCAAGAAAACAAGTCACAATGTGAAAGTGATATTCTTTTCAGGTTAACCTTGAATCCATTCACGTTTATGTATTAGGATTGTTTATACACCGAGTTCTTGGGGATTATGAGAAGGAAACCATGGTGTCACCCCGGCTGGCGATGCCGTAGATGTATGCAGCAGCAGCGCCCCAGGTGAGGTCACAGGTGCATCAGATGGAGTTTGATCTCCTGAGGTGATGTCCAAGGCCGTCTAGCAGCTTTCCCCGCAGTGGTAAGCTACCGTTTCTGCTGGTCTGATCTGGACACAGTGCTTCAGGGAGGGTAATTGGACCTGTCCTTGTTTCTGAGCCTCAGAACGGAATATGGTCTGAGTCTGGGCACTGCTGGGATCTCCCAGTTCCTCTCCCATCGACTGAACCCCCTCCTGCCCAACTCTAGCTGAGGGTTTGTATATCTGAGGTGCTCGCATCCTTTTCTGCACTGCCCATCGCTGCCCTTCCCCTTCTGGTCACCACTGCGGACCACCCATCTTGTTGCCATACCTTAACTCAGAACCCCATCACTTCAGTTTTCACTGACTGGGGCTCCCGGTAGCTGCGTACCTTCAACCCTGTTCTCTGCTCCCACACCAAACCCCTTCTGTGTGGCACCTGTGATCACTCAGTCTGCGCCATGATAGCCCTGCTCCACCCTGTGTTCACCTTTCCGGTTTCACCCAGTTGTGAAGCGCAAGCCGGTGCTCTGTGCTCTGCTTGATACCCTAGTCCTAGCTGGAATCCTAGAACTTAGGACCACTGGATAGCTGCTGAGGGGTAGTGACCCCCAGCTGTTAAGAGGCTGTCACTGGTGTGTGACCTGCATCACTTGCTGTGTCCCCCTTGTTAGTACAATGGGGATAATAATAGAACCTGCCTTTCATGGTTGTGGTGAGGGTTAAACTAGAAAATCATTATAAAGTAGTTAGCATAGGACCTTGTACCTAGTAAGCTCTCAAAAAATGTTAGCAGCTATTGTCACTGTTATTATTTTTACTCATATCACTTTTTAAAAAAAAAAACTAGTGGGGCCCCGGCTGAGTCCTGCCACACTCACTATTCACTAATTTCAGAGATGAACCCTTCTAATGCCCAGTTCTGCGCTGGGCAGTTCTTGAATATATAGTAACACCTATAGTTTAGCCACAGGGAGTGTCCAGTGTCCAGCAGGGATCTCTAGTTTCACAGGAAAACATCATTTTTGTCTGAGACCAAGCTTCCCAGATAGAAATTTATTTACAGTTTATAAGTGGTTTAGGGAGGTGAGTGGGGAACAAAGAAGGAAAGAAAGGTGTCCATAGCACGAGGGAAAGGGAGGGAAAGGGAAGACCCGAGGAGAGGAAGCAGCAAAGAGAAGGGAGGTGAGAAAGAAGGAAACACTGCATTACTGCACAGACTAGGCACAGGCGCTGGGTTTGCAGCCCCAAGGACCCCGAGGGTGCTGAGGGTGCATGTCCCCGAGAGCGGGGTCACCAGGGGGTGGCGATGGACAGCCCGCAGCAAAGAAATTCCTCCAATGGAAAGAAATGAAGAATCAGGAAAGGATTAAAAAGCAACTAAAGAGCCTGGTTAAAATTTGATATGATGTTTTGCATTCTGGATGTATCTTTTAATTTTAAGCAAATTGAGTACTGCCTCTGTGGTATTGCAATGGAAACGAGAGTGAACGTTGTGTATTCCCAGCACCCTCTACAATCCCGCTTGTTTCCTCATTTTCAAGGAACATCAGGTCCATTTTTAAAACAAAAGACATCTCTGTGCACCACCTCCCTTCATATCATGCCTCCAGTCTCCTGTGAGTTTTATTGGACATATTAAAATCTCAGGATGCTTCTATTTACAACCATGCCAAAAAAGCATGTTCTAAAGTCAGATATTTTTTTAGAGGGGAAGAAATGCAAGTAATGAACAAAAGGCTCACTTTTCCCATTAAAGCAAACAAAATTCATTCTGATCCCATCACTTAGCACCTCCTGAAAAGCAGTGAAACATTAGTAGAGGTCAGTCTCATCGTGTGAATTCCAATAGTATTAGGTGAAATTGTGGTTCTCTAGAGCCCCTGATGACAGACACTGGGTGGTGGGGAGGAGAAACCATTTCCTCTAAGGAATGTATTTAATGACTAAGTGTGAAAAATGACATTTCCCCTCAGGGAAGAGTGAGTGAGTGGAGATCACATAAACACAGGACAATGGAGGAGCCTGAAAGATTTGCGGAGCTGCGAGAACTATTGTGTAGCTGTGAGAACCTCACACAGTGTCAGAATCTGTGCTTCACCCCACCCCACCCCATATTATTTGAATAAAAATTAGTGTAGCTATGTATGACCTAAATTAATCTAACACAGTAAATCATTCAAATATTTCAAATTTGTTTTGAAGAAATAAGAAAATGAACAGAAGTAAGTGGGAAAAGTCACCTTAATTTATATTGCTATCTCAGCATGGCATGGTGGTTACCAGTTGGGCCCATGCAGCAAGGCTGTGTGGGTTTCAATCTCACTTCTATTATTTACTACATAGCTAACTTAATCTCTTTAAATCTCAGATTTTTCAACTATAAATGGGAATTAGCATGTATGTACATTATGGGCTATAATCAGGATAAAATGAGTTAATGTATATTGTATCATATATATATATTCCTATATATATTGTATACACAGGAATATATATACAATCATATACATATGATACAATAATATGTATTGTATCACACACACACACACACACACATATATATATATATATATATATTCCTATGTACTTATAGTACTATAAGTATATGTATATAAGTATATACATATACTTATATACTTATATACTTATATACTTATATAAGTATATATAAGTATATATACTTATATACATATACTTATATACTTATACTTATATACATATACTTATACTTATATACTTATATACTTATACTTATATACATATACTTATATACTTATATACTTATATACTTATATAAGTATATATAAGTATATATACTTATATACTTATATACATATATGTATATACTTATATACATATACTTATATACATATACTTATACACTTATACTTATATATATATATATTCCTATAGTACTTATAGTACTATAAGTATATGTAAAATATTGGCTGACACTTAGGAAGCACTCATGAAATGTGGTCTTATTGTTCTTGGTGTTATTATTAGAGAGAAATTAGTATATTCTAAAGCGAATGGTAAATACAATGTAGGTTAAAGCCAAGAGTAGATTTTTTTATAAATGATAGATGTTAGAATATAAAGGTCAATGGCAAGATCTAATGGGAAAGACAGACAATGGAAACAAAGACTATAGTATGGTGACATGAGCATTGTACACACACCAACAAAGAGCGCAACCAAGTTGGGCTGTGGAGGGTTTGGGTACACGGCACAGAAGAACTGGGCATTGAAAAGTGAGTATAGTGTATATGCTGGACATTAGCTTTTGATTGCTGAGACATCCATTTTAAAAGACATTCACCTTGAATAAACATATTACCTGCTATAGCTATACTACACCGCTACTAGCCAACAGCTACCTGAGGAATTATGCTGCCCTCATTCATAAAGTTCCCTCTTTGAGAAAGCCCTGGATAACCCAGATAACTGACCACTTGAGTCATCTGGCTAAGTCACATTAAGCTTTAAACTAGCCAGTGAAGAGTGAGCCCATGGAAACCTGAGCACCCCACCTTTGGACCCTACCTTTGGACCCTACTAAAGGCAGAGGCCCAGGTCCTCACTTTTTAAAAAAATTTTATTTACTTATTTATTTATTTATAGAGGGGAAGGGAAGGAGAGAAGGAGAGAAATATCAATGTATGGCTACCTCCCATGAGTCCTCTGCCGGGAACTGGCCTGCAACCCAGGCATGTGCCCTGACTGGGAATTGAACTGCGATCGTGTGGTTCTCAGGCTTGCGCTCAATCCACTGAGCTACACCAGCCAGGGCACCAGGTCCTCACTTTTGATGTCTGTTGTCCTCTCTCATTCTTTCTCTTTCTGGGGTTCATGTTTGTTGTCTCTCTCTCTCTCAATTTTATGTGTGGCTGGAGCATGCTGAGTATCCTTCAGAACATGTGAGTAATAGCTCTTGTTCCTTAAAGTTCTCTGTTGGTTTTTGCTAGAGTGCCTCTTGTGATCATAAAAACCACAAGGTTCGTGCTGCCACAGCAGTGGCCCCAGTGGGGGAGAGGGCTGTGGGCTCACTAGGAGTGACACAGCTGGGTGAGTGCCTCGTACATTCCTAGCCCATAGCCTCACTTTCAATGGTCTGAGAGACATAATAGTGAGGACAAGTTTAATAGTAAGTGAAAAGGAGGTGGTAGAGGGCACTCCAGGCTGCATAGCATGAGCAAAGGTAGAGAAGTTTAAAAGAACAAGGTAGGTTTAGGACAAGGTAAAAAGGTCTGAGTGGCTAGACTACAAGGATTATGCGTGTTGAAGTTGGCAGAGTTGCTTTGCATGAGATCAGCAAATGATTTGAGGCAAAATGATGAAGGACCTTGAATGTTATGCTTAGTAAAATTTTGGTTGTTCGTTTTCCTCTGGACAGTAGGGGGTGAAATGATTAGATTTTTATTCCAAAAAAATTACTGGGGGTGTTCATTTTGCTAGTAAGAAACTGGAGACATGGAGCTCACGTAGGAGACTGCCACAATGAGTCCCTCAGAGCAGTGGGGGTGGAGAGGAGAGAGATCTGAGAAATGTGTGCCTGGAGGGTGGTGGTGGTAATACAAGGTGGGCTGACTGTGGAGTGAAGGAAAGTATTGAGATGTTCTGAGTTTCCACTCAGGACACCTGATTGGTCTGTCCCTGCCATTAACCATCTGGTAGGAGGAGGAAAGGTCTGTGTGGGAATTTCCCTGTCAGAGGGACTGAAGGCCAGCAGGGTCCCAGCACTTCCATTGGGAGTGAAGCAAGGTCACAGCTCTTTACATGCTCATATGCTCAAGAAAAGCACCTCTCCTCACCCTCCTTTAAGAGTTTTGGCTATTTGCTTGTCTAAAGTGAAGGTTGGGACCAAACAGTAAAGTCCAAGGAATAATGGAGGGACAATGGGTGTTCCAAGGCCAAGATCAGTGGACTGGGAATATTCACAGAAGCTGGAGAAGGGTGTGTCACACTCAGTATTTGAAGAGTTTGGACACCTTTTTAAAGAAGGGCTACAGCCCTGGCTGGTGTAGCTCAGTGGATTGAGCACGGGCCTGCGAACCAGAGGATTGCGGTTCGATTCCCAGTCAGGGCATGTGCCTGGGTTGCAGGCCAGTTCCCGGCAGGGGACCCACGAGAGGCAACCATACATTGATATTTCTCTCCCTCTCTCCTTCCCTTCCCCTCTAAAGATAAATAAATAAAATCTTCAAAATTTGCCATTATCTTTGAGGGAGGTGAACATTTTCTGGGTGGTAGTAGATAGAGACAAATTTCGGTCTCGATTAACATGCACTGCAAGAAACAGTACCCCATGGGAGTTATTCAGCTGCAGTCAATGTGGGCTCAGTATCAGAAAAAGCTACAGGCCCCAGTTCATGGATGCTTTCAAGTAAAGGATGATAGATCATATCAGAGGCGTTGTGATAACAAGTTCCTCGTGATAGCAGCAGGGTAGATGCATTTACATTTTTATTAGAAGTCTGGAGTTTTAGAGCATAAAGGTTAATGTGTACTCAAAGGCAACTCTGATTTTGAATTTAGGGAGTGAGAAGTCGACATATCTGCCAATGAGGTGAAGGGAGAAAGGGAGGTTGTAGCATTTGGACGCATAAAGCATGAGATACGACTGCAAACTCCCATAGAAGAGTAAGATAAAGTCTGGTGATGCTGCTGAGGGAAGAGATGCCCCTCTGGGGCTCCCCTGTGTGTATGTTGTTCTCCTAGGTGCTCTGCTAGGTCACACTTTCTCAGCCCTGGGGCATGTCAGAATACCAAACCGAAAGCAGCTGGATGTGGGGGTCCATGGGACATTCTGTTGGTGTCCTGAGGCTGTCCACATGACATTTGTTTTTCTCTCAGAGATTAGAGCTGTGGATTAGTTTCCATGGATCATTGCCAAGGCTGATCAGACTTTCCTTCACTCTTTGCTGGCAGTTACTGAAAATACTAGGGAACAGCTAACAAGAAGCACAGAGCATGATCACTGGGAGTTAGACCCCCGACTAGCTGGTCCCACCATTTACTTGTGTGGCTATAGGCAAGAAGCTAGGCATCGGTTTCCTTTCTCATGAAATGAAAGGTGACTGGTAACTATTTTGTCAGGTTGCTGTGAGCTAATGCATGTAAAGGGCTCAGCATGCGACTTCACCTAGAAAGTGCTCAGAAGCGGTAGCTGCTGTGCTCACGTGGGGGTTGTTCATGTCTTGTCTTTGTTGCTTAGGCCTCCGAATAAAGATTTAACTGTGAACATTTCTAGCATAAGATTATGTTTTACCCTTTCTCACCTGATCTTAAGTCTGTTTTCCTGGGGATTCTGGCTCTGCTGGAGGCTTACCTACAGTGTAAAGACTGAGAAGTAGATGTGCTCCAGATGTGATGATGAGGAGCCGAGGGACAAGCACGTACAACGTCTGACAACTATGAAGTACATTTAGGAACATGCAGCTACACTGAAAACATTATGTTCTCTTAAGAATAAACACCAATAAACAAGTACATGTCACAGACACAAGTGAGGATATATATCCTGTTCTTTAGGTCTGGCAAAACTCACCCTGAGTTTGGAGTGCTTCGTTCCACCAAGATGTAAACCAATGTCAGGCTACAGGAGTTGATCAGAAACTGGCCTGAGACTGAACACGCAGACTAAGTTCTTCAGCCTGAACTGCAAGCACACTGACACCCTCGGGTGGGAAGACAGCTGTAACAGCTTATCAAGGCATCTGGCCTTTCTTCCCTAAGCCCGTGCTTGGGATGCTCTGCCCGGGCGGTTAAGGAGCTGCCAGAGGCAAGTGCACATCCCCAGAAAAACTATCCTTTTAACTGGATTAGCTTGTTTAAATTCTAGTGTGTTACTTGGTGGGGTGTCTTTTCAATGTCAAACTGAGGATATTATATGAGAAAAAAGAGAGGCATTTTATTGCTGAGCACAAAGTGGTTGTAGGAGCCTGCTTTATACGTTGGTGTAAAACCAAAAGTGGTTGAGAATAAATCCCAAACTGTCAGGGGTCTCACTCAGCAGGAAGTGGCAAACCCTGAAGCTGGAAACTAGTGTGGTTACAGTCATGCATTTCTTGATGGCAGGGATACATTCTGAGGAATGCATTGTTAGGCAGTTTCATCCTTGTGAGGACATCATAGGGTGCACTTACACACACCTCAATGGTCCAGCCTGTTACACATCTAGGCTACATGGTACAGCTTATTGTTCCTAGACTACAAGTCTGTATAGTGTGATATTGTACTGACCAGTGTAGGGAACTGCAACACAAACAGTAAGTATTTGTGTATCCAAGCATAAATAAATACAGAAAAGGTTCAGTAAAAATATGGTATAAAAGATTTAGAAACAATGGTACACCATGTAGAGCACTTACCATGAATGGAACTTGCAGGACCAGAAGTTGCTCTGGGTGTCAGTGAGTGAGTGGTGAGTGAATGGGAAGGCCCAGGACACTACACCGGTGTCCCACAAGCCCTCCCCCTGCTTCCTTATGACAGGGTCAGAAATGGAACATAGAAGTTGTCAAAGCTGCTCCACGAACAGGGATGTGGGCTGGACTAAGTGGAGATATCGAGGAGAAACTGGCTGGGTAAGGCACAGGTCACCGTAATAATGACTCTCAGGAGGGAGCAGAAGGTGGCGTGAGAATCAGTAGGGATGAAAAGTCACGGTGGAGACATCAGGAACATGGGGATTGCCACAGTGAATGATGTGTTTTTTTTGGCTATTGCATGTTAGAGCAGTGGTCACCTTAAGAAACTTTGTGGTGCTCATAAAAAAAGGTGTTTAACATAGAGAGGGTATAGAACTGAGGACTCAGTATTTTGACTTTGGAAACTTGTTTTGGTCCGGTGACCCTGTCTGGCACTGAACTGATGGAAGAAATAAACCTTATCCATGCTTTACATCATTACAACCCAAAAAATATAACCAAAGGACGGGGACAGGCTGGCTACGTACTCCCACAAAAGGCATTTCCCAAAGCGGCAGTGGCTGCTGTGCGGTGTGGGCCTGAAGTTGCCATACCAGAGCAAGTCTCCACATTGCTCTCTGAGGTGCTCAGGCTTCAGGGGGAAGGGACCTCAATGGAAATGTGTTCTCTTGTTGCAAGGAGTATATTCTCCCCTTGAGAATCTATGCGCAGAAAGCAAAGGTGGGCTTTGACAATGGGGGGGATATATGACATATATATTTGCGGGACCATAAAATTCCTCTATGCAATGACCCAGGAGAAAAGTTACATAATCCAGCCTAGTGCTAAAAGAAGAACAACAGAGCCTTGCAAAATTGAGTGGATGCTTACCTATAGCGCAACTTATGTGAAAGGTACAAGTCCACTGGTTGATTCTAAACTTGCCATTCCCAATTGGCTTTACCTATTAGTAGGACAGGTAGTCTAGAAGATGTTTTGAGAAGCCTATCTCCCCAAATCACGACCTTTTCTAACTTCTGATGCTTGAACTTCCTTAGCATGGGGTTAAGCTCTTTATTTCCCTTTGCAGATTAAAACCTAAAGGAATGGACTTGAGAGAGCTAATATTGTATTTGGGTTTGTATTCACACAAGGTACAAGTGACTGGATCAGACTTATTCCTGAGAACAGCAAGGTGAGGCTGAAAGGGCACCAAGGTATTGAGAGAAGTATTGGAAGAAAGGGAGGAGGAGGGTGAAAAGGCAGCTGGAGACAGGATTTAACTGTGGCTGCTACCACGGACCGAGGGCTCGTGGAGGGCTGGCACGGGCACTGGGTAGTGTTTATGTACCACCTGAAGCAGACGGAGGTTGAGAGGGGGGCTCACACTGAAGGATCACTGTGAACTTACTGCAATTAAGAATAAAAAAGAAAGACATAACTTATTTCTCTAAGTTAGCCATTAAAAAGCACTTGCAACTGGATTCTGTAATAATTTGGCGCTAGTAAATCTACTGTTTTGGGTTATCCATTACCAGTTGGTGCAGAATCATTAACCAGGTGGAACTGAAACATGAAGAAATTAGCCAAAGAAGATTATTTCACCAACACTAATAAAGCACTAATATTGAAATTAAAACAGCCTTGGGATAAATAATGGTTGTCAAAACCATTATTTAAGCCCATAATTGAAAGTAGGTTATAATCCATAATCACTACAAACTAACAAGAAAAATGATATTCTCCTTTGGAGTGATTAACGCTTTGTAAGACCATGAAGTGTTATTAATAATTCAGAACCAGATTTGTGATATAAATATATTTACTTTTTTAGTAAAAGTATTCCTTCCTATTCACACAAGAAAGTTATCAGAAATAATCAGTTCTAGCCCTGGCTGGTGTAACTCAGTGGATGGAGCGCGGGCCTGCGGACCAGAGGATCTCGGTTCGATTCCCAGTCAGGGCACATGCCTGGGTTGCAGGCCAGTTCCCAGCAGGGGATGCAGGAGAGGCAACCACACATTGATCTTTCTCTCCCTCTCTCCTTCCCTTCCTCTCTAAAGATAAATAAATAAAATATTAAAAAAGAAATATCAGTTCTAATTATCTTCATCTTTGCTAACAATGAGTAACTATCCTAATTTTACAGGGAAGGGGGCAGGAAGAGATCATGGGTAAGCTAGGAAGCTGCTACTTCATGACTCATCAAAAGAGAAGAAAATAATTTTAATTTTTTGCTGCGATGGATTAAAGCAAATCACTAGAAAAATACCCATAATGTTTTATTCTGGCCAAAGCAGCTGCTACTAACGATGGGGCTGAGGTACATGCTTGTATGCAGGACTACATAAAAATGAAGTTAAATGCTTAAACTTTAAAAAGTAAAAGAGTCTACAGCCACACCACTCTGCATGCGTCCTGTCTGCTCTATTCTCAGAAGCTGAACCAGGTCGGGCCGGGTTAGTACTTGGGTGGGAGACTATCTGGGGATACTGGATGCTGCAGGCTTAAAACATAAAATAAGTTAAAACATTTTTTAAAAAGTAAAAGAATCCATGGTTAATGCTAGAATGACATTAAAAATGGTATTTGACTTCAGACTCAAAGGGTTAAACTCTGGGGTGTGAGGGAGAATGAAGAAAAATGCCCTTGAAGAGGCTGTCTTAGAGCACGCAGGGGAAAGAGGAAGATAAGAGGGTGGGGTAAAGTTTGCTACAACACAGCTTTTCAGCTCAGCACAAAGACTATAGAAAGTGCACAGCGTGAGAAGAATTGCCATCAGTTCTGCAGAAAATTAAATAATGGGAGTTAAGTGAGTGCTCACGGCAAAAGGCAACGTTCAGGCTTTTTTAGTCTCATGATGACAGCTTAAACAGCTCTTGTACACGAGCTGATGATAGTTCTCCTGACATCACACTATGCAAGTTCTGCAAGGAATTACCGACTAGGACGGGTAACTCAGTCATTCATGTATTCATGTATTCATTCATTCATTCACAAAATCCTGGTTGAGGATATACCGTGACCATTATGACATGACTAATTTTGTGGTAGATGTGAAACGTGTTGTAAAGCTGGACACAGCCTTAAAGTGCTTACACTCAATTCCATTAAATCAGAGATGCCACCCATTCCTTTATGTACTTCTAAGAAAAAAAAAAGTGCCGCTAATTGTATTCCTGACAGCACTAATGGTAAGACACATCTTCTGGGTGTGGATGGCATCCACTGTGTTCTCTCCTCCTCTGAACTGGTTTTGGCCTGAGGGAAGCAGGGGCAGGATACGGAAGGAGGGAGGGGAATGAAGACAGGGTATCCATTCCTCAGGCTTCCTCCCTGTCCTGCCTGTATGTGCCTCGCTCCCAAAAACCTCAGCTCCTAGTTGGCAGCTTTCTTTATACAGCTACTGTCTTTGGGGTCTGGTCAATATGCCTTCTCCCTGACCTCTTGGGTATGGGGTAGTGACCATTCTCCACTAAACTTAGCCCTCGGATATTGCACTATTCCTTGTTGGTTTTCTTAAACCAGCTTATATTTTGGTAAACATTCCACATATTAACATACTAATCACCCAAGGATCTTATTAGAATGAAGAATATGATTTAGCAGATATTTTTACCAGTTTGAGCTGCCATGACAAAATACCATAGGCTGGTGGCTTAAACAACAGACATTTATTTCTTCACAGTTCTGGAGGCTGGGAAGTCCAAGATCAAAGTGCTGGCTGATTTGATGACTAGTGGAGCTCTCTTCCTCGCTTACAGATGATAACCTTTTGGCTATGTACTCACATGACCTCTTCTTTGTACACACAAAGAGAGCGCACAAGCTCTCTTCATATCAGGATGCTAATGGTAGAGAGTCAGAGCTCCACCCTTACGACCTCGTTTAACTTTAATTACCTCCTATTCAGCCCTATCGCTGAACCTAGTCATATTGGGGGTTAGGGCTTCTATATATGAATTTGGGGGTGACCCAATTCAATCCATAGCAGTAGGTATGGGTGGGGCCTGAGAGTCTGCATTTCTGGTGAGCTCTCAGGTGATAGGGTTGCTGCAGGCCTTTGGAGCACATTCTGGTGTCAGGGAACCAAAGTCAAAGGTCTCAGGTCTTGTTTCAGGACAGAGCGAGGGTGTTCAGTGATGGGTAAGACGACACATAGCTAACAATGTTAATGAGGCTTGCTCATAAATGATGCTGATGAAGAAGATATCAGCAGTGCATCACCTTTATATGCAAGATGCCATCAAAGGAAGCACAGAGACCCAAAGAGATTCCCAGGAGGGCAGCTAATTCTCTACTAAATGACCACAAGTGAAACTGCTTTGTGCAGTGTCTTTCAGATATTTGGACCTTTCTAAACTATGTAAAATTCTGCAGATGAAATGCTTCATGCCTCCAGATCTGAAAGTCTATTACCAAAGACCACTGTTCTCTGGAACATTATTAATAATGCTCATTTTAAACTAAAGCAAAGAGACAAAAACTTCAGTACGTATGAAAAATAATAATCCTAGTACATAGAGGGGAAAGTAAACCCTGTATGAATTTCCAAATTGGTACTTTGACTAAGTTTACAGAGACAGTGTAACAGGGTGCAGCCAAGAGGAGGGCCCCAAAAAGAAATTTGGAATGGGGTCCAAAACTCAGGGTGTCCAGGAAATATTAGAAAGACATATAAGATGTCCTCATCCCTTACCCCCTCCACAAAGGTGTCAGTTGCGGGAAGGGACAAATGGGGGGGGGGCATTGAGAGCTGTTTTGCATAGCAACAGTTTCCCAGCTAACCTCTAGAATGGTCGTTTAACATATCTATAACCTTTAACTGGTTTCATAGATATGTTAAATAATTGTGGCCATACTTTGAGCCAGGGAGAAGGGAGTGACTTCCACCCAAAATGTAACTGGGGGCAGCCCCCCCCCCCCACCCAGTTGCAGTGCCTGTGTGAGAGGTTGGAGATGATTGACTCCACGACATGGGGCCTCACCTGCCCAGACTCGATGGCAACCCAGTAAACTTGGAATAATACAGGAATGCCGGCAGGTGTAGTGGATTGTGGGAGGAGTCGGAAATGGGGCTGCAAAAGAGGACTGGTGTGGGGATTTAAAACCCAGACACTGTAGCCATTGAAGGCGTACCACATGGCTTTGCCAGAGTGGGGACCTGCGCAGCCATGTGAGAAGGAGAGGGAACCACACGGCTGTGACAGTGTAGAGAGAGAGCCATGTGCTTCTGGCGGAGTCGAGGACCCCTGCAGCCATGTGGAGGAAAGAACCATGAGCTTTTGACCAGAGTGCAGACCCTTGCAGTTCTGGTAGAAGAGGCCCGCGTGGCTTTGGGGTGCTCCCTTTGGCTTCGTGGCCTGGCAAGCAGGAGAAACTTTGCCTGGAAAAAGGGTGAAAGAACTCTTGCCAGTAGGCCATGAGAGGGTGCCACATGCCTTTGGAGTCGTTAGAGATCCTGCCTGGACGGCGACACAGCTGACAGTGCCAGGAGCCTGAAACACGGATGTGTGCTTCTTTTCCTGAGTTACAGTACCCCGAATTAGGGCAGGGGGAGAAGAAAGTGCAGTGAGTGTCTGTGGGTACCTAAAAGGACTGTGCTATTTTAATGGGGACATTGGGTCACTACTTTAAGTCTTTGTAGCTTTAAATAAACCTTTCTTTTCCTTTTCACAAATCTCTAGCAGTGAGAGATATCTTTCCTCTGGTGACAGACAGATGAGCCCAGTAGGTGGTCAGGACAGTATTAGTATAGTATTGGGAGGGGCCCCTGCTGTTCTGTAACAGTTTTTGCTATCCCTGGGTGGGCCAAAATCGCCCCCTCCTTGGACCTCTGTTCTGTAACAATAGGTGCAGCTTAAAAAAGTTGAAGAATCAGGCCACTTTGCCATCATTTCATTCAGACTGGTAATGAGCATCACCAGCTAGGAGAAATGAGGACTGGTTTATGAAAGAGCTGCATTTTTTTTTTAAAAAGGCAGAAAAAAAGAACATCTACCTAGATATATTTTGACAATTCCTTTTTTGTCAAAAGGATTTTCTTTCTTTCTTTCCTTTTTTTACAGATTTTATTTATTTATTTTTAGAAAGCAAAAGGGGTCAAGAAAGATGGAGAGAAATATCAATGTGTGTTTGTGTCTCATGCACTTCCTCTTGGGAACCTTGCCTGCAACCCAGTGCATGTGCCTTAGACTGGGAATCGAACCTGCAAGCCTTTGGTTCATAGGCCAGCAGTCAGCCCACAGAGCCATGCCAGCCAGAGCTATTTTGACAATTTCTTACAAGTGAGACTACTTAATCCTGGGCTTGGGAATACCAGTTTTTTGTAGCAATATGTCAGCAGCTCTTGGAACTGCTTCGGATGTTGTGCCTTTATTTTCTGAGAGCATGAATTGGGCTCGTTTGGATGTGAGATCAGGCCACTGTTACCACTAATGATAATTCAGAGTAATACTTTGGAGGTTTCATGGTAAACAATGTGATGTCCTATTTATTTTGACGGAAAAGTGGCAGGCACACACAAAAAATAGTTATCTGAACTTCTATGGCTCGAACTTGGGAGAACCCTTTTTTGCATTCTTGGACACAGGTTCAAGGCCGGTGGACCAACCTGAGGTCTCCAGACTGTGAGCATCCCCGGGAAGCTAGAACACTGGCTTGGCCTCTCAGTCCTTAGTTGCATAGTCTCCAACAGAGCACAAAAAGCCTCTAATTGAAATCAGCTGCCAGTATTCAAAGTTCCCGTTTCATTCACAGTTTCAGCCTTCTCACCAAGGACTAAGTTAACATGACACAAGTCAGTGGCAGAGGATTGAGCAAGTATATCTTGCCTGAAGCTATCCTTCTACATGAAAGAGAAAATCAAGCTGGCCCAAGCCTAGGCACAGGCTGGAGGACAGTACTTCTCAGGATGCTCTCTGCCTGAGTACAGTACCTGAGGGTGCTTTTTTCTTTTTTAGCCCAAGCAAATATTATCATTGACATACTGCTCTTATTAGGAGCTAAGCAGGAAGATGGACATGGATGGAATCCAGAAAGTTTGTTAACCAATCGGTTGGAAAGGGTTTTCTGAATGTGAAGAGATTTTGATTTGCGATTGTTTTCACTCCCTAGATCTGAGGGGTGTGTTGCAGAGGTCCGTGTGGCAGGGGTGGGGAGAGGAGGGCAAAGAAAACACAAATTGAGCTGAAGTGCTGAAGTCGAATTTAATAGTCATTGAGCTATCACTGTGAGGTTGTGTTTAATTACTTTCGAGACAGGTCTCTGGAGGAACTCACTTGCTTTTGACTTTGAGTTAAATAATGAGGTCCGACTGAGGAAATGCCGACCTTGCCTGTTTCTCTCTGCACCCCACTCTCCTTTCCCAATCTCCTAGGAGAGGGATGGAAAGGTTGGCTCTCACTCCATAGGCTGGCCCAGACATTTTTAGGATCAGCCTATATTAAGCATATACTTTTTTGCTTGTTTGCCCCCTTGATATGCCAACTACAGCCCTGAACTGTTGACATAGGAGTCTGGGGTGAGCAGGGCATATTCAGGTTTAGGATGGGTATAGTGCCTCATGCAGTGCCTTGCTCGTGACAGACACCTCCAACTCCTTGTACTCAAAACTGAACTTCATATCTTTCTTCTCATTCTCCCTTCTCCATTTTCTGTCTTATGAGTCGTACCACTTTCACCTAGTTACCCAGTCTAGGTGGGTAAGCTCTTGGGTGTCCAACTAAGCTCTTCCTCATGTTTGACTCCGCCCACTTCCGTTGTCTGCTTTCCTGCCTGGATGTTTCCACTTCCCGGACAGTTTCTCAGTCCCGCTCTTCCTGCTGATCCTGATGCTTCTGTAGGCAGGCCGTTGTCACGGCCTTCTTTACTGCCAGGAAAGTTTTCTTCTGCACTTTGCTACTTTTTCTAATTTCTTAAGTTGAATAGGTAAACTTTGTTTATTTTGAGTATTTCTTTACTTTTGTTTTAATATTCCTAATACATTGAAAGCATTTAAAGCTATACATTTTTCCTTTGAATATAGCTTTACCTGTGTTCTATACTCCTTGTTGTGAAATGTTTTCTTTTACTCTCTAGGTAATATCACATTTTAGCTAGGACGTGCCTATTATACAACAGGCAATTTAAAACAGTGTTTCTAAATATACAAGTAATTACCAAAAAGGTTGATTTACAATATCATTGATTAAAACTAGAAAAGTGGGCCTATAATATTACTTTTTCTTTTCCCTTTCAGATGAATGATACTTTGGCTGAATTGTGTTTTAGGATCATCATTTTTTTTAGTGAATAATCCTTCTTTCTACAGATGTTATTTCAGTGTTCTCTAGATTTTAGTATTTTAGATTACGAATCAGTAACCTGTTCTATCCGAAGGTCTATAAGATTTTCTCCCCATCTTTGAAATGTAGCAATTATACTAGAGTATGTCCCAGGTTTTGGATTTTGTCATGGTTGTTGCCCCCTCCTAATTCATCTTCTCTAGGACTGGTGCAGGGCAGATTTTAATCTGGAGGACCAATTATTTCTTCAATTTAGAGAATATTATCTTCTGTTATTTACTTGTTACTTTCCAGGCACTTGTTACTTCATATCCCCAGGTATTCCCTGCTAACTAGGCGGGTCCTTTGGATCTGTCTTCTAAGCCTCTCTCCTGGTTCCCCGTGGGACCTACTCTGGGAGCTAGTTCTCTGTGTCCTGAGATATTTCTTTAACTTGATCTTGCAGAACATGAACTCTATTTTCAGCAAGTGAGCATTTATTTTTCTCTATTTGTCTACTGAGTTTTTAAAGTTCAGAAATATCATTCTTAGTTTTTTAAATTTTCTGTGCTCTAATTTTATCTTTGTTCTAATTACTTTTATTAATGTCTTCTTCTTTCTTTGATTAGTTCTACTGTAAATGAAGCCGCCGGCTCTACTTGCTCAGCCTAGTTGCTCCCTCTGGTTAGATTCCTCTTAAGTGGGTTGTAATTTTTTATTGCCTACTTATTTGTGTGCTCTCTCAGTACTTGCATGGTCCCTGCTGGGTATTCTATCAATGATGGCAGAGCCAGGTCAGGAGGCACTCGAGTGTCTGTTGTTGTGGGTTGGTGGCCGGCCAGCCAGCAAGCAGGCTGTTACCTTCTGCCAAGATGCCCATTGACTCTCCTCTCAGTAGAGCAGACTGAGACCAATCCAGCCCATCAGGTAAGCCTCATGTAGGCTCAAGAGTGTGAGTACAATTTGGTGACCTCTTTGTATTCCACACTTGTGGGCAGGAGAGACATAGGGCTCTTCTAAGTGGACACACACCTGCTGTAAAATCCAAGGCCTTCACTTTGAGGTTCCTCCTCTGCTGTTGGCTGCCAGGTCTTTCTGGCTGCCCTGGAGCCAGAAGTCCCCACATGCTCTCTCCTCGATGCGCCCTCTGAACTCTACCTCAAATCTCTCTTTTGTTGACTGCAGAGAAGGGATTGAAAAGGACAGGGAAGAAGGGCAACACTTACTCTCTGGCAGCCACCATCTCAGATTCCAAGCTATTAGAATTATCACGTGTAGAGTGCAAGCATGATAATCCTGATACCTTCAGGGGCTTCCTAGCCCCTCTGTCAAAACGGGTCAAACCCAAAGCCCTTTAAGCTGAGTTTTCCTCCAGCTGGATACATTGGACCAGGCCCCATACCATACGTTTCCAGACATACTAGACTCCTCAATTTCTCAAAATCCATGCCATGCAGTTCCCCTTCTGGAAGTACACATTTCCTTTATCTGAAAGTTCCATTACTATCCTAGTCTCTGGCTATTCACATCCTTCTTATTTCCTAATTCAGATACTGCCTTTTATGGGAAGCCTCATCTGGAATATATTTCCCTCCTCAGTGCCCTCCACCCTCACCCCTGAAGCTCCTATTCATTTCTCAGTGGTGGCTTTTAACATAATCTGCCTTTTCTTAGATCATCTGTGTGTCTTCTCTCTCCCTCTCCCACTCCGAATCTTAAATAACATGAGGTCATGTTCCGAGTCTGTTTCATTTTATCTTTTCCTGCAGTGCCTAGCATGAAATGGGTGTCCAAGTGCTGAACTGACGATGGGAAGCAATTAAATTGGACATTTACAGACCAATCCTGAGGTTTTCTTACTATAGATGGGAGATGGAGCCACAAAGATCTGCTGGAGTTTTACCGAGGAACTATGCCCTCAGCATCAGCTCACAGACTTTCACCTTCAGAAAAGGTCTCGGAATCCCACAGGAAGGACTTCCAATTATTTCTCCCCCCCTCCACAGAGGGGTTATTGTACAGAGACTGACAGGATGTGGAGTAACAGGGACTGCGGTCACCATAGCCTCTGAATTTCATGCAGAGCCTCCTCCTCAGTTGTGGGGGAGCATGAGGGTTAATCAAGTAGAATATGGAGGCTAACTCAACACCATCCCACGGGTTTGTGCTTTTTAGAAGACCTGTTGTACAGGAACCATTAAAAAGAAGAGTTCTGAGGGTGAAATGCCTCTGGCACTTCAGGAAGTTTGAAAAAAGGCACGGCGTTAATAAATAGAAGGACTGGGTAAGCAAGTAAGGGGCAGTTCTATGGAATGCACAAGAAGATTTAGGTGCCTTTTCAAAGGCCACTCATTGTAATGAAGAAAGATGCACTCTACTCAACCTTGACTGAAGATTCACACTCAGAGGGAGCACTGGGACTCCTACAGGGAGCAGAGCTGCTGTGCAAATCGTTGTGAGGAAGGAGGTTTGGCTGTGGAGGAAAGATGAACCCTTTACCCAACACCAGACCTTTGTGTGAATTGGGAGTGAGCAAAGAAAAGGCCATTGGGCCCTGGCTGGTGTAGCTCAGTGGACTGAGCGTGGGCCTGCGAACCACACAATCTCGGTTCAATTCCCAGTCAGGGCACATGCCTGGGTTGCAGGCCAGTTCCTGGCAGGGGACTCACGAGAGGCAACCATACATTGATATTTCTCTCCTTCTCTCCCTCCCTTCCCCTCTAAAGAGAAATAAATAAAATCTTAAAAAAAGAAAAGAAAAGGCCATTGGGTGAGCCACAGTCTAACCTTGATCCACTCTAACTGTTCCTCTGCTTGGAGGCACCCTGAAGTAGCTGGTCTCATGGTGCCATTTTCCTGCTTTGGCTCTGGGAGCTGTGTTAAAGGAACTGGAACAGACCCGTATTGTGAGCTGAGTGTGTGTGTTTATTGAAAAGATGTATTAGTACGTCCCAAGCAGCCTTCCCTAGGGGAGACTGTGCTGTAGCTCTTCCTGCAGGGGAACCTATTGCCCCCTCTAAGAATCCCATTAAGTGTGTTGTCACTTTAAACAGGCCACTCTGCCCAGGGCCAGACACATAGCAGGCTCTTGAAAAAAGTGCTGAAAATGGAGCAGTCAGTATTCGGTGGAAAGGTAGGGATTCAGTTTCATCTTTTCTTTCTTTTTGGCCTTCACACCATTTGCTCTTACAATACTATTTCAATTCCTGTTTTTCTCTTCACAGTCTTCTGGAGACTCTATATGTATATATATACATGTTTGCATGTATATGTGCTTATGTGGGTAAAGGTATATATGTCTTTGTATATGTGTATATGTGGGTATATCTGTATATATGTCTGTGTATATCAGTATATTTGTGTATAGATGTATATGTGTGTATATCTGTCAATATGTGTGTCTGTATCTTTTAATTTAGTGTACATATGGGTGGCTATGACTGTGTATGTGCATATATCTCTATGTATATGTGTTTATGTGTGTATATTTTTGTATTTGTATATATCTGCATATATGTGTGCATTATGTGAATATGCATGTGTATATGTGTGTATATATGTATGTGTGTATTTGTGTATATATATATATATATATATATATATATATATTTCAGATACCCACTACCCACTACAGCCTGGTGATCAAGCCCTTTCTCCTAAGAGCCACATTGAAAAAGAGTGTCAATACCATTTTTTGGGTTTATCCCAAATCTTACAGCATTGTTGGAGGATGGCGGGGGGCGGAGGATAAAAAAAAGACAGTTATTTTAGTGGAATGGGGTGAAGGAGAACATTTTGGGATGTGGACATTAGCCACTTAGTCTACAGGGCAGTATGTTGGTACAGGAGAGAGAGGGAAGAGCTGAGAGAAGGAAGATCTGAGAATTGAGGGAGGATAGCATCTGTAGCTCCAGGGAGGGGCTGCCTCAGAGAGGAGAAGGGACAAGTCTTTCATGGGCTTAGGAGTCTCTTTCCAAGCTGAGTGACCCTGTGGCAGCAGACTCTGAAATACTCCTTTCTGCAGGTTGAATTCTGTCCCCATTAAACACATATGTTGAAGCCTTAACCCCCAATGTCATTGTATTTGGAGATAAGCCATTTTTAGAAGATAATTAAGGTTCAATAAGGTCATAAGAGTTAGGTCCTGATCTCATAGGTATGGTGCCCTCATAAAAGGAAGAGAGAGAGAGATCTCTTCACCTGCATGCCCCAAACAATCACCATGTGAGGATTTAGTCACAACACACACGACAAGGGTCCTCACCAGTGACCGAATCTGCTGGCTCCTTGATCTTGGACTCTCAGCCTCCAGAACTGTGAGAAACAAATATCTTTTGTTTAAGCTACCCCATCGGTGGTATTTTGTTATGGCAGCCTGAGCAGACTATGATACACCTCAAAAATACCCCTTATGTGGCCAATGACCTGTGAAAGAGTAGCTGCCATATCCCAGACAGACTCTAACTCTGGGGAAAGCACACCCCTGCTCTATGTGATGGGCACAGAGGCTGGGGCTCTGGGACAGCGGGGATTTTCAGAGGAGGGAGTGTCAGATTCTGCAGTCTCGCTGTCCGGGGCAAGGAGCTTTATTACATGCATTTCTTGTTTTTCCCTACCATGTTATCCTTTTGGGCTAATTCTTACTCAGTGCCCTCAAGAATAAGCAGACCCAGTGGGAGGGTCTGTTCTGAGCACCAAAAGGCTGGCATAAAAATTCATGATTTATTATCTCCTCTTCTCACACCTGCTCCCCAGTCTCCACGGTGAGGCTGCACCCAGTTAGGAATCCGGTCTCTGGAGCGAGATGCCTGTGTTCATCACTCACTGGTATTGTGACCTAGGGCAAGTTACTTAAGAATCCTGTGCCTTTGTTTTCTTATCTATAATGTGGGGACAAAACACCATCCACCTCTTAGAATTATTGTGGAGGATCAAGCAAGTGAATGCATGCAATAAGAACTTAGCCTGTGGTACACAGTCTGTGTTGGCTCTTATTATCTTTTGCTTCAGCAGGGGACCCGTGGAAATTCTTAGAGGAGACATTGGGGCAGCTCAGTCCTAGCCCCATGATTCTAAAGGAAAAGACTTTGAATCATCTCAGGTGAGGTGGGAGCCAGAGAAGCTTGGGTGGCAGGTGTGGTAGGGGAAGTGTGTTTTTGGTATCTGTGTTCTCAATGAAGTGTGAAACAAGGTCATTGCCTGGTGGAGCCACGGGAATTTGGGAGGGATGCATAAGGAATGAATTAGATAGCTAGGAGAGTGGGAAAAATGAAATCTGGTAAGTCTGCTGAGCAATCCTGAGTGACCCTGTGGGTCTAAGATGATGGACTAAAAGCGGAAACAGAGGTTTGACTGTGAGTGCATCCCCGCACCCAGGGCCAGTGCTGGCAGGGAAAGGGCCTGGGCTTGCTTTCCAACCAATTGTCCTCATTTGCAGGCCTGGGTACCCACTGTGCACTGGGGGCTGCTTGTATATACATGATTGTGCCAGTTTTTCCCATACTGCATTGTGTTAATGACCACTGGAAATATATTAGAGACTTCACACCTTGTTGCAGCGTCACATTCATTTCATTGTCTCTTTACCCTGAGACTACACATGTAGATAGCCAGTTGAGGTAATATAATTTATGAAATGCCTTGGACAAAGAATTTATTTTCTTAGTTTATTGGATACCATATTCCCTTGTCATTACCCTGTTGGGGATCTTAATCTCGGCCACAGCAATAAAGGCACCATGTGATGATGAAGGCTTATACTTATAAAGCACTTACTATGTGCCAGGCCTTGCTTTAAGCACTTCACATATATGGACTCACTCATCTTTCACAACAACCCCATTTTACAGTTAGAGCACAGAGAGCGTCAGGAATTTACTTGCCTGGGGTCACACAGCGAGCAACCATCAGAGCTAAGATTCAACCTGGTCAGCCTTGCTCTGAGAGTTCATGCTCCTTGTTTAGTGCATCCCTGAAAGTAAGTTAAAACATTTGTGTGTCTCTAAAGTATTGATTTTTCTGAGGAAAGATGTAGTAGACCTACCTACCTCTCATTGCCATTTTCTTACCTTCCTATCATGTATTTACTTCCCCGCCCCACCACGTGACTAAAGATAAAGAAGATCAGCATCATCGAGCCAGCTAGTCAACACATATTTATGAAAGGCTTGCCCTGTTTCCACGTAAACGAGGTAAAGATGACCAAAACACTCTCGCTGCATCCCCAGAACTCAGTCTAGCTGAGGGTCAAAACAAACACGGAAAGTACAACAACGAAGAAACCCCCATAAACACAAGATCCTATGAAGAGCAAGCTACGTGCAGAGAAAGAACGGGTCCAGGATGCTGAATGTATTTCAGCCTCAACGGGAGCCTTTTCAGTCTCTGAGCAGATGCCAGCTCACCCGGCTGTATTGGAGCCATGCTCTGGCAGCAAGATGCCTGGCACTCTAGCCTCTGTGCACTTGAATTTCCCGAACACAGGGAGCGTGGGAGGATAGAAACTGGAGAGGACGCCCCGAGCTCATTTTTAGCAATTTTAATTTGTCTCTTTGACCAAATGAGACATGGGCAGAGGTCCACAGATCAGGTGGAGGGTCATGTCCAGGGCGTGTTTCTCGTGACAGGCAATGTGACAGTGGGCTGAACAGAAAGCAGGGAGGTCTGGAGCCCCTGACACGTTGGCGCCAACCCGGGCCAGTCTTCCACAGGCTGCGCAGTCTTTGGGAAGGCATTTAAGCCTTCTGAACTGCAGTGTTCTAATTGATGAAATGGAGAAAGTAATACCTTCCTCAGAGGGATATTGTTAGGCTTAGCAATGAGTGTATAAAGTTCCTAGGATAATAGGCACTCAATCAACCAAAGTCCTCATTATTTGTTATTACACAGAGTTAGACATGACAGTTAAAACTCTATGACGAATAGTCTTAAGTATATTCTTTATTTCTGGAGCAGCTCTCTATTCTTCCTAGTTCTAGCTCATCTTGGGAATATTCACAGAGGTGAAAGTGCCATAAAGAGACAACGTATTATATGCAATTGCTACTCTAGAAGGTTAACACTGGAGCATTCTTAAGTAATTACTGATCATTTTTAAAAATATTTAATTTATTTATTTCCAGATAGAGGAGAAGGGAAGGAGAAAGAGAGGGAGAGAAACATCAGTGTGCGGTTGCCTCTCGCATACCCTTCACTCGGGGTCTGGTCTGCAACCCAGGTATGTGCCCTGACTGGGAACTGAACCAGTAACCATTTGGTTTGCAGGCCCACACTCAATCCACTGAGCCACAACAACCAGGGCAATGACACAATCATTTTAACTTGGGCTGGACTCATTTTCACTTAATATTGTGGTGAGGAGAAGGGTGAAGGGAATAATTATTGATTGATTGTTTCTATCTACCAGGCACCGTGCTAAGCAGTTTTGCAAGCATCTAAATATTGCAATTGCTTGGGAGTTTGGTGGTAGCATTATTCACATTGTAAAGATAAAGAAACAAGGCTTCGAGGAGTTGAGTCACTTTTTCAAGGTCACAGACCCAGTGAGTGTCAGAGTCAGTCTGGCCCAGGCCCTTTGCTATGGCCTGCGTGGTAAATGCCTTCCTGAAACATGTGTTATGATCATAGCTATTTTACAGATGGAGAATGGCAAACCAGAGCAGGTAAGTGCTTAAAGTACTTAATATTATGATGCCTATAGTCAGTGAGTAATACTGTTTGTTGTTTTTATTCCATGGTAGCCAATGACAGGAATCTCCGAGATCCATTTTCCCTCAGGGCAAATGCCAGGGGCCCAAGATCTGGAGTACGCCTTCCGACTTGTACTGCTAGAAATAGAGTTCAACTAGAAAATATTCACTTATATGGCCAATCCCATTATTCAGGCAGATGGTAGCAGATGCCATAGACTGAGAAAGTTTAAAATAATACAAATATGTTTATAATCCTTGGGCAGACATTTAGGTTTGACATGGGGCCCAAATGGGTATTAGATTTTTTTTATTATATGTAATCATGATATTGGGCCAAAATATTGTATTAAGAATAATCTAGACATCTGTATGAAGAAAAAGTGATGATCACATTGACAAATATTTCCTTTTTAAAAAGATTTTATTTATTTATTTTTAGAGAGAGGGGAAGGAGGGAGAAAGAAGGGGAGAGAAACATCAATGTGTGGTTGCCTCTAGTGCACCCCCTATTGGGGAAATTGCCTGCAACCCAGGCATGTGCCCTGACTAAGAATCAAACTAACAACACTTTGGTTCACAGGCCTGAGCTCAATCTACTGAGCTACACCACCCAGGGCTTGATATCTCTTAAGCAGTTTAAAAATACACAAGCATGGCCTATTACAAAAAAAAAAAATAAAGTATATCCATGACCAGGAGGGGCTGATTCAATTAAGATAGAAATTTAAAAACTGAAATTAAAACAATGCTCTGGTTGGAAAGGAAATACAGGTTGTATTTTGATGTTAATGCTTAAAATGTATTCCTTTTCTTCCTTTGGATACTTAACCTCAAGCTGCAATTTTGTCATTTCAGTTGAGTTTGGGGATGAGAAATAAAGCTAATATTTTGCAGGTTATCTTTTTGATGCATATTTTTGGCTCATCTTCACTAACAGAATTCAATTTTAAATACCTGAGCTCTTTCCCAGTTAGCTACGGTTGACGCGAGAGCAGCTGGCTTCTGACAAATCCCCTTTGGTCTCTTATTTGGCAGTGTTTTGAAATGTAACTTTAAAACATTATAGAGGTTCATAGTGACCATTGCTAACATTACCAATGGGCCCCACCCCACCTCACAGAAAGGAGTGAAAAACTCCAGCCAGCCTAAACTCTAACCCCAAGATGCCCCTGACCCAGACTAAAAGGCCACACATGGACTTTTTATTTATTCTCAAAAGACAGGGAAATTTTCATGCACCTTCAAGGTTCCATTTATAGCAGTGACATAATGGTGTCAGTGCTTTGAAGGAGAGAGAACAGGCAGCAACTGGTATTATGCCATTAAGTGCCCAGAATCAATTACATCCTTGCTGAGATAAGGGGCAATTTTCCCATTTAAACTTCACAGATGTACAAACTGGCAAATTATGGTTGGGTTGTTGCTTCTTTTATTATAATTAACAATTTAAAAACACACATTATAATGCAATTAGCTGTTTACTGGCTATTACTGGCTCAGATCTAGCAGACACTTTACTCTCAAGTATATAAACTACTAAAAAAGTATTTTAATGAACCCTTTTATATTCAGTCATTGGTGTGGCAACATTTTGGCCGTTCACAATACTGCCACTGGAAATTTCCAAGCTGATCTGGATTTATAAGAAGCATCTTGTGGAAAACTTTCAGTTTCTTTTCTAAAAATACCCAGCTCAGAGTTCATTAATTCTCCATTTCCGGGAAATGTGTCAGCAATTTTCTGGCCTTCTCCCTGCCTCCCCTCACCCCCCAGCCTTTGTGTTTTTGTTCACCCCCTAAATTCTTTCATCTCACTGTAGACTCAGATTCTTACATTTTCCAAACATATGCATACATGCAGAGTGCCTGAGAAACTGTTTTTGCTCAAGGTCACTTGGACATGTTATGATCACCCTCATGTGGACAACCTATTTGAAGGAAGCTAATAATTAGATAATGAGCAGGGCTATGTTGGAAAAAGGGGCTAGAAATAGAAATATATTAAGTGTAACAATAGATGATTATTCATAATTATAAGAGCGGGCACTTATAGGGTATTCATTACGTGTCAGACACTGTTTTAAGTACTGTTTATATTGTCTACATACTAATTTATATAATCCTCACAATGACCCTCTGAAACAGTTTCTGTGACAATCCCCAGTTTATAGAAGGGACAAGGGATGTGTCAAGAGGCTGAGTAATTAGACAATGTCTATAGAGGTTACAAATGGCAGAGTTGGCATTCGAACCCAGACAGTTGGCCCCAGAGCCCATGCCTTCAACCGCTATAGTCTGCTAGTGTCTACTAAACACGATGACTTTTTAAGCAAGGTCAAACTATTCTTTTATTTCCATAAAATGAAGTAAAAGAGATTTGAAAAGCAACTTTCTCATATCCCGATAGACAATCAACACTGACGGAATTCTTGGGGAATTCTCCTGTGCTCACTCTCTACCAGGCTAACGCATGAGGTAGGTTAAATGTCTAGAAAACATCCACGGGAATGATGGCAAAACCTGGGCTTGTGTAACACGTTCATGCACATCACAGGTTATTGAAGTCACCCTTACCTCCTAAGTGAGAAAAGGCACCACCATATTTTGTTATATATTTAAAATTATTGTTATTTAGATATTTAGACTTTTTAGGTTTTTAAAAGTAGTATCAAATCTTCCTTCTATTGTATCAGGGTATTTTGTGTAAGGAATTAAATGGTCTCTAATGATTGCCAAGTTAGGTAGAGAGGATACTTACCTTATCCTCTCCTTTGACAAAATAGGGGTTGAAGCAACTTAGGACAGAAGGTCAAGTAGTTGAACAAGGACAAGTGTTGGGTGATGAAAAAGGAGATGGGATGGGGGAGGAGCCAGTGGAAAATGATGGTTTCAGAAACTTAGGGCGGGACATAGTTATAAAACCAAGTCCAGCATTTTGTGCTTAACAGGCATAAAGCAACAGTGCAGCATTGACAAACTGTGTCCTGGCTTCCGATATTTCATCTGTTAGCCTTGTTCCATGCCCAGCTGTTGGCACTTAATGCTGGTACTCCTCTCAGCATGTCTCCTGCTGCTCCTTCCCCCCACTGGGTCTCTCAGCTGGCTGTCAGCTCATCTCTTCAAAGCCACAGCTTGATAATGGCTTGAGAACTACCTCTCCCAAGAGAGCTGGGGTAGAATAAATGGAAGGACTTGGAAAACTTGAAAAGGGGTTACAGGTGTTTATTATTATTAATGGGACATTTAAAGCAGTAATATTTTTAAGCCCAGAACTGACTCACATGGTAACTCAGGCAGCTATGCAGGCTATGAGCATGTTTGGATGACATTTGGATGAGGGTCCCAACTTGGGACCTTTATACTATAACTGTGTGTGAAGGAGGCTTTTTCTGGCATCGGGAAGAGAGAGGACAGGAGAAGGCATAAGACATAAGCCTACCGAGTCTACTTGCAAGGAGATGAGAGGAGAGAAGAACCTGTCCGTGCTATCTTTGTGACCAGAGCTAGGGCAGTTCATCTTTACAGTTACTGAGTGCCTGCTGTGTGCCAGCACTGTGCTGGGTGCCAGAAGTGCCACAAGACCCAGACATGCTCTTGCCCCCGACAAGTTGAAGGTCCAGTGGATGACACAGAGAAGCAGCTGCTCTCCATGGCTGTCCACACCCAAACACCTACTTTTAGTGGGAGTTAGGGAGAGGTCTGGGAGGAACGGGGTGGGGGGTGTAAATTGCCCCTGCAGAGTGAGAGGCAGAGTGCACGGGGTCCTGGTTGTCAGGGAGTGTGTAGAATGAAGCCTCTGTGTGACATAAACCCATGACAGCAGCTAAGCCCCAACCAAAGCCAGAGTCACAGAATGACCTGTGTTCCTTACCTGGCTAGTAAAGACCTCAGAGGTCATCTCCTCTAAAGCTGTTAATTTATAGATGTGGAAAATGAAGCCCAGAAGATGTGCTGATTCCCTGGGTAGAGAGCAGCAGAGCTAGAAATAGAAACCAGATGCTGTGAGGCCCTATCCATGCCACACTTAAGGGCTTGGCAGCTGTGAGAATGAGGACATACCCAGGGGAAGAGGCATTTTCAGTCTTAATGGTCATTTATACTTCAGGGTTTAAAGACTTCATCAGAGCCTTTTGGAGAACAGAGTTGGAAAGAGTGTGAAGAGAGAGGGGTGGTAGGCTCCTGGGATGGGGGAGAGCAGGCTGTGGCCACTGAACACACGCCTCACTGACTCACAGTGTGGCTCGGTCTTGCACTGCCATGGGTCCCCCACACAGGTGACTTCGGGCCTCATCCCTTTGGCTGACAGGACAGAACCCTCTTCTGACACAACAGAGGTGGGTCCCGCAGTCTCAGGCAGTTCTGCGTATCTGCAAACTCATATACCCCTCTTCTCCACAGACAGAGAGGCAGATCCTGAAGGCAATGCAGGAGACCGGCCCAACTGCTGCAATGGTGGTGTGCACAGACAAGCTCCAGCTGGCCTACATGGGGTTTCTGCAGGGGGCAGGGTGACAGCCAGGTAGGGACTGGGGAAAGCAACAGCCAGAGGCTGTGTGCTCTTCAGCAACCCTCACTCACTGAACCAGACTCCAAGAGCTGGCAGGCCAGTGCATCCACAGACGGCCTAGGGAAGCACCTCCTCACTCGCATCAGGTGCATTAAGAACTTGTGGCAGCACTGGTAGTCATCAACACACCTGACCCACCAGCCCCTCTCTCCAGCCATCTTCCAGGTAGGGTTGGTCATGTGACCTGGTTGGGCCAAAGACACATAAGCAGAAGTCTCTTGGATAGTACTTCTAGAGATTTGTACTACTGATTCATAGTACTGAAGATTTTCCTGGTTAAAAAAGGGTGGAGGAGGGGGGTGACTGATTCAAGGTTATGTGTGCTTAACCCTTAACCCTCTTTACCCTTCCTAGAACATGGATCTGGGGCAACCTCTTATGACCATGATGAGCCAGCATGACAAGGGTGATAGAGCCAGAGTCACCATTGTCATCATTGATTTTCTGCACTAGATCTGAATTGCTTCCTCCATATTCCTTAATATGTGAGACAAGACCCTACTTGTTTATGTTGCACAGTTGGGTAATTTCTTGTTTTATAACAAGCAACAACCCTGGATGCAAGGGTTTTCACAACTAGATGCCATAAAACCTTTTTTGTCTCACCTCCTGCCACTTCCCTCCCTCCTCCAAACTCCCTTTTCTCCAATGCAAAAGTCACAGCCCTGAAAAGTATCCTCTGGAAGAACTTGGCACACACTCTGCTCCATGCTCCAGCCTGTTCTTACCACTACATAGCACATAGAATCACGTATTATGATCAGTTTGCTCAGATTCTTTCAGTCATCTTCTAACTTGGCTCCCAGCCTCCGCCATTTCCCTCTACAGTGTCTTCTCAGGACAGCAAAGCGGTTTCTAGAAAACACCAGTGAGATCGCATCTCCCATTTTTGCTGACTATCCAGTGACTCTATTTTTTTTCAAAGCAAAAGAGAAACTCCTTACAATTGCCTGCAAAGTCCTGTGTGATCTTCCTACCACCATTATTTCTCCAACCTCAGCCCCTACTATTCTCCTACTATCTAATTCTTCAGCCACACTGGCTCACTTGATATTCCTCCATGCAACAGGCAAACTCTCATCTTACAGTCTTTGTGTAAGTTGTTTCCTTTGCTAAAATGCTTTTCCTCCCTCCTCTCCTTCAAGTCTCAAGAGACATCTTCCCATTAAGCCTACTTGAATGATCCTAATTCAAATTGCATCTTAACCCATCCCCTATATCTAGTTGTCCACTCCCTTTCTCCACTTAACCACAACCTGTGGGCTAGCTTTCCTAAATCTAATTAAGATCATAGGGTTCAATTTTGTTGCCTTTGCTTCTGATTGTGTGGAAGGATAGGCAGCTCTGTAATGTCTACAAAGATTTCCTGCAATATGTCAGGGCAACAAGAGCTCATCTTGATCTTGACTTGGTTTTTGAGAGTCATGTGACAACAGCGAGTAGGTGTTGAATTGTGTTCCATTGGTTTCCTCATAGTATAACTGCGTCATAGATATTTAATGACTGATGACATTAAAAAAGAAGAAAGACAGAAAGGAAGAAGAAAGAGAGGCCTCATAGGTTATCTTTTTTGCTTATTTGGAAATCTTATGTGCAGCTTCCATTGTGCTGGCATCTCCTACAGTTCCTCTAAGCTGAGGACATCCTCATGGGAAAACATTCTGTAATTTTCCTTTCCAGCCTCTGTATTGTGCTGTAATTTTCCTTTTTAGATCCATTGCAACTACTAACCACCTTGGCCTCCTCTTGTTGGCACCATCAAAACTGAGGGCACAAATAGAAAGAGAAGTCCTCTCTACTCCTTATTTCTGCGGAAGCTGCTGATCCTGCCCCTGAACTGCCTCCTGTGCCAGCTCCCACCTCTCCATCCCCACAACTCCTCTGCTAGGTCAGGTGCTCATCTTATCTCACCTGGAGTCAGTCTCACATGTTTCCATCTCTCCCAGCCTGATCTATAACCTCCAGTGCTGAGCCAATTTGACTCAGGGACAGCATCCAACATTTCAATGCCCTGACTATAGGATTAAATCCTGCAGCCTGGCCCCAGCACCCACCATGACCACTCCATAACCAGCTCTTGCAGTCTCACCTCCACCTCCTGATGCCTTCTGGGCTTTGTGCTAACCAAGCTCATGTGGTCCCCGTCACGAGTCCCTTCCAACCTCTCTTCTATGGCTCATGTCAACCCCCCTCTCCCCACCCCGCGCCCATGTTGCCCGGCTCTGCAGCTCTTGTCTGCAGCTCTGCCCCTGTTTCCTTCAGACTTGGCTCCTGTGCCTCTCCACTGTCAAGCTTTTCCATCCCTCAGCTGGAGTGAACACCTTCTATGGGCACGCCTTAGACCTTATCAGGACAACTTTTAAAACACTTATGTCTCAATGGTGTCATGTATTTAATAAAGTATTTTTTACATTTCATATTATAAAACATTCTGTTTTGGGATGTCATTTTCCCTCCTACCTGACTATCTCATAAGCAACCTGAGAGCAGAACGCATGACTGATGTGCCTTTTCTCCTTAAAGAAGCTTTGTTCCCTCCCTGATGAACACATGGCACCTGGCTCTCGGAGTTGGAGGAAAGCTGTAGCTAGAGGGAGTCCCATGACCTTGAATTTTCTTGGTGAAAAGATAGCAAAGTCAATGTTTTAAAGTAAGAACTTCAAGTAATCCTTTTAAAAAAAGTAATAATAATTTGCTTATTTTGCTAATACTATTTAAAATGTTCAGCTTAAGCACAATTTACAATAGCCAAGAGCTGGAAGCAACCTACGTGCCTGTCAGTAAATGAATGCATCAAAAAATCATGGTACATATACACAATAGAATTCTACGCAGCAGAAAGAAAGAAGGAGCTCCTACCCTTTGCAACAGCATGGATGGAACTGAAAAGCATTATGCTGAGTGAAATAAGCCAGGCAGTGAAAGACAAATACCATATGATCTCACCTTTAACAGGAACCCAAACAGCAAAACAAGCAAGCAAAATATGACCAAAGACACTGAAATTCAGAACAGGCTGACAGGGACCAGAGGGAAGAGGGGAGAGAATTTCAGGGGAAAAAGGGGAAGGATTTACAGGAACTAGTATAAAGGACACATGGACAACGACTAAGGGGGATGGAAATGAGAGGGAGGTGGGGAGCATTGGGAGGGTGGGCTGGGATAGGAGTAAAAGACAGAAAACTGTACTTGAACAATAATTAAATAAAAAAGTATTTGAAAAAAATATTCAGCTTACACGTTTTCATTTCTAAATGTAATTCTATAGCAAATAGGAAATTCTGAAGTTAGAACAAGGGAAAATACCAGTGCATTGAATTTAACACATTGCTTGATACATTAGACTTTCACTACATGGTCCTGAAGAAATAAATCATCAACATCGAACTTTGCAGGAAATACAGGGTTTTGGAATGAGTGGGCCTGGGGCGCATAAGCCCGGGGCAGGTCTCTGCAGCAGGATCTGAGGGATGATGGGAAGCCTCATTTAGATTCTTTCCCAGTGTGAATGCCAGTTAGTCCGAAATAGCCCAAGAGAATCCTTCTCTCTACTCTCCTCAGTCGAACCACCAGTACACCTGAAGGGCCAGCACAATTATACACAAAATAGGATGGCTTGGCACATTTTTGTACCTTTTCCCTTTTCCTTCCTATACGAACACACTGGGGTAGGTGTAAGACCAGGAGGAATCATGTAGAGAGAAGTCACAGGCACTAACAACATTCTTTTTTTAAAGATTTTATTCATTTATTTTTAGAGAGGGGGAGGGAAAGAAGCACCAATGTATGGTTGCCTCCTGTGCATCCCCTACTGGGGACCTGGCCTGCAAACCAGGATTGTGCCCTGACTGGGGAGTAAACTGGCAACCTTTTGGTTTGCAGACCTGCACTCAGTCCACTGAGCCACACCAGCCAGGGCAGCGTCAACAATAATCCTTTAAAATGATTGTTCTAACTTCCCTGTCTCTCTAACCAACCCCCCAGGTCCAACCCACCCACTGTCCTTGCTCTGCTTGTCTTCAGGACAGGTCTTTCCTGTTTCCCTCTGCTATCTCTGTGCTCTTCTCTTGTTCTGAGTTCATGGCAATCAGCCCTCACAGCACCTCTCCTGCACCCAGCACCATGGGCTTCCCCCTACACAGGGAGAGGCAGATTGGAGCCTGCCTGGGGCTCACACTGGTGTCTTGTGCTGAGAGCACTGGGTGGTGGGCTCAAGATCCAGTCCTACTGTTAGCAGGCTCGGAGCACGGCCACTCCCAGGCATGCCCTTCCCTCACCCAGCTAGCTACTGGGCCAGACCCCGGCCTGTGAAAATTTATTCTGAGAGAACTTAGTGTTGGCACGTGGCCCTGTTGCCTGTCACTGCTCACAGAACGTTTTGAGGCCTTCAGGCAGAAAGTGCTATAAATGCAAAGCAGCCTCCGCCAGATCGTATTCGGTGTATCAGCAAACGATAGGTGATTTACTGTCCTGTTGCATCGAGCCCCTTTCAATTTGGTCTCATGATTTGTGAAAATCTAGGCAGAAGCAAGGTTCTCTCCCTTGCTTTCTTTGTGGTGTAGGTGGGAGAGGAAACAGTGAAGTATGGCTGCCCTGCTTCTTGGTCTAATACAGCAAAATAAAACATTTTCTTCTTCATGGATTGTAACTCGAGGCTTATTCAGGATAAATGCACTCTGGCTGACCAGCTCCAATCCAAAGGTCAGCTTGTGAATTTCCCACTGAGAAGGCCAGTGCTCGCCCCAGGGACACACATCTCAGCTGGGATGAGCTGGCCGTGTCTGTTAGCACCACGCCTCTATCTGGGTGGGGTTTGCTTGGAGCTACGCTCCTCTCTGTTAACTCATCTCTAATGAGTCCACTCCAAGTCACTGCCATCCAGATAAATGCCTTCCCCGCTCCCTGTTTTTATGTACCAGACACCAAGTTAGTAGCCCTGTTCCGTTCCATAGCATTGTAATGCACAGCTCTTGTCAGAATACTATTATCTCACATTTGATTCAACCTGTTCTTCCCACTAGAGTCTGAACTCCAGGATGGCAGAATGAGGTCTACCCGGTTCCCCACTGTTGCTTCCGTCACAGTGGCCGGACACTTAACAGATGCACCACACATTTTGAATGAAAAAAAAAATCACAGACAGGTAGTACTGGAAGGCACTCTGAGGCTCCCAGAGGTGACATAATTTGACCAAAGACACAGTGTTTTAGCAAATTTTGGCCAATCATATTCTCCTGATTTCTAATCCCACATTCCTTCCTACAGTCACTTGTGAATCCCTCCCCTAGTCCTTGTCTGCAGGCTCGAATCCCAGGATGGTAATGGTGAACACAGGGTGGCAGGAGGAGGGGGTCGCCCAGTGGGAGTCCTGTCACATCCAGCTCCCTCAGACTGTCACCGCCTCCTGCTTCATTTGAGGCTGGGATACTACATAGAGATAAAGATCTAAGACTTTAACCCAGAAAACAGCTGTCCTCTAGTGAAAGAACATTTGAGGCCAGAGGCAGCTCAATAGTCATAAAAGTAGGTCAAGGTTGGGGGATGGGTGAAAAAAGGTGAAAGGGATTAAGAAATATAAATTGCTGCTTATAAAAATAGTCACAGGGATGAAGTACAGCATAGGGAATATAGTCAATAATATTGTGATAACCATGGTGTCAGATGGTACCGACTTACTGGGGTGATTACTTCTTAAGGTATATAAATATCTAATCACTATGTTGTACACCTGAAATTAATTTAATATTGAATGTCAGTGGTAATTGAAAAGTTAATTTAAAAAATTCTAGGAGAGCTCCTTAGTTAAACGAGGGGAGGCATGTTACAGTCCCGCTGCTAGGGTCTTGGGGAAAGGATTCTCCACCCTCAAACTGGAAAGCTGGAGGTGGGAGCGATTAAAAGACTCTACTCACAAGAAACATCTATTCTGTTCAGGGAAGAAATGTAGCTTTTAAGAGTGCTCGCAGAATAATTTTAATCAAGAGCAAGGTGATAAACATAACAGCACGAACGGTACAGAAGGCTAGAAGGAGCCAGGTGCACCGAGAGACACACAGTCTCTAAATGAAATGGCTGATTCTCTCTTATGGTCACCAGACAATTATGGCGTGGAGTCACTCGCTTGGCATTTCCTTTTTCAAAAGTAAATCATTGGTTTCTTCATTTTCGTTAAATTGTTTTCCTGGCCTCCAGGGAAAATATGACACAGCAAAACGCAGACGCAGAAGGGAAAGGCCAAACTGGTACAAAACATTTAATTAAATCCTTTTTAAAAAACAAGCTTCCTTAGCTTGATAAATGGATGAAACAAAATGCGCTTACCCAGGCAAAACAACGGAGCAGGCCCACAACAGTTTATAAGGGGCATGGATTGGTCACAGGTGTAATTCATCCTCCTGCCTGTCATCTGTGCCAGGGTATGGACCAAGGGGCTGGGAAGCCACCTCAGAATGGTGACTTTGCAGGGACAACTCTGTACTTCCCTCATGGAGGAAGTTTATGATGGAGTTGTGTGTCTAAGGGTGAAGGTGAAGCCAGGTTCTAAGCAGCACCAGCATGTCCGAGTGTGGGAGAGAGAGTGTGGGGAGCCCTCCCAGGCGGGGCACTCCAGCAGCCCTTGCGCCAGACAGCTCTGCCTTTCAGCCTGGGAGAGCATTTAATCTCATTGACCAAAACTTGCATCTGAGAGACACAACACCTGCAGAGCTTTTTAAAAGTGCAGATCCCCAGCTCCATTGGGACAATAGAATCGGTCACCTGACAAAGAATCAGAACACTATTTTATAGAACTCTCAGCTTTGAATGACCCTCAGGCTCTGGGGCCCCCAGGTATGTCTGGGTCAGGATTGGACCGCAGTCTGCAGTAACTGGTTCAGGGTGCCTTGGCCCCTAAGTTGCCTCCAGAGTCACAACCCACTGTCTCCAGGAACGTCAGTGCTGAAGAACTTGGGGGCTCATGTGCCCGAGGAAGGTCACGCCACTGGCTGAACTCAGGACCCTGAGAGGTGGGCCTCTGAGTCCATCTCCCTAGCCACAGCCCTCCATGGGATCTGGAAAAGTTCGTGGAGGAGACACTGCCACAGCTCAGCACCAGGTGGAAGATGGAGTAGAAGGGAGAACTGGAGCAGCAAAGGCAGCCTGAGCTGCTGGGGTTTCAGGAGCAAAGGATGGAGGGGCCTCACAGTGGGCTTCTCCCTGGCTAATGCAGCCATGTAGCTTTCACTCACATGTAAACTGTCCCTCCAGCCAGGGGACAAATTCAGGGACCCACGCCACTCTTGTCTGTGCCCCTCACCCCCTTATTCTCCAGAACATTCAATAAATACTAGGTGAAGAAAAAGAGGGTGAGGCAGAGAACAGAAGGACCCGGGCTCTGAAAGGAGGAGGCTAAGACGTGTTTATGGGCCCCAGCAGGTGGGAGGAAGCAGTTCAGGGGGATGTTTGGACACAAGGACAAAACAGAGACGGGTCTCTGTAGGAGCAGAGGTGGTGCTTACAAAGCTCTGAAACCTACGTCTGACTTGAAGGTTGGGCCCCAAAGTTCAGCGTCAACCCTGGTGCTAAATTCAGTCTTTCCCTGATGTTGCGGGCTTTCCTGAGCCACAGAATTGGGCAATGCAAGTCGAATTGTCTTCAAAATGCCTTAGGCCACGTTCCATCTGAGTTTGCAGCAGGAAGGTGGGGCCAGTGGTGCAGGAAGTGAGGGCGCACATGCTGACTGACACCTGAGAAGGTATCTGAATTTCATTGGCTCTTTTTCTCCTCAGGGGAAAGCCACGAAGGATTTTGTAAACTCTGAAAACACGGTGATTTCATGTTTCCCCCAGGAAATCGAAGGTCCTTTAAGGCATTCTAATGATTTCTTTAATGTCTGCTAAGCTAAGGCTGCTTGAATTCAGGGAGGTTTCCCCATTGTTTACTGCTGGCAGAGTGAGGACACCTTCCATTGGGAACCTGGAGCTACTTGTGAAATAAGCCACAGGAACCTGAGAGAGTTCGCCCAGGGCCTCAGCAAGCCTTTGCTTCCTGCGGCACTGAACACAGTGACTCTCTTTGATGTGAAATTCCAGGAGGATCACAGAGGACTTCCTGGGAGAAAGCCACTTGAACAGCACATCACCCAGAGGAGCTTCACTGGCAAAACTGAAGCTGTTCAAATATTTTGACATAGAGGGGTCTTTCAAATAAGCCTGGCATAACTTTTGAGGATTGTTCTAAGAGCAGAATTGAAGTGTTGGAGGTGCTTTTCTTGGGAATTTTATTTCCTGAGAACCCACTACATCTCTGCTGTCAGGGAGTCTGTCCATTCATGTGCTCCGCCCTTTCGGATGGGTTTCCCCTTCTGCAGGGTTTTTCTGAGCTGTTACAGATCAGCCCTTTGTTTATTGAGCTGATGTAGCTCAGTCCTTTGTTTTTTGACTTTAAACAATCTTTTTATTTTCAATTACTGTTGATGAGCTGTGGAGGGCCGACCCCACAGAGCAGAACTTACTTAAGTAGGGCTCTGGTGCCCGCTGAGTTCACCCCCTGGGTGTGTCCTTTGTGGAGGTGGCTGGGTGGTAGTGCTTTGACGTGGTCTGAAGCTGTCTACCAGGTGCTCTGGCTCTGGGGCCTCCCAGGAGGTGCAGGCCAAGTTCAGCTGCTATTTATATTCTTCCTGGGGCCACCCAGCATGAGGTACAAAGCATCTGCAGGTGGCTGCTATGTTTTCTGAGCTTGGAGGTACCCAGGAGAGGCCACACTGTATACCAAGGCCAGATACCCCCAGTCCAAGCCTGGGGCCATCTAGTGAGAGGTATGTGGTGTGTTGAGGCCAGATGCTGCTTGATTAAGAGATTTTAGGGAATTCTGAAACATGAGCCAAGAAAGGCCATTTGTATAGATAAGCCATTGGGAAGACTGGGTTAGGCCTGCAAGTTGGGTGGGTTAGGGTCTCAGGTGATCCGCAGGGTGGCGTGAACAGTGTGAGCCAGGTTGGTGGAGACTCAGATATGGCACCCACCTGCTGGCTCTGTGTGGGGAGGGTTCATCAAAGAACAATGGCCTCTGCCAGCTCTTCTGTCTGGGAGAAAGCTGCCTCTCCAGCTCTCATTCCAAAGCCAAACAATCCAGTTCCTGCCCATACATCCTTGGTTCCCTTCAAGCTGCTGCCCCTGTGCTAGAGCTCAGCGCAAGTGAGTCCTGGTAAGTCCATGCATGGGCCCTTCAAGGGGAACACCCGGGACTCCAGAAAGTCTCTGTCTCACCCAGACACAGTCCCTGATAGTTTTTACAGCCAGAAGTTGTGGGGACTTCTCTTCCTGGCACTGGAACCCTGGAACTCTAGTGCGGGGCTGGGGCCTCTCACTCCTTAGCGGGGAGCTCAGCAGCCAAGCTATCATTCCTTTGTATTTTTACTGACAAATGTGGATGTGGGACCAGCCCGTTCCACGTCTCCACCCTCTTACTAATCTTGATGTGGCTTCTGCTTTTTATTGTTAGTTTTAGGACTTCTGTTAAGCTAGCTTTCATGGTTCTGAAAGATGGCTGTTCTGTAGTTTAGTTGTAATTTTGATGTGGTTGTGGGAGGAGGCAAGTACAATTTACCTGTGCTGACATCTTACCCAGAACCCTAGATATTCTTATTTATATAGTTTTTTCTTTCACTTCTCTCACCTTCAAGTCTTCCCTCCCTTCCATCAGAACTTACACATTTAAACTCTCACTTTCTTAGAGCCCTCCTCTCTGTTTGCCTGAGTGACAGACTGTCATGGCAGTCTCATCTAAATACATGAGTAAGTGGGATGAACTACAGTCCCTCTAAATTCTCCAAACCCCTTCCTCCATGTTGTGGTGGAATATCTGTCTCATAGGGGCTCTTCGGTTGTTTAGAAGCTATTTCCAGCCACATGGAAAAGAGTGTGGAGCTATGCCAGGGAAAGTGAGAAGTGCATTTGAAAATAAAGTGGGACCCTTCTAGAAAACCTCTGATGAACATTTTTAGCATCAAACTACTGTGTCATTCCTACTGTGTCAGATACCTTAGTGCTGGGAACTGCACTGCCTGGTTTCAGGAATTGTAACTACCCCTCACGGCTAAGTCTGAGTGAGTGACCTCCAGAATGCGAGCCACAAGAAACAAAAGCTTGTTTCTGGTAGCAAATGGTGCCTCAGCCTACTCCCCGGCCGTCAAAGCATGGTCGATGTCCATGATGGGTAAGACTCCTCAGAGGGAGGGGCAACCTAAGCCAGACATGATTACTTGGCAGGCCATCATGAGAGGACTCAGGGGGCTGCAACAAAGAGGGAGCAATGGACCCTCACCCCCAGCTATTCTGACATAGCCCGAGTCTCCATGTTCTCTGGGAGAAGCACTTCCTGGCTCTAATCCACTTAAACCTGAAAACCTGTAATGGGGGAGGTGGTGCAGCCCCTTGTCTTACTAGAGTGGGATCCAGGGTAATCAGGCATAAGAAAGAGTTCCTAAAATCCTGTGAAACCTGCTTTGCTAAGAGTGTTTTCATTCATATGATAAAGGTCCGAGCAGGAAATGAGTATGTCTCCCAAAGTTTCTGTAACCCGCTTTCCTGACAGACACTGACTCAGACTAAGCCCTCAGATTTCTTTGAAATGTTATCTACTGTTTGAACCTTGCCGCCTGTATTCCTGTGTATTAGAACCCAATAAAAGCCCCTGGAGGAAGGGGCTCCTGGCCTTTTTCCTCTGAGAAACTGGCCACCTCTCCTCCCCAAGCAGATCATGTCTTGGTAGTGTTTACTTTCATCATGGTGGATTGGAGGACTTGAGGGCAAAGTCACCCCCACACCTTAGCACATATTCCCAGCCACTTTCTTAGAGGCTGTGGGTCTTTCCACATTCACGAAAAAGCCAGAGATTAGTCTGGCAGGTAATGGTAGGTAATGAGGTATACTGGAAGGTAATGAGTCTCTCTCTCAAGCATTTAGAACAACCCAAGACCACACTTGCTAATTTCGTATGAGCCAATATCTAAACTTTTTTTAGAAGAAAACCTTGTCATCTTTCAATGGGCAGAGTGATGTTGATGTGGTTTTTGCATGACCAAGGTGGGCAGTGCAAAAAGAAAGTCTATTTTATGCCAGCCTCCCTGTGTGCCCTCTTCTCAGAGTTGCTTATCTTAGCCATGGATTCTCAGCTTGGATATATGTGAAGTGTTCTTTAAAATATCCCCTGGGCAGCCATTCACTTATTCTTCCACCCGGGCATCCAGCCATCCAGCCATCCATCTAACCATTATTTTACTGAATCGGGTAACTTATTCCCTTGCTCAAAATCTTCCAGTGATTTGCCACCACCCTCAGGAAGAGTCCTCGCTGTGGCTAACAGGCTCCTTTATAACCGAGCCCTGCCTGTCTCTCCTATAACTCTCCACCTTCCTCACTCTGTTCTATCACACTGGCTTTCTCGTGTTCTTTAAAGGCCTTTTTTCTCACTGTTCCTTCTGCTTAGAACCTTCTTCACTGAGATTCTTATTCCAGATCTCTTATTAAAAGTTACTTTTCCAAAAAGGTTTTCCTCTTTACAAGAGAGAAAACTCTTTGGAGTTTCCCATGATTTCACTTTACTTTTTAGCCCAACACTTAGCTAAGATCACCACCATATAAAAGCACAGGTTCTCAGTCGTTTCCTACCTCTAACTCTTCCTACAATACAAAGCCCAGGAAAGTGGGAGCTCAGTCTTTTCTCCTCTGTGCTTTATCCCCAGAGCCCAGAGACACATCTAACAACAGTACTTGTTGAATAAATGAATGAATGTCTGATGTAAGTACTCGGTTATCCTCATTTTACAGAAGAGGTAACTGAGGGTTAGGTGACTCATGTAGAAAGTGGTGGATCGAGGAGGCCAATCTAGTTGTAAATCCAGGTCTGATGCTCTTTAACCTCTTAACTCAGCAGCTACTATTGCAGGACCCTTTGTTGAGGCACAATTACTTTCTTCTTCCAGTTCCCACGATAATATAAGGGACGAGACAGTAAAGAGAAAATTATTGGGTTGGCCAAAAAGACCATTTATTTTTTCCCCATAAGATGGTACTAGTAACACTCAGTTGTTTTTAGCTTCATTAGAAACAATTTTGTTAGATTGTGTCATGACAGCTGTCATATCAGCTTGCATTAAAAGAAAAGTTATCAAAACTGGTGAATTTTTGTGTAGCCATTTCAACATTAAAGATGGATAAAAATAAGCAACATTTTCAGCATGTTATGCTTTGTTATCTCAAGAAAGGTAAAGATGCAACTGAAATACAAAAAAAGAAACCTGAAGATTTGGGCAGTGTATGAAAAGGGGGCTGTGACTGATCGAATGTGTTAAAAGTGGTTTGTGAAGTTTCCTGTAGCTATTGACATTTTGGCCAAATAATTCTTTGCTGTGGGGTTGTCTTATGCATGGGAAGACATTTAGCAGCATCCTGGCCTCTGTCCACTGGAAGCTAATAGTGGGAGATAGCCAGCATGCTCAAATATCAAAATGAATAAAGTTTTTGGTGAAAATAAAACACGTGTTTCTTATTTTATGGAAAAAAACTAAATGGACTTTTTTTGCCAACCCAATACAGAAAGAGGAGCCAGCACCTGGACAAGACATAGAGAAGGGGACGTTTAACTCCATATGAATCTAGCTGAGAGGGAAAATACTTTCCAGTCAAGAGGGAGGGGTCATTTTAGGTAGGAAAAAGCACACGTTGCAAGAGCACTGGGGTGTGAGGAGCACCCAGTGTCGAGCACCCAGAGGGGTCCAGCCCTGCTGGAGAGGGTGGGGGATGCAGAGGGAGCCAGGGCTGCAGAGCCAGGTGCTGCCGTGAGGGAACTCCACCTTCTGAGTACAATGTGGACCAAAGTGGATGGATGTGCAGGGGCAACCAGATGAAATCCCTCCAGAACAGTTTCTGAAAGGACTCAATATAGTGCTATACGGCAGCATCTCCATGGAGACATGCCCCCGTTTCAACATAATGGAGAATACATTTCCAGCTCCCCAGTCTGGAATGCTCACCAAGCTCTCCACACTTAAAAATGGGACACTCACTGTGTTATCAGCTTCTGTACCTTGCTCGCTACCCATGTGAATGCTAATTTTTAAAACTGCCACATTTCAAGTAACCTAGATAGATAGGAAAGTGCAGCCAGACAGGCAAGGTCAACTAGGAGAGACGCGTGGAGGCTTGCTGAGGCGTGGACAGGACGGGAGAGGATGGTGTAGCGTAAGAATGCTGTGTGGGTCTGTGGGGCCTAGTGTGGGGGTTGGGGATGAAGCACAAAGGTTTTCCTACTTCAGCTGAAAGAATGTTTTCTGAAGTTTCCATTCTTTGGTTGTTTCTAGTACTTAAATAGGCTCAAGTACCATTTAAGTGGTGAAAGTATGACCAAGGACTCTAGTCGCCGCCCCGGGGAAAGAAAGAAGTGTTTGAATCCTCTGGAACCCTTGCAGCTGCACAGACACATGAAAGCGTGAAGTGTGGTGGGCACGAGCCACCCCTGTCTATGGTGAGCAGAGCAGGGGAGAGGTGGCCGGGAAATGTATTCCCCGCCCCCACCTCCCACTTACAGTTTCTTGAAGTCACTGCCGGGTTCCACACCCCTGCCCCGTGTCCCTGCTCTGTCTATGATGTGAGCATTGTTTCATGGATTTAAGTCATAGTGTTTTAAGGTGTAACTTCATTTGCTGTTCTTTTGATTGCTGCTTTGTAATATTTTATCTATGTTAATTATTGTTTTCATGTGCTGTTTTCAGGCGCTTCTTGGGAGACCTGCATTTTAAGAAATGAAGAACTACATAAAGAAGTCCACAGATGAGGGACCACATTAGTCAAACCTGTGTCTAAATGAGTATTTTCTTATTTGCCTGGTGCTAAGTGTTAATAAGTAGTAATCTCTCTTTCAAGTGTAAGGACCGAGGTGTGATGTCCAAGGTCAGACATGGAGGGAGCATGGGTAGAGCTGGGAATGAAAGGCAATATTCCCAAGGGTTCTCTTAGTTTCCAATAACTAGAAATCATGTATCATGTTTAAGTTAGCTCTTATGTTCTCAACAAGTCTTTAAAAGTAACAAAGTTCTTATGTTCTCTACAAGTCTTTAAAACTAAAAGCTCTCAAGAAGGTAAAAGTATACATTTTCCACTTAACTCAAGGAGCAATTGAATTGCAGTTCTCTTGGCCAGAAGAAAAATTCCATAGACCCAGTTCTTAACCCGAGTCATGTTACGTGTTCAGTCTCATTCCCTGGCTTAATGAAGTAGGAAATGGATAGCTGGCTTGGAGTTTCCTGACTCGAAGTAGGTGCTGTAGTGACATAATGCCCTTCCAGTCTCCCACAGCCACACCAGGCTTTTTATTTCCGTATTTAAGCACAGGCAAGGTCAAAACAATAGATGAAATTTCATAAAATAGTAGTAGTTACGCCAAACTGTTTTTACCGACTTCCTAAAAACACTTTGGAGTCAGCTCCAACTGTGTTTATAAATGAAAAAGGAAACGAAGCTCAGCACCCCAGCCACAAAATTCTTTGGTCCTGCCTTGGCCAGATGCCTCGATTTCCTGTTCATAAACAGGGTCAAAGGGGAGGCCAGTCACTTGTAAATGAAGGTTCTGGCCTCCCAGATCCTCATGGTCAAAGTTGTTAATGAAGGTGTAAGGTTTGCATGAAGTCATGACGCAAGTATGAAGAGTTCCAGGTAGAAGGAAGCAATCAGCTTGGGGCCCACAGCCCTTGGAGCAAATGCAGCTCACAGAACGCAGCTTTATCACACCTCCCTTCCCACCTCCAACACACGCCTGCTTCTACAGACTGCCCCGGTGAGGCTGGGTGCTAGGACTTTTTATTATCCCCAGAGAGCTTGTAAAAGGATCCTCTGCTCACTTGTAATCTCAGAAGTGGTCTCAGTTCAGTAAGAACTATGTACAGTCACAAGTAATAATACTGGAACCTGAATTTCATTCAAAGGGAGTCCCCTCCACCAGCCTTCAATCTTCCTGCTCTTCCCCAACCCAACTCCTACTTGCTTGTTTGGTTTCTCCAAGGGTAGGGGGGAAGAGAAGAAGGAGAGGTAAATGAGCAAGAGAGGTTTCATGCTCCTGGCATGACTGTGGCATTATTTCCTTTCGGCTATGACATATGTTGGAAGCTGCTGTGGGCATTGGCGAGAGCTCATCAGAGGCCCACCCGCTGGGCTCTCTAACCGGCGGTTCCCTGACAACGATTTTGTGCTCCATCCACCCCTCTCTTGCCTCCTGATTATCCCACTGCATAGCCCAGTTTCTTTCTGTTATGCTTTCCTTGCCTCTTCAGGTGAGTCTAAGACAACTCCACATGGCTTTCTCTATTACATCACACACTTCAATCAGAAGGAAACACTCCTGTACATGTTCTGGTGGGAATGTATGAACTTCCCAGACTGAGGGTGTCACCATGTTGTCCCAGGCTGCTTCAGCCAGCTCTCGCCTTTTAGATTTCTCTGAGAAGTCAGTCAGTGATCTCCCACTGGGTCTCTCAGACTTCTGGGGATGGGCACCAAGCTCAGGATAGTCTCACTGAAGCTTCGTCTCATGAGCTTAAACTGAGGAAGAAGTCTCATCCACATAACCTCTTTCTTACAGGAGACCGAACTCACAGATTTACACTGGCCAATGGAATATATGTCGACATGATACATGTCATGGCCAAGCACAGGCTTTTAAAGACTTTGAGAGTTTCAGCCTCTTTGCTTCTGCCGTCTACTATGAGAGAACAGCATGATAGGACTGCTCTCTTAGTCTGGGTTTTAAAATGAGAAAACAAGGGCACCAAGACTCAGCTGACCACCGGTTCTTGACAGCCAAATGTTGTCAAGCTAAGCTGCAGATAAGCAGAGCCAAGTGGATTCAAGCAGAACTGTAGCCAACCCCTAGTCTTTACATAATTTAAACAAGAAACATGTCTTTGTGCATGCAAATCACTGAGATTTAGGGCCATTGTCCTTGCAGCAAAAACTGACTTACATATCAGCCAAGTAGTGGCAAGTAAAGTCTTAGAAAAATTAGGGGGAGTATGTCCTAGAATCCAAGTAAAGAAAGGGTTTCAAGTGAAAAGGAGGATGGATTGAGTTGAACATTGTTGATAGCTCAATAAAGATGAAAAGTGGCTTGACCGTGGGATTTAGCAACATGGAGGGAGCGTCAAGACTAGTAAGAACAGTTTTGATAAAACTATGAGGCCACTGCTTGGTCAGAGTAGGGTCACGAGAGAGAGAAAGGAGAGGATTTGTAGACACTGGGACGTGAAAACCCTTTTGAGGGATTTGGCCATAAAAGAACAGAGATTGACAGGAGAGCTGAAGGGGGTTTATGGATAAGAAAGGTTTTTTACTTTTTTAAGATAAAAATAATTAAACTGGGTTTTAAAATTATTCAGTGAAGAGGACAAAACGGCGATATAAGAGAGAAGAGAGACAAGTGTTGGAGTAATGTTTTCCAATAATCGAGAGAGCATGTGACTAATACAGGAATGGAAGGATGGGCCTCAATGGGAGGAAGGTGGTCTTTAGGACAGTGGTCAGGAGATGGCTAGGTTTAGGGGGACTTGTGCAAGGTATCTTTTCCTTGCTTCTATCCTCTTAGTGAGTTGGGAAGATCATCAACTGAAAGAGGGCTGAGGGAGAGGTGATGAAAAGCTGAGTGGAAGAGAGAAGATATGAATGAACTTGTCTCTCAGAGTGGGGTTGTGAATGGGCTTCAGGATGATTGCCCCCAAAGGCCCTGATGACCTACCCCATGCCTAGCATTCGCCCTTGGGAGTCTCATAGTCTAGGGTCAAGAGCTGTCATTCACATGCATCAGTGGGCAGGGCATTCTGTGAGATGTGGTCAATGAAAAAGGAAAGGGTGGGGATCATGGTGGGAGCACAAAGCAGGGTAGAACCTGTTCCGGCTAGGGGGCTGGTACTGCTTATGACCCAAAGGTTCTCAGAAGGATGACTGACTCCTAGTCACTTGAGGCATGAAGGAGAACTAGGAGTAATCCAGGTAATCGGGGGGAAGGGTGTCCTGGTAGAGAGAGAAGCCTGTACTAAGGAGGTAGTGTGGTGTGTCTGGGGAAAATGAACGTTTTTTCAATGTGGCTGAGATATATGTGTGCACACATGTGTGCATGTGCACTTGTGTATGGACTCATGTGCATGCAGGTTTGGAAGAGGGGTGTACATATGACCAAGCAAGTCCCCGAGACATGTGCTGAATGCCATGATCAGCAGCACCCTGCATCCCTGCTTCCATACGATGTGCGTCACACCTGCAGCGACCCATGTATCTCCCTGAGCGTACCTACTGCAAAAGCCAATATGTCGACGTTGTTATTTATTCTTATAGCATGACCAACCCAATGAGAAGTTGATTTCTCAATATACACACAGGCCAGGTTTCTGTTTCACCTAGGTGTCCTACTGAGTTACAGAGCCCGAGGCTTTGGCTCAGTGACTAAAGAAAGGCCCCTGCCAAATGTTTGTGTTAGAGATCGAAGGCTGAAATGTTAAGTAAAACAAAAAGAAATCAAAACTATACTATCAGCATATATGAGTAGTTTTACAAAATACATTTATTCCTACAGTTTTGAGGGGGCAGGGGTTGTTGCCAACAGAAAAATTCTCTGAAAACATTGCTTCAGATTGCACCATAAAAAAAGAAACAGCGTAAGTCATAGTTTGCAAATGCCCCCTGTGCTGTCTGTTTAACATGGTTTTCAATGAACACTTCCCAGGGTGCCCCTGCTAACTTCCTATTAAAATGCTTCTGAAGGCCCAGAAAAGGCAAAAAATTCCAATATATTGAAAACCCAAGTAATGAACAAACAAGCATTAGAATCTCACAAAAAATTTCAATAGTCATAAGAGAAAAAATTTCAATACTCATACGGAGAAAAGCAACCAGTGGCCTATCCATCTTCCAGCTCATGGAATAAAGACAGCAGACACACACACTTTGTTCTTACTTAGCCCCACTATCTACCTCTTTGTAGAACTTGTGTAAACCAGAGGGCCTATGGCGAAAGGTAATAGGGAAAAGGTAGAAGGTGGGAGTTGGGGGTATTGTGTCAGCTACACAAAGTCAGAGATTTTGTCTTTTCTATTTTATGCTGTACCCAGTGATTGACACAGAGATTAGAAGCTCAGTAAATATTGAATGAAGGAAGGAAAGGAGGGGCCAGAGTTTGGTATTTGTAATGTCACATTGCATTCTGAGGGTCTAAGTCCTGTAATGAAAGTGGCTGCCAAGGTGGAGGCGGAGAAATGTTAGGAGTTGAACTGTGTTGGTCCAGTGGGTGTGAAAACCAAGCAGTGTGGACAACAGAAAAGTCTGCACACATAGGGCCCAGCTTCAAAGATGACCATTTACTTCACCCTAGGGTCTAGGTTGTAAGTGTTGTAAGTTGACTGGCTAGCATGGCTCCAAGAAAAGAAAGCAATGAACAATGAGACAGGTACTGACGGGAGCCAGGGCAGTCCCCACTTGTGTGTTGGTAGACAGCAAGTCTGGAAAGATTTCTCTATATTCAAATACAGGCAAAGACAAGAAAATTAGCAGAGTTGATTGGGATGTCCTGTAGAATGAGGAAAAGGGGACATCTTTCTGAGGACTTAGGAGAAATGAGTTTCTTTTTGTTTTTTAAAGGATTTTGTTTATTTTGAGAGAGATGGGAAGGGAAGGAGAAAGAGAGGGAGAGAAACATCAATGTGTGGTTGCCTCTCACGTGACCTCCACTGGGGACCTGGCCTGCAACCCAGGCATGTGCCCTGACTGGGAATCTTGAACTAGCGACCCTCTGGTTCACAGCCTGTGTTCAATTTGCTGAGCTACACCAGCCAGGGCAAGGAATGAGTTTCTGGAATCAGGACAAAGCTTTAGGAAATGGTTAGTCACCCTAAAAAACATGCAATAATCTTAGACTATAAGAAACAGGTTGGAAAGTCACCAAGAAAAAAATAGATTGCCTTGCTGGTGTTTACATTAACTCAAACTCATTAGAAAGTAGTTTGGCAAAATGGATTAGAGCTTTAAAAAATGTTCTACCCTTTGACTCCTTAATTGCATTTCTTGGAATTATTCTAAAAAAGTAATCAGAGATACAAAATTTTGTATACATATATGTAAATATGTATAAAGTAATACAGTATCATTTTAATAGTTAAAATAATTCTAGTTCTCATATATTCCAATGACAATTTAAATAAGTTACTTTGGCATATTCATATAATTTTATTATCAGTCCTTGGTAATATGATTTCAAGGATAGCTAATACAATTATAAAATTATCATGCTACATTTTTAAGTAAAATATGTAATACAATATCTGAATTTTGTAAAAAAGGGTCTGATTGCCAAAAAGTGTTTATCGAAAACTGTAAGGTATAGAGAATAATTATTTCTGTGTAAAAGAACTTCAGGTGAATTTTATCTTTTAAAGTGAATTTTTAGTTTTTGAATTTTATGTAACAAGCATAAAAATTAAATATCTGGTATTAAATACCTGCTTAAATGCTTGGTATTGGTCTATGCAAAATAGAATGCAGGTTACTGTCTTAAACATAATGTATTTTCTCCGCTTTCTTTGAAAATCCCATTGAAATGACAAGAGAATGAATATGACAAAAATGAATAGATCCATGGGGGTAGTAAATTAAAAAAGAAAAAGGTGGGTTTACTTTGATGGCAAGACCAGAATAAACTGCAATCCTTGTGGACAAAGCTGCATGCAGCCCCAGTCCCGGCTGAGGCCCTGGGAGGGCACGCCTGAGGGGCGAGTGAGGAAACCCAGGCTGTGGTGGCCCCAGGGTCGGCTGACCCAACCCCTGCCCTGCATTTCAGCTGCAGCTTTTGCATGGTGGGAAGTCATGTGTGGGTGCTGTGCCTGAGGAGAAAGAGGTTGAGGGGATACGAGTTGAGTCTTGATTTCTAAATTGAATCCCAAAGAAAACAAGAAAAAAACAGCCAGTGCCACCAAGAGGCCAACTGTTGAGATGCTTTTGAATCACTGCCCCTAAACATGGGTGCCACGTCATTACTGGCCAGTCGCACTGCACACTGCGGCGAGTCTCCCACTGGGAAGGGTGGCATACTCTTCCCAATAACATAATGATAAAAAGGAAGAAAGAGCTACTATTCTTCCAAATGTTTTTTCTATTGAGTACAAGGAAATCTGGGTTAAAGTATATTTTGCCACTAATGAAAAATTCTCTCTCTTAAGCAATTTGTTCAAATTGAATCTATTTGATGGAAAACAACACTTATTTTTAGAACCCTGGTTTAAGTCCCATATTTTGGCTATGCAATTGATCTGTAGGGTAAGAGGCAAAATGGGAATTTTATTGTCAGCTCTTTGGATTTTACACAATAATTTTCTTAAACCATTTTGTTAAAGTATAAAATGTATACTAGCAGGTGAAATATTATAATAGATTAAAAATAAGACATTTTCTGAAGGGAAGTGAAGGATCCCAGGAAATTAAACAATGTTGATCAAAACACTAAATCTATTTCAAACAATATTACCTCACTGTTCACGTATAACAAAAATAAAATAGAGGGGGCGGGGTGGGATGAAGGCCCCACTGTTTAGTACTTATAGATGTGACTTTTCTATATTGCTTTTATTCTCAGTTTAGGATTCTATATTACCAGGAGCAGAGTATAGAAGAAGGGCACTGACATATAAAGAGGATATGACCACTTTAAGTTTTATTTCTGGCATGAGAAAAACATACAGAAAATATTAAGGTCAAGCTGAAAATGCTGTAGCTATCAAAAAATGATAACCACACACAACACAAAGACAATTTATAAAACTATATTGCCTCGGTCACATGACACAGTTCTTTGGAGTGTTGTTCCATGCACCAAAAGGTTGCTGGTTCAATTCCTGGTCAGGGTACATGCCTACATCGCAGGTCTGGTCCCGGTTGGGGCATGTATGGAAGGCAACCTATTCAGGAGTGTCCAAACTTTTGGTGTCTCTGGGACACAGTAGAAGAAGAAGAGTTGCCTTGGACCACACATTAAATGCATAAACACTAAGATAAACTGATGAGCAAAAAAAAAGCTTTTAAGTAAATTTATGATTTTATGTTGGGCAGCATTCATAGCCATCTTGGGCCACATATGGCTTGCGGGCCATGACTGGGCACCCCTGTGAGATGTTTGTCTTTCACATTGATGTTCTTTCTCTCTTCTCTCTGCTCTCCCCCTCTCAAAATCAATGGGAATGTGTTCTCAGGTGAAGATTAAAAATAAAAAAAAATTTAAAGATTATTTCAAATTAGAATGCAAGACTCTGATTACAAAGAAATTATAATGGAAAACTTTACCTCTTTCAGAATCTGACATCTAGTAAACATATAGGCGAGGACACAAAGAATTTGAGGAACATAATAAAAAACTTAATTTAATAAATATGTATAGAACTTTTCCTTAATAACAACAAATATTCTATTTTTCATGCCCATGAAACATACCCAAATTAGCCACACACTTAATCATAAAGAAAATGTTATATCTAAAAAATAGAATTATTAGCTGACTTCTCAAAAGAAACCTTGCAGGCAAGAAGGGGCTGGAAAGAAGTATTCGAAATCATGAAAGGCAAGGACCTACAAACAAAATTACTCTATTCAGCAAAGCTATCATTTAGAATGGAAGGGCAAATAAAATGCTTCCCAGATAATGTCAAATTAAAGGAGTTCATTATCACCAAGCCCTTATTTTATGAAATGTTAAAGGAACTTATCTAAGAAAAAGAAGAAGGTAAAAAATACAAACAGTAAAATGACAAGAAACTTACAACGATCAACAACTGAACCTAAACAAACAAACTAAGCAAAAACAAATAAAACAGGAACAGAATCATAGAAATGGAGATCACATGGAGGGTTACCAGTGCGGAGGGAGAGGAGAAGAAAGGAAAAGGTACAGGGAATAAGAAGCCCAAATGGTAGGTAGAAAATAGACAGGGGGAGGTTAAGAATGGTGTAAGAAATGGAGAAGTGAAAGAACTTATATGTATATACAACCCACGGACATGAGCTAAGGAGGGGAAGAATGTGGGTGGGAGGGGAAAAATGGGACAAGTGGTATAGCATAACCAATAACATATTTCAAAAAGTAAAATTATCACAAGTTATTTTCTCATAATTTGATAAATTAGGAAAAATCAATAAAAGGTGATAAAATTTGTAATCATTTGGTAAACTAAGAAACTCTTAAAAGCTATCAAAAAGAAATCAAAACTGAATCTTCTTAAATGTAATCTTTGGATCAAGCAAGAATCATCAATGGATACTGAACACAGTGGGGAGAAGATTGTTGGAACCAGGATACTCACGTGGTGCTCAAACACTGCCCCACAGGTTAAAGACTAATTGCAAAGGAAAAACTATCCAATTGCACTGGAGATTACCACTGTAACAGCATGGACAAACTCAGCATCACCAACAGTGGGAAAACCTGACATTATGTGCCCAATGGTATAAAACACACATTACTAAGGATAACTGAATATTCTTGCCAAAAATGTCAAACCAGAATTTCAAGCCTTGACCTAATTTCCAGTTTACAGGAAATACAGCTGAGAGAACAATATACAAGTTGGTACTATAAGGAAAGAAACAAGTCCAGAATGTAGAACAGTGCACAAAACAACTGACCTGGTTTCTTCCGAAAATTAATGTCATGTGGGAAACAAGGAAGAGAAACTGATTTAGAGATTTTTTAACCAATTTATCAAATGCAATACATAACCTTGATTGAGTCTTGAATTTAAAAACATTAATATATTTTTTGCAATAATTGGGAAAATCTGAATATGTACAGATAAAACTATTAATGGTTTTTAATATTTTAGACACATTACTGGTATTTTGGTTATTTAAGAAAATATCCTGCCCTGGCTGGTGTAGCTCAGTGGATTGAGTGCAGGCCTGCGAACCACACGATCATGATTCGATTCCCAGTCAGGGCACATGCCTGGGTTGCAGGTCAGTTCCCGGCAGGGGACACTCCAGAGGCAACCATACATTGATATTTCTCTCCCTCTCTCCTTCCCTTCCCCTCTAAAGATAAATAAATAAATAATATTAAAAAAATATCCTTATTCTTCAAAGCTGCATGCTTCAGGATTTAGATAAGAAGTATATGTCTGTTCTTACATTTAAATGACTCAGTAAAAATGAGGAAATAAAAAACCTCATATATTTACCATATATAATAATATGCAGATGGAGAAAAAGGTGAGGAAGCAAAATAGGTAAATTATTAACAGTGGATAAAACTAGGGGAAGGGTCTGTGGAAATTCATTTTACCATTAGCTTGAACCATATGAAATTGCCAATATTTGATCATTTTTGAGCTACAAAATGACAATTTTACACTCAAATATACAAATCACCATAGGAAATACTTGAGAGGTGATTAAAAACTTGCCATTAAAATGATTCTAGGATCCAGATGGTTTTTACAGCTGACTTCTAACTAGCCTTTATAGACGTGATCGTTTCTGTGCTATGCTATTTCAGATCATACAACATTAGAAAAGTCTTTACTTCCTATTGTGGATATGGCAGAGCCTTCACTCAGTTAGCAGGGCCCCCTTCTCCCGAGAAAACTATAGGCCAATCTCAGTTATTGCTATTGATACACAATTACAGGAAAAAATAGCTATCCTGAGAATATAGAGATAATTCAACATCAGGACATCTATCAATATATTTCATCACGCCAATAAAGTAGAGGAAAAAACTATGTGATGACTTCAACACATGCTGAAAACGCTATTAAAATTCATTTGATATTTCTAATAAAAGCTTTGAGTAAAGTGAGGTTATTTAATGAGTGCATGGTACTGCTCAAAGGATTTTAACATGTATTTTGTCACTTAATCTTCACACACTTTATCCTCAGAGATCCATGCTATTACCATATTTTACTCTCTTGAGTGAATGTCTAGGAGAGAGAATGCTGAGTCACATAGTAAGTTTATATTTAACTTTATAAGAAACTGCTGCAGGAATTTTCAGATTGGCCATACTGTTTTGCATTTCCACCAGCAAGGTATTGTTTCGAAGTCTGTAGCTTATATTTTCAGTCTTTTATCTTTTGCAACACAAAAATTTTAATTTTGCTAAAGTCCAATATATCATTTTTTTATGGATAATGCTTTTGCCTAAGAACCCTTTGCCTAATTTGAGGTCATGAAGATTTTTCTCTTCATTTTCTCTGGGAAGTTTTATATTATACATTTTTATCTATGATCCAACTGGCATTAATTTTTGTATAAAGTCTGAGGTTTAAGGCAAAGTTCATTCTTTGGTCTATGGATATTGTGTTAGGTTTCCACTGCTGTGTAACACATTACTACAGTCTTAGAGACTTACAAGAACACTTATTGTTAGCTCACAGTTCTGTAGGTCAGATGGCCGGCACAGTGTGACTGATCTTTTGCTTAGGCTATCACATCACTGAAATCTAAGTATAGTTGGGTTGAGCTCTTGTCTGGAGGCTCTGGGGGGAAATATGCCTTCAAGTTCATTCTTGTTGTGGGCAGAATTGTGTTCCTAGTGGTTGCAGGCCTATTGCCCCTTGCTCTTTGTCAGCTGTCCACAAGGGCGCTGTCAGGAGGCAGACACTGCTGGCATTCTCTGCTGCATGGCTGCCTCCATCTTCAAGTAGCAAGGGTGCATCAAACCCTTGTGTTTTCAATCTCTGTATCCCTCTTCTATGACTATCCAGAGAAAACGCTCTACTTATTAAAAAAGCTCATGTCAGCACATCCAGAAAAATCTCCCTATTTTAAGTTAGCTGTGCCATATAATGTAACCTAAGCATGGGGGTAAAATTTGAAATATTTACAGTCACAAGGATTATGCAGGGTGTATGTGCCAGGTTGAGAAGGGGCAGAAAATGTTGGGAAGAATTTTAGAATTCTGCCCACCACAGTAAGATATTCAATTGTTTCAATACCAAATGTGGAAAATAGCATCCCCATTCCATTAAATTGCCTTAGCATCTTTGTTAAAGTCAATACGCCATATTTGTGTAGATCTGTTCCTGGACTCTCTTCTGTTCAATTGATCTATGTGTCTATCCCTTCCAAGATAACATATTACTTGGTATGACAGTTTTGTAGTAAATCTTAAAATTAAGCAATGTGAGTTCTATAATTTAATTATTTTTAAAATTTGATTTAGTTATTCTAGTCCCTTTGTATTTTTTTTCTGACTTTAAAAATGAATCTGTCTCTACAAAGTGTCCAGCTAGAATTTTGATTAGAATCACATTAACTTCATGGATCTATTCATGGACAATTGAATCTTAACTACATAGAGTCTTTCAACCCATGAACACAATATTTCTCTCCATTTATTTAGGTCTTTCTTGATTTTTTTTATTGGCGTTTGGTAGTTTTCAATATACAGATCCTGAATGTTGCTTATTATATACACTTATATGTTTAAATTTCTTTGAGTATTACTACTATTTAAAATTTTTTGTTTCCAGTTGTTCATGATGTACATTGGGCTTTTGAGGGTTGACCTTGTATCCTAGAACCTAGTTAAAGTCACTTATTTTCAGAAGAATTTTTTGTATATTACTTGGTCCTATACAAAAATTATATTGTTTACAAATTAAGAAGCTGTATCTCTTTTTTTCCAGTCTGTATAAATCTTAACGATTTGTCCTGCCTTGTTGCACTGGCTAGAACTACCAGTACAATGTTGAATACAACTGGGGATTCTTGTCCTATTCCTGATATTAGGAAGAAAGCATTCAGTCTTTTATCATCAAATATAATGTTAGCTTTGGGTTTTTGTAGATATACTTCATTAGTTTAAGAATGTTTCCTTCTACTTTCAAATTTGCTAAGAGAAGGTTGCTTTGTGTCAGATGCTTTTCCTGTTTCAAATGGTATGATCGTGTTTTTCTTTTACCTGTTAATATGACAGATTTCACTGATTGGTATTTTAATATTGGACTGGTCCTGTGTTCTTGGGATCAATTATGCCTACTTGTGGTGTTTAGTCTTTTTATGCACTGCTGGATTTAATTGGCTAGTATTTGGTTGAGGATCTTTGCAGCTACGCTCATGCAAGATACTGGTTTGTAGCTTTACTTTGTTGTGAAGTTGTTTTCTGGTTTTGGTATTTGGGTAATTCTGGCCTCTTAAAATGAGTTGGAAAATTTTCCTTTTCCTTTTCTGGTCACAGATCACATGTATGATTTCAATTCTCTTAAATTTGTAAGGTTTGTTTTACGATCTGGGATACCGTGTATTTTTTGTGTCTGTATGCACTTGAAAAGAATGTGTATTATGCTACTCTTGGTTAGAGTGTTCTATACATGTCAGTTGATGAATGGCATTGTTCAGTTCTTCTGTACTCTTGCTGGTTTCAGTCTACTTGTTACACTGATTACTTAGGAAGGATCACTGCAATTTCCAACTCTAGGTGTGGATATGTCTATTTCTTCTTTGTCTTACAAGTTTTTGCTTAATGTATTTTAAATCTTTGTTGCTATATTAATACACATCTTATATAGCCATGTCTTTTTTGTAAGTTGACCCTATTATCATTATGCAATGTCCTATTAATCCCTGTGAAATTTTCTTGCTCTGAAGACTATTTTGTCTGATGTTAATATGGCCCCTCCTGCTTCAGTTTAGTTTTCATGGTACATGTTTTTTAATTCTTTATATTTTACCTACTTATATTGTTATATTTAAAGTGTACTTCTTTTTTTAAAGATTTTATTTGTTTATTTTTAGAGAGAGGGGAAGGGAGGGAGAAAGAGAGGGAGAGAAACATCAATGTGCAGCTGTCTCTTACATGTACCCTACTGGGGACCTGGCCTATAACCCAGGCATGTGCCCTGATTGGGAATCAAACCTGTGACCTTTTGGTTCATAGGATGGGACTCAATCCACTGTGTCACACCTGTCAGGGCTAAAATGTATTTCTTAGAGACAGCATATTAGTATATAGTCAAATCTTATTTTTATCCATTTTGACAATCTTTCTTTTAATTGATGTCCTTATGCCATTTGGATTTGGTGTAATTATTGATATAATATATTGGGATTTAGATCTACCATTATATTACTTGTTTTCTCTTTGTTTTTTCCTCTTTTTCCTCTCCTACCTTCCTTGGCGTTATTTTTATGTGTTTTGTATTCCTTATCATCCATTGGACTTTTGACTACTATTTCTTACTGTTTAGAGTTTTTCAGGGGTTGACCTAGAAATTATAACATAAGTTCTTAATTTTATATAGCCTACTTTGAAGTAATATTTTATCACTCAGTAAGAATTTGGAAAACTTACCACCTCACAGGTCCATTCACCCACTCACCATGAGAAAAAGTTTTTCTTTCAACAATCATATGTACTTAAAAGATTACTTTTAAGTACCTAAGAGAAAAAGTAGTTTATTACATTAAACAGATATTTAGCATTTCTGTGTCTCTTCCTACATTTCTATTGTTCAAAGTTCCCCTCTATTATAATTTCTCTTCCATCTGAAGAAACTTATTTTTTTTAAAAAAAGCAAGTCTGCTGGTGAAAAATTCCATTCTCACTTCTGTACAAATTGCATAATTTCCTATCACCCATCATCAAGTTTCCTGACTTATTCAAGTGTCATAGTTTATTTTGTTGTTGATACAGTCCAGTGCATGTTTTATTTTGGTCATTGCATTTTCAGTTCTAAAACTCCTATTTATGTATTTTTTTGTAGATTCTGTTTCTCTACCTATATATTTTCCCATTTTTACATTTGTTTCTATTGCATTCACTCAATTCTAACATCTGTGTCATTTGGGGGTTATATCTGTTGATTGAGTTTTCTTTTGTGACATACTGAAGTTTTTCTGGTTTTCATGTGCTGAGTAATTTTGGATTTATCCTGAAAATTTTGAAAATTGTGTTAATGACTCTAAAGCTATATACATATATGTTAAGTGAAACAGAATTCCCCTATGAAGAGTGTCAATATTTTGTTTTATCAGGCAATCAACCACATTAGGCCCATGATGCTGTCTTTGCCTGTGGTTCGAACATCACTTCAGCTTCAAAGACTTTGCAGTACTATTCAGATCTGTCCCACATGTTGGGCATCCATTGTTCAACCTGGGACTTGAGCGTTGCTCTGCCTTGTTGTTTATTTCTCACAGTTTTTGGCATGCAATTTAGGGTTGGATGCATGCATACCCAACTTGGGGTGACCCCAGAAGTTTATATACAACTTTACCGAGACACTTTCTTATACTTCCTCCTCTGCACAATCTTCTCCATATTTTGATCTTTACCAAAACCTGGGGCTTTAGCTTAGTTTCCCTAAACTACTATGTTTCCCACCATTTTTCCATTATATGGTGCTGGCTTCCAAGGTCAAGTAGTGAGAGGATTAAGAGAGAAAAAGTACAATGGGAATTATTCCTAAGGTCTCAGAGACCTCAGTACCTCTGGTTGGAATTTCAGGGGTCTGCTCAGCTATTATTGCTATCATCATATTGCTATCTCAGGATTGCTCAATATTGTGATTAGAAAGAATGAATTAAACAATGAAAACAAACACAGGGCATTTTCCTACTCTTCTAACCCACAGGGGTCCCCTTCCTTGTTCTTGGTGTCAAATGCAGAGACTTTATCTTGCAGTTTTTTTTCTGTCTTCTTTACTGCATAATTCTAATCTTTGAATTGCCTTTGAGCCCAGGTCAAAAGATTACAGAAAGGAAAAAGATGAAAAATTCACTACTGGTTTGATAGTTCTCTGTATGCTGGTTTCCTTCTCAAACCTGTCTGCTACCATTTATTTTTAAGAGTCGTTAGAAAAGTGGTACATGTATTCTGTCCAGGGCTTTTAGTTGCAGTCAGTGGGAAAGACATGGGAGAGTAAATATGCTTATTCCATCTTGACCAGAAATGGACTCTCCCCACAGCCTTTTGAATAACAAGTTCTATCCTTTACATTTAGAATAACTGTTTTCAAATTCACTTATTAGGTTGAACAGTTTTTGCATGGAGTCTACAGGATTTTCTATGTACACTATCATGTCATCTGCAAACAGTGACAGTTTTGTTTCCTCCTTTCTGATTTGGATGCCTTTTATTTCCTTTTCTTGTCTGATTGTTGTGGCTAGGACCTCCAATACTACACTGAATAGAAGTGGTAAAAGTGAACAACCTTGTTTTATTCCTGATCTTAGTGGAAAAGCTTTTAGTTTTTGCCCATTGAGTATGATGTTGGCTGTATGTCTCTCATATATGGCCTTTATTATGTTGAGGAATGCTCCCTCTATTCCCACTTTACTGAGTGTTTTTATGATAATGGGTGCTATACCTTATTAAATGCTTTTTCTGCATCTATTGATATGATCATGTGTTTTTCCTTTGCTTTTGTTTATGTGGTGTATTACATTTATTGATTTGCAAAAACATGTTTGCTAATGATACCTCAGACAAGGGTTTCATCCCCCAAATATATAAAGAACTTACACAACTCCACTCTAAGAAGACAAGCAACCCAATGACAAAATGGACAAAAGACCAGAACAGACATTTCACCAAGGAGGACATACAGAGAGTCCAGAGACACATGAAAAGATCCTCAGTATTGCTAGCCATCATAGAGATGCAAATTAAAACCACAATGAGATACCACTTTACACCAATCAGAATGGCCATCATAAACAAAGCAACGAACAACAAGTGTTGGAGAAGTTGTGGAGAAAAGGGAACCCTAGTGCACTGTTGGTGGGATTGCAGACTGGTACAACCACTATGGAAAACAGTATGGAATTTCCTCAGAAAACTAAAAATGGATTTGCTTTTTAAGTGGAATTAAAAATCCCACTGCTAGGATTATAGCCTAAAAACCCTGAAACCAGAGTTCTGATGAAACACCAGTCCAAAAGAACCTATGCACTCCAATGTTCATAGCAGCACAATTTACAATAGCCAAGTGCTAGAAGCAACCTAGGTACCCATCAGTAGATGAATGGATCAAAAAACTATGGTGCATTTACAAAACGGAATTCTATGCAGCAGAAAGAAAGAATGAGCTCCTACCTTTTGTGACAGCATGGATGGAACTGGAAAGCATTATGCTAAGTGAAATAAGCCAGGTGGTGAAAGAAAAATACCACATGATTTCACCTTTAACAGGAATCTAATCAACAAAACAAACAAGCAAAATATAACCAAAAACACTGAAATAGAGAACAGGCTGACAGTGACCAGAGGGGAGAGGGGATGGAATTTCAGGGAAAAGGGGGAACGGTTTACAGGAACAAGTACAGAAGACACATGGACAAAAACTAGGGTGGAATGGAAATAGGAGGGAGGGGGGAGGGCTGAGTGGGTGGGCTGGGATGGGAGTAAAAGACAGAAAACTGTACTTAAACAACAATTAAAATAAAATTTAAAAAAATAAAATAACTGTTTTCAACATCAAAAGTACAACTACACTACAGAACAACCATCATTCAAAACCACCTGAAACCTAGCTGAATGGAAGTCTCACAACACGAAATTTAAAGAAGAAGCCACATTGAGACTGGTAGGAGGAGCCAAGATATAGAATGGGCTGTTCCCACACTCATGTGGTGGATTGGATAAAAATCAGGAGGGATATTTCAACTGCGGAGAACTCCCCAGAGGAGCATGGGGTCCCAGCTCCAGACCAAGCCCCAGCACCAGCCCAGGGTTCCAGTGCCAGGAAGAGAAGTCCCCATAATATCTGGCTGTAAAAACTGGCAGGTACTGTGACTGAGTGAATCAGAGGGCTTATGAAGTCCCAGGAAGTTTCTTTTAAAGGGCCTATAAATGGGCTTACTCTGACTCACTTCTTCTGAGCTCCAATACTGGGACAGCAGCTTAAAAGGCACCAGAGAGGAACTGAATTGTCCAGCATCAGGGTGAGAGATGAAGGGACAGATTTCTTCCAGCCAGAAGTACTGGGAGAGGCCACTGTTCCTTTGCTGAGCCCTTCCTCAACAAAGTCAGCAGATGGATACCATATTTGAGTCTCCAACAACCTGGCTCAGACAATTCACCCCACTCTGGTGATTCCCTGAGACCCTGCCCTCCTCAACTTGCAGGCCAAACCAAGCTATTTCCAATGGCTTTTCCATATGAAAGGACATTATTGGGTCATGTTTCAGACTTTTCTAAAATCTCTCAAACAAGCATCATCTGACTTCTGCATGCCATGTACACAGTAAGTGGACCTAGACTTGGCACTAGCAGCAGCCAGTGTTTGTTTGCAGCTTTGCTTCTCCTGGGTACCTCCAAGCCCAGCACAAATAGCCATATGCAAATTGCTCAGTAGCTCATGCTGGGTAGCCCCAAGAAGAACATAGGCAGGGTATGACCTTAGTCTGCACCTACCAAGAGGCCCCAGAGCCAGTGCATCTGGCGGACAGCTTCAGACCATATCAAAGCACTACCAAATCACCTCCACAAGGGATACACTCAAGTGGTAGACTCAGTGGGCACCAGAGTTCTGATGAAATAAGTCCTGCTCTGTGAGGTGGGTCCCTGCACAGCTCATTTCTATGGTAGTCAGTGATTGCAGCCACTCCTTACAGCTGATTGACTTAGAGGTAAATCCCTCCCATTGATGTGCCAATAGGAGTCAAGGCTGAACTGCAATAGGAAAGTGTACAGACCACAAATGGGAGGTGCAACTGGAGTGCCCAGCTTGGCTGATTGAGGAGGCAGTGCCACTGGGCCCTCCAGGACACCTCTGGTAGAGTATAAGACTACTCTACCAAGTTTGGGAGATGCAGCAGCTCTATCTAATGCATAGAAACAGACTTAGGGAGCCTGCAAAAATGAGAAGACAAAGAAACGTGTCCAAGATGAAACAACAGAACTTCAGAAAAAATAACTAAATACAATGGAGACAAGCAATCTATGAAATACAGAATTCAAAACACTGGTTATAATGGTGCTCAATTAACATGCCAAAAGTTAAAGACAGAGATAATCTGAAAAGTAGAGAAAGGAAGGGAGCTCCCATAAGACTGTCAACTGATTTCTCAAATTTTGCAGGCCAGAAGGGATTGGTGAGAAATAGTCAAAGTGATGAAAAACAAGGACTTACAACCAAGATTACTCTACTCAGCAAAGCTATCATTTAGAATAAAAGGGCAGATAGTTTTCCAGACAAGAAAAGCAAAGGAGTTCAGCACCACCAAACCAGTATTACATGAAATGTTAAAGGGGTTTTTTTAAGAGGCATAAAAAATAAAAATATAAACAATTAAATGGCAATAAATACATATTTATCAGTGATTGAATCTAAAATACAAAATAAATGAACAAGCAGAACAGAAACAGACTCATAGGTACAGAAAACATTTTGATGGTTGTCGGATAAGAAGGGGGTTGGGAGAATGGGTGAAAAAGATGAAGGGATTAAGAGTATACAAATTGGTAGTTACAGAATAGTCACAAGGTTGTAAAATAAAGCATAGTCAATAATATTGTAATAATCATGTATGGTGTCAGATGGGTATGAGGTTTATTGGGATGATCACTTAATAAGTTATGCAATGTCTAATCACTAGAGTGTATACTTGAACTAATGTAATGTTGTATGTCAACTAGAATTGAAAAAAATGCTTTAAATGAAGAAAAATAGAACAAGATCTGACTCAGAGGAGACATGTGGCTTTCTACTTATCAGTTGCACAGAAAGGTTTTAAATCCCCTGATGGTTCTTGCTGACAGGTGTGAACCGTTCCCTCCTGACCTGTTTCATAGTGTTGCTGGGGCCACTACAGGATTGGTGGTTAGAGCCTGGAGGAAATTCAGGGGTCTTTTTTCATATTGCTTGGGCTGACATTGTATCATCTACAACTTGACAGATGAGATATGGTGAAGTAAAAAGGATTAATTTAGGCAGAAATGTGCAAATCAGTGGGCTTGGATTTAATTTTTGGATAGAGAGGAATGGGATATTGAAAAGTTTAAGAGAAATACGGAGGAACCTTGAGGATTCTGTGCAGGTTCTTAGAGGAGATAAGCTTATTTTCTCCAACAATGGTTCTTTCCATCATCAGACCAAGACACAAGTTCTCAAACTTAAACATGCACCAGGACCCCAGGAAGACTTATCAGAATACATATCATGGAGCTTCACACTCAGAGTTTCTGAATCAGAATGTCTGGAACAAGGCCCAAGCAAGTGCATTTTTAGCAATTTCTCAGATGATATTGATGATGCTGGTTAGAGGATCACACTGCACTTTGCTAATTCCAGCTTGAGAGTATTCACTCATGGGGTCAAATTTCTGCCCTGTACTACTTCCTTCAGTCATTAGTAGAGTAGAATCTTACTTTCTGGTATGAAAAACATCAAAGATATTTTAGCAAGATGCTTTTGGCATCACTGTTTGCAGCCCTCTGAAGTGAGAAAGCCAAAATTAAGATACTTTTATTGAGATAATTTGTTGTTAGTATAAGTACTGCATCACATTTGGTAAATATGTAAAGCCTTATTTTGAACTTATTTTGTTTAATCCATCTGTATCGTGCAGTGTTTTCTATATAAATTGTATGTACCTGCCACAGATGTTAGTTTTGTGGTAATAATACCCTTCTACACTGAAAAAAAAACATTGAACAACAAAAATGTAAAAAATAATAATAAAATAAAATTACTTTCAGACTTCATCTATTACTTAAAGATAAAATTATTTCTTAAATAAGCACCTATATTGGATAATACTTTATGATAACAGGCTAATAAATGCTCTTCAAAAGAGCAGGATGTTCATTGTTTGGTAAACTTAAGAAATGGATGAAGCTTATTGATATTGATATTCTCAAGAGTGCATCAGAGAAGATAAATAAGAACACAGCTAGGGGAAGATAGCTGGCAGTTGTCAAGATAAAGACTATTATCTCTGGAACTGAAGATTCTGTACACAGAAAGAAAGCATATTGAAGAGTCTGATGGCACTGGAAGCAAATTTGCAAGCTGCTTATTTATAATACTGATTATAAACCTAGGATACCTAGTATGTTACTAGAATCATCCAATATCTCTAATAGAATATGTCAAATAGATTGATTTGAACAATAAATATTTAAAGTTATCTAATAATTCTTAGAAAAAAATCTGTGGAAATTAGAACATCATTTTAAAGGGGGGCTGGGGTAGGGAATATAAAGTATAAGTCTACACTTAATGAGTACATTGATTTTCTATGTTTTGTGACAGAGGGCATTTCTCAGGCCTGTCAACCGATATGAATTGATGCAAAATATACAAATGGGTACAAAATCAATGGGAAATAATAAATTGATTTATATTGCTAAAATGGTGCTAATTAAATATCAGAAAAGACTGTAAGCAGAGACTATCTTAAGAAGGAACTAGAAGCAAGTTCTAGAAAGAATCTCTCTGAGCTGTTGGATAAATATTATGCTTTTTGTCAGCTTTTCTCCTTAAGAAGTTTATACTTTTAAATTCAGAAATAGGAACTAGCTATAAAATTGATGAATCTAGTTATTACATAAAATAAACTAATCTCCCCAAAGACCAGTATTTCTTTCTACTTTTCGTGTAAGCCATGCTTTCACAAATACAATTAATTAAAAACACTTTATATGTACACATTTGTGTGTATAAATAGGCAATAAAAGAGCATTTGGATGAGAAAAGGCTCATGGCTGGTCATCTGGGTATCATTATAGCAACATTTGCTGCACACTTACTGTGTGCCCTAAAATCTTTATACATGCCACACAATCCTTATGACAATCAAAATAGGTAGTTAATATTGTTTCAATTTCACAAATAAGAAAATTGAGGCATAGAGACATTGAATTTATTGCTCAAGTTCCTACAGCTAGTAAGATAGCAAGGAGGGTTGGGATTCACACCATCTTCCTCCAAAGTGTGTATTCTGATTCGCTGTGTTAATAACCAGTGAAGCAAGTTATTAAACATTCATGAATCTGGATACAAGGAAGAAAAGCAAAGGCAACACAGCTGGATACTGAGGAGGTGAATTATATTTATTCCTCCATTATAGTAAGTTGATCTGCCTCACATCTTAGTAATAAACAAATTCTGTAAGTAGGTGTATTTAACTCTACTGTTGTTTAAGATTTAAAAATATTCCTAAAGACAGTTCCCTATTTACCTTTGTGTGCATTCTTATCTCAGCTCTTATTAAAAGCTTTGTAGCCAGTGGATATAAATAATAAAGAAAGCACTCTAGGGTGGCATATAATGGGGATGGGTCATAAACCAGAAATGGAATTTGGATGTTTAACTAAAATGACAATGGAGACAATACACTCACGGAAAGTTGTTCACTCTGCAATGGACATAAGCCAGTGTGTGTGTGATTTTGGGGTTTGTTTGATGTGTGAAAGAAGCCAACACCCATTTGACTTAAGTTCCTGAATAGGTTGGGAGATGGGTATGAGAACGACAACTTCCCATCATTCCAGATTCCTACTGAGGAAAACAAATTTGGCTGCTTTGGACTGTAGCTGCCTTGTTTACCTTGAACAGTTCTTGGTCAAAGAGGAAAGGTACACCAGAAAATTTCTGTGCTGCCTGAACAAGTCAACCCAATCACTCATGATGGATGGTTTCCTGTGTCTGTTTTAACAGGATTGTATTAGTTCTAAAAGCACATCTCTTTTTCTCCAGAGGATTTGTTAATCAAGGCAGATTGCAGGCATCAGGGATAAACTCATTTCTCTAAGGTGGCAGAAGAGCTTGTGACGTGCCCTGGGCTCAGGCTACCTGGGCTGGAGTTTGGCTCTGCAGCCCAAAAGTGTGTGTGACCCTGGGCCTCATTCCCAAGCCTCACTCACCCTGGAAGGCAGCTACTATTATCATCCCCATTTTACAGGTTAGAGGCTGACTTACGGGAAAGTTATGTGCCTTACAATTCATAATCTAATATCTGGCACAAAATTAGTACTCAATAAAACTGGTTGTTACTGTTCGAGATGTTAGAAGTCCAAATCTGGAGGCTGTGGAAGACAGCTTGCTGAAGGCATGTTCTGACGCCATCTGGAGCACCAGTTCCATCCTGCTCTGCTGAGTAAGGTTTGCAGACTGTACTTTAGATGTTTTGAAGAGATAGGTCCAGCACGCCTATCTGGGGAGCCGAGGAGAGGTTTACACTGTGGTATGGGCTCCATTTTTGTGCATTTTGTTAGCACCATGTGTTGCCCTACACTAAACCAAGGATGGGGTCACCACCGCAAATTAATTGCCACTGACAGAGAGCTCTGCCCTATGGGTCTTTGTGGTTTATTTGTAAGCATGTGTAATCATTTGGTGATAATCCTGTTTACTGGCCTCTATAGGGCAAAGCTTTTGTTTCCTGGCTAACACCAGAGCTCCTTCTTGGAGACTGGAAATTGGGTTTTCCCCACCACCAGTATTAATGTATTCCACAGAAGGAAGGAAATCCAAGGTCCTGGTCACGAAACCAATCTGCTTTCTTTGACATGCACACTTGCTGAGATAATACAGGAGGAGTCTAGTTTTTTTCTGTACAATTTTTATTTTTTAATTTTTTTAAATCTTTTTTTAAAAAGATTTATTTATTTATTTTTTTGACAGAGAGGAAGGGAAGGAGGGAAGGAGAGAAATATCAATGTATGGTTGCCTCTCATGGGTCCCCTGTTGGGAACTGGCCTGCAACCCAGGCATGTGCCCTGACTGGGAATCGAACCGCGATTGTGTGGTTCTCAGGCCCGAGCTCGATCCACTGAGCTACACCAGCCAGGGCTTTCTGTACAATTTTTAAAAACAAAGGGGATGGGACTCACATGAACAAGTATAAAGGACACATGGAAAATAACAAAGGGTGGGGGGTGTAAACGGGAGGGAGGTGGGGAGCACTGGGTGAGGGCAGGGCTGGGAATATAAGACAGAAAACTGTACTTGAACAAGAATTAAATAAAAATAAAAATTAAAAAAAGAAAGAAAAAAAACAAGGATCTGTAGTTTATTTCAAATGCTGCATTAAAATATTGTATTTTTTAAAAATAGAATAAAACAGTTTCAAGACAGAAGCTTGAATGTGCCTAAAACAAGACTTATTCAATGGACAATTTATTTCATATGGAAAAATCATTTTGAGTTTCTCTCAGCACAGGATCATTGCTGTTTTAAAGTCATTTTCATCAACGTGCAGCTCATATTAACACTGAAACTTTTTACCTTATATAAAACATTGTACCTCCATTGTTTTGGAGTAGTTTGTGACTAAGAGGTAAATTTTATAGGAATAATAAAACTCAAATTTTTGGTAAACAACACAAATTTACATACCTAACAATTAAGTAGAAAAAAGAATTAAAATAATGAAGAAGGAAAGGCAATGTGAAGTGTATAAATCACACACTGTAGGAGGGCACTTGAGCGCATTCAATTTTCCATTCACATTTCTGCCCCTTGGGTTTCCACATTGTTAAAAATAACAAAGCTCCAATTTGCTTATGTTCTAGTATTGTATGGCACGAGTCTGATATGAAAGTCAGTTAATGAAACCTTTTTCTGTAAATAAGAAGGGCTTTGTTAAATACAATCTAAAAGGTAGACAACTTTCATGTAAACAACTACAATGGAATTGAGAATTTCCTTGACATTGTTCTAAACCATGACAGAGAAGTAGAGCACATGCCTGTATGGCTGTAACATGGTTGAGCAAAATTTATGTTCATTTGCATACATGCTAACTTATAGTCCTGTTCCTTTACATTGTATCGTGTTCTATATCCTTCCCATTAATCAATGCACAGTGACACTTACTCCCCAAGATAGCCTCTGCCTTCCTCTAGTACAAGTGCTAAGGAATTTAAACTGAAGACTCAGCTGTACCTGGCTCTAGGCAGCCCCAGTAAAATCTGGCTGTGTTTAATATTAGCCCCATTCCCACTTGGGGTTAGGAAGTTCGCAAAGTGTGGTCCTGGAAGCAGGACCTGGAAGCAGCATCAGCATTGCCTCGAATGTGGTGGAAATGCACATTCTTAGGCCCTGACCCAGACTACTAGTATGCAGAGCCCAGTGGTCTGGGTTAATGAGCTCTTCAGTTGGATCTGGTTCTCACTCAAGTTTGTGGACCCTTGGTTTTAACTTCGCCTTGCTGCCTGTATCCAGTCTGCCTGGGCTACCTCCCTGGGCACTCTGGTATCTATAAACTTCATTTTCTTCCTCTGATTTCCTCATGACTGGGTCTCTGTTCTCTGACTGGGTTTCTGCCCTGATTTCAGATTAACACTCTAGTTCCAGCAAAGATTTCCATACTGCCTACCAGACTAAAGGAGCCCTGTCAACTCCGTTCCCTAAACACCCCCACCTTTATTCCTCTCCCTTCCTGGCTGGTGGCCAAGCCTGGCACTGAATCAATTGGGCCACTTGGAGCCAGTTCCCACTGGGGCATCTCCTTGACCTGATGGCCTCAGGCTTTGCCTCTCTGCAGGCCATAATAACACTGGCTAAGTTGACCTCCAAACCCCTCACTTGTGGAGGCTGTGGTTGACACCAATATTCTTCCTTACTGGACCCTGTTCTATAACCTGGATAATTGTTCTAACCTGCCTAAAATCCCATTTCTATACTTCCTTCTCCCTGCTGATCTGGTTATTAAGAGACTGCATAAGCTATGACATCTATGCAAAGTGAATGGATGCCTTCAGAAATCACTGTAGGAGAATTAGGTAAACATTTTAGGATAAAACATGTTACTGTTTGGGGGACCTCTTCAGGATCATGAAATACAACAGTAAAAAATGCTATGTTATATTATATTACTTTAACAAAATGTTGACATCACCATTTTTATTTTCTGAATATTCTAATTTACCTGACACGGCACTTGATACTTTTATCTTGTGGGGATTGGTATCTTCTATCTTTTGTTTTCCAAGCCCTACTTTTTCCATGAATTAATCCACCTACTGAATTTTATTTTCCAGAAACCTGAACCCAGCACTATCTTACTGACAGTCCACAGGGGACCCAGTGCTAGAGTTTAATGCTGTATGTGTTTTCATCCATAAGAGCTTCTGGGTAGCCATCACTGTGAAGGAAATGACAGGTCACATTTTTATGCCTGGAAAATGATTCAACGAGCATTTCATAATACCCTCCATTCATCTTTTGTCAAAGTCCTTTGATGAGCTTAGTCAATGTTCACAGTACATCAAGAAGTTATTTTTTTCTTGAATTTGGATTAGTGCTCAGACACTTGGCCTAGTTTAGGAAGTTTAGGCATAAGTTTTCTTATACTAAACTTCCCGCTTCTGCTTCCTATTTGTCAAATGGGTAGAAATGATCAGTAAATGCTTAACAAAAGAAAAATTATAAATGCAAGATGAGGGTGAAGTAGGAGGACCTTTCTTGAACCTCCTTGCAGAACCAAATTGGAAATAAAACTAAATAGGGAACAGTCACCTGGAGTTACCAACCGAAGACTACCTGAAGAGGAGAATTTTAACCAAGGATGGGAAGAAACCACTTTAAGACTGGTAGGAATGGCGGGGTCATGAAGCACTCTGGCCAAGACAGGGCAGACTAAGGTTATGGAAGGATAGCATAGCTATGGAAGCTTCCCCATGAGAGGAGTGAAGTCTCGACCCCATAATGGGATCCTCAACCTGAAGGCCAGAGCTAATTCAGCCGCCCAGGTAGCATCCAGTGGTAAAAGGTGGCAGGGTTTCTGTCTGCTAGGGAGAGAGCCTGCCAGAGAGCAAGCATTTTTTCTAAGGGGCCGAAACACAAATGTTTTTCTCAGCCACTCACCTTGAGCTCCAGTAAAGGGAGGGTGGTGCAAACTTGAGTCCCCTGAGAAGAGTCTGCAGTGGGAAGCAATGGGGAGAGAACAGGGGGAGTGGGGGCCAGGATCCCTGAGTGAGGTCATCCCCCAATATCATAGCAGACATTTTACTTGAAAAGAGCAAGCCCCTCCCAGGGGAATCAGCCTGGGAAAAGAATTTACCCCACTTCCTGGGATATTGCTCATTCCACCTTGTATTTTAACCCCGGCTGTGGAGACAGCAACATAGGCAGACTCAAGGGGTGACAAAGACTGGATTTGGGGTGTGGCAATGAATAAGTAGCTATTAATAATAATCTTAAGTGTAAATGGATTAAACACTAATCAAAAGACATAGTGTAGCTAAAAAAATAAGAAAATGTGAGCACCTATATATATGCTGTCAACAAGAGACCTGCCTCAGAACAAAAGATTTACACAAGCTGAAAGTGAAGGGATGAAAAAAACTATACCATGCAAATAGAGACCAAAAATGGGGTAGCAATACTTATATCTGACAAAATAAATTTTAAAATGAAGGCTATAACAAGAGGCAAATAAGGTCACTACATAATACTAAAAGGATGGACCCAACTAGAAAATATAAACATTGTAAACATATAAATATCCAAAAAAGGAGCCCCTAAATATATAAAGAAAATGTTAGTGAATTTTTTAAAAATATAGTTCATTGATTATGCTATTACAGTTGTCCTATTCCCCCCCTTCACTCCCTTCCACCCTGCACACCCTCTCCCACCAACATTTCCCTTTAGTTCATGTCCATGTGTCATACTTACAAGTACTTTAGCTTCTACATTTCCCATACTATTCTTGCCCTCCCCTTATCTATTTTCTACCTACCATCTATGCTACTTATTCTCTGTACCTTTTTCCCCTCTCTCCTCCTCCCACTCCCCTATTAATAACCCTCTATGTGATCTCCATTTCTGTGGTTCTGTTCCTGTTCTATTGTTTGCTTAGTTTGTTTTTTTGTTTTTGTTTTAGGTGTGGTTGTTAATAATTGTGAAATTGCTGTCATTTTACTGTACATGTTTTTTATCTCTTTTTTCTTAAATAAGTCCCTTTAACATTTCATGTAATAAGGGCTTGGTGGTGATGAACTCCTTGAACTTGACCTTATCTGAGAAGCATTTTATCTGCCCTTCCATTCTAAATGAAAGCTTTGCTGGTTAGCCTAATCTTGGATGTAGGTCCTTGTCTTTCATGACTTTGAATACTTTTTTCCAGCCCCTTCTTGCCTGTAAGGTCTCTTTTGAGAAATCAGCTGACAGTCTGATGGGAACTCCCTTGTAGGTTACTGTCTCCTTATCTCTTGCTGCTTCTAGGATTCTCTCCTTCATTTTAATCTTGGGTAATGTAATTATGATGTGCCATGGTGTGTTCCTCCTTGGGTCCAACTTCTTTGGGACTCTCTGAGCTTCCTGGACTTCCTGGAAGTCCCTTTTCTTTGCCAGATTGAAGAAGTTCTCCTTTATTATTTGTTCAAATAATTTTATCACTTGTTGCTCTTCTTCTTCTCCTTCTGGTACCCCTATAATTTGGATGTTGGAATGTTTAAAGATGTCCTGGTAGTTCCTAAGCCTCTCCTTATTTTTTTGAATTCTCGTTTCTTTATTCTTTTCTGTTTGGCTGTTTCTTTCTTTTTTCTGGTCCTCTTGATTGATTTGAGTCCCAGTTTCCTTCCCATCACTGTTGGTTCCCTGTACATTTTCCTTTATTTCACTTAGTTTGCCTTCATTTGTTCATCTAATTTGCGATCAAATTCAGCCAATTCTGTGAGCACCCTGATCACTAGAGCTTTGAACTGTGCATCTGATAGTTTGGTTGGCTATGTCTTCATCGCTTAGTTGTACTTTTTTTGGTGCTTTGATCTGTTCTTTTGTTTGGGCCATTTTTTTTTGTCTTGATGCACCTATTACACTCTTATTATATAGTGAGGGGTGGAGCCTTAAGTGTTCACCAGAGTGAGGCAACTGACACGGCTGTGTTGTGATGCTGTATATGGGGCAGGGGTCTGAGAGGGAACACTGCTGCTTGCTCCACTCTCAGCTGGCTTTCAGTCACTTCTCCCACTACCAACAAGCAAACTGAGCTCTTCTGGTGCTGATTCCCATGTGGGTGGGCCTGTGTACATTCTAGGATCCAGTGGGTCTCTCCAATGAACTCTCCTGTGAGGCTGGGGGTCTTTCCCAAAATCTCAACCCCCACAGGTATTTTCAACCTGTATTTTGAGGCTTTATTTCTCTGTGCTGGGACCCTGGGTTGTGCAGTCTGTCTTATTCCCCAGTTTAAACTGGTTTATCTGCTCACAAATGTGGAACCTCCTGGTCCGCTAGATGCTTTGTGTGCCGTGCCCATCCACAATCCGCCACCTGGCTTGGTCTGCCCGCTGCTGCCTGTGCACCTGGGGTCTTCCAGGCACCATTTTGCCAGAAGTCCTCTCCACCCAGCTGCCCGACTCTGCCCCTCCTACCAGTCTGGATGAATGTTTCTTCTTTAACTTCTTGGTTGTTGGACTTCCATATAGTTCAATTTTCTGTCAGTACTGTTTTTTTTCTGTTTCTAAATTCTTGTTGTCCTTCTTTTGGTTGTGCAAGGAAGCACAGTGTGTCTACCTACACCTCCATCTTGGCCGGAAGTCCATCTAGGTGGACTTTAAGGAAGAGATAGATAGCAATACAGTCATTGTGGGGGATTTTAACACCCACTGTCACCAATGGATATATCTTTCAGACAGAAAATCAACAAGGAAATAACATCCTTATACAACACACTAGATTGAGTAGATTTAATTCATATTTACAGAACATTTCAATCCAAAGCAGCAGAATATACATTCATCCAAGTGCACAAGGATCATTTCCAAAGGTAGACCGCATATTGGGACACAAAGTAAGTCTTAAAAAATTCGAAAATATTAAAATTGTATCAACCATTTTCTTAGATTATACTGGCATGAAACTAGAAATCAACTTCAGTAAAAAAAATTCAAAAANAAGAGATAGATAGCAATACAGTCATTGTGGGGGATTTTAACACCCACTGTCACCAATGGATATATCTTTCAGACAGAAAATCAACAAGGAAATAACATCCTTATACAACACACTAGATTGAGTAGATTTAATTCATATTTACAGAACATTTCAATCCAAAGCAGCAGAATATACATTCATCCAAGTGCACATGGATCATTTCCAAAGGTAGACCGCATATTGGGACACAAAGTAAGTCTTAAAAAATTCAAAAATATTAAAATTGTATCAACCATTTTCTTAGATTTATACTGGCATGAAACTAGAAATCAACATCAGTAAAAAAAATTCAAAAACATTCAAATACATGGAGGCTAAATAGCATGTTATTAAATAATGAATGTGTTATTAATGAAATCTAGGATAAAATAAAACCTACCTGGAAACAAATGAAATTGAACACATAACAACCCCAAATCTATGGGACACAGCAAGAAAGTCCTGAGAGGGAATTTTATAGCATTACAGACCTACTTCAAAAAGAAAGAAAAATCTCAAATAAACAATCTAACTATATACCAGAAAGAAAAAAAGCAAGCCTAGACTAAGCAGAAGGAAGTAAAAAGACAGGATAAGAGTGGAAATAAATGACAAACACACTAAAAATAAAAAAATCAATAAAATCAGAAGCTGTTTTTTTTAAAAGATAAACAAGATTGAGGACCTTTAACCAGACTCATCAAGAAAAAAGGAGAGCAGTTCCAAATAAACAGAATCAGAAATGAAAGAGGAGAAGTAATGACTGATATAATAGAAATACAAAAAAATTATAAGAACATACTATAAATAACTATATATCAGAAATTAGACAACCTTGGTGAAATGAATAAATTTCTAGAAACATACAATCTTCCATAATTGAATTAGAAAAAAGAAAAAAACCTGAACAGACAGATACCAACTAATGAAATTAAAGCAGTAATCAAAAAACACATAGCAAACAAAAGTACTGCACCAGAGGGTTTCACAAGCAAATTTTACCAATCATGCAAAGAAGAACTTACATCTATTTTTCTTAAACTTGTTCAAAAAATTCAAGAGGAAGGAAGACTTCTAAACTTTATTTAGAAGGCCAATATTGTCCTAATTCAAAAACCAGATGAAGACATAACAAATAAAAAAATTATAGGCCAATATCCTTGATGAACATGGATATTAATATCTTCAACAAAATATTAGCAAACTGGATCCAGCAATACATTAAAACTATCATATACTATGATGAAGTATTTATTCTGGGGATGTAAGGTTGGTACAATATTCACAAATCAATAAATGTGGTATACCACATAAAATGAAAGATAAAAATCACATGATCATGTCACTAGTTTTGGAAAATTTTTTTGATATAATCCAGCTTATGATAAAAGCTCCCGGCAAACTGGGAGTAGATGGATTATACCTCAACACAATAAAGGCCATATAAAAAAAACTCACCACCAATATCATACTCAATAGGCAGAAACTACAAGTGTTTCCCTTAAGATCAGTAACAAGACAGGAATGTCTGCCTTCAACAGTCCTGTTCAACATTGTACTGGAATTACTAGCCACAGTGATCAGACAAAAAGAAGAAATAAAAGCATCCAAATTAGAAAGGAGGAAGTCAAACTGTCATTTACAGAGATGACCTGATTTTGTACATAGAAAACCCTATAGACTACACTGAAACATTGCTAGACCTAATTAATGAATTTGGCAAATTAGCAGGATACAAAATCAATACTCAGAAATTGATGGCATTTTTATAGACTAAAAATGAACTATCAAAAAGAGAAATTAAGAAACAATACCATTTACTACTGCAACAAAATAAAATAAGGTACCTAGAAATAAATTTAACCAAGGAAGTAAATGATTTATACTCAGAAAACTATAGGACACTAAAGAAAGAAATTGAGAAAGACACAAATAAATGAAAGCATACACCATGTTTATGGAATGGAAGAATTAACATCATTAAACTGTCCATACTACCCAAAGCAATCTATAGATTCAATGCAATTCCTATTAAAATACCAAAGGCATATTTCAAGTTCTAGAACAAATATTTTGAGAATTTATATGGAACCAAAAAGACCATGAATTGTCTCAGTAATCTTAATAAAGAAGAACAAAGTTGAAGGTCTCACAATATCTGATATAAAATTTACTATAAGACCACTGTAATCAAAATAGCCTGGTACTGGCATATGAACAGGCATATAGAACAGGGAAACAGAAGAAAGATCTCAGTAGTAAACCCATGCATATGGTTAATTAATATTTGACAAAAGAGGCAAGGATATACAATGGCCTGTAAAGACAGTCTCTTCAATAAATGGTATTGGTAAAACTGAACTGGTACATGACCCCCCCCCCCCAAATAAAACTAGATCACCAACTTATACCATACACCAGAATAAACTCAAAATGGATAAAAGACTTAAATGTAAGTTGTGATACCATAAAAATCTTAGAGGAAATTATGGGAGTAAAATTTCAGATACTTGGCATAGCAATATTTTTGCTGATACAGATCCTCAGGCAGAAAAAAAACCAAATGGAATATATATATACAAATGAGAGTATGTCAAATTAAAAAAGCTTCTGTACAACTAAAGAAACCATCATCAAAATGAAAATGAAATTTACTGTATGGGAGAACATATTTGCCAATGATACATCTGATAAGGGTTTTCCAAAATATGTAAAGACCTTTTATGACTCATTACCATGAAGACAAATAATCCAGTTTAAAAATGGGCAAAGGACCTGAGCAGACACTTCCTTAAGGAGGACATACAAATAGCCCATTGACATAAGAAAAATGCTCAACATCACTAATCACCAGAGAGCTAAAAATTAAAACCACAATGAGATACCACCTCACACCTGCCTAAATGGTTATTATCAATAAATCAACAAACAACAAGTGTTGGTGAGGTTGTGGAGAAAAGAGAACCCTAGTGTACTGTTAAAGGGAATGCAGATTGGTTCAGCCACTGTGGAAAACAGTATGGAATTTCCTCAGAAAATTAAAAATGGAACTGCCTTTTGACCCAGCAATTCCACTACTGGGATTATACCCTAAGAATCCTGAAACACCAATCCAAAAGAACCTATGCACCCCAATGTTCATAGCAGCACAATTTACAATAGCTAAGTGCTGGAAGCAACCTAAGTGCTCATCAGTAAATGAATGGATCAAAAACTGTGGTATATTACACGATAGAATGCTACACAGCAGAAAGAAAGAAGGAGCATTCTTTAGAAAAACTCCTTTCATAGAAGGAGCTCCTACCCTTTGTGACGGCATGGATGGAACTGGAGAGCATTATTCTAAGTGAAATAAGCCAGGCGATGAGGAACAAATACCATATGATCTCACCTTTAACTGGAACCTAATCCACAAAACAAACAAGCAAGCAAAATATAACCAGAAACACTGAAATTAAGAACAATCTAACAGTAACCAGAGGGGAGGTAGGAGGGGGTAATTGGGGGAAAAGGGTGAAGGGTTTATAGGAACAAGTATAAAGGAGTCATAGGAAAAGCCAAGGTGGATGAAGTCACTGGAGGGAGGTGGGGGTGGCTGGGGCAGAAAGGACAGGTGGGGGGAAGGGCAGCACACTGTACCTGAACAATAAAATAAAATAAAAAAGAGGTATGGCTTTGAGAAATGCAATGTGATTTACCCGAAGTACCATTGTTGTGTGGAATATCAAAATGACAATATAGATTAAAGAAACACTTACATAAAGATAGCATTAAAAATAGATTTACCCATTTTTGCAATTGTCACAGGCTACCATTTTTGTCAAATTGTCCACTGTATTCATACTTCAGGTTTAGAGCAATCATCTTCCAGCTAATTGGAAGGTCTCTTACTGAATTTTTGACTCCCCTTTCCTCTGAGAAATTGTCTATTTTGTGTCTATAGCAACCCTCTGGCTAAACATATGGCTCACTAATCAAGTATGTTTGAGCACGTCTCGTGTCCCTAGTTCTTTCTTAAGTGCTGTGAGGAATTAAAAACAAAATGGATTCACTTTGTCCTTGGTATTACTGCTTTTTCTGAATAAGTCTGACTAGAGTGTGAGGATCTTGAGAATGAGAACTGTGTCTCACTTGACTCATATCACAATGTACTCAGTAAATAGTGTTGAATGAAGATATAGATAATTCATAGATAATTTATTTGTAGGGATGGACTGTAAACAGACATCACCCTGAGATTTCTAGGACTCCTTGAAAAGTCAGTTCAGTTGGTGATAGGTCATAGTTTCACCTGTGACTGACAGTCAGCTTTTCTCCAGGGAAATGTAGTGCCAGAAACTGCCACTGTACTTTTGACCAAGTCAGTGACATCAGAACGAGAACAGTGCAGCTACGCTTCCTCAGAATTTCCTCAGTTCAGCAGGGCCACTCACCTGATCTGAAGCCAAGTCAGCATGGGGGTCGTCCCTCCTCCAAACACCCAGACTGTGAAGAACACAAGCAGCAAGGTGGTAGTGAACATCATCTGTTTGGGCTGAGATTCTGTGTCCCGAATAGCTAAGGCAAATGCGATGGCTCCTCGCAGACCTTTGAGGGAAAACCAAAGAGAGGGAGACGGGGGTGGGGGCGTGGGGGGTGGTGGAGAGAGAGAGAGAGAGAGAGAGAGAGGAAATAAACATCTTCATAAACCTTACCCTCTCATTTAATTAAATTTACCTATTTATCTTTAAAATTTGCTAACAAACACAATTAGGGTTTTTTTAGGTTAAACTTTTTATTTTAACATAATGGTAGATTCACAGGCAGTTGTAAGAAATAACAGAGACTTGCTTCATGCTCTTTCTCCCCAGTGACAACACCTTGCAGACTCTCAATATCGCATCCAGGATTTTAACTCTGATACAGGAAAGATCCAGTATATTCCCTTCAGCACAAAGACCCCTCGGGTCATCCTTTTAAAACCATGTCTATTCCCTCCTTCATACACCCTCTTCCAAACTCCCTCTTTCTTTAAAAATATTTTTTGAAGATATTATTTATTTTTAGACAGAGGGGAAGTGAGGGAGAAAGAGAGGGAGAGAAGCATCAATGTGTGGTTGCCTTTCCCATGCCCCCTACTGGGGACCTGGTCTGCAACCCAGGCATGTGCCCTGACTGGGAATCGAACTGGTAACCCTTGGGTTTTCAGGCTGGTGCTCAATCCACTGAAACACATTAGCCAGGGCCAAACTCCCTCTTTAACTTCCAGCAAACCAGTGATCAATTTTTTATTTCTATAATGTTGCCATTTCAAGACTGTTATATAGATGAAATTGGAATTGACATTTTTTCACCCAGCAAAATTCTCTGAATATTCATCCAGGTTGCCGAATATATCAACAGTTTGTTCCTTTTTATTACTGAGGGTATTCCATGGTATGGAAGTATCAGTTTGTCTAACCATCCACCTATTGAAGGGCATCTAGGTTGTTTCCAGTTTTGGGCTATTACAAATAAGGGTGGAGCATGGGTAAATATAAAATTTTCACTTTTCTGAGATAAATTCCCAAAACTGCACAAAAACCTATGGCATTTGTATATTTTTAATAGAAATTACCAAACTGTTTTCCAGAGTGGCTGTACCATTGCACATTCCCTCCGGCAATATATGCCGTTCAGTTTCTCTGTGTCCTCACCACCATTCAGTGTTGTCACTACTTGTTTTCTAAATTTTAGTCACTCTGGTAGGTGTGTGTACGGTAATAGCTTATTGTGGTTTTCCTTTGTGCTTTCCTAATGACTAATGATGTTGAACATTTTTTAAAAGATTGTATTTATTTATTTTTAGAGAGAGGGTCAAGGAAAAAGAAAGAGAGGGAGAAAGACATCGATGTGTGGTTTCCTCTCACGCACTACCCACTGGGGACCTGGCCTGCAACCCAGGCACATGCCCTGACTGGGAATCAAACAGGCTACCCTTTGGTTTGTAGGCCAGTGCTCAATCCACTGAGCTACACCAGCCAGGGCCAATGCTGAACATTTAAAAATGAGCTTTTGTTATCTTTTTACCCTCTTGGGTGAAATGTCTCTTCACATCTTTACTTCATTCTGTAATTGGATTGTTGTATTTTTTGATTGTTAAATTTTGAGAATTCTTTAAATATTCTAGATATATTCCTTTGATGTACATATAGCTTGTAAATATTTCCTCCCACTTTGTAGCTTTTTATTGATGAACCCTAATTTGTTAATGTGTTTAAAATCAAGTCTAAGAACTTTTGCTTAGGTCTAGGTACCAAAGTTTTTCCCCTATGTTTTCAAATTTTTTTTTCCAAAAAGGTGTGCAGCTTCAAATATTACATTTAAGTCCATGATCATTTTAAATTAACTTTTCTATAAGGGTGCGGTTCATTTTTTCACCTATGGATATTTAATTGCTCCATTGAATAGCTTCTGCACCTCTGTCAAAAAATCAGTTGGGTGTATTTGTGCGGCTCCTTTTTCAAGTTCTCTGTTCTGTTCCATCGGTTTGTGTGCCTGTCCTTCTAATAGTACACTGTCTTGTTGCTGTAGACACACAATAGGCATTGAATAGAGTGACACTTATATTTTATTTTAAAAATTATTTTAACTATCCTATTTCTTTTGCCTTTCCATATGTTTAGAATAATGATGTCTACATCTAAAAACAATCTTTCTAGGCACATTTGTTTTTAAAAAGTCAAATGTGTCAGATGACAATTAAAGAAAAAGACTTATGGACCTGTGAAACATTGATGAAGTATTCTAGCCTGAGTGAATACTTTCACAAAATCTGAACTAACCTATTAAAACCTGCTTTTTTCCTGTTTTATTTTTCTTCTTTAACAACAATATGCTAATTAAACTTTTATGCCAAAATTTCAAAGTGTGGTAACATTCATGGAAACAGACATGTAGACTCTAAAGAAAAGTAAATAAAAACACATATAGCAAAGTGAAATATCAAAATGAAAAGTCTCTCCTGGGTAACATGAGAACTGTAAGACCTTTATGAGCCTTGTTATATCAGGTAATAGGACACACAAACATTTTTGATGACAGCAAGTATAAGTCAAAGACATAGTGATTGGGTTATTTTTACAGAAATGTTTAAATCACATATGTAAAATTTTAGTGGTCTGCTTTTATAATATTTACTGTATCATCTAGATTTCTAAATTTCTAAATCTTTATTCATTTACTTAAAAAAATTAGAAACTGGACACATAGTGGAAGGTAGAAAACTGTAACTAGCCTGGTTTTTGTCCCTGGGATGCCGACTTAGAATTAATGCTCCTTTGTCATCTCTGTGCTGAGGTGATATAAGAGACAAGTGGCATGACATGAGATCCAGAGGACTAAACTAGAGACATTTAATATATTTTGCCTGAAACAAGAAGGCCTCAGAAAGAGAGAGCAACATGCACATCAATTATAAAATACCTTCAAGGAAGAAAAGTAATGGAGGGAGGAAATTATTCTAAATCTCCCTGTAGACAAGATAATGGCCTGAAGATAAGGAAGATAACATTTGAAGTAGATATTAATAAAAAAGTTCTTACACATCAGAAATTCTGAACACTGGAGATGGCTGCACTCGAGAAGAAAAGTCCCCCACAGGAGATGCTCATGTATTCAGACCCAGCTGAAGACAGGAGAGGGGAATATTAATAACCCGTGATACTGGGGAACAGTTTAATAATGTTCTGTTTGGGAAATACAAATGGTGTCATTAGGGAATGAAAACTCAGGAAAAAAGTCTTACCGTAGACTTCTGTATCTGAGAAGAGACTTTATAGGTCTAGGTAAAGATCCTAGCAGTGTTTAATCACAGTGCAAGCCTGGAGATTGATGGTGATCTTCCTGTTTTCTCTTTTCCTCAAGCTCAGATTGCTAGAATGGCCATAAAGGATCATTACCCCAAATTAGTTGGTGAGTATGAGAAGTATTGTGTTAAGAGTCTAATTATTTATTGAATATTTATAAGTGTGTTTGTATACTTTGGATTTTCATGAGAAGGAAAAGAATAGAGATTAGAATAATAGTTAAAACTTATCATAACATGTTTATTGTAAACTATTTAATCTTGGATATCAAGGACAAGAAAAAACACTATCATTTATCTTCCTAAGTATATTTAATAATGTATTTCTATTATATTAAACTGGCATAACTATGTTCTTATGCCTAAATTATCTATACATCAGTAGTTATTGGTTTAAAATATACTCAAATGACACCTGTTATTCTGACTTCTAATATATATATATCATATTATATATATATATTTCTCTATATTTGTAGGATGCAATGAAGAGGTCTGTAAAAAAAAGAACAAGTTCAGTCACCGCCTTGTACTGGTGACAGGTTGAGAACTATTGCTAATTAGGTCCAAACTCCAAGATGTTGACAAGAGGCTGCCTTCTCCATATAATGACCAACTAAAAAACCCACAGAAACAGAGTTTTTCAGAAGAAGGGACCATCAGTCTGGAGCCCTGGTCACACGTAGCACATGGAACGTGCACTAGAGTGAGATTCTAAGTGCACAGAGTAGAGCTCATTTAGAACTCCAGATAAGAACTATTGGCTTTTCCCCACTCATCTTTTTTGATTTCAAAGTTAGTTATCACACATTTGGAGAGTGGGCAATTGTCAAATCAATGGCTATTCATTGTTTCATTCCGCACATGTGTATCTTAGGTAGCCATAACAAAATACCATAGGCTATGTAGTTTCAATAACTGAGATTTATTGCTCAGTTTTGGAGGCTAGGATGACCAAGAGCAGGGTGCCAGCATGGTCAGGTTCTGGTGAAAGCTCTCCTCCTGGCTGGCAGAAGGCCGTATTCTTGCTGTGCGAGAGTGAGCTCTGCAGTGTCTCTTCTTATAAAGGCAACAATCCTATCATAGGGGCTCCACTCTCAAAAGCTGCCAAACGCCCCACCTCCAAATATGATCACTTGGGGATTAGGGCTTCCACGTACAGATTTGGGGGGGACACGACTCTGTCTATAGCAGTAGGTTTTGATTACTAGGTATGAAGAGGTTTTGTGCCCACTTAAGCCTATCTCCTTACCAGAGGGCTTTAGGACTAAAATAAGTTACTTAGGCAACCATAGAAATACCACAAATGAAAAATGACTCTTTGCTTGGTTTCTTTTAGCAAATCATTGTTTCCAAAGACCCCACAGCATTTTGTTTAGAAACCCAGGAAATTCAGAACTCATTGTCAGACTTGTATTTTGTTTCATTTTATGGGTACCTTGGCCCTTTGATCTTATCTTTCTTTTTTTCCTTGTTTTCTTTACTTTTGATAAACTATTGCATTTCATTTTAGATGGGCTTACTTTTCAGAGATTTGACATATTTCACATAGTTAGTTGGACAATTAGCATCACCTTGGGGGAACAAAAGAATTACCTGCAGTTAAATGTGGTTTCATTTAAAGTTGGCCTCTAAGGGATCCTTATGTAAATTATGTTGATGTTCTACTCATAACAATAGAAGAGTATCAAAGTATATGAACCAATGAAGCTTCCTAGCAAGAACCCCTGCTGCATTTTCCTGTTTATCTTTAAAGAGCAAAAGTGAGACAATATGCTACACATTTGCAAGTGTGTTCTGAATGGTGAATGTCAGAAACAGTTACATTTAAATCAAAGCAATGCAAATTATTTTTACTGAAGGTGCAAAGCAACAGTTAAAAACTAAATAGTTATTGAGCACTCACTTCGTGCTGTTCAGTAGACGAAATGGAATGGGGGGAGGTGGGGATGAAAATTGGGGAATGATGACCTCTATTTTGGACTCCATGGTCCTATAAATATGACTCTCTTAACTGGTAAATTGTGATAAGGTGCATTAGAGGTGTGGAGTCTGCTTTGTGTATTTAGTCTAATGAAGAAAGATAAAGGGGCCGAATCATGACCATTGCTGACAAATGTGCAAAGTTTAAAGTACTGAAATCGTTGGTGGGTTAAAGAGGTCCTCGCACCACGATTCATGGAGAAGACCAAGAGCTGTAAGTGGGGAGGAGGAGGAGTGGACTGATGAAAGAAGGTAAAAGGATTAGTCAAAGAACGTAGGACATTGACAGCTATAAGGGAACTAATTATGGAAGCGGAGGGTGGGGTGAGGGTGGGGGGTGGGGTGGGCTTGGTAGAGGGAGATGAAAGGGGAAAAAGTGGGACAACTGTATTATCATAAACAATCAAAAATAAAGAAGAGGTCTTTGCATACATGATTTTCTATACCTGAATTATTTTCTCTTACCCAAATTTTCTCTAGCTGTTTCTTCGACAACCCTCACCTAAACTTCGCCTAATTTCAACAGTTCTTCAGAGCTCAGCTGAGCCACTGATTTCTCTATGAAGCTGAATGGTGTGCAGAGTGGTGGAGGTCCCGAAAACAGCACAGTGTATCTCCCACGACCCTTGATTGGAGGAAAGGGAAGTAGGTGATAAGGTGTTTAAGATACTTTGGATAACAATGGCAAGTTGATAGCTGTGCCTTTCCTGAAGGGAGGAGGGCTGCTGCCCAGGGTGAAAGGCTTATGTGACTTTAAGAGTCAGGCTTAGTGACTCCTGACACAGCCAGAAGAGGCAGATGCCCACTGTGGATGCCCCTGTGTCACTGGGAACTCTTGCCCTGACTAAAGGTGGCAGCTGAAATAAGGTAAAAGATACTGGGGAACTGGCAAAAATGGTGGACACTAATGCATTATAGGAGTAGCTGGATATGAGGTCATGCAGGAAGTTCTGGGCTGAGCCTTTAAATGAGGGTAGGCTGAAAGACAAGGGGGTCTACCACAAGGTCTGGTTGTAAGGAGGGAGCCATGTGGTTTGGAGTAAGAGTGAGCCTTGAGGTCTGGAGTAAGAGAAAGGAGGCCCGCTGGGAAGCCTGCCTGGAAAAGACGGCAACTGGTTCTTACCAGAAGTGATGCATGTTATTACTGGGTCAAAAGCAGCTGTTCCTGCCCCAGTTTCTCTTTCTCATTCCACCATCACGATGAGTCCCTACAGTGGTTCTAGCAGTGGTTCTCACACTTTTTCGACATTAGAATTACCAGGAGGACTTGTTAAACCTCTGATTGAGTGGGTCTGGGTGGGGCCTGAAAATCTGCATTTCTAGCAAGTTCCCAGGTGGTGCTGATATTCCTGGGGCAGGCTAGCAAAAAGCTAGAAAAATTATTTGGCAGGTGGAATGGGGAAACTGAGACAGAGAGCTAAACAAACTGCCTGAGCAATTTATACACATTCCAGACCATGCTGGAACAGACATGCCTTGATCTTGGACCCTCCTTGGTGACATTCTGATCAGAGAACGACCTTTAGGTTCATTTTGATGCATCAGCACACAAAGTACCCACCTGGAAAGCTGATGAAAATTCTATTGAGATCCTGCCTGCTAGACCTCCCCTAAAATTTCTGCTTTTAGAAAAACAGATAAAATCTTTTGTGACAAAGGCCTCAAGGCATACTGTCTCTCTAGAGCATGCCCACAATGTCTTTCTTCAGGTGTGTATTTTTGCTTTCTTTCTCCTAAGTTCTAAGGGTCCCTGCGAGACTTGCCACCAGGGGAGCAGTGGGCAGCAGCAGCTTGTCCTGGGCTAAGCTGTCCCCAAGGGCCCTTATTTTGCCTCTATAACTTGTGTCTGGAGTCCACGTTGCCCAGCTGGCTCACTTCTGCCTCTGTGACTTTCTCTCTAAAAAGCCAAGGCAGCTCTCTGAGCAGCCTGCTAGAATCTTCCTTTCAAGTATAGTTTCTCTTTGCATGCTAAATAAACTTTCCCTTGTGCTAGAGTTCTTGGCTGTGACATCTTTCTTTGCCAAAGTCAAGAACTGAGAGCTGACATTGCTGGTAACATTTTTGGTCCAGAGATGACACTTTCAGAACCCTTGGCTTAGGGAATTATGATGCTACAGAGTGGAAGGAGCTGATGATATCTGAAGCAGTACCTGGAGATGAGGCATTTTGCCTCTGACTCCCACATTGATATCATCCCTGGCCTTTGAGCATTTACTTCTGTGGCTCAATCACTGACTACTGGGAGTTTGTGTGTCCCAGCAGTTTAGTCTAGCCTGAGACTCTCTACATTTCTCTCCTTACATGTCCCTATAGTATTACAGAGTATTTTTTAAAAGATGGAAATGGAAACTCCATAGAAAATGGAGTTGGGAGGAATGGAATTGTCAAGGTTACATAGTAAATGGTATGATTGGTTATTGAACTTGAGTTTTATCCCTGCTATTGAATATGTAACTCATAACAGTGATAGAAAAGTCATGGTTATCTTAAGAATTTGAGTTTTTAGGAAGGATGTGAAGAAGAAAATTTTCTTCTCTTTTTAGGCAGAAGACCAAGCTGAGGGAATATTTTGAAACAGATGCTTTGTTTTTTCAATCCTCATCCAAAGATATGTTTTTGTTGATTTTAGAGAGAGTAGAAGGGAAGAGAGAGACAGAAACATTAATGTGAGAAACACCAATTGTTGCCCTAGTACATGCCTCGACTGTGGATCAAACCCACATCCCAGGTATGTGCCCTGACTGAGAATAAAACCTGCAACCTTTCTGTGTATGGAATGATGCTCCAACCAACTGAGCCACCTAGGTAGGGCTGACATAGATGTTTTGCCTTTTGCTCCCCAACCACAACTCTCTCCCCTTCCGTCTCTCCCCTTCGTTTCCACCCCTCTCTCTGTTTCCCCCATATCACTGACATTATGTTGCCCCTCAACCTACCCCCAGCCCAGGCCACCTTAATCTAAATAAACTTTCACTCTCTAGAGGTGTTTCACTCTCTAGTCAAAACTCCCATTTTCTCATGCAGCCAAAGTGAACTTCCTGCCAGGAAGAAAATAATTGAAAACAATTGGAAAGCAAAAATCTAGTGAAGGATAGCACAGGATCCTTGGACATGTATTAAAATATTTGTTAACATGCATGCTTTTATATTTATTTGTAGACATTAAAACAGCTCCAGGAAAGTCTGGTGACATTTTTCAGGCACTGAGGAAGTAGGTGGTGAATGGGACCAAGGATCCTAGAAAGGGAAGGCAAGGCTGTCATTCACAGGCAGGACACCTGTCTTAGTATCTCCTTCTGTACTGGTGCAGAACCAGGGCCTCTAAAAGTTCTTGGTGCTTCGGAAAGAGGCTTCCAGGGAGGGTCAGTGTGAGTTCCAGTGGTGGGACCTGTCTGTGAAGGACTTGTTTGCACAAAGAGCACTTGAACCTCCCTAATATATCAGAGTTAATGCCAAAAACTTCTAAATTACTTAGTGATAGTGTGGAGATTTAGTACGAGGCATTTTTAAATGTAAAATTGCTTTTTGCTTGTTTGTGTTTATCACTTACTTGAGTCAATCTTATTGACTTATTTTTGAACTCTAGCCACAGGGCAGAGTTAGAGGGGTCTGTACCTGGCATAAACAGTCTAATTTTTTTCAACTTGGTTTGCATGTATGGATCGTTTTCTAAAGTTATGTTTACATAGTGCCAAAACAAGCAATTAGTAAGCAAATAGAGGCAGAAAATGAAAAAACAAATCACACAGTCCATTTGTTTGCCTCAGTGGACAGACAAGTTAATTTGGTTTGACACATCAATCAGAAAACTGTGATGCTGTGAATGTCCTGAAAAACCAAAACCAAATGTTGTGAAGTTCCTGAATTAAATGATAGAATCATTTATTTTCCTGTATTTTTCTAGGACCTTCTCTTTGAAACACAGGGAGAGTTGACAAGCTTTTGCATTGTTTCCTCTCACTACCCAGCATCACCCGGGGAATGGTGAGCACTCACCGGTTCCAGTCTCTCACCATGTGGGATGGCAAGGTGCACAAGGTCTTGCCACTTCCTCACACTCAGTAAATGTCTAAGTAGACAGTGACATTTTGCACATGTCAATTTGTCCCAGAGCAGGCTATAAGATATCCTCCTCACAAAAACTGGTACTTTGAGTTACCACATTTTGATTCATGTATTAGTGTCATGATTAAGTCACTGCTGACACTGTAGGTAGACTATCAACGACTGTTCTTAAAAGGAAGGAAGGAAGAGCCATGCGTCTCACCTTGCACAGGTACATCACTAGCACTTAGCATTGGCCTCGGGCTATGTCCTCAGCAGTGATTTGACAGTTTGATCACCAACCTTCTTTGTAATGAAAACCTGTCTATGATAGGTTTCCCGAAGAGTGTTTGTGAGTTTGTATGAATCATGTCTCTGTGAAGCATTAACGACTTATCTCATTTGTTACAGTTAAAGAAAATGATGGAAACTCATATTTGTTGAGTGTTTCTTAGGAGGCTGGCCCTGTGCCAGACAATTTGTATATACGAGGTCTAGCTGAAAAAAGTCCAGCCACTGTTAATACAATGAGAACAGTTTGTTGTGACATCGATGTAACCTGGCAGCCAAGGAGAGTGGACTGGAATGCACATGCATGAACAATGAAGACTTCACTGTACTAGTCAGTGGTGGTGGTAGACACTGTTTAGTGAGTATGTGTATGTTTGGCTGTCACATTCAAAATGACTGAGTGAGAAGAGCAATGAAACTGCATCAGACTTAGTGTTAAGCTTGAACATTCCTCTGTGGAAGCTATTCAGATGATTCAGAAGGCCATAGCTATGGGCAACTGGTGATTGGCAGCTTCATCACAACAATGTGCATGCTCGTGCATCACATCTTGTGTAGAGCTTTTTGGTAAAATATCAAATCGCCCAGGTGATTTAGCCCTTTGTAGCTCATATTTGGCACCCTGGAACTTCTGGATTTTCCCTAAACTAAAATCACCTTTGAAAAGGAAGAGATTTAAGACCATCAATGAAATTCAGAAAAATACGACGGAGCAGCTGACCCAGAAAACTGTGTGAGGTCCCAAGGTGCCTACTTTGAAGGGGACTGAAGTGTCATTGTCCTATGTACATTGTTTCTTGTATCTTCTTCAAAAACATCTCTATTTTTCATATTCCATGGCTGGATATCTTTCAAACAGACCTGGTATTTTCCAGTCTGGTTTCCAGTGCTGACCATCTAAGGTAAGTATTATTATCCCCACTTTTTAACTCCCTGTAGCTGGGCCTGCTTCAAAGCCTGAGCCCACCACACTGCACCAAAACAGTAGTTCCTACTTAGAAAATATTGTGCTTGCCAAATAGCAGAGTCGAACTTGCTGCTTAAAAAGGCAAGAGCTAGTAATTTTCATTGTCAATTTATTTTGGAGCTACGTGAAGAATGATAATGTTTTGACCTAATAATAGGACAAAGCAGCTCCATGAGGCTGGCCACAGTTCTCAGCTAGTTCTTAGATGTTCTGAATTTATCACAATCACATACACTTGGTATTTGAAACTGTGAGGGCTGAATGCAATATGCAATTCCTATGGGCCAACTATGCTTGTCTACTTTGTCACAGCAGTGCTGCCTGTGGTGATTCATCAGTCAAGATGACTTTTTCTGGGACTGCTTGACACACCATTTAAAACATTTTCATGGCTCATTTCCAGCATTAGCTGGATAGCCCTGTTCCATGTGAAGCCCTCAGAACACCTCCATTTGGCCACTTTGCTCACTAATGCCTGCCCTAAGCCACAGTGGGTGCCATGTGAGAGTGACTGGGGCTTGGTGGAAGTTCATCTGTCATGGCAAAAAAATTCTGGGCATGTGCCAATTAACTGGTTAGTGGCCTTATACGAGTTGGGAAGAGGTAGTGACTTAATTAATTACATGGGCTATGTCCGGAGCAGGAAGCACATATAGCACACAATGGTGGGAGACACTAGACTCTGGGGGAGGGACTGCAGAGGAGGGCCTGGTGCGGAATACAGCACGGTGGAGTCTTCCAGGCTGCCTCTCGCTGCAAGCATGAGCAAAAGAAGACAAAAGTAAAGTCCTGTTGCTTAGATGGCTCAGAATCTTGGATCACTCTTGTATGTACGTGTACAAATACCTTTTTCTTAAGATGAAGTTAGATGTAGCCTGATTCTTGATTCAAATCACCTGGCTCATGTAAAAGTTCCTGGATTTTAAGTGAGATCTCAGGTTTTTAACTGGAAAACAAACACATTCTCTCAATACAAAGCAAACAAAGATTTAAAAATGTATTCTGGGATCCTAATGCAATGTTTGAGAATGTGTTAACAACTTTTACTATTATCAACACTCAGGGAAGGAGTTTTTAGCCAGAAGTGAGCATGGGGAACATATGATTTCTTTCCTTTTAAAAACAAAAAGTTTTATTTGTTGATAATCTGTTCTTAAAATTATTATTGCTTCAGTGACATTTTAGTGAAATGTGCAATTTTAGTTGGATAGACAATGTTGTAGTTTGTTCATTCATTTGCCTAGTCATCAACCAGGTGTTTGTGGCAGGCTATTTGTTCTTGACCATTCCTGTCCTATTGGCCCTGGGAACTCTCAGGTTCAGAATTGGCAGCAGCTCAGGTCAGGCTCATTGGCAACTCTCAGATCAGGCTTGCCTGGTTCCATGGCTCAGCAATAAATAATTTTAAGGACAGAGGTCAACAAACAAAATCTTTTGTTTTTTAAAAATTATAGTGTGCTGGCTATTGAGGTAAAGAGTGGACCAAATGAATAAGCAATGGCCTCACAAAGGTCTAGAGGGGCATATAGGCAGGCAGACCAAAAATCATGGTAGAATGTGGTGGGTAGTAGGAGGGGAGAAGTATTGGGTCTATATAAACAGATGAGAGGGACCAGTCCAGACTTGAGGACTTACCAGACTTTCTATAGAAAGTGATGTCTAAGCTGAATCTAAAGAATGAAAGGAATTAACTAAATAAAAGGGTGAAGATGGGTGGTATGGAAAGGGTTATGGGCAGAGAAAGAACCTAAGTGTTATGGGTTATGGGAGGAAAGAACTCAGCATGCTCAAGGAACTGGAGGAAATTTTAAAAACTGGCTAAACATTTCTATGTTGATCAGATGGCAAATGAAAGAATAAGAGGTGAAGACTGGCATCCAGGAGTGAGGCACGAGAAATGAGTTTAAAGACAGAAGCTCAGAACGGATGCCACAAATTATGATTATGTTCTGGGATGTGTTTCTGAAACTTTCAAGTGCACATGAATTTCCTGGGGAGCTCATTAGAAGGCAGATTTGGATTCAGTATTTCTAAGAAGCTCCCTAGGGATGCCAAAGCTGGTGGACCACACTTTTGGGCATCAAGAGAACACATGAAAGTGTCCCTTTTTAGTGGTGTCTGGTCATTGCTGTGAGACAGCCTTGCTGGCTTACTAAAGCTCCACCAGCTCGAGGGGTCAGACATAGACTGTGAGACTGCCTAGGCACTGTGGAAACAATGGCATTGGCTCTTCAGCTCCATGAATTCTGTGTATCCTTTGTTCTTGGTTGAATTGATAGGTGAGCTGGGTAAAGTCACTATGGGTCACATCTCCACTTGGCTATGACCATGGCCTGATTGATGGCTCACCAAAAAGACCCTGAAAAAGTCTCTACACACTGACAGTTGTGTTAAGCTGTCCTTCTGTAGACCACTGGTGTCCCCCAATTGAATAATAATGGTGGTCTTTCACCACTGAGGGGGAAATGATTCATAGTGAAAATGTTTTCTTAATTTAGTTTCTCTTGCATGTCTTTTGCTTAATCTGTTGGTGCTGGCAGCTCTTTGTCGATGTGTGCTGGGTGACAACCAAATGGCCAACAGACAACATGAGCAGCAAGTCTGGAGACCTGGTGCTGTATGAGCTCATGGATGAGGTTTCATATTACTCTTGTCCATTGCGGTCACATTTTCCTTGTAAAAACCCTTCCTACTTTATATGATAGGACACATTAGGGTTTCAATGTCTCTTCAAGGTGTAAAAGAAATGCACCCATTGGAGGAGCATGTTCTCTGATACAATGACAGGATCCTCCCACCTGCCTGGGTGCTTCTGTGCCTGTCTTGTGCCCAGGTCAGCACAGCAGCTCTGGGCAGAGGTTCTGTAGCCCCATAGGCCACAGTGTCTGAGTCACAGTGGTTGCAGGAAGGCTGTCAGGGCTCAATTGGGCTTGACATTTCCTCTCCTTTCAGCAACTCCTGTTTCTTATTTAGCTTTAAATTAAATTAAAATTGTAGCACATGGATTTGAATTAAAACAAAGGTTTAATCTTTGTACTAGGCACCACATCAATAGGAAAGCTAATATGTGCGAAGCTCATCCTCCTTTAATTTAAACCACATAGCTCTGCCTTTTGGGTTTCAAAGGAGCTGAGAGCTTGGGCAAGGCAGTGCACTCCTGGCATTAGCTAGGGCTGTGCCTAGGAGCAATGGGAACAGTTTCAAGGAAAGCTCAACATCCTCTTAAGTCCTTGTGTTGGCATCATGTGGCACAGCAGAGCAGTTTCAAACTCCTGGCCTTGAATCTAAAGAAGCTCTTAAAAATGTTTCAGGGTAATATTCCCCACATGACTTTGACTGCAACCTAGCTACCAAAAACAGAATTTGCATTAACAGCTTCTCAAGACAGCAAAGACAGAGGCAACTACTCCTGACCTTGACACCATTGCTCATTTTCCATTTCCAAGGCTTTGTGTGGGTGCAAATTACAACACGAATTAGGTAGGGTCTTATCTAAGTGAGAAATTCAATCTGAGCCATGACAGTTGCTTCGCTCAGTTTAATTCACTCTAGAGGCAAAAGGTAGAGGTGGGGTAGAGGGTGGTGGTGGTGGCAGTGGGAACATCATGAACAATGTTGAGCTTTACTCAAAAACATTGCTGTCCCCGAGCCATCCACAGAGCTCCAGGCCCCACTCACTGCCAGGAGGTGAGTAACAAGCAGCTGGATTCCTGCATAATTTTCATCTTCAGGTTTATCCAGATTTGGAGACTGGTATGATCAGGTTTTGTGGGGCCTGAGACACTTACACATTTTGGGGGCATTATTAAAGAAAAACAATGTAAAAATATCTTTTACAAAAACTTCCTATACCATGGTACACAGCGCTAGGGCCCTAAGATCCTCCCAGGATCTTGGAAGAAGCCTGTGTAAACAAGGGAGGCTGGAACTGAAGCTTTGTTAACTTTACAAACGCATCTTCTGCTGGGAAGGAATGGCCAGCTCTTCTGCCCACTGCCAAAGGACACACATTTGGTGGGGACAAAGCCAATGGAAAAGGGACTATCAAATGGTAGGTGTAATTAACTGAGACAGAAAGTTCCAGGTCTTCGCTGACTGGCCTTTGAATCACCTGTGGTGTGCCCTCCTAGGAACCGAGCATGGGCTGAAGCTAAGTTCTCTCTGTCAGGCACAAGCCTATTGAGGCAAAGGCCCATGTTTTCATCTTTGTTCACCAAATGCCTACCCAAGAAGTAGTGCCAATGAAGGTCAGCTGAACAAATAGCTGGATGACTGTGAATGATTAAGTGTGTAAATAAATTCACGCTGTCATTTGGGATGGAGCATCACTATCTAACTTCTCCAAAGGACTGTCAAAGTGCTTGGAGCTATGGACAGAAAGGTTCCATCTAAATTTGTTCGTGAAGCATGGACAACTAGATTCCACCACAGGACTTCTAAAGTCACCCTTCTAATTGGATAATCGAGACCACTCCAAGCGTAATTAAGAATATTAGACTATATTATAAGACAAACATTCTTTAAGAGTTGGGCTTTTTCTTTTAGTTTCAGCAGGGGGTGTTCTCACACACCCAGAACACAATAGATGGTGTGTTATTTGATCTGCTTCTTTACCTCCTCCTCTGGTTTGGTCACCTTAAGTTGACCTTTTGCATTCTTTATATCCTGGCAAATACATTTAAAACTCTAGGTCTTAAATGAGGTGTAGTATATCAGAGTTCATGGCAAAAATCAAAGCTGAGTCTGGAGCATTCTTTTTTGAGGAAATGCATTGCCCTGCATGTGCTGAACTCTCACTTTTACTTCCTACATTCTGATGGGGGTCAGCGGGTGCAGTGTAAAACCAGAATCAATGACTAGAGTGGATTTCACCCATGTGTTTGGCTTGTTTTGAATTAGATGAGGGTTAAGTTTGCATGAGGAATATGTTAGGCATGCTGGGATTGGCCTGGGTTAGGAAGGACATGGTTTTGATTTAACTTTTGTTCTCATGACCTTGAGGGTAAATCTAAAGTGGTGTCAAGTAGATGAGAGGCTCTTAATTCAAAGCCAAGAGGCTTTGGTTCAAGTCTCAATTTCATCTCTAATTGGTCTTGAGATTGTCAGCAAGATACCCAATATTCTCCCTTGCCCCCTTAATCTGCAAAAGAGACCAATATGCCTCTACTATGTTGCCCTGGCTAGGAGTCTCAAACATTGCTCACCTTTCTGAGAAAGGTCTCACAAAGGTGTAGAGTGACTTGTGAGTTGAGCATCTCTGATTCCTTTACATAACCATATAACATTGCGCTCTTCTCATTTTAAAGGTAAAAAAGATGACAGTTTTTAGCGGAAAATTCAATGTTCTTTCCATAATATGAGGAAATATCATCAATATTATTAACTTGTAATAGAAACAGCACTACAAATACACTAGAAATACAAAGCACTAGAAATACAAAGTATCCCAATCTCTTTGTTGTTCAGAAGCATTTCAAAGTGAAAGGTGTACAAAACAACATACCAGTCAAATACATAAACACAGCTCATTTTGGACCAAGAGGACACTGGCCCTTGAGGTTAAACTGCTAAATTGCTAACAATGTGTGCTTCAGTGAATGGCAGAAGATATGGGTGCTCAGGGTGGAAGATAAAGGGTGTCATTCTCTGGACATTATAGTCATATGCATATAGCTGTCTTGAAATATTGGCATGATGTTTTTTTTTTAAGACAGAAATAGCTGGCTGGCATTCCAATGAATCAAACCAAGAATGTCGATCCCATTAATGGGATGGCTATCCTTTTCTTTCCAGAGGGTGGAGATGCTTCAGAATAGGGCCAGGGAGTAAATATTTTAGGTTTTGTGGACCACGTAGTTCCTGGCGCAATAACTCAACACTGACTTTGTAGTGTAAAAACAACCACAAACATTTGTTTTTAAAAAACGGGTCCAGCTCTGTTTCAAACTTATTTACAAAATCAGTATAGACTAGATTTGGTTCAAAGGCCATAGTTTGCTGACTCCTGCTTTAGAATATCAGAAAGACACCACCAAATTCTGGGCTTCCTCACATCCCCGGATCCCACACACTGTATTGCTGGCCTCAGTTTTTAATGCAGCCCCACTTCTGTGGCTAAACAAACACAGGTGCCAAACCCTGGAGAAACCATCAAGCCAGGTAGCCATTTGGGCGGACATTTCATGTCCCAACATAGCTATCTAAAATCCTACACTCATCAAAACATTCTTTGTAAAACAAAGTATTGTTTAAAATACAATATCCAACTTTAAAAAATAAGCCAGTATTCTCCAGAACACAGCTACTTACTGATATTTTGATGGTAAAGAAGGAAAAGTACTATATTCTGCCATGTATAATGTATGCTTTTTGGCCAATTTTTTGAGGAGAAAATAAGGAAGCACATTATACATGGAAGTGCATTATATGTAAGAAAATGAGGTACTTTCCAGTTCCTAGAAATGGTTTGCAAAAAATGCAATCCAGTGCTTATTTATAAGTGATCAAATTTGCCTTTTGATTTCCTATAATATAAGTCATTGTTCATTGTTCATTGTAAGCCAGAGTTCATTGTTGTTCTAAGTCAAAAGTCACCTGTCAGTCCAACTTGTTCTCTTTATGATTCCTTCTTGCATCCCAGCACATCTATAAATGTAGGTGAGCACTGTCAGATGCCTGCAGAAGGCAATTTAGAAAAACACCCTCACCTAAGAATATGCTTATTGATTTTAGAAAGAGAGGAAGAGGGAGAGAGAAGAATAGAGGAGGGGAGAGGAAGAAGGGAGGGAGAGAGAAATATCAGTGTGAGAAACATCAATTGGTTGCCTCATACACGCCACAACCAGATATCGAACCAGCAGCCTGTCAGTGCACGGGGTGGTGCTCAACCAACTGAGCCACACAACCAAGGCAGCAGTTTCTAACTTTGGATCTCCATTTGCCTGTACTTTACTAAATAACTCATTTTCAACCGAAGAGCTGCTACCCTTTATGTGTGGAACAGGCTAGAATAAAACTGAAGGTGAAAAAAGCCTTTCATTCCTAGTACTATTTCTAAAAAATGTAGGTTTTGAAACACTTTGTTGTGTTTAAAGTGGTGTCCCACAGACCTCAGCTCAGGGATGTCTTTGTCCTTGGTTAAGTTACTTAACCTCTTTGAGGTCCTGAACTTCAGTTCCTCCATCTAAAAAATGAGTTAATAACTACTTTATAGGATTAATCTATAGTGAGTAGCAAAGAGAAAATATTCAATCAGTAATAGTTTCAGAAACTTTTTCCATATCCTTCTGTAGACCTGAAATTTTATTTGCTCTATTTTGAGAAAAGTTATTGTTTGTTTTACTCTCTCATGTTTTCCAATGAGCTGCCTGTGAGTATAACATGGGTGCATACACACCTAGAAGGCATGTAAGGGGAAAGGTCTCCAAACAGGAAAGACTAATGGTAGGAAAACTGATTGAATAAAAAGAAACCACAATCCCCAGTGTAGTTCAGGGTCAGCAGATTCATCTGGTGTATTTTCTTTTGGAAGAGGGAGCCTCCAGCCATGGTTGAAGCAAGCAGCACATAAGCTTCTTGAGCACAGACTTTGTCAGTTCACCCACCAGTGCCTGGAACGGCTCTTGCCACTGGGTGAGTGTGCAATTAATACCTGTTTTTCTCAACCAACAATTAAGCATCCTTAGATATAATCTGCCTTTGTATGAACCATGAGAAGTTCCTGGAGGTCAGCATAGGGAAGCGACAGGGATTCTAGGGACAAGGAGCCTTAACACTGAATAAGGATGACACCATTTACAGACAGACTACCTTCTTACCTTCAAGTAAACAATTTATAAAATGATCATACAAATTCCCCAATATAAAAATTGGTCTGAAATAGGTCAGGAAGAAGTCCAATATATTCTAGGCCAATGTCTGGAACATGGTGTATCTTGAAGCTGTCCCAACAAGATTTCCTTTCCTTTCCTTTTTTTTTCCTGGAGCAAAAAATCCCATTGTTGCTCAGAACTTATTGAGTATCAGCATGGTACTGGGTACAATGAAGCAAATAGGAGTTATGCTGCCCCCGAAGGTCTCTATGTCTCCGTGAAGTTTCCACACAATGAAGGAGTGAGAGAACAGTAGCAGTGATGCCAAATACAGTTCACATACCTGAAAACATCATCATGTGCTGGAAGTTCCAGGGGACCCTGTGCTTCCGGCCCAGATTCAGGAGGAAGGAGAGGGGATATATGTTGCAGGCTCTGGCAACAAAAATGGCTAGCTGTGGGTAGGCACGGCAGCACATTGAGGAAGATATGCACTGAATGTGTGAGTCCTGGACCTTTACATTTTATGTTCTTCACTTTCTCTATATTATGAACCAGAAAACAGGGATAAACATGCATGAATGCATGTCCAACTGGCTTCTAACATCCCTCTTTCAATGCAAATTCCTTTCCAGAAATAATAGAGAACCCTGCATTTCTTTGAATATATATTGGCTTACAGTTGTTAACCCAATACCATTTCAATCACTGTGCATTTTCTCATCACATTTCCTTTGCTGATGACTAGCTTAATGTCCAGTTCTGCTGCCAAATGGGAGGCAGAGAGTATGCAGAGGCTGTGGCACTATCTTCCCAAGCACTACTTTAGGAGGATAAATGTACTTTGGCTCCTGATTACCATCTCACATCAGTTTATACTCCCTGGGTGTAGCAAGCTTCATTTGTTTTATTTTATTTTTTTAGCAAATTTAATTTTGGAGGAATTGCCTATCTAAACGTATAATACAACTAATGCTTTAAGAGGCATTTGACTAAATCCAAANCTTACAGTTGTTAACCCAATACCATTTCAATCACTGTGCATTTTCTCATCACATTTCCTTTGCTGATGACTAGCTTAATGTCCAGTTCTGCTGCCAAATGGGAGGCAGAGAGTGTGCAGAGGCTGTGGCACTATCTTCCCAAGCACTACTTTAGGAAGGATAAATGTACTTTGGCTCCTGATTACCATCTCACATCAGTTTATACTCCCTGGGTCTAGCAAGCTTCATTTGTTTTATTTTATTTTTTTGGCAAATTTAATTTTGGAGGAATTGCCTATCTAAATGTATAATACAACTAATGCTTTAAAAGGCATTTGACTAAATCCAAACTTTAAAGGTTCCGATTTATGAAAATATTGGTGGTAGTCATCACTCTCCTTTTGTTATCTTGGACTCCTTCCCTGGTAGCCTATCTACCTCAGCAATTTTCAACCAGTGTGCTGCAAGAAATTTTAAAACATGTACTACCCGACTGTTCACTGAGGGACACTGACCTCTTTTTCCTTAAATTGTCAAATAAAAAAATGACAACAGCCAACACAACAATAGTTGTCTAATGTGAATGATTCTAAATGATACCTATATTTTTTGTCAGGTCAGCAAAAAATATTCATATATGCTTTTTGATGTGCTGCGGAGTTTTAGCAATTAATTTGTGTGAGCCATGAGATGAAAAATGTTGACTATCACTGATCTACCTATTCTAGTTTGCCCTCAGATCAGGTGGAGTCATTTGGGAAGAAGAGCTTCCTCCTAAAGTCCGAGTTTTGGATGAAATTTGAGGGTTGGGTGGAGTGCTCAGTGAAGGGAGAACAGGAGGCGAGTGCAGGGAGGTGCTTGGTTACAACAGGGCCTTGACAAAGGGGTCAACTCTCCCGGCTGTAAGGGTATCTGCCTGTGATCTGAGGAGGCATTTGTCCATTTCCAAGTGGCAAGGAGGACAGCTGCTGCTGACCGTCCTTGGGGACATCCCCAAAGCCTCGATGTCCTTTTGTTTGGCTATCCATTCCCATTGGGAATGCCCATCCCCCAGACTGAGAGCTACAAAAGTCCTCTGCATTGAAAGTGAGGTCTAGATGTTTTGTTACTTTGTTCTTAGGAAAGGATTATCTTATTGAAATAAACTTATATGTGCACAATAATTGAGATATTGAAAGCACACCCATCATGCCAATTTCATTTGGTCTTTACTCTGTATATCCTATTTTCAAAGTCCTTCCTGGAAAGATTTTACCACCTTGTAATAAAAACATTTCTAAAGCTTCATAATCTTGGCTGTCTTCTGATCATGCTAATGCAGATGACTATATCTCTCTATAAAGAACAGATTGACATTTTTATGTAAATGATTCATCATTTTAAACATGTTTTGAATATTTTAAAAAGTCACTCTCCTTTAATTCTCTCCTTTTACTTCCCCCAGTATTTTCTCAAGTTCTTGCACTGAACCTAAGCATTTATTAAGGTTCTGAATTTCTTAGGATGCTTTTCTCCCCCAGCTAGAAATTACTTATCTGCTTTAAATTTCGCCCTGTAGTAAACCTGAGAAACTACTTTAACAATTTAACAGAATAATCAGTAAAAGTAAGTAATTTGTTTTCTCTCATCACCCCATGTTCCTATTTCAAAGGATACGAAGGCTCCAAGTATAAAAAGAGCATTGAAGATATGATTCTGGAATGTGAACAGTGCCAGGCCCATATAGCAGAAGATGACGTTCTCAGCCAAGAAGTTCATAAATTCAAACAACTGAAAACAGAACAGAAACCAAAATCATTAATTGTGACTCAGGTTTGAATCCACTTAATAACCTGTAACATGTTTGGTGATTGAATGGTTCTCTACCTGTGAAGGGATTCCTTTGGACTTGCGCTTAGCTTTTACAGACTGGCTGACTCTCCTGTGGCTCTCTACCCAGTGACAGATGCCACAGCCATGTGTGAACTTCCCTTTCTCCTTCCCAACTGCAAGGCTGCCAGAAACACCCCTGCAAGGCTGCCAGAGGTACCCCTGGGTTATCTTAACCAGCAGGGATCCTCCATGGAACAATTCCTCCTGGGGTGACAGGATATTTTGTTATAGAAACCAAAATTACATGCTTGCTTAAGGTGCACTGTAGTCCACAATAATGATGTTTAGGTTCTTCTGCATATCACCTAGTAGGCATGCTTGAGTTCCCAGAACCTGAAAAAAAACAACCTTCAGCTAAATATTCTCCTTGGGTAGGCCAGAAGGGCAAAACTGGAAACTTGCAATAAGAATGAATGTCAACTGTAGTTCAACATTAGAATGATCAGTAAGTATATTTTAAACTTCAGACAATGAGACTCATTACATTGACTGATGTAATGATATCCACTAAATGCCTACAATTTCTAGCTGGTTAAAAAAAAGGTGATTAATCCCAGGGATCAGTTTAAACAGCAAGAACACAATAGATATGTCAAATTCAGTCAGAGGCATGAGGTAATAACATCTATGCTGACAAATGCTCCCTGGAACTATTTTTAGACCATTAACTAAACAATTTAAGTTTAACATGAAAAATGTTCTCCCGCTGTCAGATTAGAAGCAAAAAGGAAATGTGTTCAGGAGCTACAACATAGTAGATTTGGAAAGATTTCAGTTTATATTCCAGACTTTTCATCTGAAAATTCCTCAAACTTCAATCTCAGACCTAAACGTCTCTGGAAGCATTTCTCTTGGCTTTTTAAGAACTCATTTTATTTTCATGTAATGTGTTTAAGTGCTACAAATAATGCAAAATACTTGTTAACTGACAGTTGACCGAAAGAAAAACAGAACTGGTCAGAAACATTATCTAAAACCAGTAACAGAAAAAGTGGCCCTGGCTGGTGTAGCTCAGTGGATTGAGTGCGGGCCTGCAAACCAGACAATCACGGTTCGATTCCCAGTCAGGACACATGCCTGGGTTGCAGGCCAGGTCCCAGCAGGGGACTCATGAGAGGCAACCAAACATCTATCTCTCTCTCTCTCTCTCCTTCCCTTACCCTCTAGAGATAAATAAATAAAATCTTTAAAAAAGAAAAAAAAGAGTAGATTAAAGCAGGCACAGCTCCTTTGGCACAAGGTAGGATTTCTGCAAAGGCAGCGATCATCGGTTATTCTGAGCACTCGTTTCATATTCTAGAAAAGCTCATCTAAACAAACTCTCTTACCCAAATAACCACAGAAAACTTGAGAACATGGGAGCAGTATATAGGGGAAGGGGAAAACTTTTCTATGTCATGGAAGCTTTACTTTTCTTAAAGCGATTTGGCTATATTAATCTGTTCAGTCTGCCATAACAAAATAACATAAACAGGATGACTTAAAACAGAAATTTATTTGTCACAGCTCTGGAGGTTGGGAAATCTAAGACCAAGGTGCAGGAAGATTCAGTTGTAGTGAGGACCCTCTTTCTGGTTTGCAAACAGTAGCCTATTGCTGTGTCCGTATGTGGTGGAGAGAGAGATCATCTCTCTCATGTCTCTTCGTACAAGGGCATTAGTTCCATCCATGAGAGCTCCATTCTCTTGGCCTAATCACCTCCCAAAAGTCCCATCTCCAAATACCATCACATTGGGGGTTAGGACTTCACCTTCTGAATTGGTGTGGAGCACAAACATTCAGTTCCTAACAGCTATTCAGTTTTTAACATTTGTAAATACATGTCAAGGTTAAATTCATAGGGCCTCTTCCCCTGTGTATTTTACTTTAGATGGGACATTTTTTCCAACTATGATCCATCCAACATCTTCTTGGTGGCCATTCTCCGATTTTCCTTTGAGGTTAACCTTCTTCCCCACTCTCAGCCCCCAGATTGACGCCTCCATAGCTCAGATATGGAATATGTGAGTTGGGACTAAACAACTTAAACCAAAGCATTTCTCCAGCCAGCATGCTTGATTCAGAATGGCTGTGATGCACTGTGAGCCAAAAAAATACAGAGAGGCTTTTGCAGGGAGTGTGGGGACAAAGGCCCCCACCTTTTCGCTGTATGACAATTCAGTCGAATGCAGGCTAAGGGAGCTGCTGTCAGTCATCTCGATCCCCAGAAACAACCATCTGAGAGAGAAGCCCTATCCTGATGCTACCATTTAATGCTCCATGTTCAACCTCTCCCAAAGCAAAATCTACCCTTGGAGTTTTGAAGTAAAGAGACCAAGGAATCACTTTTTAAAACATATTTTATTTATTTATTTTCAGAGAGGGGAAGGGAAGGAGAGAGGGAGAGAAATACCAATGTGTGGTTGCCTCTCATGTGTCCCCCACTGGGAACTGGCCTGCAACCTAGGCATGTGCCCTGACTGGGAATTGAACTGTGATCCTTTGCTTCACAGGCCGCGCTCAATCCACTGAGCTACATCAGCTAGGGCATCGCTTTTTTATTTGAATTGTGGTTTCCATCACTTAAAATGCTACAAACTCCTTTACAGTCCTGCACCAGTTTAACAAAACAAAATACCTCTCTAACTCAACAGAGATGATAAAAGGGTGTGTAGCCAACTTTTTGACTATTTTTCAGTCAGCAAAATCTGTTATCCCTACCCACTACCACCACTTAATTTTAATCCATTTCTCACCTTAAAAATGCAAATAAGTATATGAGAAAAATCAGGGTTTTTTTCCTGTTGGTTTTTTTTAGATACGATGAGAATTTGTCCTACACATATGACATGGAAACCCATGATACTAAACATTTGTTTCAGATATTTTCTTCCTTTGGGTAACTCAGGATTTTAATTCTATTTAGCCACTTAATTTATTGACATCTAAACTGACCAGAACTGCAAGCAACTGTTTACGTACACATTGTATAAAACTTTGATTTTCCACTTAGGTCCACTTCTGAACCAGCTCTTTGTTCCAGTGACCTAGTCCTGTACCAATACCACAGTATTTTTAATGAATGTAGATCCATAATACATGGTATCATTTCATAGATATAGATTGTTTGCATGCTCTACCTTCTTCAGAATTTTCCTGGTTATTTTTGCACATTTAAAGAGTGTTTTTACTGATGCCTAATTACTCAGAAAAGAGTTTCACTCATATGTTTATAGTTCAGGATTTAAAGAGAGAATATTACTAACACCCAGGAATTACTCTTATTCCTTGTCCTACCTATACCTCCACACCCATTGCAACTATGTCCTATCAGCCCTTCATCATCATGAGTTAGCTTTCCTTGTTTATCAGTTTTTTTGTGAATGGATTCGGACACTATGTACTATTTCATATTTGTCATCTTTTGCTCAGCACTGTTTGTGAGATTTTTCGTGTCATATATAGAAGTAGCTTATTTTTTATTATATGAATATATCATAATTTATTTATTCACTCTACTAATGGTAGTCATTTGGGTTGTTTCCATTTTGGGGCTGTGATGAATTTTGCTGCTGTGAATACATGTTTGCACTTCCATGGAATTGCTGGAACATGGTGCCCAACAGTTTTCTACAGTGACAGCACTGATGCGCACTCTCGTCAGCAGTTTTGGTTGATTCATATTTTTGCCTACACTGGCTTTGAGGGCTGTTCTTCAAATACACATTTTTGCCTCTTGACATGGCCATTTGAATTTAGGAATAGGTGTGTCCATTCACACAAAAAATAACCACTTGCATTTTAATTGGAATTATATTAAATGTAGAGATGAATTTGGATAGAATGCACATCTTTATAGTTACTAAAACTTTGAATCCACAAATTTCATATATTCTTATAACTATTTTTATTTTCTTTAATTTTTCTCACTAATTTCCTTATAAAGATTGTGCATATCTTCTGTTAGATTTATTCTTAGATATTGATTTTTTGTGCTATTATAAATGGCACGCTTTTCAAACTTTCTTTTCTAGTTGTTTGTTGCTGGATACACATATATAATTAATTTCTTACTGAGCTTGTATTCAGGGCCTTAATAAATTTACTTAATAATTCTTGTAATTCATAATCATGTTGTTTACAAATAAAGATAGTTTTGTTTTTTCTTTTCCACTCATTATTCCTCTTTCATTCTTCACTTGTTAGATGGTACAGAGCAGGACAGGAGTTGATGGGTCTTCTTTACCTTACTCCCAGTCCCGAAGTGAAACTTTCAAAATTTCTCCACTAAATTCACAGAAACCTTTTAACAGATTAATGGCATTTCCTTGTATTACTTTTTAAAAATGGATTTAATTTTGTAATATTGTGTTTAGGACTTTTGTGTCTCTATGAAAAAAGACTGGCTTATAATTCTCCTTTCTTATTTAGTCTTTATCAGGTTGTATTTTAAAGTTACTGACATTTCACAAAGCAGATTCCTGTTCTTTTCCTTAGATGTTTAGAAGACTTCTGAGCTTGGAGTTCTCTTTATGGATAAAAATTAACTATAGGTACAATTATTCTAATAGATACAGCATTAGTCAGATTTCCTATTTATTTCTGTATTAGTCTTAGAAAGTTATGTTTGTCACTCATCTAAATTTATATATTTACTGCATACAGTTGTTCATAAGATCTTTAATATTTTTGCATTGGTATTTACATCTCCTCCTTCCACCCCATTATTGACAATTTGTGTGTTTTCTTTGTGATAAATCTTATTTGGGAGTTATCAATTTTGTGAGTGTTTCCAAGAAGCAATTTTGGCTTTGTTGATTTTTCTATGTTGTACTCTTTTTCCTCCCTATTTCATTAATTTATCTATTGTCTTCATTATTTTCTGTTATCCACATACTTTAGTTTAATTTGTTTTTATCTAGTATTTTAGTTCTTCAAATCTTGGATACCATGGCTGCTTTGTCAATTCATTTGAAACCTGCTTTTTTGTATTTTATCTAACTTTTCTAGTTGCTTCCTAAGAGAGAATTGTTCTGATGTCAGCTATCCCTCATAGCCAACTCTTCCCTACTTATTGTTCTGGGTAAATACTCATTTTTGTCAAATTTTCACCCAGATTTTTATGATATTTTATTTTGTAACACACAGAATATGTATATCAAATTACAGAGAAAACACAATTTTATAATATCATTTGGAGAAAGGATACATTATTTAGAAAGATTACAGAAAAACTTGGCTAATTTGGGGGAAATAATAACCAAAACTAAAGATGAATTTCTAACTCACTCCTTATACCCAAATAAGTTTCAGAAAAATAAAGGGTATAAATTAAAAAACAAAATATATAATGAAAAGAGAACCAACTATATGGGAAAACATATTTGCCAATGATACCTTGGACAAGGGTTTGATCTCCAAAACACATAAAGAACTCACAGGACTCCACTCCAGGAAGACAAAAAAAAAACCAAGCAAAAAGTGGGCAAAACACTTGAACAGACACTTCTCCAATGAGGACATAAAGAGGGTCCAGAGACATATGTAAAGATGCTCGGTATCACTAGCCATCATAGATGTAAATTAAAATCACAATGATAACACTTCACACCAGTGAGAATGGCCATCATAAACAAATCAACAGGCAACAAGTGTTGGAGAGGGTGTGGAGAAAAGGGAACCCTAGTGCACTGTTGGTGGGAATGCAGGCTGCTGCAGCCACTGTGGAAAACAGTATGAAATTTCCCCAGAAAACTAAAAATGGAACTTCCTTTTGACCCAGATATTCTACTACTGGGATTATACCTTAAGAGCCCTGAAACACCAATCCAAAAGAACCTGTGCACCCCAATGTTCATAGCAGCACAATTCACAATAGCCAAGTGCTGGAAGCAACCTAAGTGCCCATCAGTAAATGAGAGGATGAAAAAACTACGGTACATTTACACAATGGAATTCTATGCAGCAGAAAGAAAGGAAGGAGCTCCTACCCTTTGCAACAGCATGGATGGAACTGGAGAGCATTAAGCTAAGTGAAATAAGCCAGGTGGTAAGAGACAAATACCATATGATCTCACCTTTAACTGGAACCTAATCAACAAAAGAAAAAAAGCCAAAAAATATAACCAAAGACTTGGAGATCAAGAACAATGTGACAGTAACCAGAGGGGAGGTGGGAGGGGACAATAGGTGGAGGTAGGGAGGGCTTACAGGAATAAGTAAAAGGACATATGGACAAAATCAAGCCAGGTAGAAGCAAGGGAGGGAGGTGGGAATGGCTGGGGTGGGAGGGGAGTGGTGAGGGTTAAATATAGACAACGGTAATTGAACAACAATAAAATAATTTTTTAAATGCCATAATTTTGTATATATTTTTCAATCAGAAATTTTTATAAGAATTGTTTGTATTAGCAAAAGCCTAGAAACAAATACTTATAATAAATAAATAAATATGATATGATTATATAATAGCATACAGAATTTTATAATTTTATTTATTTATTTTATTTTAGATTTTATTTATTTATCTTTAGAGGGGAAGGGAAATAGAGAGGGAGAGAAATATCAATGTGTGGTTGCTTCTCGTGCATCCCCTACTGGGAACTGGCCTGCAACCCAGGCATGTGCCCTGACTGGGAATCAAACTGCGATCCTTTGGTTTGCTGGCCCACACTCAATCCACTGAGCTACACTAGCCAGGGCAGAATTTTATATGTATTGTTATAGAAAAAACCAAAGATCAATCGTAAAATACAAATTTCTAAGTTAAAGAAATAATGGATATATTTGTGTATGCATGAATCCATCAAGTGAATTAATAAATACAGATAACTTTCACTTTACTTTATGGATCTTTGTTTACTATTACTTATTTATTATTTACTTTATAGCCAGAGACACTGAAATCAGGAACAATCTGACAGTAACCAGAGGGGAGGTAGGAGGGGATAGTGGGGAATAGGGTGGGAAGTATTATTATTACTGCTTTTTACCATGAACCTGTGTTACTTTCATAGCTAAAAATACTAGATTAAATCATAAGAACAATTTTAGAATAAAAATTATTCCAAATGATTTCTTCCTTTGGTCTTGTTCAGGCAGCAATTCTTCATCTTTCCATTTTCAGTAACTTATCAACCATTCTTACCTATTTTTAATATTTTTCTTATTTTCTTTAAAAATTGCCTTTGAGTACATAAAAATACAAAGAGCAAAAAGAAAAGCACTTATCTTTTATGAAATATTTTTTCAGAATTTTACAAATTATAGATGAATAGACAACTTGCATAATGTTACATGAATCTGGCCATATTTTTATATAACTCACTTTATGAACTCAGTATTTTTGTAAGTCTCTTTCCATGGTAAGAAGTTTGAATTGACTAAACAATATTTAATGTCTACACAATACCTCCTTATATTTTCCTACCAAATTTTATTTCACTGTACCCATTATTGTACATTCGGTTGTTTCCACATTTCCCTCTTATAAACGATGCTGCACTGAGCACCTTTGCACAAATTCCCCCCCCCCCCCACTAAGCGGTTACTCCTTAGGAAAAATTCCTACACGTGGGTTACTTTTGTCAGTGTATACATTAAATTTTCTTTTTCAGCACACTACCAGTCTGCCTTTCAGAAAGAATATAGCAATTTGCATCTGTAATAACAGTGCAGAGGGTCCCCTTTCCCCCACACTCTAGCCAAAATTTGTTTTTGTCGATTTCTAAACAACTTGAAAGACTCACTTATTTTAAGTTGTAGGTGGCTGTTAGCATTTTTAGAAGGTTCACTTCATAACAATGCAGCAGCACTAATTAGCGCTCTTTTGTCTCTTTGCATCATGTAACACTGCTCATTTAAATAAACAGGCTTCATACTAATCTTCTCAGAGCACTCAATGAAGTGTGTGGCAAATTCAATTTAGTTTTACACACAAAAATCTCTTAAAGACATGTTTCAAAAAGGAGAATATATAATATGTCCATGCTAATAGAAGTAACCAATTTGACTTTTAGGACTTCATTGCCCAAGTAGAGCTTGGAGTAGTCAATTACTTTAGGGATAGATTTATTGGTCAATCTTAGAATGAATTAAAAAGCAAAAAAATCTCTACCCCTAAACCAATCATCCTCCTCATCATCACCACCATCCTCCTCATCATCACAATAACAATGTCAAGCTAGTTCATCAGTATTCAATATGAATACAGTAACTTCAAACTTACTTCCTCCTCATTCTGCAGTCAGTGAATAATGACTTGATTCAACATTTCATTTATCCAGTACTGTAAACAACATTTGTTTCCTTTCCATCAATTTACAGTTTAAAGAGGACCCAGGTTCAAAGTAATTTTTGCTTAGCAAAGCTTTTCCTCAGGGGGCAGAAAAGCAAGGTAAGAGTGCAAACAAGACTAGGGAAATATTTAAACTGCATTAGAGATCAGTCTGTGTTTACAACCTCTGAAAGCTCATAGGAAGCATTCATATATTAAACAGTTTACCTGGTCTTATCAGATGCTATGTTTCTTAGTCTGAGTTATTTGCTGACTATTTTGTAAAATATTTTTATCACTGATTTTGACTGACTTCTATTAGTAAGAGAATAAACTTTACCATATTACTATGGTTTATATAGGGAAATATTACAACAGTTCATTATATCTTGCTTACCTAATGCTAATTAAATTCACATGAATTCCCCAACATGACTTTTATTTGACTTAGTACAGTCTGACAAAATCTATGATTTTCATCTACTTGTTTAAGTTATGAACCAAGATTCATTTTAGCTGGAACGTTGAAGAGCCTACAAAACTTAATACAAAATTTTTTTATAGTATTGAGTTTATTTATAACTATTTTGAACAAACTGGAATACAAGTGATTAGTTTAATTCCTATATCAGGAGATTTGAAAACAAATATCACAATGTATTTTATTGAAATGATAAACTTTCGCTCCTGAGATTCTAACATTTGCTCAGTCCCAAGTCCTGAGGAAATTTGCTAAAGGTGAACTCAGTAATTTCTACGAGCTCTAGAGGTAGGGCAGGAGAGGAGTTGTTACTGAAGACCCGTGGCCTTTGCCACTAGGACAAAAGTGATCTAAAGGCTTTCTTTTCCATCAAAATCACAGTTCCCAGTGTGCAGGCTCCCTGCAAAAGCTGAAGACTTACATTCCATATGAGTATCAGTGCAATCCTTGGAGATCTTTCTAGATTTAGGACACTAATAAAAAGAGTATTACTGCTTCTAAAATAGTAATACTACTGGGATTTTTTTTATGACAAGTTGTGATGGGAAATATGTTAAAGGATTTTACTTTTAAAATATATAAAACTATAAACATGAGTCTATCTCTTTCTCTATCTCTATATAATCTATGGCCTAAAATAAGACCATGCAGTTTGGAAGTTCTGTCTCTGCCACCCTGCAGGAGGCAGGCTCCAGATCCAAGATCCAATTCTTGAAGTTGAGGGTGTGAAGGCCCTGCAGGAGAGGACATGGGCCACATAAGTGTTCAGAGAGCTGCTGCTTTGTCATATGTTTCTTTGCTTGAGAATTGCTTGGCCCCATGCACGCCCGGCTCTGACCCAACCTTTTCCTACCCCTGCATGTCATTGTCTCCTTTTAAACCTGACTTTTAAAATCATGAGAATTTCAAAAGCACAGACTATAAAAGTATAGCAAAACATATTTTAGGAAGATGAATTGGCATCATTAAGTAAGTAAAGCTAATATGGGATATAAATATAGTTACAGCTATAAGGAATTGAGCTTCATTAAACTGAATAAATACTGTAGCCAGATTTTCTTGAAATCCTTGAGCTTATAACTTAAAGGAAAAGTTATTTTCTATAATTTTGCTAAATTACTTTAGCCAGTAGACACTGATAATAGTGTTTTTATTTCTGGAGGTTTCCCAGTTTTGAATCTTTGTAGGGGTTTTTTGGTGGGGGAAAGAGATATTAAAGTAAAGGTCAGTTTAAGTCAATTGAACTTCTCAGTTGCATTTAAGTTAGTATGCTATTGAATTAAAAATAGCTTCTCAAGTCTTTATCTTTATGGAGTATTAATTATCATGAGATTGATCAGAAAAGTGGTCCTCACATAAGATTGGCCTTAGATCTATTTTGATGAACTGAAACATATACACACACCTCACATAATACAAGAAGATGAGATTTCAAGGGTAGAGCCACCTTGTAATGTATATGGTCCAGACACAGAGCCAATGCTTTTGTGCTTCAACACTCTCATTGAGGGGCTGCCCAGCTGGTAACTGAATGCTGCCAAAGACAGAACTCTCACTACTTCTACTACTTACAAGGAAGCAAAAGGGTCTTTTGGACATTTATGATTGTTAGAAAATCCTTCCATACACTGACCTGAAATTTGGTTCTCTATCACTTTCAACCACTTATCCTACTTCTACTTCTTAGATTATAGAAAATGAGCCACAGAGAATATGATTTTATTTCACACTACTCTGCTATTATAGCGAAAAAGAAATTTTTTTTTCAATTTTTTTTATTTAATTATTTTTCAAGTATAGTTTTCTGTCTATTACTCCCATCCCATCCCACCCCCCATCCTCCCCCCTCCCTCCTATTTCCACCCTTCTCAGTTGTTGTCCATGTATCCTTTATATAGATTCCTCTAAATCCCTCCCCTATTTCCCCTGAAATTCCCTCCCCTCTCCCCTCTGGTCACTGTCAGCCTATTCTCTATTTCAGTGTCTTTGGTTATATTTTGCTTGCTTGTTTGCTTTGTTGTTTAGCTTCCTGTTAGAGGTGAGATCATATGGTATTTGTCCTTCAACACCTGGCTTATTTCACTCAGCATAATGCTTTCCAGTTCCGTCCATGTTGTTGCAAAAGGTAGGAGCTCCTTCTTTCTTTCTGCAGCATAAAATTCCATTGTGTATATGTACCATAGTTTTTTGATCCATTCATTTACTGATGGGCACCTAGGTTGCTTCCAACTCTTGGCTATTGTAAATTGTGCTGCTATGAACATTGGGGTGCATAGGTTCTTTGGGATTGGTGTTTTAGGGTTCTTAGGATACAATCCCAGCAGTGGAATTGCTGGGTCAAAAGGCAAGTCCAATTTTAGTTTTCTGAGAAAATTCCATACTGTTTTCCATAATGGTTGTACCAGTTTGCAATCCCACCAACAGTGGACCAGAGTCCCCTTTTCCCCACACCCCCTCCAACATTTGTTGTTTATTGCTTTGTTTATGATAGCCATTCTCACCGGTGTAAAGTGGTATCTCATTGTAGTTTTAATTTGCATCTCTTTGATAGCTAGTGATATTGAGCATCCGAAAAAGAAAATTTTTATGAAAATAGCTGCAGCAGTAGGCAAGTGTACATTTTCAGCAGCAACTGCCGCAGTCCAGTCTTGCTAGTCCCCAAAGTGAACATTTTTCTAGGCATTTGTGGCTGGCATGTGGGGCTTGAGGCTAGAATTTTTCACGTGTCAAATGAGGATGAAAACAGTGTTGACCTCATAGGGATGTCTTACTGAGCACCTAAAATCATCTGTGAAATACTCTAACCTTCAACTAAATTCTATCCTGGGCCCTAATTAAGTTTTCTTCAGAACGTTAGTCACTACTCATGTTATGCTGTATTTGTATATTTCATCTGCTCCCCACAAGAACACAAAGTGTGGGGGCTATGGTGATCAGACTTATGTTTAAATAAGTGTTTTCCAGGTGGATCTTCTCAGTGGATATAAAAGTACTGGTTCTTAGGGCAATAAGGAGTTATGGTGTGACATAATCAGTTTCTCCATGGTTTTGCCAATAAATACTTGCTAAAGGAAATTAACTACTTGAAACAATGTATTTTCTCTGTGGATATTAAACCTATGCTTTAAAAAATCTCTTAAATAAACCAAAATAAAATTGACATTTATATCAGGTACTGGCATGAAAAATTCACACATTATCAAAACTTGTAAAGGTTCATTTTCCATTTAACTTTTTTATTTAGCTATTCTTAATCTTTGTTATTCATCTTGTGTGTCATTTTATCTTTGTAATTGGCCTACTTAAATTTCTTCTGGGGTGGGAGTATGAAGAGTGGACCCCAAAATGGGCAGATTTCTAATGATGTCATTTTGTAAGGTCTCTGAGTTGAATACCAGTACCTCAGCGACCCACCCACATATGGCTGAGGATAGACCACTTCCATCCACTACCAGAACCATGTGCTCTTTCTACATGCAGAGCTACCACTGGAAACGTATAGAATATTGAGCCCCAAACACGATGAGCTGTATTTTGACCTCTTGATGCCACCGTACTTCCTTGATGAGAGCATTGCACACTCAAAACCTAGGGTTGAGGACATTGTTTAGTGTTGTTTTATGATCAGCTATTTCACAATGAAATGCAGTAGAACATCAAGACAAATGCATCACACTAGAATCAAGCCAGTATTTATTCAAAACGGCTTTGCTTCCTGTATTTTAGAGACAGAAGTTGAAGTAAATGTTTGAAATAACATTTGGTTGTATCATTATCTTCAAATTTTCAAAAGCTCCTTTGCTTGATGCTATGTTATTTCCAATAAACACTGTCATTTATTTTAGTTCATTCATCATATTCAAATTACTTTGATAAGCTTTCTAAATTAGCTAATTTTAAATGCTCTGATGGTACAATGGAAATTATAACTTTTCGGAAAAATTTCTTTGACTGCCCTTACCCATCTCCTAGTTTTGAGGAAAACAAATTTGAAGACTAATTAAACTGATTTACTCTGTAATCTGACCAAATACATTCTCTGCTTAACTTTTCATCTTGTTTTGGGGTCATCTTTCAAACAATACATAGGGATTGATATTTTATAATTTAGAAGGTAAAGAAGTACACATGTTTTTTTCTTGTGTGTTTCAATATGATTTTTACTCTAATATATGTACATAACACTCAACCTTATACTATACACAAACAGTAATATGTTTAAATCTGAATAGTTTGTTCTCTGGATGGTTAGATATTTAATTGATATGACTGGCAAAGAAAAGAAGAAATGCAGCTAAGTGTTAAGAATCATACTCATTATGCAGAAGTCTCTGAACACAAGTTTTGAGCCGTGGTGGAGTGGATTATGGAAAGGCTTGAAGCTCAGAGTATAGCATTGATTCTGCTGAGCATGGTGAAAAGCTGGAGAATGTGAGAGTCTTAGCAAATCAGAGAAATCAGTGAAAATGAAAGACAGAAATATATGACATTTGAATAATGCCTTTTAGTTTGAAAGTAGCTATCAAATGATTTTTATGATGCTATGGATATCAATAAATCAATAGCTGATGAAAATTAAATTTGCTTGGCTCATTCCTTCGTAATGAACATTGAAATGCAATGAATGCAGATTGTCAGTGTTTACACTGTACTTCAGAAAACTCTTATTTTACACTGATTAACGTTGGTGACCTTTTTTCCTTAACCTCTCTTTGTATTTAAGCTATTGTACATCCTTGACAAAATAGGTAGAATTTCAAAAATTATGAATTGTTGTAATACAAGAATGTTTCTCACTTTGTTCACAAGGATGGCAGTTACAGTTTCACATTAAAAACCATGCAACCATAAATCAATTCTGAATGAACATTCTAGCTTTGACTTATATTGGTGGTTTAGAACTAATTTTATTTTGTTTCAAACTGTTTAGGTATTTTGAAGTTACCTCACAGAGTTCCCTTAGAAAGTTCTCTTGTAGTGTATTTGTATTTTTGATAATGTTCAAAAAGTTTATATGCAATATAAACCATATACATACATAGAGGGAAGACTCTTACACATAGTCACCAGAAGCTCTTAATATTCTCCACTCTCTAGATGAATTCCACCTTCCTTTTGTAAGGCACAGTGCGTTAAGACAGTACCCTCAATGCTGGTGGCTACTGAGTTATTCTCCAGGGTGCCCAAGTCACTGCTGCTCCTACCACAGGAATTTTAGGTTTAGTAGTACTCTACTCCACTTGTTCCAAAATCTGTTTATCTCTGACTTCAGTTGGGGTTTGTAACTGTGGAATTTAACTATATAGATTAATTTAGTGCAGACATGAAAGTTTCCTCCCCCCCAAACTAAGTTAAATGTGTAGAAAAGACTTGATAAAATTTAGTTGCTTAGAAATGCTACTGACTTAGTAATAAGCAGAACAACTGTAAAATGTGGCAAAAATACATATTTAAATATAGAAGGATCCTTAAGTTATACTGGTTCGCCAATGTATTTTAAGTCTTGGCTCTGAACTAAAGACACAGAAATAGAAACTCTAAGTTCTGGTAGATATATTTTGGGTGTGTTTTATACAAGAAAGAAAACCTAGAACTCTAAGATTTTTTAAAAAAAGCATTGCCTCTATCAAAAGATTGGCAAATGAATATGCATTTATGTAAGTGTCAATTAAATATCAGAGGTGTTGGTGTCATTGTTAATAATTCCTTGCTTCTACTGACTTTTCCATTAATTGACTGGTACTAATTTTCTGTTAGATAAAAGTGAATGTTCATTCCTTCTCTACTCCAATTTCTTTTTGAATTTAATGCAGAGGTGGCAAAAGTAGGCCTGCAGTTGTAAGTATATAAAATACAGATTATATTCTTATATTATTATTTATTTATTCTTATATTAATCATTTTATTGTTATTACTAACCTACTTTGGCAACCTTGTATTTCCATTTGGTTCTTTTCAAAACTTCTTATACTTCTTCATATTACTAATATTCTCCTTTATCTATTTAAGGATACTAATCATGTCTATTTTAAATTCTTGGTCTGTCTGTTTCAATAATTTTGCTTCATGTGTTCTTCATCAGTTTTAGTTTCTATTTTATAGTTGTTATATTCATTGGGCATCTTGTTATTTTGGCCTACAAGTTCATATTTTCATGGGGTTCATCCTGTCTGGTAATGTTCTGAGGAAAGGTGAATATATAGTGCCTGTCTAGAAGTGTCCAGCCATGTAATATGAAAACTAGAGACATTTATTGATGAAGATACAAGAAACATTGTACATAGGACAATGACACCTCAGTCCACTTCAAGTAGGTAGGTACCTTGGGACCTCACACAATTCTCCCAGTTGCCATCAGCTGTCCCATTGTGTTTTCCTGAATTTCATCAATGGTCTGAAATCTCTTCTCTTTCTAAGGTGATTTTAGTTTTAGAAAAATGCAAAAGTTACTGAGTACCAAATCTTGGCTGTTGGGGGCTGAGTTACCTGAGAGATTTGATGTTTCACAAATAAAATTCTGTATCAGCCATGATGCATGAGTGGGTGCCTTGTTGTAATGAAGCTACCAGTCACCAGTTGTCCATAGTTGCAGCCTTCTGAGACACCTGAGTAGTTTCTATGGAGGAACGTTCAAGCCTAACACAAAATGTGATGCAGATTCATTGCTCTACTAGCTCAATCATTTTGAATGTGATGACCACATACACTCAATAGTGTCTACCAACCCCAATAACTAGCATGATGAAGTCATCATTGTACACTCACGCATATTCCAGACCATTCTCCTCAGCTACCAGGTTATATCAATGTCATGCAAACCATTCTTGTTATATTAGCAATGTTTGACTTTTTCTGGAAAGACTTTGTATACACTACAGTGTCCTTTGGTGATTTTAGGAGGTGGGAAGGGATGAACTCCAGGCTAGAGATAGCCTTCAGCACCATCAAATTTTTGAAGAGCCCTCAAACTGAACTGAGTTCACTGTTCTGGCAATTCCTCTGCCAGGTACTCACCCTTCAATTCTTAGAATGACATAAAACTGGGAAGAGGCAATCTCTCTAGGCCAGTCTCCATTAGCCAGGGGATTGGGAGCCACAGGAGACAGTGGAGAAGCTGCTCAAGGACAGGGCAACTAATTTCCCCCACCTTTATCAACTTATTTACTGCCCAGATGTTACCCCATTGACACCACACTGCATGCCCTAGGCTGTTGCCATAAGGCAGGTGAAGATCACCCCAAAACATTGAGGGGGAAAAGGTAATGCAGAAGTTAAAACCTCTAACTGAACCTCTCTTTCCACTCCTTTTTGGGCTCCTTCCAGGTGCCACGATCCTCCACACTGCTCCAAGACCACCTCTGGCCTCTCCAGGACTCGTTGTAGTTTTGCTACTTGCTCAGCCTTATGTTTCTTCTCAATTATGTAGCATCTACAGGTTTTATTGGAGAGGAAGGAACCTGCAGCTGACGTTAGTTTTCTGTCTTGTCAGAACTGATTTTTGTGTTATTTTTTTGAAGTTAAAGTTGCTGATTGAGAATGATAAATGGTATTGAGGGATTCTCCTCTGTAGGGGTTTCTGAGGTTAATTTGAGTTGTGTCAGCCCTCACCAGCAGTAGAGCAGGGGCCGCTCAAGGAAAACTGGGCTGGGATCAGCCAGTGGCCTGTGCCCTCCGGCTCTTTGTGTGTGTGAGGAAATCACACATTGAATTTTTGGGGACCTATCTATTTCAGATACTTTCCTCTTTGTTCGCATCTAAATACAATTCTGTTTGTCCACTATTTGTTCTATTTTTGGTTTGAGAAACAAAGTTACTCTACTCAAAGAGATCTAATTGCTTGTACCCCTTATACTTTCTGGGGTGTCCAACCTGCAGCCCACAGGCCATATGTGACCTGGGATGGCTATGAATGTGGCACAACACAAAATCATACATTTACTTAAAACATAATGAGATTTTTTGTGATTATGTATCACAGTATATTTAAGAAGTGGCCCAAATAGACTCTTCTAGTGTGGACCAGAAACATCAAAATGTTGAACACCCCTGCTTTACATGCTGAACACCCTAGAGTCTCACATTCTGGAAAAATCAAACTGAGCACTCAGAACAATGAGTAAAGTCGCAAAAAGGCAATTTCTTCTATAAGATACACAAGATAAACTAACCTGTAAGCTCCAGTAGGGTGCTGATGGCCACATTTGTTGTGTTTATGACTGAACACCAGCTCCCAGCAGAAAGCTTAGCGTATCATAGCACTCAATAAATATCTGTTGAATGAATGAAATGAATAAAAAGAGAACTCCCAGGAACTCCTTTGTGACAGTATAAGTTTGCACAGTCCTCCTACATAAAAATATTTATAGGATGTAACACCCTGAACTGAGAAATTCTACCTCTTGGAATTTATCCCAAATAGATAATGTGACAAAAATGCATAGATTTACATCAAGAGGTTTGCTTCTTAAAATAACAAATATGAAGACAACCAAACCACACATCAAAAGGAGAAAACTTAAATGATTGAAAAGGGACTACGCCTCTAAAGTTTCACTGCCATATATGAGGTTTCCTATAGATTTTTACCAGCCTCACTTCATTCATACATAAAGGAAGTCATCCTTCTTAGACTAACAAGAATTTTTATATTTGGTATCTGTGGAACTTTTTATAGGGAGTGCTTTTTCTTATATTTACTGAGCTTTTTTTTCATTTGTTAAGGTGGTAAATTGTACTCAAACATTCTAGTAGTAGAGAATCCTTGCATTTCTGGGATAAAACAAGTTCAGACACAATGTACTTCGGTTTTTACAATGATCAGTTTGGCTTGCTGATATTTTGTTCATGCTCTTACATCTATGTCCATAATTGAGATTGGCATATACTTTTCAATTTTATTGCTGCCATTGACTGGTTTTGATTTCAGGAGTATTACAATAGCTTCATGAAGTGATTTAGTGGTACGTTCCTCTATCTTTTTTTTTTCTTGAAAGGTTTGTATAAAATTGAATGATCTATTCCTTGAAAGTTGGATAGTATTCACCTATAAAATAATCCGGGCCTTGTGTTTTTTGTGAATGGATTCTCAGTTACTGATTTACTTTCTCCAATGCGTATATGTCTATTCAGTTTCCCCACCTTCAGATAGTTTTGATAAGTAATATGGTTCTAGGAAATTTTCCATTTGTTTAAGTTCTTAGATTTATTTTCATCAGTTGTGCATGACATGTTCTTATCTTTTTAAAATTTTAAAAATTTTTATTGTTGTTCAAGTACAGTTTTCTGTCTTTTACTCCATCCCAGCCCACCCCCGCAGTGCTCCCCACCTCCCTCCCATTTCTACCCCCCTTAGTTTTTGTCCATGTGTTCTTTATACTTGTTCCTGTAAACCCTTCTTCTCCTTTTCCCCTGAAATTCCCTCCTATCTCCCCTCTGGTCCCTGTCAGCCTGTTCTCTATTTCAGTGTCTGGTTATATTTTGCTTGCCTGTTTGTTTTGTTGTTTAGGTTCCTGTGAAAGGTGAGATCATATGGTATTTGTCCCTCACCACCTGGCTTATTTCACTCAGCACAATGCTTTCCAGTTCCATCCATGCTGTCACAAAGGGAGGAGCTCCTTCTTTCTTTCTGCTGCATAGAATTCCATTGTGTAAATGTACTGCAGTTTTTTGATTCATTCATTTACTGATGGGCACTTAGGTTGCTTCCAGCACTTGGCTATTGTGAGTTGCGCTGCTATGAACATTGGGCTGCATAGGTTCTTTTGGATTGGTGTTTCAGGGTTCTTAAGGTATAATCCCAGTGGTGGAATATCTGGGTCAAAAGGCAGTTCCATTTTTAGTTTTCTGGGGGAATTCCATACTGCTTTCCACAGTGGCTGCAGCAGCCTGCATTCCCACCAACAGTGCATGAGGGTTCCCTTTTCTCCACAACCTCTCCAACACTTGTTTGTTGATTTGTTTATGATGGCCATTCTCACTGGTGTAAAGTGTTATCTCATTGTGGTTTTAATTTACATCTCTCTGATGGCTAGTGATGCTGAGCATCTTTTTATATGTCTCTAGGCCCTCTGTATGTCTTCCTTGGAGAAGTGTCTGTTCAAGTCTTTTGCCCATTTTTTACTTGTTTTTTTTTGTCTTCCTGGAGTGGAGTCCTGTGAGTTCTTTATGTGTATTGGAGATCAAACCCTTGTCCGAGGTATCATTGGCAAATGTGTTTTCCCATGTAGTTGGTTCTCTTTTCATTTTAATGCTGTTTTCTTCAACCATGCAGAAGCATTTTCCTTTGATGAGGTCCCATTTGTTTATTCTTTCCTTTATGTCCCTTGTTTTGGGGGACAGATTGGTGAAGATGTTACTACACTGAATGTCTGAGGTTTTTCTGCCAGTGTTTTCCTCTATGACTTTAATGGTTTCACAATTTATATTTAAGTATTTTATCTACCTTGAATTTATTTTTGTGTGTTGTGTAAGTTGGTGATCAAGTTTCATTTTTTGCATGTAGCTGTCCAGATCTCCCAACACCATTTGTAGAAAAGGCTATTTTTACTCCATTTTATGCTTCTTTCTCCTTTGTCAAATACTAATTGACTATAGAGATGGGTTTATTTATGAGCTCTATGTTCTATTCTATTGGCCTATGTGTCTGTTTTTATGCCAATAACAGGCTGTTTTGATTATAGTGGCCTTATAATACAGTTTGATATCAGATATTGTGATCTTTCCTGCTTTGTTCTTCTTTCTCAAAGTTGCTGCAGCTATTCGAGGTCATTTATGGTTCCATATAAATTTCTGAAATGTTTGTTGTATATCTGTGAAATATGTCATTGATACTTTAATAGAGATTGCACTGAATCTATAAATCACTTTGGGTAGTATGGCCATTTTGATTATGTTAATTCTTCCAATCCATGAGCATGGTACATGCTTCCATTTGTTTGTGTCTTCCTTAATTTCTTTCTTCAGTGTTGTATAGTTTTCTGAGTATGGGTCTATTACCTCCTTGGTTTTTTTTCTAGGTATTTTTTTTCTGTTGCTATATCAAATGGGATTTTTTCCTGATTTCTGTTTCTGATGTTTCATTGCTGGTGTACAAAAATTCCTTTGATTTCTGAATATTGACTTTGTATCTAGCTGTTTTGCCATATTCGTTTACTAGGCTAAGTAGTTTTTTGGTGAAGTCTATATGATTTTCTATGTACACTATCATATCATCTGTAAACAATGACGGTTTTACTTCCTCCTTTCCAATTTGGATGCTTTTTATTTCTTTTTCTTGTTGGATTGCTGTGGCTAGGCCTTCCAATACTATGTTGAATAAGAGTGGTGAAAGTGGGCATACCTGTCTTGTTACTTATCTTAGTGGTAAAGCTCTAAGTTTTTGCCCATTGAGTATGATGTTGGCTGTAGGTCTCTCATATATTGCCTTTATTAAGTTGAGGGTTGCTCCCTTTATTCCCACTTTGCTAAGTGTTTTTATCATAAATGGGTACTGTTGTCCTTTTTAATATGTAGTTTTTAAATGAAACCTTATTTCATTTAAATACTACATTTAATTACCTGCATGTGATGAATTTGGGTATGCAGTTTAATTATATTTATTTTGTACAATTGATTATAATTAAACAAGCAATACATAAATATAGTTTTAAAATCATAAGATCATTACAGAAGATAGAATCCCTTCTGACTACTCTTTCTATTCCCTCTCTCTCTCATCCCATGTTGTATGTTTTTATCTGGAAAGATAAACTCTTAAAAATGTTACTGTTTTATGTTTTTCAAAATTGTATTATCTTAAAAATTTGCTGGTTGTAGGTTTTATACATTATTTATTTAACAGATACTATAAAATTGCCCTCTAAATGAGTACATCAGTTGACTTTGTCATGAGCAGTTTATTGGAATATCTATTTCCCTAAAACATTACAAACACCTAATTTGATCAACTTTTAAAAGTTCTGTTAATCTCATGAATATAATCTTATTATTGTTTTAATTTTTTAGCCCTTGATTAATAGTGAGTTTGACCAACTTCGCATGTTTGGTGACCAACTGGAATTCCTGTTCAATGAATAGCATATTCATTTTTTAAACATTTTCTTTAGATTTTTGTTCAAAAGTATTTTTATTCTATATTGAGTAAACATTACAAAATACTCATATCTGTGAAATATTAGAAATATATATACATACACACTCCCCATACATTTGAAAAAATAGGACATGACCTTTTTATCTCAAAATTGGTCTACGCTTTTCTGTTATCCCATCCTACCATCCTTCCTCTGCTATAATCTCTGTTCTAAAATTTGTGTTCTTTATTGCCTTGGTTTCATTTATACATTTGTTGCACATCTTAGTATCTCTGAAAAATGTATTATTTGCTTTTTCAAATTTATATAAATTAAATCATGTTGCATACATTACTCAACACTTTTGTCTTGAGATTTACCCATGTTGTTTTGCTCTAGTTCTGAGTTATTAATTTTTATTGCTGTACTGTGTAAATAAATGAAACACATTTATCTATTCCACTGTTGATGGACATTCGGGTTGTTTCCAGTCCTTTGTTATTATAAGCAGTGGAGCTCTGACTGTTCTTATACCTGTCTCCCGATGCATATTGAAGCATTTTAACTAGACAGTATTCACTAAAAGTGGCACTGTAAAGTCAAAAGATATATCCATCTTAGCTTTAGTAGATACTGTCAAATTGTTTCCCAAAGGTATTTAAATTTATATTCACACCAGCAGCATATAAATGTTTCAGTTGTTCCACACTCTCACCAAAACTTGACACTCATTAATTTACTCATTTGACAAAAAGCTACTGAGGACCTACTACGTGCCAGCCACTGTTGTGGGTGCTGAAGATACAGTAGTGAGAAAACCTGACAAAAGTCTTTGTTTTTTTGGAACATAGTCTATCGAGCAGAAACTAAATAAGACAAATAACTAATACATATAGTATATTAGTGGTAAGAGCTATGGTAAAATAATACAGCATAAAATGGGATAAAAATATCAGGGTGCTTATTGGAATTTTAGATAGTGTCCAGTAAGATTTTGCTGAGAAGAGGCTTTTACATAAAGACCTAAAATAAAAAGTACAGGAGTAAGCAAGGTAAACATCTGGAGGAGAATTCCAGTTAGACAAGCAGCAACACAAAGGCTCTGAAGAATAGCAAGAAAGCCAATGTAGTTGGAGCAGAGAAGCAACATAAAGAAGAGGAGATCAGAGTGAGAACCAGGAACCAGGTGATTTAGGAACCTGTAGGCTTTGTGAAGATTTTGGCTTTTATTCAGGAAACGGGATGTCACTGGAGAGTTTTGAAGAATCGAGTGACACGGTCTGATTATGCTTTAAGACCATCATTCTTGTTACTGGTTTGCACATAGCCTAAGGAGGCCAGCACTGAAGTAGAAGGATAGATTAGCAGGTTATTTCCCCAGTGGGAGAGACCAGTGAACCTGGACTACAGTGGTGGCAATGGGGCTGTGAGAAGAGGTAAAAATCTGTATATTTTGGAAGTCAAAGTGAGAGAATTGTTTGCTGAAGGACCAAAGATGGAGTTATAGATGACACTAAGATTTTGGCCTGAGCAAATGCTCCCATCAGACTGCTACTAATGAGGTTAATGCCTCCATGGAGAAGGGGAATTAGCCACATTTTATGCATGAGGAAGCCAAAGCCCAAAGAACTGCAATAACGTGCCCAAGAGCATACAGCTAAGTATGTGGATCTTGGGCTTGAAACCAAATAGTCTGACTCCAGGGCCTATATTCTTAACCAGTATACCTATTTCATTCCCAACCTCCTGTCCCCAATCTGCTAGTCATGGCTTTAATTTTAATTCCTATGTGATCATTGATATTGAACATTTGTGAAATATTGATAACTACTAATGTTTGAAGTACCTGTTAATAACTTTATCTATTTTTACAAATCAATGGGCAGTTTACCTTTTCATTGCTGATTTGTAGGAATTCTGTATATACTCTGTTCTACTCATGCTTTGGCAGTTACGTGTCAAGTTGCAAATATTTTCTCATGCTCATGACTAGACTTTCTCCTGTTTTTATGTTGTCTTTTAAAGAACAAAACTCTTCATTTTAGTATAGTCAAATTGATCAGTTGCCCCTTCATATATTTTTTGAGCTTTAGAAGTCTTTCCAAATCTGAGATCATAAAGATTGTCCTCTAAAAGTTTTATGAGTTTTGCCTTTCACATTTACATCTTTAACCTAACTTGGAATAAACAGAAAAAAAGTAGTCTCTTCTGTTAGAGTCAAGAGAGTTAGTTATTACTATTTTGGGGAGTATCAGGGAAGTGGCTTAAAGAGGCACGAGAGAGGTTCTGTGGTGCCGGTAATCTTTCTTGATGTGGGGGCTGTCGACACAGTTGAGTTCAGATCCTAAAAATTCAGTAAGCTGAATTTCAGTGCACTTACATGCATTTTTTTTTGTGTACATTATACTTCGATTAAGAATTTAAGAAGTTAAATATGACAGTCTCATGAATTTAGTCCATTTACAGTTTTGTTTACTATTAATGTATTTGAATTTATTTATACCATCTGCTTTCCAATTATCCTTTTCTGGGCATTTGGGGTCTTGTTGCTGTTGTTCACATTTCCTGCCTTCTGTTGTATTAACTGACATATTTTCTTCTTTATTTCTCCACTGGGTTGAAAGTTATATATTCTATTGTAAAATACACATTTTATGTAAAGTGAGTTACTATTAATACTCCCTTACAAGAACTTAAAATCCTTTGATCTGCTTCCTCCTCATTTTAATATTTTATGATAGTTTCTCATATTTTTGTTTTCCTCTTTAATTTCTTTAATCATTTTAAATGTATACTTTTGTGACCTTTACCTAGTTATTCATTATATGAAAATCTTGGGGTCTAATTCGGTTTGCTATTTCTACTTTCTCTCATGGTGGTCTCTTTCCCTGTGTATTTTTGATTTGGGGCTGTGAGCTAATGTTGGTAGATGGAGCTTTCACAAGGGCAACATCTTTGTGACCTTGGCCTAGAGTGCAGCCCCCCAAAGAGGCTTTGGTTTTGTTTTAGCCGGTTGTTCCAAGGAAATTTCCAAAGTAACACCACGTTTTAAATTTATTTTAAAGCTTGAGTCTTTTGGGTCTCACAGGCACAACCTCCATATGGTCAAGCCTGAGGTTTAAATTGCTCAGGATACAGCTTTCCTACGTAGAACCCACCAGGATTTTCTGAGATATTTTAGATATAGTTACTCACACTTACAACTATTTTCTAGGCAAATGTGGCACAAAGTTAGACTTAAAAAATAGTTTAAAATTGTCATTTGCAACCTCTTAATTCAATTCCTATTTATTTCTAGGTCTTGGTTGACTTTGCTCACCTTGTGCTAAGACTGTGCTAACCACTGGGAATATGACAAAAAATACAGTTTTTGTCTTCAAAAAATTAATAGTTGGATATAGAGATTTATAGCCTTATTACACAGAAATAGCCAAAACTTTGTATGGGTACCATAACTTCTTTCTAGGCCCAACTGATCCCAGCTTTCCTTCCCATCAATTTTGGAATTAGCCATACTCTCCACTTCCTCATTGTATTATTGTCAGTTCAACTGAGTCATCACAGCTGAGTCATTCCCTGACTTAAAAGATAGACCTAAAGCATCTAGTATTCCTAGCAAATATAACGAGCTTCCAAGATTAGAAAAGACTGAGCACCTTTGAGTGGCGTGGAAACATCCAATCCACCAAGGGTCTCCCTGTGCTGTTCTAATGCTGCCGCATGAATCTATGGGCAGCCTTGGCACTTCATGGCACTACATTCACAGCATTAGAAATCTACGGAAATATCAGAAATGAACATGGAAATGCGCTTAAAATTCCAGGAAAATCTACCCTGAAAGTTACCTGAAAAACAGAACATGGGTCTAAGTTTCTCACTAGGCCTGTGCCTGCCTTTCATTACACACACCTCTCGATTCTCACTAGGTCTGCTCCAGTTTCATTTGGCTCTCAGGTCATCGCTTATTTTCATATGGGGTCTCATTACAGGGCCTCTGCCAGTTTCAGAATGCCATGGAGAGAAAAATAGAAAATGTCAATAATTAATGTACTGTCAGGGAGATACACCTTCAGTACCTCCTGATTCATGTAAAAATTTCTAGTCCACAGATCTCAGAAGCGACTAACAAAAAGCCAGCATTTAACTTTCTGAATGTAATTTCATAATTTTATAAAATATTGCTTATCTTTGCTGCAAAATACATTATTTTTTAAAATTCTTTTTTAAAAATTTATTTATCTTTAGAGGGGAGGGGAAGGAGAGAGGGAAAGAAATATCAATGTATGGTTGCCTCTCGTGCATCACTTGCTGGGAACTGGCCTGCAACCCAGGCATGTGCCCTGACTGGGAATCAAACTGCGATCCTCTGGTTCACAGGCCCGTGCTCAATCCACTGAGCTACACCAGCCAGGGCCATTATTTTTGCAATAAATAATTGCATTTACTTAGGTAGGAAAAATTATGTGTAAATTGGAATGAAAAATGTAGGTAGGAGTGACTAACTTTAACTTTTGTGAAACTCTAAAACTTTGAAGAACTTCACGTTTTTACTCAGTTTTTTTTTAAATCCTCACCTGAGGATATGTTTTTATTGAATTTAGAGAGAAAAGGAGAAGAAAAAGAAGAAAGAGAGAAAGAGAGAGAAACATTGACATGAGAAACACTGATGTGTTGCTTCCCAGACGTGCCCCAACTGGTGTGCGCCCTCACCAGGGATTGAACCCCACAACCTTTTGATGCATGGGATGACACTCCAACCAACTGGGCTACGTGGCCAAGGGTTCTTACTTAAAAAAAGGAATTTAAAAACTATACATAGTTAGCCTTTGAACAACATGTGTGTTAGAGGTATTTACTGACTGTGCAGTAAAAAATCCATGCATAACTTAAGCCCACCCTCTCTGCATACACAGATTCCCAATCTCAGATTGAAAATGCTGTAATTAATTTTATCAGTACTCAAAGCTAACCCCAGAATCACCCTTCCACATAATTTGTATCTCTTAGTAGCTGTTAGATATATATTTAGTGGTGAGTCATAAAAAGAAAGTGTTGAGTTAGAAAGACACAGCTTGAATCCCAGCTCTTTGGTTGCAAGCTGTGTGAACTTGAGAACTTGAAGCTTCAACATCATTCCATATAAAACTGGGAAATTTAATACCTACTGTGCAAGGTTGCTATTATGTCAACCTTCTGGCAAACATGAGGGGCTCAGTGAAGGGTAACTGTTATCATTGCATTTTTCTATGCCCCCCTCAATGTTCAGCACATAGGGATCCTCAATTATTAATCACTGAAGGACAAAAAAATCACGACATTGTGTATATATATATCTGAGGCAAGAAGGTAATGAGAAAGAAACACAATACTGATGGTACACATTTATTTTTACTTGTGCCACATAAGCTATACAAAAAGAAGAAAGAGGTGAATATAGATGTCTCTTTTATTCAAGTCAAACAATGAAATCTAGTGGCAGTGTTACAGTTCTTTGACATGCTGAAAGGGCATGATTTTGGGGTCCTGTCTGCATATAGCCTTCAAGGCCACAGCAGAGCAGATGGAAGACTGAGAAAGGGAGACTAGAAAGTAAGAGGAAGATTAAGAAAGGACTGACTGTTTCAGAGAAACCAAGTGAGGTGGAGGTTTGAAGAATGTATCCATGGTCTACCCCAAAGAACACTGTGCTGAGGAGAAACAGCCGGAAGGGATCAAGAGGTTTGTGAGACAACGGGCAGGGAGGATGCTTCTGGACCCAGAGGAGACTCCAGTCCCTACTGACACAGGACAGGGAGAGGCTAGAAGCTGAATTGAGATGGGGGTTCAAGGTTAACAGATTCCATCCAACTGATGGCCTTACCTGTGTCAGTCAAGCTAAAGGCAAGGGAGGTGTGGAGTTGGAGAATGTGCAGAAAGAGAAGAAAGTGGATAAGCTCTAATAAACAGGGAAGAATGTGTGGTGACCATGTTGTTTCTTAATATGTACATAGCAGTTTTGAAAATGCATGACAGTACTAAAATTAGTTTATGCATATATATTTTTGAAAAAGCTTCTATAGCATGCAATATTATGACCAATTGGTAGGATTATATTTCTTGAGAATCCACATCCATAATCAACCAAGATGAACAAAGTATACTGAATACTATATAGATGTCAACAGAAATGATCAGCTTAGAAAAAACATGGACCGTCTGTTTAAAAAATGTTAGCAAAAGGAGCCCTCGCTGGTGTGGCTCAGTGGATTTAGTGCCAGCATGCAAACCAAGAGTTGCCGGTTTGATTCCCAGTCTAGGTCTAATGCCTGGGTTGCAGGCCAGGTCACCAATAGTGGGTGGGTGAGAGGCAACCACACATTGATGTTTCTCTCCCTCTCTTTCTCCTTCCCTTCCCCCCCTCACTAAAAATAAGTAAATAAAATCTTTTTAAAAATTTAAAAAGTTAGCAAAAGGGGGATGGTTAATTTAGAAACTTTTTATATTTTTAAGACTTTTGAAAATATAATTTCTCAAGTTCCTGTCAAGATGGAATAGATAAACATGGTGCTTGGGACCTATAACACTCACATCAAAATTACCCTGGCTGGGTAGTTCAGTTGGTTAGTGCATCATCCCAATACACCAAGGTTGTGGGTTTGACCTTTGCTCAGGGCACATACAAGGAGCAACCAATGAATGCATGTATAAGTGGAACAACAAATATCAATGTTTCTCTTTCTCTTACTTCCTCTCTCTCTGTAAAAATCAATAAAAATATTAAAAATTACAACTAACCAAAAACTGATTATTGAGAATTGCATGAAATCTAGCTGAACAGAAGTCCTATAACTAATAATATACAGAAAAGCCCCATCTATACTGGTAGGAGGGATGGAGATGAGAAATTGGTTGGTCCCACACCCACATATGGTGGATGAAAATTGGGAGATGTATTTTAGTTGCAGAGGTCCACCTAATAAGCAAGGGGTCCCACCCCCACATCAAAGCCCTTAGCCCAGCATTCTAGTGCCAGGAAGAGAAGTTCCCAAAACTTCTGGCTATGAAAATCAGCAGGAACTCTTACTGAGTGAGATGGAGGGCTTCTGGAGTCCCAAGCATTCCCCTTAAAGGTCCTGTACACAGACGTAATCTCAATTACTTCCTCTGAGCTCCAACATTGGGAGAGCAGCTCAAAAGGTAACAGGGACATAAGGGGAGAAACTGAGTTATTTGGATTCAGGACTATGGCTGGAATGGGCAGCTTTATTCAAGACAGAAGTGCTGGCAGAGGCAATTGTTTCTTTCCCGAGCCTTCCCCACCAGAGCCATCAGGCATGTACCATATCTCAGCCTCCATCAACCTGGTTAATGCTGCCCATCATCAGAATGATTCCTTAAGGCCTTGCCTCTCCCAACTTGCCAACGCACCCATGCCACTTTCAGTAATTTTTCTCTACAAAGGCCCTCTCTTGTCTTATGCTTCAAGGAGCATCTCTACATGCCTAGTACTTCTTGCTAAGTAGCCCCAGGCCTGGCAGTAATAGTAGCTGGTCTCCATTCACCAGTTGGCCTTGCCTGAGCACCTCCAAGCCTAGCACAAGTGGCACTACCTGCAGATCACTCCAAAGCTACTGTGGATGGCTCCAGGCATGGCACAAGCAGTGGTTGACCTTGTACCTATCAGAAGGCCCAGAGTCAGTGCACCCAGGGGTCAGCTTCAGACCACACTGAATTACAATCCAACCACCTCCACAAGTGACACACTCAAGAGCAGACTTGGTGGGCACCAAATCCTCACTGAAGGTCAACCCCTGCATAGTAGCTCTTCTGCTGTAGTTGCAATGGTCTTCACAGCCACCTGACCTTGGGTCAGTCCATCCCAGTAACAATCAATGCTCAGCTACGTCAGGACAACACATTTAGCCCACACAGTGACTGCACCTGGAATACCTATCTCTAGTGACCAGGGAGGCTATGATACTGAGCTGTACAAGAAATCTCCTACATAAAGCCACTCTACCAAGTCCAAGGGACATAGCAACTATACCTACTACTCGAAACAAAGTCAGGGAAGACACCAAAATGTAGAGACAAAGAAACAGGTCCCAAAGGAAAGAACAGAAGAAATCTCCAGAAAAAGAACTAAATGAACAGAGGCAAGCAAAGTACCAGGCACAGATTAAAAAAAATGGTTGTAAGGATGCTCAAGAAACAGTGAGAACTTCAACAGCATGAAAAATGACATAGAAACCATAAAAAATCCAGTCACAAATGAAGGATACACTAACTGAAATGAAGAATAATTTACAGAGAATCAACAGTAGATTTGATGATGCTGAGAATCAAATCAGCAATTTTGAATATAAGGAAACAAACAAAAAAAACACTCGAGCAGAACAGCAAAAAGAAAAAATAATCCAAAAAATGAGGATAGTGTAAGGGGCAATTTCAGGTGTATCAACATTTGTATCATGGGGGTTGCTTTTAAGAGAAGAGATAAAACAAGGAATTTAAAATCTATTTGAAAAGATAATGACAAAAAACTTCCCTAACCTAGTGAAGGAAGTAGTGTACAGGTTCAGAAAGTACAGAAAGTCTGAAACAAGATGAATCCAATGATACCCATACCAAGACACATCATAATAAGAATGCCAAGGGTTAAAGACAAAAAGAGAATCTTAAAAGCAGCAAGATAAAAGCAGTTAGTTATCTACAGGGGAGCTCCTATGAGACTGTTAACTGATTTCTCAAAAGAAACTTTTGCAGGCCAGAAGGGATTGAAACTTTTCAGGCCATAAAAAATTCAAATGATGAAAAGCAAGGACTTACAACCAATATTACTCTACCCTGCAAAGCTATCATTTAGAATTAAAGTACATATAGGGCTTCACAGAAAAGAAAGACTAAAAGGCTTCATCACCACCAACACAGTATTATATGAAATGTTAAGCAGGGGTGTCCAAACTTTTGTAGTCTTTGTTCCTCACTGGAAAAAGAGTTGTCTTGAGCCATACATTAAATACACTGCAACACAAAAAAATCTCATAATGTTTTAAGCAAATTTGTGATTTTTATTGGACTGCATTCACAGCTGTCCTGGGCTGCATTCAGCCCAAGGGCTGCAAGTTGGATACCCTTGTAAAGGTCTTTTTCAAGAATAATAAAAAAGATTAAAATATGAATAACAAAATGGAAATAATTACATACTTATTAGTAATTATTTTAGATGTAAATGGATTAAATACTCCAATAAAAGGATATTTGGTGACTGAATGGATAACAAAACAAAACCCTTACATATGCTGTCTACAAGAGACCCACTTCATATTAAAAGACATACTCAGACTGAAAGTAAGGAATGGAAAAAGATATTTCATGGAAATCTAAACAAAACAAATAAAATTTGGGGGTAGCAATACTTATGCCAGACAAAGAGACTTTAAAACAAAGGAAAAAAAATTCAGCAATTTCACTTCTGAGTATTTATCCAAAGAAACCAAAAATACTAAATTGAAAAGGCATATGCACCCCTATGCTCACTGTAGGATTATTTACAATAACCAAGATACAAAAGCAACCTAAGTGTCATCAATAGATAAATGGATAAAAAAGAAGTGGTACATATATACAGTGCAATGTGACTCGGCCATAAAAAAGAATGAAATCTTGCCATCTGCAACAACGTGGGTGGACCTAGAACATGCTGAGTGAAATAAGTCTGACATAGAAAGACAATTACCAGATGATTTGACTTATATGTGGAATCTAAAAAACAAAATAAGCAAATAAGCAGAACGGAAACAAATTCATAGCTATGGAGAACATTTTGATAATTGCTCGATGGTTGGGATGATCAGTGAAGAATGTAAAGGAATTTAGAAGCACAAATTGGTAGTTACAGATTAGTTACAGGGATGGATAGTACAGCATAAGGCATGTAGCCAATAATATTTTAATAAGTATGCATGATGTCAGATAGGTACTAGACTTATTGGGATGATCACTTCATAAGTTATATAAACGTCTAATCACTGGTTGCACACCTAAAACTAATTTAATATTGTACATCAACTATAATTTAAAAATTAAAAATAAAGTAAATGTTATCTTTTTAATAAATTAACACAGATCCCCTATGAAAAAACTTTATTTTGAATATTAAGAACAGAGTCCTAGGAAGTATGGATTATATACTAAATAGTGTCCCAGGATGAGGTAAGTACTACTTCTCCTATATTGTAGTTTAGGCCTCTGTGGCTCAGAGAAGTTAAGTGATATATTCAAGATCACACAGCAAGTAAGTGACAAGTGAGTAACTAACTCTGTCAGTTAAATGGTGGATATTTTTCCAGAACACTGAAGGATCACAGGAATCTCATCCCCCAAGACTTTCAACAGCCCTCCCTTTGCTCTTGAGTGTCCTGGGAAATCATTTCTTTGGTTATTCTAGGACTTACCATTCAGATGTCACTATAGATGTAGAGCCTGATTCTTGGCCTGTAAATCCAGGGAAACACTTTTCCTCCTAAAAGTACCTTTTCATTTTAATGGTGTTAGTGAGTTGTTGTAGAATTCAATTTGAATTGATGCATAAATAAGAAAGAATGAAATAATAAAAATCCACAGGTATAAAAGAAGAAAAGTAGATGGTTTGTAGCCAATACATCTGTTTGGCTACAATGACAAAAGAAAGATGCATGAGAATTGATAGGAAGATGCTGAGGTTATAACTGTCAAGTACACAGTGGAGGAAACAAAACTGTATACATACAGTTTATTCTTGACTAGATCAAAATAAGAAAGGCTGGAAGGAAAAATGCCAAAATAGTACCAGTTATAGTGGTTGCTTTTCAGCAGAATTTTCTTTTAGTCTCATTATTCTGTTTATATTCACAGGTATATTACAAGAGTTATGTTGTTTTCATATAATAGGAAAAACAAAGTCAAAGCCATCTCTTAAACCTCCTGGCAGGTGGCTTTGAGGTCTGAGTCTTTCAAATTCACAGGGTGAACTGTATCACACCTTCAAACCACAGAATCCCTGCTTGTCTGGGGAAAGGAGTGGGCAAAACAGGTACCAGGAGCAGAACAGGAAAAATCTCTTGGGTATATTCTCTTGTTCCAAACAGCAGAAATGCAGCTGGACACAGGATGCATTTCACTTACGTCCTAGCTGGGAGGAAGGGAGGGCTACCCAGGAATGCCGAGGCCAGGCCTCTCAGTCGGTGCCCATCCATCCCAGTTGTCTTTAATGTGATTTAAGCTAATCTATTTACTCCCTACATTTTAGCATCTACACACCAGGTTTAATGAAACAGACCTGGCAATAGTTGAGGAGAACAAAGCCCCTCTCAGTGCCCCCCACACTCTCACCCCAGCATTGCACCCAGCCTCCTCACAGCAGCATTCACCTCCAGAAACCAGTTCTATCTAAGGAGACAGAAAACAATTTATTCAGCTTCAATTTGCTGAGAGGAAAACCTTCTATTCTCTAATATTAATTCTTGAAGCAGATTCAAAACAATTTTCATTCCTTGCCAGTTTTAGGCTTTGAAAGATATTAACATAGACAGTCTTTGAAATCTTAGGAGCTGGGAGCCATTGTAAGGATCTTGAACTCAGCAAGGCATGAAAGGAAGTCGCAGGGCAAAGTACATGTTATCTTATGTGTTGAAATATATATATCAAACTTCCCGTGAGGTGAGGGGTGTGGGTATCCCTGGGGAACTATGGACATATGCATAGAGAGCTGTTGCATTCATTCCAAGCAGATCTTCACTGTAACAAGGATTAGGGTTTTTTGAGGAGATATTTCCTTATTTTAAAGTAGGTTTTATCTCTAGTTCTGAAACTTCCTTCATGCACTTTTACACAAATACACAAGCACATAGAGAATAATGATATGGTAGTTTGATAGCATATTTCAAGACCTGTATTTCTTTTCCACAGATTTCACATTTTCATTTTTGTGTTTGCTTCTTACCATTTTTTTTACAGATAGCCTGAAATCTGTTCCTGCTGCTCCTTTTCAGGCTTTACTGTAAGATTAATAATAAATTCTTATTTTAACTAAACACAGTACCTATATTGGAGTGTAGTAGGCTTCCACAATAGGTAAAATCTTTAGTTGATAGGCAACACAGGTTAATGATTTGTGTTTTTTTGTTGTTGTTGTTAGAATTTTATATTGGTTCGGGAGAGTAAAAATCTGGAAGCATGCCATGGCCAGAGTGGCTCAGTTGGCTGGAGCGTCATCCTGTAACCAAAATGTTGCAGGTTTGATTCCTAGTCAGAGCCATGCCTAGGTTTCAGGTTCAATCCCAGGTCCAGGTGTGTACGGGAGGCAACCAATTGATGTTTCTCTCTTGCATTAATATTTTTCTCTCTCTCTCCTTTCCTCTCTCTCTAACAGCAATGAAAAATGTCCTTGACTGGGGTTTAAAAAATAAATCAAGTAACATTATCACAAAGTTGAAGTAATTGGATTAGGTTGATTTTTGTTCATGCAGTTGACTACTTGTCTGGTACCACATAATACGCGTTTGCTGTGTTACATCAGAATTTGTCTGCTCTCCCATAACAAAGACAGTCCCATAGACTCCCAGTACCAGGCAATGGTTTACCTTTCTAAAACACAAATAAGCTCACGCCATTGTTTATGAACCTTAGCTGGCTCCTTACTGTCTATCAAATAAAAGTCAAACTGCATAGCATGACATTCAAGATTCAAGGCCCTCTAAGTTCTAGCAAGAAGCCCACCTCCCTACTTAACCCTCTTTCCTTCTGCTCCTCAGCAGCAAGGCTGAACCAAGGAGCCATCCAGGGAGCTGTTCTGTAGGGAGTGGTGGTCCAGGCACAGATTCGAAATGGGATTAGCCGGGGAGAGAGTGGCATGTTGTGTCAAAAGCCAGGCAGTGTGCACCCGAGACAGGATAAGAGGACTATCACCAGGCTGGGGCATGGCCAAGGCTAACTGGCTAGAACAAAATAGATACTTGGGCCGTGGGAGCAGGAGGAGGAAAAGGTCAGAGCCAGAGAGGAATAGAGAAAAGCATTTCTATTACTTTTCCTCCGAGAACCCCTTCCCTAGGCTGGCTTTGCAGAAACCACAGGCACTCGAGGAAGAAAGAATTAGTATTCCTCTTTTGAGTAGTAACATTGGACTTGGATTCCTTGTGTTCAGCTCCCTGATCCACCACAGGCTGGCTCTATGACCATGGCCAGGTTAGTTTGCTTTTCTGTGATTCCTTTAATCTCCACTGCTAAAAATGAAATAAGAATAATATCTACCTCATTGGTAGACATAAACATTGACTCATGTATTTGCACATAATGGGCTTTCTATAAATCTTACCAATTGTTATGTTATTATAGTAAACTTTGGACTTTTTTCTTTTCATATTTAGGAAATAAAAAAGCACAGAAAGCAGAATTTGACTGCAGTGACCAACTAGTTCCAATTTTCCAGAATCTTTCCTATTTAGCACTGCAAGCCCCCAGTGCTGGGCAAACCAAAACCATTAGTTGGTTACCATAGTAAGGAGTCTGGGAATTCGTTGCAAACAGAATGGTATGCATTGAATCATACAAAATTGCCATTTTTGTAGGTCAATACCATCAAATAGCATCAATTTTATATGGCCCAACCTAGTAAAAAGTCTTAACATGGCTAGGAGGGGCTTATGAGAGTGAGGAGCCTTCTATACACTAACTTCCTCTAGATATCTTTTGTCCTTCTGGATCGAAAGAAAGAAAAGGTGACAAACATTTCTTGAGCACTTACTATGTGCCAAGCATTGGACAATGTGGTATGTTAGGAGTCCGTTATCTTTACTTTGTTTTATCTGCATGACTCATAAGTCAGGAGAATCAACAACAGGAAATGATAAAAAGATGAAGCTAGCAAAAAAAAAAAAGCCCGAAAAAGAGCATGTGGATCTTAAAGATGAGGGGAAGACAGCCTGGGCCATGGAGAAAGGAGACCGCGCTCTGAACACAGTACACTGACTCTGGAATGATCTCATTTGTCACGGCTCAGAGACCCAGCCAAGCCTCACACCCGAGAATCTGGAAGGAAGTCAAACAACATGCCATGATCCGAACCACAACACTGAGATAGTTGAGAAGAACACAAATGAAACTTTTTATCTTATAAAAACACAGAAGGGAGAGATAGTCCAAGTTCATTCTGACTTTTGAAAAAGACCTAGAGGATTTCATAATTCTTCTGAAGCATTTTGGCCCCATTTCTACTAAAAAGTTTTACTTTTTTTTTTTGATACATAATTCTCCCTGTAGAGGTTTGGACAAAACAAGGGCACGGAGTTTTGTTTGGCAGATGTCGTTCTATCAAGGGATCAGCAAAGCATCCAACATTGTTTCACTGGATAGTTTTATAGGGTGAACTGAACACATCCAAGCAAGGATTTTTAACTCATGAGAAGACTTGAAGGAAAATGTAAGAAAGAGAAGAAAATAGAAGCCATAGCTTTCAATTCCAAGGATTTTGTGACCTATGACTGGTTCCTGTCTTCAAGGCAGACTGAGAAGCCACAGTATTTTATAAAGTATTTTATATTTATGAAAATTTATGTAGTATTATAAAGTCATATATAAAGTTGTTGATATGTATGTTAAAAAGTGAAAATTCACAAAAGACTAGAAAGATATAATATTATAGCTAATGCTGTATTTCCAGTAAAATTCACAAAAGAAGTCTGTGGGAGGAGGGTCCTGCTTTGGTTTGAATTTCCAATGAGAGGAGGAGATGCCCCACTCTCCGCGCCCCNCCCCCCCCCCCCCCCCCCCCCCCCGCTCTGGGATGGAGGAGTGAGAATGAGACTCCTGAGGTCAAACTTGCGTGGCGTCTAGAACCCGAGCAGTCAGCCATTGCCTCATTTCAGATTTATGGTGTATTGCAGCCAGCAGTTCTCGGGTTTGTAACAGGCACTGCATAAAGTGAAGGGAATTGCTTTCGAGGAATTGACAAGTTTGTGGCTAAGAAATAAGAACTGACTGATAAGCAAGTGAATTATTATGGTTAGTAAAATATTCCAGCTATCTTATCTAGCCAAGGTTTTTCCGTCTGTCACAGATGAAAAAGTGCCCGCACATTTTCTCGGGTCCATCAGAAATCTCAAACACACTATCCAAATAGTTGTTGCAACACGGAGACAAAGGAGACAAGAGTCAGACAGTTATGTAACAGGCAGACCTGGCCCGCTCAGAGCTCCATGAGCATGTGCATTTCCCACTTCATGTGTTCTGATCCATCGGCTTCAGAGTGGTAGCCACTGGATGTAAATGCAATGAAGAATTTCCATACTGTGTTCCAGGATGTGCCTATGTCATCCACCTGTCTTCCTTTAAGCCTTTCAAATCTGATTTTATGGAAAAAGAAAATCCCATTGTAAAGCTGAAGCTTGAACTGCAAGATGTAGTTACAAGTCCCAGTCCTAGCACTCAAAAACAAAACAGCCCAAATATAGCCCAATGTGTGTAGAGTGCCACAAACACTGTAAAAGCGATAGTGTGAACAGCTTAATCATCACGACAACCCTATCCACTCACCAACAGTTATTTGGAGAATATTGTTACAAACTCTGGCACTGTGAAGGAACACGATCTTGTCTCACCCCTCGTGCATCTTCTTGGGCATCCTGGCCTCACCCAGCTCTTGAGATTTTGATTGCTCTCTTGGCAAGGAAAGTAAACCACAGTCCTCAAACTTCCCCTTTTTTGTTCTTTGTTCTGAACTCTCTAGAGCCCACAGGGAATTCAGCTGAGTTTTCCTCAAAAGCATAGTCAGGGCACCTTTGTACGTCAGGTGAGGGCACCTTCGCATGTCACCTGTCTGACAGGCACTCAGACGAGAGCATGAGAGAACTGAAACCAGTGCCACACTGCATCCTTCTGTTGGAAGTGGCGCTAAGCTGGGAAAGACAATGTTTGGGAGCTTGTCTCCAAAATCTTTATAAAAGAGATGGTCCATGCAACCCATTCTTCACTGCGCTTCTTCTCATCTCTTTTCTACCCTGTCTATAATATTATCTGTGGGTATTGATGAAGAGAAACAGTAGGAAAAACAAGACTGAATAATCTAGGTAGTTGTTGCTCAGCATCTATACAGGAGTTTCATTTTTATGCGGTAGATCTCTTTCACGGCAGGGAAATCTCCCATGACATAGGAATTAAAAAGAAATATTTAAAAATAGTAAAAAACAAAAGAAAAGAATCTTCCACGTAGGGACAGCTCTCAAAGGGTGAGAGTGTGATGCAGGGACCCTGGGACTCCCTGGGGCCCAGTAAGGGAGTCCATGAGATTAACACAAATTTCAAAACATTACCAACACTTTCCTTGCTTTGTTCATTCTTATCATCTCATGAGTACGAAGGTGTCCGGGGGCTGCATAATGTGTGATATCATAGCAGATTGAATGCTGAGGCAGAAAAGAGAAGTCAGCTGCCTTCTGTGAAACCAGACATCAAGGGGATTTGCAAACACATAAGCGAAAGGTGTTATGTTGATGTGTGATGTTTGTCATATCAAAATGCAATATTGCTAAAGTCCTCATTTTAAATATCTTATATGATAAATATGAACATGTGGAATCCACAGCATGCTGGTAAATGTTTAACAACTGGCTTTCTGGTTGGGGTGGGGTACCCTGATTTGCAGTGTTAGCTGATTGCCATGGTGGACTCCCCCACTGTGGCTGATTCTAAGTTGGCACTGAGTGTGGAGAAGAGAATTACACACTTGGCTGTCTGGAGCTGAGCCCGATCCATGGGTTCTAGCACATGCTAATACGTAACTCACACAAACAAAAGCTCTTTGGGGTTTCAACAATTTCTAAAAGTACAAAAGAGTTTTGCTATAAAAAGCTTGAGAACTATTAGTATATGATATAATCACATTTTTGTTAAAAAATATGTGTAGAAAAATTCTAGAAGGATATATACCGACCTCTAACAGTTACTCCTATAGTGAAGAAACTTAAATTTTACTTTACAAATTTTTGCAGGGCTTGGAAGTCAAATAAAAAAAGAAAAATAGAAATTTACTTTAAGGTCCAGAATTTGCTCAGAGACTCTGGGCCTCAGTTTCCAAATTGGTAAAATGAGGCCAACAGGAGTTATTTGAATAACAGGAGTCCTTCCAGCCTGGGAACTTTGTGACTTGGTGGTATTTCCACCCATTCTAGTTTACTTCTCACTAACATAATCACTGTAGGAACACCAGGGCCCTTCAGTTCTGCACACGGGCCCGGATCTCCTGCTAATGAGGCCTCTCCTACAATGCTTCCCACTCTTTCCTGGGTCTTTTGCTTGTTCTTGACTAGACTTTTTATATCTCAGCTCAAGTGTCTTTTCATGAGGACTCCTTCCTTGGCCCCCGACTAGTTGGGCTCTTTGTTACATAACCCCAGAGATCCATGCACTCCATCTCAAAGCACTTAATGTTGTGCGTAACCTCCAGTGAGAGCAGCACTGGTGTGGATTTTCACTCACTGCTCTCCAGTGTGGGGTCTGGGCCTTCACAGAGAACAATGAGACTCATTCATTCTCCCCACAAACATAAAGTGAGCACCTACCAGTGCTGGGCACTACAGTATAGCAGTAAGCAAACCAGACCAGGTCCCTGCCCTCCCCGAGTGGACATGCCATGGCTCACAGCCACATGGGGCATGAGTAGGCCCGTGCTGGGAACCCAGGTTTCCCATGTCCAGTGCTTGTCCCTCTACCTGCTTTACTTCCCAGATGCCAAGAATGTGTGAAGACTGACCTCGAGGCACTGGATAATTCAGTACTTGTGTTCTCTCACTCTGGGTGGCATTGCACCAGGTGTTAACAATTCAAAAAGTTACTGCTCCAACCCAGCAGAAGATGTCTTGTGAAGGACACACACTGAAATCTGGGGAAGTGTAGTAAGTGAGGCCGAACAGATAGAAGTAGTCAAATATATGAGTATACCATACATATAACATAGCAAAGTTGACCTTTGCTGTGTTACTGATGCATAACCATGAAAAATAAAACACCCTATATCTTTAAATGTCATATATTTTTGAATCACTTTGAGGTAGAGGTATTTTAAAAATATATCTGAGAGAGGAGAAAAATAATTCAAACAGATCATTGTAGCGAAAGAAACTGTCATGGAAAAGTCTTTGTAGCGGAAGTGAAATGACATTCCTTTGTTAATGAGGTGAATACTTATGAAGGGCTATTATGCATATTTAAAAAATAATAATGTGGATCTCTTTTTGTAATGCAATAACTGTCTGGGCTTAGTCCATTGAACCTATTGTCTAAAATATAATGTAGTTTTTAACATAAGCATCTAAGAATAAATTGAGCCCTATATTGCAAGCTGGAACAAGTCACAAAGCTGTGGCAAAGGCCTTCCTTATTAAAGATTTCCTCTGTAAAAAAATGAGTGTAATTATTACCTCGCCCAGTCTTCACTCTAAAGAACAGTTCTGTTTTAGATAAGAAAGCCTACATTTTACTCACTGAAAATTAATTCAGTTCTCAGATAGTTTGAAACTCAAGACCAGCTCATTGTGATTAAAAGACGGTAATGTTTCAAGAACCAGGTAAATCTGGAAGTCATTGGAACACAAAGATAACTTTTGGTCCTTTTAAAGTTTGAAAATAAACCCTGAAATAATTTTAAAGGATATGTAACTTCTGTATAGCAGAGACAACAACTCAAATCATCTCTCTGCTCACGTAGGTCAAAGTTCAAAAGGTAAAATGTGACTCTATGAAGTCTGACTGACTATAAAAAGGGAATATTTTATTTATTTATATTTTTTATTATTGTTCATTTACAGTTGTCCCCATTTCCCCCCCATTACTCTCCCCTGTCCCACCCAACCCACACTTCCTACATTTAGTCCTCCCCTAACTATTGGCTTTGTCCATGGGTCCTTTATACATGTTCCTTGACTTGACCTTCCCCTTCTTTCTGCCATTATCCCCTCCCCTCTCCCTTCTGGTCACTTTCAGATTCTTCTTAATTTCAATGTCTCTGGTTCTGTTTTGCTCGCTTGTTTATTTTGTTGATTAGATTCCACTTATAGGTGAGATCATATGGTATTTGTTTTCCACTGCCTGGTTTATTTCACTTAGGATAATGCTTTCCATTTCTATCCATGCTGTTGTGAAGGGTAGGAGCTCTTTCTTTCTTTCTGCTGTGTAGTGTTCCATTGTGTAAATGTGTCACCTTTTTTGATCCACTCATATACTACTGCTGGGCACTTAGGCTGTTTCCAGCACTTGGCTATTGTAAATAGCCCTGCTGTGAACATTGGGGTGCATAGGTTCTTTTGAATTGGTGTTTCAGGGTTCTTAGTGTATAATCCCAGTGAAATGGGACCTTAGTACATTGTCAATGGGAATACAGACTGATGCAGCCACTGTGGAAAACAGTATGGAGATTCTTCAAAAAAGTTAAAATGGAACTGCCTTTTGACCTGGCAATTCCACTGCTGGGATTATGTCTATTGGGTTTCTCCACATTACATCGGGAAGCCTGATATTCCCATGGGAATCCCCCTCTCCCAGAGCCCACTGTGTTGTGCCTCTGTCTCTCCCAGAGCCCTGGAACTCCTCCCTAGAGTCAGGCAGTGATGTTTTCTGGATGCAGATAGTGGGTGTGTTTTAGTGAGTAGACCATTGGCTTACGGTAAGCTTTGGGACAGTGGGAAACCCCAGGCTTTTTTTTGCCCACAGAACTTGGTTTTACTCCCAGCAAGTTTCAGCAGGGCAGAGATGGAGGGGCCTAGCATCCACTGGAGTCCCAAGTGCTGACTGGCAGGGTAGATTTAAGTGATTTTCTATGACAGTAGCAGTTTATAGGCTTGATATTTGAAAACTAGTGGGAAAGCTGAGATGTTGGACAGTGGGACCAAAACAAAGTATTTGGTGTAAATACATTCAGTTTGGCTTGAGGTCTTCTTTGAATTGCAACCCTTACTTAAGTCATTGAGAAACCAATGATACACTTAATGTTTTACTTTAAAAAGCTTTAAAAATAGTCACATTTTTATAATGCTCTGTGGCATAAGTTGAAGCCTTCTAATATAATTTAAAAATCAAACATTTTCTTTTCAGATAGAATTCCTAGGTAGAGGCCTTTAAAAAAAGTGACAGAAAGGTAACTTTGATTGCATAAATCATTAAACTATTTGGGTAAACAATAGAAATAAAACCATCTTTCTTCTAAAAGTAGGCCTAAAGCTTAACTCTCAAATCATCATAATAAATCATAACCATGAGAAAAAGTTAGGACAGAATCAATCACTTATAAAAGCACTTTGAAGTACTGAAAAAGCATATACTATTTACATTCAAGTCAAAGTAAAATTAAGCTATTGATGAACATAGAGATCAGAGCAGGTTTTAACATAGCTTAAACCACTTTAGTGTTGTCATAAAAGAAAGATTCCTGTTAAAAGCAGAGCCTGGAGTCAGGTTCAATCACATCACTTTCTGCCAGTGATACGTGGGTGGCATATTTTCAAGTCCAGTTGAACATTATCAATAAATTTACATCCATTCTTTCTCAAGTCTGCAAAACTTGGTGTGACTTGCTTGCAATTAGGTACTAACATATGCTCCTGGAAACAGGACTTTCTTTATCTCTTTCCAAGGAGCTGAAACATGTCTGTCGTGGCAATATGCACTTTTGGAGAACTTATGACTAAAGATACAAATGTGTGTCGATTAAGAATACTGCCACCTCCACTGACGGAATTAGAGATTTAATTTTAGTCCCCCAAGCCTCAAAAGTACTGACCCTAAGAAGATAGTATTTATTGGATCTCCAAATAATTTTAGGGGGAGAAAAAGTGGGAAAATGTTCTTTTTCCTAGAATTATCTATAGGCTAAGATAGTATAGATAAGGTTAGATTCATATAGATTCTGTACTTAGCAACTTTCCAAATATATTTCATGAAATCCATCATAAATAAATCACCGTATAAAACTGACACTGGAAAATGAGAGTTCAGCTGTGGGAGATGCTTTAGTCACTAACTATAGAGTGCGTATAGGCAACGGGGTGATGTGGGAGGAAGTGACTTGGATTCTGTCCAGTCCCACTTCCCTCACCTATACCTGTTTGTTGTGTAATCCCACTTGCTTACCCGCTCTGTGTCCTGGTTTCTTCCACAGTAAAACAGTTGCTAATAGGATCTAAATCACCAGTTGTTGCCATGAGGATTAAATATCCTAATTTTCTCTAACCTGCCTTTGATGGTGACTGGCGCCTGTTAGGTACTAAATAAATATTCATCACATCTACATTCTACCACATTAAAGATTAAGTTAGTGAAAGTATATACCCCTAAAGAACTCTTTCTAGTTGGGGCTGCCACATTTTTACGTGTAATGCTTTGATTACTACGATGAATCGGAGAACCTTAAAGAAAGACTTTTATTTACTGGCTTCAGATAGATGAGCAAATCACCCGAAAGGGGATCTATCAGTTGTCCTTTCCAGTTTGGGCAGTGTGGCTGCCTTCTCAGGTCTCACTTTGGTCATGTCTCTGAGACCTCCTGCTGCAAATACAGGGTGAGGAAAGAGGAGGCTTACGGTTGTTTGTACAGAAAATAATACAATAATTAATGAATAATAATACAAGAATTAACTCTGTGTTTCACACACTCACAATGGTAAACCTACTTTTGCCTCATCCTGTATGCAGGCATTTATTCCAATATCCAACTCTTGATGGCTTTAAGCCCCCACTACTCACACAGAATATAAAGTGCCTCCAGAGTTTGCTTTTTCCAAAGGGGAGCTTCATGAGGGACCTTGATGTTCGGCGGGTCACTGGTTCTCAAGGGTTAGGTCACATTAGGAGCAGAGGAGCTCTGGGACTCCTGCCCAAGTCCAAGCCCAGGGCAGTTCAATCCCAGTCTCTGGGGAGCACACCGCTGGATGATTCCAGGGTGCTGCCTGGTTGGAGAACCAGCACCCTGAGCCCAGCAGTGAGTAGCTCCCGCCTGAGTCTCTTGCATGGTTTGGCTGTGATCTGCCACTTTGAAAACCCCTACCTACCAAATGACAGAACCTCAGCCTTTCCCTGTTAGTGTCTTTCTAGCCAGGGTGTCCAAACAGTGGGCTGCGGGCAGCATGTAGCCCAAGATGGCTATGAATGTGGTCCGACACAAAATTGTAAATTTACTTAAAACATTATGAGATTTTTTTGTGTGATTACATGCCAGAATGTATTTAATGTGTGTCCCAAGACAAACTCTTCTTCTTCCAGTGTGGCCCAGAGATGCCAAAAGGTTGGACACCCTTGTGAGGTTCAACTTTGGCTACTCATTAGAATCCCTTAGGTACAATGAAGAAAACTTTGCAGCCCAGGTCCCACCACCAGGAGTCTAAATAAATCAGAGCTCCTGGGCATGGGGCCCAGGCATCAGGGATTTGTAAAAGCTTCCTAGGGATTCTGATGTGCACCCAATGAGCAGGGGTGGCTCATAGGATCAGAGGCTGGAGTCTACCATCCCTCGGCTCTGGCTGCCCATGTGGTTACTCCACCCAGCCATGACCGTGATGCTGCCTGCACCGGCCTGCCCTTGCTTCACCCCAAGCTGCAGACCACACTCTCTATTGCTGATCACACTGCAACTGCACCTCCTGCAATTCTAGGACTGCCTCATTCCTTGGGAACACCTGGTGTTTCTGCCACTGGCCCCTTACGCTCCATTAATGACTGCATCCTGGTCTCAGCCACCTGTCTCTTTCTCCGACCAGTAGGGGAGGACTTTGTTGTCTCATGTCCAGGTCCTTTAGAGATAGTTCTTTAGTAGAGTTATTCGTACATACTTTTGAATTCTTTCAAGTTTACCACCCAGTACTCTGGGAAGAGAGGAGGGTCCTAGAGTGAAACAATGCTGTCCTCCTTGCATCCAACTTTACCATTTAGAATTCCCCTTCACAGGGTGCAGTCATGCCCACAGGTGGGTGGGTGAGGAGGATCACAGTCATCCTCACAGGGTCCCACAAGGGGATGCTGACCCTTAGGCTGCAGCAGACGCCATCCCATTTGTACAAATCTCCCCAGTAAGGGCTTCATTTTTCCTCCCTGTTCATGACTTCTTCCATTAACCCTTTCCACTTCACACATACACCACTACATGCCCAAATTTCAGTTACAGATATAACTCAAGCTTTTTCCTGTGGGTTTTCTGGACCTTGAGCAAATTGGGAATTAGAATGAGATGCCTGTGTCAGTGACTGTGAACATTCTGGAGCCTTTAGTAAAGAGTTTTGTGCCCAGAACCTTGAGAAGACAGCTATGGAATGTTGTTGCCTTATTCCCCAGTCCTAGCAATGGTTCTGCCACTACACAGACACTCATTAGGGCTAAATGGGAAAAAATGTTTGCTGAAAATCAGACTACTCTTCCCTAGAAAGTTAGATGGACTCAAATTATTTTAGTTTTTATATAATTGGATGAAGCAAAGGAACTCTGTAGACCATCTGCCCCAACTGGTACGACAAAAACAAGCCAAGAACCAATCAATAAATGAGCACAAAGGGGTGGATAGGTGGTGTTTTCTCTAAGAGGCTGCTGTAAATCATTAATTTATGTAAGAAGTGAGTACAGACAGTATCATAAAATTGAATCACCAGCCCGCAGACCACCACTTGAGAACACTTGCATAAAGGCATAAAAAGTTAAGATGCAGTTACTCTCGTGGCCCTAGGGAAGATCTGGGGGGAGGTGCTCACAGAACTTTGCATTAACCATCTAGACAGCTGCTGTGTCAGAACTCAGAATACTGAAACTCGGCTGGGTTAGCTTGGAAGCTCTCTGGGCCTGTCAGCCTCTAGTTGGCCAGGTGACCATGCCCCTTGACCCTGTGCTATCAGCAGAGTGGCATCTTTACAAAGGAAAAGCAAGCTAAAGAATGACGAGTGCTGAGGTATGAAGTCATAGTCCTGGGAACCCAAAATAATACTTTCTCCAGATCTGAGTCCCAACAACCACATTTTCATAGCTCTCGGGGGAAGAGAAGAATTACAGAAATTCAGTGACCTACATGACCGAAAAAAGTTTAGACATTCTTTCCTAACAAAAGAATTTCTTTGTTTTCGACCAGGAGCCTTTGCTCCTCTAGTTAGTCCTTGAAAATGTAATCTGAAGAGAGCAAGGCACAGTAAAAAATGAGAAAAGATATATGTTTTCAAGCAGTTTTTTAAATAACTTGGAACCATTGAAAAAATACATCAGAAATAGCTTGTTACCTGGGTGTTCATTGTTAAAGCCAGTCCATTATAACAGCCATTCCCTTCTCCCTCAAGAACAGATCAGTCACTGCTGACTGCAATTGAGCTCTTTCTCAGTGTAACCCAGAACAACTGTGTAAGTGACTTTCCTAAAACCAAACTCTTATTCTAGTGTATTAGATTTCCCTTCCAGGGACTTTATTTAGAATTCTATATTATACCTCCACTGATGGGATTCTTGGGGGTTTTGAGCTGTCCCTACAGAAACAGTTTAATTTCTCTTCTGAAGGGACTGCCCCAAGGTCTAGCATTTCATTACATTCCTTTGCTGCGTCTTTCCAGACCATCAAGAAATGATATTCTTAAATTTGGCAACGTGCTGTAACAAACACACATATTCATTCAGCCTTGCTGCCTTCTCTGCCGCATCTACACTCACGTGTATTCAGCCTTGATGTGGGCTGCATCTATAAAATGTAATTAAAATGAGTAGAAATATTACAGTAATTTCCATGAATCATCTCAAAATGCCACTATGAGATGGAAGCCCTTTGTATCTGCACTTATCGGCGAGTGATAAAATTGTAATGGGCTGTTCAAGGGGGCTGTGCTATTGCCATTCTTAGAAGTTTTAAGGTAATAATGAGCCACCATCTGTCTTGAATGTCATCAAAGTAGGGACAGGCCAACTAATCTTTTATATCATAGCCCAATAAAGTTTTCCACTATGTACTGAAGCAGACCCATGCATAGAAAGGCATGCCATAGATATATTGTTATGTTGGTATTCAAGCACAAATGATGGAATTCTTTTGTCTTATAAAGGTGACAGAAATGAGAAAAAAGAGTGAGGAAAAGAGTGGGAGCAAGAGGGAGAGAGAGACAGAGAGAGAGAACTATCTCTCTGAGGGGCTGAGTCTTTACATAGTGAAAAATAATACAAGATCATTATTTGGGGAAAACCATAATAAATTAATTTTTAAACAATGCTGAATGAAATAAGGATACTTTCTCGGGGTTTTGGAAGATGAGAAAGACAAAAATTAAGAGAAGGTTTGGAATCTTGTTGGCAAGAAATCCCAAGGTGAGTTAACACGGACCCCAAAGACAGCGCCCTCTGGGTGGAGAGGAGGATGGCCCGCTAGTGACCCTGACACAGAGCCTGCTCTGAGGGCGATGAGAAAGCCGAAGAAAACGACAGTGATGATACTCAATTAACCTTAGCCCTGTGGAATGTGGAGGAATCCTGAAGAAAGAGAAAAGCGACAGTGGTGAAATGGAATACAACGTGTGTAACATGAGGAGGAAGCGAGCAGGACAGAATTTGTGGCAGCACCAATACTTTGGAAATGGAAGAAGAAAAGGCTTTCTTGGCTCTACCTCTGAAGGCTCCCTTGGCTCAGTGTCAAAGCTGAGGAGGGAGAAGGAGAGTTAAGTGGAGGACGGTGGCCGGTAGAGACAAGGTTACTTGGGTTCATCGGCCTCTGAAAAAGGGACGGGAAAGAAGAGGAGAAGCTCAAGGAGAGGAAGAATGACGGTGATAAAAGGCAAAGGAATAAATTAGAGAAAACAGGAGTAAAATGGGTAAATAAATCTAAGTGCTGTTTCTTAAGATGATCAGTATAATATGCAGTTTCATAAATTTTAATAAGGGAAAATATATACACATAATTTCCTATTCAAATATATGGAAACGACATTAAAAATAATATTGGGTTACGATGCACAACTCTGTTCTTTGTGTGACCTTCTTACTTCCTCTGAGGCTTGCAAAATCTGAATCTCGGTATTTACATGATGGATTTTTGGTAAATATTAATTGGTAGTTTTATATGAAAATATATCTATAGTGCCTGGCACAATATAGTATTCGACAACTTATTTTATTAAAATTTATGTAAATATGGAGAGAATAGATAGTTTGCTGGAAAAGTAAAGTTGGCTTTACTTTCTACTAAAGAAGTAGAAAACCTAAATATTAAACCATGTAAGAAATTGAAACCGTTATCAAAAATTACTTCTAAAAGGCCCTGGCTGGTGTAGCTCAGTGGATTGAGTGCAGGCCTGCGAACCACACGATCGCGGTTCAATTCCCAGTCAGGGCACATGCCTGGGTTGCAGGCCAGTTCCCGGCAGGGGACCCATGAGAGGCAACCATACATTGATATTTCTCTCCTTCTCTCCTTCCCTTCCCCTCTAAAGATAAATAAATAAAATTAAACAAAAAAATTACTTCTAAAAATGGCATCAAGCTCCACAGTCATTTGAAAATATGTCCACACACTTTAATACTTCTCCCTTCCAAAGGGGGAGCTTAATTCTCTTCTCACCAAGTGGAAGTTGGTCTTAGTGACTCACTTCTGACAAAATCTGGCAGAAGAGACAGTGTGTGACTTCAGAGACTAGTTAATAATGAAGGAACTTACACTCTCTCCTTGCATTCCCTCTCTCTGGTTTCACTCACTCTGGGGGAAAGTGGACTTGTGCATCATAAGGACACCCAACTGGTCCTAAAGAAGACATTCGGTGTAAAGGTGAGGCCTACCGCCAACAGCTGTGTGAGTGACCCAACTGGCAGTGGGCCTTCCTGGCCCACTCGTCTTCAAATACCACAGCGCTGGCCAACAGTTTGTCTTAACTTCGTGAGAAACCCGAGCAAGAACGGCCCAGTTAAGCTGATGCTTCTGAATTTGAAGCCCTTAAAAACTGTATGAAATAATAGAAGTGTATTGTTTTAAGATGCTAAATTTTGGGCCCATTTCTTATACAATAGTAGATAACTAATGCACCAAAAGTTGCTTTTAGAGGTGAGTAATATGTATTTTTAGTTTGTCCAAGTTGGTCTCTGGGTTGGAGAATTGACTCCACCCCTCCAAGCCATCAAACTTCCTTGGATTTAAGTTTCCTTCTATAAAAATCTAAGTTTAAAAATGTATCTTTGTAGTCCTGCCTTGTTCTGATCTTCTTGGATTTTAAACTTAAAATTTTCATCTGCGATCAGGTACTATGATAAACAAACAGAGATATGTTGTTTAAAAAGTAGGTAAGATTTAATGAGAATTTATAGTACAATTATAGCTTTTCAAGGAGAAATGCATGAAAAATTTTTAAGAGAGAGCACAGTGTATGTCTTCCTTAGCCTCATTTCTCCCTGGGCCCCATACTTGGTGTGTGACAGGTACCTACTACTGAGGTTGCTGAACGGTAGCTTGTGGCTCCTACCACAATGCGAGTTACTTGTGGAGTAAGGCTTCCTAACTAGGGGCTCACAGACCATCATTCTTTCTGGGCACCGAAAGTACAATGTATTTGTGGCATGATGTGGGAGCTCCACTCTCATCAGCATTTAAAAGAGAACACCTATTAGCCAAACTACTAAATGTCCATTATACAATATAATGCCTTTCATTGGAAAAAATCATCAGCCTAGGTATAAAGAAACTTAACACTTTGCCATCATTTATCAATGCAGCCCTTCTAGGATGGTATTTTTAAAGGTACTTTGAATGAAGGAAAGAAAAAAAAGTGGTAGAAAGCTTGACAAAAGAAATGTAATTAAAGTTTTTTTTTAAGCAATTCTATGCTTTATGAAGATATCTTTGATCTTACTTCAGAAACCAGGGGGCAGGAGCATTGTTGCCCGTGACATTCACTCCCCTGCTGTGCCTCGGAGCAGGTAACTGGGGCAGAACACACTCGCTTTTGTTCAAAGTGACTGAAGGAAATAGCACAAAACCATAATCAAAAGCCACTGTCATGCAAATCAATAAGGCAGAGGCTCGCTGCAGGAAAGTCCCGTGAGCAATGGAATTGTACTTGGTCTTTCTTTCCATGTCTCAGGATTACCCTAGACATTTGCTTTATGCATCCAACTCATTACATTTAAATTAATGCATCATATCAGAATTAAATAAAACCATTAATTAGCATTTATATTTCTTTCCTTTATCTTTTATCTCAAAATGTTAATGGTCATAATTCATTTATTCATTTATTTATTAATTCAGCAAGAATTTAATGAACTCCTAAGTTCATCAGAACCAAATAGTAAATTTCCATAAATTTTCATATAGATCACAATGTCATAAGATGTTAAATAGGACAAAAATATGTCTAGAGCCACAAAAGATTAAGGCAAATTTAGATGTTATATATGTAACTAGTTTATCAAAAGGAAGTATGGTGAGCAGTGAAGTGGGTGTTATTTCCTCCAAGACGCTTCCTTCATTATCTTTGTTAAGGCACAGATCTGAATGTTTTTGGTGCAGATCTGACGGTTACCATCAACCCCCTGCCTAAAATCCTGAAGTAATTATTAGGTTTAGAGGATACAGCTCTTCTAAATGTGGCACAGCAAGCCACTGAAAGGTCCTCCTGATCTCTCAGCTCTCTCCCACACTCTTCCCTTTCCTGTCCCAGATCCTAGCAGATCCTACCCACTTCCCCAAGGCAACCGGGGCCCTGGGCACAGAGTGCTACCCCTTTTTCTCTGGGACTCGTCACGTTCTTTTTTATTTTATGTTTTCATATATTTTTTTCCTCTTTGCTTGCATTCCCCCATGAAATCTTCATGATAACCTCCTAATTATCTTTACACCTAACTCCAAAACTCCCAGCTCACAGTCAGCATCCCCTGAACAACTTGCTTCCAGGAAGCAATTCAGTCCTTTGGTTCTCATGACAAGTTGTGCATCCCTCTGTGTGAACATTTGCCACAGGAGGTTGTTTCTGCATGTGTGTGCCCCATCTTCCTGCGTGTGTGTGTTCCCTGCTACCTTAGGAGCTCCTGAGAGTGAGAACCACTCCTTATCTGACTCCATTTCCCTGACTTCTAGCCTGCCGTGTGTTCATGTTCTGCTAGTCCATATTCGGTCTGTGCTTGAATTGAAAAGCTGGAAAGCCCTTCAATCAGATCTTGACAGGGAGTGGTAGTAATGTAAGCTTTGTGCTCTCCCCCTCCAATAGGCAACAATCCTAGAAAAAGCCATTGCAACCACTCACTTAGGGGCAGAGAGTTTTCTAGGAAGCAGGACCCAGCCCTCATTGAAAGTCTCATACTAGCATGATTCAGGGACTTTGGTTTTTGATCACTTCATCCCTAGATTTGATTCAACAACTTGATGAAAAAGTCTGTCCAGTGATTTGTCCTCAAGATAAGTAGCAAACTCTGATCTTTCATCCCCATGTATTACAGTGCGTCACATGTGATCATTGTCCAATCCTCATCTAGGAGAAGGAGCCGGGTGCATATCTCATGCTCTATGTCAAGTCACAAATGATTGGGTTTAGGCAGGGATGTCCGACCTGTGACTCACAGGTCACCTGTGGCCCGGTATGGCTGTGAATGTGGCCTAACCCAAAATCATAAATTTACTGAAAACATTATGAGATTTTTTTGTGATTACATGTCACAGTGTATTTAAATGTGTGACCCAAGACAAACTCTTCTTCTTCCAGTGTGGACCAGAGATGCCAAAAGGGTGGATAACCTTGGTTTAGAGCATGGTCCTTAAAACTCGGTCCTATAGTTCAATCATTCGTTTTTACAAGTGAGAAAACCGAAGCTCACAGGTGTTAAATTAACTATTCACAGCCCCGCCATTAGTCCTAAAGATGAGGAGCGGCCCAGGCTGGTGTGGCTCAGTGAATGGAGCACTGGCCTGTGAACCTAAAGGTGCTGGTTCTGTTCCCATCCAGGGCACACGCCTGGGTGGCAGGCCAGCTTCCCATCTGGGGCTGTGCAAGAGGGTCCCCAGTTGGGGGCATGTGAGAGGTAACTGACTGATGTAGCTCTTGCCCATTGATATTTCTCTCCCCTCTTTCTCCCTCTCTTCCTCTTTTTTAAAAAGTAAATGAATAAAATCTGTAAAGAAAGATGAGGAGTGAACCTCAGCTTCCTGGACTCTCAGTCACATGTCCTTTCTACTATGTCACCTGGCCTGTACCACATTCCAGATATTTTTCTTAGATTTTCTTACAAAATCATGCAAACCATATCCAATTGAACTCCCACTACCTTATCTTTTGTTGAAAATTTAAGTTTGGATTTTCATTGCTGCTTTCTCATTCAGTGGTGATAAACACTCAAAATAGCATCTGGGGAAACGGAGATAAAACAAGCATCTGGAAACAATGTGCTGTGATGAAGATGGCAATGTTGGTCCGTAAATGCTAGGGAAGGAGTCTCAAAAATAATGCAGAAATATATCTACATCTAGCCCAAGCTGTATTTTAGTTTAACAAGTTAAAATGCACTAAAATTGGTAGATATGCAAAGATAATAGAATTAAATATAAGATAAAGGACTACTTATCTGAATTAGCAGAAAGTATAATACAGATATCTAAATATTTATTCATCCATCCATTCATCCACCCACTCAAGGTTTTCTGAATAAATGATGCTAAGCCTCACAATTGCTACTATCTCATCTATGATCAGAGGATCTTTAGGCAAAATAGTTTGAACTACAAAGTCAAAAAGTCGTGTTCAGTTCGCCTCTGCTGCTTGTAGGTTTTGATAAACCCTATAACACATGTTCTTCTCTTTTCTGCATGATTCCCATCTGCACAGAAAAGTATTCTTCTTTTTTCCACCTTAAATATAAGAATTTTCTTTCAGCCTCACTTCTCCTTCGAACTATCATTTCATTTCTCTGTTCCCATCACAGCAATATTCTTTCCAAGTCCTTCTCTGTACATGCAGTTCCCAATTTCTTTCCTTCCCTTCTCTTTTGAACTTGGAGCCCTTAAAATAGTGCTTTGAAGTGAACCCACTAGAACTGGGATTTTACCCTGACGCTCCAACAACATGATTCTTATCTAGGTCATCAGCGATGCATGCTCTGCACTTGACCTTTGAGAAGGGTTTGGCACAATCCACTACGCTTTCCTGAAACAGTCTTCACTTGACTTCCAGGGCATCATACGTTCTTGGTTTTACTTCCTCCTGGCTCCTACTTCTGTCTGCTTTTTTGGTTCCCAGCAGCAGGCTTGGTTTTGGGGTCTCTCCTCCATTATGCCTGTAGACAGTGCATCTGGTCTCATGTTTGCAATACCATCTTCATGCCCTAAACTCCAGAATTCTATGTCTAACTGGCTACTCAGCAGCTCCACTTACTGACTGATACACATCACAAATGTCACAAGTCAACCCTCAGCAGTTCACCTTGCAGTCTTCCCTAGCTAATAAATGGCACCTCCAGTCTTTTAAAATTGAAATCATATCAGGCCATGTGTCACATAAAAGACTCCAGTGTTTTTCCGCGTTGTTCAGGCTCTCTGTGACCCGTCCCTTGTCACTGCTCTGATATTGTCTCTTGTATTCTTCCCTGGTCCTCTTCCCCTCAGCTACATTCATCACCCTGCCCCAGGTGGCTGTTATATTTGTCATTCCCAACTTCTGGACAGCTCTGTCCCAAATATACACATAGCTCTCTTTCACATCTTTCAAGTATCACCTTCTAACTGAAGCCCTCCCCAACCATCCTATCTAAAATTGCCACCTCACTTCCCCACACACTTACACCTTGCTTCCTTCTCTACATCATTACTGGCCTGTGACTTACCATAAGATCACTATATATTTAGCTTGTTTATTTTTATTACTATAAAGCTCCTCTACTAGAAATATTTTTTTGCTTATATCCCAGCACCTTGAACAGTAGCTGACACACAAAGTAGACTCTGAAATATACTAGCTGAATGGACAAAGGTAAAAAGAGCTGCCTTTTAGGTAGAAAAGTAAATAGAAAGTAAATGCGGTAAGTACTTCATAAATGTTAATGCATAATAAATGTTAATTATTTAAATTCATATTATATGTTTATACATCGGTGTATGTGTATGATTATTTGTTGGAAGTAATTTTTAGGTTGGAACCACAGGCAGGAAGGAGAAATTCCAGTTAAAAGGCTATGATACAGAAGCACATGGCTTTACAAGGTAACAACCCTGGCAGCACCCTGAAGCTTGGCCCTGATTACCAGCTCCCAGGTCTGCCTAGGGAGTGATGACATGAAGGAAGAAGGGACTAAGAGGCAGGCAGGGACCCGTGTGAGTGACATCATGGGGTTTGTATGCAGTCTTCAGGGTGAGACCTCTGGGCTCACACACCACTGTGCACTGATGTCCATCTTGAGGGTGTCTCACAGTTCTTAGTGCCTGGGGCAAGAGTCAGGGCTTACAGTATCTGTCTGTCTTTAAGGTTAGGGGTGCATACCCTCAAGCAAGAGAACCACTGCAAGCCCAGTGGAAAGGCCCGCCACGCCTGTCCATGTACTCTTCCAGGCAATGCTCGGCTCTCAAAGTGCTCATCCTCACGGTAGGCACAGCACCATCTCCCCGGTTCCCGTTACTGCTTTGTGCCTAACACACAGTAATGTTACATGTTTTCTCACAGGCTGAAGTAAAACAAATTCATCTACATATAAATCACATTAATTTCAAAATGTGTTTTAAAGTGTAAATGCAGTTTTAAAGAAACACTGCATTTTTGAAGGTATAAAGGATACGGAGTTCTCAAAAGTCTTTGTGTTCAAATATAACTATTTGATTAGTTGGGACAGGCACAGTCCATGAATAGAAGTCCTTTGTAAATCATAGTGCCTTTGAATTTTATAACACAAAGTTTGTCTTTATGGATTTCCCCCCGGACTTCACCGACTGACACCCATTATTCCCATTAGCCTGTCCTGGGGACAGAGGCACAGAGGCTGTGTGACTGCTGCTTCTCCCACTGAGGGTGAACATGAGGTGGGAGACGTAGAGGAAGACACGTCTTTAATAACTATGTGTCATCACATAACACTTTCCCAGTTTCAGAGAGGACCCAGTGGCGATTTCTACAATGCCCGCCTCAGCTATTCGCTACAATGTGTAATTGGTTCCTACACACGGTTTGAACTTTGTTGCTACATTGCTGCAGGTGTGGCCAAGGGCCTCTGATCTGGGACGTTAATTAAAAGGCTGGATTGAATTTCTTGCAAAGTGGTGACCTCAGACTCTGTATATTATAGTGGGGAATATGTGTGCATGCATATGTATGCATATATGGGTAAATATGTATGCAACATATGCATATATTATAGGGAAAAAGTAAATAGAAAATGACAGACCCTAAACAAAAAAAAATGAGGACAAGTATGAGAAGGGGAGGGAACAAAAATATACTAGGCTCCTCCTCTGAACCAGGTGCCCAGTAATAGGGGCACCAATAATAGGGGAAACAAAAATGGGATGCAATTACCCAGGCATTAAAAAATAATCTTTACAAAAACCTCCCACCTGAAAGGACAGTGCCTTAAGAATGGAGCGCTTGTCAAGCCTTTCAGAAGTGAACAGAAGGCTGTGGGGCACTGCGGCTCCGGCTTCCCTTGGCACTGGGCTGCTGTCTCACCATGCGATGAGTTATCTCTGAGGCTCTGCTGAGCAGTCTAGATAGCACGACTTAACACTGCCAGAGTTAAGCTTCAGCTTCCCAGAACACAAGTGCTCAGAGAACCGGACAAGGCCAGGGAAGACAGCCCAAGATGTTTATTTCCCTTTAAACCCTAAAGAATTCCAATAGTCTTCCTAATTAAAAGGAATAGTCTAGAAGACGATAGATTGTAAGGTTTTAGGTATTAGTACCAATTTTTTGTTCAATTTTATTTTTAACTAGAGGCACTTAAAATTTCTGAAGTTGCATCTTTGTGTTTTCACTGATGGGCAGAGAGGCAGGGTGAACTTGAAGAATTTCTGGGTAGGTAGGAGGGAAGATCAGGCCCAGCTGAGCTTAGACTATGATAAAGAAAGCATTAAGTATCTTTTAAAAGTACTGTTTAAGAATTTCTGCTCAATGATAGCTCTTGCTTAGATGTCATTTTTGTTTTCTCCACTTCTACTACCTCCATATCACATCAGGTATCTTCAGCATCATTGGATTTATTATGGCATCCTCTCTACCTTCATTTGCAGTTTGGGATGGATTATAATCATTTGGCCCTATATTCATGCTTCTTGCCATATAACTTTGCAGTGCTCTCTGACTGTGGGCTGCTGGCCTTCTCAGCCTCTTGACCTTGGGCTGAGCCATATCATTTTACTTGGCCAATGGGATGTTTAGGACACGGGATGCAAACAGAGGTTTGAAGTGGACTGGCACCCTGGGGCTTGCTCTTTGCCAATAGAAGAATGACAGACACACAGCACTGCCTAAGCTGCTCCAGCCAAGCCCACCCTAGGAGAGAGCCCCAGAAACCCACAGACACACGGACAGGCCAGTGAGACAAGTGGAGCCCAGTTCCACTGGACTCAAAAGAATTGAAACTGCCTTAGCTGGTGTGGCTCAGTTGGTGGGGAATCGTCCTGCAAACCAAAAGGTTGCGGGTTTGATTCCTGCTCAGCCCACATGCCTGGGTTGTGAGTTCAGTCCTTAGTCAGGGTGTGTGCACAAAGCAACACATCAATGTTTCTGTTTCACACTGATGCCTTTCTCCCTCCCTTGCCCTCTCTGTGGAATCAATTTAAAAAACATAGAAAGTTTTTAAAAAGACTTGGACCCTGCAGATGTGTGAGTAATGAACGTTTATCATTGGATACCACTGGAGTTGTATGGTTAGTTGTTTGTTGCACGGCAAAAGCTCACTGATGAAAACGCCGTTTGGTCCATGCTCCTGTTATCCGCCAGACTGTTTCTAAAATGGAAACCCAACTATCCTAAAACTAGTCTGTCTGAGACCCTTCAGCGACTTCCTGTTGTCGGGCTGGATGGTGTCCTCCCCAAATTCCTATGTCAAAGTCCCAACTAGTAGCATGTCAGAGTGTGACCTTACTTGAAAACAGGGTCATTGAAAATGTAAAATGTAATTAGTTGAGTTAAAATGAGGTCATACTGGAGTAGGGTGGACAGCTAATCTAATATGAATGGTGTCCTTATAAAAGGGGACATGTGGAGACAGAAGTGCTCACAGGGAGATGCCAGGTGAGCATAAAGGCAGATACCAGGATGATGTGTCTGTAGGTCCAAGGGCACAGAAGACTCTTAGAAAACCACCAGACACTAGAAGATAGACTAGAAGAGACTCTCCCTCACAGACCTCAGGAGGAAATAATTCTACCAAAACTTGATCTTAGTCTTCCAGCTCCAAAACTGTGAGATGGTGAATTTCTATTATTTAAGCCACTTGCCATTATCTTTAGGATAAAGTCTAACCTCCTTCACAAGGTATGAGAGTTTTTCATTTTTTTCATTTTAAAATTATAGTTGACAAACAGTATTAATTTCAGATGTATGCCATAGTGATTTATACGCCTTACACTGTGATCACCACACTAAGTCTAGGAATCACCTCTCACCGTGCAAACTCATCACATGGTATTTACTGCATTCCCCTTCCCCTTCTTCTCTCATCTCCCCACCAGCCTCCCCTCTGGCAACCACCAGTTTGATCTCTGTTTCTATTGTCTGTTTTTGTTTTGTATGTTCATTTGTTTGATTTGTTTACATTCTAAATATAAGTGAAATCATGCACTATTTGTCTTTCTCCATCTGACTTATTTCACTTAACATATTATCTTCTAGGTCCCTCCATTATGCTGCCGCAAACAGCAAGATTCTATTTTTATTTTTTATTGCTGAGTCATATTCCATTGGAAGTTCTTTCATAAGCTAGTCTCTGGCCACCCCTTTGGTTTTATCCATCACGTATCCTGGTAGCTTACCCCATTCTTTAGCCACACAGAACTACTTAAAGTGCCTCCATAAACTCCTTTAGAGCTTTTGTCTCTCCCATAATTTTTTCCTCAAATGCTCTTCCTGCTACCTTCCAATCCCCCAGTGGATTCCACATAATTTACCTAATTAACTTCTATTTGTATTTCAAGCTCCAGATGGGGCACCATTTCTGGATACCTTCTCCTCACCTTCCCAATCCTAATGACTAGAGGATGCTTATTGAATGCTCCCCAAATACCCTATGTAGATATTTCAATCATAGTTTATTATATATCTTTATCAACAGACTTGATAATGAACCTCTTGAAGGGAGGGTCACGTGCTACCTGTCTCTTTGTTCCTACAACCTGGTGCAGTGCTTGACACAGAGGGGCTGTGCAGCAATGTTTGTGGGAGGGATGTGAGGAGTTCTTGTGCCAACGTCCAAGCAGAAGTGTTTGTGGCCTCTGGGAGGTGTGTTCTCTTGTCTGACAACTGGCAACTGAGTTTACTTGGAAGCAAAAGCACCCAATTAAAAACCGAACATCACTTTCTTCTTCTTCTTCATTTCTTTTTCTCTCCAGAACTACAGAGTCCCACATGCTTTATGAGGCTTTTCGATGTAAGTGACTGTGAATTATTACTGGCTGTGGGCCTTTCATCTTCACGACTGACAGTCTATAGTCCACATTTCTCAGGAGGTAGAGATTATTATAACTATATTTTTGCTTACCAAGAGAATTGTTAATGGTTATCCTGGAGGGGAAAAATCTATAAATATCCAAACTTTAATGAAGCCTTAAGCTTACTTGCTTCCTTTACTAATGAAATTCTTTCTGAGTGCACTGCCAGAATTGCTATATAACCATTACACTGAAAAAAAGACACAAAGCCGGTAGCAAATTTTTTTTACCTGTTTGGTCCTCATTTTGGAATCCAACGACAGATTGTTGTAGGTATAATGTGCCTGTGTGACTCCACAGAAGAGAACAGCCACTATCCCTGCAATTCAAAAATATACCAGTTAAAACCAATTTTCTTTCTCAACCATGTCAAAGGGTAGGCCTTACCCCAGCTAAGAGAAGATGAATTTTGTGTCAGTAGAGTTAAAACGGCTAGTAATTACTATGATAATGAAGTCAGGTAAACCTTGCTACTTGCTTTAAACATTGGCCTGACAAGATTAAATCTAAATAAAAGTATTAAGAAGTAAATTCTTCTTGAGGATAAATGATTCTCCTGGTCACAAGTTAGGAAAGTTATACTTGGAAAAACATAAACAAAAGACTATAGCCAACTCTGGGCTTCTCATAGGGCCAACTGCTTTGCTGCATTTTATATTAAATGCTGGCACATTTGCCCAGATACTTTCTTTCCATCGGGTACTTTGAGGAATCCATAGATGTTCCCATTGGAGCATAATTTAGTATTAAAAACTACAAGTCACAAACATAAGAAATCTTCAATGGTTTTGTTGCCCCTGCCAATGACCTTAATTTGCCAAGCCAGAACAAGAGCCCTCATTTGTCCTTACTACACCTCACTCTGAATGCCACGTGAAGCTACACATACCCAAGATGCTCCCTGGGGGTGGGGAGGGGGTGGGGATGGGGAACATGGGGAGTATCTGCCTCTGTGCTGGGGTGGAGAAGTGGTCAGGGCTGCAGTCTACTTTGGATTAAGTATTCTGTTGATTATGAGGCATTGGGCATAGAAGAGGGCTTTGAGAGAAACACAAGATGTAAGTATTCTTCAACTCAGACCAAAGGGATTTAGCTGAATTTTAAGCAGCAGAATCTTTTCAACTAAAAACACTCAAATTAAATGTTGATGATCCTTAAGAGTATAGAGTTATATGAGCTGAACACTGACATTTCCAATAAATCTGCAATAAAGAATTTTAAAGAACCAAGCACATTTTCAATATGTAGACCTTATTCTTCCATTTATATATTGGTTATTTGGGGGATTGGCTTTGGATAAAACATTATTAAGGCCTGTTTACCTGACACTAGTGCCTAGACATTTATATCACTTACTTCTTTTTAATAGCATGTCTCAAAATTGTATGCAAAAGATGAAAGCAACCAAAAATTTTTGCCAAGAAATATGTATGCATTTCTATAGATCTGTGGGTACTAGCTCAGTTTCTTAGCCTCTCTTCCAAAATTCTAAGGAAAAAATGCTTATAAAATGTTATATTTTAATCTTCACAGAATTTCTATTAAAAAACAACCAATATCAGGGAAACTTTCAGAATACTGAGGCTCTTCAAGAATTTCAGGGCACAAGGATGATTGCCATGAATGTTGTTTGCTATCAAATGTTTTTCTTTCCTTCTTTAAAAATGTGATTTATCTATCTCTGTTGATTCTTTCATCTGTTGGAGATGTTTCCAGATGAGGCTGACGTGACCGCCTCACTGTGGTGGAAACACGATGACTCTACTGATCTGGGGAGACCTTGAGAATAAAAAGGGTGGGAGTGTGTTGGTAGTGCACAGATGCGTGCTGAGAACAAAAAGTCATATGGAAGTGTTCTGTAGGAAGGGGCGGGGACTACGATATATTAACACCCATTGTAGGCCAAGACTGCACTCGTTTTATTTACATCATTTTATTTACTTTGTTCATTTATTATCTCACAACAGGCTTAGCATGATTAGGTTAACCTGCTTCTCCCACTGTCTTCCCTTTCCCACTAATAGCTTCTCTGTTCTTCCTGCTACTCAAAGCCAGAACTTGGGGGTCACAGTTTACTTTTCCTCTCTTTCTACATTAGTGATTTCCTTGGCTTGTCCTTTGAAACTTACCCCAAACCGAACCGTTTCTCAACACTTCCACCCCCAACCCCATTTTATTAGCCACCATCATTTGTTGTCTAGATTATAGCAATAATTATCCCCCATCTCCCCTGTTGCTCCCCCATACATTACATATCTCCCATTCAGCAATAGTGATTCTTTTAAGACAATTTAGATCATGTCAGCCCTTGGCTCAAAGTTTTATAATGGATCCCACGGCTAAAAGACCCTGCAGGATCGGGCCCTGCTTCCTTCTCTCCTGTCCACGGTGTCTGACCCCTTCCTATCATTCTCCCCACTGTGCCATACTCTCCCAATTCAGGGCGTTCCACTGCAGTGTCCGCGCACTTCTGACTCCCACTGTGTGGAAACTCGTCTCCACATACCCACATATCTCCCTTCTCCCCTTAAGATCATCGGACGGGCCTTCTCTATGCTCTCTATAAAAAGCTCATTGAGTGCAGAGGGATTCACTGGTCTCCAACCCTGGCAGCAATGCCAGGCACGTGGTAGGTGTTCCACAGTTATTTGAATAAATGTAGGAGCATTGCTATCCTCATGTAACAAGCAATAAATTCAAGTAATTTATTTAAGGTCACTTTGAAAGTGGCCGAGCTGAGATTCAAAATTCCACAAACTCTCTATATTATTCTGTATTAGACCATTCGTGAGTGTCTTAAGGTAATCTTAGATTATCTAAAATATCAATTTCTGATGTCCCCATGAAATAATCAGAGATCTGATGAGGAGGATTGCATCTCTGAGCTAGCTGGCTGGGTATCTGGTTTGAGAGTATTTTCCCTAGTAGCTCCATTGGTTTTTGTATCCTTGCTTCCATTGGAACACCAACAGGCCATGTTTCTGCTGGGACTTTGCGTTCCGTGTAAATATATCACATAAGCAACAAACAATGAAGAAAGTGCCTATTCGACCAGAGGCTTGATGCTGTAATTAAAATAAAACAACTACATTGATCTCTCTGGCTTAGCATACATAATCATAACTTTATACCTTGGTACTAATCTCAGACAAAACACTGTAATTAGTATGATTTTTATAAGCCACAACACATTTTCAAGATGTCTCATCTAAATACATCTATTACTTATCATATTTTCTGCCATTTAAACAGATTCAGAGTTAACAGTTTTCTACCTTATGAAAGTGCATTTCAGTTGTCACTGTATTTTTACATGTTTATGACTGCTTACACAGGTGCCACTGGCCTGTGGGGCTCTAGACAACTCTCTTACATGCTCTGGATCTCGAGTCTCAGGCATACAAATGAGGGGGAGGGGACCAAATACTTTTTGGGCCAATTAGCAAATTAGTGTCTCGGCTCCAAAGTTGTGGCCCTAGGCCGGCCCTGGGACCCTGGACTGGGGCCCTGAAGACCATGCCCTTCTTTCCCTGGGCCTGTTGTGCTCTGCCAGTGTGTAGCCCCAGAGGGAGGGAGGCCAGACATGCGGGAGAAAAGGGTCTGCACCGGAGCTTGCCAGCTGACATTAGCTCACAGACCACCTCCACAGAACCCTCTCAGAGAAAGCAGAAACAGTGAGGCAGTGTTTTCAGAGGTCTGGGTCCCTGCTCAGTGGTTTCCTCTTAGGAGCTTCTGGATTTTCTTCCCTTTACCCTTCCAGGGTCAGGGGTCACACACTTGTTTCTGCGAATACTACTTCTGTGTTGCTTCAGCGTCTCTTATTTACTTCACCTCTCTGCCACATGCATCCCCAATTTCCAGCATTACATTCTGTCATTAGCCAGCCAGTTTGTCTTTTCCTGACCGAATCTTTACCAGTCCTTTCCTGTGGGTCCCTTCTCATTCTAAACCTTGATGGTTCTCTGAAGCTGTTGATGATTTGTCATCTGGAAATAAGACCCGACCTGTATCCTCCTGTTACCATTGGGGCAGTGGGGGATGCCAAAGGCAGCTGAGGTGCCGTGCCAAGTTCCAGAGGAGTGCACTCAGTCTGATTTCAATACTACCTATGTTTGGAATTGGTATTTTTAGAAAGTGAGGTGAAGTCAAGCCACTAGATTGGAATAAGTGGCTTAGGGGTGAGAGTAAGTTAGGTCTAGAACTATGAAAGAAGCATGACCCAGACTTTGACTTGTGTCTTCTTACCCCCAGTTGCATGATCTTTCCAAAGTGTGAGTGCTGTCCCAAAATGGAGTGGCTGACTTAAGGAGCAAGAAGTTCCCCATCATTTGAAATGTTTGGGTTCAGTGAGCATCTGTCAGACCTGGTGTAGAAAAAATTCTTCTCTTAAAGTAGAAGTTTGAATACACTCTAATTCTGTGGGTCTGTTATTTCCCTATACAGTATTTTATTAATTTACTAGGATTACCACCTCAATGTCTGTTTTTAAGTCCGGGACAAGGAAATAATATTGGTTCTAAATGAAGCCCTTAAACATTCTAAAAATATATTTTAGTAATTATGCTACTACAGTTGTTCCATTTCTCCCCTTCACTCCCCTCCACCCTGCACACTCCCTCCCACCCACATTTCTCCCCTTTAGTTTATTTCCATGTGTCATACTTATAAGTTCTTTGGCTTCTACATTTTCCATACTGTTCTTACCCTCCCCCTGTCTATTTTGTACCTACCATCTACGTTACTTATTTTCTGTACCTTTTCCCCCTGTCTTACCCTTTCACTCCCCTGTTGATAACCCTCTGTGTGATCTCCATTTTTGTGGTTCTATCCCTGTTCTAGTAGTTTGCTTAGTTTGTTTCTGTTTTTGTTTTAGGTGTGGCTGTTAATAATTGTGAGTTTGCTGTCATTTTACTGTGCATGTCTTTTGCCTTCTTTTTCTTAGGTAAGTCCCTTTAACATTTTATACAATAAGGGCTTGGTGATGATGAACTCCTTGAACTTGACCTTATCTGAGAAGCACTTTATCTGCCCTTCCATTCTAAATGAAAGCTTTGCTGGATAGAGCAATCTTGGATGTATGTCCTTATCTTTTATGACTTGGAATACTTCTTTCTAGCCCCTTCTTGCCTGTAAGGTCTCTTTTGAGAAATCAGCTGACAGCCTGATGGGAACTCCTTTGTAGGTAACTCTCTTCCTTTCTCTTGCTGCTTCTAAGATTCTTTCCTTATTTTTAATCTTGTGTAGTGTAATTATGATGTGACTTGGTGTGTTCCTCCTTGGGTCCAACTTCTTTGGGACTCTTTGAGCTTCCTGGATGTCTATTTCCTTTACCAGAATGAGGAAGTTCTCCTTTATTATTTGTTCAAATAACTTTTCTACTTGTTGTTCTTCCTCTTCCCCTTCTGGTACCCCTATAATTCAGATGTTGGAACATTTAAAGATGTCCTGAGGTTCTTAAGCCGCTCCTCACTTTTTTGAATTCTTGTTTCTTCATTCTTTTCTGTTTGGCTGTTTCTTCCTTCCTTCTGGTCCACACTGTTGATTTAAGTCCCAGTTTCCTTCCAGTCACTACTGGTTCCCTGTACATTTTCCTTTATTTCACTTAGCATGGCTTTTATTTTTTCATCTAACTTGTGACCAAATTAAAAACTTATAAAAGAGAAACAGTAGCCAAAAAGACTGTATAAAACTAGATTCGGTCAGTAACATTAAGAGTTGCAAAATGGCAGCATGCATGTCTCCCAGGCTGGGCCCTCAGGCCTCCACTCTTCCCAGGCTGCTTTCTGGCTATGGCTGCAGGGAGAACATGGGTGATATTGCCAATGGATTTGCCCATTCGAGACTCAGTTTTCCCATGTGGTAGCACCCATCTGTTATGAGTATAAAGCAATATAATGGATATTAAAATGCTTTATAAATTAAACACTAATAAGTAAATATTAAGTTTCACTATAAAATTACTAGAAGTAGAGAAAGGGAGATGATGTAACAAGAAGGAATTACTCAGGGAAGCTCACTCCAAAGATAAACACTGCAACATTTCCTGTTTAACAAGTTATGGAGGAAGCAATGCGAAGCATCCAGTACAGGTCTCCCACATCCTGGGCCTTTGATGCTTTTTCTTACACATTAAGTCCTGAGTCAAGGAAAGTCTAGTGAAACTGTGCTCCTTACTCCTAGTAATCCAAATTTAGACCACTCTCGGTAATACTACATTCAAGGTACCAGATTTTTACAAGCTAGCTTGGGTATCTGCTATTCATCCACTGAAATGTTATTTACCTACTGAGGTCACTCAATGAGCAAAGCACAGGTTCTGGCTGTGGGGACGCAGGGATGCATAAACCCAGTCCTAGACCTCATGCAGCTTTGTGTGTCTTAGAGAGGCAGCACGTGCACAAAGACGTGTAAGAGCAGGTAGAATAAACTAGGTGACAAGACCATAGGAATTCTGGGAGGGAGTAATTTCTTTGGGGCTGGGGAAGATAGGAAAGAGGTGGGGAGAGGTTCTTTAAAGGACCAGAGTCATTTGGTCCTCTTTAAAGATAAGAAGAGTCTGGGAGTCCAGGGTAGGGAATTCAACGTGAATGAAGGGAGAGAGATCAGGGACTATGGAATACATAAGAGAAATATGCAGTTTACCAGCATACTTTAGGTTTTAATCTATTATAGGGAATGAATACAAATTGAATTAATGATTGCATTTTTAAAATATAAAACTTAATAGAAGCAACTAATATACTCTATGGCTCAAAATGGTCAAATTAATATTAGGACAAAAGTATTTCTATGACATGTTTCATTAGTACTATAGTATTCACAAAAATTAGAAATAACAAATGTCTAGTATATCTTCTGCTGGCAAAGATTACTTTATTTTCTTTCCCAGCAAAAGTAAAAACGGATCATTCTGTTTCCATCTGTGCTGGAAAAACAAGCAGTCATTAAATGCAACTGTTATGCCCATCTAAAGCCTTGAATTCAAGTTGTATTCATGAGGTCCTGTGTCAATGACAAATGAAACCAAGTGCACAGATCTGTGTCTGCAGGGAGCAGGGCACAATAAAAAATATTTGAGATCTAAAATAAATAATGAGCTCTGGAAGAAATCAAGAATTGGCCTAGAGAAAACGAGAATGTGTGGCTCATGCATGTGCACAAGATTGCCTTTTGGTGTCTGCACAGCGAGACTTTAGTGGTAGGCAAGATCCCTGAAGGGCTGGCTGCAGGGACTCACTTATGCAATTTTGAACAAGAACTAGAACCAGCACTTTACAACCCTAGCTAAAATTGCTGTTTGAGAACCCACGAAGAGGTACGTAGTTAAATTCAAATTAATTGGCAAGCGAAGAAACTCAGGAAACAGCACAGGGTGGCCCACAATTCCTTGAAAAAACTAGTGATTCTGCTAGCAAGTAAATTCATTACAGAGAGACTAATTTTCAGAGTACAATTCACACATTTTGGTTGAGTACCATTTACACTGTTCTCCTTGATTCTCACTTCTGGACACTCTCGCAGAAGTACTAACATTCTGTATATGAATGGGTATAAACACATGCTTATATAATTAAGGTTCAATGTCTAGTTGTAAATTAGATAAGAAAACTGTACTACATTGTGTGTCAGGAGATCTGCAATGTATTGGTCATGGTTCAGACACTTATCTAGTTGGCTGACAGGAGCAATTTAAATTCATTGCCTGCTCTATTGTTTTCTTCTCAGTGAAGGAAGGAAGACGGTCTGCATTAGCATTCTTCAAATTTGGGTAAACAACACATCCCAATAAGGCTGGAACACAATATAAGAACATCATAATTCTTTATTAGAATTTCTGTGTATTCTAAAGTCTATAAGTACCCTTGTGGGCCAAAAAAATACCTATGCTTGTATGCATATAATAAAGCTTTTATTATTTTATGTTGCCAGTAAGGGCCAAGAAACATTGACAAATGCTGCTCTAGATGACCTAGAGGATCTAGATGACTTAAGCATCTTCCAACCTTAAATGTCTGTGATCCGAATGGTTCAGTTATTATATTTGCTTCAAGGTCTGCATAGATGGGTTTGAAGACCCATCTATGGGTCAACTTGTGGCCCACAGCTTCACATGAACTCCTGGATAACTGATGTGTCTCCCCCTTGACCTAGATCTCCTCAAGGCTGCATCTACCACTTCCCACTTCCTATTGTCCTCAAGCCCATGACAGAGCCCAGCAGGCATCAGGTGCTCAAATGTAAAATTGTCAAAGGAATCTATCTCTATTTCAAGAAATATTTATCTGCTTTGAAAAGAGAATGCAGGAGAAATTAGTTTTTGATCCTCACAGATGAGTATTTATCTGGATTTATTAGTGGCAGGGTCCATTTTCTTCTAATATCCACATTTTCTTATTCAACAGTACTGTCACCTACAATCTCTGTTATTGGTAACATTATTCAGGAGTCCTTTTCTCATTAAAAGTTGATGAAGTCTTCAGATATGGAAGCTGAAAAATAAATGTCTGTCACATGGAGTATAATTTCTTTGACATTAAATACAGACTTGAAGGGTTTCTAAGATTGGAGAATATTGTATTTTTTGGACAGAAAATATTGATTATGTCATCAGAATATGGAAAGAGAATGAGTGAAAAGGAAAAAAATGTCTTGCTCTCAGATGGTACTCTGAGGGGCTTTAAGGTTGATGGGTTATTTTTCCACTCCACACTTTTATTTATTTTTGATCTAGTAAAAAGAGACATTTCTGACTGGCTTTCTACTACCACCATTATACAGGAACCTGGTACTAAGAAGTCAAAGATTTAATGAAGTAAAGTACTCCTTCCGGGAATATAAAAGATTCTAAGTTTCCAAAGAGTACAATTACTGTCTAGTTTTCCATACTTGGTAACACTACAGCTGGCAGATTAATCATGAGTCTGTGAAATATAAGAACATCAATAAAGAAAATAGTACAGATCTATTCTTACTACTGGTTTCTCCAATGTAGAGTGTAGGCATGTATTTTAGAATTACTTAATGTCCATGTTGCAAAGTTAACAAATTTCTATTACTGACTATTAATGCTAATTAACAAAGTCTGGAGAGGAAAAGAATCCTTTTTCACTTAGGTCCCTGCATTCCATCTCAAATGTTGGTGTTCTTCAAGCTGTGCCCTTCTTTTCAGTTTTCATTTCCTCGGAGCCAGCTGCCACACTCAAATCGTCACCTACGTCCCTAGTCAGCATCCTCACCCAGACACCATGTCCCATTGTCCACTGTAGCTTTCCATGGGGAGTTTCCATACTTGTGTAATATCCCCATGATTATTTTGAATGAATTCATTTTTGTGTCTCCCTTTCTACTACATGTATTTATTCACTATATTCCTCATTTCGAAGAAAAAAGAATTGATTCAGTTGATATAGGGAACTGAGAATTATCCCTGACTTCTTTTTCTCCTTCACCTCCCTACATGTTGTACATTTGTGCCACCCGTCTTCTGACAATTTTCTACATGCTCATGCAGAATGTAGGTTCTTGCAAAAGAAAGAAATTTATCTTTTCCCCTCTGCCTTCTGGCACTGTGAGGAGATGTTAAATGACTTGAAGCATTTACAGCGAAGAAAGCAGGGGTAAATTTGTCCACTACTTAAGTTACATGTGCAAAGTTGTTAGAATATTGAGATGATGAGCTATTTGGTTCAAGAAAGTGCAGGTGTGAGTTGATGAGTTATTATGGGAGGAGATGTATTTTACACCTGTGTTTACGGAAATGGCATCGTTGAATGTTTGCTTTTGGTTCAGTGTATGGGCTAACTAATCTCCTTGAGAATTTTGGGTGGCTCTTACTACAGCTTGAATGCTTAACATCTTGAGTCTCCAGGTTTTATTTTTCACTTGGAAAACCCTCAGTGTACCTCATTTGTTGGTGAATTATTAGTTAATTAAGTTGGATTTGCATAGTCCTTTCAATATGAAAGCAAGAGCAGTTTTTTTTTATGTTAAAAGAAGTTGGTTAATGACAAGTACTTAGAAGCTCAAACTGGCCATATTTCTCTTAAGAAACCCTCCAAACTAAGTCCCCTCCTGATGATTTGTTTTATTTACTGAGATCTAGAAGCATACTTCCTATCCAGCCGTGCAATGCATCAGTGGCAAGCCAAAGAGGCACATTCACCTCTGAGCTAAAAGCCTTCTCAAAGAGTCCAGGGCAAATTTTTGCCAAGCTGAGAGATGATGATATAGAGATGAGAGGTAATGAACCGAGTTACTTACTTAGATCAACTGAGGTCTTGATCCATGTCCAGTGATAGCCATTTCATTTGGCAATCTTTCCTCCTTGTCTATCGTAAAAGAGAAAGCCTTTCCCAAATTCTCCTTCTTCTAACTACTTAGTACTTACTCTGCAAAAGCCTTTCAATAATTGACCTGATGGAGAAGCAGGATTTGAGCTTCCAAGTGTCAGTTTTTCCTCATCACAACCATGTAATAGGCCCGTGTCACATAAGATCAACAGAACATTCCTGGGTGATGGGATTGAGATCAATTGTTTCTGTTGGGCTTGATACTTGGTGTGCCGAGTGTTCCTCTCCATCAGATATCTTGGTTAATTCCTTAAGACTGGCCACACCATTACTTGTTTTTGCCTGGTTATGTATAAAATTGTTTTCAGAGCTTTTTCTGTCTAGAATCAGGCTACAAAGCCCAATAGCAAAAGGAATCAAGAGCTTTTTCTCTCAGATTTTCACATGGTTATTTTCTTAAGTGGAAATGATTCTACACTGAGTAAAGAGTGCACTATAATGTTTACCTTTTTGTATGAGAACATGAAGTGTGCCAATGGCCTTCCTCCCTCTTCTTTCCCTCCATTGGACATAAAACATGCCCTGAGAATCTACAAATGGAAGCTTCCTTTTACAGCAGTGCCTGGAAGCAGAGACTCATTAGACATGGTGTCAATGTTGCCATTAGAAATCATTCTTTGGGTGTTTAATGACAGTCCCTGAAAGTTTGCTTCTGGCAAAAACCTGACCCCCGAAGCCTCAGCTGGGAAATAGAATACAAAAATGAATTTTCAAATAACCTGTCTAGCAGTGCTTTTTGGTTATCTTTATAAACTGAAAAGCAGCTTCTATGACAGGATTCAATTCCATTAGAGATTATGCTATTAATAATACTGCTGAATTATTTTCAATATTCAATTTAAAATAATGGCTCAGTAACCTCATGACTTTTGGGAAATAAGCCTCTGCACAAGAAAAATTCTACTTGATCAGAAATTAGGTATGCATGTGTATCACACACTTCAGAGAGAGAATACCTTGGGGTCATGCATTTACTCAAAAGCCACATTTGTTCACATACAATGTCCTTCCATTACAATGTCCTTTGCCTTAGCAGTGAAGAAAATTAAATGATGCCAATTAATAGAAGGACTTATTGCAATCCCTCAGCAAGTCAGCAGAAAAGCCAGAAACCAGGGACACACCCCTCAGTGGCTGATTTTTTTAAGTAGGGCAGTACATCCACACACACTCTCTTCTTTCTGTGCTCTCCCTGCGTGTGGAGACTCCCAAAAGCCCATTTCTAGCTAGAAATGGAATCTCATCCTTTAAAAAGTATTTTTACCTTAACATTTGACATTTTGCTCAGTCTTCCCAAAGAAGAGTTTTCTCAAACTGTACTTCTCCATTTCCAGTAGCAGAAAATTGGACTTCTGGGTGTAGAAATATCAACTTTCATTTGCATGTCTAAAAGCCACTTGTTTCCATAAAACGAAGTTCTTCTGTGTGACTACTGAACATTTGCAGGTGCAGTTTTCAAGAGAGGGAGATGATGGGCCTGCAAATGTGGCCCTTGAAGTAAAAGATGATCAAAAATAAATCAAATGATCATCATCAAATTAGGAACAACTGAAAGTGAAAGGAAAAGAAGGGGTAATGAGCAAGCCCTCCCTACCACTGAAGGGCTCATGATGAATCTTTTAAGCTGAATCAAAAAGGATGAACACTGAGAACTGTCTTTAAAAAAGCCTGGTTCTTTTTGTCTATCAGTGTGCACCTGGCAAAAGAAGGTTCCAAGTGTCCCAGCCTAACAGCTGTGTGATTTTCGCACCTCTCTTCTCTTCTGATCTGGCACCACGTTCCGCAGCTTCTTTTATTGAAACACTTTATGAATTCATCCTTCCCTTGTACTATTAGGGCTCCTTGGTTTGCAAGCAAGAAGAGCTGGTTCTGACTCCTGTAATCAGAAAGGAATTTACTAGAGGAAAGCATGATAGCTCTCAAAAAGGAGGCACAAAGGCAACTCCAGGGATCTGTGGAGTGGAGAAACAGAAGGTCTCAACAGGGCTTTGCTGTTGGAGAGAACAGGTACCAACATCAGTTACACTTCCTTCTATCTCCCTTCTAAAGTTTTGTATTTCAGGGAAAGACTGGCTGCTTGACCTAGCTGTGAATGTTCTCCCTGGTAGAAGAGGGTGGGATACCTTGATTAACAAGATGGTATCTGATGGAGAAGTCATTCCCTAAGTAACAGCAGGAGGCTATTACCAGTGAAAGTGAGAATGGGTGCAGGGCAGCCAAACTGATGAATGTCCACCACATTCTTCTAGACTAGACTCTTATTTCCTCAGGCCTAACACTTCAGATTAATATAACTTATGACATATCCTTTAGTTGATGCATGAATCTGTGCTAGAATATCTTGAGCAGAGGACATACAGAATATGCAAGAACATTATCAGGCCTAGGGCATGCACTACCTTATACAGAAGCCTGTTATTCAGGTTTCAGCAATTCCCTTTTGTTGAACTAAAATCATTCATTCCATTCCTCAAGGTATTGAGTGCCTAGAAGGTTTCAACCAGCCTGCTGGTGCTGATGTAGCCCTCACAGACCTGGTAGTCTAACATAACGTCTACTCACCAATCCTAATTCTTCACACCCACTCCACTGCTACATTTCAGAATTCTGAAGAGTAACTCAACTCAACTAGTCTGGTGAAATCTAGAAGCACATAAACAAACAATAGTCACTTAGAAACTATAATGGAAGAAGTTTCCATTCATCGAAGTACCTCAAAATATAAAATAGCTTACAAAGTACTTAACAAGAAATTTGTAGTTCTAATGTGAAGATAGTGATAAAAATTTATGAAGGGCCATAAAAGATAACTTGAATAAATGGAGAGATATATTCCTGGGTGGGAAGGTTTAACACTGTAAAAGCACCTCTTCTCAAATTAATCTAAAAATTCAATGTAACCATAATCATTATCCCCAAATTATATTTTGCTTGAGACCTAACAGAATTATTTTTAAAGTCCATCTGGAATAATAAATATGTACATATTGCAAAGAAGCTCAGAACATGGGGAAGGGGGTTGAACATGGGGAAGGGATTGAAATGAGCCATGAAGTTGAAATGATAAAAATGGTAAAGACCAAAAGCTCAGTAGAACAATAGGAAACTGAGAACACACATACACATATATGTATCTCCACACATGGAATTCGTGTTAGAAATTGAGAGGTTAAGGTTGAAGGGTTTTAGGACAGGTGGATAACCATCTAGATAAAAATCACATCCCTAAAGTTCCCTGCAGCTCATATAAAAACAAATTCCAGTTGGATTTTATTATAAAAATAAAACCAGACTACTATTAAAAGGAAGACTACATTACCATTAATAAACATTTGGGCTTCCTAAATGTAAGTTAATACTATCTTAGGCTTTGTAAAGAGGATATAAAATTAACCACAGAAAAATTGAAAACTTCTACAGTAACCTTTTACCTTACCTAACACTATAAAACATATTTAAAATTTATTTAAAATGTAAAACCACAAACTGGAGAATATTTATAGCCTATATGATAAACAAAAGGTTAATATTCTTAATAGAAAAGAGCTCCTAAAACTTAATGTGACAAAGATAAACATCTCAGTAGGAAAAAAAAAGAACAAAGAACATGAATAGGTGGTTCACCAAAGAAGAAATCAAACTTATCAATGACATGTAGTCCAACTGCTTTCCTCAGTAAAACTATAATAAATTTACATCATAATAAAATGGAACTTGTTTATCGAGTTAGCAGGAACGAATACCATTGAGGGTGGTAGACATGGGAGTGAATAAGCTCTCACATTGTTGATGAAAAAACAAAAGGACAAATTTTTCAGAGGATAATTTGGATGAATTTTTCCAAGACATTAAAATTTTAGCCTTCTTATTAACCCAGCAGTGGTATTTTTAGGCAGTTATATAAGTAGAAATCCAAACATCAATCTACAAGTGTTACCATTGCAATTGTGTTAAAAATATTGAAAACTATAAACAAAAGGTTGGTATAATAAATTATGGAAGTTGATATGATATGGTAGGTGGCCATTAAAAGCAACAATATAGAAGAACATCTGATGTTATGAAAAACACTCACTATAAATTGTTAAGTGGAGAAAACCCACTTGCTTAAAAATAAACAATGTTTGCATGCATATATTTAATCAAGTATATGTACATGCATAAAATTAGATAGACCCAGACCACTATTAACAGTAGTTGTTAATAGGCAGTCACAACACATGTAATTCTAATTTTATTCCCTTCTATGAACTTGCATTTTCTACAGTGTACAAGGTGAAACAAAAGCAGGTTTACAATTGCGCCTGTGGAAATATAATACAATAATTAATAAACAATAAGACAAGGACAAACCCCGTATTTCATGTACTCACAACTGTAAATCTACTTTTGTCCCACTCTGTATGTGCTCTACTTTGGCCATAAGAGAAAAGTTTTTAAAAATGTTTTTAAAAGCAAAAGAAATCCTTTCTAAAATGAAATCTTAAGTGAAACCCAATTTGTGGAACCAATACAGGGATGAAGTCGGGCACTTAGAGCACTCTTCACTTGGTAGACACCGTTGAGCAGCCCCTTTGAAATGACAGGGCCCGGGGATTCTGTTGAGAAACCATCGCTGGTAAACCCTATTCCTAGGGCCGACACGATGTGTTGTTCGTGAGCCGTACACGGCCCCATGAACCCTGGTCACCCCTCAGCTACTCATACACTCTGTGATAGCTCATTCCACATAGGTCACTTTAGTCCTTGCCATATATTCACTGGTTAAGCATTTTAGAAAAAGAGTTTTTTAGATTTTAGCTTTGTATGATATTAGTTTACTTGTAGATTAGAAGTAGAAGAATTTTTATCATTACCTCAAGTACCCTCAGAGAACTTAATTTGATACCACACCTTCAGATTTTATTGAAGGCTGGTATGGAAATGACTACATAGGAATAGATTTCCATCTTCCCAGAAATTATTATTAAATATGCTGTCCATTGAGGTGTTGAAAGGCCGTTATATAAAGAAGCATGTAATACATTCCCCTAAAATTTTAGTACCATAAAAATAGTTTGCCCATTTTTATAAATGAGTATGATATCCTTTTTTAATGATGTATTTTTCCTGTATAACTTGTCATGTTTTCCTTTTGGCTTTGGCGGCCAGAAAGCTCAGAGTTATATGTATGGACAAACCACAGCAATAAACAGCTGCCTAATTTTTCAGGAAAACTCTAACCCAAAGCATTCGAATATTTATTCTGAACTAAATGGTCCCATGATATACATGTTACAAGATATTGCAAATCCAGTTTGGAAATAAGATAGCATTAAATAATTAATAAAGAAACACATACATAATTTGGACTAAGTAGCCTTGGTCTCTAGTTGTAGAAAATGCTCACACTTAGACTGGTTTGTATCCAATGCCTACTAGGCATGTTCTTTAATCTGAAGCACTGCTCTGCACTGACTGTGGCCCTGGGTGCAGCCATCCACATGTGGGTCTTTTTGCTACTTAGGACCATACCTGCCCCCATCCATCCCATCACGCTAATTCCTAAGAGATCGTCTTTATGGCATTCTTAAGGATAACATGTTAGAAAAGTGTGGTCAAAGAGCAAGGTGCAGATATACTAGGAGGAACCCCAAAAGTCTTAAATTGTCTTCTGGAGGACAGTCCCCTTGTAGTACAGGCTTCCCCCATTAGGTGAATGTTCTAGGAACCCATCTGCATCAGTGTGCCAGCTGGCATTGTTGTGAGAGTCTGCATTCGGCTTCCGTGAATTTTTTTGATGCATTTGTTCATTTTCTGATGAGTGATTTATTGGGTTGGACAAAAAAGTTTGTTTAGTACTATTTTATACAATGGCTCTAGTAGTGCTTGGATGCCTTTAACTTCATTTGAAATAATTTTTTTAGATTGTATTGTGACTGTTGTCATATCAGCATGCATTAAAAAAACTTCTAATCTTTTTAAAGATTTTATTTACTTAGTTTTTAGACAGAGGGGAAGGGAAGGAGAAAGAGAGGGAGAGAAATATCAATGTGTGGTTGCTTCTTGCATGCCCCTAACTGGGGACCTGGCCCTCAACCCAGGCATGTGCCCTGACTGGGAAACAAACCAGTGACCATTTGGTTTGCAGGCCAGTGCTCAATCCACTGAGCCACACTCACCAGGGCAATATTGGTGAATTTTTGTGTAGCCATTTTAATATTGAAGATGGAAGAAGATATGCAGCATTTTTCATGTATTTTGCTTTATTATTTTAAGAAAGGTAAAAATGCAACTGAAACACAAAAAGAAAAAAATTTGTGCAGTGTATGGAGAAGGTGCTATTACTGATTGAATGTGTCAAAAATAGTTTGCAAAGTCTCTTTGTACTATTTGGCCAAATAGTTCTCTGCTGTGTGCCTGTCTTATGCATTGGGAGATGTTTAGCAGCATGTCTGGCCTGTACCCACTAGAAACCAGTAGCAGGAGAGATAGCCACTGATATGCTCAAAATATCCAAATCAATCAAGTTATTGGTGAAGATGAAAAATATGTCTTTCATTTTACAGAAAAAAAACTAAACAGACTTTTCGGCCACCCAATTTGAGCACACCTGCCCCACGCACTGACTATCTGGCAGTGTTTGGCCAAAATGGCTTGACCTCATGCCCGACCCTCCCTATTCACCAGATCTCACCCCAAGGGCCTTTTTATTGTTTCCTCAAATGACAAAAGTCCTCAAAGGGAAATGTTTTGCCTTTGTGCAAGAGTTGAAACAAAAAAATAGTAGAAGCACTAAAAGGTATCAAAATTGATGAGTTCAAAACTGTTTTGAGGAGTGGAAAAACAGTCTCCATAGGTGTAGTGCATCGAATGGAGAGTACTTGGAAGGTGACTAAAGATTAAATATGTAGGAATAAATACCCAATTTTTAATAAATAAATTCCATTTTTGCCCCCCCCTTTGAACATGGGCCATTACCTTTAAAGTAATTAATAGAACAAAATCTTGCTGAAATGGACTGGGAAGTAGAACATTGTTCATACACAACACAAACCATTCCTGTGTTTGTGAGTGTGTGTTTATTACAAAGTACAGCAGTAGACTAAAAAATAAGTAAGTTAAGATGGTAAAGACCAAAAGCTCTGTATGTGCTCTGTATACTTCTTTATCTTCCAGATAGGTCAAATATGTATTCTTATTTTTAATATTGCTAACATCATTTTACAACGTGGTAAGTGATAGAATGTGAAGAAAAGGGAACTGATGAATATGCATTTTCACCTCCATTATTTTATTGAAGGGACACCAGCGGTCTTCTCTGGGGTAAGCTTAGGCTCTTCAGCAGCCTCCCTGTTAACTAGTAAGGCACTAATGTAACTGAGGTTGGAATGCTTTGGATACAAGGGCCCAGCAGGGTGGACTCTGGTATCGTAGTCCTGACTATAGTAACATAAGCTTGTCATTGGCAGGGTGGCTTTCTGTATCAGGGAGAGACACCCTTAAAGCCTGAGGGAGTAGCTTGGTCCCTGCAGCTCTGCAGTCAGTTGGGTCAGCTGCCCAGGGCACCCGGATAGGTATCATTACAAAAAAGATTTGCCAAGGAGTTCCTGTTCAAAGGACAGCCCACAACAGCCTAGGAGCAAGAGTGCCAGGCAGGCTCCTGGGGCCCAACATCTTCCTATTCTTAGGGGCCTGCCTCATATTTCACAGGTGAAATTTCATTCAAGGTAGTGATGCTTGGTGCCCACAAGCGCAGCCTCTGGAGTTAAACCTCCAAATTTTATATCCCAACTCTAGCACTTACTGTTGGCTGAGTATACTAGGTACAGTTCCTAAATTTGAATCTCTCTGCAAATTAATGAGAACATTCATAAAAGGCAGTTAGCCAGCACCTGTAGCATAGTTCTCTTGCAATATAAGTCAACTTTTATTATTTTAGGTTTAAAGTACCACCTATTAAAATGCAAATTACCCTGGAGAGGTACACTGCTACCAGGTAACACTTTTAGAGAGCTTTTCACCACCTGAATGCCAGTTAAATTGTGGCGAGAATCAAGGACCTGGGACTGGAACCCAGGAGAAGCAGGAAACTGGGGAAAGGAGACACAGCTTTGGCATCTGCCAGGAGCCACAGTGATTCTTTTACACGGAAAAGCGCCCAAGCGTGGTGGCCACCCAAGTGCAACCCCCCCCCCCCCCGCCACTGCAGAAATGCAATCTAATCGTTAAATCCAGATAGCAGGCCCCATGGCCCTGGGGACCCCGAGGACTGCCCCTTTCTCTACCAACTGTTCCATCTCAGAGGACTCTATATAGAAGGGGTATTAAGCTGTAGAGCCTCCACATTTGTTCTGTTTCTGGCTGCCACAGAATGTGTGCCAGGACTGTGGAGACGTGTACACCCAGGGGAGGCTGCTTCTGCGGGCACTTGCTATTAACAGCTATTCGTGAAGGTACCCATCACCTCCGTCAATTAGTCATTTATAGATCGCAACATCCCCTCCTGAGCAGCAAGGAGAGAAGAAATGGCATTTTGGAGACTTTCAGTTCAGCTTTTATGTACAAAATGGATGAATTATTCTTTTTGAATCCCCAGAGTACCCAGGAGGGGCTGATTTGGACACCCACCTGTGCAGAATGAAGCACTGACCTGTTAGGCCGGCGGCCTCGGCAGACAGGAAGGCGCTCCAAGACAGCAGGAAAAACAGGCCTGTTTCCAGAAGAGGGAACTCACACAGTTTGGTAAATTTGGTCAAGTGATGAAGACAAGTTAAGGGAAACAACAGCTGCTTTGACATCTAAATCCCCTTCTTGGCTGAGAAACACTGATGTGGTTGTGATAGTTGGAGAGCAAGGGAACCGATTTTCAGGCCTGGCTGGGAGGCTGCAGTTCTCACTGGGATGACTGCGAAGGCCTACGTGAGTTTCACGCTTCACTGGGGGCTGGGTACTCAGGGGAAAACACAAACCTGCGTTTGGGTATTTTGTAAAGTGTCTTACCTAGAGGATAAAATCAGCTAACTGTGGGTACAAAACCTCTTGAATTTGGCCTTGGGCCTCGGGGTGTGTCCCTCAGGAGACCACAGCAGACCCAGGAAAAAGCCCCACAGCGTGGGTGAACGAGGCGCTGCTGGCGCATCAGCACCAAGACGGCCACTGCTTCTTGGGGGGATGCTAGTCTGTGACAGATCACCTTGAACACTCTTCTGTCCTGGGGAGGGAAGGAGGATCGGGAGAGGCATTAGATTTAGTGATAGGGAAGCTGCCCTTGTCCCCTTGGTATAAGCAGGATGAGGAAAATGTGTGTTATTTCTAGGGTCAAACAAGAGGCCCTTTTGCAGGCAATGTTTTTTTTTTTTTTTTGGCCAGGGTGACACTTAGTCAATAGCCTACAAATTGTAAATAGAGCGAAAGCACAGCTATCCAAGTCACAGAGAAGGGGTTAGGGAGAGTGATTAGGGGTGACCAGTGGGGAAGGGTTACAAGCAATTGTGCTCGTGATTAGGCAAAAGCACTCTGACAAATAAGGAAATGAAATGTTGCATTTTTATGCCTCTAGAAAAAAATCTAAAAAAGAGTCCACATTAAGAAGTGTTTGGCAGCAGGGCAGGAAAGTAAAAACTATGACATTGGGGTCGAAGGTCCAGGTTCATGTCTTGGCTCTGCTAGTCACTGGGTGGTGGACTTCTGAGCAATACATTAACCTCTCTGAGTCTCATTTCTACCCTATACGAATGGTCAAGGAGAATAATTCCCACTCACACCAGGGTGAAGAGTAAAATAAGATGAAACTCACTAAAAATGTTTTATGAAGTATTAGAAAGCACAATATGCCAACAAGAGGCAGAATATGTCGCAGTTAAGACCACGGCCTCTGGGTTCAGATACACGGCATCAGCTTGAGCGTGTCCTGTGTCCACTCCATGCCTTGGCTTCCCTTCTAGGTGTATAAACCAGTTACTGTGGGTTAAGCACTCAGAAGAGTGTGCCTGGTATGAAACAAGGGATACACAAGTTTTTCTATTCAAATGATTTAAATTAACTTGTTTTGTTAAAAAACAAAAAACACCTCTCCTGGAAATAGATTCAGTAAGGATCTGAAGTAATTCCTAAGTGGAGGGAAACATGGGCCATCCTTTGACCCTTTTCCCACATTCCCTCTTATTGCTGGTGGAGCTTGTTTCTGGTGGAGCTGTTCCTCTGATTCCCTCTTCTAGTTTATTGTCCAGAAGGCATTGGACAGTTTGAGTGACAGGGTATCGGGTGGGTATATGGCATTTTTTTCTTATATCCCTTCCAGAAAGCAGTTGTTTTCAGGCCAAGCCCAAAGCTTGTCCAGAGCCCAGGGACCTTTGCTTATTGTGGGCAAACTCTGGAGGTCAGCACAGTGGAGGAAACACCTGTGCACCTGTCTGCTACTCAGCCTGAGTCTGTGAGAGCCAAGGCCACCGGGGCCCGCGTGACTGACTGTACCCCAGTGCCTGAGCTGCCATCTCTTCTGTATCTCCACCTTTTTGTCCAGATCTGATCCAATTTCATGGCAGACTTTCAATCTCCAGGATTTCTCCCCTTTCCTTATCAACTCATTTACTTATGTATCTACACATTACCTTCACATCAGGCAAAGAAGAGCTTCAACCTCAGTTCTTCCACCTAGAGCAGGCGCTGGAGCCCAAGGCCCGGGTTTAAGTGCTGACCCGGAAATGTCCTGGCTGTGTGGCTGCAGACAAGTTATTTAACCTTTATGAGTCTGTTTCCTCAGCTGTAGACTTGGGAAGATAACACTGTCTTCCTATCAGGATTATCATACAAACTGAGATAGTCCATGCGTAACAGTAAGGACAATCAATGGCTGGCACGTGGTAGTATTTGCAACAACCATTAGATGATATTATTATTATCATGTCAATTATTACTGATATATGACCCAGACTGAGCTACCTAAACTCTTTGACCTCAGTTTCCCCATGTTAAAGTGAGGTTAATTATAACCTGTCTTACAGGGTTGATTCAAATGAGAAGATGTATATAAAGGTTCTGGCAAAAGCTGACATTTACTAAATGTTATCATCATTACTATTACTCTAAACCTGTGACCTCCATTATAATTCCACTTAATAATTAAGAGGCAGCTCTGAGTGGTGTGGCTCAATGTGCCAGCCTGAGAATCAAAGGATTGCCAGTTGGATTCCCAGTCTGGGGCACAAGTCTGGGGTGCAGGCCAGGTGCCCAGCAGCGGGCGTGCGAGAGGCAACCACGCACTGATGTTTCTTTTCCTCTCTTTCTCCTTCCCTTTTCTTCTCTAAAAATAAATACATAAAATCTTTAAAAAATAATAATAATTAAGAGGCAATAGGGAGTAGTGATCAGGAGCATAGTCTGTCTCTTGGTTTCACTCCCTGGGTTTGAATTTTGGCTCTGCCTACTAGCTGTATGACCTCGAACAACAGTTTCCCTTTCCTAAACTTCAGTGTCCAATAAAAATATCATCTGTGCCTGGCTGGTGTAGCTTAGTGGATTGAGCGCGGGCCTGCGAACCAGAGGATTGCGGTTCAATTTCCAGTCAGGGCACATGCCTAGGTTGCAGGCCAGTTGCCATCAGGGGACCCACGAGAGGCAACCATACATTGATATTCTCTCCCTCTCTCCTTCCCTTCCTTTCTAAAGATAAATAAAATCTTTAAAAAATATCATTTGCATGATCTGATTACTGTGAAGGTCAAATGAAGTGTTGCATATAAAACAAATACAGGGGTCCTGACATATCATAAAGAGTTGGTAGATTATTAATCAGTATCTTTGTTAGAAAACAGCCTTACCTTTCTGACTGACTTTATTTATGTCAATGGAATTGACATTCTCCAGGGTTTTCAGGACAAAACTTAGGAGTGGACTTGGATTCTCTCCTCTTATTTATCTCTTATAACAAACCAACTACTAAGTTCTAGAAGTTATTTGAATATTTCCCCATTTTAATGTTTCCGCAGAGTTACCATCACAGTTCCCTGGATTCTAATCCTCCTCCTCTGATCATCCCACATGTTACTCGTTTATGTTGTAAAAATAGGACTTTCCTTGTGTCACTGTCCTGAGCAGGATCTCCCTGGAGTAACACTCCCAGATGCTCCATGAGCTGACTCCATCCCACCGTTCCCTCTCATTTTCCGTTGCTCAGCAGCCCAAACCCTCTGGTCCTCTCAGGCACAGGCACCATGTGCCCCTCAGTTTCATCCCCACTCCTCTTCAATCACCTACCATGTAGCCTTTGCCTATATTCTACCAGCTCAAGTCCAAGTCTAACCTTGCATGTAAATACTACTCTTTAAATTATTTCCCAGGATCATGAGATTGGCCAAGAGTCTATTGAACTATTCCAGACACAATGTCCTCATCCTCATTTCAATGATAAGTTGAAATAGCCCTAATGAGTTGGCTGTGGCTTTGGCTCTCAGTTTCTATCCAGCTATTATACAGAGTTTATTGTTCCAAGCTTGTCACTAGTTGAAGGAAGGGTCCATGTTTTACTCATATTTTGAAACATGATTTACTCATATCTTAGAAACACTTAGTAGAACCTAACCTTTTAGTAGATGGTCAGCCCCCACAGGAAAAGACTCCAACATATTTTTTCTTTGTCTGGGGCCTAGACCCATTTCACACCTTTTATTCCTATTCTTTTCTTCAAGGTCTTTAGTTATCCTTTGCTCTGCATCTTCTTTGTGGCCTTCATTTGGCTCTCACACTTGTCATCGGCCTTCTGGATTTCCTTCTCAACTTTGACTTATTTTCCCATCCTTCCAAGCACTCAGAGTGAACAGCCCACCAGACCAGCATCATTCCCTGGCCCAATCCTCTAAGAACTCTACCAGTCCTCCTACCTGTCTGTTGCAAAAGAGGGAATGACATGACCCAACTGCCAGACCATCATTTCTGCAAACACCATTTCTTCCTTGCTTGCTGTCTCTTTCCCTACAATAGCAATAGACGCTTGTTTAAATCCACAGTGATCTTTGGGTTGGCCAACACTGAGCTGGTGATTGATGCGCATAAGAAAATAATAGAGGATATGGATACCTGGTTTACCATTTCCAGTCAATCCTAACTTGTTCTAGACCTTGAATCTTCAGTTATCCCTCTTGATCCTAATATAGCCAATCCTGGTGCCCACTGCCTACCTGTTTTCTGAGGTAGTAATTGTTTAAGACAGTTAGTGTCCTGTAATTAGACAGTGTCAGTAGTGCTAAATCTGGCCTTGGACCAGACAACTATCTGGCCCCCCCTGCCACTGGTACCAACCTACAACTGAAAGATGACTCAGGTGGCCCCAGTGGCATTGCGTCATCCTTGAACCAGACTAGCTATTTCCAGGCCTGGAGGTTGTCCATTTTCAGAAACATTACCAGTACATTGCTTTTAACAGTCCCCATCTTCTCACACACGGACAAAGGATATCAGTGCTGTGACAACAGCATACGCAGACCCCATTGCAAACGAGCCTGCGAAGATCCCCAGGAAATTCCCCACGGACTGGAAGAACGCGGCGGCGTCAAAGGCATTGGGATTCTCCTTGGGACTGTAGATGGATATGGAACTGCAAAGAGGAGAGAGTGAAGGTTAGTCAGTGATTTCCATCTTGTTGCCCAAGTACCAGACGTCTGAATTTAGCACCCACTTTTGAAAAGGGCACCTTCTCTTATCAGGTTAGGTGCCGGATCAAAGAGTCAGGGGAAACGAGGGAGGCCAGGTAGAAGTGGAGAAAGCAAAACGCTTTCCCTTTCCTTGGCACCCACATATTGCTGCCAGTCAGTAAACATTTTTATATTGGAAGGGTCATAAAGAATATTGTTTCAGAGCAAACCAGGCATTAAAGCATGGTAGGTGTATAAGGAATCTGCTGAGAGATAGATAACTGTGAATTATTTAGCAGCCATATGTCTTCAGTGCTGTTATATATTCACAAATGTTCCTGATAAAAAGTGCACATTTATGGCCTGTGCACAAATGGGTGATAAAATCACAGCGTGCACAAAACATTCTGCTGTGATATTGTTATAAACCACAAAGCACTCCTCCGTTCCAGTGTAACCCTTCAGAAACAGCAGGCCAGGCAAGAGCCTCACAGGATGAACCCCCGGGGAGAAACAAACCCCTCATTTTCCCACAGAAACTAATGGCAGCAGCTGCCTGAGGTCATCTTTTATACATCATTCTGGTGGCTGCCAGCATATTTATTTCTAGAGAGAAAAATCAGTCCACCAATAGGCAGTCTGTTCACTTAAATATTTTTAAGGATGCCATATATTTTCTTTTTACCAGAGCCTCAAACCCCAGAATGTGAATATGAAGGTCAAGATGCGCCCTATTTTAGGAAATACAAACTCCACGTTATAGCATTAAAATGAGCAGATGTGTTCGAGCCACTAGTTTCGGGATCCTGGTGAAATAACATTGCTGGCCTTTTTTTTCAGTTTTAATATTAGTAAGAGGCCTTTAAAACTCATGAGAAAAAAAAAATCAAGACTTTCTCAGTGGATGCTGGAAGGGACTTTGGAGCAGTGTAGAGAGAAGTACACTGGACACACCGACTTGAGATTAGACTGGGTTGCACAGAGATGTCATCATGGCGTGAATGACTGAAGCATGCCAACTCTCTGACCCTGCTTTTTGTGTCTGGAGAGTAGTTAAGACAACAGGGGGAGTGGATTCCAATTCTCCCAAAGGAAGATGTGTGGTATATAAAAAAGGTAGTTTTAAATGCTCCTAGTTTTTTCCCGGATGTTTTTAAACCCCTAAAGTAGAGCAGCTTTGATCCTGTAATTGGATAAGGAAGATGAATGTTGATCTCAAATGCAGCCCTGAGATGTATACAGAAAACGGTTGCCTTTGAAGTGTTCTTCTTTTTGTAAAGGGTTGTGCTTTGCAGAAAAAAAAAAAAAAAAACCAGCCAGTGTATGTTTGGGTCCTTTGTATCGGAGGGCCCTGGGAAAGAGGGCAGAACCCCCTCCCTGGCCATCAGAGACTTGGTGCCCAAGCTTCAAGGCTAGATGAGAGTTGACATTCGCCAGCTTATTTCTTCACTTCAGTGAAGAAACAGCAGCAATGAGAAAATACTGTGTTTGCATTCTGCCTTTCAGACAAAGGTTTATGCCCAGCTACAGTTTTGTAAGCAATTCTGTTAATTCCTGAGGCTGTTCCCCGAAGATCTGACCCCTGAATGTACCTCTTCACCCCCCTCTCCACCTGCAAGAGGTATTTCCTCTGTCCCGATGCTTCCCAAGCCACCCTGTCACATCTCACATCACTGAGCCATGTCCTGCACCATTATTTACATAATGCTTTTCTTTAAATCAACTCCTTTTTATTCAAATACAAAAACTTGTATTAAAGAACATTTATGAAATACAGGTTTGATATAGTAATTATATTTCTTTTTAATGACTAGGAAATAATATAATTATTAAATTAAAAAAAAAAACTTCACCTGTGTGTCACCTAAAATGATCTGGGTACTTCAGTTAGTTCAGAGTCTGCACTTTGGGAGACCTTCTCTTCCTGGGCTCCAATCCCCACCTGACGGGGCACAGTCAAACTTCATGCCTTTCCTGTGATATTGGCTTAACTGAAGGGGAAAGCTTAAATCTTCTTGAGCTACAGAGACTCATCCAGTGAATTTACCAGCCCTAAATCTCCTCAAAACGAATGCACTCATACCTGCTACATGCCTGGTGGTGCATTACATGCAGGGTGTTGGGCGGGCAGGGAAGGGCGTAGAGAAGAGAAGCCGAATTTGAGTCAACAAACATTTTATTGAACAGATGCAAGGCATACCTAGGCACAGAAGCCTCACAGATGAAAACAAGTAGCTCTAGCCATGGTGCCGAGTGGGGTTTTGTCAGAAATACACAACTTTCAAGGGTGCAGATGAGGAAAGGAACACTATTTTTGAACAGAGTAACTATTTTAGACTGACTTTCTTTTTTAAAAATATTTTTTATTCTTAATTACAGTTTATGTACATTATTATTAGTTTCAGATGTACGGTGTGGGGATTAGACATCTATATAACTTACAGAGTGATCACCCCAATAAATCTAGTACCTGACACTGTACATACATATTGTAATAGGATTGCCTATATACCCTGTGCTGTACTTTACATCCGCAGGACTATTCTGTAGTACAAACTAGTAGCTACAGACTATTTTAGACTTTCTCGCAAGGAAGCAAGCCAACAGGCAGTGGGGGGGAGAAGGTGTTCCAGGCTGTGGAAGGCATGTGAGTAAAAACAAGGAGGCAGGTGAGTTGGGGGCAGCACCTCAAGACAAAACTCTATACTTACAGCTGAAACCCAGGGAGCATGTTGGTGGGCACCTGCGGAGGGGAAAGGTGGGCAGGTGTCATTGCTCAGAGCTTCAAATTCCATGCTAAGAATATCCCAAAGCCCTCCCATTACATAATATTTTGGTTGTGCCTGCGTTATAACTTTATTTGATCCTATAGCATTTCTGCCAGGTAACTAGGGCAGCTATTATTACCCCTCCCTTTCCTCTTTTTTAAAAAAATAAAATCCAGAAACTAAGAATCAGAGAAATTAAGATCATACATCTAATTAAATTCAAAATGTAGATTTCTTTTTTTCTCTCTTAAAAAATGGATCTTTGGGGAAGGAAAACAGGATAGTTGAGTGAGTCTTCCCTGATTATCAGGGTGGTAGGAGTTCAGGTTCCCCAGTTTCATGCCTGGATGGAACATGGCAACACCGACCTGTGCGCAAGGAGCGAGTGGAGCGTGTTGTGTGGGGCCCCACCCTCAAGCAAGCAAGACTCAGGGCTTCTCATGGAAACCTATGTGCAGGCCTGGATTCTGTTCACAGACCTTCAGCTGTCTGGGTCTGGCCTGGGACTCATTCCACAGGCCAGGACACAGCCTAGAGCCTGGCCTGTGGCAGGCTGGATGAAGGCTGATGGGACGAAGGCAGGCAGACTGGAAAGCAGAAAGGACAGAAGGGAGAAATGCAGGAAGGAAGGAGGCTTGCCAAAGCTGGTTGTCTTTGAAATGAAGCATCACCTACAAGATATTTTTTAGGCACTGTTTCCATGCAGTCATGTTGTGGGTACTTTCAGAATCATTAATCCAAGCCTGAAAGTGACACTTGAGACTCATAACCTGAACCTTAGAGATCTGACCCATATTGGCTGCATGGCCTTGGGCAAGTTATATTCAGACTCAGTTTCAAAGTTCATAAAACGAGGGTAAGGATGGTCCTTATCCCCCTAAAATGTGGGGATAGAAGGTATATTTAAAATCTGTACAATTAGCATGTGAATTGCAGGGCCACTCGTAGAGTGTTGATTGTGTGCATGAGAAATAGTCACTGAATAGTGACTGACCAGGATCACCACCATCATTCTGCTGAGGCCTTCCCCAGGCTCACGGTGCCAGGGCACAGAGTGCTATGGCTGAACCAGGCCTTGTCCCCAGCCGTGGGCAGACCTGGTGTGGCTCCCCTCCAGGCCCACCAGGCCCAGGGTGCTGCAGAGGAACTAGTCACAGGGGGACAGGAAGGTCTCCAGGGAGGAAATGCCCATAGAAGTGAGGCGAGAAGTGGCATGTTTAGTGAGCAGCTCTTGGCTCCTTGGGTCAAGGAGAAAAGGCAGGTCCTCAGCAGCCTGGGCAGGGGTCCAACCTAGGACAAGAACAGGCCAGGACACTGAGCTTGAGGTGCGTCTCCCCAAGTTAAATGGGGGACATTTTCTAGGTAAAGCCTTCTGGCTTCTGGTGAGAAGGGAGGCAAAGAAAGCAGAAGCCTATGGCCCAGAGAGGCTGACGGCCCAGAATAGGGAGTTGTCCCTTCCGCTGCTGTAATTCTCTGTGAAGGAGGCATCCCTGGGCTGTGGTTTTGGGCTTCAATCCTAAGCCTCTGGATAGTGGAGTGGCTACAGAGGGCGTCATCAAAAACGACCAAGGTTTTGGGTAGTAGATGCAGAGCTTTCCAATTTCAACCCAAGACAGAAAGAAATACCATGTTCCCTTCCTCCCCTGCACCAAGGGAGACGCTGGAACCGTTAGTGGATGCAAATACCAGAGAACGGAGAGGAAGGGGAGAAGCAGACTTTCTGGCAACCTGTGTGGTGCTTGCTCTTTGGAACCCACTCTGAAGAGGCACCCTTTATGGCGCAAACTGGTGAAGAACAATATACAATCCTAAGATTGCTGGGAAAGGGTATTTGAGTTGGATGGACCCAAAATCCTTGAAAATGACATGACCAGAAATAGTGCTGTTTAAATATTCATCTCATAAGCTGGAAATAAGTCCAGTTATTGATTCATTCTGTTCAGGAACAGATTATGCAGCAAAAACTAGTTTGATGATAGTGTAGAGTATCCATTCTCAGAAATAAATACGTGTAGCATCTTTTATTAAAAAATTTGAAATGGGTGAAATACCCTAAATTCCTTTGATGAAATGACACGAATAAGAATTCTGTTGCTCACTGTATCATTTAAGACAGACAGGAGAGCAACTCCGTGGTTCTTCAACTACCCATGTTTGCATCTTTGCGATGTCTTACAAGGAACTGGCCTGGCAGCTTACTTAGCACTGGGAACACAGAACCTGAATCTGTGACCTGGGAGCAAATAGCAACTCCGCCACACATGGGCTGTGTGGCCCCGAGCGAGCTACTTAAACTACGTGTACCACGGTTTCCCGCAAAATGAGGATGATGATAATATCACCCATCACATAAAGTTGCTATGATAAGTCGGTGGCTGATTGCTTATAAAGCACTTGAGATGATACTTGGCACATAGTAAGAACTAGGTAAACATTTCTTAAGTAAATCATCCTTCTTCAAATAACCCACCCCGCCTCCACCTCTCTTTTGAACAATGAGCTTGGTTTGGTTCTAAAAGAAGTATCTCACACTGGATACCCAATTAGCACCTCAACCAAAACAAAGCTGAGATGTCATCACCGGCCTCACAGTGACTGATTGGTCCCTGGTCTGGGATCTCTGAGTATCGGGGATTATTTGAACTAACAAATTGTTTTGTGTAGAATGGTGTGTAGCACAAAGGCTCAGTAAATGTTAGTGATGAAGAAAAAGGAGAAGGAGAAGGAGAAAGAAGAAGAAAAGAAGTTATTGCAATTATAATGGAGTGAAAAGTAGGGAATACATAGAAAGCGTTCTGTAAAGGTGTACCTCCATCCCTGCCACCAATGCTATCCCCACTGTGACTCAGGCCACCTTCCCTTTCTGGACCCCATGGAGTCATCTCTCTCCTCATTCTTACAATCTTTCTCAAGACCACTCAGTTTCGAACACTGTCCACTCCTGTTCTTCGATGCTACTGATAAAATATTTGCCCCACAATTACAGAAACCACCCCAACAGGCTCCTGTCATTTCCTAAGCACACTCTCCTCTGATTGGTCCCCTGGCTCCCAGCATCACTGTCTGGGTACCTGACTGGAGCAACCTGCCTCTCTGTCTCCCAGCCCAGTCTCGACTCTGTTGTTAACATAAAATCAATGTCATTTGAAACTTTTAAAAGAAAAGTCTCAAGCAAACATGCAAACACTTCGTATCCCTTTCAAAATTTCTATGAACTTAATCATTTAAAAAATGAAAAAATGATTGCTATAGCCAAAATATACAAAAGGAACTTTCATTTTCTCTGCCAAATCTTTGATTTATAATGAAAATTTTCTAAGTACTGATACAAGTTTATTAAAGAATTCTTGATTAGTTGAATATACATACATATTATATATATAATGATTTTTCCCCAGTCACTCTTTTCAACTGTGCTACATCAAAGCCTTTTCTGCTGGGTATGTAGCTCCATTAAAGATGCTTTGGTCAAATTCTACTATTCAATTCCCTTTAATTATTACAACGTAGTGCTATTGAGCTCAAAATCTAATTTTCAAAGCAGGATGCTTTCCCTCACTGCAGAATGTTCTAGAGCTGGCTGGATGACTTGGACAGGAGAGGTAGAGGAGGCATTCCTCCACCCCGTTCCTAGGCAGCAACACCCCTGTTGTTGGAGGGGGACTGGGGAGCCAAGCTCTCCACCTATGTGGCCAACTGCTAGTCCCTGGCAGGCAGAGTCCCTGGCCTCAGTCTTGTTCCTGCTTGATCTCTCTCTCTCTCTCTGGCCTCTGCTGACACGGTGACTCTCCCATTCTGCTGAGAATCTCTTGACAGGGCCAACCTTCTCTCTGCGCTGTCAGCTGTACACATTCTCAGCCTGTCTCTGGGCCTTGGATTAGGGGCTACTTGGGCAACTCTCACCCTTCTCTTGAGCTTCAATCTTTATTTGGGGTTCCCCTGAGCACCCTCCCTAGGTCATCCAGCACTGCACTGCGTGGGCTAACTTTACCGAACTCCCCAAACCCACCACACGCGGGAGCCTTCAGGCTCTGCTGGCATAGCAGGGTCCAGTCGACTCCCTTCAGAAATCTCTAGGCCGGTCCCATGTTCTTGCGTGCTCCAAGGCCAAGGGGCCACATCCAAGATCGCCCTTCCCTTGCTTTGTGTGACAGCCTCAGTCCCTCTGCAGTTTCCCTCACTGGGAAAGGAGCTGACAAGCCCCCCACTTGTAGGTAGCCCCAGTCCACCTGTGTGATTCCAGTGGAGTTCCTCCCACTGGACTCAGGAAAGAGGAAGCCCCCCTTGGGGGAGGTAGCAGCTTTATACCTCCGATGCTGCCCTTCCTCCAAGGATGACCCTTTTCTTCCCCACCCCTCTCACAGAATGACTTGAGGTGGGGAGATGGGGTGGGGGTGGGAGGGAATGAGGCTGATTCTGTTGCCCATTAGCCAGTTGGGAGCCCTGCTCCTTGTTAGTACAGAGCAACCTCTGTTCTCTGCTCTGCTCCCTGAGTCCGATTAGGTAAACAGAGTGGGCCACAGGATGACATCTTGTGACCTTTGTGCCTTGGTGCTTCTAGTTTCTTTTCTCCCTATCTGATGTGGTTTTGTTGTTCTGCTCTTAAGGATACATTTTAAACGAAAATGTACATTTTAATGAGAAACACAACACAAAGCAGTGATATGAATTTGTAAAACTGCTCTCCTTGGGCGGCCCTGAGTGTCACAGATAAGAAACAAAGTAGAAGAAAAACTAATTGCAATCTTATTTTGTGTTAAAATAATTTTATTTATAAAAAATGAAACAAGTGGATCCTTATCTATTATTTATAGTTTAATAACTATACCAACCTGCCCTTTCTCAAGAAGTTGCTTAATTATGAATAAGGAATTGATTTTTATGGGGCCAAGAGTTGTGTGTACACATTGGAATTCATTCTGGCAACTGCCTGCCCATTATTCCAGCTTATGTTCTGCCAAAGGCCGAGGAAGCTCTGTCAAAGAACCTGCTATAAAACATAATGACTTCAGCAGTTGGGGGCATTCCAGGCACCCTGGCAGGTTAGAAGAGCTGCCTCTTAATAATCAGAGGTTCTGGCCAGAAGTTCCCTGAGGTTGAGTGGGAATCATAGGCTTTCACCTTCCCAAGGGCCACTGACTTCATGGGGTGCAGAGCTGTGTTTGGGGAGGCACATTATTCAGCTCTTTCAGCTTCTGGAAGACCATTTAGTTAATGACTGCTCTATAAGAATCCAAATGCATACAAAAGAGTATACGAAAGAGAATTCCAAATTCTTGACAAATATTCTATCATTTCGATGCCTGAATAGAAAGACAAGGAGAATTCTGTGAGAAGTCTGAGTTAGTGTATCATAGCTGCCCCCAGAGTAATGATCTTAGGCTGGATGAGTGATCCATCCATCCACTGATATGTGCAGACATTGGTGTAGGCACTGAAGACACAGGTGGAAACTCAGCAAAGCTCATACTCCTTTCAGTGGAGAAGACAACCTAATAAAGAGCTAAGCAGATAATACATGCTTTAATGACACAGACTTGAACCGAAAAATAAAGCAGCATAACGAGATGACATAGAGCATGATGGAGCGCTGCTACAGTTAGGGTGGCCAGGGAAGGCTTCTCTGAGAAGGGTTATTAAGGGGGATCCCAAAGGAAAGGGAGCGGGAGAGCTTTCCTGTTCCTGAAGCAGAGCTGGCTGGGTGGGAATGAGCAGCCACCGGTGGGCAGTGTGGCTGAGGGCAATGAGTTGGGGGAGAGTGGTGGGTGGAGATGGGGTATGGGCCAGGTCTCACGGAAGCTTTCAGGCCATTCTTAGGACTTAGATTTTTCTTCTGGGGAGTAAAAGGGCAGCCACTGGAGGGTTGTGGGTAGGAGAGAGTTGTAGTATAGAATATTCCAGGTGAATGCTGTGTTAATAGCAGTGGAGGAACCGGACAGGAGATAGCGTGGTCCCTCTGTATTCAACAGAGAAACGCCAGGTTTCTCTCCTTCGGTCTGGATGCCACCGTCTGAGTGAGAGCTGACAAGCCACAGCCTGCCTCAGGAGAAAGAGTTGGGTAGACAGGGGGAGATAGAGGAGGTAAGAGATCTTAAAACAGAGATGAATTCTATAGAAACAGCTACATTGAGCATTTTGAAAGGTGGTCATGCAGAGGAAGACTTGGCCTCATGCTGCATGTTTCCAAAATGTAAGATAGAGTTCCAATGTTAGACATCATAGGGAGAAAAATTTTAGCTTTATATTCTATTTCAAAATTTTGTAATTCTTAGGTCTGACAGAAAATGAAATGGGCTCTATAAAAGGGTAGTGACTTCTCAATTGTTGGAGATACTTGAACATAGAATAAAAGAGTACCTTGCCAGGGTGCTACAGAGGAAATTCATGTACCAGACAATTGGATAATGTGGCCTTAAGGAACCTCTGGCTCCAACAGTCACTGATTGACTATGCACTTTCTCTCTTCCTCCAGGACTATCAGGAGAGGGATGCCAGGTCCTGGGATCTCTGTGCGAACCCAACGTTGCCACTGGAAATGGCTGAGCACTCAGTGGGTAAGGAGCAGCACTTTCATCGAATGCGATAAAGGTGCTGACAATTTAGGCTGGAGCGGGCTGATAAATGACATCAAGAAAAGTTACAAACTTCAGCACAAAACAAAGCCTTTGACAGGTTCCTAAGTGATTCTGATCCATTAAGTTCCAACTTTAAGGTGACAAAGAGATCTGAGTTTAAAATTGTTTAAAAGGGAATGAGAGTTAAGGAGGTTTGTTATAAATTATATGTGCATTTTCTTTGAAAAGAGATCTTAAATTACTTAGCAATTTGGCCTGAAAAGACTTGTCTGAATTGAATTACTCTGTGGGCTTTGAGAAAATTTCTCTTACATCTAATATTAAGAGAACAGTGAATCTGAGATAATCCTAAAGATAAAAGTAACTTGAAAATACTCTTCTTCCTTCAGTTCCTTCCTTCCTTCCTTCCTTCCTTCCTTCCTTCCTTCCTTCCTTCCTTCCCCTTTCTTTCTTCCTCCCTCCCTCTCTTCTCCATTTCTTTCTTTTCTGAAACAACAACAACAAAAAAGGAATTTGAATTCTACTACTGTGAGCTTCTAAAAGAGGAAATCTTTCTCATATTTTGATGAGAATTTCCACCTTTTTTTTCAACTTCTCAGCTCCTTTAAATCTTACTGATGAAATCTTAGCTCCAAAGAGTACTGTGATCTGTAAAACTTTTATCATAATAGATATAAAAAGATATGGAAAAGTAGGCTAATAGCTGCTAAAGTTGGAAATCTAGTTAAAATTAAAATATAATCATTAACAGGTACAAGCAAAACCAACTATTAATCCCCAAGGTTGTAACGGAGAAGGCGGTCAGGTGCTCCAGCAATTATTGAGCACTCAGAATACTTAGTGTTTTCTGTATTCATTACTAGAGGGCATTCCCTCTGGGTCAAAAAACTATGCTAAGCATTCTACAAACATCTTTGTTAACCCTTACAGTGACCTCCTGATTTGGTGATATTGTAATTTACTATTTATAGATGAAGAAACTATGGTTTAGAGAGATTAAGTAACCATATATATTTAACCCCCTTCAGTCCACGTTAGCAATCTCATGAAGAAAGTATTTGCATTGTAGAGAAAAGCAGACTCAGGGAGGTTAAATCCGTTGCCCAGGTGACTGCAGTGAACCGAGCAACCAGTGGGCATCCAGCTCAGGTCTCACTGATCAAAGGCCTGTGCACAGTGAAGACTGGGAAGTGGGAATGCCCGGATTTATCACTTCAGTTTGCTTACAGATAAATATCTGAATAATTATTTCACTTTCATAGGATTGGGACAAAGACCACGTTAGGAAGTTTAAGATTTTAGGACTTCTAATGTTAATTTGTGAGAAAAAAAGTTAGTTAACATACCCATTTCAATAGGAGGAGTTTTGCTAACAACCTAGTGCTGCAAGCACCCGGATTTCTTCACGGCGACCTCTTCCCCGTACTGAATGGGTTTAGTCGAAAACTACCCCCATGTCACCAGTTCGGGTCTGCCTGTTGTTCCCTCTGTGTTCCCATGGGGTGACTGCCGAGCCTTTAGAGCAATTACTTATCTCTGTCTCTGTGTCTTCATGAGAGTGAGGTTCACTGTGGGAAGCGCTAAACTGCTTCCACCTGGAATGTGGATATCACGACATAAACAGTAGCCGTTAGTGTTGTTACAGATACTCATACCAATATTACCATTGGAATAATTACTTTATCTTTCACCATTTGCTTAGGAGAAATCAATAGTAACTGAACTCTACTTCTAAGAATATGGGGCATTTAGGAATTCCAATTAATGTGTCCGAACGTTACAAGAATCTTTCGGGATGGAATGAGCAATATATTTACAGTTAGATCAAATACTGAATTCATCTCTTTCTTAATGAGGCCTGGAGAGCAGAAGGCTCTTGGGATCACATCAAACAAAGAGATGCTATAAATTGCTAACAATATCTAAGCATGAAAATTCCACAGTTGTTGTGTGATTCCAACAGAGCTGAACTTCCAGCAGCCTTGCTGGAGAAAGGGACATCAAACTAGATAGACTACAGCAATCTGTAGCTATACCTGAAGTGAAAGACGTTTCTGAACAGAGGGTGTCTATGGACTTGTGTGAAATTGCTAATTAACAACAATCAAGAAAAACTGATGAAACCCATGGAGTTTGCTTTCATGGTGCTCACCCATTCACAGCTCACCGCATGCCACGCAGAGAGAAGGAAGGATCTGCAGACAGGCACTGATTTGCATCGGGGCCTGAAGTGTTTCACAAATGCTGTGAAGAGGACGGATCATGACTGAATGGAATGCTAGATCACTCTGGCTGGGTCAAAGTCCTTTTACAGAAAACAAGCTGCCTTCCTAATTTGGTTGCCTTTCTTTCCCACATTCAACAAACTGCTATTATAAACAGCTGCCTGAGACAGTTTCACCTGTTGACAAGCCAACTCCCAGAAAATACCTGAGCTGATTAATTCATTCCCTCAGTCCCTTCCCCCACTCTTCCACTTATTAGCAATTAAGTGAGCATCTGCCCCTGCCCCCCCAAAAATCACAGCTTAATTTAATTAAGAATCTGCACCATTTTTTAGAGTTGCAGATAAGTTTGCTTGAGTTCAGAGTTATATTTGAGGGCAAGACACATAGCTGTCTTCTTGAACTAACACATTTACCAAGGCTGTTGCAACATCCCACAGATTTCAGTTTTATGTTTGAAGCATGGGAACCGCAGGCCAACAAATCTTAGCAAAGATTTTGCTTCCACACAGTGTTTTAAAATCACATTATGTGTGTCTAGCAGTTGTAATAAAGTGAATATTGCAGAATGCTGATGTTCCATGGTAATGTATTCTCTGATACTAGATCTTCAGGACAAAGCCTTATTTGGAATATGAATATGGACTTCAAAGTATATTTGAATCTCAAACTAATGGAACTTGTAAAAGTTGAGAGATTCCTATCTCAAGCAGTTAACAGGCCTTTCCTATAGCACACGATAAGGACAGTTTCTAAAGACTTGGAGTCAGAGGACAAGCAAAAGTATTAACATTATATTTACCAAGGTCATTGCTGATCTTGCATGAGCACAGGCTACCACAGATACCATGAGCGGGGGCCCTGGGCTCTGAAGCAGTCTTGAAGGACAGGGGATGGTTTTTGCCCATCTAGACAAACAATAGTTTAGACTCTGGGGACTGTGCAGGTGGGAAGAGTCAGTTGGGGTTGGAGGTTGGAGTGAAAGAAAGTCAGTGGAAGTCCCCCAGCTAGAACCAGGTAAGCAAGCCACACGAGTCCCTAAACAACCAGCAAGGGGACCAGGAAATCTATAATGTGCAGAGTCCAGGGATGGATGTGAACCTGACATTTATAAATGCACATGTGCACTTTTCTGGAAAAAGAGGCCTTAACTTTCATTGCTTTCTCCATGTGGCTTATGACCTCAAGAAGGTTAAAACCCATTGAAGTCGGGGGACACAAATAATGATGATAGGAGGAAGTGGTCAACAGGTGAGGCACACAGATCTGCAGAAGGTGAGACAAGAGGGAGAATCAGATAAGCAGTGCAAGGTACAGGAAACAGGAGCACCTGGTAAGGGAGAGACCCTGTGCTTACCCCCTGACCTTTTCCACACCTTTCCTGCTTTGTCAGGAGTCACCTGTGGCTGCTCTGGAACACCTGGCCATGCATAGGGGAACATAGCTGAGTATTAATGAGTCAGAATGGCAATTCCTGACATCTAAGTATATCTATATATAAAAATGAGGACTTGTGAATTTATTGGTACAGGAGTAACTGACAGACAGGAAGTATAACAGTATATAGTATACCACGAAGCATACGTTAACTTGTAGCCTGGATCAATCTTACTCTCTCTAGATACTTTAGCTCATGTCAACTTTATTGATTCAACACGTCCAGAATCACCAGGGCTTGGCTCTCCTTAGGTCAGCCAGGTGTGTGGGGCACAGCAGCTCCCAGGCTTGGTTCAGTGTGCCCATGGTGAGAGCTTTGAAACATCCACTGTCTTCATTTCATGACATGAGAGCAAATGAGATAAACAGGCTGATGTTCCCCCAGGAATGCGGGGGAGAAATGTCCTTTGAGGGCTAAATTATGGAAAAGTAACATGCTGGTAATAAAAAGCATTTGGGATGCAGATGGGTTGAAACTAGAGAATTGTTCATACGGTTCAGAAAGGAAGAAGCAGATAGCCAGGGGGAGGTTAGAAGGGAGAGCTGGTACAAGATGCCCAGTCACGGGGCTCCTCCTCTTTGAGGGGCAAACAACAGGTCATGGGGCTGCTTTTGGATAATTCCCTCTGCTCCTTTTAGGGCACGACTCTCTCTCTCAATCCCGTCTTTGTTTTTTTTTTTGTATTACCATTCTACCCATTTAATGGGTGTGCTAACAGCTAGTGTCGAACTCTACTTCTTAAGTGGGACTAAGGTTATATAGAAATTGCAAAGTCTTTGAGAGAAAGGACAGAAATAAATAATTATAACTCATTGCCTCCTCTGGATTAAATATCTTCATTAGATTCTTCTTCAAACCTATTACCACATTCTTGGAAAATTCACCTTTTAAAAAATCTCTCAGGGCCAGTGTTAGCAAGCATCCACATGGAAACTGAGGTGGTCCATTGACGGGATAGAGAATGTCACAGATAAAATCAAGGAAGGGCTGTGGCTCCCTTCAGATCCATCAGGAGTGAGTGCATGTGTGTGTGTGACAGACAGAGAGGGAAACCCTGAAAAATCTTCTGTTGAGAAAGAGAAAAATCCCTGCTTTTGTGCATGAAAAACCCACTTCATTACTTAATGCCAATGAAACATCACCAGGAGGCGGTCAGTGCATAAAGAGAGGTCAGTGCCCTGTGAACGCATATGAGCTGTGATGGTAAAAACCTAGGTAGACTCATAGAAAATGTATGATCACCTCCACAATCTGGGAACAAGAATGTCATGGAAGGCCTCAGATGACTGACTGGGTGCCTCTGCCATCCTCTGCCTTGGAACTGGCTGTCCTTGGCTCGGATGCCAATCAGTCTGCGTGCCAGTGGAGAAGAAGAGGGCATGGTGATGTTAAATTACTTACAGTTAGAATTCTCAGCCCTTAAAATTCTGGTTTAAAAAAAGAATTTAGTAACTTATCAAAATGATGAGAGAAAAAATTCAAGTCAAAATACAATAAACTAGTGAGATATTAAAAAAGATAATCCATTGGTAAATTGAGTGATCAGTCTGTGCAATCCCAGCTTAATTTTAGAATCTTAAATATCAAACTTGGGAAGCATACATAGTCTGTGTCTGCAAAATGTCCAGTGTTAAAAGTCTCTTGGACTTTGTACTTTCTATATTGCAAAGTTAATAGCTACCATTTCTTGGGGGCTTTTGAAAGCCAGAACTATGGCATGCATTTTGTATCCATTACTTGTAAACTTCACAACAACCCCATAGGGCAGATAATATTATTTACATAATACAAGGAGAAACTGAGGAAGGCTAAGACATGTGGTCAAACTCACTGGTGAGAAAGTGATGGGACAGGCATTGGAAGCAGTTCCAAAACTCGATTGTCCTCTCTTTTGCTGCCTGGCCACTGCAGCTGGATGTTGGCGAGTTTGAGCATCAACAGAAGGTTAGTTACTTGTGGCAGTCCTGATGGGTAAGTTCTTCCCTGATGTCATCTCTTAGTGGTGACGTCTTTAAAGTACCTATATAACTTGTGTCTGTGTATTTCTTTAGTTATTTCTTTGTGTGTTTACTTAATAGCAAATGAAGGTTAAAATACAAAAGCAGCCCCAAGGCTATTGAAACTAAGGTGGACTTCAAGTCAAGATGGTGCCACAGGCAGACATGGCTTGTCTCTTTGCACAACCACATCAAAATTACAACTAAAATATAGAGCGACCATCACTCAGAACCACCAGAAATCAACTTGAATGGAAATTTGACAACTATAGAATTAAAGAAACTACATTTATCCAAACTGGTAGGAGGGGCAAAGACATGGAATGGGGTGGTCATTCACCATGTGTAGTAGATAAAAATTGGGAGGGATATCTCAGGATCAACTAGTCCTAGCCCCCACCAGGCCCCCCAGTCCAGGGTTCCAGTGCTAGGAAGATAAGTCCCCACAGCTTTTGGTTGCAAAAACCAACAGGGGTTGAATCAGGGGAAGAAATTGTACAGCCCCAAACAGTTCCTCTTAAACAACCCACATATAAACTCACCCATTCAGATTCACTCCCTCTGAGCTCCAGCACTAGGGTAGTAGCTTGAAAGGAACTAGTGGTATACAGGGGGAAACTGAGGTGTCTGGCATCAAGGCAAGCAGAGGCCATTGTCCCTTTCCTAAACCCTCTCCCCACAGAACCAATAAGTTGGTGCTATATCTGAGACTCCATCAACCTGGCTAACACTGATCAGCTTTGGAGATCCCCAGAGACTCTGCCCCACTCAATTTATGGGCCTATCCAATCTGCTTTTCCATATGAATAACTGGCCTGGATTCACACTTCACAGCTTCCTAAATCCTCTCAAACAAGCAACAGCTGGCTTCGGTGAGCCCCAGGCCCAGCACTAGCAGCAGCCAGCCTGGATTCACAGCTTGGCTTCACCTGGGAATCCCCAAGCCCAGCACTAGGAGCAGCCATCTCAGATTGCTTTATAGCTCAGGCAGGGTGGCTCCAGCAAAAAACAGGAGTCGGGCTGATCTTGGCCTGTACCACTCGAGAAACTCCAGGGCCTACATGCCCAGTGGAGAGCTACAGACCACTTTGGAGCACCACCACCCTGCCCCTGCATAGCTGATCCTCCGTGGAGTGTGGAGGTTAGTGGTCAGTGGTCACAGCCAGTCCCTGCAGCTGACTGGCCTGGGTAAATCCCTCCCTTGATCTGCCAACAGCAACCAAGGATCAACTACAAAGGAGGGTGTACTCAGCCCACACAAAGGAAACCCTTCAGTACCCAGCTTTGGTGATGGTGGAGGCTGTCCCAATGCACTGTGCAGGACACCTGCTACATTAGGCCGCACTACCAAGACATAGAGTCAAAGCAGCTCTACCTAATGCATAGAAACAGACACAGGGTAGCTGCCAAAAAATGGAATCAGAAACATGGCCCAAATGAAAGAACAGATCAAAATCCAGAAAAAGAGCTAAACATAATGGAGAAGGGCAATCTATCAGATGCAGAGTTCAAAACACTGGTTATAAGGATGCTCAAGGAATTTCAGCAGCATAAAAAAGACCCTGTCAGAAATGAAGGATACACTAATGGCTTGGAACATAAAAAAAAATCATGCAGAACAACAAGAAGAAAAAGGAATCCAAAAAAATGAGGATAGTATGAGCAGCCTCTGTGACAAACTTCAAGAGGTACAACATTTGCCTCATAGGGGTGCCAGGAGAATGGTAAGAGCAAGAAACTAGAAATCTATTTGAAAAAATAATGAAAGAAAACTTTCCTAATTTGATGAATGAAATAGACATGCAAGTTCAGGAAGCACAGAGTCCCAAATAAAATGAATGCAAAGAGGCCACTCCAAGACAAATCATAATTAACATAACAAAGGTTAAAGATAAAGAGAGAATCTTAAAAGCAGAAAGAGAAAAGAAGTTAGTTACCTACAAGGGAGTTCCCATAAGACTGATAGCCGATTTCTCAAAAGAAAGTTTGCAGGCTTGAAGGGATTGGCAAGAAATATTCAAAGTCATGAAAAGCAGAGAGCTACAGGTAAGACTGCTCTACCCAGCAAAGCTGTCATTTAGAGTCAAAGGGGAGATAAAGAGCATCCCAGAGTAGAAAAAAACTAAAGGAGTTCATCATCACCAAACCATTATCATATGAAATATTAAAGAGACTTATTTAAGAAAAAGAAGATCAAAATTATGAACAATAAAATTGCAAAAAAATACATACCTATCAACAACTGAATCTAAAAAACATACTAAGCAAATAAAAAGAACAGAGGCAGAATCATGAGTACAGAGAACATTTTGATGGTTGCCAGATGGGAGTGGGGTCATGGAGAATGGGTGAAGAGGTGAGAAGATTAAGTACAGAATAGCCATGGGGATGTTAAGTACAGCACAGGAAATGGCACAGCCAAAGAACTTGTAGGCATGACCCATGGACATAAACAATGGTGTGGAGACTGCTTGAGGGAGTGGGGGTTACTAAGTGGAGGGGGGAAAAGGGGGAAAATCAGGACCACTGTAATAGCATAATCAATACAATACAATTTTTAAAAAAGAAACTAAGGTGGAACAGAGTTAGTTCTCCTCCAGACCTTCCTCTAGGCTTAACAAAGTGTTTATGTGTAAAAGGGAGAATTTTTTGCTTGTCTGGCAGGAAATAGTATATTTGTCCTTGGGCTGCTACTAAGTTTTAGATAACAGAAACATTATTTTTCTGTTGAATGGAATGTATTACCAAATGGAGACTGTTCTGGGGGTGGGGGGCAGAGTGATGGAAACCTATACCACCAAAGTGGATTTTAGTACATCTAGATAAGATGTCACTAAGAAATGGGACCCTGGTGAGATCTCCTTGAACACATGGTTTGTGCTTCAAACACAGGGTTTGGAGCAGTAGTTTCTTGGTGTTTTAAAGACACGAAACAAAGGTTTTAAGTGGAGCTGGTGGATCTTATCCTCCTTGGGTACCCTCCCCAAAGAATCATATTCCTTTTGGCTTCAGAGATGGTTCAGCAAAATTGAATACATTCACTAAATGGGAAATTAATTATACTAAGATGTATCTTATGCAAGAGGGTGATCCCTTCTCAACTCTTATTAAGCATCTGCCTGAGGCTACCATATCCAAGAAACTGTGCTGACTTGTTACAAAGAAAATGATTATTTCCTTTCTTATTGCTGCATTCTTTTCAATGTGTCCTGTCTTGGATCAGGATTTAAATCAATGTGTCCTTCATTGTTGCCCAATTTAGTGAAAATAAATTTGTTAGAGTTATATTCCTCTTGAGTCTCTCAACTAAGATAGAATACAATGTTGTGGATAAGTTAGAGTGGTGTGGGTAACACCTAGGTATGAGAGAGAGAGAGAGAGAGAGAGAGAGAGGGAACTAAACAGAACCTACAAGCCTGGCACTAACCTTGATTCCCAGGGCAAATGACATATGGGATAAATATGGGCAATCAAAGAGCAATGACGATTTCTCTGGAAAGATTCCATCAGCTTGTGTTCCTATTCCAAATTCCAAATTCTGGCTTATTTATGTGTAATGGTTGCTTGATTGGCTTAAATGGGGAACAAACTTGGCAGCAGAAGGAAGAGAGAGGGGACATAGTGCTTGCTGCATAATAGTTACTAATATACTACCTTGTCTGCTAATAAAAATAAAACAATCCTTAGTGACTGGACTTAAAAGGGAAAAAGCTCTTGTTTCTCAGTCATTTTTCTGGAATAGGATGAAGTGGAGCCTTTTTGCAATGTTTCCCATAGCCCAGGGCAAAAACTTTCTCCAAGGGCTTCTCTGCTTCCTCTGAGTAAGAGGAAAACAAACCAGGGCACAGCATAGATTAGCAAGTTTGAATGAAATATAATTTCAGTGGTGAAATATGTACTCTAAAGCATTAGGGCCCATGACCAAAGGGAAAAAGTGGGATAACATTTATTTTAGGGATTTGAAGCTTGTGAGAGATAAAGCGGATAATATCGACCCTAATCCCTCCTCAACACACGTGCACGCGCATGCTCAGAGACAAGCGGCCACACCACCCTGCACACCTGAATCGTCTCGTCACCCTTCAGAGTTTCCTGGGAGTGAAGGATTTTGGTGTTCATAGGTGTTTGTGCTATGCTCAGTCTTACAGACCCCAGCGTTGTAATGTTTTATTACTCCCATAAATTACCCAATATTTATATTACTTTTCTCTTCCCCACATTAGATACTTTCTGTTGAATTATATCTGACTGCTCCCATCAGGGCTATGCTCTATGGGATCATCAAAACGACGTGGCACCAAGCTTAGCGAACATGACAAACTCATTCAGACCCTCCCCCCGCATATAAAATCTTGAACACGTGCATGGCAATCTTTCCTCACTAGCCTTCTTCTTCACCCTCCTTCTCAATGCTTAGCAAAAAGAAAGTACCAGAACACTTAGCATGAAAGATGTTATTAATCAGAACAGAGTTAAAGAAAAGCAACTTACTCTTAACCTATTTCTTGCTGATGGACCAAGAGGAGCATGTTGGGTCCTACAGAGGTTCCACAAAGCTCTAAGGGCAGTGCAATGCTCAGAGCCGCAGAATACTGGCTTAGAGGAATTACCATTGGCACCATCCTTGCTATTACACAGCTCTGTTTAGAGTGGCATATTTGATGCTGTGGGGGTAAAAACAATGAACACTGCCGTGCCGGAACAATACTGAGAGCTAGCAACAAACAGTGGGTTCCAAGTCAGGGGCCACAGGCAGAAGGCCCGTTCCTGCTTATTGATTTCCTGAGTTCTCCAGTTCCCTGGTAAAACTTCTTTTGAGCACATTCCCATAACTTTTTATTTTTAAAAGCTGGAAATGTTAGTGTGAAAAATCCACTCCATTGTGAGGGACACGTTATCTGAGAGTGTGGCTTTCCTCACCGCTGTTTAATAAGTGTTAGCAGCTGTTCACGCAGTGACTTTTATTAAAACAAAACAAAAGAAACTCTATCCACACAAAGACAAGTAATGCAGCTGCTTCCGTGGAGCATCATAAGGCATCCTGACAAAACGATGCTCCTGCCTTTCACCAGAATCAAGGAGACGTGTCTGAAGGTCTGAGCAGAAGCAAAGATGGGGCTGTGGCTGTGCTCCACCAGGGGCTTCCTAGAGGTGACAGAGCTGGTGAGGGTCCAGTTCCTACCCGGTTTTCCCAGGTAGATACTTAGCACCAGGTCATTGCTGTTTCTTTATGTAAATTCTTCCAATAGCAGCCTTTGAAACAGACATCTCAACCGTACATCTCCACCTGCTACATCCTGGGAGCAATTAGCACTGGCTCAGTATTTGTTTGTCTAAAGTTGGCCCCTACCTGCGTGTTATTAAAATGCTATGAGAAAGAAAGTCAACAACAGTGTGTTTAAAAGCGTCCCACGTCTCAGTTGGGAAGAGGGCGCTGCCTGCGGCTGCCCTTCCTCCTTCCACAGGAACGGAGTTTGGTTGTCTATGTGGAACCCAGTGGGCTCCAGTAAGGTCAGAGGTACCGGTGACGCTGGGCTGCCACTTCCTGAGCAATGAACGGCACTATCTTCCTCAGGAAGCAGGAATCTTTTGTTTGTTGTTATGGTTTTGTTTGATTTTTGTTTTTAGGGCCTTGATTTGCTTGGCAGACCAGATGCTGAAAACGATGTGAGTAGAATCACAGCTTTGAAGTGTGGGCAGCCCCAGCACCTCCTTGCACAGGAGAGTCAAGCTAGTTACCCCTCATTGCCTTGGATGGATAGTTCCCGCTATCACACTGGAGCTGTGGCATTCGCACATTCACTGCGGCAGGAGAATGAGTAGGGAAAGAAAGCCCACCCTGTGCCTCGTGGGGCAAGAGTTTGAAAAAAAAATGATAATCCCTGTCATTCCCCCCCCATCTCACATTACTGTTTAACTTTTAAAAAAGTAATTTCAAATCTGGGAACAGACACAGCTGTTTTGTTGTTACTACGATCACTGAATTATAAACCATATAAATTGCCCAATGCTTAGAAACCTAATGATAAAGTGATTTTACTAGGAAAGCACAGGTGGTTCTTTTATTTTGTGAGGAGGGCCTATGTCCACACACACACACAAAGTTACAGCTGCTCCTAACACGGAGTAACAGGCAGTCTTTGTGACGGCTGCTGTCATTGACATAAGGCTGAGAGTGACTTACGAAGAGTCCGAGGGGCGCTGGGGGACTTTATAAGCTAAACAACTGCCTGTGTTTGGTCCTATTTGCCACTGACACGGTGACCCCACAAAACATCACTTCTCTCCTTTGTGCTATTGCAATGCAAAGGGCAATGGGCTGACCGCAGACACTGAGGAATAAGAAACCCTAATTCCTTCATAGTGCTCTTAAGTGTTAAAATGTCATACATAATCAGATATATAATAAGGTGAGGATTATTAAAATAAAGAAACAAAGAAACACCTTATGGATCCCTCCAGACCCATAAGAAGTCAGTGTCTCAAAATATTTCCTCTGTCTCATCATATCTCAAAGTAAGACATCAATAGCACTTAAAAGAAAAAACCCTTCAAAACCAAGGGAATATGGAGAATGAATCACCTGTCCAAGGTCATGCAGCTTATCAATAACCATCCCAACTATTGTTTCCCGGTCTCTAACCTACCAGCTCAGGGCTGGGGAAACCTGAATAAACTAGAATTCTATGAGCATGTGGAAAAAAACCCCAGAAGAATAACTCATTAATTCACCCAATTTAAATATTAACATTGGTAAGTCAAGTCTTAAGGCCAATAACTCTGCCATTTCAAATATTACTGATGAACAGAGATTGGTGATGTTATTGTTCCCTCCCACAGATTTGAGATTACTCTCCCAAAATTCAGCAAGAAAACCAAAAGACTAATGAGGATGGAAACATCTGTGTTGGTCAGCAATCATGGCCAAGGACAGAACTGGGGAACTATGTCAGAGTGGCCGAGTGAAACTAAGATAATGAAATACAGGGGATCCAGACTGTTAACTAGACCATATGGCTAAAATAGTTGCTTCACAAATGCTTCCAACTACTTTAAATCCTCTTTTTCGTTGTGACCAAGGTCAAGAGTGGACCTGCTGGGATGCCTCTTTTGCTCCTCTCCGGGTTTGCAAAAATCAGTAAACAACGTGGAGAGGAAGCTCTGTGTGATTTATTTCAATTGAGCGAAAGAAAGTAGAAATGGGGAGGCGAGTGAAAGATGCTGCAAGTGTATTCATTTAAGGGCACATTTCAGTTCCTTAGACATGGGCCACTGAGGGGAGAAGCAATCTTCATAATGGCTGTAGAGTAGTCATTTTTTAAAATTTCTTCTCTTTGATGAAACTCCTAATGATAATTTCTACTAGGATTCATGTGTACTCATTTGATAAATATTTTCTGAGTACCTGTTAAGTGCCTGGCACTGTTGTAAATACTGCACAATATGTGCAGGTATAATAGGAGGGGTAGGCAGAGACAGATAACAAACATGTCAACCAATGATCAGTCTTTGAGATGGGGAATGATCTGTGACCCTGCTCACACAAAGATTTAAAATAATTCAGAACTTAGGGCTAAATAAAATAATTCAGAATTTAGAATTATAAAGGGACTTCAGAGATGACATCTCACCTGCATTTCATCATAGTCCAATGGAATAAGTCCTGTAGCAAGCTCTATTTTGTAGATTTGGGGGTAGATATTAAGCATAATTAAGTAACTTGGTCAAATCCATTTTAACAGTAGATAGGGGGGTTTGAAATCAGGACATTGGTCTTCAAAGTCCCCTCTCTTTCATTGTATCATATCACCTCCATAAATTGTGTTTAAAACATGTGTACCTAGGTAGGGTTTCCAAATTCATTATTGAACCATTCTCCAAATTCATGTACTTAACCCTCTCACCCTTACTGCTCATGTATAACTCTACAGATTTCATGTATAACTATTGTTTTCAAATCTTACTATGGAGAACATAGGAGGGCTGGTGTCAGACTCTTTGAGCTTAAGAGTGAGTCTTATCCCCCTTGAGGCAGCAATTTTCTGAGCAAGTGACTCCAACCTCTAAGTACAGTAACTTACAGGGTTCCATCAGGTAGGTGGCAATGCATGGCACATGCATGACATTTACATGGGCAACCTCCGAGGAGACATGGTTTTTCTCTGCCTCTGTTGGCTCATCGGTAAGAAGGAAAAGGTTAAGGACATTAGTTTACCTTATATTGCTCTTGGGGTTGTCCTAAGAATCACATGTGGTAACGGGCGTGGGGCAGCTGTGTGATGGGTGGTAGAGTACAGTTATCACTGAAGAAACCTTCCACAACAGATATCTGATGGAAGACAAGGAGCTGGACCAGGTTTCCTGCTAGCTCCATTCACAAAGAGGATTCAAGAGCTCTGCTGAACTTTCTGGTCAATGGTGTGAACAGAATGCTGGCTAACAGACCTGCTGGTCTACTTCCTGGGTTTTCATGCTCAGAGGCCTTTGAAGCACACCTTTAGGGGGCTATTTATTGAGCCCATTAGCTAGCTATCATTCAGAATCACTCAGAAAGGAAATCTACTTCTGCATATTTTGATAAGTGCCTATATCAGATGGAATGTGTTCATGTGTTGGCACAAGAGCACTGTTCCCTTGTTGGACCCAATAGCCTCAACTCTCTCCTTGCCTGCTCCCCGCTCTGCCTCACTGCCCCCTTGCCCATCCCCCTCCAGAACTGTGCCTAAGGCAGTCCTGCCTCCACTTCTCCCTGCCCTCACCCTACCCCCTCAAGAGGAGACCTTGCTGTTTGTTCCTGGAGAAATTCTAATCTGTCACATTTCCAGCCTGGATACAACAATCTTCCCATGTCCTCTTTCTTGTTTTTATTAAATTCTTAGTCAATGTCTTCCTTCAATTTCTAAACACTTATTACTCCTACAGATTTTATTTGTTCTTAACATTATCATATAAAAAATTAACTTTGCTATTGCATTGTTCAGTGCTTCAAAGCAGCCAAGTGCCTGGGGAGAGAGGAATTCCCAGGACCACTTGCTTTGACAAAGTCACGGCCTGCTCCCAGCCTGACCTGCAGCACAGCACGTAGCCTGCCAGCCCTGCAGTCCCCGCCTCCTTCCTGTGCCCAAGCCGAGGCTCTGGCTCAGACCCACGGACTCTAGGTCACAGCTCCCAAGATCTCAACAGGGAGCTCTTAGCTAAAAAGCCCATCCTTGAAGAAGTTCTTCCAAGGTCAGTGCTCCTAACATTTACTAGCTGCCTATCACAGGACTTAGTTAAGTTTTAGTAATTCTCTCAGCCTCTAGACATTTGTAACACTCAAGCACATTACTTAACTCTATTTAATAATAGGTTTTGTGTTTATTTTAATTAATATTCCATTCATTTTTAATGTTTTAATAATTCCATTTAAAAGGCTATGGGAAATACAGGAATCAGTGGGCCGATTCTGCATGTAGCCTGAAATGAGACAGCCTTCCATGCTTTTCTACAGGCTATCTGATGCTCAGTTCTGTAATACGGGGTAAACTGCTTCTCCCACCTGTATAAGGGGGATGGGGGTAATAGCACGTGGCTTTCTCCAAAGGAGTCCCTTTAACATTATAATATCTTCCTTCTTTCAGTGTCCATTCTGTTTCCGTGGACCATTTAACATGCAGTCCCACTAAAATTCAGGCGTTTGAAATGGCATTTCCAAGACTTGTGGCTGAGAATTGCCTGTGACCATATATGTGCTTCGAGGTTTTAAAGTCAGAAATCTAAGTCCAGCTGTATTAAGTACTTGAACACATTCAGATTGCTTTAGAAAAAAAAAACTGTTGATTTTATCACTGCAGAGATGGAAAAGAAATATACACATCAAGCCCGCACATTCTCCCATTATACCAAGTACATTTACCTCCTGGGATTGGAAATATGTACATCTTTTCATTAATCAACCACATGAATACTGACTTCTAACCTAGAAGTCAACTCTGCATGCCTTCGTGTAATACTTGTAAGTGCTGACATCTGGGATTTGAGACGGACCTAAAGTATGTGAGAACTAAACATTCTTCAGACTGCTGTGGTGGCCATCCTTTGAGATGGCCCTCAGTGATCCCTGACACTTGCTATCCACACCTTTGTGTAGCAGGGTTGGTCTGTGTGACCAAGAGAATATGGTAGAAATGATATGTCATTTCTGAGACGGGATTCAAAGTCACTGCAGCTTCTGTTTTGGTTGCTCTCTGGTTGTCTCACATGTGCTGTGCCCCAACCTTTCCCTGGGCTGCTCTCTCTTGGAAAATCTAAGACATGCTGAGCCCCTGGGGAGTGCATGTGACAGGAAGTGAAGTGTTCTGCCAACAGCTGTGTGAGTGAGCCTGGGAGTGGACGCTCCGGGCCTGGTCCAGTCTTCAGAGACGGTAGCGCTGGCCAATGGCTTGACTGAACCTTGGGAGAGGCCCCAGCCAGCCCCCCAGGGCAAACAAATCTGAGGAACTGGGACATAAATGTTTGCCAGATTAAGCAGCAACATTTTGGGGTAATTTGCTATCTTTTGCAACATTGGATAACTAATAGTTAAATTCTAATGTTGTTTCACATTTGATCATCAGGAAACAGCTTTAAAGAACTATTAAAATAGTGGCTTTGTTTAACAGATTATTGCTTTACTTTGAGTGTCCATAAAGGGCAGATTTAGAAAGTCAATTTGCAGAATCCTTCTGTGTCTTTCATAGACTGTAATGAAGAGCATTGTCCACAATGTCACCTGTGCCCTATTTCTCATAGAGTTCAATAACAGCATAGCACTGGCTGGTGATTTGTGTGTTTTCTTTAACCAACTTGGGGAACCATATAAACTGATATACTTCCCTTTTCACTTTGCTGCCAAAGGGAATGAAATTTAGTACTAAATTAAACATGTAATTCGTGCCAGGTAACCATTTTCTGATTTTTTAAAAGAGATGTCTCATCACCTTTCACTTTTACTTACTTTTTTTTTGAAAACTAATATTCCTTAGCCTTATAAACTAACTCAAGTCCTTTGTGGAAATAATTTAAATCTAATTCAAGATATCATGAGTTTGTGAGTGCCTATTATGTGCCAAGCAAAGTACTAGGCTCTAGAAATATAAGATGAATAACACGAGCAATATGGAGAAGCAACCGTAAAACCAGGTGACAGGTGTGATCTTCAGAGAGTAAATAAAGCAGCAGAAAAGTGCTAGTGAGTGAACACGACTTCTGACTCGAGGTGGCAAGGAGGGCTGGGCCTGATGAAAAGGAAAGGCTGGTCCTGAGTCTCGGGGAAAGTAGGAGTCACCAAGGACATGGTGACAAGTTGGTGTGGCCGGAGTGGGGAGTGGAGTGGAGGTGGATGTGTGTGGGGTACAAACCAAAAACAACTAATGTGCCTCTTAGTATCTGAAACACGCTTTATGTGAAGAGACTGCGACACAATGAAGGCTATTTTTCCACACTGGTACCGACCAGATTAATAAGTAGCTAACCTACCACGGAATAATAAAGCAATTTAATAAGTTTACAACACTCCCACTCAGCTGTGGTACTGCAGAATTCTTGCAAAACTAGAAAGATGGATAATTCAGAATTGGAAGCATGTCCAATTCCTATGAATTACTGACAAGTGCTGTCAAGCATCCGACAAGGGCCCACCTGGCTGAGGCAGGAGTGAGAGCGAGTTCTGGAGTCTCTGCTTCCAAAGAAACAACGAAATCTCACAAAGACGCCGATGCCCCAGCACCAATCAAAATGAAAAACTCTTTTCTGCTCGTCTAAACCACACTGGAACCCACTGAGTTCATGTGCACCACCGTCGGTGACAGGAGTTCTTTCCAGGCCCCCGGCATGGGGTGCACTTCCCCTGGAGAGTGTCAGAGCAGCAGGGTGGGAGTTCTGGCCTCAGCGAGGCCACCGGGAACTTCCAGGCTGGAACCATTCAGCATTTAATGCTGAATATTGATTAGGATCGAATGGTGACTTCCTGGATGGCACTCCACAGAAGTTTTAACTCGTTCAGACGAGTGAGGAGCTGCAATCCCACACCTCACTGTGAAGGCACGAGCCGTCTTCGGAAACTAGGCCGAGTGGTGAGAACGCTACCACAGCAGCCAGCCGCTGCGGGTGCTGGCTCGGGGACACGGCGGGAACTGCATTTTTCTGGTTATTTTTGTTTGTTTATTAAGAGACACTGAAAAGCTTAACTATTATGTGGAATTGGCCAGTTTTTAAATGTTCCAAACTAAGAGAGTTAAACACTGTGTGGAATACACAAAACACGTCTGCAGAGGGGGTCTGGCTGGTGGAGCACATGTTTGTAACTTCAGCTTTAGGCAATTGTGCCAGCAGATATTATCTTTGGCACATATCAGAGGAATTGCAGAGAAACTACTTTTACGACCTCTCTTTGTTCCCAACGCCCTTCTGGCATCCTTGAGTGCTGACAGGAGTGCAGAGCCGGAAAGTCATTATAGGTGCTTCTAGCAATGGGTAGAACTAAACTAATGAAGAATTCCCTCTGTATTAGTGTATGTGACTTATCATTAAACTATAACAACTTTTAAAACACATAGATAGCTGAATTCAAAATAAAGAAATGGAAATCCCCAGGAGCAAGAAACAAGGGAAAAATTCAAAGCAAGAATGAGAAGCTCCACCCGATGTTATGAAAAACAAAACACCTCACAAGAGACAACTTTGTACGCTTCCTTTAACTGACCTGAAGAACAACGTAAGCCTATATTCCTCCACTTTTATTCTTTGTCTCACAAATAAAGTATAATAGATATATACATAATATAAAGAAAGTAACCATTATGAGGGAAGAGCAAGAAATACAAAATAAAAAAGGGAAAACTTATGCATAAGAAATAGAAAAAACAGCACAATCTGAAAGATCCTTCAGCTACACTTAAAATGGTTACTGATAGTTTAAAAATAGATACCAGACATAATTGTAGAACAGCTTTGATTTAAAAAAGAAACAAACTGCCCTGGCTGGTGTGGCTCAGTGGATTGAGTGCTGGCCCACAAACCAAAGGGTTGTTGGTTCGATTCCCAGTCAGGGCACATGCCTGGGTTGTGGGCCAGGTCCCCAGTAGGGGGCACGTGTGAAGTAGCCACACTTTGATGTTTCTCTCCCTCTCGTTCTCCCTCCCTTCCCCTCTCTCTAAAAATAAACAAATAAAATCTTTTTAAAAATTAAAAAAGAAACAACCCAAAATTTAGAAAATAAGCCATAAGCAATAAAATGAAAGCTCAGCCGGCCAGCCCAAAAGAGAATTAGCTGTGCAGGATGCGAGCAAACCACCATGACACAGGTGAAGAGAGGAAGAGGATAAACAAATGTGAAGGGACAAGCAGAATAAATTGAAAAGCTCCAACACAGGGCCAGTAGCAGTTTTAGAAGAAACTATAGAAATGAGAGGGGGACAGTACTAAGAAATTTTTGTAGAATTAAAGAATTATATCGAGCCCTGAGTGGAATAAAGTAAAATTAATAAACACTTAGGCTTGTAATGAAACTGCACAATTGTAAGGTATGAAAAAATCAACCAAAGACTGCTTAGTCTAAAAATGAATAACAATTACAGGTCATATTTTTAATCAATAGCAATAAAATCCCAAACAATTTTCTAATAAAGTTCTGAGGGGAATATTTGTCAGTTTTGAATTCTATAGCTAGATAAATTATCATTTAAAAATGAGAACACGATAAATAAATTTTAAGCCAATGACTCATAGTTTACCGATAAATTAATACTACTAAGATAATTTACTAACCACATATGGTTAGTAAAATATTACTAAAGAAAAAGCTTCAGAAAAAATAAAACTAGACATAGAGGAAAAAGTGAGTTCATGAAGCAATGTTAAGCAAAGAAAGTATGGAACATACAGATAAACCAAAATAAGCACTAATTGTAAAATTAATAATGATTATTGAATGATTAAAAATGAGGTGTACCTAAAAACCATGCAATTAATAACATGAATGATGGAGTAATGAAAAGAGATGAAGCATTTCAATTCTTAGGGTTATGCAGAGTGATTGATGCTAGAAATATTTATTTCGGACATTGGTAAGCATGCTGTGTGAATTATGTTCTTAAAATTTAAGGATTCTGACTAAAATAATAAACGGGATTAAAGTGAATCAGTCCACTGTATTAGAACAACAACAGCAAAGAGACATAGAGAACTCAAATCCACATGAAAGAGGAAAGGAGAAACCAAGCACATAAAAGCATTTACAATGAAAACACAGAAGGTAGGGCTGTGCGTGTGTGATCAGAGATGAAGATAAAGTTATCTATCATCCTAGTCTACTATTTTAATGTATATTATATATAAAATATATGTTATATACAACATGCAGGACATATATATTTTCTAAATATGTATTATCTATTACATGTTTTGTAATCTACATGTATATAGATATAAAATTCTTATATAAGTATAAAGATATATATATAAAGAGATATTCATGTGGCATTTTTATAACAGTGAAGAAATGGCAACGACTTAAATGTTCGTCAATAAGAAAATGTTCCAGTCACTTGTGATATAGTTGTATAAAAGAATATTACACAGCAGTTAGTATTAATTAGTTAAATCTAGGATTACCAATGTGGGTAAATTATAAAAAACAATGGAGAAATAGAAAAAGCAAGTCATTAAAAAATAACATGGCAGACATCATGAGGGGCCACCTAAAAGGCATAAAAAACCTTCTTCCCCCCCATCCCCCCAATGACTTTCTCTATTAAGGAAGCTGAAAAGCTAAAATATTCAGTATCTTGCCCTCTCTTGCAGCAAGTGGGCACCATAAGATGAAGTGAAATCCTTTGGGTGTCTTTCCTTTACCAAATAAAAAGACAAAAATTTAACAAGGAAAAGGCTTTTGATGTTGCCTTCTCTCTTTGTCCTCCCTGAACGTGAACCTCTGATTTCACAGCCAACTTGCAAGGAGCAAGTGCAAATTCACACAGTTGGGGAGAGCAGGATGACAGGCTGCCGCTGTCTTTTATGGTGGCATCCCTGAGGCACTGGACCGCTTTTCCCAAGACGTCTTGTTATGTGAGACAAATACACTCTTAATTATTTAATACCCACGGAGGATTTTTCTGATAGTTGTAGCTGAATGCAGTCAAATTGAAAAAAATAAGTGCTGTATATTTTCATATAATTTTTTAAAAACACAGACATCGGGTATGTCTTGGTTATGGGCACACACAGACTGAGCACGTTTAAAAATGGTCGGGTAGGATACACGCTGCCTTCATTCAGGACAGCCATTCCTTTCAGGGAGAAGGGAGCTGGGAAAGGAAGGAAAGGGAGGGGGACAGAACTCCAACAGTTGTTGCACTTTTTCTTCCTTTAAGAGGAGTTCTGAAGTAATATCAATCTTTTTTAAAATCTAGGTATGGGTACTTTTTTCTGTATATTTGTAGATAGCCCAATCATTTTAGAAGACTTCTCTAGAATAAAAAACCTGCAAAATTATGTAAGTTCTCCAGTTATCCATGATGGAACATGGTTTGCAGTGTGCTTCGTGGGTGGAGCTCTACAACTCCTTGATCTGATCTACTTCCCCACTCGCTGAGTTAAGGTGGGGTGCAGGGAAGTCTATTGGTGCTGACAGTTCTGTGTGCAGATCGGTTGCAACCGTAGCAGAAGGCCTAAGAGAGCAGACATCTGGGAAACTTGCACGTTGCAACAGGGCGAGTAAACAACAATGCTAGAGAGCGTTCTGAGAACTTGAGATGCCTGCATCTAAAGACGCCAGCAAGAAAACCTGATGTTTGGCAGTTGCCGTTGCTGAGGGCGAAGATGGGAGAACAGCAGCCAATCTGCTCTACAGCAGACCAGCTTAGAATCAATATTTTTTCAATTACATCTAAAAATTGCCTCATAAGCGGGTATTTGGTCAGCAAGCCAGCAATGCTTAGTTATTAAATTTTAACAAAATTTTACCTGGATGAGATATGCATTCTCATGGGAAAAAAATGAAAAATGTCACAGTGTAGAAGCGAAAAGTGACTCCTTTCCACCTTCTCCAGTTCCTAATTTCCACTCCCATGGGTACCACTACTATTTCTTATGCTTCTAGAGCTTTCATGCATGGATTAGTAAATATATACTCTCTCTTTTTAAAAACAAATATGAGATAATACTTTACATAGTATTCAGTGAGTTGCTTTTTAAATTAAGTCACATATTGAATATTTTTCCAAATTGGCTCACATAGAATTATCTCTTTCTGTTTTGAACACTTGAAAATGTCATATGAAGTGATCATATTTATTAAACTGGTTCCATGTTTATAGACATTAAGGTTGTTTTCAATTTATTACTTTTATAAACAAAGTTGCAATAAATATTGTTATATCCATCTTTCCCTTACAGATATGAAAAGCCACTTATATCATATTCAAAATTTCCATGTGTGTGTTGGGATTTTTTCTGACTCAGGTCTTCCATAGAGCTGCCAGCCTTTCCCTTCACAAGTACCAGACTTGAATGGCTGGAGCTTCATTATACATTTTAATGCCTGGTAGAACTCATGTCCCAGTGTTACAAAGACTTTCAGAATGTTCCTTGTTTTTCTTGAGTGTTTATTTTTCCAGATAAACTTCAGCACCATATTGTTAAGTTTAAAATATCTGGTATGTTTCTCTGAGTGGCCAGACATTTTCAAAGACCTCACCTTGGGAAGACTAACTCTAGTGAGAAATTGGACCAGGGGTGTTCTGGGCTGGAGACAAAGAGCAGAGAGGAGGAACAGGGGGAAGCAGCACTGAAGGGGGTTAATTGAAAGTTCATGTAATGACAGTGAGAACCCCCATATGCTTTTCCGTACAGGGCTTCCAGAATCAACCTGGATGTCCTATTAAAGGAGTGATTTGGAGAAACTGACTAGTCACAGATACTTAGGTTTGGAGGTGTCCCCAATGAAATGACAGCTTCCCCAATGACCCTGCAAGGAGGCACAGCAGTCCACAAGCCCAGACCTTGCCCCACTCCTCATCCAGTGCCTAATTAAAAATTTTTCCTTACTCTTAAATGTGGATAGAGAGGTGAGGGAAAACAAAAAACAAAACAGAAATAATGGGAAGTAAGAATTTTCAGATAATGGACACAATTTAAGCACTAAAAAAATCTTTTAAAACCTAACATTAATATTCTGAAAAAAAGATATTGCATTCATGAAACAAGGGGTCTAGAAGTAGAAACAATCAGAAAACAAGAAAGGGCTTTAACAAATAAAAATAATACAAAGGTTAAAATAAAAAATAAAAAATTAGAGCATAACATTGAACAAATCTCTCAGAAAATGTTTATGTTAATGATAGGTAGATAGGTATTTAGATAAATATAGATAAAGAATAGAAAAGTAAAAGAGAGAGATGGGAAAATGAGAAGACCAGATCAGAGGGTCCAACCTCTTCATTAAATGAAATTATCAGAGAAACAGTGTGAGAAAATTACCCAAAGGGCAGGATATAAGTTTCTAAATTATAGAGCCACCCAAATATGAAGCACAATGAGCATTATATTCAGACATATGATTGTGATATTTTTAAAAAAGAATAAAAAGAAGGACTTTATTCTCTGAGAGATGAAAAGCAGAGTACAAATGCAGGGACAGAGGTCACATGGCCCTGGCTTTCTGAAAGCAGCCCCGGAAACTGGAAGGGATACATGTGTCTTAAAAATTCTGAAGTAACATGATTTTTAGCCTGAAGTTCTATAGTCTCGTTTCAAGCACGAACAGAGAATAAGACCTTGTTCACCATGCAGTGTCTCAAAATGACTGATGTTTATGTTCTCTTTGCAGGAACCTACTAAAGAGGCTGCTCTGTGAAAATATAGGGCACAGGTAAAATAGGGAGTGGATGTGAACACGAGAACAGGTACGTTGTTGAAGGGAGTAAGTGCCAAGAGAGAAATAGGGGTGGGAACAGAGGCTTTAGGCTCATTAATGATTAGGATCAGGAGAAAAAGATGCAACACAGCCCAGGGAGAGAGATGGGTAGTGAGGTCAGTGCAGCGCTGGGAATGGGTGGAAGTGGGGCTCATCTCAAAGAGAGGTGGTTAAACAGCTCTTAATGCTTCAGAAAAGAAAGTCCAACTTCTCGAAAGGGGTAGTTTGAAAAGAATGAAGGAATGGGGAAGCAGGTTTGGTTGAGTCAGTGGGATGAAAGCCTGTTTATAGGGGTTAGGGAGGGAGACCAGAAAGCAAGGAAGAAAATTACATTATATATATATATATATAATGTACCTACTCTCTCTAGGGACAAGCAAAGGCACTATTTAGGAAGGGGGAAATAAGGGTGTATCTAAAAGGAGGAATAAAGGAGATGATAGAGAAGAAGAGATACCATGTATTTAACAGAGGAAGAGATGAGTTTAGAAAATCTTAAAAGGAACACAAAGATATGAGAATCCAAGTGAAGCCATTCACTCCAACAAAGAAGAGAAACAATTTTTGAGACAAGTGAAAAGATTAAGAATGAGGGCAGGAACAATGACGTGTTATATTAAGGTCTGGTTGGTTGTATAATAGTTCATTTCTAAGTGATGACAGGTGCTCTTATAAATCATTGTCTGGAGGAGAAATTCAGAAGGATGGAATTAGAAGTGAAGAATCAGAAGTTTAAAGAATAAGAAATAGATCTGAATTATGTTAAATGGGTGGAACCCCTGGGGCTTAGAAAGTGGTTCTTGAGAGCCAGGTAGTTGCAGCAAAAATCTTTTTGTCCCCAATAAAGAGACTCGGTGGTAGAAAAACAAGTTTACAAGAAATTTGTTCAACAAGATAATTTAGTCAGAAAACAGAATTGCTGAAAATAATTATCAAAAATACATGCTTTCCCCCCCATGAATAGGTAAATTGAGTATGCATTTAGTTTGTTTTATAATGTTTTATTTTTAGATGTTTTTGTCCATTTTGAGAATATTTTTCTTTTATTTTTCCATTTTCTATTTTTACTAACTGTCACTGTTTGTATAGTAAAAATTTACCAAAACACACACATATTAAAATAAAACTAATAGTCAATAATAGATGATTGGTTAAATGTTGTCAAACCCTAGGTATGGTACAATACAATTTCTGAATAGGTGTATATGTGTATATTATACATATGTATAAGTAAAGAAATGGCACAGGGCAAAGGGTTTTGTGTCTAAATAGGGTGGATCATGGTTCTAATGTGTCTATTATTTCCCTTGTGTATCTTCAATTTGTGATTTTATTCTAAAAATGTATAAATTGCTTTTATTTAAAGATGAAAAGTAATAGGAGCAAGAAAGAAAAACACAAAACTTTTTCAGACTTGCATCTTTTGGATCTTTTTCTTGAATTTGTGAAGTCTGAGCTAACTGTTAGTGAATACGTATACTCGGCTGTTTGGCCTGCTCTGTGTTCTCTTACACCTACCTCATGCCCTTTACACAAAAGATCATAAAATCATGACAGTGAAGTACAATATTCATTTAAATCCAATTTTACCCTCCATTCATTAGACACCTTTCCAAATGACTATTGCAGGCCCGAGTCCTAACTATTGAGCAATTGTGGTTTTTTAATTCAAGTTAATGCATTTTTGGAATATTTAGTTCCTCTTGTATTTGGGGATGGGGTGAGGGTAGGAGTGGAGAGCAAACAGCAGGGTAAAAAAGAGAGATGTTAAAAAAAGAGAGAAAGTATTATAAAACTCATCTGTGGCACTCCAAAAATCAAAATGATACATGAAAAAGACATCAAATATTCATTTATAGAACAATTATTGATGGACCAATTTGTTTGCAGTCGATTGTTGTCCAGAGTTCTTTTAAACTGGATCCTTTCCTGCAAGGTGATTAGGAAGCATTCTAGGGCCTGGAGCATGATTGAAAACACACATCGCATTGACTCAAGAGGACCTTGGATGGACAATTAAGAGGTCAAGGACAATGATATAATGAAGCAACTGGAGATCAAAGTGATGGTACTTTTAAGTCATAACTTTGGGTTAATTTCCAATGTTAGCAGCATCTACAAGATGGATAATAGATGCTGGGCTTGGCTCACGACAGCATTCCAGCCTGTCCCCAGTGCGATGGGTCACTGTAGAGTCGCACTGGTCCCGTCTCCATGCACAGAGAGTGATTACTGCTGGAAATGTCAAGCTTGAAGAGAAGTAGATATCACTATAAACAGCAGCACAGCAGTTAAACTGCATTTTCAACCTGCTTGCTTCAAAGTCTCAAACCCTGAACTCATGTGAATTTATCTAAGTAAATTTAAGTAGAAGTTAAAGCCAGCCCATTTAAATAGAATATTGTTTGCAAGGTAAAACCAAATCCTATACAATCATATTGCCTTCACAGTCTCTCTCACTCATGGGATAATCTTGTGTCAATAAGCAAGGAGCCCGCCTGGCCTGCAGTCACCCTGACCTTCAGGGTAGCATCCTGGGCTCTGACAGGTTTGCAAGAGGAAACCTGGGGATTAGAATGCTAGACCACCAACATAGATGCTCAACTGAAAGCAGAGGTAACTAATGGCTTCTCTGAAGTGATTTCAAGTTTCCCCAACAGAACTGTGTATTTATCAAACCTCTGTTTCTTAATATCCCTTTGTTTATAGCCAAACAGACCAAAATACCAGCAACTAGTCTGAACCAATTTGAAATTACTTGCATGGAAATCCCAGGGGATTTGCACCAAGTAACATTTCCATACATCCCTGCGGGCAAACTCTGTGGCGTTTCTCCCTGAAATGTTCCAGTTGGCCACACAGATGGGACTACCATGATTTCTGTTTGAATATTACACATAAACAAAAAGAATTACCTCAACAGCATCTTACTTAAAGAATTGCCTTAGAAACTTGAAGCACTTTAAGAAAGCCAAATCGGACTGATATGGATTTTCTTCTTAATGTAGAAAAATAAAGTAATACAGCAGGGGCCAAAATATGTAACAAACAATTTGGAAAAAGCCATGCTGATTGCAATAGTCTCCCAATAATACACTGGTAGTATTCTCTTCTCAGTTTGATTTCTAGGCTCCAGGGAGTGCCAAAAGGTACAAATCATTTTCTCATGGCAGCTTTTACTGAGATCAGTTACCTCTCCTTGTATAGAGGTTAGGGTTTCATGATTAATATCTAACTCAGGGGAGTCTGAGCTAGGCTAGTTTTGTGGGGGGAGCTTTTCCTTTCTTCTTTTCAAAAAACATTTTAGAATTGAAAAATGTGAAAAATAAATTCCTATTTTAACAGCAAATGATTAATTTGGGGGCAGTTGTAGACAATCACTTACTGAAAAGAAAATTAAGTACAGCATCATGAAGAATTTGTGAAACATTATGTAATTTTAATATGTTTGAAGCCCTGGCAACCACAGTCTTCAGAATATGTGAAAACTTCTTAGATTTAGCAATCAAATTTTATAATCATGAAATCTTCCATGAATATTTATTAAGTGCTACTAAGCAGTAATAAGTAGTAGTAAGTCTGGTATCTGTGCCGACTTTATGAATTGTATTTTAACAATATCATTGGGGATTTGTTTTCATGTAAGATATGATAGTAGACTCACAACATTCCTTTTCTTTGGTCTTTTTATAAATTGGCCAGCTAAATGGTCCAAACGTATCACCTTTCTCATTTTTCACTGAATTGTAATGCTACTTCCAGCCTATAACACATGTGCATGCATGCCCACAGATGTGTGACTGTTTATTTCTGGGTGTTTGATCTTGTTTATTTGACCTATGTCTGTACTTGTACCACATTGCAATAATTAGAATAATTAAATAATTATACCATTCTTTCTTTTTGAGGATTGCTTAAACAATATTTCAAATCATTTTTCTTTCATAGGAAATTTAAATAATTTTATTGGATTTTAGAAAAAAGAGCATTCATATCATTTTTGGGAACTGTGCTACATTTTAAAATGAATTTGGGGAGAATTAGCATTTTTAATGTTGAGCTTTCCTGTTAGACTATAGTATCTCACGGGTATAGTATAGTATAGTATCTCACGGGTTCTGAGTACACCCTCTGCTGTGCCTCCAGGAGCCCCCGCTCTGGGGCGGCAGTCAGCACTTGAGTGAGCCTGGATCCTTCCTTTGTCTCCTTTGGAGGTCTCCCACAAGCCCCCTTATGAGTACACCATCTCTCAGGGTTCAGTCTAGTATTTTCTGGGCTCAGTTTCCTGTTCCTGCTTTTCTTAGCTCTCTAAACAAGTCCCTTTACTCATTTGTGTTAGGCCTGTACCCATCCTGCTCCCTGTACCCTCTCATACTTGTGCATCATTTGCTAAGCTGTATATGTATTTCTTTGATCAGTCTTTCCTCTCTTTTCTAATGAGCCACAGAGTATGCAGCTTGGAAGAAAATAGTCAGCAGAGCTTTCTTCAGATTCCAGGCACTTGAATTCATATCTTCCAACAGACAATAGAGTTCATCTCACTGATTGCCTAATAAAAAAGAAGACATTGCTCTCTGAATATACTGTAATTGGATTTCTTTGCTCACATGGCATTCAAGAGGGACCAAGGACAATTTTTCTGTCTCTTTGTTAGTATGATAAAGTTATAAGTCATAGTTAGGACACTAGAAACTTTCCATTCCCATGATAGAACTATCCATTCAGATTCCACACTTATGGGATCATTTTATGCACTGAGAGTGGGTGCTTACTTGATGTTCCTTCTGATACTATCTGACTATTATGGCAATCACAGCATTTTAAAAGACAGTTGTGAGGCCAGACATTTGAAATAATAAAAATATAGTTTATGGAAATTTTAGTCAACATACTAAAATTACCACAGGAGATAGATCAGTCAGAGTGAAGAATAATAGTAAAATAAGTGTAGCAGGCATCACTGTTGAGGTTTTATCATGCATTAGATTCTATAAATAATTTAACATTGTTGACTTTTATAACAGCTGCATGGAGTGTGTATAATTATCTCCACTCTATGAATGAGGAAAACAGGTGCTCAGAGAGACTAGAGCCTTCCCTAGGGTCACATATGTGAGTGACAGAAGGAAGAACTAAACCTTCCTCTAAGTCTGTGTTCTTCTCAGCACATTGTTCTGCCTCCACTCACCCTGACCCATCTACATAATTCCAAGAAGTGTAAAGAAGTTGCCTACCCAGTTTTATACTGTAAAACATTCAAAATGGCAAATTAGAAAGTGCTAAGAGACTTCTAGATGTATAAAACTTTAGAACTGAAAATTTAGGAGGAGAAAAAAATAACTATTTTAGCCTCTTCCCTCTCCCTCCCTGCAATGAGTAATCTGGGACCTTGAGTGAAGAGGCAAATCAGTAAATGATTGGATCAAAAAACTACAATACATTTACACAATGGAATACTATACAGCACAAAGAAAGAAGGAGCCCCTACCCTTTGTGACAACATGGATGGAACTGGGGAGCATTATGCTAAGTGAAATAAGTCAGGCAGTGAAAGACAAATACCATATAATCTCAGCTATAGTAGAACCCAATAAATAAAACAAACTAAGCAAAGTAGAACCAGAGACATGGAAATAAAGAACAAACAGTCATCAGAGGGGAGGAGGAGGGGGATAATAGGAAAAAGAAGGGGAAGGATCTAATTAAGGAACATATATATAAAAAACCCATGGACAAAGCCAACAGATTGGGGAGGACTGAATGTAGGAAGTATGGGGTGAGTGGGGCAGGGGAGAGTGATGTGGGGAAAATGAGGACAACTGTAACTGAATAACAATAAAAAATAAACATTTTAGTGTTCAAGTAGACTTGTCTGCATTTCCCCCTGCGCCCCCCCAAAATAAATAAGTATAAAAATTTTGAAAAAAAGTAAGTAAAAGCTAAAAAGAAGAGGCAAATAGTTCTATATGTCATTCAATAATATCTGAGGTTATTACCAGGTTATACATTAAATAGGATTATACATTAAACTATATTTATTCTGCTATAAAATGTTGAGAAAATTTCCCAGAGAATTTTAGGAATGCAAGGGATATTTATGGATCATCGTGTCAAGCTGACTCTACAGCTATAAGTAACCAAGGTCCTGAGGTGTCAGAGTTGACCTAGACAGACAAGAGCTAGTCACTGGCAGAGCTGACACAGACCTCAGTCTTACTAACTCCTGGCCCAGGAGGAGGCTGTCAACTCCTCCTGGCTTCTTCTCCCAAAGATTCTTAGTGACTTCTCCTAAAAGCCTCTCCTAAATATGGACAAAGGAAAATCTCGTTGTTTGATGAGATTAAGTAAGAGGTCTAGCTTTTACTAATCTGTTACATCAATCACTCCTTTTTGCTCAATAAGTAAGATATTAGACAAATGCCTGCCTGCCTGAAAGTTGATCACAGTCTAATCAGAGAGAGCAATGAAACAACCTAGAGAGTCCTGTGTGATGGAAAGAATGCTCGATGGAATATGGGTGCCCAGAGGACACGGAACATAGTTGGGCTTTAGAAAGAATCTGGAATGGTGCCAAGACAGGTTTTCCCGAGTTCTGTCTTGAGAGATGACTAAGAGATGAAGGAAGAAATGGCATTTCAGGCAAAGGGACAAAATCTGTCATCACATGAAGTCTGCATAGGAACATCAGATAATGTCACTTGATTAGGCAGGGGTCAGCAAACTACAGCCAGCCACTGGGCTTAGTCCAGGCTACTACCTGTTCTTATAAATAAAGTGTTGTTGGAACACAGTCATATTCATTTATTTACATAGTGTATTTGCTCGCTTTTGTACTACAGTGACAGAATTAAGTGGTTGCCACAGAGACCATATGGCTTGTAAAACCTAAAATATTTATCATCTGACAATTTATAAAAAATGCTTGCAGAACCCCAAAGGAGGGTAGGTAGAAGCAGGGTGTGGATTACACACAGCTGGCCCGTGGGCTTCATCTGATGGCCATGTTTTATTTGGCCTGCACATTGTCCTTCTGTTTGTTTAAAAGAAAATGTGAAATATTTTCAACATTTAAAATTTAAGAGATTTTGCATAAAAATACAGAATCCTAGCTTCTTTTGACAAAGCAGAAGTTCCACTAATTTTTGGACCTACTTTTTCTCATGGCAAGAATTCGAACTGAGTAACAGCATCCTTCTTCAAAAGAACATGAGATCTTCACATTCCCATTGTCCTTCTACTCCCAGCCCACCTTCCTCGTCTGTCTACCACAGCCCTTAGGAATCTAAGTTTACAAATCCCAGATGGAGTTGGAGATAAAGGCATTACTGATTCAATGAAAGGCTAGAAATGCCTTGCTGAGGAGTTCAGACGTAATTCGTAGGTGCCAGGGAGCTGCTGGAGGGATTGAAACAACCCACTGACTCAATGTGACTGGCCTCTTAAAGAACAAGATGGATGGCAGCATGAAGAATGGGCAAATAGAGATGGAGACCAGTGGCTGTGAGAGCAGGTAAGAGGTTTTTGAAGAAACCCAGAACAGGTTTTAAGGGCAGCCTTAATTTAATGTGAGACAGTGAAGAGTAACTGGATATTAGGAATATTTGCATGACAGTCAAGATCACAGCTGGTATAGGGATACAAGTAGGAGATATTAAATGGACAACTGCTTTTACTGGAATAATGTAGGGAAGACACCTACCATTTTCTGAATCCCCACGTGGGCACTCTCACTGGAGTCCTAAAGTCAGTAACTGTGGAGTCTGTTTTGTGTGGCTGACTGAGAGACCCCGTCTCAAGAGAGTTTATGCATCCAGAGCTTTGAGAGTGCGGTGGGGTAGAGAAGCTCTTTATAGAAGTTCTTTATTTTTTTCTTAGATTTTATTTATTTATTTTAGAAAAAGGGGAAGGGAGGAAGAAAGAGAGGGAGAGAAACAGCAATGTGTGAGAGAAACATGCATTGCACCCCATGTACCCCAACCAGGGACCAGGCCTGCAACCCACATAGGTGCCTTGACTGGGAACTGAACCAGCAACCTTTGGCTTTGTGGGAGGATGTTCAACCAAATGAGCCACGCGGGTGGGGGCCAGAAATGCTCTTTAGAAGAAGCTACTAAAAAGGCATTTGGGGCCAGTGGCTATGGCTTTCCATAGTAGGCAGTTGTAGAACAACAGGGTGATTGAAGGGGAAAAAATGGTTTGTAGGAAGCCTTGGGATCCAATGTGCACCCCAATTTGGAAAGTCCAATAGCTCTCAAGAGATACAGAGACTTCACAGGGGCTCAGAGACAGTACAGAATCCACATGCCTCTTCCCACTCTCTCCTAATTCTGTCTACGAAACTAAGGTGGTTCCTGATGGTGGGGGATAGGCTGCCTCAGAACCAGCCTGGCACTGTCACTGGAGACGTACCATCCTCCTCGGGCTCCCTAGATGCACAGGAGCTCGGTCACTGCTTACCTGGAAAGACCCTCATGACTCTTACAATACGAAGCTATTCTTATCTAATAGTAAGGAGTATCACCTTAAGAATTGCAATGTTATTTTTACTTGTGAATGGAGAGATAATCTCAAAATAGTTATTTATTTGAAGGGAAAAGAAAACAAGTAGATATTGGCCGCATCTTCTCCAAATGGAGAATGAAAGACAGAGGATTTATGCCATTTCTCTGAGGTGGGGAAGAATGGCAGTTTCCATAGAGTATCAAATCAAAAGGAATCAAACTGATACCATAAGTGTTTAGCTAAATATTTATAAAGGAAAGTGAGCAAAAGGAACTAAACATTGAGTTTAATAAACTGGGAAGCATGAGTCTGTTTTCTGACTCAGCCAGGAAGCTGCAGATTCACACCCCAGAGGCTTTCAGCAGTTCTCTGCCAAGGGGAATAACACTCCTGCCTTCTCCCCTCTTGTACCAGATCATTGAGGGGGGTGCAGGAGAAGGTGCTGGACCATAGAGGCTTGTCAGTCTAACTAAGGGGTATGGTCCCATCTGAAGCCTGTGAGATTTTGAGAAGTTGATTGATTTTTTTGAGAAAGCACCTCATCCATCCCAAACCCAAGCTTGTGGTTATAACCCCAGGGGAAAAAAGAAGCCGTCTCTCTTGCTTGTGACTCAAACTCAGACAGTGCACACACCTGTTCTCACCATGGGCATGGGACTCTAGCAGCTATGTGGCCCTTGGCCATGTAACTCCACACACATGCTTCAGGAGGGAGCCTATAATAGGCTGGAGCTGGAAATACAGGCTAACCTAGTCAGATGCTGAACTGGACCAAGCTTTAATGTGGAACATCAACTCTGGGCAGTGGCCTTCATCCTGGCCCTACCGAAGGCAAGATTGAACTTTTTTTCCATAGCGAGGTGGATAGAGATAGGACATGGAGAAATCAGGAGGGGAACAAGGCCTTTAATTGTGCCTATCAGTAAACCATACCACAGAGCCACATCCTCCAGTGCAGGTCTCATAAAGTTCTTTTCTTTCAGATACTTCAAGAGCCTCACTTCCACCAGTAACACAACTATGGCACCCTGCATTTTGAAAATTATGATACGTTTCCCAACCATGTCCATTATAACAGTGAAAAGAGTTTTACAGAAGAGAAAGAATTTTTCCTCAGTGACCCACACAACTTTATATAACTCATTCAGAAAAGTTGCTGAGGCAATTGTTAAGCCCTATGTTTTATTAATATCATAGAGTGAGGTTGAAGAATGTCCACAAGAATAACTGGAAGACAAGAGGAAAAGCAAGGAGGCTAAAAAAGGAAACCAAGAAAATGCTGTCACTGTAAAGATTACAGTTTCTGAAACTCAATCCCAGACAATGTTCAATATTTGAAAGAACTTGCGATGAATGCTCTAAGCACAGTAATTTTGTCTGTGTATGAGGAAAAAAAGAAAGAAAACACATTCCAAACAGTAGGTAATATTTAGAAAGGAAGCTTACTGGGAGCAAACCAGAAACATTGTGCTTGTCTGACAAAAATAAAATTTTCAAGTTTTCAAATATTTGCATTTTTACATTATACACATAATACATACTTTCCATGCACAACATTTAAATATTAAAATCTTTACAAAACTTTTTGTTTAGTGTAATGCATGTGTGCAATGTTTGACACTGCCCCAGATAAGAATTCATCTTGTAGTGTCATGCTGCGTCAATCCTGAGGAAAGCTACACAAATCCTCATTTTACCGGGACAACAGCTTTGGGTAAGAAGATAAACGCATCCTCCTTAATCCCCACTATCCTCCAGCTGCCTCCAGAGAGCCACCCACATTGCCAGGGGTATCAGGAAGGACTGAGGTGAAGCACTGTTAAGAATGGCCTTTTCTTTCCCAGTATCTCAACAGACTCCACCAACAGAAGAGGCTATACAGTAAATACCATTAGCATGGTGTTTTAGAAATTTGCAAAGAGCTGTCTCATTAAGTTGCACAAAAGCTGCACTTGTATTTGATTGATGACAACAGTGAGGGTCAAATAGGTTGAACAACTTGTCCAGGATCATTAGGAAGTGACAGAGGTGGGGCCTCAACCCAGGCTCTTGAGGTCACTCAAACCCTTCCCACCGATCCCCTTGTCACAACTGTGACTTGGCCATGGAACAGCCCTGAGGCTCAGGGAACCCCTCTTCCCTTCAGGGGCACCTGTGTCTGTGAGTCTGACATGGTCCTTCGGCTCCTTCTCAGGGAGACTCCTTCTCTCATAGGACCTCTGTATTTTGACATTCATTCAAATTATCTCACTTGAAATTGTACCAAATATCTGAACAGTGGGGTCTATTACTAAGTTATGCCACTTGCTAGCTTAGGGAGTCTTGGGGAAGTAGCTTAGCCTTCCTGAGGCTTGGTTTTCTCATCCATTCAATAGGTATTAGATAGCTCTGTTGATAGGATTACATGTGATAATGTATGTAAGTTGCTTACCAGTTCATAACACATAGTAAACACTCAATAAATATTAAAATTAAAAATTAGCAGAAAGCTGGTAATACACAAGCTCAGGTGGAGATGAACATCTACTTCTTCAATTAAACTGTGAGATGCCAGAAGGAATGGGTATTTGTATGGCATGTAATTTATTTTATTTTATTTATTTTATTCTACCCTGGGACTCCCCTTAAACATATGTTGGTCCCTTCTACATACTCTTAGGGAAATGCTACTTTCTCACTGTGTGTGCCCTCTTAGAAGGAGCATGCTCTGTTCAGAAGGTGAGCAACTAAGGGCAGAAGGGACAGACAGATGGAGGAGGGAGTGATGGAAGAATTGAAGAACAGAGAAAGTACCATATGCATTCTTCCATATTTCTTGTTAGTACTATGGGATATGGAAACCTAGTTGAACTATTTAAATTGATTATTTCTGCTAGACCCATCACTTGTTGAACTATACTTTGGTGGTATCAGTTATATGATATTTAGTCAACACTTTGTTTTATAGGTGATATAGATCAGCCCCACAGAACATGTTCAAATATGCCTTTGAAATGCTGTAGTTAAGCTATTTTATTTTCTCCAAAATTCATAAATTCAAATGGCTTCTTATACAAATAAACAAAAGTGAAAAATGTAACTTAGTTAAGTATTTTCTTTACCAAAATGAGTTTAAAAAACACACAGATGCCATCAGCAGAAGAGATTCATTGTCAGTGTTTTACTAATTGAAGTCCACTTTGGGTATATTCATGTCTATTTCTCTGTTTTCCTCTGGGCCATTTTCAGGAAGAGAGGTTACCTTTGTGAAAATATCATCAAATAACAAAGGTAACATTCCGCAAACGTAGCTGATGGCATTGGGCACAGGAAGCCCTAAGACATACATTGGCTTACCCACTCCCACTCAACTCCTCAATTCACGGTTATTCATTCGGCTTCACAGCTCATCTGATCTCCCAACTACCCACTCAACTAATATGTACTGAGCACCTACTTGTGCAAGGAACTGTGCTGCGCAACAGCAATACACTGGCGAGGAAAACAGACATGTTCCCAGCCCCCATGGTAGGAGATAACGTAAAATAAAGAATAAACAAGTAAATATATAATGGCAAATCATGAAAAATGCTATGGTCAGGTACAGTATTGAGTTTGTCAGTATTAAACTGGTATGAATAGTTTATATTAAATTATATTGTATTTAATACATTCCTGTATTAAACATATATACTAAAAAAATTACTTATTGTTGATGTGAACAATAAGTTCAAATTAAACTGTGTGTCTTATTTTCAAATTAAACTGTGTGTCTTCACATTTTATTTGCTAAACGTGGCAATCCTACAAGTACAGAAAATAAGCATGTGTGTGTGTGTGTATGTTGTAGGCAGTAGGGGAGCAATAAAGAGAACAGAGTCAGACAGAGTTCACTCCTGTGAACTTCAGTTGAACAAAGGTTGGACAGGTGAGAACAAAGAGGTGGGATGCCATTGTGGGTGGGGATAGGGATAAAGAAGTCTAGATAAAACAGATTGCATACTCTAAGTCCCTAAGACATTCACTTGGTCAGCAAGTATTCAGTGAATGTCTGTTATGAGCCAGGTACCAGGCACAGGGGCTACAATGGCCAGTACAGAAGCACTCTCTTACCCGCATAAACCTGTACGTCTGAAGAACCAATGGAGGATAACAGGACAGAAAAGCAGAGAAATCAAATTTATCAAGGGGATGAAAGATACTCCAGCTGTACCATTTTTATTCCCTTAACTATAAATATGAGGCTCAGTGTAAAAACCAAACATGTTGCCCTGGCTGGTGTGGCTCAGGGGGATTGAATGCCAGCCTGTGAACCACCAGGTTGTAGCCGGTTCCATTCTCAGTCATTGCACATGCCTGGGTTGCAGGGCCAGGTCCCCAGTGTGGGGCTTGCCCATAAGAGGCAACCACACATTGATGTTTCTCTCTCTTCTCCCTCCCTTCCCCTCTCTAAAAATAAATAAATAAAAAATCTTTAAAAGAAAAAAAGTGTATATTTTTGTTTAATTCAACCACCATTTCTCCTCAACTTGGCCAAGGGAAAAAAAAGGAAACAGACAGACAACCTTTTGCTGTCCTTTACAATAATTGCCATTGGGCTACTCATCAATAAGGTGCCTCAAAATCAATAAGAAGTAAAATGAACTCTCTAGAGAAACTTCAGAATAGTTTAACTCCCTGAATCAATCAACTCAAGTAGGGATAAAAGGCCGAATGCATAAAAACAACACAAAACAACTGCTCGTCTGACCCCGTGTGTCTCAGGAATGGTGCAGACATCCCAGGTGTGAGAAAGGAATGACAAAGGATGAATGCTAGCAACGTGGTCACCTTCTGGGGAGTTCCAGAGGAACCGTGAATACCTCATGCTTCAGTGAGTTGTGCTTTTGCTCTAAACATCAGTTTCTTCAGGGAACAAAGTGATTCTTGTGGCTAAGAGCACAAAGCTATTCCTCTGATCACTGAAGCTAATGTAATTCTTTCTGCCTGGACAATTAACTGAGAGATTTTTTTTCAGATAATAGCTATTTTATTAATGATAATGTAGTTCATGGGGGAAAGTAATGAGATTAGTTTTCAGGCCATGGGTTTAACTCATTTTGTGAAATTTAAGGGGAAAAAATGAAGTTCTAATTTACAGTTCATTTTTTAATTTGTTCATTTAAAAAAAGAATTCATATTTCAAAGTATTTTCAGAATATTTTAGAGTTTGCCAATGCATATTTCTTTGGGAATGCTCTTTCCTAGACTTCCATTAGTTAAAGCCTAAAACAAAATCTGATAGCTTGATTAATACATGTAAGTCGGTAATTCAGAGAGTAGCTATGTAAAATTAACCTCGAGTACCTGTGGTAGTCAGTCCGTTTTTCCAGCCTATTGCTGTCTCCTGGAGTCTCAGTATTTTATTCAGAATGTGTGCTATACCCGTCAGATTCACATCCACTGTAAATTTGAAAAGCCTGCAATCTGCCCTTCGATCTCAGTCATTGATAAAAATATTCAACAAAGTAAGTCCCTCAGTAGAACTTTCTGCCAAGCTGCTAGAAATATGAGCTTTTTATTGCTACTTAAATCAATAACAAATTACCTAATTTTACTTACATCTAACTTTAAGTTCTCCATGTTAGTCCACAAGTTTCTGGTAAGAGGTCAAGCCCCTTGCATAAATCCAGACAAAATTTAGTAGGGATTTAAAATAATCCCTGAATTTGGGGCAAAAATTCTAATGTACTTTTAAAATCACAGAAGCAGGCTTGTTCACAGGGGACCAACTAAAATGATGAATGGAGTACAACTATGTCTTATAAACAGCAGCCAGGATTTGCAGAGGAGAAAATGTTTAATTCCTTTGAGAGCTTTATATTCTCCAATATACGAATGGCTTCAGAGAAGAAAGAATATTCTTCAGCACTAAGGGTGGCAAATTCTAATTTGTGCAGAGTTCAGTTAGGAAATGTGAGTGAAGGAGGCCTTACTCTTTTACTTTTCCTCCTTTGATGGAGACATGAGCAGAACTAATACTTGTCCTCTTACTCCCACACAAAGCCACTGCGCAAACTCCCTGGCAAATGGTCCCTGGGCTCAGCCCTGGCAAATGGTCCCTGGGCTCAGTTTAGAGGCAATATGGAGACTGTGACTAACTGGAGGTGTGAGTCTGGGCTAAACAGGAGGGGCAGCCATTTCTAAATGCCAGCTCATTGTTGTCAGGGGAGAGATACTGTACTCTCCCAGTGTTCCCACCTTTCAGCTTTTTCGGAAAAACAAACAAACAAACAAAAAACCCAAGATCTAGGTTTTCATGTTAGTTCTCTTGATTTTTAAATCTGGGCTTTAAATGACTTTTTTCTCAAAAATGACTTTTTTCTCGAAAATGAACAAACAAAAACACCTTGCCTCTCAAAATTGAGGAGGCCCAACAAAACCAGACTATACTAATTGTGATCTGATTCTCAGGACCAATGGCTTGATGATACAGGGAATCAAGAAGGAGATGAGTGGAAGGAAGTGTTTGCTGCTCCTCAAAGTCACCCTGCCTTCCTTCCAGATCACCAGATCTAGGTGGCGTGACCTCCGCCTGGTCAGACTGCAAAACAGTTCTCCCCGTGCCTGGACTGACCAACCTTGAACACCTTGTTTCACTCTTAATGTCTATGTCAGCTCTCAGAGGAGAAACTCACGGCTGGAAGGTTCTTGCCAGTGTGTGTTGGAGAGGTAACATGTGGTCTCAGCTTGGCAAAATGATTACCATTTGGAGACAGAAGATTTGGGAAGAAATTTCTGGCTGACAAAACAATAGGCACAAAAAGTAGAGGTGGAAATGGAGAGTGGTCTGAGATGGGCGTGGCAATGAGAGCATTCTAATAGAAGTGGACGGTTTATGTCAATTAAACCTGTGGTCACATGCTGGCCATTTCCAGTTATGTTTGGTCATAACACTGTTTAAATTGAACCTAAAGTACTTTCAGAGGGCATGCACGCTCCACTTAGCCACTGTCCCTATGACTTCTCATTGTCTTGTACCCTGGGCCATCACAAATTTACATTACCAACCTGGCCCCCAAAGTACTTGGATCAAAGTACGAAGTATTTATAGCTGGGGATCTTCTATCCCATCTATAAGCTTTAATTATATATATATATATATAATATATACATATATATTATATATATATGTATATATATATGTTTCCTGAGTTAAGTTTATAATGCATAAATCTAATACCTCTTAAACATTACCCTAAGAACCCTGAAACAACAATCCAAAAGAACCTATGCACCCCAATGTTCATAGAAGCACAATTTACAATAGCCAAGAGTTGGAAGCAACCTACATGCCCATCAGTAAATGAATGGATCCCCAAACTATGGTACATTTACACAATGGAATTCTATGCAGCAGAAAAAAAGAAAGAGCTACTATGCTTTGCAACAGCATAGATGAAACTGGAAAGCATTATGCTGAGTGAAATAAGCCAGGTGGTGAGGGACAAATACCATATGATCTCACCTTTAACAGGAACCTAAACAACAAAACAAACAAGCAAGCAAAATATAACCCAAAACACTGAAATAGAGAACAGGCTGATAGGAACCAGAGGTGAGAGGGGAGGGAATTTCAGTGGAAAAGGGGAAGGATTCACAGGAACAAGTATAAAGGACACATGGACAAAAACTAACTGGGGTGGAAATGAGAGGGAGGTGGGGAGCACTGGGGGCAGGGATGGGCTGGGATGGGAGTAAAAGAGAGAAAACTGTACTTGAACAGTAATTAAATAAAAAAATAAAGTCTGTATTTTCTAATGTAAAAAAAACCATTATTATATGGTTATGAATTTGGAACTTCGGGCTGAAAGCTCTCGGGGAAGTGGGGAGGGTGGAGGGATCAAGCTAAGAAAGATAAAAGAACTCATGGACACAGACAACAGTGTGGTGGTGGTGCGCAGAGGTGATGGGTGGAGGGGAAAGAAGGGGCACAAGTGGCAATGGGAAAAATACAAGAAAATGTGAAAGAATAAAAAAGAGAAACAAGGAATCTAAATGGAAAAATTTGAGGTGTGGTTTGAAGCTAGAGGACAGTTGCATTTATATTTTTGGAAGTCCATGCATTTGGTAATATAACTCGTTTTTATCTGATTTGATAAGCTGTCCCCATGGTTTGGGAGCCTGATGTAATAGTTCCACAATCCCTGGCGCAACTCTGGGCAGGGGTTTTAAGGCCCCATCAGATCAGATTGGGCCTCTTTTGTTCCAAAACAACTGATCAAGTAAGTCTCCACACTAATCAGTCAGACAACTGGGTAGTTGGCCAAAGATTTCAGAGGTTTCAATTGTCAGTTCATTGTTCTGATACCATAGACACATGCATTCCTGGGGTTTTGCTCTCATAATTTAAAATCAGGTTTTGTCGACCCACATGTAAGCCTTTTACAAGTGTCTTTTCTGTGGATCCTCACCACACACCTACTCCTTCATCTGTGAGGCAGAGACCCACTGACAGTACAGGGCTGAAGGCTGTGCCAGTTGAAGGTGCTCAGAGGGAAGCAGTAAACACAACTCAAAACCTCTAGCAAGTACACAGGGGAGATACTTTTACTCCCATTAAAATGCATTTATTACTTAAGTCATTTTGATTACAGAAGGATAATAGACGTATACTCTCTGCATTGAAGATTAAGGCAATGTGAAAACATAGAGTACAATGTGAAAGTTATTTTCTTACATTTATATGAACTTATAGACAAATGTCATTTTTTACATAAATGTGTATTTTTTAGAAACATTGTTTATAACTTAAAATGGCTTAGAGACCTCTCTATGTCATCTAATTTTGAAGGATGTGGAGTTCTCCTTCGTCTGTGTGTGGTATTTAATCTCTTAAATAGACATGTTGCTGTTCACGTTTTGTTGTTCTTACACTGATGTAATGTACTGGTATCTTTGTCTATGTAAGCGAGCATTTCTTGAGGTACATGACTAGAAGTAGTTTTGCTAGGTACATTTAAAATTTGGGATGACACTGAGAAACGCATTTAAGAGTGCCTGATTCTCTGTCCCTGTCAATGCTGAACCAAACCCACGTGAACTCTTCACCTCTTGCTAAACTGGTGGATGAAAATGTCTAATTTTAATTTTTACTTTTCAGTTTGGAAATAAATATCATTTATACTTAACTATATGCAGTAATATGTATACATATATATATGTATACACATACAGAGATCTGTAAATTATTTGTTCACATTTTTATTCATTTTCTATTGTATTGTTTTTCCCATTGATTTGTGTTTTTTTTTTAAAGATTTCATTTATTTATTTATCTTTAGAGGGGAAGGAGAGAGAGAGAGAAACATCAATGCATGGTTGCCTTTTGTGCGTCCCCTGCTGGTAGTTAGCCTGCAAGGAACCAGCCTGCAACCCAGGCGTGTGCCCTGACTGGGAATCGAACTGCGATAGTCTGGTTCGCAGGCCCAAGCTCAATCCACTGAGCTACGCCATCCAGGGCTTGATTTGTGTTTTATTTGTATTTAAAATATTAAGACTGTCAGAGACATTGAAAATATTTTCTTCTACAGTATAATTTGTCTTCTAACCAGCTATATAACTGTTAAATTTAGTATATAGTTAAATTGGCTATATTTTATGTGGTCATTTTGGGTCTTATTTAGGAAGACCATTAACATTCCAAATTTATAGAAATGGCTCCTAATAATTGTAGTTTTTCTCAACATTTAGCTTTGTAATCCCTTTTGAATTCTTTTTAGAAATGACACAAACCAAGCATTTAACTTTTTGTCCTGCAGAAGCAGGCTCTGCCCCACACTCTTTACTGAACACCGAACCTGCTGCCTTCACAATGAAAGGCCAGTCTGGCCTGGGTTTCAGATTCTTCCCCTCAGGAATAAAAATGTGCTGCTTTCCCATCTTCTAAAATTGAATGTCCCTGTGGTCAAGTCCAAGGCCAATCTGATTGTTTCTGATGTTGTAAGTGACTTGGATTTTCTGCCTAAATGCCTGTGTAATTATTTTAAACTTGAAATCTGGTAACTGTCAGATTAGCTCATGGTGTTGTTGATTCCAGATGAAATTTTCCTGGCACCCAGCTGATCCTTTAAGTCTTTCCATCTACTTATTACAATGTTTCAGGAAAATATTGTTTTATAATGTTTTAACTATTTTCCATCTGTTTTCTTCTTCAAAAACACCCACTGTCTACCATTAGTTTGTACCATATTCTCAATAGTCATCATTATATCTTTATTATTTTCTATCTTGTTTTGTGTTATTTCCACAAGTCTGTCTTCTATGTTCTTGCCAGTGTGTTTAGAGATTGCATTCTATTTTTGTTACTTGTAAAGTGTCTTTTATCTCTTTATGATTTTATTATCTCTCCAGCTTTTCCCTGAGCTCTGCAAGCACACTTTTAATACTCCTTAATTACTTTATGCCTTTTCTATCAAGTCTTGAATCTCTTCTCCAAATATACATATTATACATAGATTATGATAGATTAGAAAACTCATGTTTTCTTTCATAATAATGGAAGGTGTCTAAAATTTTTTGTGGTAAGTTTGTTTGGAAGTTGTGGGCTATTTTTTTGGCTGAAATTTTTTTTAAAATCCAGTTTGCAGTTTTGATGAATAAGTCCGACTCCCTCCTTTTTGATTACTCATTCTTAATAGAGATTTGCTATTTATTAAGGAATAATGCAGGGAAAATGGTAAAGGAGAGTTGTGTAAACTGAGGCCCACTGCCATTTTAATTTGGGTTTTGTTCCGGTTAGCTGTTGTTATATAACAAACCACCCCAAAATGTGATTTAAAACAACAGCTATTTTGTTTACAGATCTTCCAATTGGGCAGAATTCAGCAGGCTTAGCTCATGTCTGCTGCACATGGTAGTTTCAGCAGCTCGAACAGGGTTGGGGGATCCTCGTGAAGAACAGCGCACCCAGATGTCTGGGAAGTCTCGGTGGTGTTACTCCTTCCCCAGGCCTCTTCCCAGAGCAGCTGTGCCCACCCATAGCAAAGTGGCTGGGGTCTAGGGGCGTGTCCCAAGGACAGAGAGTGGAGGGGGCTAGTTTCTTCAGGATATCACCCCTTTCTCTGCATTTTGTAGATTCATGGGGAGGCATCATAGACTTTATCTCTGCATGGGAAGAGTGCCAGAGGATGTGGGGACCGTAGTTTAAAAGGGCCACTAGTTGTTCGTTTCAATCATCTGTTCCTCAGTCTGCTCCCTTTCTCTTGGGAATGCATCTCTTTTGAAGTCTATGACATTCAAACTGAGATGACATAGAGAAAAGCCCCATAAATTACAAATGAATTATGCTTTGATTTTGAAATTGCTGCGCGCGCGCGCGCACACACACACACACACACACAGACACAGACACACACAAGTAGCTTCCCACACTGTCCTGGCTAGGAGGCTAGAATGTGGGTCAGCATAGTCTCTACTCACCTTTCATTCTGAAGAGTCAGACTGTTTTCCCCTCATTTCTCTCTTGGCCCATCCACTCAATCTTACTTGCACCCTAAACAATGGATATTGGCTGGTCCGCCAAGTAATGTGATCTGCTGTCAGGCCTGAGAGGAGCCGCCTGGGCTCAGAATCGTTCCATCTCTTGTTCGAGATTTCACGTTATTTGGCAACAATACTTTATACTTATATACTTCATAGTTTCTGGTTTGGAGTTGACTATTTCCCTATTTCATGGGCTACAAATTTTTTTTATTTTTCAATGTTTTTCTTGGTTTTAGTTTCTTATGAGGGATTCTAGTGGAATAAAAATATTTTACCCTGATATCTTAAGCAGAAGCTCCATATGAACTTTAAAATTACCTTTAAATTCTCTGTTAGAATTTTAGAAGGAAGATGACACTGAAAGTATAGCTTCCTCGGGGGGAGGGTTGATTACTTCATAATATTAATCTTCCCATCCTATTTCATAGTAGGTCTCCTCGTTATTTATCATGGCTTTCTTATCCTTCACTGAAGTTAAGATTTTTCTACTCAGGTATCATAAAGATTTATTATTTAGAGATATTCTAATTAGTTTATATTTTAATGCTCTTGTGAACAACTTAGTTTTCTCATTACCATTTCTTATCAGTTGTAGCTAATTGATTTTTGCGTGCCAGTCTTTTGTCCAGTCAGATTTCTAGGTTCTGTAATGTTTTACCATTAGAGTTGCTTGTCTCTTTAAAGTAGAAATCATGTAAGTTCATCTATAAAGTATTTTATTTTAATTTTCATATTTTAAATTTCTACAATTTCATTTTTTATGTCAATATATTCTTGTTTTATAGATGTAATATTCTTTTACAAACATTTTAATAAGTTAATGGAGCTTAGTTTTCTGCATATTTTTTCCACATAAAGTTGATCTTAACTGCTTTTATAATCTGTACCTCCAGTGTAATCTCACTTCTAAAATCCCCCCAAATTTTTATTTTTTAAGATGAAGATAGAAAGAGATAGTGAAGCTGCCATCTTGGTGAAATTAGAATGCAGACTTGAGAGACTCAGTGACTGGTTCAGTGGTACAAAGCTAGAAAACAGGAAACTGAATCTATACTCCCCGCCTGGCCTTTACTTCCCCATGGAGAAGTAGCACACTCGACCCACACATGAGGTACATCCTAAAATGATCATTTTTCCACCAAAACTTTCACCAGAATTACCAATAAAAGAAAAATGGAATGCATACATGTATATATGTATATTTTTCTATTTTTTCTATTTTTTTATAGAGATGGTAATGAAAAAGCTAAAAGCAGACTATTATAATAACAATAGACAGTACCTGAAATCTAATTGGTCTTCACATAATTAAAAATTAACATTACTTACGAGATATTCTTATGTTTGTAAAAAACAGTGCAGGCAAGTGAGGATGGGGATAAAGATAATGGCTAAATCTGCAAACGTATTATAGGTTCGGATTTAATTTCATGGCATCCCATATAGCATTTTCACAAAAATGGCATTAGATGCCATTTCACTACTCAACTGCATTCTGGAAACAAGCTATTTGGCACAGGCTCCAGAATGTGACTTTAATATATGTAATTTGAGTGAAGCACCTTTAGAAAAGTCAGATGAAACCACTACAGGATGCTGCTGCCACAGGGTAACAGCAGCCAGCGTTCAGCCTGCTTTTGTGCGTTTCTCTTCATCAAAGAATTCACTGGCGCTCACTTTACTGTCTTTTGAAATGAGTATCTCATGCTATTAACCCATGAAAAGTTAACTTAATAGGGACAAGATTTCTCCCTTTTCCCTTCTGTAAATACTGTTTGCCATCCAGCAGTACAAATAAATAAATAAGTAAATTTTAAAAAAAGATGTTGAGGACCCTGGGATAAGAGAATTGCTAAGAGTTCCCAACCTCTTTCCCATAAACAATGGACATTTTAAACCTATTAACACAGGACCCAGACATTCAAAAACAGTTCATTTATTACCCAATAGTTGGCGAGAGAGTCAGGCCTTGCCAACAGGCTCAGAAAAACAGGCCCTGAATTTACCTTCAATAGTTGATCAGCTGCTCTTCCCTGAGTTTAATCAGATTCCCTGAGCATGACATGGCCCAGTGAGGCAGAGCCCACTTAAGACCTGCCTAAGCTTGCCATGGAAATTCATTATGGAACCCAAGAAACATGAAACGACTATATATACTCCAGGCTGAGAGAGAGCTTTCAATTTAGATCAAAATTATGAGTGTATATTGATTTGGTCCCTTGTTCTCTGAAAAAAAATTTAGAAAAAAAATTCAGAATTAAGCACCTGAAATAAAAAGCATGTTTTTGTTTTTTCAGAAGGAGAAGTCAGGCTTAAGTGCATTAGAAAGAATATATGCCTTAGGACAAAAAAACTCTTAGCCCAGGGCTCCTGAAACTATATTTTCGTCTTTTTAGATATGCTCCACCTCCCCTCAAATGATAACTTTATTCAAACTCTAAGAGAAGCTTTTCACCTCCTCCCCAAATCTTTAATGCATGGTGTTTTGCATCAGGTCAGTGATAGAAGCCATTCTGACAAACTTTGGAAACTGTAAGTCATGAGAGGCCAAGGTTGTGAATGGTTCTTCTCATAGAAAGCTTCTCATCAATGGCCCTGATACCCAGTTATGAACTACCCTCTGTCCCTAGATCAGCGTCATGTCCATGGCTACAACATAAAGCAAATGAAGGGATCACTGTAGGTCCCCTCCCCCATCAGACATCAAAGACCACAGAGACAAATGGCATTTGGGAATAGTGACAAAAGTGCAATGTATCAATCAAGGAAGGATTGGTTACTCAGGAGAGAGAGCAAGGTTCAGCTATCCAACCAAACTTTGAGTAGTTTAAATTATCCTAAATGTTGGTATTAAATTCAGGGGGTGATTGTCAAGTACCACCTCAAAATTTCAACTCTGACTTAGAAAAATAATTTTTTGTGAAGGATGCAGATAAAGATCCAGCACATTAATTCACCCTTCATCTGTCCTAGTGCTCACCATAGGGTCCTGCGGATAGCATCTGTCTTTATGTGCAGCTGTGCCTACTAGGAAAGACAGCTCTACTATACGATCTTTGGGGCACTTGAAATTCTACAACAGTAATTTCCTGTGGTGAATTAATAAAGTAGACGCTGATTATGATTCAGCATCCTGAGTAGCTTGACTACAGAAAGAAAATGAGCTGATCATGCCAGTGTGAACACTCTGGTCCTTGGGTCAGTAATTTCTTGATGTTTGGCACCCTGGTTTCACCTGTCTCTGTACTCGGCTAAGTGCAAGTAACTCCCTTTGTGCATGGATGGCTGGTCCAAGCCCTCCACTTAAAGAGCCAAAATGTCCGATAGGGCTAAAAGGAATTAGGAGCTGCTATGACTGAGTGACAGTGTATAGCAGAAGGCAGAACTATCTCCTCAAAACCTCTCAAAACTGGCTTGTTGCCCAGAATGTCGGCTCGTAGTCACATGTTCACTGAAAGAATTTTTAAAGCATCTCATCACACAGCATATCAACAACTGGTGTGGTATGGAATGTCCCTTGTTTCCCACCCATGGAAGTAACCTCTTCCCAGAAGTTGAATAGATGGGGTCTCAGAGTGGATCTTACATATGACATCACGGGAACGTAAGGGGATCAGAACTGGGTTAGAGAAATGAGGAGAACAAAGGGAAAATGAAGGACAGCCTCTAGAGAGAATCTGACCAACTCACAACTGGAAACAGTAGGTATGCAAAGGATAGAGCCTAAAATCTGGAGGAAAGAATGAAGGGGTAGCAGGGAAGTGCTTCACTGGCTTCCTAACGTATAGTAAACTTTTGCACTGTCTGAAATTATTACAGACTGTGCAGGGGTGTCCAACCTTCTGATGTCTCTGCACCACAGTGAAAGAAGAAGAGTTGTCTTGGGCCCCACGTTAAACACATTGTAGCATGTAATCGCAAAAACATCACATAATATTTTAAATAAATTTATAATTTTGTGTTGGGCCATATTCATAGCCATCTTGAGCTGCATGTGACCCACAGGCCACAGGTTGGACACCCTCAGAGAGTTTCATAGTGGGTGTAAGTTGATTTCAGCATTTTTAAGCCAACTTGCAAAGGGTTATCTGTCATCAGATTCTTTTGCACCATTTTGAGAAACATTTTGGTGAACATGGCTATGTGAATGCAAACTGGATTGCTTTAATAGAACAGCTCTCCTGTGCCTCCAATTTGTCTACGCAGATATCTTTCCCTCCACAACCATTCAATGTCTACCATCTTTTAATCTTGTGGTACATTATGGATTACTTGGTTCTGCCTCAATTTTACCCATTCCCATTCAGCATTATTTTTGTCAGTCATTCCTTGTTAGATTTAGGATCGTTCCACCAATGTCTTTACTTATCACTCCTCGTCTTCCCATTTCCTACTTCTATCACTGGTTATCTCTGAGTGATAAACTTTGTCAATCTGAAAGTGCTTTAATTTCATTCTTACTTTTCATTGACTTTAGAACTTTGATTGTCGGTTATTTTTCTTTGATACTTTGTACATATTATTTCACTGTCCTCTGGCAGCTGTTACTACTAATGAGAAAACTGCTGTCATCCAAATTGTTTCCCATTGTGAGCTATCCATTGATCCTCTCGGGTTGCTTTAAGATTTCCACTTTGTCTTTGATGATCTCACATTTCATTATAAGGCATTTGGTGAATTTATCCAATTCTGGACACAATATGGTATTTCAATTTTTCTTCAATTCCAGAAAATTATTATCTAGTATCTCTTTAGATATTGCTACAAATCAATTTTCTTTGGTTTCTTTGTTTGAAATTCGCATTCTGAATTTTTCTTACACTATCTGGCACGTTTCTTCACCAGACCTTTATATTTTTTATCTGTTCTGCATTCTGTGTTATTTGCCAACTTTATGTTCTGGTTCACCAGCTGGATTTAATATGACAGTTATCACATCTAACTGTGATATTGACATTGGTTTTTAATGTTAATATCTGCCTTTTCATTTTGAAATATTCTTTTGTTTTGTATTTTATTAATTTTCTTAACCTGGCTCCTCCATTTATTCCTTCAGCCATTTTTAATATGCCCATTTTATAATTTATCTCAAATTTATCTCAAATATGCCCATTTTATAATTTATCTTTTCCTTTTTAGTTTTTCAGGGTGCTTGTTCCTCGGGGTTAATTTTTTGCTTATCTCTTGGCTTTTCTTCATAGTTATTTCCTTTTGTGGCCTGCAAATTTTTATTGTGAACTCATTTTCAGAAAAAGTTTTTTTTTTCTGTGGAATTTCCATGTGCCTGAGTTAAAAAGTGTCACTTCAAAGCCCTAAGGGATATTTGAAAATAAAGGGAAATGAGGCTGAGACCCGTGTTTTAATAGTCCATAAAACTTTCTGCCTTCATTTACTTGCTCATATTTCCTGTATCACAACTGTTCAGGGCAGGCGTTTTGATTCGAATTGCAAATCATGACAGGTTTTCTCACTGTTAATTACATGAGGAGGATGGACAGAGTCCGTGTAACTGAGGAAGCACCTCGAGAGTCCCGGCTTTATCCAAAGAGCTTTGCTCCAGTTACATGACCGTAAGTGAGCCTGCAGACAGGGCTCTGATTTCCACATGGAAACTGACTCCAGCTTCAAAACCTCTGGGTCCATTCCCTACCCCAAATCATGTGGCCCCTGACAAGGTTAGCTTTCTACTCTTGCCATGATTCCTCTCACTCATTACACCCAGGGAATTTTCTTTTCTCTTCTTCAAAATCATTTCTACATGTAGAAAAGACGTTTAGCCTTTTAAAATAAAGCATCCCTTTCAGTTTGTAATGGCACAGAGCCTATCTGGTGCATTCCAATCCACCATGTTCTGAATATTCTATTATTGAAATGTGGCAGCTTTTGTTCTGGAATGTCCATTACACTTGCCCTCCAATCACTTTCTTTAATCCTCATCAGAGGACATGGTTATTGATTTTAGAAAGAGGGGAAGGGAGGAAGACAAAGAGGGAGAGACACGTTAGTTGGAGAGAGAAATATTCACTGGTTACATGCGTGCATCCTTACTGGGGACTAAACCCAGGCATTTGACTAGAATCGAACCCATGACCTCTTGGTTTACAGGACAGCACTCCAACCAACTGAGCCACACCAGCCAGGGCCAATCACTTTCTCTTAATAATAGATTCCATACCTCTCTGACTGCAGGGATGGGGATATGATTCACATCTGGCCAGTCATAATGTTGAATTCCCTTAGACTTATGTCATTGGCCTAGAGGTGATTGTCTGAAACAAGCAGAGCTAATGGAAGTTCTTCTCTGTGTCTGATATGCAGAAATTGGGAAAATTAAGTATTATATTGAGTCAGAACAATACAAGCCTGGAGATGTCATTAGTCACCCTCTTCTCCTTTGTAGAGTAAGTCATCTATCTGTACTAGGAAAGAATGAGGCTAGCATTCAAAAGGAATCAGGGACAAGAAAAAATAGACAATTGTATTTGAATCCCTGAGATCTGGCATGCCCAGAGTTGGCCTACCCTCTGTTAAATAGGCCAAAGAATTCCTTTGGGTTAAGCTCATTTGAATTGAGTTTCTGACTTATATGTTAATAAATGAAAGTATAATGCAATCGAGATAAAACCCCTCAATATGGGTTTATTTTATTTATTTACTTTTGGTAGGCCAGTGTTTGATGCATGGCTTTACGTGAAGCAAAGGAAGTCATGAGAAACAGTGAGTGAATGTCAGAACTAATCTGGGTGACAGGGACAGTCACAGGATAAAGCCAAGGTCAATTCCCAGGAATCTGCACAGTGCCATTAAGAACTAAGGTGGGGGGCCGGACAGTGGAGTCGTAGGCAGGAAACAGGAACCAGATATCAGGAATGAGAAAACAACAAACCGCACTGCAGTAGCAGGCAGGGTGTGGGCAAAAACCACGGGGTGTCCTGACTTACTTGTAGGCAGAGGTCAGCTGAGCCCTGTCTCCTCCTGCTGCTTCTTAAGGAGGCCAGGGAGCCTTCCCGCTCCTGCCAGGTGATGCCACCTGGTGTCCACAAAATGAATCAGTGTAGAATTGACTGTCAGGGGAAGGGGCCCCGTATACAAAAAGGGCCATAACTTTTTCTAAAATTACTTTTTAATCACTGCAATATCTCGACAGACATCAAAACAAATGTGTTTCATGTTGATTATCAGTTTCCAAGGCAAATATAAAAGTGAATTACCTTCAGAAAGTTGTTATACTTCTCAGTTGGCTGTAACAACAACTTCCATTTATTCTCATCAAAAGAAGACACCTTCTTATCACTTTGGTGTTTACACTATGGATCAGATGGGAAAACTAGGGCTAATGAGGATAACAAATAAGGCTTTGTAAGTATTTGAAGGAAGCAATATAAAAATCTTCTGAAGTAAATTTTAATGAGAGGATTGGTATTTGAAAAGGTAAATTACCAGTAACTCATATGCAGCAATTATTTGAGAGCCTTCTAAATAGCTGTTACATGCTGTGGGGAAGGACAAAAGTATAACTTGCCTTCAAGGAGCTCGCAATCTACTTAGAAATGCTGTACCAAGAGGAAGAATGGAATTTCTTTAATGATGTGTATTAACAACCAAACCCTATTCAGATATTTTCTGGGATGATTTTTAGAGCAAGTTTGCTGTACATAGGTATTAAATCATATTATAGCTATTGTCTGCCTGTTTCAGTGAGGAGTAGCTCAGGGCCGGCCATGATGGGCGACTGTACCCATTCATCTCATCCCAGTGCTAGACATAATGTCTGCCTCAAATTCTCAGTGAATTTCCTTTGAATGCCTGGATAATATCTCAAGGTTCCTCTTAGTGGCATGGTTCTTTGACTCTCATAGCCATCTCATTAACTTCTATGTTAAATTCCTCTTAAGATGTATGGATTATTTAAAAAATGTGGTCTTTCAAAATGTCACTCACTGTAAGTGCAAAGCATTCACCAGTATTACACTTTAGATGACATTTTCTAGCAAGAACCTCCAAGCAGCATACAACACTCTCATTTGAAAAGAAAACCAGTGCTCCATTTCTCTCTTTCTCAATGATCAACATTGAATTTCCTCATAAGAATTTGTTTAACATGGAATGAAGACACTTCCTGTGTATTTATTGTCATCTAAGAGCCAGCTGTTTAACGAGGACCTTATTTTAGCTCTGAGAAAATCTGAAGGTATTTGCACATGTGGAGTTAGTTCACAAGTAGAAGTTGCAGTACTACATGGGCAATATTTCTTTTTTGAAGATAAATAGCTAAAAATACCCTCTTTCTGTTCTTTCATGGGTAAAAACAATTTCAGACTTAAACCTATGTAGACTCTGTGTGAAATGAAGATTGTCAATTATCAAGTATGTTAATAGGGAGCTGTTTGGACCAGAGTTGATCATAAGTACTTCAGTCTGTTTCCAATAAACATATATAAACTGACAGAAGAAAACAAAAGTTACCTGTGCTCCCAACTAATACTTGATTACATATATAAAATATTTATAATTTGATATAACTACACACATATGAATTTGGTTGTGATGTTTTCCTACCAAAATAGATCTTATTGCATACACCATTTTAAATTTTTCTTATCTTCTTTAGAAATATATTGTAAATAACTTTTCACATCAATACATGCTTTTTCTATATTTTTCAAATGACTACAGAGAATTACATGATATTAATATGTTATAATTTATCATATTTTTTGGACTATAAGATGCACCTTTCTCCCCCAAATTTGGGAGGAATAATGGCTGTTAATGCTGCTGTTGAGTTCTGTGTACATTTACATTGGTAAAATATTATGTTATTTATATTATTAAATATTTTACCACATTTTTGGCTTCAAAAGTTTTTTTCCTATTTTCTTCTTTTAATACCTAGGTGTGTCTTATGGTTCAAAAAATACAGTGCTCAACCAACTAGTACCTTATGTACAACTTCTCACTCTAGTTAGTTCATTCATCTCCATGGACATTCAATGATCTGAATTACTTCTTTGTCCAAAGTTCTAAAAATGAAATAGGTGGATCAATAGATTCATAAATTCTAATGACTCAATAAATATTGCCGAATTGCCTTTGTAAAAGTTTTATCACTTTTCTCTTTCACTAAGAATATAGATGTCCCTTCCAGACACCCCGACTTATGGCAAATATGATATTTCTTTCTTGAGTTCTGAAGAGTTGAAGATTCGCTAAGCAAAGACTGATATCCACTGTTGGTTTACTTTATTTCTTTCTTTTATTGTTGTTCAAGCGCATTTGTCTCCATTTTCACCCCACTACGCGCCCCCTGCCCCACCCATCCCTGCCTCCCACCCTCGAAACCACCCCCTTTGTCTTTGTCCGTGTGGTTTATTTCATTATTATTGAAGCTGATCTTATTTAATAGGATTAATGGCCACTTATGGTTCTTTCCTTATTTATTACCTCCTGATAGCCTTTGACCTTTTTTTCCCTATTTTTCTCACTTGTTTTTTATTGGTCTTTAATAAGAGTAACTTTGGCAGCTTATACCTAACATTTATTAGGTGTACTATGTTTAATCCCAGCCAATAAGGTAAGTGTTCTTTACGGTCCTCATCTTTTAATGAGGCATTCGAAGAACGGACAGATTAAGTACCTTACCTAAGGTAACACAACTAGTGCACTTAGTGTATTAAGGAGATTAACAGTTCATCACGTATGTTATAAGCACAATTAACCTATCAAAATGTGTGTCAAAATTGCTGTGGTTGGTTTATCCTTTGTCAGTTAGTNATCTCATCCCAGTGCTAGACATAATGTCTGCCTCAAATTCTCAGTGAATTTCCTTTGAATGCCTGGATAATATCTCAAGGTTCCTCTTAGTGGCATGGTTCTTTGACTCTCATAGCCATCTCATTAACTTCTATGTTAAATTCCTCTTAAGATGTATGGATTATTTAAAAAATGTGGTCTTTCAAAATGTCACTCACTGTAAGTGCAAAGCATTCACCAGTATTACACTTTAGATGACATTTTCTAGCAAGAACCTCCAAGCAGCATACAACACTCTCATTTGAAAAGAAAACCAGTGCTCCATTTCTCTCTTTCTCAATGATCAACATTGAATTTCCTCATAAGAATTTGTTTAACATGGAATGAAGACACTTCCTGTGTATTTATTGTCATCTAAGAGCCAGCTGTTTAACGAGGACCTTATTTTAGCTCTGAGAAAATCTGAAGGTATTTGCACATGTGGAGTTAGTTCACAAGTAGAAGTTGCAGTACTACATGGGCAATATTTCTTTTCTGAAGATAAATAGCTAAAAATACCCTCTTTCTGTTCTTTCATGGGTAAAAACAATTTCAGACTTAAACCTCTGTAGAATCTGTGTGAAATGAAGATTGTCAATTATCAAGTATGTTAATAGGGAGCTCTTTGGACCAGAGTTGATCATAAGTACTTCAGTCCGTTTCCAATAAACACATATAAACTGACAGAAGAAAACAAAAGTTACCTGTGCTCCCAACTAACACTTGATTACATATATAAAATATTTATAATTTGATATAACTACACACATATGAATTTGGCTGTGATGTTTTCCTACCAAAATAGATCTTATTGCATACACCATTTTAAATTTTTCTTATCTTCTTTAGAAATATATTATAAATAACTTTTCACATCAATACATGCTTTTTCTATATTTTTCAAATGACTACATAGAATTACATGATATTAATATGTTATAATTTATCGTATTTTTTGGACTATAAGATGCACCTTTCTCCCCCAAATTTGGGAGGAATAATGGTTGTTATTGCTGCTGTTGAGTTCTGTGTACATTTACATTGGTAAAATATTATGTCATTTATATTATTAAATATTTTACCACATTTTTGGCTTCAAAAATTTTTTTCCTATTTTCTTCCTTTAATACCTAGGTGTGTCTTATGGTTCAAAAAATACAGTGCTCAACCAACTAGTACCTTACGTACAACTTCTCACTCTAGTTAGTTCATTCATCTCCATGGACATTCAATGACCTGAATTACTTCTTTGTCCAAAGTTCTAAAAATGAAATAGGTGGATCAATAGATTCATAAATTCTAATGAATAAATATTCAATAAATATTGCTGAATTGCCTTTGTAAAAGTTCTATCACTTTTCTCTTTCACTAAGAATATAGATGTCCTTTCCAGACACCCCGACTTATGGCAAATATATTTCTTTTTTGAGTTCTGAAGAGTTGAAGATTCGCTAAGCAAAAACTGATATCCACTGTTGGTTTACTTTATTTCTCTCTTTTATTGTTGTTCAAGCACATTTGTCTCCATTTTCACCCCACTACGCACCCCCTGCCCCACCCATCCCTGCCTCCCACCCTCGAAACCACCCCCTTTGTCTTTGTCCGTGTGGTTTATTTCATTATTATTGAAGCTGATCTTATTTAATAGGATTAATGGCCACTTATGGTTCTTTTCTTATTTATTACCTCCTGATAGCCTTTGACCTTTTTTCCCTATTTTTCTCACTTGTTTTTTATTGGTCTTTAATAAGAGTAACTTTGGCAGCTTATACCTAACATTTATTAGGCGTACTATGTTTAATCCCAGCCAATAAGGTAAGTGTTCTTTACGGTCCTCATCTTATAATGAGGCATGCGAAGAACGGACAGATTAAGTACCTTACCTGAGGTAACACAACTAGTGCACTTAGTGTATTAAGGAGATGAACAGTTCATCACGTGTGTTATAAGCACAATTAACCCATCAAAATGTGTGTCAAAATTGCTGTGGTTGGTTTATCCTTTGTCAGTTAGTTTTATTTGCAGTGGTTTTAGCCTGTTAAGACTATTTGACTCTATTGCTATAAATAAATTGGCTTTTAGAGTTTCTGCTTTTGATATCTTGATCACCTGAGAATTATTGTATTTATTTTTAAATAAATGGAATCCAAACATATATAAACATTCAGACAGGAAAGAAGGATATAAAACAAAAAGTTAAGTTATATGTTTTCCCTTTTCATAAGCCATGGTCTTAAATAGAAAAGTACCTTATTTTCACTATTTATGTTTTTATTTATTTTGGTGGTGGCCCTCTGACTCTGAATAATATGCATACGTCTCCATTTCTTGACTTGCCAACTTTACACAGTAGATACTGACTTACTGTTATGAAAGATGTGGTATTATAGTTAATTTATCCCTTCCTTTCCTTCTCCCCTCCCCCATCTACTTTTTACAAGAAATATCAATTTTCATTGTCAATACCTGTATAACTTTAATATACTTCAACCTCTATTTCTTGATTTATCAACTTCCAATGGTACACTTTAAATAAGTGTTTCATTCATAACAGGGAAAATCATATGTAAAAATGGTTATTCTCTATATTCCTTGGATCATAAAATGTCATATTTATGAAGGAATGTTTCACTAGAAGTAGGTCTATCTTTACTCATTTTAATAGAACCAGAGGATCTGTGTGAGTAGAATAAAATACATTCATATAAAAGATTATGTAAATTATTCTAGGTATATATTTATTTGTATAGCACAGATTATATAAATTATGAAGGCTTTCTAACTAGATTGCTCTTTTTATTGCTTTGAATAATTTTGTGATGTATATAGAACTTTACATATAGAATGTCACTTATACTTTTCTTGTACAGATAAGGAAAGAAGTGCAGAGAGTTCATGGCTAAGTGTAGTCACGGCAGAGGCCTTGCAGGTTTTGTTTGATTTTGTTTCTATCCAGCATCCACTCACTTTTCCTTTTTGTAGCATTATCACCCTAAGCAATAATCCCACTGTTCCCCAGACTTAGTTCATGTGCTTCCAAATGAAACTGATTTCACCTTTGAACTCATGAAGCATGTGGCTGACCTGAGCAGTACCTTTCCCTGGCTGTAGTGACTAGTTCCGAGTGGATCTGGAATGGCATAGAAATCTATGAGCTATACTGAGATTTGGGCTGGAAATTGGGAGACAGAGAATTTTCCTCTATTCTTAAAGAATGACACAGCCCTGGGAAGTGAGGGCCATCCTGTGACCACATAAGGGAGCTAAATCTGAAGAAGCTGAGTGAGAAAAGAAAGAGTCCTGTTTATCCCCCTGGGCCCTCTCCTGAGCCATTTCCATTCCTGCTGTCTAGATGCATCAGCCAACACTGACTCCCTTTTTGTTTACCTGGTTTGGGTTGGTTTCCTGTCAACTGCAATAACTGAATGAGTAATTCCTTGCCATCCTGACACCTGTTCTCTCGACTTAAACCCAGGGTTCCTTCTCCTCGACCAGGCTGTCTCGGAAAGTAATGTCTTGTTTAAGAATCAAAACCACACATCCTTCCTTAGACCTCTTCAGTTTATCTCGTGCTTTTTTCACAACCTATTAAACAATATTTAGAGGTGCAAATCCATTATGCAGAGTTCACTCCTGCATGAACTAGTATATACATATGTGTTTGGGCATGACATTCTCTGTATACTTGAAACAGCAGTGGGGGTCGAGTTAATTTCAAAACTCTTACATTAAATAAAGTTACTTTCATTTTAAGATGAACAATTCTGGATCATTTAACCCATATGGATACCACTCACCACCTGCTGCTGTATAGAAGACAGTGGTTATCAAGTTCAATTATAAATAGTGTCTGAAAATCAGAGTACACTAACATGTAAAATTTCAAAACTATGCAAAGTTCAGAGGATGATTTTGAAGCAAGGAGATCTGCTGGTGGGAGATGGGACGGTGAATGGAAGCACGCAGCCATTCCAAAGGGTCTCTGGAGGCACCGACAAGGGCCACTGTGACTAATCATACTTGATTTCACGCCAAAAATGTATAATTTTTTCCATGGTAGAGAAGAACTCTATCACTATTTCTAAACTTAACACCCTCTCCCCACAAACATGTAACTAAAAAAGAGAAAACACAGAAGAATGAATGAATGGACATTCAAAGGACAGTTTTCATTCATTCTTATGCATTTCAAGTTCATGGACAGTGTTGAGTAGGTTACTACCTAAACAACAAATGCACACGTAAAGCCATAGTTGCCGTGCTGTACTGGAAGGGGACTGATGGAGGCCAGGCCATGGGGAGGGGTGGGCCAGTGGGTCCTGAAGGAGATGGTGTAAGAGGTGAAAGATTTGATGAGGCAGAAACAGAGGCTGGGAGAAGCAACGCTGTGGTGCAAAGGCATGGAGGTACCCGCCATGCATGGTTTAGCGTGCAGGGAGAGAAGAGAGACAAATGTTCGAACTAGTCGTCTGAAAGTCACAGAAAACTTTAATAATTCTTAAATAGGGTTTTTTTCCCTAAGGGAACTAGAAAGTAGGTGAAAGAGGAGTGTAGGGCTCGGGCATTAAAAAGATGGTGCATGTGTAAGTAGATATACAAAAAGAATATCCTGTGCCGTACACTAAGTTTAAGAAGCAACTGAGCAAGAACAGTCAAGAGTACAAAACATGGATAACTGCGTGAGGTGGAGGCACTGGTGCGCAGACAGCCCATGCCCAGGACAGTGAGATCTGTCCCCTCAGTGGAGGTCAGGGGAAGCTCTGGTGGAATCCAAGGTAGCAGGCAGAAGAGCGCCTGCAGATTCAATTGTGTAGATCTTATTGTGTGTGTCAGGTATTCCTAATGGAAGATCACCTTCACTTTAAGGATGAAATTCTTTAGAGTCTCTCTGCTCAATACCTGGATTGCCAAAGCTGGGGAACACAAGGTTTTGGCTAAAGTGGCATGCCTCTCCTGCCACAGGAGGCGGAAATCTTGATGGCTAGGGAGGTGAGTAGGAAAGGCACTTCCAGTAATAGCTGCGTGTGGACCTGAGGTGACACTAAACACACTGTGTAAAGTGCCTCCCGGCTTGTGCTTAATCAGCAGCATCAACAGTTGCCCCCAGAGTCCGCATTTTTAATGCAACTGCTGCAAATGGAAGTGCTGCCCTGGAAAGGCCAACACTCCCTGCGCTGTGGCTAAGTGATTCTTCCCCAGCTCAGTGGTTTGGATCTTTGCTCGGCTCTTTATAACTTGGCGGCTCGAACAGTGAAAATAGGAGGCTTGGCAGATTTTTTAAAAATTTGAGGAGTGTCTTTAACAGTATTTGTATTTCTTGGACAGGGATTCCTGATGTCCTAATTAATTTTCTTGATGTTTCTTTAAAAGCATTCTTCAGCATTTGTGAGTCTGCCATGGCTCTTGCTCTTAAATTGCTCCCATATCTTCCTTTAATGCAAGAAGGGCACTTTTTGGTGGCCAGGTAAAACACATTTACTTGGAGACTCTTACTTGTGAGTTGCTGAACTGAGGGGCAGTTCTGGGCGGCATCCTTACAAAATGTCAGCCTGCAGGAAACAGGAACTGAGCTGCTTCGCTGGGTCCTCTCTCTCGGGACCTGACTTCTAGGAGTCCTTTCTTATTTCACAGCACATTTTCAAGTATATCTGAAGTAGTTAACATCTTGAATTGAATCTTGTGGTTGCATTTAATTGTTGGATAGTTACTTTCCTGTGGTTATTTGACGGTTGCCCAAAATGGTGGTCTTCAATATAAAATCAAGAAGAGACCTCTGACACAGGGAAAGCCACTGAAGTGGCTTTATTAAATATAAATGGTGTCCACTGAGGAGGTGAGGAAAAAGCACTAGTTCTCACCTCAAAAAGAAAATTCTTTCAGGATGAAGGAAGAATTATGTGAGCTCTTAGTGAAGCTCTGTCGGTTTCACTGGTGTGATGATTTAAAGTTGCGTGTGTTCCTGTAACACATCATAATTGCATCGAGAAGCAAAAAGAGGATTCTGACTCTCAAGTTCTAGTTCCAATTGTTTGCCAAGATTACTATAAATATAATGGTTTCTATTAGTCTATTAACTGGAAAATGACTCGTATAAGGAACATAATTAAATCATATTGATTTGAAATTAAGAAAGCTCACTATGTGCATTTCAGGAACCCTAATTGAATCAGCTAAATATGTACATTAAGAAGAAAATAAATAAATGTTACCTTCCTCATAGTATGCTATAACAGACTGAAATCATGAAGCCTATTAACAGAGTTAGACATTAGGTGCCTAATGAATTATACTCAATACTGGAGATTTTCTTTTGTAATAATTCTTTGAAAGCTAAGCTAGAATTTGTATCTCTATGACATAATACAAAATATGCTATTAAAAGCAGGAGGAGTTATCACCAAGTGGAAGCCTATTTCACATCACCAAAGAAACATTGGCCAAATTCTGGTACTTACTATGTTAGCACTATGGCCACTGCATCATTCAGCACACTCTCCCCGAACAAGAGTGTGTACAGGTCGGGGTCAACATGCAGTTCGTGGAAGATGGCCAGCACTGTCACTAGGAAAAAACACACACAAACATGCAGAGTCAGCTGGGACACAGCCATGGACCCGTACTTGGCTGTGGTCACTCAGGAAGGCATTCAATCAATGCTTATCTCAAATCTGTCCTCTATACCCAGAGGGGACCTTTATTCAAAAACTCATCTGATAGGCGACTCCTCTTGCTTAGGGACTTCTCTGGGCTCCCGCTGCTTATAGAGAAAGTCTGAGCTTCTTGTCCACATTTTCTGGAACCTGCACTCTGTTTACCTCCCAGCATGTCCCTCTGCACCCCTGCCTGCCTCTCCTTTGATGCCTCTCTCGAATCACACTGAACTTACCATAATGCCCCCCAAGAAAATGGTGAAGTTTTTTAACTACCTTTGCATTTGGGTTCCCTTTACCAGGACAGCAACTTCTTTCCCATCCATGTGCTACCATCTTTCATTTCTTAAATACATAAACACACACACATTTGCACACACACACATTCTTGCTATAAAAAACTTCACTTAATCTTTTAAAGTCTTTCAAGTATTTCCCTAGGCCCCTGACCATTGAGACCTGTCTCACTCCTTTTTTGATCCCAGCATTTGCATTAAATCATAGAACTTATCACAGAAGAAATAAGAAGAGACTGTGAGCTCCCAGGGGATAGGACCAACCTTTGCAACACAGGGTACTTGGCAAATGCTTAGTGAGTATTTGATGCATGAGTGACCAAGTGAATGAATGAATAAACGAATGTTTTGCAGTGATCTACTCCAGTGAAGGAACAGGTCCTCGGCGCCTGTCTCTCATTCTCTTCTGAGGTCATACTCATCTGCAAAGAGGGACTGGATATTCCTACGAGCAAGACCTAAGGATGTGTTTCTGGTGGGCTGCCACAAACTCAAACGGAGCACCTGTGAGTACATCAGGACAGGAAATAATCACATGCTGATTATCTGTGCTCATCAAAACTGCAGTGTCTTGTCATTTGAAACAGTTATGCAAAGTGTGAACAGCCATCATTAGGAAAATGATTCATTGAGTTGATTGCCAAAGGGGAAAAAGGGTGATTGAAAATAATACTGATGGTAAATTTTTAAGGCAGAGTGGGCATTTTAATTTCTGTTCTTCCCTTTCCTATTTCATGGACTGTGAAGTTAATAACTATGTTGTATAAAAAAAAGTGCTATGGGAGGGGGGAGATGAGTTTGGAGGTTTTATAAGTAGGGTCAAGAAGTTTGGTGCTTGTCCTGTGTGAAGTGGAGCCAGGAAAGGGTTTAGTCAGTAGGGTGACACGACCTAGTTCAAACTTTAGAGATGAACTCAGGCAGCAGGGCAGTGAACACAAGAGATGTGTGGCTGGAAGGTTTCCCAAATGTCCCTGTAAGAGAGAAGTTGAACCAAAACAGGAAGAGTCCTTGATTCAGGCTCCCAAACTCCTGTTCATCCACCAGCCTGACTTTTCATAGGTCAGTGACCACAGCGCTTGGTACTTTACTCATTCATTGGTTCTCACCTTCTCTAGCACAGTGATAGAATATGGTAAGTCTTTAATGAGTGAATGAATAAAAAGAAATATGAGGCAGGGCAAAGCACAGGAAACAATACCCCCATAGTATTTACAACGGAGAACTGGTGGGTCTTGGTGCTAGGGACAGCAGAGAGTGACTCTGGTTTTCAATCCTGGGCAACTGGGAGACGGCACAGCATGAGAAATTAGTGCGTGGAACAGGGGATCCAGTAAGTTCAGTTTCAGACATACTGACTCAAATAGCCAGGTGGAATTGCAAGTGGAAATTTAAATAAGAAAGATGGAAAAAAACTGAAATAAACGACATAAGAAAGAATTTGGAGGCTATAAGCATATAGATGAAACATAAGGCCACAGAGTGTCAGCGATTGCCAGTGGTAAGGCATATAGAAAGAGAAGAGGGTTCATGAGAGATCTCAGGGGGACATTTACAGATAACAGGTGATAGGGGCATGAACACACGTGGTATACTTGCTAGACCTGATCCTAAGCATGAACAAATCAGCTGGAAATCTTACCTAGCGTGAATTTCTGTAAACATATTTTTACTTACTAAAAATTTTTCCTAGAAGAAGGAGTATGAAACTCAACAACAAGATTTGGGATAGTAAAGGCAACAGAAATAAAACGTCATGAATTGGCATGACAATTAGTGAGATCCCATTTTACCATAGAATCAATTTCATGATTCTAGCTAAATAGGTTCTTAATTGTGATAGGCAAAGTCACAGGTGATGGTGGGAGAGGCAGAAATGACCTTTGTTAAGCAATCCTCTCTGTGTGGGTCAGAGTCAGGACCCTACATCAAATCAAAACAAAGATGCTTCAGCTGGGGAGGGGAGCACTAATTAATAGCATTTTTCCTTTTGCCAGCATCTTGTGGAATAAGAGTAAAGTTCTTCTTAAAATAGAAAATTCTATCATGGCAGGTGTACTGTTGACTGTAGTTTCTGCAGTTTCTTCTCTGTATTCGCAAGCTCTGAAAATACGATGACTTTTCATTCCTCCACAAGGGTGGGATAAGGCCCTCGGCGGGACGGGCTCTGCTTCTTTCCAGTCAGAACTTTGGGTCTTTGGAGGGAAGGCTTTTAATTACATGTCCAGTTTTGGTCAAAATGGTTCTAACATTCCCACAATTCCTTTGGCACAAAGAACTGAACTCCCATTCATAAACGTGATCCCACACAGAAGAGAAAGCTATTACTTTTTCCATTCCCATCTACCCTGCAGAGAAACAGAATAGTTCAAACTGAAGCCAGGCAGTGTGTCCTACAAGAGGGAGTATGTGCTGGGACCGCAAATGAGTTGAATAGGTGAGCAAGGAAATGAGCCACCCACTCTTGCTGCTGAGCTTAGAGCTTTTAAAAAGCCATTTAATTAGTTTGCTGGCAGGGCTCAGGCTCATACACAACTGTCCCAGAGTCTCTGTGGCGCCTTCCCAGGAGAGAACCTCTTGGAGCAGCTGTGGACATGCTCACACCAGCTCTGCCCACACCCTGATTGGCAAGGACAGCATGTGCCTGAGCTGGGCTCAAACTCAGTGCTTATTCAGAGGATACTTCTCATGACAATATGAGAAGAACACTCCAGAAAGCACATGGATAGCAAGGGGAGAGGACTATCTGAATGTATCAGGGTAGCTGGGTTTTTTTGTTTTTTTTTTTGCCTCTGTCACACTTTAGTTCTACACACCTCCTGGAGGCAGGTTCTGATGTCTCACTCGGGACTTGGGGCTCCTTCTTTACACACCCTCTTCCTACCAGACTTTTGAGCTAGAAAAAACCCACTTTATCGCTTACATTGGTAATAAGGGGCATACTCATATAAGACCTTATGCTCAAATACATGAGCACAGTCACAAATACACACACACACACACACACACACACAACCACGCACACAAGCACCTCTAGGTAAGAATAGGATGACTGAGAAATGCTGTTGGCTCTCCAGAGATATCTGAGAACCCATTTCAACAAACAGCAAGGGCAGTGGGGAGGGAATGAGGAGGCTGAGGTACAGACTGCTCTTCTGAGAAGCTGGTGATAAAGGAGGGGCCAGAAGAAACAACAGCCTGCGAGGTAGAAGGCCCATGTGTAATGATCCTACCTGGAGAGAGAAGGTACAGACTGCCTGACCCTCCCAGCACCTCAGTGTGTGGACTCTTACAGGATATTTTGCAGTTTTTTTAATAGCTAGCTTTTCACCTACCCACTTTCTTGATGTTCTTTCAGTCACTTCTCTTCTAAGTCTTCAGGGTGATTTAGTGACGGTCCCTTCCCTAGAACCTCCAACAGGAAGCTCTCCTGCCCACATTTTCCTGGTGTTTTACAAGGAATTTAAATTTGAAATGATATTTAACGCAGCAGCTCTGACAACCTGGCACAAGACCTGCCCGGGTCTGTGGACAGCACCACACCGCAGTCCCTACCCCTGTGGCTTCCAGCCTCGTCTCCATGGAGAGTGCTATCTGTGCTGTTCAGCGAACATTGGTATGTATGACACTTCTCTCCGGCACGTGGAGAATCAAAAACATCTCAGGCTTGCACAGCTGAATCGTGTCAGGCTTAACAGGTGGAAAACCCAGGTATTCTCATAAACGAGGTAGCATTTTTCCATTTCCAAAAGTAATGATTGTGAAATGTGTTTCCTTTTTTCAGAGGGAGAATGGAAGAGGAAATTGTCCTGTAACTTTCTTCACTTTTCTGATAGATTGGACCTACTGAGATTTCAAAAAGAGGCTTCCAAAAAACTTGAGGCTTCCAAATAACTCGAGGCTGGAATACTGAAATTATTTTCGCCCAAACTTTTTCAGTGAAGACTTGGCAATAGAATCAGTGCATGCACGGACTGATTTTGTAAGTCAAGCTCTGCCAATTATATCCTAGAAATACAACTGGAAATCCTAAGTCTTCTGAAATAGGTCAGAGAAGCAGTGCCAGACCCAGAGAGCTAATCACTAGATGTTACTTGGTTGAGGTCATTCTAAATTAGAAGTTACATAAAACACCGCAAATGATTTAACTCTAGGAGGGGAGTCCAACCCATGGCCTGAGGGCTGCACACAGCCCAGGATGGCTGAGAGTGTGGTCCAACACAAAATCATAAATTAACTTAAAACCTTTTTTTGCTCATCAGTTTTTGTTAGTGTTTATGTAATTTAATGTGTGGTCCAAGAGAACTCTTCCTCTTCCAGCATGGCCCAGAGATGCCAAAAGGCTGGACACCCCTGCAAGCATTGCTGTTTTGTTTTGCCCATCATTATGAGGCATCATTACGGTACAGACCAAGCAGTAGAGAAAATACTATGTGCAAGCCCACTATTGCAGCCCTCGTCTCCAGGGGTCCTTGGGAGAAACAAGCTCTCACGGTTTCAAAGTATGGCCCAGGGACCCCTGAGGTTCCTGAGACCTATCTTGGAAGATCCCCAAGGTCAAAAACATTTTCAGAATTATATAAGTATGCTACTCGCATTTTTTCATTCTTATTTCTTTATCTGTGCACAGTGGAATTTTTCAGAGGCTATAGGATGTGTGGTAATGCGATTGATTACAGAAGCAGATGTGAGAATCCAGCTGTCTTCTAATTCACCAGGCATCAAAGAGAGTTCCAAAAATGTAAAACAATGTCACTCTTCTTGGTAAACGTTTTGTTTTGGAAATAAATTTCTTTTTCATGCAGATATGTTATTTAACATGCAGATGATTTGTGATTATTTTAAATAAATCAATAAAATGCTTACTTTCTTTGAAGCTCTACTATGGTGAGTATTGCTAGTAGGATACACACAAACAAAAGCTCCTTGTGGGGAGCCTTTCCCAATTTGGAAGATCTGTAAAGGGTTGTGACACCAAATTGCTCCAGAACCATGGTCTTAAGGCATTAGCTCTATGTAATGGGTTAACTTTATGCACTAATAATAATACTAGCTAAGCATCATTTTTGATAGAGGTGACAAGACTAGCCCCTCCAATTATTTTCTGTTGAGCTTAATTGTCTTGTTGGATTCCTGTTTCGAGAGACTCCCTACATCTAAGTATATTAGCATATTTGGCCACACAACACACAGTTCATTCTTTTGGCACATGTGTAGATGACTTCTACTAACTCTTCAATGAGGAAATTATTCTTTTCGTATTAAGTGCAGTAGTACATTTCTGGAATCACATTTCAGTCATTAGCATTTGTCTGTGTGCACATTCTCTTAGGGGAGGTATGTGTTTGCAGAGAGAGATTCTTTCTTCAATATATGGCTGCACACTAAAAACGCTGGCAATCATAGGTCCTTCCCTTGACGTCAAACCTGGTTTTCCAAAACAATCTACTTCCTCTTTTGCTTAAAAACCAAAGTATAGTCTTTAGCAGTCACCAAGAGTATAAAAAGGTATTCAGAAGATCATGAGGCTTGACATTATAGAAAAACAAGTAAGTTATATAAAAAATGGAAAGCAAGAAACCTGAGAATAAACTGAGTCGGGGGGACGTTTTCCGGATACCGTACTTGGGAACTTATGAGGTGAAATCTGCTGGCACATTTGCTAGTGCTTTACAAATTTCCTCTAATGTATCTCCAACAGAAATATCCTAAATTTAACATTAGTACAGAGGAAAAACATTGGACAACCACCCAGTCTTCTCCCCTGTGGGGGGTCATGAGCCACGGTGCAGTTCCGTGGGGAGCCTGCAGTACGCCCAGTACCTGAGTGAACATGACTCACCCTGTCGCACAAACATTCTCCAATCAAGACCGTTATTACCGAAGCCCCTGCCATTTTAAAAAATACACACGGTAGGCAGTGGTTTCCTTGCAAATCATGAAGCAGATGCAGAGAAAAGCTCAGGGGAGTCATGAAGCCGCCGAAGTTTGGATGGGTCACCAGGAAATCAGAATTTAGAGGTGAAAGTATGACTGTGACCCATTTAGTGTAATAACTATGGAAAGAGACTATTGTGTTAGTCACGATCATGGTGCCCATCCAATAAGCGGGCTTCAGAGATGAATTTTACTGTTGCTGCAACATGGTGAGACAAGCTGTGGATCCAGACCCGACGGATATCACAGGCATTTCTAAAGTGGAGGGTGGCTACTCCTGATTTCTAAGTAGATTAGCAAAGCTGCTAAGGGTAAATGAGAGGAATATTGAGAAGAATCAATATTGGATCTGTGTGAGAGGGAGGGGGAAATACAAGGAGAAAGGACTCCTGTGATTCCACTCCTTCCTGCCATCACTCTGGGTCATTGACCAAAAAACACCCCCACCCCTGCAAGGAAGTCCACGCCCTGTGCCTGGGAGCTGTTTCTATGTTCTCTTACACAGGAGAGGGACTGTGCAGGTATAATTAAGCCTATCTTAAAACAGGCAGATTATATGTGTCTATTTGGGTGAGTCCAACTCATCACATGCGTCCTTAAAAAGCTGATAGAACTCTTTGCTTAGAGTCAGAGAGATACAGCAGAAGAGATACTGAAAGGAAAAAAAAAAGAAGTCAGGAAGGTTCCAGGTGTGAGAAGGATTTCACACTCCATTGTGTGAAAGAGATGTAGGGACTCGCTTGCAAGGACCAAAGAAAGGCCTTTGGGAACCAAGGTGTCCCCCAGCTTTCAGCCAGCAAGGAAACAGCACCCCAGTTCTGTGCTGCAAGGAACTGGATTCTGCCAACAATCTGCGTGAATGTGGAAGTCAGCAGATTCTTCCTAGGGCTTCTTCATGAAAGTCCAGTCAGTCAGCACCTTGATTTTGGCCTTGTGAGACCCACAGTGGAGAAGCCAGTGGAGTCAATTTGGATTGCCGACCTACAAACTGTGAGATGATAATTTGTGTTGTCTTACATCGCATTGTCTGTGGTGATTGGTTACAGCACCCCTGACAAGGAGTCCATTCTGCTCCCCTCTCACAGAGTGGCTATAGAGGGGTTGGAGGTGAGGGCCCTGCGGTGACTGTATAATCCCTGAGTTACTAAATAGAGATGTGGCTGGAATGATTCCTCATAAGCACAGTCCTCCTCGCCCTTATGCCACCACTGGCAAAAAAGAAGCTGCTTAGATAAATCCATGTTTTAGATCATGCTTAACGAGGAAAAACCTGGACTAATGAGAAGGCTGTGTGTTTGTGAATATGTGTGCCAGTGGGGCCCTCTGGGCTGACTAATTATCCCTGTGTGTCACCCTCGGTGTGTCAACATCATCACACCCAGCACATCACTCATTTATTCAGAATGTATCCTTTTATGGCTTATCAAATCACTTTGCTTTCCAGAGTTTATGCTATCTGTGCTACACTGCTGAGCTGAGAAGAAAATGACGAGGCCCAAGTCAGGATGTCAGGTAAGCACAACCGGGCAGGCCAAGTCTGAGGATGTCCACACAGCGGTCCCATGAGAAAAGCGAGCAGTAGCCATGTTTGTGTTTTTCTTTGTACTTTTTTGTGCTTTATAAATGTTCTACAATAAGCATGCATTATGTTTAGAATCAGAAAGGACAAAATACCATTTTAAAATTGGCAAAACTTGCCCTGGCTGGCATAGCTCAGTCGATTGAGCATGGACTGCAAACTGAAAGGTTGCAGGTTCAATTCCCAGTCAGGGCACATACCTGGGTTGTGGGCCAGGCCAGTGGGAGCCACGTAAGAGGCAACCATACACTGATGTTTCTCTCTTTATCTCTCTCTCTCTCTCTCTCTTCCTCCCTTCCCCTCTCTAAAAAATAAATAAATCTTAAAAAACAGAAAAAATTGGCAAAACTTAACGAGGAGACAAATTGTAGAACTCCGAGTCCATTTTCGTGGCCCGAGATGCACCAGTGCAGACCCCTCCCCTTTACAGCCCGCTCAGGGCTTCCTCCCTGGCCTTCCAGACTGCCGGGCCCTCTGTGTGACATGGCACTTCCTGTGGAAACGTCCTGTCTCTCTAAGTGTTTTCTATTCCTTTCTGTGGGAAACTGGTCTCTCCTACTTTCCCTGCAACACCTCTAGCCTCGCTTTCTCTCTCCTTTGTAAACCTGTCCCTTTAACATAGATACTGCCCAGGAATACCTTGTCAGGCCCCTTGCTTTCTGCAGACTCTCCCTGGGAAATCTCATCCACACTCAATAATCTCAATTTCCAGCCCATCCTTTCTTGTCCATCAGCTGCAGACTCCCACATTCAGCCACTTCCAAGACAACTCCACTTGGTGCCCTTCTGAAACAAATACTTATTAAGCACCAGCTGTGTGGCTAGCACTGGGTAGGGATGTTCCCCAGACCCTGTGCCCTTTTAGCAGCCCCAGTTAGCCTGCTGCCCTTGCTCTTGAATTACCTGTCTCAATGAGTGGCGTCATCACCAACCCAGAAGCTTTTTGTTTGTGATTAAAAAAAATGTTGTGGTTTATCTTGTTTGCAATGGAAACAATCTCTGGCTTTAGAGGATATAATATTAAGAGGCAAGGTCCACTTTGCAGTTCAGTAGTTTCAAGGTCGGTCAAGGAAAGAAAAAGAAACCAGTTCTAGAGGTGCTATATTACATCAGATACTGCAGTATACGAACTAGCTTTGTCATATCTGAAACTCTAGCCCTCTCCAGTAATCCTTTCTGGACTAAGAAATAATGTAAGAATGCAGACGTTCAGGAGCAAATCAATGCTGCTTTCTTGTGTGAAAGCAGCATTTTAACAAACAACTGCTAAGAAATGGCCTGCAAGAATTTTAACTTTTCTTTGATTTGGTCCTCTCAGAGGAAAAGTTGGTCATCACTGTTATCAGTTGTTCATCTATGTGTTTGTCAATGCCTTTGACAGTTTCTGGCAAGAAGGAGGCAATTAATTCTGTTAACTGAATGAGTGAGTGAATGAATGAAACTTGAAGGTCATATACCATGTAACGAACTCCTTCTGTCTATTTTATATTCTTCCATTTGACCAGTCACTTCTTAGCCCACTCACTGACCTGATAGTGCTAGTTATAAAACACTGTCTCCATTTCAGTTCAGAATGATAATGTGAACAGCACAGTGGTTTTTTTTTTCATCTGTAAAAGCCAGTCCAGGTAAAAGGCCGGTCCCTGTCCTTTCTTGGCTGTGTTCTAGGAGAAGGGAAGCCACTGTTCAATGATTCCTCACCCAAGGGGCCTCAGTGAGGAAGGGGACCCCTTTGTACAGCAAGAGGACCCAATGCTAGTCTGGGTGGGTGCTGATGGGTGGTCTCCTTGCCCCCTAGGCATCTCATGCTTAGCGAGGTACTCCCTTTCAGGGTGGTACAAGTGCTCATTCTGACCCTGAACATGAGTACCCAATGGTGTTAACGTCAGGTAGCCAAACTGAGCTCTTCAGGGGGCCAGACAGCCTCCCGTCCCAAGGAGTGCTCTCTAAGAATTTCCTAATCCAACTTGCCACCATGTGCAACGTCTTCTTTAACACATAAATGGAATGGATGCTCTGGAAACTGGCTTTCAAAACTGTCGTGCAGGTCTGTCTTTGGGTGTTGCTGAGAATGAGCTGCTTTCATTGAAACAGAGCCATTGTGTTCCCCAGAGCAGCGAGTGGGAGAGGTCTGTCAGCCACAGCTGTTCTCCAGCTGCCCACAGAGCTGCGGAACTGCTTCAAACTTTCAGGGTGTTCTTGAAATCCCACCCTCAGAACACCTGGAGTCTTGTTTTACCCACTTTCCATATCCTGAAGCACATACAGTGGTTGGTTGTCAGCTATGATCTTCCCCTATTCTGTTCTGCGGAGCTGACTTTCCATAACTGGGCCTCCAGGTTTTTGAAGTAAGAACTTTGTTATTCAGAACTCTGTCCTAACGTAGAGATCATGGTAGGGAACTTGACTCTGACATCAAGCCGACCCGTTTAGATCCCAGTTGTCATGCCAATAAACTTGGTGATCTTGAGTCTGTTACTGCACTAAGTTTTCAGTAAACTTCATCAAAATGGAGACAAAATACCAAAATACCAAACTTCAGCAAAATGGAGACAAAAACATTCTCATTTTTAGAGAAGGATTAAGTGGAATAATTTATGTGAAGTGCCCAGCATATTGTTAGCTCAATTCATGGCAGTTACTGTTACTGTTATTATTCATGTCATCAAACTATCAGAGTGTTTGCCTATTATGAAATGAATGATAGTTTCTACCTGTGCATTTCCCCTTTGACACTCACAAATGACTTCCTGAAGCAAGGACAGATATTATTAAGCAGAGAAGTAGTGAAGATTCTTCTCCACCTCCCTCCCTTTCTCAAAAAACCACCCCTTGAAATTCTGCATTTGGAAAAAACAACTAATTTCAATATAGTGTACATTTATTTTCTCTCCCTGAGTCTCATGGTCCCCATGTAAAAAATGAGGTCAAGCAAGATTATATTTAAGGTACTCCCAAAGCTAAGTTTCTATGGTTTTGAGACCCAAAGTCCTGTAGACTGTAGACTCTAGATGTGGAGTGTGCATATTTCCCTAATTATTCTGCTTGAGCCCCAGTGCAAGACTGAGGTCAGGAGTTTCAGAGCAGCAAGTGAAAATAGTGTTGAGGACAAATGATCATGAGTCTGATTCTTCTCTGGATGAGTGAGGAGCAAGCCATCATTCCAGGACTGTCAAGCCAGGACACCTACACAGGGTGCCTGAGCCCAGGCAGATCTCAGGAATGTTGAGCAGGTCATGTTGTCTATGGCCCTGGATGAGAGTGAAAAACCTATTCATAGGGCCATCTCTTATAGGAGAGCAATGTGGTTCATAGTTCCTGCAACTACCACATTACCTTCTTTAACCAAGGAAAATATTGGCTTGAGGCTGGGGAGGTTTCCCAGAATCTTCTTTCCATAAGGGTGGTCCAGGTGTCCATGAGTCCCTTCCTCTTTGAATTCAGGACCGTCTAGACTACCTCTGTTTTACCTTTAACCTTACTGCCCGTTGTTGTCCTACATCCCCCTCTAGACTGGAGCTTCCTGAAGGCAGGGTTTGTGTCTGGTTTATCATCCCCTCCTCTGTCCCTCCTACAGGCCTAGCACATAGCTGGTGCTGAATAAATGTTTGCTAAATGACATCAATAACAAAATGAGAACTTGACTGTTGGGTTTCATTTTTTTCATATATCACAGTTAAACAGGGTGAGGCAAAAGTAGGTCTACAGTGCTGGCTGGTGTAGCTCAGTGGATTGAGCCTGGGCCTGTGAAGCAGAGGGTCACTGGTTCGTTTCTCAGTCAGGGCACATGCCTGGGTTGCAGGCCTGGTCCCCTGTAGGAGACACATGAGAGGCAACCACACATTGATGTTTCTCTCCCACTCTTTCTTCTTCCCTCCCCCTCTCTCCAAAATATATATATTAAAAGTAGGTTTATAGTTGTGGATACACAATGTACAGAGTATTATTATTTATTAATTATTGTACTATTTTCCACATGAACATGGTAAACCTACTTTCATCCTACTCTACGTCTTACAGAATAGTAGTGGTACAAGACAGAGAATATTGTAAATACTTTGTCTCCCACCTCTGTGACGTATGACCCTTGTAAACTGAAATAAATCACTTAAGTTTGGAGTCTCAGTTCCTTAGAATGGAGATAGTTAACTGGTGGTGGGGATAATCTAGTCAGATGACATATGTGCACCCTGTTGAACGACACACTCTCCAGACAGTACAATTCTTTCAGAGCTTTTAATTGCTGCCAATATGTGGTTTTGGACAGCCCCTAAGCCCTGACTCAAGTGTACCATGACTCTGATGGATAGAATTGGGCATGTCACTGACTTCAGAGCTGCTAGCAATTAGCTAAAGTCAATAATATATTTTGATCACATAGATGTCAGTGTCTTGCCAAAAAAAAACAGTTTAGTCATCTAGGGAAACAAAAACCTTGGATTTTGTACCAATCTTTCATTGAGTTACTATAAACTTTTGAGAAAAATCCCAAAATTTCTCTGCCCCTCAATAATGTCACCTAAGAAATGGATCTTCTCTACCCAAGAACACTATAAAAATAACTGAAATACTGGGCACAGAAGCTATTAAAGTTCTTTGGAAGAGATACATAATATAAATGCAAGCTGTTATTTTAATTTCTGAGTGAATTTGCTTAAGAATAGAGCCTGGGTTTACATGATGGTGTTTTATAGACCTGGGTTTATGTAGAGGCTTTGAAACTGATGTTATCCCAGTGTACTTGACATGGAATTGGACAGACACAGAAAACATGGTCAAGTGCTCCTAAGTGGCACTAAGTGCAGGTTTGGAACCCAGCTTGCACAGTAAAAATGGTTAGTCTGTCTGTAGTTCCTGGAAGTATTCTGCCTTCGACAGGAAGTATGCTGGCTTTCTAATGGATGTACCTACCCCCACCTCTGGAAATCCATGAAAGTATATGAAAATACCCTAAATATTCTCTCACCATTTTCCTGGTTCTCTCATGCAATACAAGTGCAATACTGCTCCACTAAGTGTTAGATACTAAAAGTTGAGTTGCCCAAGTTTCTTTACAGATAATTGGGCCAATGATTTCAGGATGTCAGCCTTATATTGTGTGTGAACATTTCTTTTTTGGAATCCGAGCATAAAATTATCTCCATCTCCTTATATGCTGCTTAGCAGATATTCAATGCATGTTGCCTTTGTCTTCAAGGCTAACCCTGGTCCTGAAGAAACGACTTTGTAAATTATATACTTCTCATTTTTGGCTGTGAATAGAACACATCTATAGAAAAGGAGTTACTCTGTTTTCTCGTGTCTGAGTAGATTGTTGGTAACACAAGTGAAGAGGAGCCGCAAACCCTAAAATGCAGAGGCAGATGGGGCTCGACATGAAAAAGAACAGTGTAAATGACCTTAAAAAAAAGACATGATCAAAACAAAAAAAAGTAATGAAGACCACAAATAAATACTGAAAACAACAGTGAAGAGAGTGGGCAATCAAAGGGACTGAAGAAAAACCAAACCGAAAAATAGAAACTCTTCTGATTATGACAACGTTAGCAATCATTTCTCCTGTGTTCAGTCAGTCAAAATTCTGACCACAGAATTGAATGACAAATGAAAAAGTACAAGAGACAGCCAATTAAGTCACCCTTACTGGAGAGGCTTTTCTCCAGAAATAACAGTTCTGCTTTTAATTATAGGTTCTGGGGTCTGTTAATCAGCTATCTTCCTCAAGGCTAAGCTCCATGCAAATAACAGAGAAGGATCCAACAAAATGCCCTGTTTAATTAAAAAAGAATTTAATTAAAAATATTTTTATATACATGACCAGTCACTGTTATTTATGCAGATGTTCTCTCTCATGCTTCTTTAAAGGGAAGAGGGAAAGCTTTTTTTTTCTTTCTTTTCCTCCTCCTCTTTTTTTTTTTAAATATATGCTGTTCTCCTGCAAGAATAACTGTGAAATGAGGAGCTCTGTGACTGGTAGTTAATACCTATTTTTATCAAAACAGCAGTGCAGCTCACACATCACCCTTGCAGCTGTAACCATAGTAACCCCAAATAGAAAGGGTCTTCTGATTATCAACATGATCCGAGGTAAGATAGTTCATGTCTTCTGGAATAGTTACACGGCAGTGAACTTTAAAAGATGGAGGTGGCTCCCTCTACCCCCACCCCACAACTTAAATGTTAAATGAAAAGACTGACTTGCAATCAGGATGTATAAAATGCCTTTCATTTTGGGAGACTCATTTCTGTCAAGTATTAATAATAAGAAAGATGAAATACATCTTTCAGTGCTATACATCTGCCCAGTGTTCCTACCTGATCATGCCAAGGAAGCAATAATAATATTTTGCTGCGTTGGAGAATTTGTTACAGGGAAACCCCCCCGGGCTCCCAGCAGGATGAGAAGCCATAGGCTGTGTCTGTGCACTCAGAGGACGGCTGTGGGCAGGGGTGAGTGTGGACCTGTGTTACATGAGATAAGCTGTAGTCCGTGGCTCTGGGGTAGACCAGCAGTCAACTTATGAAGAAAATGATACTTTAATTAGAGAAACAGTGGAACTAGTTTGAAGAAGCAGTGAAATACAAAGCTAAACACAGATCTGAATTTGGCTTTATAATTGGGGTAGGATGGGGTGAGGAGGGATGAACACGCAGGAAATAAGAGCCAGAACACCCATGTTCAATTATTCTATCAGGGGCCTATGGCTCTATGTACTCCCAAAGCCAACGTACGAGCCTTCACACTACATTGTGTGATGCCTAATATGACAACCTGGCAGCGTCGGGAAGTACAGGAAAACTCCTCTGACTTTTAAACATTCAAATATACAGCCCATATTACAAAAAGTAGGGAATCTACATGAGGATAAATATCCCTGATTATTTTTCTAATCTCTTTAACGTTTGTGATTTACCATGGAAGTTGTGGGACAAGTGAAGAAATTTGAAGAGAAAACAACTATTTCATCATGGCTACCTAAGAAGAGAATGGATATCTTGCAATTTTATGTTCAGTTATAAACAAAGAAGAATGTTATGATAGTGTCATCTAAAATGCCAATCAAGATCCTTGGAAGAACTCATTGTTAATATTAATTTATTTATCAATGCTTAGCAGTTTAAAAATATAAGATATACTTTTATATAATTTTATACAAGATAAAATATATTTTTCTGCACAGCATTTCATTTGATCTTTTACCCTTCTGTAAAGAAATGCAAGGCACCCCCCATTTTTGGTGTGTTTTGTTCTCACAGCATCTATCGTAAGGACGTGGAAAGCGAGGTTTAGAAGAGTCAAAGTTCTGAAGTGTGGTGCCCCATTCCCCTGCGACACTAATCTTGCCTTAATGAGCAGACACTTTCAATACCCAGGGTGCTCTGGCCACTGGAAGGCCATGTCCTGACCTCATTTTCAGGTGCCTCTCCTACCTCATTGCACATCTATTTTATTTTTAGCGGCAGATCCTCTTGAGATTGAAAGTTTATGATCCATTCACAACTGTGATTCTTTTATACGGAGAATTTCCTGGGAGCTCTCTTAGATGCTTTAACCACAATCGCAGGATCTGGGAACACAGTCCCCAGGGCCCTTGCTCACGTGTGCCCCTGAGTCCAATGTGCCCCAGAATTAGAGTGACACCTAGCGGTAACTTTGGGTAGCATATTCTGGGAAAGGCAGCCAGGAAACCCCTAGTTGGTAGTCTCTCAGGAGGGAGGTCACTATTTCCAGAGGTGGAAGTGTCAGAGATTTTATTGCAGCATTCTCTGCTCTTCTGCAGTGTCCTGGGAACTAGGACTTCTGCAGTTCCCTTGCTTTGAGGAGGGAATACACACGCTAGGGGAAATACATCTTTATTACAAGTATGCTAAAAATTAACATGTCACCCTTGAAAATTACAGACATGTCCTACAAACTCCTGACTGGATATTTCACTCAACCTAAAAACATCAGTGCTGAGCCTACGTCACTCTCTATAATTCATCACATTTATTCAGAAATGCAAATATTTCACTCATCAATTTCTATATGCTTCAGATCTCTGGATGAGCATCAGTAGCATCAACTGGACACTGGTTAGAACTGCAGTTTTGGACCCCAGCTCAGACCTACTGAATCACAGTCTCTGAAGGTGGAGCCAAGTAATCTGCATTTAACAGACTTGCCAAGTGAGCTTTATGTGTGTGCAAATTGGAGAACCAGTAACATAGAGCAAGAAGTAACTTCAGCAATCATCCAGTTCCTCTAGGAGTGTGTGAGTAAACTAAGCCTAGACAGATTAAAGGCCACCTGGTTTACCCTGTGAGTTAGTAGCAGGAACTACACTGGACCTCGGATCTCCCAACTGGCAACGGTCCAATAGCATAGGGCTATAACATTTGCCAAGCCGAGGCTAGTTGGACTCAGTGTTTGCAAAGCAGAGACTTTTTATCTGTATTCCTCTTGGCTTCTAATTTCCATAAAAGAATGATCACCCATGCATTTAATTTAGGCTCCAGACAAGGTAATGCCAGAGTGAATTTTCTAAATTCAATTAGCATGAGCTAGCAGTTGCCTTCCGAAAGCCAAAATGCAGAGTTCACCCACCATCAAGCACTGGGGAGTCTTAACATACTGCCCTGCCTGAGCACATCAAGATGGTGACTCAGATCTGGTATGTGAAGTCATTGATTTACTTTTATTCTTACTTTATGGATATATAATATCATACTGAGTTTGAAGATTTTCCTTTAAGATTGTTTCATTATACTTCATAGTGTTCTACTAACATGATATTAAAAATGACTGGTTAATTATATTACTTCTATGAAATTTTGAAGTTTTTTGTTTTATGAACACAGATGTGCTTCCATATAAATGCATAAATGTCATCACATTGTACATACTCATTGCTCTGTTTTATTAATTTATCTTTTATTAAATAATTTTATTTTCAATTACAGTTGACATACAATACCATAATAGTTTCAAGTATAAAACCTAGTGAATAGACATTATATAACTTATTAAGTGATCACCCGAAGGATAAATCTCATACCCATCTGACACCATGCATAGTTATTAGAATAATATTAACTATGTTCCCTATGCTGTAATTTATATCTCCTTTAACTACCAATCTTTGCTTCTTAATCCCTCCATCTTTTTCACATATTCCCCTAACCCTCCTCCCACATGGCAACCATCAAAATGTTCTCTGTATCAATGAGTCTGTTTCTGTTCTGCTTGTATGTTTATTTTATTTTTAAGATTCAGTTGTTGATGGATATGTACTTATTGCCATTTTATTGCTCATGTTTTTTTTATCCTTTTCTTCTCCCTAAAGAAGACCCTTTCACATATCATGTAATACTAGTTTCGTGTTGATTAACTCCTTTAGCTTTTTCTTGTCTGGGAAGCTCTTTATCTCTCCCTTCATTCTAAATTATAGCTTTGTTGTATAGAGTAATCGTGGTTGCAGGTCCTTTTTATCACTTTGACTATTTCTTGCCAATTCTTTCTGGCTTTCAAAGTTTCTGTAAAGAAATCAGTGCACAGTCTTACAAGAGTTCCCTTGTAGGTAACTACATGCTTTTCTCTTGCTGCTTTTCAGATTCTCTTTTTGTCTTTAACCTTTTGCACTTTAATTATGGTGTACCTTGGTGTGGGTCTCTTGGGTTTATCTTATTTGGGAGTCTCTGTGCTTCCTGAACTTGTGCGTCTATTTCCCTCACCAGGTTAGGGAAATTTTCCATCATTATTTTTTCAACATAGGTTTTCAATTCCTTATTCTCTCTTTTCTCTTTCTGGCACCTCCATGAGTGAAGTTGTTCCAGAGGCTCCTTTTACTATTCTCATATTTTGGATTCTTTTTACTTTTTGCTTTTATAATTGGGTGTTTTATTCTTCCTAATTTTTCAAATTTCTGATTTTAACCTCTATTTTGTCTACTCCACTGTTGATTTCCTATAATCTATTCTTAATTTCAGTTAACGTATTATTCATTTATAACTGATTCTTTTTTATGCTTACTAGTTCCATTTTAATGTTTCCTATCTCTTCTTTGAAGTTCTCACTAAGTACATCTACTCTTCCTTTGAGTTCATTGAGCATCCTTATAACAAGTGCTTGAACTCTGCATCTAGTAGAATGCTTGTCTCCATTTTCTTTAGTTCTTTTTCTGCAGTTTTGTTCTGTTCTTTCCTTTGGGACATGTTTCTTTGTCTTCTCACTTGGGCAGCCTCCCTGTGATTGTTTCCATGTATTAAGTAGAGCTGCTATGTCTTTGGGTTTGGTAGAACATCCTAATGTCGTAGGTGTCCCACGGTGCCCAAGCATATGATACGTGGAGATGCCCTACAACCTACCCAATGGCTCCTTTATTGATATGATTCACTTGCCTGTTTTCTTGTTCTTTCCCCCCTTTACTTAAAAAATGTTGCAATAAATAGTCTGGCCATCCTAGCCCACAAAATCTGAAGAACATGTATTTTCTCTTGCATAGAACAGTCTGTCAGGAGTCAGATCCTTGGGTCCAAAAGGGCGATGTATTTTAAATTCTAATAGCTGTTGCCAAATTGCTTTCCAAAGTTCTGTTAATGACTTAGATTTCCACTAAAAATGTATGAGAGTCCACTTTCCCTGCCTGCCTGCCAGCAATGACTATTACTTGTTGTTAAAATTGCTGCCAAAGTACTAGGGGTAAAATCGTGTGTTGTTACTTTATTTCATGTTTCTATGTTTCTGCTACGTTTGAACAACTTTTCACATTTGTAATTTAAGCAGATTTACTGTTGTATGAATTACCTCTCCAGAGTCTTTGTCTATCCTTCTGTTAGTTACTGCCAGGTTGTTTTTAGTGTTCTTTGTATATTAGAAAGATATGAATACACTGTCTACTATATTTACATACTTCACTCCCAATGTGTTGTCTGTTTGTTGACTATGATATCTCTTCTTATTCAAAAATGTTATTTTTATATAGTCAAATATACTTGTTCTTTACAGATTCTGGTTTTCTATTTTTTGTTAAGAAAGAAGAATTTCTGTATCTTTAGCCAGAGTTATTTTAGTTTTTATTCATTTACATTTTAATTAATATATATATGTATATATTAGGTAAATTTGCAATTTTATCATCTTCTAAATGGATGGCCAGGCAATTGTGCAAGCACCATTTGTTAAATAAAGCATCCCTCTCCCAATGAATTGAAATACCACCTCTGTCAAACTCTCATTTATACGGGATTCTGTTCCTGGCTCCTCTATTCTTTTCCACTGGTTTCATTAGTCCTAGGTCACTACCTTATTGATTTGTTTCTAATGGTTTAATAGTATATTTTTATATCTGACTAAGCAGTTCCCCTCATGCTTGTATTCTACTTTATAAACCTTAAGGCACTTTTATCTGGCTTCATCTTTTTAAAAGTGTTAGGCTTTCATGGACATCTCATTAATTTTTTATGTTAATTTGGGGAAAAGTGGCATTCTTCCCATCAGCAAGATGGTGAGCTGACATAGGCTACTGGCTTTATCCCTAAAATCATAACAGAAAGTATAGGGAGAAAAAATAAATTGGAGCTATCAAAGAGAGTTCCCAGAAAGAAGCTCCACAAAAGCCATGAGAACACTCTAGAAAGAAGGCAGGCTGCCTTAGATTGCTGTTCATTGCAGGTGGGGGCAGGGGGGGCGGTGGCGCAGCAGGTGGTACAGGAGCAGCAGCCCCAGAAGGTCAAGCAGGTCAACTCACCCATCATCAGGATCTGCAGATTTCTATGACCCAAACATTTATCGAGGATTCATAGCATTCTGGTCCCCATTTACACAGGTCTCTGAAGCTGGCGTGTAGGTGCTTGCTCATGCTACTCATGGCATGGAGAGCTGAGTGCCTGTGACTTCCCTGGGAACTGCAGGTCCAGGCTGCAACAGCACTTAGTGGTACATAGGCACCTATCCAAAAATCAGATGGCAGGGGGCAAGGAAGCCAGGCTAAATCACCTCTGTTTCATTCATTAACCTCCGAACCTCAGTTGGCTGTTTTGTCGGGGAGCAGCCATAAAATAAAGGTGTTAGCTTAAATGATTCAAAGTCTTCAAAATCCCTTTTTGCAAAAAAATAATCATACAATTTTATTATTTTAAATCACTCCTTCTATCATCTAAACAATATTCAAGACATCATCTGGCTCTTGGTCAAATACAGCAGCTATAAAAATTTTTATGAGACAATTTAAATCTAACTATATTTGATAACATTTAAAATTATATTAGTTTCCTATTGTTGCTATAACAGATTAGCACAAACTAAGTGGATCAAAACAACACAAATGTTGTGAGTCAGAGATATGATATGAGTCTCCCTGGGATAAAGTCAAGGTTAGAGCAGGGCTGAACTCCTTTCTGGAGGCCCTAGAAGAGAAGCAGTTTCCTTGTCCTTTCCGGATTGTGGAACAGCATCCACATATCCTGGTTCAAGGTCACTTCCCACCACCATGAAGTCAGCAAAATTATAACTCTCTGTGTCTTTTGTTCATAATCACATCTTTCCTTGATCACAGCCTGAAAGTTCTCAACTTTTAGGCCCCATGTTATCAGATTAAGCACCCCCCAGATAATACAGAGGAATGCCCACACTGCAAGGTCCTTAACTTAACCTTATTTGCAAAGCCCTTATTGAAATGTAAGGGAACATAGTCACAGGTTCTGCATATTAGGATGTGACACCTTTGGAGGACCATTATTTTGCCTATCACAAAAAATTATTGTTAATATTTCAGGTGTGATGAAGCAATTGGAGTTATGTTTAAAATAGAAATTTGTTGCCTTAGACTGATGGTTCAGTTAGTTGGAGTGTTGTGCCCTGCACTAGAAGGTTATGGGTTCAACTCCAAGTCACAGCACATAACTAGGTTGTAGGTTCTATCCCTGGTTAGGGTGCATACAGGAGGCAACTGACGGATGTTTCCCTCTCACATCAATGTCTCCCTCTCTCTGCCTCTGTCTGTCTGTCTGTCTGTCTGTCTCTCTTTCTCTCTGCTCCTCTCTCTGTGCTCCACTTTCTTTAAATCAATAAATATATCCTAAATGAGGATTAAAAAATTAAGTAAATAAATAAAATAGAGATTTGTTTATAGCTTCTTTATTTGACCAAGTATCCAGATAACATCTAAATTTTCCTTTTAGATGATATAAGGAGTGTTTTAAAATAATAATATATATTTTATTGCAAAAATAATTCTACCTAATAATTTGAAAAAATAATACAATTAGGAAAAAAATCACCATTTATCAATCTTTTTTTAAAAAGATGTCTTCTGCTTTATTTTTGTCCTAAACTACTTGAAGACAAAAGTCTTGGGCAGATACCAAAGGAATGCTACTTTTTAAAATAAAGCATATTGGGCATACAACATTATATTTGTTTCAAGTGTACAAAATAGTGACTCAACATTTGCATCTTTTGATATGATCTCCACATTAAATCCAGTACCCATTTGTCACTGTGCAAAGATATCATCACTCCATCACTTTGACCTTTGTTTCTCCGAGTCAGTTCTTTCTTTTGCTTTGTTTGGTCGTTTGTCTTGGTTTTGTAAAATGCCCAATATACCTAAATGAAATCATGTAATATTTGTCTTTCTTTGCGTTATTTCCCTTACCATAATATTCTTTAGGTCTATCCATCTTTCCTCAAATGGCAGGATTTCTTTTTTTATTGGTAACTAATAGTCCCTATGTATTTATGTGTGCATGCATATATGCATACATATGTATATACACATGTGCATGCATATATACATGTATATTAAAGCTTTATCCATTCATGTATTAGTGCACACCTAGGTTGCTTTAATATCTTGGCCATTATAAATAATGCTGCCATATTTTTACAAAAATATTGCAAAAGTATAAGGATGCATGTATTTTTTCTAATTTATGTTTTCAATTTCTTTAGATAAATACCCAGAAGTGGAATCACTGAGTTATATGGTAGTTCTAGTTTCACTTTTTTGCAGATCCTCCATACTGTTCTGCATAATGGCTGCACCAGTCTGCATTTCCAGCAACAGTTCTAAAGGCTTCCCTTTTTTCCATATCATTGCCAACAAGTGTTTGTTCCTTTTTTGATGGTCGTAGTATCTCAAATTTTAACTTGAATTTCTTTGATGATTAGTGATGTTGAGTATCTTTTCACATATCAGTTGGTCATCCGTATGTCCTCTTTGGAGAAATATCTTTTCATGTACCCTTCCCATTTTTTGATTAGATTGTTTTTCCCTTGTTTTTGCTTTGTGTACATCCCTTAATGTTTTTTGAATAGCAACCTCTTATCAGATATATCACCCTGAATGTCTTTCCCCATTCAACAGGTGTCTTTTTCATTTGGTTGAGTAGCTTGCTTTGTTAGGCAGAGATTTTTAGTTTATGAAGTGCCATTTGTGTATTTTCACTTTTGTTTCCTTTGGCTCAAGGGCACATATCCAAAAGGATACCACTAGGGCTGACGCCACATAGTGTCGTGCCCGGGCTTTGTTCTGGGTGTTTTATGGCTTAAGGACTTACATTTAGGTTTTTAATATATTTTGAGTTTATTTTGTACATGGTATAAGAGAGTGATCTGGTTTCATTTTTTACAGGTATGTGTTCCATTTTGTCAATCTTAATAAAACTAACAGGTTCAGACAATAAGCATCCATGTTTCACGGGGAAATTCACAAGGAGGAACCAGGCTGTCACCACCTGAACCCCTGATCACACTTAGCATCACTGAAGTCAACACACGGACCATACATGACTTCTGAGGCCCATGATACACATGACACAGCTCGATCTAGATGTCATCCTACATGCAATATTTTTGCACAACGAGGTGAACCTGGACCTAATCAAGACTTTTAGAGATAACAGGCACCTATGGAACTATGAGGACACAGGAACGATGAAATGATACCACAAGTAAACAAACAGACAAAGTGGAACTGACCATACTTCCTCAACAAGTCAAGAGCACAGGAAGAAAAGGTGGGAGGGAAGACAGCTCTGCACGAAAACAGACATAACAACTAATTGTCATGTGTGAACTGTTTCTAAAAAAGGCAAAGACAGAAAAATATGAATGTGGAATGAACATTAGATGATACCAATGAATTGTGTGAAGTTTGGCTAGATTAATAATGACTTTATGGTTACATAAGAATAATGTCCATAATTATAAAGATGTATACAAAAATACATAGAAATAAAAAGGCAATGTCTGACATTTGCTTTTACAAAATCTTCCACTGATGAAAATAAATATAATAAATAAATAAGTGTATTTGTGTTTTATCTAAAGCAAAATTACTACTTTGCATATATTACATTTCCAACTCAAAGGAGGCAAGAGCATTCCACTAAGCAAGTACATAAATTCAGGAAACCCATCCCTGTTCCAGGAAAACAAGCAAAAATGAGCATGTTTCACTTGCTGGTGGTAAAATAGCAGCCTCATCTTAGAACAGCAGAAAATAACAATATAACAATTAAAAAGAACAATGTAGTATCTCATTTAAACCTTATACAGAAACTCCAAAATAAATCTTATTAACCTAATTTTAGAGATCAAGAAACTAAGGCTCAAATGGGTCAGGAAAAATGAGGATTTAAACACAGGCTTATCCCACACCATGGACACTGTTCCCACCCAATATTCAATGACTATTCTACTTACTCAATAAATATTTACTATGCACTTTGCAAAATTCGATGGTCCTTTTGTATTCTTGATACATCCACAAATGCTTTCTTAGATATAGTCATTAAATATTATTTAATGTTAGTAATGATAAAGAAATAAATCCTATTAAGCACTATGTATATTTTGATTTGTTTGATTGGAGAATTAAACTAATAATTTGCATCAACTAGATTTTTAAACTCTAAACTTAATGAAAATAATTCTGAACTGTATTATCCCAACTGACTACATAAGTCTGTATTTATTACTTTGGGGTAAATGTTTATTTCTGATAGCGACCCTACCCAATTTAGGGATATGAAATGCACCGATATCCTTTGAAACAGGGCTACCATAAAATAAATGTGAACTCTCTCAGATTTCTAACAAGTTTATAAAACAAAACAGTAATCTGCATTAAAAAAAAACCAGCTCTACAATCACCAGGTTTTAAGAACTTGTTATTTGTGTTCTACTGTGGCAAACCACACAACTGAGACATGTGGACAGAAGTTTATCGAATCTGCTTCTCTCAAATCAGAAGCTGCAGTAGTTAGAATTTTGACTGACACATCCATGATATTTAAGTCATACAGATATTTATTCTTGTTTCTTTTTGCTTTTGAAGCATGGGTATGAATTAGTTTATGGGTAATTACATGGTGGAGGAAAAACATAAGACTGTGAAAAGAGACTTTAGAAAGAAATTTCAGACATAGTTTAATATTGCAAAATAAAGTGCTTATATTTCACCAAATGTCATTACCTGTATAGTGCATTGTACTGGTGCTTAATTTTCTCAGTTTTAAGTTGTTGTGGTGTTTCCATTAAGGATCATATGTTTGGGTGAAAACTTCAAAAGACTAACTCACAGAAGTAAAGAGCAGAAGGATGGTTGCCAGGGACTGGGAAGTGGGAAGTGGGAAGATGTCGGTCAAGGTCATAAACTTCCAGCTGTAAGATGAGTAAGTTCTGGGGATCCAACATGTAGCTTGGTAAACACAGTTAATAATACTTTATTATACACTTGGAAGTCATTAAGAGAGTAGACCTTGTACCTGCATTTTTATACCCATTAAAGGAAGATAATTATGTGCAGGATAGAGGTACAAGGTTACCTCTAAGCTTATTATAGCAATCATGGCACCACATGTAGGCATGTCAAATCATCACACTGCACACCTAAAGGTCTCTATGCTGTAGAACAACTATATCTCAGTAAAGCTGGAAAAAATGATCCTATTTTTCCTTATAGCACTTCCATACTATATTGCTCTATAGCAGCATTATCCAAAAAATATAATAAAAACCACATACATAATTTAAAATTTTCCAGTAACCACATTTAAAAAGTAAAAAAAAAAGATTTTTAATAGTAAATTTCATTTAACTCAACATTAAATAAATGGTACGACTTCAAAATGTAATCAATATAAAATTATCAATAAGATACACATTTTTCATACTAAGTCCTTGAAATAAGGTGTCTTTCATACTTACAGCCCACTGTTCTGGCCTGGTCACATTTAAAGCAGCCACATGTGACTCGTAACCACTGTGCTGGACGGGCCAACACTCCAGAGAGCCCTGTTTCAGGTTACTGAAATCAGGACAACCTGTACTAATTTTCTTGACAGAAAATAGTACCAGTCTATGAATCAAGGCTTATTTTCTAGTTTTAAATAGTGAACTAACACTTCTAGAGTTCAAATAGTGCAGCTGTATTTGAGCCTTAATGCAGCTGAGTCATATAAAATGAAGACATTTTAATCCAAATAGGAAACAGATGAAGTGAGAAAATGCACAGCCCACGTGTGCGTGAATGAGTAGCTTCCTGGAGACCTTGGAGGAATTGAAAATTCTGTAAACACCACGACGAGTTTATAGGATCTTCTGGGTGATTGATACTTAATGGAATGTGCTGAGTTCTTCCTTTTCTAGAAGGAAGCTCCTATTTGGACATCCTCAACCCGAAAAACTTTAAAAAGCCACACTACATACAATAACTGCTTCTGGAAGTCTAGAATCCATGGCTTGGCACCCTCTGGACAACATTAAGCCACTGTCCACCTTGTGAACATAAAGAAGGAAATATCGGCTGCACAGACAAGAAGAAAAGTACATATCTTATTGTAGCTGAATGCATCTTTTTCTGAGGACAAGACCCAACACTGCCACGCGGCCCTGCGCTGGAGTTCAGCTATGTGCAGGGAGTTCCATCCTCAACTCCAGTCGCTGCCCCTCCCTGGGGCCGTGAGACTCCTTATCACCGAGGGTGATGAGGGGACTCAACTGCTTCACGTTTCAGCGTTGAAAAGAGATCCCCTTTCACGCACCATGCTTTGCTCTGGCAGTTTCTGCCGCAAATCTATTAATTTACAAATTTAATAATATTTATTGAGAACCTATTCTTCTGGATACTAGAAATATAAGAGTGAACAGATGGGGGAGGGCAGAAAAGTAAAAACACAAAGAAAAGCTTTTCTTTCATAGGGACAGGGAATGAGGAAAGGGGATGAGAAGCACTGTGATATGGGGGTGACTGTGCAGCGGGAGGTGGGGTACAATTTTGGATAGCATGATTAGGGAAGGTCTCTTTGAGATGACATTTGACCAAAGACCCAAGGAAGGAGAGGGAAGGGGAACCAGAGCTGCGAATGCTCCAGGGTAGCAACAGGACCGGCGTGTTTAAGGAACAGACAGGATGACCCTGGCATTCCCCATTATCTTTACATGCCTGAAAGACCACTCTCTTTATCTCATCTATCCCAGCGGAAGGAACATTTCAGACTTACTACCATAAATCATTACCTTGGTCTAAATTTATCAAATCAGGACCCAAGTCTGTGATGACAGAGACAGGGGTAGCCTGAAGTCAGAGGGCTCCCTAACGGGCTCCCTAACGGCCTTCCTAATGGCCTTTTGCCATTTGTAAATTGAGGGATGTTAACTAAAGCATCTATTTCCATAGTCAGGCTTTTACTGTATTGCCATTTTGTGGATCTTTTTCCTCCAGTCCCTCATGCTCCTATCTTCCCTTGCACTCCTCACCTGAAGATGAGCTGGCTCATCGATCAAACCCTCTAAGCTCTTCTCCCTTCCCCCCTCCCATTTATCATGCATGGTTTTCTCGGGGTCTCAGCCTTCAGGTCTCCACTCCCCGCTAACTGATGCTGATGACCTTTAACCTCATTAGCAAGATTCTCGTCAGCGGAAAAAGGAGGATATTAAATCAATCAAGTAATAGTCAACCATCCCAACTGCTGCTGAACTGAAAATTGGCTGAGGAGAGCCTGAAATGTGCAGGGAGCATTATACTTAAGTCTAAATGTGTATCCGTAAGAGAAAAATGCAAATAGTTAAAAACACCTACTTAAGATTACCTAAGGCTAAATGGGAAAAAAGAATCAATTTAAAGAACACTCAGAAAAAGCAGACCTCAAGAGCATAGGTTCTCTTTTGTAAGTTAGTGAGTCACAATAATTTAGGCAATAAGTGAATAATTGTTGGATAAGATTAACTAGGTGTTTTAAGGTTGTGGAAGATCTTAAATTGCAGCCAAGTAGCCGGGAGTAGGTTCAGTGTTTCACTATAGCAGTTAGCTCCCTGCAAATGAAGGGAGCTAAGTACTTTCATCCACGTGTGAGTCTCTACTGTGTGAGACCACCTCTTAGCATCTGCTGAGTTGAGGTTAGAGCCCCAGAATGTCCAGCTGAAAGGCTCTGGGTTGAAAAGTCAGTTTCTTCATCTGTAAAATGAAGGCCTTGGATGAGTCGAGATCAAATATCTTCCACTTCCAAGAACTCATAAAATCTAGAGAGCCTAAGTGGTGCCCAGAGGTGCCCTGCTGGTCTGTGGCAGACTTGGAAATTGGACTTGGCTCCCAGGATTCTCTTTATGGCTGCAAGTCCATTCTGTACTTTAAAAAATTCTGTTTAAGTTCAGCTGTTTGACAGAATGTAGATAAATAACCCTCTTACCGAGTTGTAATTTTTTCTATTTCAATCAATTTTCATGTCAAGTAAACATAACCTCTAATGAAGGATATCAGCAGCTAAAGCAGGAACAAGCTTGAACACAGTTCAGTTTGGAGTGGCTGCCTCACGCAGTAGAACACCACAGGCTCCGCCTTTAGCACTGGGAGCAGGAAACAATAGGTGCAATGCTTTTAACATGCAGATTTGTGCAAAAGTGACCTGCCATGGGACCTGACCATAGCATGCAAAATGCCATGCATGCAGAAAAGAACCCCGACTAACTAGAAATTGCTGATATGTTTGAAAATATTTTCTCCTGAGTCCATGTTCTTGTGGCTGCCAATGGACTCCTGCACTTCCCTGGGCTGTGAGAGTGGGGTGTAAAATCACCCAGGGATGACTCAGTGGCCTGGCCAACCCCAGCTCTGGGGACAGAGCAGTCTACCCCTGCACTCCTGTGGGGGCTCTGATTCTCTACTCTACACCAGAGGTTCCAAATCTGAGACCTACTTTCATTTCATTTATAGAAGTTTTTCTGTCCTCTATAATATAAGCCAAACAAAACAGCTAAAAACTAGGAAATATATTTGTAACTTACATTCCAGACAAAGGGTTACTATCCCTAACATGTTAAGAGCTTCTGAAACTTGAATAGTAAAAGAACCACAGCGCCACTGAGAAAAGGCATCCCATAAACATGTCCCCTCAGCATAGGGACAAATGTCCAGCATCACCTATCATGAGAGGAGTGCTCAGTCACGCCACAGGGAGACCCAAATGTTGGTGTGTCGGCAAAGTGGCACACACTTTGTGAAGAGAATTGACATCCAGGGAAATTAAAGATGTATTTACCCTTAATCTGTTCAGAAATCTATCTCAAAGAAACACTAGTGAATGTGAAAATCTGTCAATGGCAACACCATTCACAATCATAAAAGACAAGGAGGAACCTAAATGTCCATCGACAGATGACCGGTGGGAGGAACCATGGGGTACGCCACAGCCATACAGGGGAAGGAGAAAGGTCTTGACATTGGCATACTGCTAGGGAGCACTCTCCAAAATACTTCAAATTCAAGAGCAGTAAAGTGAAGAAGTAGAATAGAGTGCGTACATGTTTCTGTATTTGCTTGGGTTTAAAATTAGAAGGGTAAACTACGATCCAGCCAAAATGGTTGAAAAATGAAGGTGGAGGGGGCAGGATAGAAGCTACATATTTTCTTTTTTTTCCTATAGTTTTTATTTGGGGATTTTGTAGATATTTAATTTAATTTTAAAGCAAAATGAAACAGATGAACATTATTGCATAGTGACTTGTGACTTAACCACACAGAGGAATTATTTTAAGAACTCTTAAAACAGGGTAATTTGTCACTTTATTCCCTAGTGGAATATACCTAAAAGTTTTTTAAAAAAGTAAAATCTTAAGCAGTTTTTAGTAGTATTTTTAGTAAGATGTATATTATAATTTTGAACATATATATTTAAGCAAGTAAGAAATTATAACAATATAATAAGAAGAATAAAATTAGGCAGAAAAATTAAAATGCAAACAAAATTCAAGTCAGTTAAGTAAATTTGAACTGAAAATATTAATGTGAATTTATAATATTATTTCTTGTTCAAAACAGAAATATCTAGAAACAATAACCAGTCCAGTTACAATGGAAACCCAAATGCCCAAATTTGTCTAAATACAAGAGTTGGCAAAAGTAAGTTTAGAGTTGCTCATATGGAAAATAATGAAATAATTTATAAAGTATAATACAAGAATAAACTGTTTCACATACTCACAACTGTTAACCTGCTCATCTCCGTCCCAGCATATTTCCCACTTAGAAACAAACAAGGCTTCTTGGGGAGATGGCTAGCTCTAAGTCAGGGTGGATAAAACGCGCAAGGTCAGGGTGCAACGTGGAGCCCCACCACAGACCGGGGACCTGTGCAGGACTCCCGGAGCCATGGCCGGAGAAGGGCCCCGGAGAGACGCGAAGGGGCCCCAGTGCCGCGTCAGTGCTTTGGGAAACTAGGATCGCGGAGGAGAAAAACAACAGCAACAGATCGAAACGTATCAACTATGTTAGAACTCAAGTGTTGATATATGGTTGTATCTAGAGGGTGCTAGGAAAATGCATTATTTTGAAAATTAGTAAATGAAGGGAAGGACTCAATTATTTACCCTGTTCTTTTGTTCAAATATCATGGGTACTCAAATGGTTGATCACAAAAACTCCTTCTTTATAGGAGAGTCCCAGCTAATCAATGCAAAAGGTAGGACAGAAGTAGCATATCACTAGTTTATAAGCCTTAATATATACCAGAATAAGCAGTAACCACTGATGGGAACTAAGGCCATTAGCTACAATGAGTAACTTTAAAATGTAGAACTTCTCACCCTGGCTGTGGTGGCTCAGCAAATTGAGCGCTGGCCTGTGAACCAAAAGGTCACAGGTTTGATTCCCCGTCAGGGCACAGTGGCCTGGGTTGTGGGCTGGTTCCCCAGCTGGGGGCGTGCCAGAGGAAAGCAATCAATGTATTTCTCATACATTGATGTTTCTCTCCCTCTCTTTCTCCCTACCTTCCCCTCTCTCTAAGAAGTAAATAAATAAAATCTTTTTACAAATGTGGAGCTTTTCAAGACTTTTATGTGCATGTTAATCACTTGGGGATAGTGTTAAATTCTGGGTTCTGATTTAGTAGGCCTGACATGGAATCTGAGATGCTACCTTTGTAACAAGCCATCACATGGTGCCAATACTGCTGGTGAGAGGGCCAGACTAAGAAAGGGAAAGGGAAAGGGAAAGGGAAAGCTGCCCCTGACAATGGGAAGCTGGCCTGATATCATCAGCTTGGCCTTGGTGTTCTCCTGCTGAGCATAACTTCACAGAACAACATCAGACAAGGTTATTAGTGGTCATGATGGGTCAAGACAAAAACAAGACTACTGTGTAATCACACTGAAACACAAATGATGAATACTACCAAAGCACAAAACCGACCAAACCTCCCCCTATCCTGGCTCTGAGTGGCTGCAACTTTGTCACCAATTGTAGCTTTGGGCTCAGTCTAGGCTTCTTTCCTCTAGAAAACCGTTACTGCAATGCCCAATTACTTCTGCTTCCTAAAAGCCCCAAATCCAGAGCAAAGGTCCAACTCCTTAAATCCTCCCTAAAAATCACCAGACATAAGCCCAAGTCCTATAGCAAGTTCTTTCTAACACCCTCTGAGAGCATCTTCTCTCAATGCAGCATGTGACGCACTCATCTTGTCCCACCACAGGTGTGTTCTGGGGGGCTGTGTCGGAATGTCAGTTCAACAGTGTGGTGGGTCTGCCTGATGGCCAGGCCACTAACCACTGTGCGCTTCCCAGCACAAGGCTGTGGGGATGTGCAGCCCCCACCCATAAAGTATTCTTTGCCATGAAGAAGTGAATAAATGAACAAACACACTAAATCTGATTTGGTCTCCAGATTTAACCAGTTTATAAGAAATGCAGAGGACACAGGAGCAAATATTCAATTCAACCACTGGATAAATTGCATTTTTTTTCCAACAAATAAATGACTAGGCAAAAAGAAGATGAAGGGGAACACATAAATTAACAGAGACTCCATAGTCATATCAGTCATTTGTAATGTATAGTCCTTGTTTGGGTTTTAATTCATACAAACTACTGCACAAATTAATGATGACAATGACAAAAAAAAAACAAGTATAGGTGGGCATGAATAAAAACATTAGCTGTATTTGATAACTGCTGACGGGTAGTAGAATTTTTTTTGAATTCTCCATATTCTTAGTATGTTTGAAAAATTGCATAGTAAACAACTTTTACTATTTAATTCAATAGATGATTTTGGGAAGAAGAGAAGGTAGAAAAATAAAGTGCTGTAATTCAAAATGGTTATATATTCTAGAGAAACAAACTATAATAAATTTTAAAGAATTTTTCCCACTGCTGAAGTTGCTTTCACATCTGTTTTTTGAGAGCTATTAAAATATCCACCTGTTTTTCTTTTCTTTTTCTTTTGTAATCACTAACAGATATGCCAACTACAAGTGAACAGAAATAAGAAATTACTATGTACACTCAGATGATGGTTTAGAGAAATACTCAATTTAAATGTTGGATTCTTAAAAGAGGAAAACATACTGTTTGAGCAATTACCTGGATCTGTAGCCGACATCAGTGAACCAAAAAACAAACAGTCGGTGAAATGGAAATCTCCATTTTTCAACTGGCCAGCATTCACCATAGCTTTCACAAAGCCATACATAATTAACCTGTTAAAGAGAAAAAGAAGGGCTTCAAACACCAACTTGAATCCCATGCAAACCCATGCCAACATAGTTAACATTTAATCTGCTTCTCAGATAAGCATCATACACCAAGAGGTCTGCGATCTTTTTGGCACCAGGGACGGGTTTCATGGAAGACAATTTTCCACAGGTGGGGCGGGGAGGTCAGAGGAGGTGGGGTCGAGAGGCAGAGCTCAGGCAGTAATGCCAGTGGTATCCACAGATGGGGAGGAGGGAGGCTGGGGATGCCTGATTATTACACTGTTCTGTCAGTTCCTGGCCAGGCTAGCTGTTAGTACACTATCTAAATCTCTTGTCTATCACATCATAATTAAAAGGCCAAAGGTTAAAGATAAAGAGAGACTCTTAAAAGCAGCAAAAGAAGTTAGTTACCAGATGGTTGCCAGATGGAAGGGGGAGGGGGAGAATGGGTGATGAGGTGAGGGTTTAAGAAGTACAAATCAGTAGTTACAGAATAGCCGTGGTGATGTAAAACAAAGTACAGGAAATGAAGTAGCCAAAGCGCTTATACACATGACAAATGGACATGAATGATGGTGTGGGGATTGCCTGAGAGAGTGGGGGTGCTGGGTGGAGGGAGACAATGGGGAAAAATCAGGACAAATGTAATAGCATAATCAATAAAATATAACTAAAAATAAAGAATAAATCTCTTGTCTGTGAACACAACTCATTCACCTGGAAAAGGGTAACAGAATATTTCATAGTACATTTTCAGGAAAGTAAGATAAATCAAAAGGGTATAAAATAATGGGCATGGACAATAGCAGGGGACTGACTGTAGGTGTGGGGAGGACAGGGTAGGGGAGGGAAATGGGGGAAAGGCACAACAACTGTAGCTGAACAACAATAAATAAAAAAATAATCTGTAAATACAGCATAGCAAATCATGCTCACAAATACAGTGCCTGGGTTGACAGAGGTAAATAGATTGCTTTTCAGTTTTCATTGTTTTGCCTGCCAGGGGTGTCTGAAAGCGTTTAAATTTCTAGTCTGCCCATTGCAATGAGAAGGATGTTGGCCACTTGCAGGGCACCCAGTGAGCCAGTTACTTCATGACAGATATGACTCTACTACCGTGGGTGTCAGGACACTTCCGCAATGTCAGAATTCCTGTCACTTGAACATACTGTTTAGAATGAATCCTGAAATGGTTGTTTTGATCTTGCAAGGAAAGCTGGTGTTTTTTTTTTAAATGAGATTATAAGGTTTATAAGCTTACCAAGCCTACTCTATAGAATGCAAATTGTCTGTTTTGTTCATCATTTGCCACTCTGTAGACTTTCAATCATACTTACTTATCTAGTTGACTAATGGATTTTGCTAAACCCTCTGTAGAGGATACACAGAGGCTGGTAAACTAGAATACAGTGAAATCACTGTGAGTGATGGTAAGAGGCTTTAGAAATTAGACCCTCAGTTGCAGGTGAGTGCTTAAATATTCACATGCATGTAGAGTTAGTTTCTTAAAAATGTTCTAAGGTTTCAAGCATGGCTAGAAAGGCTAAAAATTGGTTATGATAAATTATAATGTCAAAGAAAGTACAGATATTTCAAATTCTGTTAAGAAAAATTTCTCTGTGAGAAAATATTTCAGATATACTTTCATTTAAAACCAGGTTTGGCCACTCACTAGCTATATGATTTTGAGGACATTACTAAACTTTCTGAGTTTCAATATCCTTATTCATGAGGTAGAGATGACAAGAATAGTTAGCCATGGAGTTGTTTTAAGGATTGTCTGATGTAATAAACTTTTGGTTTCTGGCACATAGCAAACTTTCAAAAGGATTATTTTTCCTAGTAATAATAAGAATCAAAATAGGTAATATTTACTTACTATTTCTATTTCTTCACATTTTTACTCAGTTAATCCACACATCCATCCTATAAAGTAGATACTATTTATATTTTACAGATGAGAAACCTGAACAAAATGAAGTCAGATAACTTGTTCAAGGTGACAAATTACTATTAACTTGTGAAACCCAGGTGTAAACTGTGGGGATTTGACTCTAGTGCCCAGGCTTTTAGCTACCACACCATATGCCCTCAATGAACAGCTATATATTTTACATTATATGTTACCTCATAGAATATATTCACAACTGCCCAATGGGGAGGTGGTGAATATATTAGGTGGTGGCTGGAGGCAGTACAAAAGATCAACAAGGGGTTATTCCGAAGAAGTTAGAAACAATACTACTCTCTGAGTTGACTTATTAAGACAACCCACAGTGGTTTGGAACTGATAGGTGCAACATTTCTGTGAAGAGTGGGGATTGTAGTAGGAGAGACTGAATCTTCGCTGGGCTGGAGGTAGTAACATATCAGAAAGACCCATCAGTAAATGAATGAATCAGAAAACTATGGTACATTTACACAGTGGAATTCTACACAGCAAAAAGAAAGAAGGAGCTTCTACCCTTTGTGACAGCATGTATGGAACTGGAGAGCATTATGCTAAGTGAAATAAGGCAGGAGGTGAAAGACAAATATCACATGATCTCTCCATTAATAGGAACCTACTCAACAAAACAAACAAGCAAGCAAAGTATAGCCAAAGACACTAAAATTGAGAACAGGCTGATAGTAACCAGAGGGGAGAGGGGAGGAGATAATGGGGGGAAGGGTGAATGGTTTGCAGGAACAATTGTAAAGGACACATAGACAATAACAAGGGGGGATCAAACAGGGGAGAAGGTGGGAAGGGCTGAGGTGGTGGAGAAGAGTGGGGGAAAAGGCAGAAAACTGTACTTGAACAAAAATAAAAATATTTAAAATATTAAAAAAAGAAAGATAGACTGTGCCTTAGAACATAGTAGTGGTTGCCAGAAAGAGTCAAGTGCAAGATGCCTCAATCACAGCAGCTCACTCATACTTATCCTGGGAGTGTCTGCTGGTTATCAGAGTACTCAGCCTTTTGGCAGGCATCAGCCAGCTTGACTCAGCTTAATTGTTCGTTCAATAGACATTTATTATTGAATCCCTCCTGGGTGTCAGACTCAGTCCAAGGTGCTTAAGATATATCAGTAAACACACACACACACCAAGATCCCTGCATGCATTTTAGCAAGACAGACACCAACAGCAATAATCACAGATTTGAATCATATCAGTCACCCTCATCACTCTCTGAATGGGAATTGACAGGTCTGACCAATACTGGGACATTCTGTCCAGCCACCACATTACCACGGAAACACTCTGGGATAGTCAGGCATCCCCCCTCCCCACTGAGGTCAGCCCTACTTCACCACAGTCCTTTCTCATTTGAGCTACTCCTCAAACATTGAGCTCCAACAGACTCTGGAATCAATACAAAGTTTATGACATGTAACTGCATTTCTGAATTTTATACCCATCAGTTAATTTTGTAGGAATTCCTAATGGGTTAGGAATCTGAGGCTTAGAACTAAAATGACTTGCTTCATATTGTATAGAAGCCATTAGACTGTGTAAGATAAAAAATATATGCAGTATACTACCCAGGTTTGGCAAGGTTATACTAGAAGCTTCATATACTATTGATGTAGATGAAATTAATTGTTTCCTGTAAACTTATATCAAAAAAATCAAATACGAACCAAAAGATGTTTATTCAGATTATTTCTGATTACTATTATTTATGAGTGAAAAATTCAAAGCAATCTAAATATGAATGTGTGTATATATATATGTGTGTGTGTGTATATATATGTGTGTATGTATATATATATATATATATATATATATATATATATATATATATATANTATATATATATATGTGTGTGTGTGTGTGTGATAGCCATCGTTCACATAACAAGAACAGTTTGTGCAACATCAATGTAACCTGTCAGCTAAGGAGAGCAGACTGGAATGTGCATGTGTGAACAATGACAACTTCACTGTACTAGTCAGTGGGGGTGATACACATTGTTGACTGAGCATGTATACTGCATGGCCATGACATTCAAAATGACTGAGAGAGTAGAGCAATGAATCTGCATCAAATTTTGTGTTAAGCTTGAATATTCCTCTGCAAAAACTATTTCGGTGATTCAGAAGGTTATAGGTATGGGCATCTTGTGATTGGCAGCTTCATCATGACAACATGCCCGTCTGTGTATCACATCTTGTGCAGAGTTTTTTGTGTGAAACATCAAATCACCCAGGTGACTCAGACCTCCTACTGCCAAGATTTGGTTCCCTGCTACTTCTGGCTTTTCCCAAAACTAAAATCACCTTTGAAAGGGAAGAGACTGCAGACTGCCAGTGAGATTCAGGAAATATGATGGGGTGGCTGATGGTGATTAGGAAAACTGTGTGAGGTTCCAAGATACCTACTTTGAAGGGGACTGAAGTGTCATTGTCCTATGTACAATGTTTCTTATATCTTGTATCTTCAATAAATATCTCTACTTTTCTATTACATGGCTGGAAAGCTTCTGGACAGACCATACATATATGTATAAAGCCCAGTTCAGTACAAGATCAATATGATCATTGTTACCAATAGTCATTACCACTAATAATTATAAGCCAGTAATTAGTGTCCATCTACTATGTCCAGGCACTCTCTTATAAATTGTAGCTATTGTCATTGTCATTACATTATTATTAAGAAAAACTAGTTATAACTATTACATTGGCCAAAAAGTTCATTAGATTTTTTTCCCATAAGATGGTTCTAGTAGTGCCTAGTTGTCTTTAACTTCATTTGAAACTATTTTGTTAGATTGTATTGTGACAGCTGTCATATCAACATACAGTGAAAAACATCAAAATTGGTGAATTTTTGTGTAGCTATTTTAATATTAAAGATGGAAAATATGCAACATTTTCAGCATATTCTGCTTTATTATTTCACAAAAGGTAAAAATGCAAGTGAAACGCAAAAAAAAAAAAGAAAAGATTTGTGCAGAGAAGGTGCTGTGACTGATCAAATGTATCAGAAGTGGTTTGTGAAGTTTTGTGATAGAGATGTTTCACTGGACTGTGCTCCTTGTTTTGGTAGACCAGTTGAAGTTCATAGCAATAAAACTGAAACATTAGCCCTGGCTGGTGTAGCTCAGTGGATTGAGCGTGGGCCTGTGAACCACACGATCATGATTCGATTCCCAGTCAGGGCACCTGCCTGGGTTGCAGGCCAGTTCCCAGCAGGGGACCTATGAGAGGCAACCATACATTGATATTTCTCTCCTTCTCTCCTTCCCTTCCCCTCTAAAGATAAATCAATAAAAATCTTTTAAAAAACCAAAGCAAATTGAAACATTAATTGAGAAAATGAACATTATCCCAAGTGAGAGATAGCTAACATACCCAAAATATTCAAATTAATAAAGTTATTGATAAAAATGAAAAATGTGTCTTTTTTAACAGAAAAACCATACAGACTTTTTTGATGACCCAATATAACAACTAGGAAGCTAAAAAATGAATAAATTAAGGAGCTCTGATCAAGATGGTGGAGGAGGTGAACATTGTACTCACATTTTCCCCTGACCACATCAAAATTACAACTAAATTACAGAACAATCAACCTGGAGAACCATTTGAAAACTAGCTGAACAGAAGTTCTACAACTAAAAATATAAAGAAGAAGCAATGTTGAGACTCGTAGAAAGGACAGAGAAGAGACTAGGTCGACTCCACACCTACCTGTAGTTGTTGAAAATCAGGAAGGATATCTACGCTGCAAAGGCCCCCACCCCAGTGCCAGGAAGAGGAGCCCACGAAACATCGAGCTATAAAAATCAGCAAGAATTCCATCTGTCCAAGAGAGATGAAAGCCTGCTAGAAACCCAAGCATCCTCTTAAATGGCCTGCTCACAAACGATTGCTCACAGGCACTCGCCCTGGGCTCTGGCAGAGAAACAGTGGCTTGGGGGCACCAGAGACAGAAAAGGAGAAGCTGAGTTGTGTGGCTTTAGGGTCAGGCCTGGAGGGGTGATTGCCATTGTCTCTGTGTTGAACCCTCTACCCTCACACCCAAATCCTCATCTAAACTAGCTGAAGAACACCACTAGCTCCACCCTGTGACTCCTGAGATGCCAAGCCATTACAACGATTCACAGGATATGAACCAATCCAATCCCCTGTCTCTGGCAACCACCAATCCATTCTCTGTTACTATGAGAAAGCTGAATTTCTGAACGGGATTGGGAAGGTCTGCTAGCCAAGTTCATTAATCTATTCGTGCATGCATTCATTAATTTACTCATTAACACATTCATTCAACAAATAAATTTCAATACACATAATTCAAGGAGCTAACATTTTATTGAAATAACCAGACATTTAATAGCTAATTTATTTTTTATTTAATTAATGCCATGATTAATTTCTCTATAGAGAAGTATACAGTGCACATGTGCACACTTCTGCCAGCTGGGACCATTAAAGAGAGACTCTATTTTGTAGGAGGAATTACAAGGTCAGTTTTAGAAATGTTGACATTGAGGGGCTGATGAGACTGTTGGTTATACAAATGTGGATCCCAGCCATGGCTTTGTTCAGGAGACAAATTTGAGAGTAAACACAGTGTGGTGTGTGCTATTGCAGTGTTGGGTTGGTGAAAGTCTGAAGAGAATGCACAGTGGACGAGGGCCCATGACTGAGGACTGGGGAACTCCAGCATTTGAACATGAGAAGAGGCAATGAGACAGCTGAGAATACCAATAATCAGTCCATAGATAGATGAGTGGAAATCTAGTAGTGTCACAGGGGTCAAGGGAAAGAAATGTTTCAGGAAGAAGAGGATAATACATAGAGTTGAATGTTGTCAAGAGGACCATTTATTTTCGTGGCATTTCAAGTGTGGGGCTACAGCAGGATTAGAATGGATGGAGAGCCTGAGGAAAATGAGGAAATTGAGGTAGGCAACATATCCGAATCTTCTAAGTTTGGCTGTGAGAGGAGCCAGCTCTGTCTCCAGACAAAAAGAGGATTGAGGTGAGTCTTGAGTAGCTCATAAAGACATGAAGAAGAAGCTGAAACTCACATTTCATGGGGCTCACAAACAGGTGCCAAAATGGCAGTTCTGCTTTGTCAGGGTGAATGGCATGAGGTGGTGAGTCTGACTTTGGGTGGAACTACAGGGGCCTCAAAGGGCCTGCAGATGCATGGGTTCCCGGAGGTGTCTAAGGAGTGATGTTTCTTTTTTGTCACTGTTTCTCACCGTTTTTAACGTTTATTATCATAAAAGCCTTTACCAAGAAATATAAAGATAAAATAGACATGATTTCCACCCTCAGGAAGGAGAGACAGCCGCCTACATAAACAGAACAAGTGATAGAAAGGGCTAGTTGTCCTAGGAGAGGTGCAGGTCAAGGGCACTGACTTCCTGGAGGAAAAGCAGCTCTCTTTAGTTGAGGATTCAGTCAAGGCTTTTGAGAAGAAGGTGGCAAATCTGCTGAACCTGAAATACATATCCAAGTAAGAAAACTGCTGGCAATATTCTGTCTCTATGTTAGGTGTTCCAACTACCGATTTATTTTTCCAGCATGCAAAATTTTTCCTACTGAATTTGGTTTGTTCTCGAATCAGTGCAAAATCCAATGGACAAACAAACAAAATCCTTCCTTTGGCAATCCAGGGAACCATCGGCCATCTGCCGTCCACTGCAGAGATGTGGGGGAAAGGTATGTCCTGACTGAGCTGTGGCCCCACTTAGGGCTCTCACTTCAACCCCCAGGAAGCCCAGAAAGCCTGTAGGCTCTGTCATAGGTGAAGCAGGTACTCAGATCTCATAATGCTAGATGACCCTTTAGGTCCATTCTACTTTTCCCACCAGTCTCAAGTTTGTTCCCTCTGCTTCACTGAAGATTGATTGGGGAGAAGAAGCAGATCAAATAGCCAGGGTGCCTTGTGGGCATTTAAAAATGGGGATCCAGTAAAGCCCCACTCAGCTTGGCTATAGTGACAGGTGAGCCCTTGCCCAGTTCCTATGCCAGATGTCTTGTACAAAGAACTCTGAAGACTGAATTTTGCTGGCCCTTCACCTTCTCTCCTCTGAAAGGGGTGGAAGGAGACAGGCTCTGGAGGAAGGTGAAGTTTTCATCCAAGTATGCTATCCCAAAGGGTAAAGTTAGGAAGTAGGGTGGGGGCAGGAGGAGGGGAGCAATGAAGAGAGGGTTCATTGTCAGGGGCATAAGTGTGTGTTGAGGTTGCAAAACTCTGTGTCAGGGCATTGACCACACAAAAACTTTGTTTGCAGCAGCCAACAGCAAGACAACCACACTACACACACAATTTTCTTTGACCCTGATTTCTGTTCTCCTCTTAGCATCCAACCCTCCATAGAACCTTGATTCTTCTCAAAGTTTCTATCTGTCGTGTAGAGGCTCTCTGGCCCTGAGATTCTACTAAGACTAAATGTGGGGGACAAGGGAAGGGAACAAACACTTGAACATTTGTTGAGTACCTACTCTATGCTGGGCCCCATGTTATGCATTTACACACTTTTAAATCTACACACACACACACACACACACACACACACACCAGTTGGGCAGCCATCATAATTCTTATTTATAAAGTAGGAAACCCAACAAATGATAGAACTGAGGTTTAAACATGTTTCCTTTCTATTTTTTTGCTATTGAACACTTTTTAGAAAATTTAAGATGTCTCTGTCTTGACTTCCCAAATTTGCGAAGCCAATAGTGTATTCTTTGTTCCTGTTAGAGTGCTTCTGACATGTTACATAATGGGACTCACTCTTCAAGGCTTTAGGTGTGTCACCCAGAAGACCTTCTATTTAGGCAACTAATTTGGCTGTAAAAGCATATGGAAAGCATCATGCCTTCCATGATTTTCCCTTTAAGCTAGCTCTACATCTGGCTTCCTTTAGGCCTAGAAGTAGCCACTGTGGGCTTTTTTTTTTTTTTTTTTTTGGTGGGATGGAGGACTACAGAGAGGAAATTGTGATAAAAAACATTGTTTTTAACCATGGCTGGGGTCCACGGTTCTGGGACTTTGGGACCCCTGGAGCCCCTGGAATGAAATTGAGCCCCTTTCCCAATACTCTGCTGCCCACTCGCCGCCTTCCTGGTCTTCCTTTGGAGGCGTCACTCCCCCCACCCCTGCACTTCTCTGCTGAGTCCTGCTCCCACTGCAACCTGTGTGGTTACCGCCAGGAATTCAAGCTTTTCTTCTGCAAAATACCTCAAGATTTTGGGAGAAATGTGGTCTAAACCCCAGGTGTGAGTGTGGAATGGGCATCAGGTGCAATGCTGACATATGGTAAGAGGTGGAGATATGCTGAAAGAGAAACTGCACGCAGGTGAGAACAGAGCTGGCGTCTTGATTGTATATCTGCTCATATGCTTGCTGTTGGCGCATTCAGGGCTGAAAGACATCACTTCTGAGAAGCCTGGGAGGAACACTGGAGGCAGTTTGGAACTCATCCATGCTAAATGACAATCCGTTGGGCAAATCTTGTCAGCCTGCACTAGTAGCCTGGGAGGCATGCATTCCCTACCACCCACTCCCCACATCCTCTGGGAAATCTGAGCTCCCCACCTCTCTCTACTTTTTGGCCATCCTACCTTCTATTTCTTTCAGAAAAATAGTCTCATTGCTCACTGTACATAATCATTCATCTCTTGCTTCCATCCCTCTGTCAACTTGTGGTATCCCCACTGCCTATCCTCTGATGTGTTTCAAAAACTTTTTCCCACATTGTCATCCAGGTCTGAAATTCCACCCATGCAGTCTTTGTGTGCCCATCTCACCCGACTAATTCAAAGAGAGACAGCACATCTGGGCTGTTCTGCCTTCTGCCCTCTCTGTTCCCATCCACACATACATACACATTACTCGGCCTCGCTAGATCCTAAGCATCAGAAATGGCTCTGTGCTCTAGGAGCTCACTGAGTAGGTGAAGGGAAAAGCAATATATGTAAATAAATGAACTATTAAGTGAAAAGTTGTAGGTTCATGGAGGAGACTAAGATAAAGCGATAAAGGGTTCAGAGGAGGAAGGGAAAGCCATGGTCTGGGGGATGAAGGCATTGGAGGTGAATCTTTCTTGCAGACAGATGGGGTCAGACATGAGTTGTGATATGAGGAGGAAAAACACGGGTGACTACTACAGGAAAAAGTAACATGAACCACCAAAACAAGCAGGTAGTAACAAACGAGGTGTGGACAGGGAAATTAGATAATCCAGTGTTATGGTTTCTTCCAGTGTATATTGCTATATATCCTAATTCAGCGGTTCTCAAATTTTGCTACATACTAAAATTACATAGGGAACTTTGGAAATCATAATGCCCAGGCTATATCCCAGACCAAGTGTATCAGAACCTCTGTAGGTGGGGCCCAAGTATTAGTATTCTTAAAGTTCTTCCATTGTACCAACATGCAGCCAGGATCCAGAACAAGTGTTCTAGGTCACCTGGCAATCAACAGGTGCAGAGTGGGGCCTGACATCCTGCAGGTGACTTCCAGGTGGTGCCAATGCTGCAGCTCCCAGCTACGCCACATGCAGGAGATGCTAAATGAGGACCATGTTGACCAAGTACAACCCCTCAGCCAACTGTGTGCATTCTGGTCCTGATGGTAAATTCCTCAAGGGGGCAGCACTTTGAATTCACAAATGGAGCTTGCCTGAGTTTCTCTTATGGGCAAGTACCTAATGCCTACTTCTTGGGGACTTGGTCTTCCCACTGGTTTGTGGATGACAGACAAGGATTATTGAACAGCACGTGGAAATTCAAGGTGCTATTACCTCTCAGCTCCAATTTGGAGCTCCTTGTATAAGAAAATTTTTAAAAGAGGAGAGGAAGAGGGTGTGGGAAAATGTCTCACCCACCAAAGTATATGATCCAACAGAGCTCCACTGTGCTGTGACCCAGAGCTCCGCAGAGGCATTTTTCTAAGTACAGAGCCCACCCTTTCCGGACACAGGAAAGGAGCTGCACCATTGCTTGGGTTTGATAACATCTGGGGCTGCTCACTGACAAGTCCTACTGACTCTTCAAAACTGGTAAAGGACTCGTCATGCTTTTCTTTCTAAATATTTTTTAAATACTAGCAGAAGTTATACATTTGTTAAGGGCATACTGTGCCAGTTAAATAAAACAACAGGTAACTTTGCTTTGGGCTGAACTATCAGCTCGTAAGATCTGATCAGCAATACAAATCCATATGTATGTGTATGTATGTGTGTGTCTGTACATGCGGGCACATATATTATATATAACATACTCTTATGTATGCATATAAGTTTTGATTAACACCAAGTAAGAAAGCTTATACAAAGTATCTGAAAGTATGAAATTCATCCACGCTAAAACAGCTGGAAGAGCCTGCTGCTCTGTACACGCAGGCCCTTGGCCACCACTTTTCACCTCCAAAAACAAAAGCATGATTATTCCCTCATTTGCACTCACCCTGCCTGCGAGATGCATAATATCAAACATTAATCTCCTTCATAGGTGAAGTAATTGCTATAAGGAGCTCAGAGGCCTATCGACCATCTCACAGTGTTCGCTCCCCTGTTTTTCCTCAAGTGCGAAGCATTGTTTGGAATCAGTTGTTTTTATCGGGGGAAAAAAAACTTAAAACTTATTCAATCCAGAACCCCTACTTAAGAATATAGAACCCTGGCTTGGGTGGCTCAGTGGATTGAGTGCCGGCCTGTGAACCAAAGGGTCGCTGGTGCAATTCCAAGTCAGGGCACGTGCCTGGGTTGCAAGCCAGGTTTTCAGGGGGGGATGCATGAGGGGCAACCACACGTTGATGTTTCTCTCCCTTTCTCCCTCCCTTCTCCTCTCTCTATAAATAAACCAAATCTTTAAAAAATAAATATATATATAGAAAACATGACCCACCCAGGTGAATGGCTTGGTGAAAATCACACAAAACCCAACTGGTAACAGAGCCAAGGCTGGAATGCCTGTTTCCTCCTAAAGGGATTTCACCAAAACTGGAATTTCAGCAAAGGAAATAAAGCCTGGGACTTGAATATAACTTCCCTAATTTATTACTCCCACAAAAAGTTCCCTAAAGCACAATTATGTTCTTCAGCTGTGCCATCTGGGACCCTAAAACCAGCTGCTGGCCGAGAGAGGCGGTAAAAAGCAAGAAAATGCAACTCACTCTCTGGATTTCTCCCAATCAGGTCCATTTTCTAGTAAGTAGCAAGCTCATAAATAATTTAGATGTGTAAAACATACTTAGTTCAAACTGAGATGTTACCGTATTTACTGTTTGATTGATGGCTTTAGAATATCATTAACGGTAACATGACGCAATGAGAATGAGTGATGGGAACCAAACATTAATTCCTTGCCCTGGTTCTTATTTCTGAACTATGTCCCTATGTTTTGAAAACTTTTTGATCTAGAATGGAGAGTTTCGATTGGCCTATTTTGCCTAGGATGCAGGTAATACAACTATTTCTAGAAATTCCTTTGTAGTTGTAAAGTCCACTTCTTTTGAATTATTTCAAATCACTTTTTAGAGCAGACACTTTTTTTCCAATAACAAGTTTCCTCACTAATGAAACATAGAAAAAAACACCAAGTGCTTTAGAGAATAAGAAAACAATAAAATATTTACTCCCATAAAGTAAACACTCGCTTATAGATCCTGAGCTTTGAGCTCTTCGCCACCCCAGCAGCACAAACAGGTACCCGTTTAAGAAGATCATTTGGGTTGTGCAATTTTGATACTCTCTGGTGTCTTTGGCATAATATTAACTAACCAGAGTCCCCAGCTAGATACACATGGGGCCAGTCTAACCAATCTGGGGAAACTTTGCTGACAATCTCCCAGTCATCCTGGCTACACACTAGCACACATTTGGCATAACTCCCTCTTTATCTATGTCCCTGTGTCCCATCTACTAACCCCTATCCATTTGACACCATTCCCTGGCTTCACACTATTAGGAGTTGAACGGAAGTGTAGATAGTTCTGCGGGTCCCTATATTGAATGGGCTTTTAATTCAATTGTAAGTCAGAACCTGATGGTAACCACCATCTGCACGTGACTGCTAAATAAGTGAGCCAAAATTTAATGATTTGATTACTTAAGACTGCTATTCTTCTGGGGAATAAAGCACATGCTCTTATCAAGTGTGATTTTATCTTCAAAGACACAACACGGAACACAAGTAGCAAACACAAGGCCCAAGAGCCGAATAGCTGGCCCTCCACCTGTTTTATCCAGGCTGGCATCTTGTTTCTCAGCAGTGCAAAGCTCTCGCTTAGCTGTTAAGGAGTGGTTTCATTTATTCAGTCCTAAAATTACATTCGGCCCTTTGAAGGCAACCACCAGGCTGATGTGGCCCCTGGTGAAAATGAGTTTGACTCCCCTGACATAGAAGGAATGGTGCTTTCTTCTTTATAAATACACGTTTCAAAGGAAAAGAAAGGAGTGAAAGTTACTTATTAAGCCCTCCATTTTCACGCACGCCCGCTATCTGCCCCCCACTCGGCCACAGACTTGGCACGAAGTGGAGAAAACGGTAAGGAGCACCCTGCCTGGGCCCAGAGAGAAATGGCAGGCAATTTAGGGTGGTGTCTCTGCCGATTTGCAGCTCTGTGACCATTGGCAGTTACCCTAGCTCATCTTTTCCTTAGTCTCCTTGTTCATAAAATAGGCCTAATGAGAGTTCTCTTTTATGTTATTACCAGAGAATCACCGTTAAATGATGCAAGGGGCTCTTTAATTCTTCTAGCCATCACCTTTGTTGGACAACACAAAAGGCCATTTAGCATCAATGTCCCCTCAGAGAACCAGTGAATTTTGAAAAGCTCAGCTTTGGAGCTGTGAAGAGAAGCCTTTAAGAAGTTGTTTTCAATGCAGAAATGTACATTTTCATCTAATTTCACTATAGAAGTTGTGGAGACTTCATTGGAAAGAGTAATGGGATTTAAATGATTCTTCACACTGGATCCCCGGTTGGCAGGGAGACAACCTCTCGCAATGCCACCACGTCCATTCCAGGTCCCCCTGCAGGGCGTATCTGTAGGTGAGTAGCTAAGCTGAAGATGGTGAAGGCAAGTCTGACAGGAAGCCACACATAGCTTAAGAGGCTTAGTCACCCACATAAGGAAAATAGTCAAACTAATATTACAAAATTCCTAAGTTGACAAGGAAAATAGTCAAACTAATATTACAAAATTCCTAAGTTCCAGTGAAGGGGCAAAGGAAAATAGTAAGAGAAGGCAGATCTACGGCAACATAGTCAGCAAAAGGAAAGAGGCCTGGATCATCAGAAGTGTATTTGTGCCCACAAAATACACTTTTGTGTAGACTTTTGAGAGGTATGAACCTGCCGTATTCAACACTGACCAGATCTCAGTTTCTCGTTTAAACACCCCATTTGGAAAATGTCTCCTAAGATGCAGAAACAAGTTAGATGCTGAGAGGCATGGAGCTGGGTTTACCAGCAGAGAGAAGGCCGTGGGGCAACATGGCACCCAGCGCTCACAGCTGCGGGCTGGTCACGGGAAGAGAGAAAGAGGTATTAATCTGTATTCTTGATCCATTCATTTACTTTGGGCACTTAGGTTGCTTCTGGCGGGGAGGGGTGGGGGAGAAAGGCAAAAAACTGTACTTGGACAACAACAAAAAATGTTTTAAAAAATCTGGAGGAATGTTTTATTCCTCCAGAAAGCAAGGAAAAAAAGGGGGTGAGTCAGACCAGCCTATTGAAAAACTGTCCAAAGAATGAGTTGGAAGCACACTGTGGTGGGAGGTAGTGAGTTTCTTTCCCTGGACGAATTTACTCAATCTTTAATTATTCTATAAAAAGGATAGTGGAACGCTTAAGTGAATGAATTTTGGGGGCTGGAACTAAATGACTTCTTATGGTGATTTAAAACTCTAAAGCTTTGTAATTCTATAATAATATGAAGAAAAAATAAAAGCCAAGCCCAAGAGAGGAAGAGAGAAAATTTTATAATTGACAGTATTTTCTAGCACTTCGTCAGCTATCAAAGTAAAAATAAAGACAAGTTTGTCAGGACCTAAAGCCTGGCACCGGAACTGATTTTGTGAAACAGTACTCTTTTCCTAAACTGACAGCAACTTCCTCACAGACGCACAGCACAGATGAAGTCATCCTTGTTATACTTGAGCCCTCCCGGAAGGCACAGGGAGGCATTCACAAAACTCATTGAATGCCCTTAGACTGGGGAACAGCTTGTTGTGCTTTCCCAGGTGACCCTAAACAAGATGTCTAGCAGCCTCTCTACCATATCAAAGACCAAGGCTCCTGTTCTGACTTCTTGGAGGACTTGCCTGCACCTCAAACTCACCAGCTCTGACCCTGAACACCCAGGATCTGATCGTGAACCCTAGTGGTACTCCACTATATCTCTCTGTCTCTTTTTTTCCCAGCAAAATAACAAATATCACCCCCATAACCGAAATTCATTTTGGACAAATTCCTCCCTCGGCACTGTGTCTGTCTCCATATGCAATCCATCTAAAATGATGCTTTACCTCTTGAGATGGTTTCAGGTACATCCACTGTCTAGTCAGGTTAACACCACATACCCTCTGGATAGTTCTAGGCCTGCTGAAATGGTCTCCCTGTCATTCCCTCACTTCCCATCACCACACTGCCACGATCATTGTAAAACATAGCTGTATATATCACCATACTCAAAACCAATTCATGACTTCCCATTGCTCTTAGATTAAATGCCAAAACACTTGGGGTACTTATTTCTTCCCAAATCCCTTCCCCATCCTTTTCACCCTGCTCTGTGCCCAAAGAGGCTGACCTGCCTGGGCTCCATCACTGGACTCCTTGTTCTCTTTTAGTGAGACTTGACCCATGGGGGTAACAGGACATTGGCAAGAGACTAGAGTGGGAGAGAAGAATAAGGTTTGGATATTATTTCTTTAGTCTTTCAGTTCTTCCTCTTCGTGGTATATATACACAGGCTCTTTTGTCTTTCAAGAAAAGGTCACACTTCTAATCAGCTGGTTCTGCCACACAGCACTCTGCAGGTTCTAGTGCCATTTCACCCTTTTCTCCCCAGGCAATAGTGCCCCCCCTGTGACGAGCCCTGGACTGCTGGACTTCTCCTTCTGGATATTTTGCCCTATAGCCGCAAACATCACTTTTTCAAGGAAACTATTCTGCACCTTCCCAGAAGAGTCAGATCGGCCTAATGGAAGTTCTCTAATGCATATACTTCGTCATAGCCCTACACCCCTGAGTTGAATGATTAATTTGTGTAATTGATCACCTATGTCTGCCTTTACCGCTAGGATGAGAGCAGGAGCTACCCCTGTCCTAGCCATTCCCAGACCTAAGACCACCTACACACAGGTGCTCGATGGTTATTTATCAAATAAAAGGGATGCTAAGAGTAGAGAAGAGGGAGAGGTAGAAAGAAATGTGAAGGCAGGTTTGAAGGCATCCTGGTCAGAGTGAACAGAGTGACCAGAACCATCATAAACCCAGGACTTCCACACTGTGCGGCCAAGAGGTGAGGGTCGCATATATGCCCTCTAATGGTCACAGGAAGGCTGAGGGAGGTATGGAATCAAAAAAAGCATTTGGTCCCTGGCTGGTGTGGCTCAGTGGCTTGAGTGCTGACCTGTGATCTGAAAGGTCGCTGGTTCCATTCCCAGTCAGGTCTTATGCCTGGGTTGTGGGCCATGTCCCCAGCTGAGGGTGTGGGAGAGGCAATCAATTGATGTAGCTCTCACACATTAATGTTTCTCTCCCTCTCTTTCTTCCTCCCTTCTCCTCTTTCTAAAAGTAAATAATGAAATTTTAAAAAATTCTTTGGCAAGATACAGTTCAGAAAGATATCACTTCCCATTTAAATGTACTTTCAAAATGTGAGATTTATACCCAATAGAATAAGTCAATTTCTATCTCATTGTACACCAAGCCATAGCTGAATTTGACATAGGTATTTATTGAGCTATTTTCAAAAATGGTAGCTTTTCTCCAAGACTCAAATGTTAATATATTTTTTAGAAAAACCACACACTTAATTTCTTATACAGTATTATCTGTTATCAGTTCACATCCAATAAGCGGTTACTTAAAATGTCTCCTATCAGACTCCTGACAAGTGGAGAAATGTGGCCACCATGGGCCTGGGAACCTGTGCAGAACTCAGGCAAGTCTCTGCTGTTAGGAGGCTGTGAGAACCAAGAGGAGGAAGGACACTTCCAGAAAGATTTGTAAGAGAGTTCAAGGTCAGAGTCAGAATATCAGTCTACCATGGGGTTTCCAGTTCAAATGGTGATGACAATAGGCTGAAGCAAAACAAAACAATACAAACAAAAAATATCCAACAAAAATCCAAGAGGTAGGTGGTAAGTAAGGGAATATGTTCAGGTAGCAGAAAAGAAAGGAGAGAGAATTCTGGAGTGAAAGTATAGGAGATTGGTGAAGTCCTTTATGTGGCAATTTACCATTTGCTGGAATGCCTGGGAGGTCTGTAGGGGACAACAGCAATATTTCACCAATCACAACTGGTGAGAACAGAAACGGGCCAGAGGAGGATAGACGGGATACGGGAGAAAGAACTATGAATGAATCACAGCCTCCAGTTGCTTTGCGATCTGTAGCTCCTGGAAATATAACCTCCCGTGGTGCCTCCCGGAGTGGGCAGACCATGGTGTAGGCCTCTGCAGAACATCAGAGATGTCCTTACACTAAACATCACCTCATGCAGACCAATGACAGGGACCTCATTAAAATGCAGACTCTGATTCAGTCAATCTGGGACCCAAGATTCTGAATTCTAATACACTCCCAGGTAATATGGATACTGCTGGTCAATGGGCCGAACTTTAAGTAACAAAATCCTGAACTACACACAGGGTAGTCATTTTCCAGTGAGTGCCACCATCTGAGCAGACCTCCTCTCTCTCATTCCTCAGCTACCACAGAAGTTGTTATCTGGCTGCTAAGTGGCAGCTGAGCACCTATAAAATTGTTAGGGTTGGTAAACAAGAGTAGCAGATTGTGCATAAAAATTCAGAGAATGAGTTTCTCTTGGAAAGTAAGGAGACCAAGCGTCATGAAGCTTTGCTGCTTCATGAAGGCAATTCCCTGGAGCTGAGTGGTAGCAGGCTGTCTGCTTCAGATGGGTGTGCACTTTCAACTTTCAACGCTGGACTGAACTACTCTTACATCTAGGTGACTACAACCTTTTACATCCTCTGGCTCATCCCGCTTTGCATTTGTGTCTGTGAATTCTGATACACTAATTTGAACAAAGATGCCCCCCATTTCTTGGAAGAGTACTTTGCTTCCAGTAAAGTCTTTTTAGTTACCAACAGAATTCTCCACTTGGAGAGCAATGACACTGGTATTGAGGATGGAAACAAGTCCACAAAGAACCCATTTTCTGTTACAAGGTGGCCTTATCTGTTTGCAGATAAAGCAAGAAAAAACTGAATAGTTGAATAAACACTGGCAGGCTTAGTAGGTCCACACTTCACCATGAGAATGTTTGAATGCGACATTTTCATGTGGTAAGAATTAAGCAGCTACTTATGTTAGATCATGGCTGAAGGATCCAGGTGGTGAGGAAAAGTTCAAACTACAGAAGTTGAAGATCAAAGGTTATGATGAGTTAAACAGGAGAGAAAAGAAAGAATGAAGTTAAGGGGGGAAAATGACTGCTTCCCACCTAAGCCATTTCTTAGGAATTGGCAAATCTATAAGCTTTTGACTTGAAAACATTAAGAACAAAAAGAAACATTCCAGGAGATGGACAGAAAGCTGAAATGACTCCTTTTTCCTCCTTTCCATCTTTGGATGTGCAAGTTTCCCTACTGGTTTGATTTGTACTGTTTACTCAAAATTTTCTGTTCTTACATATTTCTCTCCCTCACACACAATATTTTGAGAAGAAACTCTGGGGGGAATGTTTTCCTAGCATAATTCTTTCATGTTTTTGTTGAAAGGGTACTGCAACACCAACAGAGGCCTCATAGAGTGAACATTTCTGGCCTTGTTATGGATCGAGAGGTTGGAATGAAAGCCACTCAGATATCAGTTCCTTAGACCCCACCAGGCTCAGTGGTGTCCCTCCTGTACCCGAACCTGTTACCTGGGCTGAATCCCTCAGGGAATGAAATGTCTGGTGCCAGCACCTCCTAGCCATTCCCACCTACCACCTGGACAGGCGGGTTTACTGGGACCCGTGAGTCCTTCACAGAGCCCCGCAGGTGACTCAGGCTCAGGTATGTGGTAGCTCATCAGGGTCAGCCCACCCAGGTGGCTTGCTCCTGTAATTCATCATAAATTCCATTACCTGAGGACCCCACTTTCTGAGTTTCAAGTTGACAATCGAGTACAGGGGAAAGACCATTTGACTTATCGTCAGAAACTTTGGGTTGAACTCCAAGCACTGCTGGATAGGAGCTGTTTAAACTAGGATAACTTAGCCTCTCAGAATGTCAGTCTGCTCTAAACGAGGATGGTGACAATACCAGCCAGAAAGTATGTTATTTTTGCACAGAGTAGATAGGTTAATAAATGGATGTTGAATCCTAAACAGATGTTAAAATTCGATGTTATTGTGTTCATGGACATTCATTTCTTAATGTGTTCTTTCAATTCATGTCTGCTTCTTTGCAGAACACAACACACCATGACTGGATGGTCCTGATTGTGGAAACATGTACTCCACAGGAGACAAAGGGCTTAGGTCTTCCCCATGCATATGGGAGGCTTGCCATCTCCTAGTCTACCGGATCTTCAGGGCAGGGCTTGTAGCTACCTCCAGGCACCTCTGTTCCTGTGGGGAGACATGTGGGCTGCACCAGCCCATCGGCACCAAATCATAGGCACAGTGCTTGATGGTAAAGTAAACTGTAAATTTAAACCCTATTTTTACTTGGGAAAAAGTCTCCTTTCCTTATGTTTTTAATAAAAATGCAGATCAAGCCATGTAACCAGAACATACTCTTTAGATTTCAAGTAAGCCCTTTCAGGAATGAGAGGAATTAGTTAAAAACACAGAGTTTGGATCTTAAGCTTTTCATTACCTTTGCCTCAATTAATCTAGTCACTATTCCATTGGAGTATTTGCTTGTTTTTCTTAACAGAGAGATGGTGAGAGTCTTAACAATGTGGAAGATGGTAGTCCTGCAGAAATACCAGGGTTGGCATTTTTACATGAAAACAAAATATATGCAAACATGTGTGTGATGTTCCTTGTTGAATAATGTATAAGGCTAATAAAATTATACTTTAATACCTGCCGTTTCCTTCACATGGGACGCCTTCTGTCTTTGCCACTCTGACCCTTCAATGTCCACCTCCAATTGTCCTACTAATTCTGCAAATCTCAACTCAGGAACCAGTCTCTGTGGGCAGCCGTCCTGACCTGCCTGCCATCTACCCTGGGTCTTCCAAGGCAGCGTTCTCTCCTCCCTTCTACACATGACTCCGTGGTCATTGTAGCTTATCCTGTTGTTTTGAAACATTTGTCTATTTGTAATTAGGCTTTGGGAGGCACCGTAGGTAATTCTTCCTGTCTTTAACACCTAGCACAGTGCCTGACATTTAAGAGGTACTGAACAATTGCTTGCTGAAAACATTCGTGATAAATGAAAAAGAAAAGAATACTATGGTGGTAGTATTGAACTATCCCCACTCCCAGTCCTATGGAGGTCCTCTTGTCATTTCTGGAAATCACCCTCTCTTCTTAACTCATCAGCCCACGTGTATGTAGGTCAGACACGGTGACCTCCTTTGCAGGCCACCTTTCAATCACAGAAACAGAGACTACATGGAGACTCCTCGCAGTCCCCTCCTGAAACACTACTTCTGCTGTGCTCCTACTATTGAGTAGATATCCAATAATTATTTAATTAAGTAACTAATCTACTTTTTCTCTAATGCTTGTCCCTAATTCCTAACCCTAATAGCTGGCATTTTTAAAAGGCTTCCAAATGAATGTACTAAATTAAGCCCAGTTGATATCTAAAGATTCTAATATACACACACAAATGTGCCGTATTTGGGTTCGTTACCAGAAATAGGGTGCAAATCTTCCAAGGGCTCTATCCATACAGCTATATGCATGGCAAATAATTCAGAAAAGAAGATAGATTTTTACTCAGACCCAGGGTTTTTCTTTGCTGTTCTTTCCTGGCAGTCACAGTCATGACTGACTGCAAGGTGGAGGCCACCTGAGGAAGAAGAACAAATGAACAGGTGAAGAGTTTTATTTTTATTTTTTTAATCCAACCCAGACATACAGAGGTGTCAGGAAACCAAGCTCTCCTGCTGTTATAAGCCTACTCGACGTGTCTCTGAGGCCTACTGGTGTCCTGACACGCCATTTATAACTTCACAGAGCCAGCGTCCCTTTCCACCTCTTCTACTGCCGCCAACAGTATCCTACCTGCCCCCTTCCCAGCTCCCGTCCCCTGTCCCTGGGGAACACATGTGGCCTTCCATGGAAAATGGGCATAGTCCTGGAAAGTGCCTTCTTAAGTTGTCGCGTTCAAGTCTCTTTTCCAGGACCAGTTTAGGAAGGCTTAATTTTGCGTCAATGAAAATTTTGACTGTCTAGGTACAGAAAGGACCCATGCAATAATTTAAAGCTTTAACTCATGTAGAGTTAAGTCCTTAAGCATTTTCCTTAAGCCTTCTCTTAGTTAAAAGAACACTTAGCTAAAACAAAGTCCAGGGCGCAGGATATAATTTTTGTACTTTAAAAGGGTCCCCAGCAATGCCTCTTAAACACCCCCCTTTCAGCTCCCACCCATTGTGATCACAGGCCACACCCTCAGAGGGGAGGAAGACCGGGTCGAAAATCCTCTGGTCTAACTGCCTTTTGCTTTTGTTCCCTGGGCTTGGGAAGGAGACGTTTTCTTCTCACACTTCAATTCCTCCAGAATTTCCTTTTAATGTTGCTGCCGGTGACTGCTAATTAATCTTGGCCACAATTCTAAGATTAAATTTATAAATGAATTTTTTTATTTATTTACCTATTCTCTATTCCTAAGGTTCAATTAGTTTTGACAACTGGTGTTTTCATATTTGCTTAGTACAAACAGGACTCTGAACACCAATAACTTGGCTATCTCCTAACCCTCCATTTCACATAAAAATAAGTTTCTGTGTAATCCTTATTCTGTATCATAAGTTCTAGCTATTGCTAGTGCTGCCTGTTCTTTTTGCACAACTTAGAAATTGTGAATTTTTTCCCTCAGTCTCCTCATTATAGTCTGATGATTACTTTGCACTTTATTCCTTTCTGGTCAACCCAACAGGCTGATTGAATTCTGATACTCCTACAGATAAATAAACCCAACCACACATAACTTTGCTCTGAGTTTCAGCATCCGCCTTATCTATGTGGTAAGACAGATTTTTACTCAGATTTCTATTTATAGAAACAATGAGTCCCAGGGTATGTGATTGATGGGACAAATATCGCTCTAAAAAACCAACAAACCAATAAGCAGAAACAAACAAACAAATAAATAAAACCTGTTTCTGAAAAACTTGGCCAACACAAAGGGTTAGATGCTAAACTTCAAAACCAGGTGTCGTGGGCAGAGGGACCCAAACCTGCCATTTACTCAAGTTTAAGTGTATGAGGTCAGAATGATGACCTGATAGGACCTGGGAATTTGGGGCAAAAGACAATTTTCCTGTTAATCCAAAGGAGGAACCACTTCCCAGTGAGAAGCGAGATGAGTGTGTCAGGGTCCCCCAAAAGACGCACACCCCCGATGCAGCCCCAGCACTTCCGGAGCACCAACTCTGACTGCACTGAACTCTCAGGAAGCACATTCCCTGAGTACGATTACACTTACTGCATCGGTGGGACTTTTTAATAAGCACTTGAGGGTTGAGATGAATCATAGAAGATTTTGAACATGAGATGTCCACCCCCACAAAAAGCCATGAGTAATTGGGACCAAAAAAATGAATAGTAAGAAAAGAAGCTGCCTTCTTAATTATAGGCAAACAACAATGAAGGCCTAGAGTTTAGCGCGACAAAGAAGAATCAAACTTGAATGAGCACTGTCTGGCATATAGCAAGACATTCAATAAATATTTGTTGGTTGATAAGTAGGGGTTTTAAAAGTTTCTGAGTATTTCAAGAAGAGGACGCAATGGTTTAAAATCTTTCTTTATTTTTAACCAAAGCACATCAAGGATAGGACTGCATTTCTAATACAAAACAGTAACAATAGAGAAACTGCATTATAAAGTGCTTTCTCTAAAAATGCTACTTGGGACACCCATGGAACCACTGTTACCTTTTAAAAGCCAACTCCAATGGCCTGGTGTATTGTGCCGTTTGAATGATCAACATTTAGAAATAAAATATATCCCCACCAACATTGTATTATTCTATGAGGTCCAAAACTTCTCTGGCCACTCGTTAGGTGTGACACCTGTTTCTCTCACTATTATGAAATTACCCTTTAGTGAATCATATTCTACTCACTGCTAAGGAAAAAGGCTTCCGCCTCTATCTGGCTAAAATTGTACAGCTGGCAGGGCTCATCCTCTATAACAAAGTGCATTTTCACTTCAATTTGTCAAGAAAAAAAAAAGACATCTGTGAAAATAAAACAGTGCTTTCCCTTTAGAGATGAAGAAAATGTTTTTGGCAATGATTCATTTGGATCTATCACTTTCATTTACACTATGGCGTCTGTTACTCTCTGATTACTTGTCTAGGTCAGCAGATTCAGTCATTTACCTAACGTTAATTCATTTGACAGACAGTTACTGGTGCTCGTTTTGTGCCAGGTACTTTCCAGAATAGTCACCAAGTCCCCATGCTTGCTAAATCAAAATGATCAGCACGCTTTCCTCTACTTCCTCCACAGATTTTCTTTCTTTTCCATGTTCTACATATTATCCTGTCCCTTAAAGTTGTTTTTAGGTCTTTGGTTGTTAGTAGGTGGAGCTGTTATTAAACAACTAAGAGGAGACTGCCACATTTCTAAGCACTGTGGCTACTCTGGGCTAGAGTAGGGTGTGAACAAAATAAATGGTGCTATCCTCTTGGGAGTTTATGCACCAACAGAAGAGATAAACATTTAATAAGCAGATACATGGTGACTACTTGTGGTGAGTATGCTCAGAAAACGACCATATCGATGATGGAGAACAAATTGGAGTGGGATGGAAGGAGTAAGGCCTCACTGAACCTGGAATCTAAAGGATGGGAAAAAGAAAGTCATGTGAACCTAGAAGGGAATCATCACAGTCAGGAGAGCTCGAGAAAAAGTCTTTGAGGCAAGGAGTAGAGCGTCTTCTGGGACTCGAAGGCAGTGGAGGGGAGTGGATGAAGGAGAGGGGTGAGAGAGCTTGAGGAGGAAGCAGAGGCTTGCCAGCCTTGGTAAGGTAGTTGGATTTCACCTGGAATATAAGAAAAGCCACAGGAGGATTTCAAATGGGATGGGGAGGGATTTGGTCCAAGTTACATTTTTAAAAGACTGCTGTGGCTGCTGAGTGGAAGTGCAGAATCACAAGAGTCCCTCATTGTATCCAGGTGAAAAGTGATTTGCTTAGACTTGGGGAGTGGCAGTGAGGATGAGAAGAAGAGCAGACAAGAGATATATGTAGAAGGAAGAAATAACCACCCTGAAATAACTCCTAATTCATTAAGTAAGGGGGTGGGGGACGGAAAAATCAAGAATGACTCTCGAGGTTTTGCTTTAACAGCCTAATGGATTATACTTCCAATACCTGATGTGGTGGGTATGTTTTGCAGGCAGCTGCTGACACTGAAATGGTTGTAATGTATTTTGGTTCTCCTATGATTTACAATGTCTGATTCTCTCATTATAATAAAAAGCCATCCATAATTTGGTTCCTGCTGAAATATATAGGCTCATCTCTTTCCCCTATTGCCTAGTAACGCATGCTGTACCAACCTGATCCCCTCTGCTCTCAGGCACCTTCCTTTCTCCGCTCTACTGCCCAGGCTGTTCCCTCTGCCTCAATTCCCTCTCTTCATCACCTGGCCAACTCCTCATTTAAAAAACTTAGCCTAAGTGTCATCTCCCTAAGGAAACCTTCCTTGACCTCCAGCCTGAATTAAGCACCACTCCATTGAACTTCCAAAACTCTATGTTATTTTTGGCCCTGGGATCCAATGACCCTGGGATTGAATCCAGGCTCCTGAATGTTTTGGCTGTAAGATCCAGGAAAAGTTACTTGACCTTGCAACACCTCAGTTCCTTATCTGTGAAATCGGCTTAGTAGTATCTACCTCATTGGATGTTTTGAGGAAAACACAATATAATCTAGGCAGAGTGCTGGCACCTACCATTTAAAATCAACAGAAATATAATCTACTGTATCTGGTCACTATTTCCCCACTGTATCCCTGAAGGATATTACTTGTGTACATATTTTTGTTATAATGTTTCCTATTATATGATACGTACTTATTAGGTGTGCATTTTCTCTTCCATCCTGTGAGTTCCTTAAGTACAAAGTCTGGTGTTCATCTCTGTGTCTTTTTTTTCAAACTGTATCACATATAGCAGCCCGTTGATTACATAAATGTTTGTGGAACTGAAGTGCCCACGTGAAGGCCAAGTGGGGTGGAAGGAAGTACTTATCTGATTTTGACAATCAGGACAGGAAATGGGGCCATGAGCACTTCTTGGAGTTTGCTCATCTGTTGGACTGTATTTGAAAGGCAGGTGTTTTAGACACTTTGGGATGACTGTGTGACTCAAGCGTGATGATTAGTTTCCTAACCCACCTCCCTTCCTTCCTAAAATCTACTGTCTCCCTTTTGCAGCATCTAAATACTGTAAACTTACTTTTTTTCCCTTCATCATTCTCTAGATTTCCCTTCCGATGCAGGTAGTCCATTTCCATACAGCCAGTCTTTCTGCATGGATTTACATCTAAGGATGAAGCAGTTGGTTTCTTTACTGCCTCACTTTCATTCTGCTATTTCATCTCCTTGGAACACACTTTCTGCCGGGCAAGTTTTGAGCATCCTTTGTACGTACTGCCCTACATTTGACCTGAAGATGAGCATGCATCACTCCCCACTCTGGACTACAAAGACATTTTGTATATTCATATGTTGCAACACTTATTATATCATATTATCATCCATTAATAGAGCTGCCAGCACTTAAAGAGCAGGGGTTATTTCCAATTCATCTTCATACCTGCAATGTTCATCTAAATGCCTGACATATTGTAAGCCCCTAATAAATGATGAATTGGTGGATGGATGGATGGAGAAGATAAGCCTTACAGGCTAAGCCAGCTCCCCACCCCACCTCTGCTGAGCTTTATGAAAAGTCAGCATAACTCTTTGAAAAGATCTATCAGTTATGATGCTGTAGACTGCAAATGACAAAAAGACCTAGGCTCATTTTGTTAATTTTTCAGTTCTTTCATTTTCCTGATCTATATAACCTGATCCTTTGTGGTGACAGGACGGCTGCAGCATCTTGTTCAGCTGTCATTTATAGACACTAGGACCTTCAGAAATGAAAGGGTTACCAAATCTTGGGATAGAAGAAACCTTTCCCAAAAGTACCCCCTCATCAGAGACTTCACCCTTCAAGGCTCATTGGATAGAAATAGTTCATATACCCACCAATCTCTGGCAGGCAACCTGGCCACACCTACAGAGATTTGCTCTTGAACTAGGGAAAAGGTCAGTCAGAGCCATGCAAGTAAGTAGGTGGATATCTGGGGAAAAAATAGAATTCTGGTCACAAGGGGAGGAAGGGAGGATTCTGGGTAGGTATCTATTCCCCAGAGTCTAAGTTCCCAATTAATTCTCTTATTCAACATAAATGTGCAAATAACATTGCATCTGAGTTCTACTGCTCATTGCTGGGCCTGTGCAAGGTCTATAAAGGGACAAGAACAGTGTTCCTGCTTATTAGCAGTCCTCATTTTATTGCCCCTGTCTCTCAATTTCCCACCCTCACAGCTTGTTCCCATTGCAGGTTTTCCCACCTGCAAGCTCAACCTCATAATATGTCCTCAGTCATCCTCCCGAGCCAGGAAGTGCTTGGATGCACCTGTCCCCCTCTAAGACCAAGTCATTCTTACTGGAGTGCAGTGCCCCACAGTGAATATGAGACTCTTTGAGATGTGATAAAGTCACCCTTACTATTTCCCAGACCTAAGTTATGTTCTTGGTATCCAAGTTTTAGTAATCCCTCCATATCTATTGTCATTTTCTGCGTAGATATCTTTTGCCGAGACTAGCTTTGAAAGAAATAATGTCTTTCTGAGTGGCAATATATCCCCATAATCTGTTTGCTTCTAACTGCAAAGAATGTGAGACATCACTTGAAACTGTGCTCTGGTGGCTCCTTTGAGCACTTCTCTCGCCTGCCATCTGCTCAGCTACAGCAGTATGTCCAGGAATTGCCTTGATGTCTTAGTCTGCTTGGCGCTCGGTGCGTGATCTGCCCCACAGAGTTTATTTACACGGCTTCTGTTCCCGAGGACTGGATCTGCTCCAGGGCTCTGTGTGGGTTGGTGACTAGGAGCTGTCACTTGATGTTTATTAAAGCATGTGCCACTGATTCAGAGGATGAACTTGATGACAACAGAAGCCCTAGATTTCACACCTCAGAAGATAAGCGTACTATGCCATGAATTTAAAATATTTCTTTGTCTGAAGCACGGTGGAAGGTTACGCCCTTCCATCAAAAATTCCCTGACTTAGCCCCTAAAACCTATATTGTATTTCACTTGTAAATATCTTAGTTTGGGTTGAATCTGTGATCTAATCACGGACAAAGTAGAGTGTACAAAGAAAAGTAGAGCAGCTCTTTGTCATTCTCTCCCCATGTGGCATTAATGACCCTCCTCTCGTAAGTGAAAGTGTGTATTTTTGGTGTTAACCTCAAAGAAAGAAAGAGCTTTGGACAACATCGCTTTAGCTGCGTGTGTGAATGCCTCAGAGGGACCCATGGGGGCTGCGAATGAGGGTGTGGGGCGGCCTCTGCCCGCTGGACTGTAACTTCCCATCAACAAAGCCATCATTTAAATGTTCAATAGCAATTTTCAACTGGTGTGTCACAGGAATTTTTAAAACATGCAATACCTGACAATTTAGTCAGCTTCACTGACCTCTTTTCCTTAGATGGTCAAATAAAATTTGACAATAGCCAGCATAACAATGGCTGTCCGGTGTGAATGAATCAAAAGTATACCTTTTTTCCTCCGATCAGCAATATATATATATATATATATATGTGTGTGTGTGTGTGTGTGTGTGTGTGTGTGTGTGTATGTGTGTGTGTGTTTGCTGATCTAAAAATATATTTCTGCTGTACTGAAGAATTTCAGTAATTAGTTTATGTAAGTCATGAGATTAAAAAGGGTTGAATATTGCTGGTTTAATATACAATTTTATTTTATTTTATTTTTTGCTATTTTAAAATATGCAAATCTGCTCTTCAATTGGGTCCATCTAAGTACCTCCTCAAACCCCCTCCCCAGCCCCCCTCCCTGGTTACCCAGGGCACTGATGAGCTGTCGTCTCCAATGTGCTTTCTTCCCCAGAGTGACCGGTTTGTGAACTCCGGGGAAAGGAAAGTAGAATCAGAGAAACAAAAACGGGACAAAGTATGGCATGAGGGTCACCAGAATGGATTCAGTCAGAACACAGGCTGCCTTAGACTGAGGGCGCTGAATGATGAGTAGCACTGGGAATGGGGAAACTGAGGCCAAAAAGCCGTCAAAAACATCAACCGACTATATTTTGCTTTATTGTTTACATCATCTGGATATTTGATTTCCGCCCCCCTAAATAGTCCATTCTGTGAACTATTACTACTTCTTTTTGGTCTCACCTCAGCTCAACTTTACCCTTTAAAAGTATCAGATTTTGAATCTTAAAATAGATAAAATTCAAAGGAAAAAATGGCCTTTGAGTTTGAATGTCAAAGCAAAGACCCCAAACAACTCTGGCCATAATGTATACATAAGAAAGAATAAGATTTTGGTCACAGCCAGGTTTTTCAGTCCCTCTAGCCTAAGTACCAAGTCTAGATCACAGACAGTTTTCCAAGCTAGGAGGAGAGAAGAAATTAGAGATCGGGAAAGGTAAAGGACAGATTACACACACTGGTGTGTCTCTGGGCTGTAGGCTGGGAGCAGGGATGGAGGAAGAGATGCCACTCCTCAGACAAACTTAGGGCACCATAAGAACTTAGGACTCCAAGAAAGAAAACTGTACTTAAGCAAGAGTTAAATAAAAATTAAAAAAAAAAGAACTTAGGACTCATAGATTGTTTCCTAGATAGACCAAAGCGAGGGCACATACTTTCCTCCCTTTCATAGCCACTGAGGGAGCGTGCAAACTGAGGGATTGAGTACAAACCAGGGTGTGAGGTGCCCACACAGACAGGCCAGCAGACTCAAGAGGCCTGACTGTCAACACGGTGGGGGCATGGTGGTCATCTATTTGGAACAAAAACAGAAAACTAGCCAGGATGCAGACCTAGCTGGGCACTACAGAGAAAGGACCAGAAACACCAGCTGCCCCCACTCCCCACTAGTACTGGGACTCCTGGAGCTTAGAGAATACCCAAGAAAAAAAAGAGAGCATCTTGAACTGACTGAGGATGCCTGAATTGACTAATGAAATTTCGAACTGATTGAGATTAATGCAACTAGTCAGGATTTTGCTTTTGCCCTCTGGCATAATGGTGGTTTCAGTTATAGAAAATAAAATTACACGCCTTTATACCCATAAGTTAGTAGTTATTTATATATGAATACATATATATATAAATAGCTATATCGTATATATTATATAATTTATGGAAATAGAAAAGAAATACATAAAACCACAGGATAGTAGGATTATGTTTTTATTTGTCTTCATATACTATTTTTACTTTAATCACTGTCCAAGAGGCACATGGACTTTAATATTAGAAACAAACCTATTAGCTAAGAAAGGATAAAGAATGTGCTGTAAGTTGCCAGTGTGCAAGCCTCAGAGACATGAAACATCAGTAAGAGAAGATCCTGTCTAAGCCCTTCCCACTCAGCAAGCTGAGAGAGAGACCCTGTGATCACGTCTGACCCAGAATTTAGCAGGAACTGTTGGTCACTCACTCTACGCCCTTTCCTTCCCTTCTTTCTTGCCAGCTGAACTGCGTTTGTTGGGGTTTCCTCCCTCAGTGCGCTCTGGGTAGGAGAAACCCTCTTCCCAGCCCCAGGAGGGAAGCATGTCAACTTAAACCAAGGAAAGTAAGGGAAATCGGCTGGGAGTGAACAGCTATGGTAGAAAATGGTTTTCATCTCCTAAAAGGAGACTGAAGGTGAGACAAATGCCCCTTGCAGCTTCTGGAGGTCTGTGTGTGAGAAATAGCAACAGTCCAGTCTTGAGGAGGGACATCTGTGTAATGAGAAGAGACTGGAGATGGGAGAGCCAAGAGAAGGGAGGAAACTGGCCCCGGTTTAAGTTGCGTGGATGACCAAATGTGAGACCTCCAGGTGCCTGGTTATCTGAGACGGTAAGTCCACTTTTTGCTTGGCGTTTTGAACTGTTCTTGTTTGTTCTTTACTTCCTGCACTGTCACATAGCGTACACACTTGGTAGACAGCGCAATCGATAATAACGGATGTACCTGTCTGCTTTCTGTCCTCCATGAGTTTTTCCCTCCTCCCACCCAGCATCATGAATATTTGAGAACACATACCATGTGTTTTCAACTTATCTTTGTGTAGTTAACCCAGGGCTGTGAAAAAACAATGTAGGTGGATCCTCAAGGGACCTAAATTGAAGAAAAATTATTCAGTCATTAAAAATAAGTGAAGTTCTATCCCTGGCTGGTGTAGCTCAGTGGATTGAGCATGGGCCTGCGAACCAAAGGATTGAAGTTCGATTCCCAGTCAGGGCACGTGCCTGGGTTGCAGGCCAGTTCCCAGAAGGGGATGCAGGAGAGGCAACCATACATTGATATTTCTCTCCTTCTCTCTTTCCCTTCCCCTCTAAAGATAAATAAAATACTTAAAAAAGAATTAAGAAGTGAAGTTCTGACACAGCTGAAACATCAATGAAATTTGAAAAAGAAAATATTCTAAGTGAAATAAGCCAGACACCAAAGAACAAACATTGTATGATTCCCCTTACATGAATAGTCTAGAATAGGCAAGTCCATAAAGACAGAAGGTAGATTGGACATTACCAGAGGGCTTAGATGACTTACTGCTTAATGGTTACAAAATTTCTGGTTGGTGTGCTGGAGGAGTGTTGAAAGGAGGCAGTGGGGAATGGCTGCACAACACCGGAATGGGATTCATGCCACTGAGTTGTACACTTTAAAATGTCTAAATGACAAATTTTATGTGACATATATTTCACTACAATATAAAAGGAACTGAAGGAACACTGTCGCTACTACCTACCACTCAGAATTGGCACAAAGAGGATTTTTAACAGGGGTTTTAGGGAAGGGCAGGGCAGGCCAATAGTGACCAGGCTGCAGGAAGCTTCTTAAAGGGTTCACAACTCAGACGAAGAAAGGAAGGAGAGATGGTCTCCTTTTCCCCTCTATTTGTAAAGCCCAGGATCCACAGTCATTTGGATCGCTGGATAGATTGTTGCAAATAGGTTCTTTGTGGGAGGAGGACCAAACTGGAGCCACAGGAATAACCAACTGCCCCATGAAAGCAGAGAGAGGAGAGTCTGTCCACTTGGGTCTATCTCCTCAAAACTTTAATTGTTCACATTTCTTTACAATTTTGTTGTTTTTCTTATTTTCATTCACTCAACACTTAACTACCTATGAACAAGTTAAACTCTCTGCTAATTGAATAGAAAAACACACAGAATCATGATAGTGGCTGTCGCTACTGCAGAACAATGAGGGGCCAAGAGGAAAGCCTGGTGTTTTAGCCCTCGTGTTGCATGGCCAGAAGTAGCCTAGCTTCTCTATGGCAGGTGCCGGGAACAGTGAGCGGTCTCCAGCAGGGTAGTCTTCCCTTTGGCCTTGGCTACAGCCTCCACCCTGGGCAGTGGACCACCAGAGCGGAGGAACAATGTGTACTGTACCTGTGGCCCAGGCTCCTGCATGCAGAATCCTGGACAACCAGTACTGCTTATTCCACAGGTGCCGTCAAAATGACCATTCTGGTACCTTTTTCTCCTGCAATTCTCTGTCATTACTAAGCCTCTTTGTCAAAGGATTTCAGCCTCTCAGATACCTGAATCTGTTTTAGTGGGTTATGATTATTTATTTCTAAATGCATGAGGCAATATTTAACATATTCAAAAAGACATAAGGAGTAAATCAACACAGAACTAGGAAAAACACATACCCAGCTTAAAATAAAGTGTTGACAAGATGGTTGAAGGCCCCTTTCAGCCACATCTTCAATCCCTTTATTTCACCAGATAGAAGAGGCCCTCAACCCCTCTCAGCAAAAAACCAATGTTCAAGAAACTTAAATAATAGAAAATCATTCTACATTCAGTCATTAATTTATGTATGCTTTCATTCAACAAATGTAGCAAGAGCCTGGTGTGTACACGCATCGTGAGAACAGGGTACCTAACCTCTACTGCTCACTCAGTAACGTGTTTAAGGTCACAGAGGTGACAGAGTTGCAAGGTAGACATAATTCAAGTAACACAGTGTTCTTTTTTCTACTCTCCCTCTCTAGATGGCTAAAAATAAAATGCCAGGTGAAGTGTCCTGTGGCTAAATAATAATAAAGATGATCACGTTGTAAACTATTTTCACCTCTATTTTGGTCAAGATATATCAAGTCGATCCAGCTACAGCCCAATCGGATCCATTTAGCAAACGACAATAGGGAGCATGCTCAAAGTCAAACATTTGCTTGGGGTAGAAGGAAGGGTCTATTCACTAGGACACAGAATGAAATCCCTCACCAAATCAACATTAACACAAGTGAGAAAGGCAATTCTTGCCCTGTTGGTAAAATAAATGAAAGTAAACTCTGATCTCTCTCCCTGTTCCCCAGAGAAGAAGCAATCACTAGAATGACTTTTGAGAACCACTGCCTAAATGAAAACCTCAACAATGAGTAAAGCTTCTACAATCAATAGCACAAAGCAGAAAAGTAGGCAATAGACCCCTAAAGGCCTCAAATAAAAGCACTCATGCACTTTGGGAAACTCTGGGAATTACTGAAGCAATATTTTATTTGGCTTGGGAACCCCAGATTTATATATATATATATATATATATATATATATATATACACATACACATACATACATATATACACATGTATATGGATTTATAAAATTATATTTGCACTAATCATATTAACACACTGAGCCTGGGAAAGTAGAGCTGGAGATTAAGACTTATGTCATTGTACAGCAAGGCCCAGGGCAAGCAGTCTTATGAACCAATGCTTAGCACAGCTCCTGGTGTACATGTGCTCAGGATGCTGACGAAATGAATGAAGCAATGAAGCTGAGGCAAGCTAAAGGGAAAGTGGGATTCTATAAAACATTCAAATGATAGGCTTCCTTTTGGTCAGATTTCATGGTCACCAAATAGGCCTTTGAATAACTACTTGGATTTCTCAGGTATAATAACTCAAGGAGAGAGTAAGCTGAGTGGGTGCCTCACAGATGTTGCCAACAGTACAGCGTTAGTGCGTAAGACCGTGGGTTCTAGAGTAAGAGAGACAAGTCCAAATCCCTGCTTCTTCATTTGCACTGGTATCTCATTGTGAAAGTTACCTTCTCTAAGCCTTTGTTTCTTCAACAATGGTTTTAATGCGCTACTTTCAGATTCTCCTCTCAAGTTACCTGTTCATTCCCAGGTACTATTTTTTTTTAAATCGTGACTATGAGACCTCAAGAGTTTTGTGGGTTATGCAAACAACTTCCCTTGTGATATTTTAATAGGCAATGCTCTTCCAGGAATCCATACCTTTATAAAGAGTGTTCTTTTTATGGAACCTTCCATTTGGCTTTTTGGGTTCCTAACAATTCTTTAAAATCTGTGCATCCCCATCCCTGGGAAGATTGCTCTGTCCCTGCCCAACCCTTAGTCTCCTCCTAACACCAAAGTTAGTCTCTCACTATCTCACATTCTTCCTTGTACCTGTATTGTAATATTGTATCACATACTACTCTATATCTCTGTTCATATGTCCATTTCTCACCTAGCCTGGGCATTGTCTAAAGGTAAGAACCACATTCTCTTTGCCACTATACACTAACATCATTTCAATGTTCATTTATTCATTAAACAGATGTCAATTGAGTATCTGCTACATGCAAGGCACAATTCTCAGCATTTTGATTCCCAGGTAAACAAGCTAAAATCATGCCCTCTTAGAACTTATGTTCCAGTGGAAGCGAATGTTCAATACAAGTTGAACAGACACAAAACACACTGAAAAGAGAGCTGTATGAAAGTAACTATTTATTCCCTCTTTCAGTTTTTACCTAAGTTTCTGGGATATTTTTTAACCCAAAGTGAGAAGGTGGAAGAATGAGAAATCTCTCTTCTATTTGCTTTTACTTGTCATGATATTCAAAATAAATGATTATGGTAGATGAGATCTATAAAAGACAAACACACCACAATTCTGTGCTCCTACACACTCAGGAGAGGATAGTTAATTGGCTCACTAATTAGCTCTTGAGCAAAGGGCTAACATGGTAATGGGCCAATAATGAGATGACTCTTCTGAGCCAGGCTGCCACTAATCACATCTGTTTTGTACAGTATTAATCAGCTCTGAAACAGTGGGCAGGGAACATTAAGAAGGTGATGACTTTCTAAATAAATTATTTTCTGCTTGTTCTGACCATCATAATTGATGTATTTAAAATAATTATTTTAATACACTAAGCAGAGAAAAACTGAGAAAAACTCAGACATTGAGTCATTTTAGTAACATTCTTTGATTAAAATACCAAGTTATAATATTTTATATTACTAAAGATTTATGGTAGTAATAACTCAATAGATTTCATGCCACATTAAAAATACCAAGGTACTATGTAGCATTTTAAGATTTGTTCTGAAAGTATGATGCTTTCTAGGTCTTTTACATCATCTCATCTGGAAAACAACAGTTTCTGTTCCAGGATTTTAATTAGTCCTTTAACTCAAATTGTCTCCCTGGGTTCACTGAAAAATTAGCTCTTTCAATAGTTCTATTACTCATTATGTTCCAGATATATTTAATGTTCTTCCTGTTAGTCATTTGCTTTTTCCAATTTTTACCAAGATGCTCTCATAGGAATTGGAAGCATTTTTATTTTTGGAAGACAGCAGGTAGAATAATTGAGTTTGAATCACAGAAATAAAAGCTTGATTCAGAATTCCCTCCATACCTAAAATAAGAACCCTAGTAAAAAGAGTCTAAAAAGTCACATGGATGGCAAGGCTGAAAGGTCTGTGCTGATGACAGCTATCAATCTAGAGTTCCAGATTGATAGGCACGTTGGACATGTGCAAGGTAGCCTTCTACATGTTTGGTTTGTGTAGAAAGCGTATTTTATTCCTGTGTTAATATTGCAATATGCTATCCTATACTAATATTTTACATGCATCTGTAGAAAATTGTCACAATTTTCTAGCATTTAGGTTGGCTTCAGTTAATTTTCTTCTAAATATATAATAAAATTTTACTGTAGAAAATTTGAAAGTGTGGGAAAGTATAGAGCAAAACAGATTATCCTTGGTCTCGTTCACATTCTAAAAATTTACCGTCATCATCATTATCATCATCAAGAATGTTTACAATATCTAAATGCTTAAAATGTGTTCACATGCTCTGTTAATACTTCACGTGCATTTGTCATTTATTCCTCACAAAAACTCTATGCAATAGTATGCTGGATTTTTAAAACTATTCTTAAGTGGTTAGCACTTACACCCATGCTTTTTTGTGCTTTCCCCTTAATTTTAGGGTTTGGAAGACCAAGAGCTACATGCCCTAGACTCCAATACTATTGCTACTGCTGTTCTTCCACATGAAATTACATTTTGTCGTCTACTGAGATGCTCTGGCACTAGAGTAATTAGATTGGGGAGACAAGGGAGGAGTCAGAATCCACTCTTCCTCCTGCAACAGTGGCAGACACGTGGGCTGTAGTAGAAATTATTTTTTCAGTGGACTCTGAATCCCCTTCCAGCCACATGCCATGGGGCTTAGGCATAACTAGTACAGCAACAAGGTTTCCTACAACCCCTCACCCCTGGATGGGATCTGTGATCCCCTCACTCTGCGGCAAAGTTGTAAAACCTGGTGGCTACCTCTTGGCTCCCCTCCCCAGATCTTAAATACCTAGAGTGGATCTATTTTCCCTACTGAACTGTTAGTGTTATAGGTAAATAATAATATCACTCAGGGTATTTCACAACACCAATAATTCTCCGATGCTCCAGGCACTAACCTGATGTCCAACAATGCAATTAAATTCTGACACTGTCTACCTGGTGTTAGCCTCAGATCTCCCATGTTCCAGGGCTCACTGCCCCAACTGCCCTAATTCAGAGTCCAGTCTCAAGTCCTGGGTCATTTGTAGTTCTGACCTACCAACTATAAGCCAGTGTTTCCAGAACACCCCTCAGTTCAATAATTTGCTAGAATGGCTTACAGAATGCAGGGAAATTCTTTACTTACCAGTATTGGTTTATTACAAAAGACATAACTCGAAAACAGCCAAACAGGACGCATGTATAGGGCAAGGTATGGTGGGAAGATGAGGAGACACAGAGTTTCCAGGCCCTGTCTAGATGCACCACCCTTCCAGTGCCTCGATGTGCTCACCAGCCTGGAAGCTCTTTGAGCCCCATCATTTAGGGGGTTTATGGAGGTTCTATTACACGGCATAATTGATTCAGTCATTGACCACTGACTGAAATTAATCTCCAACCCTTCCCCCCTTCTCAGAGATTGGGAGATAGGGCTGCAAGTTCCAAGTTTCTCATTATGCCTGGATGTTTTCAAAACCAGCTTCTCTCCTGAGGCTATCTAGAGGTCCTCAAGAGTCACCTCATAAGCATAGACTCAGGTACAGTTGAAAAGAGTGTGCTATGAATAATTAAACATACTCCTATTGCTCACAAAATTCTAAGGGGTTTAGGAGTTTTGTGCCGGCAACCCAGGACAAAAACCAGTTATAGTCACGTGTCCTTTCATGACAGGGGTAGATTCTGAGAAATGCATTGTTAGGCAATTTCATCATATGGGAACATGGCAGAGTACAGGTACACACACCTGCAGGGTACAGCTACCTCACACCTCGGCTCTATGGTACAGCCTACTGGGCTACAAGCCTGCACAGACAGCATGTTACTACACTGAATACTGTATACACTTGTAACACAATAGTAAGCACATGTGTGTCTAAACATATTTAAACATAGAAAAGGTACAGTGAAAATACAGTATAAAAGGCAAAAATGGCACAACTGCGTAGGGCACTTAGAATGAATGGAGCTTGCAGGGCTAGAGTTGCTCTGGGTGAGTCAGTGAGTGAGTGGTGAGTGAATGGGAAGGCGTAGGGCATATGTACCCTACCAAAGACTTTATAAGCACTGTCCACTTGGGCTACACTAAATTTATAGGACAACACAGGATTAAATCAAGCATAAGAGAACATAATGCATAAGGCTGCTTGCCAGGTTACCACAGTGTACCACTCCACAGCAAACTTCTTTATATAAGAGAAAGAATACCCTCTAAAATAACAAAGTAAAAATATCGTGTTGTAGCACATAACCCAATACCATGGTCACTTATTATTATCAATATTATGCACTCTATGTGGTTGTACGCACTGCACTTTTATCCCACTGGCAGCACCGTAGGTGTGTTTATACCAGCCTCACCACCAACACAGGAGTAATGTGTTGCTCCATGACCTTACAATGGCCATGTTACTAGGCAGTAGGAATTTTTCAGCTCCATTATACACTTATGGGGCCACCGTCTCATAAGTGTGGCCTGTGGTTGACCAAGACATTATGTGGCACATGACTATCTACATATGTTTCCCACGGAACCACAGCTCCCATTTCACAGTGGAGGACAAAAAGAGATTAATAAACACACTGAAGGCCACGTGGCCAGAAAGCGTCAGCGCTGAGGTTTCCGTGCATTGGCTCTGTACTCAGAGACAACATATGCAGCCCCGAGAACAAATCGCACATCATTTTGGCACATTTTATGGCAGTCTAACGTTTATGCATTTTATGTACTTGACCCATTCCATTTATAAATATTATAATTTGCTCATTTTTATAAGATATTACAGGATTTTTTTCTGTCATTTGCACATTTGATTTGTAGAGGGACAGAACATTTCATTTTATTTAACATAACCTATTTAAATAGGCCCTAATAGTGGACATTTGGATGAGTTCCAATCTGCACTCTGAAGTGATGATGAAGTGATCATCTCTGTTCCCATGCTTTGCCTACATTTCATCTTGTACGGGGAAGAGATATTCATAAAAATTGGGTTGCTGTATCTCAGGCTATGAATTGCTTTAAGATTTTTTATGCTTATATTGTAAGATACCGCCAAATGAGTAAACGAAAATGAAGCAAATTTGAGGTATGTTTTCAAACTAAACAAAGTATAAAAAAGAAATTCCTCTTGCCTTGGCTGGTGTGGCTCAGTGGATTGAGTGCAGGTCTGTGAAGCAAGGGGTCACCAGTTCGATTCCCAGTCAGAGAACATGCCTGGCTTGTGGGCCCAGTCCCTACCTAGTGAAGGGCATGTGAGAGGAAACCACACACTGATGTTTTCTTCCCTCTCTTTCTTCCTCCCTTCCCCTCTAAAAATAAATAAATAAAATCTTTAAAAAAACATTAAAAACAAAAGCAATTCCTTCTTTTACAAAATACTTGCTCCTGTCTACTACCCCCTAAAAACGATATAAAAGTCCCTGATAGAGTATTTATTTAACACATTAACAATCTGAGGCACTTTGCCATGAAAAAATAAACCAATTACAGTAAGATGATGATGTTAATAAATGTCACTTACAGGTTAATTTATGGGTTAATATTTACTTACAAACCTTATCTGGTCTTGTGACCACAGTAAAATTGAGGAAACTCCAAAGTTCAAATTTCACTTGGTTTCATTACCTAAAATTTTGTATGAGAATTTTGCCTTCAAGCAATGTCATTTTTTAAAAAATCTTCACTTGAGAACATGTTTTATTGATTTTAGAGAAAGAGAGAAAAACATCAATCAGTTGCCTCCCATATGTGTCTCAATCAGAGATTAAATCCACAACTAAGGTATGTGTCCTGACTGAAGATCAGGCCTATAACATTTTGTTCTATAGGATGACACTCCAATCAGCTGAGCCACCTGGCCACAGCCAAGAAATGTAATGTATATAATAACATATCCAGGGTTAATCTGCTCTTTTGCTGCCCTAAGTCACTCCCTAAACACCTAGACCAATAGTTCTCACGCTGTGGTCCTGACACCCAAAACTTCAATATCTCCTGGAACTCAAATTGGGTTAGAAACCCAAATTCTTCAGCTCTACCTAGACCTACTGAATCAGAAAGTTTGGAGATGAGACTTAAAATTTGAATTTTAATCAATCTTCCAAGTTTTTTTTTAATCTCATCCCCGTTGAGGTACCTTGGTCCCATCCACGCTCTGTCCCAGATGCTGTTTCTCTCAGTTGTGCTTCTATAAGGGGAGTCAGATCACTAGGGCTGCCACTGTGGTTGTCTTCTGTAGGGTTCTGAAACAGGGCAGCTGCTAGGAGATCCTGGAGTCCCCTGGGTTATACCGTTTGCAGAAGTTGCCAACTCAGTGAGGAGTTGGTCAGAACCATGGGTTCCCTGCTGCCTCCTGAGGTATAAAATTATATAAGACTAGAGCAGAGAGAGGAGCATTACTACTTTAGACAACAATTAAGGAAAGATACGTAATATATACTAGATGATTATTATCTATAAACCAGATTGTTGCTTTGAACTGTCATAAGTTTGGGATCTGAAGCTGAAGTTGGATTCTCAATTGGCTATGGGTTAAAACTAGATATGGGTAAAATCTAGATGAGACTTGTGCATAAATTAATGTAGTTTTTCCAAAACTTCACCCATTCCCTTGTCACTGTCAATTTTCACGAATATGACTCAGTTTAAAATTCACAATATTTACCTTTGTCCTAATCAATAATAATCATAATATCATACTTTTGATAGACTAGTTATATACCTTTTTCTTTACAAAGTCAAATAAATGTGTATTAATGAAAACAAAAAAGCTACTTAAAAAAACATCTTACATATCATCTGTGATGTATTAGGTAAACATAAGATTTATTTACCAAATTACCATATCTCTTCATTAGGGAATCCCAAGGAAGAGCACAGAACATGACAAGAGAATCTGGCTATGTTGCTACCGCATGATGCCACCTCACTAAAGGGGACCAGAGAAAGGGCTGACCTGAAACTAAAAGCAAAAACAGCTATAAAGCGTGGGGGACAAGTAGGTTTACAATAGTTCATGTGGAAAATAATGTAATCATTAATGAATAATGATACAAGAATAAACTCTGTGTTCTGCATTTTCACAACTGTAACCTACTTTTGCCCCACCCTGTGTCTAAATACTATATTCTAGCTAGTGAAATATTTTTCATGGAGGTATGGGTTGAACATTCTGATACTACTGTACATATATACTGGAATTAAATAATTGAGTAAGTGGGTTTTTTTCTATCACAGAGACATGTTGTAGATCAGCAAGGTCAGGGCTAAAAATGATTCATGTGGTAGTGGATTAGAGTTAGAGACATGGGTAAGAACTCATGTTTGAGTTAATATAGATACAGATGATTACATATAGAATACATATAGATGCATGTACATACACAGTTAGTATACACACAATTTTTCTTTGGTCAGGCTAGAGGGCCTATAAGGAAAGACCCCAGTAACACTGAGTACACCTAACACTCAGATAGATCTTGGTTTCTAATATCATCCTCTAATAAAGGGAGCCAGTGCTCTTAGGGGAAATGGCTGATTCCAGCACTGGGCGGGAAACATGCACCTGAGCCTGGAACATCATATAGTGCCAGGGAGTAAGGAGTGACTCGACCCCAAAGAACCCCCAGTGATGGGAGTAAGCTAGCAGGGCTCAGGAGCCAACTGAAAAAGGCAAAAGGTGAAACAATGGTCAAAGGTGAAAATAATTTGAACAACAAAGTTAAGTGGTATTGGATTATAAATCAAAGAATAAATAAATATTCATAAGTCCATACTCAAACAATAAATAACTGAATAAATTAAATTGGGGAGAAGAAGCAAATCTCTTTGCATGGAAGAATTCCAAAAAATTATGTAGATACTCTACCGAAAGGAAGGGGAACGGAACTCTCCACCCCGTGTGGGATGTGCACAGGCACCTGTTTCTGAAGAGTGCGGTATGAAAGGGGGGTGGGAAGAGTGACTCTGTGGTAGAGGAACCTGACTAACAAACGCTAACTCAGCCATGGATCAAGGTCAACATCAACAGTCATAAATCATCTTGGTAGTTTGCATCCCTGATTTAATGTGATGAAAACAGCATTTTACCTCTGCAATCTTTCTCTCCCGAATCAACAGTCCCATTCTTAATCATGAAAAAAATATCAGACAAATTCCAGTGGAGGGACATTTTATAATATTGTATCTAAGCAGCTCTCAAAATTGTCAGTCATCAAAAACAAGGGAAGCCTGAGAAACTGCTGTAACCCAGACGAGCCTCAGGAGACAGGACAAGTAGATGTAATGTAGAATCCAGATGGGATCCGGGAAGAGAAAAAGGAAAGTGGGTAAAAACTAAGGACATCCCAATAAAGTATGGACTTCAGCTATTAATGTATCAATATTGGTTTATTAGTTGTAACCAATGTACTAAACTAATGTATTGATAAGATGTTAATTATAAGGGAAACAGCCTGTGTGAGGTAGGGAGAGATGTAATGGGAACTGTCTGTACTATTTGTTCAATTTTTCTGTAAATGTATAACTATTCTAAAATATAGCCTATTACTTACAAAAATTAGAATAAATATACACCACACCTCTTCAAGATAGCCTGCTACTTATTCCTAGCAAGTATTCCTTGGCTCATTCCAGTAAGACTGCTGGATAGGGTGATGCCAATTTTTACCAGTTTAGAGGGTGATTGGGACTGAAACCCAATCCCCACTTTCCTTATACAGCCCACAGCCCAGGGCATGGGCTGCACCACTGTAGAGGAGGCATCCCCAAGTAATTTGCTTAAATATATTGGCATGTGCTTATAATCTGAATAAATGTATTGGTATACTCTCTTCAGTGGCAGTTTCCATGGCATTCTTAATTATTTCAAGAATAAAAGCATGCATGTGAGGAGAAGAAGGCTATTTTTTTTTCTGCTGCATAATTCTTTAAATATGAATGCAAGTGAGAAATTCAGCTTGAATATCTTCTGACACTTTTAAGCCCCTAAAGGCAGAAGTTCGGACAGGATGACCATCCAGACTTTATGATTCTGCAGATGCAGGTGGTGAGTAGCTGATATGATTGATTGTAATAATAGTAGCTAAGATCAATTAAGGGCTTGACCATGTCCCAGGCACCAGCAATAGAAAATTCAAGGTAATTTTTGAAAAGTCCTGAATCTTTAATGCCCCCAGCTAAATGCCAATCCTCAAGTTTGCTTTAGGACATAACAATGTCCCAGTTTTGCCTTTGGTTATGGTGTCCTCAGACATCCACTCGGCTGGCAGTCACCTGCTGTTGCCCCTGTCCTTTTCAAAAACATTGGCAAAGGCTGCTGCAGACTGTCAAAGGCATCCCTCACGGTGCCCTTTGATCCAGGAGATTGACTGTAACGGTCTCTGCATGTGGCCCCCTCATCACAGGAGTCCAAGCTGTGTTAAGCAGAGGTGACAGCTACCTGTACATACTTGTTTCCCCTCAGTTGTCCCTAACTCAACCCCATTTCAGAGCCGAGCCACAAAAACAGAAACCTTGGCCCCCTCACCCCAGGGACCCACCTCTGCTCACTCACCAGCCTGCCCTGGCTCTGCGTGTGTCCCTCTCACCATTAAAAGACCTTCCTGATTCTTTCTCCCCCATTTCATTTAGGTGGTAGAATTTGCCATTTTATGCTCTAATGGTTTTAACAGGCTTCAAAATCTCCACAGGTTTAGTAGCTTTTTTTTTAGTAAAAATGGTTAAGTGAAAAACATTAAAAAATGTTTCCTGAATTAAGCAAATGAATAGTGATTAAGTCTGATGAAGTGGAGAATCAGAGAAAAGGGGTATATGCCCAGGGTAGCTTTTTACACCAGGTATTTATGAAGCCAGTATCCAAAGGAAGTTTTTAATGGGAGAGGGATTAGATGATCATATCTGAAGTAGACCACTAAGAGGAACTACCTTAGATATGGTGAATAGACACTCAGAACGCAGAATTAGGCATTCATTTTCAAATCTGTCCAAGTCTAATGGCCAATTAAGGCCCATTTGTTCAACTTCGCCATCCTCTTTTGTGTTCTGCTGCTTCAAACTGAATGCCCAGAGCTTTTTCAAGAGAGCTTGACCTTTACACAAAGGAGCTTTTTCAGTTTAACCTCTAATTTAATATGAATGACATACAAAATATACTAGTTTGATGCTTAGGAAATAATTCAAAGGAGAGAGACATGAGGTTTCCAGACAAAACGCAGCATAAAGACTGACAAATGAGAAAGACTAACCAGTGAGCATATTTTAGCAACCAATACATGTCTTTGTAATAGGCTTTTTGTTGTTGTTGCAAAGTAACAAGAAAATAACTTACAGATATTTTTATTGTTGAAGGACAGGAAGAAGACTCCAGAAAAAAGAGAGAGGGAGATTTTCAAATGTCTAATTAAAAAGATCACAATTTTATCTCTTGGATTGCTCTCATTTTAAAACAATACTAACTTTTTAAGTCTGTTTTCACTCCTGTGTCATAATCTACCTTAATGACTAGCCTCGAAGTCTGGAAAAAACAGTAAAATCATCCTTCATGAAGGCATCACACCTGTGAACTATGGCCCTTATGGGGTTAACTCTTAAGACTACTCTTAAAGTCTCGGGGTAATACGTAGCCCATACCTAGAACACTAAGGCTGCTGTTTATTTACCTAGAAGTTCTATTTATCAAGGCCTTGACTTTGCACATATAGACTTCAAATTTTCAAATCTTGCCAGGTGGCAAAGTTTATATCTATTGTGTGACAAGCAATGGGGAGAAAATGTTGTATAAGACTAACACGGTTCCTGCCTCCAGGAAGTTACATTTCAATGATAAAGGAATAAAATAAATAAACACAGGTGACTGCTTTAGAAACTGATATTTCTTATTAAAAATTAGATCTGGGTCAAAACAGTTCCTCTTCAAGGGGGCCATCTGAGCAGAGACTGGATGAAAAGAAGGCACAAACGTAGAACAATGAAATTCAAGAGCAAAGACCTTGAGGCAGAAGTAGACTTGGAGTTCCAGGAGGAGAAAGAAGGCCAGTGTGGCTGGAGAAAGATGAATATAGGCAACAATCCAAGGGTAGGCAGGGGTAAATCGTGTCACCTTGGTAGGCCAGGGCAATAGATGGAGTATGATTCCCAAGCTGGTGGGAAACAAGGAGAAGATTTTAGACACACAAGACCTGGATTTCAGTAGGGAAATTAATTTAGGGGAAAGAGAAGGGCAGCAGGGGTCCAGTTTGGAAGCTGTCAGAGTGGCCCAGGCAGCAGATGGTGGTCGTTAGAACCTGGGGTGGGTGGGAGAGGACTGGGCAGTGGTCCATTTCTTTACATACTCATTGAGTACCTCCTGGGGATCAGAAAATTTCTTAGGTTCGCTTTTCTCTCCTTTTGGACCTTTATTCCCAGCACTTCAATCATACTTCTCTCACAGGACTTATCACACTGCATTTTCATTTTCTCAATTGTTTGTTGGTGTCTTCCGTATATGCTAAATTGTGAGCTCTTGGACAACATCTTTAGAATATAATTTATTTTTCTATTTCCAAAGCCCAGTGCCTGGCATTTAGAGAGCTCTCAATAAATGTTTTTGAGGTTAATTGAAATGTTGAATTAAATTCGAGACTCTAATGTCAAATTCTCAGGAAGAAAGCTTGTTATCAGGTCTTGTTTATTTGGGTACACTCACCTTTTTTAAAAAAAAGTTCAAATAATTCCTTTTGAACATGGTGTGCTTTGCCAGCTACCCATCCCACATAAAAATAGCACTGAGTAATATAAATAAAATTAGAAAAAAATTGGCTCGAAATCCTTTCTTCCTCAGTCATCTGCTGTCAGAATTCCTCCCAAACCAAGAAAGAGGAGGGCCAGGTAGAAAGCTCTGTCATCACTGGTCTTTTGATGGTCCTTACAACGTCTGAGGTGAAAATGTTTCTCTCTACATTAAACCATCTTATAAGTCCACATTTCCTTCAAAAGTAATATTTTTAAAACCCTTTTGTGACCAAATTATAATTTGAATAATCAGACAATAAAACTACTGTGGCAGGCTGAACAATGGGCTCACGTATTATCACATCCTAACCTCTAGAACCTGTAAACATTACCTTGTAGGGAAATAGGAGATTTGCAGGTGTGATTAAACTAAAAGTCTTGGGTGGGGAGATTATCCTGGATTTTTCAAGTGGGTTCTCAATGCAATTAATTACATATATCCTTGCAAGACGGAGGAAGAGAGAGACTTCAATACACAGAGAGAGGAGATGTAAAGATCGAAAAAGAGGTTGACCTGGATGTTTGGAGTGATGTTCCCACAGGACAAAGCATGCCAGCAGCCAGCAGAAGCTCAAGGAAGCAAAGCACCAATGCCTCTCAGAACCACTGGAGGAAGAGCAGCCCTGCTGATGCCTTGACCTTGGCCCTGTGACATTTATTTCAGATCTGGCCTCCAGAGCTGTGAGAGAACAACTTTATGTTGTCTTATGCTTTCGTGTTTGTGGTGATTTGTTACATGGCCATACTAATACAGCAATGCTAGGCTTTGAGTTTTTTGTTTGTTTTTTTTAACAATTCTCCTTGGAGATCTGGCCTGCTTCCTGTCCTCTGTAGCTTCCCACTTCAACTCTCACCTTACTACAAAGGTACGATTATTCTAAGACCTGATGAAATGACCACCTGTCCAAGGTCCCATGCTTTAGAGACCCAACTCTACCTTGTCCAGAGTGGTTTCCTCCCCACAGGGTAGAGAGTGAGTGGGGTCCGGGAAATGCAGCCACTCCAAACTCACAACCCTCTTAATCCAAGCCTCACTCCGGTATATGAGACATTGGGATTCTCCTCCATTAATGGTCCCAAACCTGCTCCTGGGACCCTGTGGGCCTCTTTTGCTGAGTCTGAGATGGAGCCAGAGTAGACTGGAAGCAGGGACTCACATTCTCATTGCCCCTGTGTTCTGGCTCTGAACTTAGAGTCTAGAGAGTTCCAAACTGGATCTGGCCTTCCCAGTCACAGTTAAGGCAAAGTATAAATGTATGTATTTAGCAGTCTGTGGCTTAACTTTCACTTTAAATATTTAGGTACATGGCTTGTGGGTGTCCATCTGTGCTCTTATTCTGGGCTCGCAAAGGTGAAAGACCCACAGCTAGGTCTGGGCACACCAAGCTGACATCATACGACTTGCCCTGTCTTGCTCAAGTCCTAGTGTCTAAACGTTTAACGAGCAGTCCGCCTTCTTGATCTCCTCCACCAGAGTTCTTATATAATATTCTGGCACATAACTATAGCCAACAGGGAAGAGGATAAAATAAAGTACTGGAGCTTTTCAATCAGACTTGGCATCAAATCTGTGTTCCACGAGTAGCGCCATGTTCTTTGAGTTCATGGAACCTCTGCCTGTCTCTTGCCCCTGCCTCACTGCAATGATCTCCAAGGCTCTACCTCCGTCCTCTAGTCCCTTTCCATCTGGCAGCTTGAGTGACCTTTCCAACAAGACATTCAGATCATGTTACCAACAAAGACTCAAATCTCTCCTTGGCCAAACTGTAGTTAGGCCTCTGCCCTTTCGTGACTAGGTCCTGTTCTTGGGACTGATGCTCAAGAGCAAGAATCCTCCTAAGTCAGTGTTTCTTGAAGCCCCCACCCATGATATATCATCATCCTGGCCTTCCTTCAGCAAGAATCCTATTGAGTTTGTTCAGCTAGAATCTGCCTTCCTCCTGATGTTTCCCCTAGTAATTTTCCACATGCTGAGCTCCTTGGCGATAAATCTCCCCTCTCCATTTTTATGGAAGCGAGTCTAGTTCTACACTGACATCTCTTCCCTGATTGCAGCAGTTGCTGATTAGAATCACTGTGCCACTTACCTTCTGTGCAGGCATTTTGCTTTGACATCGGCCCTCTGCAGAACCCTGTCCAAGCATTTCCCTTCACACATAGAAAAGCCAGTCTCCAACGCAGCCCGTGGTCTGGGTCCGAGTCTTCTGACTTCTCTCCTCCCTGTTTCTTCTTTGCTTACCTTTCTCCAGACCCACATCCCTTCCTCCAGTTCCTTGAACGTGCTATGTTCGTTTCTATTTTAAGGTCCTTTATATCTGCCTGGAATGTTCTGCCTGACATCTCCTCAGGATTGGACCTCCTCTTCCAAGTACCTCCCGGCTCAGTTATCACTTCCTGATGTCCCATTACCAGGCTCATACCATCACATCACTTATGACTGGAACCTTCGTATTACTTGATGGTTTACTTATTGTCTGTTTCCCCTGGTGGAGTGGAAGCCCCATGCAGGCAGGAACTTGCTGACGGGTTCCCTGCTGTACTCTCATTGCCTGTCATTGTGCCTGCTCTATAACTAACCACTGAAGGAGCACTTGTCACGGGGTTGTTCTCTGCGGTAAATGTGTGAGTTGCCCACCTTTCATGAGGCCCACAGAAAATGCTGGTCCTCCTCGCCTCTCCTTCTGACAGGATGTACATCTCCTGGCCCTCTGGCCTCACTACCTATTGCTTTATGCGAGAGCACAGAACTTCACTCACCCATCACAAACAGAAAGAAACCATTCCTCTGATGAGGCTCTAAGAAACTTGATTAGGTTACTCTTGCTGCTTCTGATTTTGCTTTCTTGATAACAAAGAGGACCTTTCTCACCAGAGTTCTTATTATTTCTCCCTAAGTATAAGTATTGCTAGAACTTATCTCATAGAGTGGTGATAGCTTGTATACTATTCTGGCTTCTTCCATGGACATGTGTCCCCCGAAAACAGGGCTCACATCTAATCAATCATTTTTTTCCCACAAAACAGAAGCACATCCAATAAGCCCAATGAGTAAGTATGTTCGGTATGTGTGTTTCATATGTATAAAATCTAACAACCCCTTTCTACCCGGTCACCTTCACTTGTTCATGCAAATACAGCCATGTAAGAGGTGCCAAGCCATGTACACCCACACGTTTCTATACACATTTCTTTGTCTATTTACTTGCTTGCTACCACAATCCTCCTCCCCGAACACACATGCATGCTTACATACACAGTTTCTTCATGAAAAAGATTTCAGAAACCTTCAAAGAGTAATGTAAGGTATGAAAGATTCATTTCAACTATATAAACTAGTAGAAAGAGGGGTAAAAGAAGATATAAAAATAAGATGGTAGTAACTAAAGACAGGAATTAAGCTAAAATTACAGGCCCAAATAACCCAAATAACCCCAATATATATACCAGCATTAATATAGTCAAGAGAATAATAAAAGTGACATTTTTCATAAGAGTCATTAAATATGATATATGTATTCCCTAACTGGACCTAATTATTTAACTCTTGATTTTTTTCAGAGCTTTGTTCACTTCAAGAACATAAATATAGACTATTAAAGGAATTTTAAAGCACTTCATTATTGTAAATATTGTGAACACATGATTTTAATTATTTGTTCATTATTTTAAATTGATATTCATAAATGCTGCCCATACCTCTTTGCCTTATCTGGGAGCTTTGCCACTGTGGTGATGCTAAAACACAGATAGCCCTGGTGTCATTCTTTATCACACATATCAGATGTTTATCTGTTTACTTCCTTTACAGAAAAAGTATCCCTGGTATAAGCAGAGATGAAAATTAGCTGTAAAATCACATGTCAGAAACACTCCAGGCATTGGTTGACTTTTAATAACAGTCACTCTGACAGGCATGAGGTGATACCTCATTGTGGCTTTAATTTGCATTTCCCGGATGATTAGTGATGTTGAACATCGTTTCATACGCCTGTTGGCCATCTGTGTGTGTTCGTTAGAGAAGCACCTTTTAATTTTCTTTGCCTATTTTTCAATCAGATTGTTCATTTTTTTATTACTGAGTTGTATGAGTTTCTTATGTATTTTAGATATAAAACCCTTATTGGATATGTCATTTGCAAATATATTCTTCCATTTAGTAGGTTGTCTTTTTGTTTTGTTGATGGTTTCATTTGCTTTATAAATGCTTTTTAGTTGGAAAGAGTCCTATTTGTTTATTTTTGCTTGTGTTTACCTTGCTTTTAGGGACTTACTAAAAAAAAAATAGTACTCATACTGATATGGAGAAAAGAGAACCCTCGTGCACTGTTGGTGGGACTGCAAATTGTGCAGCCACTGCGGAAAACAGCATGGAGGGCCTTCAGAACACTAAAAATAGAACTACCATATGATCCAGTGATTCTACTTTTAGGTATTTATCTGAAGTAATTGAAAACACTAATTCAAAATATATATATAAGCACTTCTATGTTCACGGCAGCATTATTTACCATAGCCAAAATATAGAAGCAACTTAGGTGTCTATTGTTAGATGACCAGTTATAAGAAAACATGGTGTATACACAGTGGAATATTACATAGCAGTAAAAAAGAATAAATCTTGCAATTTGCAACAACATGGAAGGATCTAAAATGTATTATGCTAAGTGAAATAAGTCATGAAGAGAAAAACAAATACTGTGTAGTCTCACTTATATGTGGACTCTAAAAAAAAACCCAAATGTATAAACAACAATAAAAAAACCAGACTCACAGAAACAGAGACAAAAGGGATGGTTACTAGAAGGAAGGAAGTGGGGGTGATAAGTGAAAAAAAGTGAAAGAAAATAGAGTCAATAATATTTGATAAATTTTTATGGCTACAGATGATTATTAGAATTTTGGGGGTGATCATATTGTAAGGTATAAAAATGTTGAATCACCATATTGTATACCTGAAACTATTATAACTAATATGATATTGTATACCAACTGTATGTAACTAAAAATAAATAAATAAATTTATTATTTAAAAAAAGAAACACCACAGTAATTTGAAAGACTCGCAATGCACAGCAAAATGCTCTGGCATCAACGAGCGAGGCTAAAAATTCCACTTCTGGAGATTTGGCTGGACTTCCTTCTCTCCCACTCAGGAAAACACCCCCAGATTCCAAAGAGTAAGCATGCTACTGTACAGGACTAATGTTAAATGCTCTCTACTCCATTCGAAAGTGAAAAGTAAATCACTTATAAAGTTCAATAACTTCTCAATAGCATAGCATTTGCATCACCTCTTAAAGCCAGCATTGAGGAATATGGCTAGTTGGGACCTTTAGTGGATTCCCAGACCTAAGTAGGTCAATAGTTGACTTGCTTCTTAATATAATTCTCAGATAGCCAAATTAGTCCTTGAACATCCCTTAACTGGTGCATGGGATATAACTATCCTGGTTTCAAAAGCATATCCCTGTATAGTAATCCTTGAGCACACCATGAAAGTTTGATAACCACTGGCTAGACCAAGATAAGGAAAATCTAAATGCCGATGCTTAGACATCTCAATTACTCTGCATTATGATTATACCCCAGGGGTGAGCAGGGTCAGAAATCTCAATTATTCAGGCTCCCATGCAGGTGCTATTCCATTTGTTGTATGAGTAAGTCTTCAACATCTAAATATTAGTTAGTAGATTCATCACTATAAGGATGAAAAAGAACTAGAGACTCTCAAGTCAACAGCTTTTTAGTTAAATGCACGATACTCTATTGTCTTGATATTGCAGTAAAACTTGGTCTTAAATTCAAATGACAGATGGTTTAAGAAGTCAAAGTGTCTTATTTACAGTTCTATCTTCAGTTAGAATAATTTACATTGAGCTTTGTTCTAACTTCCAATGGGGTCTTTAATAGCTTCAGTAAATGCAATGCGTTTGAATTTTCCGACATTTTTTTTTATTCTCACAAGCTTCACAGTTCTTCAAAGAGCCCCAATCTCAGTGGCATTCTATTTTTTGTAATATAGTAGTCAAGACCTTTACCCAGGTCCTGAGCAAAGCAGGCAAATAGTTATTCTGCACAATTGAGCTAAAAAAATAAAGAAGTCTAATTAACAAAAACACTAATTGGACTTCCCCATCTCTAATACATTACTTCCTGCTCTACATAAATATCAGTCAAATCATTGAATAATTCAGCTCTCCAGTTCCCTCACCTCCTGTGGGCACAAGTCTACCTGCTGTTCTGTAACAGTAACATGGGACAAAACGTTCTCTGATGCTGTGTGGTAATGTCTTTAAGTAACAATAACTGATAGGCATTCTATAATAAAATGAAAAGAAGATACAGGGTCAAATCAAAATGTAGTTAAAAAACATACATAAAATATATAAGATATAAAATATATAAATATTTATTATATGTTATATAAATATGTGTTTTATATAATATAAATATAATACTTCCACCTTGACAAACATACCTTCATTAAGACTGTATAGTATGTAAATATGTGTTTTATATTTATAAATACAGATACATGTTTTCTCTAAAAAAATAAACCCACGGAGGAAAGAGCCTTTTGAGGAAGAAGTTTAAAGTATTTCACAAAAACTTCTGCATTTTAATGAAGTGGGCCATTTAGATTGCAACTGTACAGGAACAGTAGATTTCCTTAATTATGTGATTAGATAAATATTTATATTTTTTTCCCTGTTGAAATCCAGGCTTCCTGTTGAGTGTAAATGCCGGCTCTCTGCTCTGCAGACCCGGGATGCCGGAGGAGACTCACACCAGATGTTGCTCTGACGAGCTGTGGAATCATCGTCGGTGGCCAACTCCAGTTTTGAAGGCAGGCCAGCCAGGCCCCCAGTCTGGCATTGCAGAGTGAGGGGAGGTTGCAGTTCTCGTCCCTGCTGAACAGGTTCCTGCCTGTGGAGGAGGACGCATGCTTTTGGAGGGCACCCTCCTCTCTAAGCGTCTTTCACTTTAAAATCACTGGTGGGATGTTTCTGGCAAGCCTGCCAAAGGGTCTGACATGGAGATGGTGGAAGATGATGCGATGCTTGGCCTTCATCACTCCTGCTGCTGCAGAGAAGGCCCTCACCCATCAGCCCCTGTAGGGACCGCCTTGGTTAAAGATATTCCCCTTGTCTAAGGGCATGCATGATTCTGCCCAGGGGCAGCCTGCATCCAGCAGTATGAAGAGTACAAAGACCGCGTCCCCTCGTGTCAATTTAGGACAACTCTAAAGGACCATCTTGGTTCCAGGGCCTCCTATCCCCTTGGGGCCAGCCGGGGCCTTGGTTGGGACCCCGTAGTAGCTTTGCGTCAGCTCGTCTCCCTCTGCCCCATCGCACCTCCCTCCACAGGCTAGGGCCACGGGAGCACTCCCTGACGTCTGCGCCTCTCCTCTGCATCTGGGTCGGCTGTGACCGAAGAAAGAGAGGAGCAGAAGTGCCTTCCCAGAAGAAGTAAACACCACAACACTAATCAAGCCCGGGGTAAGGAGGTGGACATGGAATCAACAGGCAAACACTGAAAGAAAAAAATGTAGTTGAAGGTAATGGGAAGAAGACTACCCTCTGAAGACTACAATTAAGAGAGCAGTATTATCTGTTCTCGTTGGACTGAGTTCAGTCAAGGGGATTCTGGACCAGAGCTGGCCATCCTCCGTGACAGTAGAAACATCTGTTCCAACCCACATGGCTGGCAGTTGAGAGGGAATGGGTTGGGAAGAGAGGGCTGTTTCTCCATCCAGAATCTTTTAAATTACATCTCGGACACTCATCAGGCTCTATAGGAACAGCTTTAGAGTTACTTCAGAGAAACCTTACTTCAAAGTGATGTTCAGAGATTACAAAATAAAACTCCAGCATTCTCAGAAATCTCCTCAGCAGCAGCAGAGTGGGTGCCCCTCCTGCCACACTGTGGAAGAGAACCGGCATCCCAGGGGGCGTTCCCATTAGCAGGCCGAGCTGCTGCCTCTACGCAGGCCGAGCTGCTGCCCCGACGCAGCCCCGCTGATATGGAAACCAGCGACGCACGGAACTCTCACGGGATCTGGCCGCTGTTCTGCCTGTCTAGAATTCTCCTTTCCATCTCCTTTGCTACAGGTCCAGAGTTTGCAGATGAGACCATGAGTTTTAGACACCATTTCCTAATAATGCAGGTGAGATACGATTTAACACAGGTGATGCTCCCGGGCTGTACTGACCAGTCCACAGACACCCATCAGAACTGCCAGCAGGCCTGCCCATCTTGGGGGTGGTGAAGGGGTGCTCCTTGTAAGGAAGGCAGAGGTAGAGTCAAGAGTGTGGTGGCAACATTAAGAATAATAAATGTAGACCTAATCCTTGGTGATGTCTTTGTCCCCAAAAGCCGTCTCAGGCCTGGTTGTCCGAACACAGCTCCAATTCCTGAAAGGGCACCAAGAAAGCTCTGTGAATGGTCCCTTTTCTTCTTTTTTTTTTTTTTTTTACAGTTATCTGCTAGATGCTCTGAAAAGAGCTTTTTGTGCTGAGCTTAAGGCAGCTCAGTTTAACGAGCAGTAGGCAAAGCATTGTTAAAAATGGATAAAAATGGGAGATAAGCTTTGCTCCCACAATCTGCTCCCAAGGGTGATGGAGAAGCGGAGCCCCTGGGCCCCTGCAGCTGCACTTCTTGTGCTCAAAGGCCTTTCTCTGGAGCTAGCACTCCCTCCATTACAGTTTCCTGGGGCAAGCTGTCCCCACCATGGTCCTGTTCTGAAAGGCCTTGATTGATTGAGGGGTAGGCACTCACTTAGGTAGCCCCTCACAGAAAGCAGCCAATGAAAAGATTAAAATCAGAGGAGAAGGAATGTTTTATTTACATTTCTTTGAAGTTCAGGCTTTCATTCCTTCCCTTTCCCCACTCTCCAGAGCAAATGGCTCCAAGAAGTTTTGCCCCTGTTGGAAAGCACACACATGCCCCTAGGCTGCAGTTACGCCTTGTATTTTGCCACATTTGGAAGGTTTTTCTGCCTCCTTCAAATTGGGATTTGGCCTGTGAAAAAAAGGTGTAGAGGAATCACTTTGCTTACTTCAAATGCATGCAAGTTGGGAAGCGGCAGACCGGTTGAACTTGGCAAGCTCTGCTTCCTTTCTCCACCTTCTACCGATTGCTGCCACAGAGCTCCAGTCTCCTGTTTGGATGGGTGGGGGAATGCAGAATTTTCCCTTCAAGAGTGCTAAAGAAAGCAAGCCAAGTGAGGCCACCCCATGGCTTGGTTGTCGGCCTTTTGTTGTTCCTTAGTACCCTTCAGGAGGCCCACTGGTTACCATGCGGTGAGTTTCGAAATGGCAGCGACCCATGGCAGCCTTAGAGGGTTTTGAGAGGTGGATGCTGGACTTGCTGTAACATCCCTGATGGCCCCTCACAGTAGATGGATGTGATTGGGTGTGGAGGGGGCTTAGGTCCAAGGACCCCAGCTCTCTGGGATTACCTGCAGACCAGCACTGCCCAGGAGAACATACAACAAAAATTTCTAATTCTTTAAGTGGAGAGGGGAAGGAAAAAGAAATACAAAAGAAGACAGGTTTTTGATAAAGAAAAAGTGAGGAATCTTCCTTATGATCAGGCATGTCTAGAGTCTCAAGATTTCTCTTTCTCCTCTACAAGCCAGGAGAGGGCCTGGGAGCTCACCCTTCCCCCACAGCTTTGGGTAGGCCTTTCAGAGATCATATCTGAGGCTCCTGAGACAAAGATGTGGAAAGGGACGGCCAGTTCCCAGGGTTAATCACCTAAATTCACAATAGTAAAAAAGCGGGACCCAGGGAACAGAAAACATAGAAAAGCCTAACCAATGAGGTGATAACATAAAGGAGCGGTTCTTGCAGGCACTGTCTCTCAGTGAAAGTTGGTTCCAGTACGGTAGCCCCAGAGCCAGGCTGTGGCGCGTTGGGACTTTTCTCGCCTTATCCCCATGAACAGAAGTAAGGTCTGAGGCCAGGAAGCTCCCGCCAGTGACTATTTTCTATTCTTCCTTTGTTGGGGTTTTTCCTTTTCAGGCTCCCAACAAGATCATTTTGCCAGGGGAGGGTAGTTTTGTGTGTGAAGGGTTTGGGGGATTGCTTGTTCTGAAAAGTATCTGCAGACAATAATTGGGAAATGTGTGAAACCTGCCATCAGTCTGTTTTATTGACGGGGGAGCCTCAGTGGGCCCCAGAACAGAAGAGGCTTTCCCTAAGCGAGAGAGGGGATGAAAGGGCCGAGGGCTGGAAAGGATGAGTCAGAAGCAGATGCCAGGAGGGGAAAGTGACAGAGAAACAGAGGGTGGGAACTGAGCCAGGGCTCCTGGGACAAAGCCCGGATGAAAACAAGGCTCTGGAGATGTTCAAAAGGAGAGCTGGTTCTCACAGAAACGCCTCCAAAATGAGCTTTCAGAGATTAAGACAAGGGTGGGTTGAGGAGAGACGAGGTGTGGGGGGGTCCTATCTGTTGAGCTATTTTGTTTTCATCAAAGCTTTCTTCCCCATTACAACACTGCCTTAGTCCTGCTGTGAGCAATCCAACATCTCTGGACTTGGTTTATGACACCCAGACAAATGGTAACTAGAAGCCTGTGATTCCCTTGAGGGGAGCTGCAGATTCAATGAATTATAATTGCCGAGCTTCGGTGGTTTGCAGCACCATCAACATCTTGCTGTGGATCTACCACCTCATAACCAGGACGTGCTGGTGAATAGGCCTTTGCACCATGCGTGCTTTCGGAGCCCCCGCCCTACTCACAGTGCACAGGAGACCGGTAGAGACTGGTAGGCTCTCCCCAGCCCTGAAAAGCTTTAGCACAAACATCCATTTGTTTTATAATAATCCTTGCCCTATATAGATTAAGCTTGCAAAGATTTTCAAAAGTACTTATTTTCAAAAGCATTTATTGGTCCTCCACACCTTTGCACATCAGAAACCAGGGTACTCTGGGGCGAGAGTTGGTTAAATGGATAATCCATTTTTGTAGCAATAAATACAAAGCAACTGAAAATATTAATAGGGATAGTCACCCTATAAGAATTTGTGTAATGCAATATTTTGTCCCCAAACAAAGGGGGAGGCTTCCCTTAACTGGGCAATGAGAATTATGTGCTGCCCTCTTTGTTTCACCCAAGGAAGCTGAGTTAAATGTCTGACTAAAGTAACAAATTAATCCTGCTAGTCTACTTCTAAATAGCCACTGAAATGATTCTGTTTTTGTTTTTAATGGTCCTATAAGTAAGCTGCCTCAAAGCTTTTTTTAAAAAAGGCATACATCATATATCAGCAATATAATAAAAGTACTTTCTGTAGGGGCTTAAGTAAACTGTAGGATGAACCAATAAGATCCAAATCAGGTCACAAGAGAAGTGAGACAGTCAAACCTCTCCCTTGTGCTCTCCCAGAAACCTGCAAGCTATGTAAGACAAGGCCCCTAGGGCCAAACAGTTCATAAATGCCAGAGGAAGAAAAATTAAACAACAACAGGGAGAGCTCAGGGCTTGATTTCTTCTCAATAACAGAGATTTGTGACACCTAAATCAAAATCAGTAGGCAGCTTCAAATGCTGCCGTGTCCTAACCGGATAGCAGAGATGAACCGGAATGAAGCAGTGGAAATCCACCAAGGGGGCCTTATGGAGAAACGGAGAATGTACTTCCTCCCATTCGAATTTAATTTTTTGTAAAAAATTTCAAGCATTCAAGGCAAACAAAACACATCTGTTTACTACAGTTGTTGGCTCAATAGCCATTTTGTGACCCCTGATCTAAATAATCAATATATTTTTAGTCCACTGGGATTTTCTCAACAGTGGAACTCCCAGCACTTAGAGGGAAACAATTTTTCACTGGGGAGGACTTGGCTGTGCATTGCAAGTCAGTCAACATCCGGGTCTCCCAGGAACCAAAAGCTGTAACACCATTCAGATAACTAAGAGTGTTCTCTCTGACTCCACAAAGTCTAAACACGTGTCTCCTACCCCACAGTCTGACAATCCCAGTGTCTAGTTCCATGGCTGCCCTTTTCTGACTTTCAACATTTTCATGTCTCACTTGGCATTTTTCTTCTTCCCAATCAAGGCATAGCATGGTTTTCAAGAATTAGGAAGGATGGTGTCATCGCAGACCCTTCGCTTTGTCTTACACTGGCTGAGGAAGAACCCTGCGGAGGGTTTGGCAGGAAATGAGAAGATAATGGGTGAGGAGGAGGAGGAGGGACAGTCAGTGCAGTCACTAGGCAAAGGAAACAGCGGGGAAAGCGTGTGCGGACAGAGGCGGGACAAGTGAGTTGGAGTATTGCCATCACCACACGGTTTTCCAAAGCTGCTCTCTTTCATCCCCTTCCATCACCTTGGAACTTCCCCAGACTGTTCCATTCGAGAAATTCTGCATTTATATCTTTGGCTCCCAAATAAAGGTAGAATCTTGTCTTGACAACTACCATTTATAACCTCCAGTTATAATGAGAGCATTGCCAACTCATGGTCAACAGCCCACACTAAGTTCAAGGTGGCTGTTATAGGTATAACCAGCTTCTTCGAATGAAAAAATTCATGTAGGGCAGATGTATCCCCAAGTCACTGTTCATTTATCATTTAACATAATAATATACCTATTGCTATAGAGTTGCATTAAAAAATAAGAATTACTTTTGGATGATTGTATAATATCCTTTGTAAATTTGCCATCAGTTCTCCCTAAGTAGGGCTTTTTAATTTTCTCTGAGTGAAATACATTGTCTCTTATGGGGACTTAAAGGCTGTAGAAATCCTCCCTGATGAAGTATTAGCCCTCATATCTTTAATAAGATAAGAAGTTCCCTGGTATAGACAGACTTGAAGATGTATGGAACTAAGCTGCTAATAGTGGAGAAAATGAACCAAGATATGTGAGGGATTTGGGGGAATATAGGGCCAGACAACTTCAAAAGTTAAAGATGAAGATAAAGTGAGGCAGAAGGCTTAAGGTAAGAAAGGTTAAAGGTCCCTGGCCAGGTAGCTCAGTTCGCTAGAGGACTGTCCCAACACACCAAGGTTGTGGGATTGATCCCCAGTCATGGTACATCCAAGAATCAACCAATAAATGTATATATAAGTGGAACAACAAATCAGTGTCTCTTTCTCTCTCTCTCTCTCAACAATAAAAAATAAATAAAAGGTCAGGAGGTATACATGATACTAAGCTGGTTTTAGCAGAGAATAGCAAATTCGGGGTACAGGGAGAGGGTAGATAGAGGGTATAGAGGTAGAGGGGTCACCTAAGCCTTCACATAAAACTGAGTCTCTAAATATAATGCTTATATTTATTAATGAGGAAAGGGGGATTACAAACCAAGAGGTTACTAATAAGTTGCTATAGCCTTAGAACCTGACTCAAAGTAACCTTGAATTTTTTAAAATATCTATACTGCTTAATAATTATGATAACACCAACAACTAATATCCATTAACTATGTTACAGGCAATGTGCTCTCAGCTTCACATCGATCAAATTTGTTTACCTCAAATCCACAGTCATCCTCATTTCACAGCTAAAGAAGCTAAGGGGAGAAGATTAAATAACCTGCCCAACTTAGTCACATGGGTAGTAAGTTTCCAAATCCCTGCTATCAACCATAAGCTGACACCGCCTCCTTTCACGTCTGATACTCTGCTATTCCCTGGATGACAGGCCCCCTGAGAACTACTGCTACACCCCTAGAGTGGGCCCCAGAAACCCCGTGTGGGCCACCCCTTCCCAAGACAGAATTGCTCAAATTAAGGTGGACACCTCACCCCGAGTGAGTCTATGCAGATTCTAGCCACATCCACTCTGAATAGTTTGGGAGTGGGATCGAAATAACCACTCAGGATTGGTCATTTTTGCTGAGAAATGACTAATGCAGGGTTATGGGATGTCTGCCTTCCCACTCCACTGAGAGACAGCAGAAGAGAGAGAGGAAGGATCCAGAAGAGATCAAGTGTAAGAGTACCCCCTGAATCTTCAATGGTTGTCCGGCTCCTTATCCCAGACCAGCCCGTTTTCTGCCACTAGATTCAGTGAGATGTCCTCTGTTCTTACAAAAACACCTCTTTTCTGCTCAAGCTGCCCTGAGTTCGTTTCTGTCACTTAAACTGAGGAGTTGCGGCTAAAGTCAGAGTCCCCTATCTTTAGTTTCTGTCTCCTCTTATGTATTTTACTATTTTAAGCATCCCTCACTTTAGCAACATTTTCTGTCTTCTTTCATAGGAGAGACCTTTCCTAAAGTGCACTGAGACTCAGTCCTAGAACAGTAATAACATAGATGCCAGCAGACCTCTGTGCCCTAATTGGAAAGACTGGGGACAAAATAGCCCCACCCAACCCCGTGCTACTTTAGCCTCCGTGTCCAATCTCCCACACTTTGATGTGAACGTGTTTCATAGAATGCCCTGCACGGGGCCTGGATGAGGGGCTGGGCTTGGAGTCATGCTTGCCCACGGGTGTTTCTTTGAAAGTCCCCAGACAGCCCTCTTTAGATGTCATCTTCTGGTGAATCTGATGTCGTTGTAAGTATGGAGAGGACAGTCCACATTCGTTGAATGGAAATGGTTTAAACAAAGAAAGCAACCACCACTACCAGATCTATTATCATAAGGGCCCTTTTTACAGTAATTGTAAGGGTATTCTGAGATTTTGGTGTTTGAACTTTAATGGGCTATTTTGATAGTCTACCAATTTTATGAATATGGAATTCTACTGCAATCTTTAATACATAATTAAAACAGCCCCTGATAGAAGCATAACTTCCATATTCCCGAATAAAACTTAGCAATTGGGTTGATTTATTTGTGTGATCATCCTCAAAGCAGCCTCGCCCAAAGAACTATGTTTTATTGAGGGATGTAGAAGCAAAGATACCACCTGTGATTATTTTCTTGAGTTGGCCGGAGCTTGCCCGAGCAATCAGTACGCCATGGGTGGGCACAGACGGGACGAGGAGACTCTCTCTCCAGGCTCCTCATTGCATGGATGAGGGTGCTGAGGCCTGAAGAGCAAAGGCACACAGCTGAGCAGCAAGGTCAGCACTGGATCCTCGGTCTGCTGACACTCCTGATGTAAAGCTATTTCCATTTCACCTGTTTCACATCCTACCACTTTTTGTCATGCTGACTTTATCCTACTAGCTCAACCAAGAGATCCTGGGCTGAAAGAATCCAGCCATCTGCTTTAGAGTAAATGTCTTGATAAACAGATGCGTTCAAGTAACTGGTGTGTGATTTTGTCACTGTGGTTGTGAAGGAAAAGACCATCCCTTGCACTTCTCTTTTATAAAAAAATACTATCATAGATCTTATGCCCCTGGTTTTTTAGTGTCAGTTGAGCCTCCTGTGACAGAAAGGTGTTACTACAAACCTTTGAAGTGCTTGTTGGCACACGCCGAATTTTCTTTGGTGTACTAAGCAATACATAATTCCACTCTGTAATCTTTCCCAGAAAAGCCATGCAAAATGAAGTGAAAAGCAAAATAAACTCCCTTCCTTCCTTCCTTCCTTCCTCCCTTCCTTCCTTCCTTCCTTTTTTTCTTTCTTTTCTCCTGAAACATGGAATATGGCTCAGGATCTCCACCTAGTGGAATATTTAAGGTGCTAACTCTGTTGTAAAATCTCTAAAACAAGCAATTTGGGAATGGGGCTACCACATCAAATTAGTGATTATTTCTACATAAAATGTTTTTATCAATAGTCTGATATGATAAGCCAATGTTTATTTTTTAACTGGGAGGGTTTTCTAGGTTATTATTAAGAGATTTTTCCCCACCAAGATCTCTGACCCTTGACTACCACCCTTTGCAATATTGCAGGCAGGATATCTGGGCTCTTTCTCCTGCCCTTTACCAAGCTCTTGTTAGAACTAGATTAACTGCCTATTGTGTTTTGCAGGAGGGAGCATAGTATTATGGGCCAGTGTCTAATTAACCTCAACCAGGAAGTTCCGTGTGACCAGGGACTCACTCCATTCTTTCATACCTGTAGCATCCCAGCCCATTGGAATGAACACTGTAACCCTCGACAAGCATATTCCATTGTTTCTTCTCTTTTGAAGAACAGAACTGTTATTGCAGTCTTGTTTTTCATAGGAGGCAAAGGGGTTTGAATTTCTTCAACAATAAGTATGGCTCTTTCTCATCATTTATAGCATTTTAAAAAATATTAATGAATGTTTAAAAATAACAGTCTCTTTCCTTAATGAAATGGTCATTTAGAAATCCAGTTTCCCAGTCATCTTTATCACTTCTTGCATTTCTATGATACCTCTCCATCTTATAATCTAATCATTATAAAGAAGAAACCTAATGATTTAAAATTAACTCTTCAGACCATAATTATATCTTTCCAGCCTTTCACTTTCTCATAATTTTTAAATGATCAAAAATATTCTCTTGCAGAGAGCTGGTATGAATTCTAATGTTTGCACCGTTTGTTTCAAAGTTTGTACCAGGCCCTTCAAGATAAATAGACGACAGCTACGGAGGTACTCTCCATGACCACCCATTGGTTTGTGTGTAGCTGGACCTTCCCACCTTTTCCAATACTTCCTTTCCCCTTATTCTCCACGTCGCCTCTTCTTGCTGCTTCATTTAAGTTCACTGAGGGACTGCCAGATACCAGAGGCCACATGAGAGGGGCTCCTCTCTCTCATCGACTCTCAGCCAGGAGAAAAACCAGATAAATACTTCTACCTGCCGATTGTAATGGTGGTTGCACAAATAAATGGTCAGAGGAATTCTTTAGGAAGCAGACACACGACCTCCCCAGGGCATATGACTTAGTAACAGCACTCTACCTCCAAGGTACTGCGCTCGGAGGAGGTGTGTCTCCTCTGAACACAGGAGAGCTGCTCTAAGATCCCGCAGGACCATGTGAAGCCAAAGAACTCCTGCTCAGGCATAATCAGACACACGGGCTCCACACGTTGGGCTCCTGAGGGGTGTGGCGCTATGCACATGACGGGAGCTTGAAAAGAAATTGTTGCGTGAGTGGCAGGGCACACCACGGCTCTCTGAGTGTCTTCATTCAGCAAAATGTGGGAGCCAACGAAGGGAAAATGGATTTCTTGGTGAAGTTTCCAATTCCAACATAGCTTATTTAAAACAAGAGCAGACTCTTACCTCTATACAAGAATTAGTATAAATGTTTGTATTTGATCACTTTGAGGAAATGTTTCATTATAAATATGAAGAGTTACAAATAATAAGGTCTATAGTTTGTTATGAAAGATTGAACATGAATTCATGGTTAAGAGTTCAAGTGCCTCCTTAGGTTCCCCATTTGCTGTCTGTGTGACTTTGGCTGAATAATTTCACCATTTTAAGCCTTGATTTCCTCAATCGTAGAGTAGGAAGAAACAACATGGTAGAATTATCAGTTTAAAGGAGAAAATGTATGTAAAATATTTAACAACTGACATGGTGAATGGTAAATATTGTTGCTACTCATTAACCAAGATGAGACAAAGAGTTGCCATGGCAAATAAAAATAAAATTGTTTATTTAATCTTAAAAATATGGGAGTGGCTTTTTCAACTCTTCCTAGGGCCTGACCTTGCTCTGGACTCTGCCGCATCATGCCTTTTCTCCCCCAGGGACCAAAGCCGCCCTTCACCCCTTCACGGGATCCATGCGCTCCTTCCTCATGGTAATGCGAGTGAAATCAAGCCTGTAGGAATTTGGTTGCTGATACCATCATGGTCTATTTAATGTTTTATTCTTGAGTCCCTAAGGCATTCCCTTGAAACAAAAGCAAAATTGAGAGAAAACACCGGAAAACATGAGAACTGTCTTTCCCACAATTTTACAGATGTTCCCTTTTGCTATTTTTAAGAGTAGTCTTGTGGCCTCCAAATCTCCAGAAAGCTTTGTTAACATGGAATTCCATGTGAACTGTTGAAGAAAAAGTATTTACAGACATCTACAACCGAGAATATAGCACAACAGGCAGTATTCCCGGAAAAGGTCAATAAAGCACAGTAAGTTGTGTTAGATAAATAGGAGCATATGCTCTGGCTGAAATTCAAACTCCTCCCCCCATGTGTAACAGAGGACTAATGATGTTTACATGCACAACACACTTCCCTGAGTGCAGAATTAAGTTGTGCCAGGAGGTGTGCGGGATTCCTAGGAAGCTGTTGGTGACAATGGGCCTATTCTCTGCCAGTGTATCTGAATGCTTATGGTTAGCTTTGGGTTCATTCTAAGTATATAAAGAAGATAAACAATTATCTCTTGTTGATACTGTCATGATTCATAATAAATTACTTGCAACATCTCATATGATTTCTTCACAAATTAATCTATAAAGTAATACTATACCAATAAAAATACCCAGTTCTAGGTGATTTTGGAGTGAGATTAAACAGTTAATTCATAAATTTATTTTGAAAATAAGCAAGAACAGTCAGAAAAGTTCTGAGAAAGAAAAAGAAGAGACATTAGCCCTATCATATATTACAACGTATTTTATAGCTATTGTAATTAAGAGAGTGAGGTACTGGTGCTTAAAAAGAAAGACAGTCAATAAAACTGAATATATTGTTCAGGAATAGACAAAATAAATGTGTGACTGTGCGATATGACAAAAATAGTATTTCAAATGGGTGGACAGAAGATGGCTTATTCAACCAATGCTATAGAAATGAATGGGTCACTATCTTGTATGTGGAGTTGGAGAAAGGGTGGGTAAAGTTTGAGCCTTATGTCACAACTTTTATACCAGAAATTGGAGATAGGCCTAGTAATTATTCCAAAGGTAAGCATTTAAAGAAAACAAGGAAGAATTTTTAATAAAATTTAGGCTGTAAAAGGCCTTTGCAAGAATGACCTAAACCCCTCAAAATAAAGTACATAACATCAATTATATGAGAAAAAGATATTTACAAAAAAACTCATTATAAACTATGACAAACTGGAAAAACATGTGTAGCTCACAGAACAATGGAATAATCTCATTGATACATAAAGAATTCCTGCAACTCAATAAAAAAAAGTTGTAAAGTTCATTCACAACAAAATACCATACCATAGTGGCTGAAATAACAGACATTTACTTCTCACAATTCTGGAGACTGGGAAATCCAAGATTAAGATGCCAGCAAATTCAATTCCTGGTGAGAGCCCTCATCCTGGCTTGCAGATTGTTGCTTCCTCAGGGTGTCCTCACAGGGTGGGAGAGAAAGAGAGCTCTGGTCTCTCTTCCTCTTCCTAGAAGGACACTAATCCCATCACGGGGGTCCCACCTTCATGACCTCACCTAAATTTAATTACCTTTGAAGGTCTCCACTCCAGATAGCATCACATTGGGCATAGGACTTGAACACATTCCTTTGGGAGGGGACAGTATAAATTGAGTCCATAACAATACAATTTAAAGAAGCAGTGAGATCTTAGAGCAGGCCTGAAATGCAGCGGCTGATGAAAACATCTATAAGGAGCAGGGGAAGGACTGCTCTCTAAACAGAACCAACATTCACTGAATACCAACAGTGTTAAGATGGAGTTATTCTTTGTGGGATATACTTTTTGTGTGACATTCTGGGTGGGATTCTGATCAATTGCATGTATTTTGGCATATACTAAAGAAGGGTATGCCCTGGCTGGTGTAGTTCAGTGGATTGAGCGCAGGCCTGCGAACCAGAGGGTCTTGGTTTGATTCCCAGTCAGGGCACATGCCTGGGTTGCAGGTCAGTTCCCTGCAGGCCAGTTCCCAGCAGGGGACGCACTAGAGGCAACCATACATTAATGTTTCTCTCCCTCTCTCCTTCCCCTCTAAAGATAAATAAATAAATAAATCTTTTAAAAAATCATCCCACTATACTTTAAAAAAAAAAGAAGTGTAGTAATGGAGTAACTAGATTGAATCAAACTTGCCTTTCCAGATGAATCACAACCTTACTAGTCACACATACATACACATAGGCAGACAGCCTGAATTTGCCGAGGGCAGGTGCCCTGGGGAAAAGGCTCGGATCTGAAGTTCAAGGATAGTGAAAGATACTGAATGGGAATTTACTCTCTACAGTGAACTGTTCTGATTCAGCCTAACTTGTAATTGAACCCCCAGTAATCTTCTTAATTATAACCAGGACTTTTATTGACATTGGGGTGGACTCAGGTAACAAGACAGGATTTCCTTCATCCTCCTGTTGCCATCCCTGTCATAGTTTTTTTGCTGTGATCGTGGTAGAAGCCACTCAGAATCTTCTCTCCTCTTATCAGCCAGTAGAGGACTTCGCTTCCTCTTCTCATTTACCAGCAGGCAGAGAAGTGACCACATCCCATCCCTGAATTGACAGAGAGAAGACACAGCCCCCTTTTCAGATTCTGCCCACACTGGGCAGCAGAAAGGGGAGAGGAAATGCCCAAGGATGGCCAGATGGTCTGCTGAGCCAGAGCTGGGCCTCAAGCCTAGGCAGATGGGTCCAAAGCAGCCTCAGAGGACCCCCAGAGTGTGTGTGTGTGTGTGTGTGTGTGTGTGTGTGTAGAATAGCAGCATGGCCTCCAGAGTGGCTCACACGTGACTTAGCCTTTGCTGCGAGGACAAGGCAGGGTACGGAAGTGAAACAGAGACCATTGCCGGAAGTCCAGACTCTGGTGTGCCTGTGAATGTCAACATGCCCAGATAACATCCAAGAGGCCCCGTCCCGATACTGCAGTGACCCGAAGTCTCCTAGTATTGGACACCATTCTGGGGAGAGAGATTTAGTTTCAGCTACCCAGAGTACTAGAGCCAAAACACAAAGTAATTTTAGTTGTAGAGAAACAGTAAAAATAATGTATTTCTGGTACGCTCAAGCTTGTGATTTAAAGGACAGTCGGTATAATCGAGTACAGATATTTTGGAAGGAAGGGCCTCCAGTGCCAGGGTCCGCCACGTGTAGTTCACTCCTGTGGCTCTGTGGCAGTGTTCCCTCTGGCTGTCACCTCAAGGAAAAGCAGGTCTGGAAGGAAGCAGAGCACTTAAACCCTGTTAGTTAAATGCTCCCAAAGGCATTCCATCTCCAAAGACGAGTGGGGACGACTGCCGTGGAGTGCTAATTAGAGAATTGATTTTTGTTGCTTCCAAGTCCGTTTTGTGAAAAACTGTCAGATCCCAGAGCTGCGACTAGAAACTGGAGCCACCCCTGCCCCAAAGGTCCCGCAGGACTGACCCCAATGTCAGAGATGTGGCGTCTACTCTGTTTCCACCTGAAAATACCAGAGAAATTTGGAAATTGGGTTGATTTTGGCTAAAGGATAACACTTTAAAATCATTATTGTTAGATTCCATCGTGTAACAACTATACTTGAAAAACAATAAAAAATAAAATAAATAAAACTACTGTTGTTAGGGGACCACTGTGGTTCTGGGGTTTGTTTTGTTCACCTTCTTCTTCCTTTTTTTTAAATTGTGAGTGTGTCTACTGCTCAAATCACTGGTCTGAGACTGTGAGTTATTTTTTTATAGAGGTGGTACATTAATTGGCTCTGTAACTGGTGGTGTGCTGCTAATTGCTTAACAACTGGCTGTTTTGGGGAGAAAGCCCTCATTTGTAGCATTTGCTGATTTCCATGGTGTATATAAACAAGGACCAATTTCAAGCTGCTGATGTGAGGTGTCTGAAGAACATTTGGGAAAAAATGGACAATGTCTAGCTCATTCTCACATCGTAGCTCTCCCATACACCCTAACTGCAAATAACCTCGAGAATGTGAATAATACAATGCAGCAACAAGTTAGGAAGTGATAAGTGCTTAGTATTTATTAGCTGTGTCTTTAATATAATTCATACATTTATATAATTGTATACCTTAATTTTAATAAGGGTTGTATGATTGTATAATGGTTATAATAATGGTAATAATGGTTGTGACAACTGGCCCACAAAGGTCCTGAAACATTACTCTTGGCTACTGTGAGCCAGCACAGGCCACCCCAGTGCACCACTAATTGTTACCCTGGCCCCAAATGCAAATAAAACAAAAGGCTGAGGTTTGTTTAAAATCAAGTAAGGGATGGGAAAGGGGGTGATCCCCACATACAAGGGAAAATGTCAAAATTCTGATTGTTGGCATCCATAAAAAATAAGTAAACTAGTAAACTTCTTCTTTTGGTACTGTGTAATCTTTATATAATTCAACAGTCAGATTTTAAAGTCAGTAAGATATAGCCAACAGAGGGCTGGCCACTTGGCCTTTCTGAGAAAGCACCTTGGTTGGGGGCCTTCACTGGTCCCAGTGGTGCCTTTCATTTTTTAAGTCAAGCCAAAGGTGTGTAGGTGTTTGATTTGTTAGTATGTTTCATAACTTCATGTAGGAACGGAATATCGGTTAGGAGCACAGGGCGGAGTCAGGAGGCCTGCATTTGAACCTCAGCTCTTCCCGCTTACTGCCCACGTGACATCTGACACAGCACTTACCCCTCTGGGCTGTGGTCCCCTCATCAACAAACGAAGCACAATGCAGCCTGCTTCACAGGCTGGTTCATCTATGCGATGTGCTTGGAATAAAACGTGTAATAGGGGGCCTATAAGTGTTAGCTATTCTATTATTATTACTATGTATATCATGTATCCTAGTATAAAGAAGAAAAAACAGTTTTTAAAAAAGCAAAAGTGGAACTACACATTGTTGCAACATTTCCTAATTCTAAAAATGTTCATATTCTACACACTTGTGTCCACCCTGAGCCTTTCACCTTGGCCAGCCCATGCGAACATTCCACCCCAAGGCTAAGAGCAAATGCGCATGTTCCCACGCCCTCTGCAACCCTGCCAGTCTCTGCTCACATGCCTCCTGAATGCTCCTCAGCTCTCCCAGCTTCACAAGGTGGCTCTCCAACACAGACCTTTGTCCTCTCCTGGCCCAGGACAGGGGGCCTGGAGTCGGACGTCCCAGCCCCACTGCTATCTTGTATAAAGGACCCCACCCATGTCTCAGAGGGCTCTGGCCTCACTACCTTGAGAGAGAATGGCACTTCCTGGAACCCACACCTGCTGGTCTTGACCCCCTGAGCCCCTGTCTGAAAGGGGACAGAAAGCAAATAGCATTTGAAGCTTCAGTACAGGAGTGTGAACAACGGACTGGAGATGGGACTTGAGCCCTGGGAAGACCTTCAGCTAACAGGGGAAACGCATTGGACTAAATGCAGAGTTAGTAGTGTCTGGCACTTAAGACCTTCAGCTAACAGGGGAAATGCATTGGACTAAATGCAGAGTTAGTAGTGTCTGGCACTTAAGAGGTGTTCAGTAACTAATACTTTTCCTGGGACACAGGAACACTGAACAGTAAGTAGTTCACCTCTTTCTGGACTAACTAAATAATTTATCATCTCTAGGAAAAATTAGGAGGTTGGATTAGTTGATACATATCTCTGCCTCAAACACTGTTCATGTATTTTCCCTTGGGCTTAAGTTTGATTATACATAAAGCCCAGAAATAAAAACAAGCCCCGTTGAAGGAGTTCAAAACTGTTTAAATTGTGATTCATAAGTTTCCCCACCAGAGGGCACAATAAAAAAGCCAATGGCTGCTGAGCTACCACAGGGGTCTCCTTTCTCCTGCATGATCATGTCTTTCTGCTGGTTTTGGACAGGAGTTCCAGCCTCCTCTGTGGTGAGAGCTGCCCCCTGTGTTCAACGCCCATTTTAACACAACCCACACTCCTTTCTTCACACAGGTAGAGGCTGCCCAAGTCTGAAATCCATAAATAATTTGACGAAAATAGCTTTTCACATCTGCTTATTGAAGATCTTTTTTTAAAGTTCCAACGTTTCTTTCCAATAGTCAAAGAGATTCTAATTTTGAAATGGTCTTCACATGTAAATTTAATAGACTTTAAATGTAAATTGTGGTGCCCTTAAGCGCTGCTAAAATCTGGCTTCGACTCTGCATGGACATCAGTGGTTAAAAAGTGTGGCTTGGAGCTATCTACATCCCTTTGTTCTGTGCCCTGACTGTCGTTTAACGGGAGTCCTTGGGACAGTGAAGAAATGTATACATCCCTCTCATGTTTTAAATAAAACCTGTCATCTTCACATTTTAACTGTAAGTTTTTGAAATCGTAAAAACCACAATTTTTTTTTTACTGCTTTACTATCCCTTTCGCTTTCTGAAAATGCAGCATCTTTTTAGAGCACCGACAGTATAAAAGGATTTTAATACACACCAGTAACAAGCTGTTATTATTCCTGTTCTCCAAAGGGACCAGATATTAAAGATCATTATTCACTGTCCGCTCAGTCTTTGTGGCAACGGTAGAATTTTTCTTCTACGTGCTCAAATCAAATTTTGTTAAGGGCATTTTCCCTTAATATTGAGATGTCCTCAATGGGGATTAATGAACTCTCACAACGGGTTGTAGATTAGTGGGGAAACATCACTCCTAATGAGCAAGGTAGCAATGAGAATAAACTCTAACACATTATAAAGGCAACTCTTCCATTCTGAGGAACTAATGTGTGGTATTTCCTCTCCATTTTGTAAAAGGGGAGAGTTGGCCATATTCCATTTAAAATAAAAGCTATTTCCCATAACTGTAACTTCTCCTGCACATGCATGGATTTTTATAAACTGTCTAATATAAACTATCTAATTGAAGAAGACTAAAATTCAAATGAATAAAACAAAAAGACTCATAGGTATGATTACATGTTCAAATTAAAAGTCTGAGAAGACCTATAAAGGGGGACTATTTTTCTAGGTTAGAATCTATTCGGTCATAAGTGAGGTTCTAAAGAAGTATTTTATTTCCATTTCAACAGGGATGAGTTTCACACCATGGTATGAATGTTGCTTCAACTGAGGAAAACTCATCTCTACAGATGTTTGTTATTTTAGAGAGATGGCAATTTGTGACATGTTCCATTATAAAAATTTTATAAACTCACTTAAGGGAGTGCTAAAATATATTCTCAGTATACAAATCATCTTTAGGGGAAGCCAAGAACTTTCCACATTCAGGAACTGAGTATTTATCTGAGGAAAGCTACATTAATTTAGTTCTTTGGGAATACTCAAGAGGGCACTAAAGAGCTTTTCTGTCGCATCTTCCCTAGCCTTAATCTCCCTCTTTCAAAAATACCAGGCTAGTGTAGGTGTATCCATCAGAGAGATCAAGTCTGCATCTCTGTCCTTCTGGGCCCTCCTGGGAAACAGCCCTTTTTATTTAGGACTGGACACCAGTTACTCGTAACTCTGCGGCCTCAAACCTACTCACTGCGGAGCCTGCCAGGCCGGAAGGAGCGCAGTCCACCCAGATTCCAAGTCTCCAACTCAACCTCTTCCCTCCTCCTCTTCCCTCCTCCTTCATGAAAACTTGAAGCAAGGTTTATGTGAGTCAGATTGTTTTTTTATCAAAAAATTTTCAGGAGAAAAGTATCATCCCTTAAAAATGCTTAAGTAACTTTCTGGTTAATTTTAATAGAATTAAGATTTGTTCTGAGAAACTAGTTATCCACCTCGTGAAGTTTAACCAAGCACTTTAAATCACAACCTAGAAATCATTTTCTGACCATTTTCTTTTCCTACGAGAAATGAGAAAATCTCTGAATTAACCTCCCTGAGCACCTTTCTCACACTTTATGGTAAGAGAGCACCGATTAATTTATTAATATTATTATTATTTTCAAATCATTTCCACTGATGCTTCTGTAAAATGCAATAAAAATGAAATGCTGGATAAATGATATTTTTATATCTTACAAAACACAAGTCCAGATATTTTATTATTAAGTTCAACAGATGGAAAATCACTACGAATGTTCCTAAATGCTTGTCCTCCTGGTCCAGTAGCGGCCTGTTCACAGAGTGTCACGAGTCTATCGGTAGCACTTTTTTTCCTTTTTATTGCATTTACTGGGGTGATCTGGTTAACAAAATTATACAGGTTTCCGGTGCATAGTTCCCCAATACAACGTCTGTGCACTCCTATTGTGTGTTCACCACCCCAAGGCAAGTCTCCATCCATCACCACTCATCCCCCCTTACTCTCCTCCCCCTCCCCCAAATAGCATCGTGTTAATGGTCTTTCTTCTCTGAGCAAAGTTGTAAAAAAATGAGACGTTCTCCTAACTACATTGTCTGAAGAGTATTAACGCTATTCAAAATATATTTCAAAGTATCTAAATAGCTATGAACAAACTCAAGGTTCGACTAAAGTTCCTTTAACTGTGTGGAACTTGAGACACAAAACCCCATTACTATTCCTGAATGCTGAAGTTCTTCAGTATGGGAGGGATGGAATCAGGGGTTGTCTCTCAGAACTGTAGGTCAATGGCTATGTTCCTTGTGATCTCATCCAGCGAGGAGGCAGGCAAAAAGAGAAAAAAAGAAGATTGGAAATCATCTGGCAACTATGTAAGAAAACATCTTTAAAAATAGCTGTGTTTTCCTAATTGAATATATGGAAAAGTAGTTAAATTTAGAAGGTAAAAGGAAAAAAAAACCTTTGAGAAGACTTCTCTACTATTTTTCCAATACGAAAACCATTTTCTTTCCACTTTTTCTTGTTCTTTCTTTCTTTTTTTTCCACAAAAGTTATTCATTAGAAGTAGCCAAGCTAAACCACACATCAGTGGATGTAATAGACAAGTTACTGCTAAAAAAGATTAGAGACTTTCAGCTCCTGAAAAGTGCAATTTAGGTTGCAACTGAATGAGTTACGCTGTTTGATGTGCGGGCTCTGTGTTTGATTTCCTTGAGAGATGAAATAATGCAGTTCCCCAAATCCTGTGAGCACAGTGCTGTCACTAGCAAAGGACTCTTGCAATCACACTGTCCTAAATTTTTTTACTGGATTTATATTCATTTCTGGATCCAGCTTAGGGAATCCCTTTGTTGGGGAAACCTCATATTCCAGATGTCTAGATGGTGATAAAATAATAGACATAAAAACTTCATTAAAAATTTAAAGTGGTGTGTATGTGTGTGTATATATGTATACAATACTGTTATTATTTATCACTTTATCATGAGTCTCAAACTTCATTACTGTGAGTGATTAAAAAGTGTCAGTGTCAAGGGTGGTGTAGCACTTAACCAGGGACAAAAAACATTTGCAGAGATCAAAGAATTAGAAAAATATAGAAAACACTTACAGTTTTGACAAATACTAATGAAAAGCATTTGAGAAAGTAATTTAATTTCTCTAATACTCAGTTTTCTATAAAATGAGCTACTGTCTGCCCCTGCCTGTTCCTTATGATTGTTGTGAAAGACAGATAAAAGTGCTTTGTGAAGAGAACAAAGAGCAATCAAAATTCTAACAAGTATCTTTCCTGTAGAGACGGGCTATTTTGACATGAAATTCTTTCCTGAAGCATGTGCCATTCACAACAACCACTTACATTTTTTAAGTGAGTTTCCATTTACTTTCCACTCCTCAAGGATAACGTTTACCTTTTCCTACACTCGTAATTTCTCTCTGCAGGGATGAGGCCGTCATTGTATGGCCCCATGAAGCACAGCAGAGAACTTGTTAAATAATCAGATTACTGATTTTCGTAGAGGCCTTAAATTTGTCACCCAGAATCGGTACGTTTATGCCGCAGATTAAAAGCAACACCTTCACAGTCATGTAAGCAATTTATCTACATATGTTAGAAGTCATATGTTTACCTGGATGAAGGAGAACCCAAGAATGGAATGCCAAGTTATACAAAATCAACAGGAAAAAACTGTAAGACATAAGTAAATTTGGAAACAGAAGTGGTAGGTAAGACCCAGACAGAAAGAATCAATTAGTAACAGATGATTAAATGAAGGTTAATATTTGGAGGAGGGAAAAAAATGTTGCCACTGCATGTAATTAAAAAGCATAATAAAGACATCATAGTCACAGCCATAGAGAAAATGATCTTTAGAAATGGGATTATAGAATCACACTCAATTAGGAATTACAATACATTAGGATCTCACTCATAAAAAAAAAACTTTTGTGCATTGTTACTTTGTAAATAGTGTTTGGACACCTAAAGAAGAAAAGCGAGCCCTGGCCAGGTGGCTCAGTTGTTCCGAGCATCACCCCATGCAGCAAAATGCTGTAGGTTCAATCCCTGGGGTCAGGGAGCACACGGGACATAACCAACCAACATTTCTCTCTCATGTCTACGTCTGTCTGTCTGTCTCTCTGTCTGTCTCTCTCTCTGTAAAATCAATAAATATATCATCAGATGAGGATTTAGAAAAGTAAAGAAAAGCAAGAAACTCACAAGAGCTAATATGCATCCTGTAAATAGAAGAAATAAGGCTTAACTTGGGCAATTAGGAAAGCATCGTCCTTGCAATCCCCATTCAAAGGGGTTCAGAAGGAGGCCACCAAAGGTGTCAGGCTAACCAGAGGGAAAGCTTCCTGAAAGCCGTATAGAGCCCCGAGTCCAGTCTATTCTTTGGACCTCTGATACCACAATAGGGACAAACGCAATAGGGCCACTGCCCAACGGCTCAGCCAAGGGGCTGTCTCTACAAGCTGAGTGCACTTTGGGAGTTCCTTAGCCTAAAAGCATTTGAGTCTTAGATTTAGGGAAGGACTCTCAGTTTTTTTCCAGCATTGCCACTGAGGCCATAGGAAATATCTGCTATGTTCTGTGTGTTATTAAAGAAAGGATTTTTAATGGGTATTCTTTTTTTAAATTAACAGGCTATTTTTTTTAGTAGTTTCAAGTTTACAAAAAGATTGAGCGGAAAGTACACAGAATCTCAATATGTGTCCTAATATACCCCCTGACTCCCACCCACCCCGTTTCCCCTATTATAAGCCAATATTGATTTTAAGAAACCCAAAGGTCTACTGTAGATTTATAAAATGTTTAGCAAGATTCAATTCTATAAATAAGCATCTTTATGAAATTATTTAGCTAAACTTTAATATTTAAGAAAAAATAAATATCACTTTAATAAAGAAAACTGGGGAGAATTTTATTATCGAAATATATACATATATTCTTATGATGCAGAAACAAATCCTTAAATGGGAGATGGAGGCAACTGGCGAACTTAATGCATGTGAAATGCCTGTAGTGGCCACCACAAAACAAACACTTGATAAATGCATGTGATTGTTGTTACTATAGTCAGTGTTCCTACTGTAAAAGAACTTGTCTGAAGAAGGGAGCAGGTGACATGGAATCCTTGAGAACCTGAGGAAATACTGAGTAACCTACTTCACAAAGCACTGGAACAGGGTTCCAAAATTTAACCCAGCCAAAATCAGGCCAAATTCATATAGATGTTGAAATTACATTTGGAGGAAAGAGATGCAACTACAGAGCAAATAGTCAAGAACTATATGAAAGTAAACATTGTAGGCACTTTCTACCTAGTAGCAATGACCTTCAATTATACTTGCTCATCAAAGCTAAAACAATGATGCCATTATTCATATTCACAATTCATTGACAGTGTAGCATGCCTATGGATACATTGATAATGTATTTCATGCAGTGGGACTTAGTAAGGGTGAAATAAAGCAATTAAGCATCTCAGAGCTGTAGTTGGGATTGACTTCTATTCCTTTTATCAGGGCCAGCTATTTTTAATGACATCAGAACATAATTGCTAAAACAAGTTGAACATGTCCCACACCAGCAACATTGAAACCCTCAGACCAGAATGGCGGGCATTTCTCACTGTGACAGCTGACAGTGTTCTACCAATTACCTTCTACATAACACACATGCAATATTTGACCTGGACACATGCACAGACACAAAGAGCCATATAAATGTTATGGATATAAATTATAAAATTAATTGATTTGGTTTCATGTTGACGATGCCTGAATAATATGGATTAAATGCAAGTTAAAATTATTGTGATTCCTATAGTCTGTCTTTACTAAATCCTGGGTAAGTTATTAAATCTCTTACTACTCTTTTTTGTTATTTCAACTATTTATTTTTCAAAGAAAAGATATGCATTTCTCAAATTTTCTCATTAATTCAGTGATTCACTTGGCAATACAGTTAATGATCTTACTAAAAGTGAAGGCATGGTAATGAAGAGGTCAAGTTCACTAGAGAACTCAAGACAAGGATGGAAGGGGGTCTAGTACATGAGATTCAAACTGTGCTAGACCAGATGGTCAAATCCAGAGTGGGCTTACGGCTGAAGCCAGAAAATTGACAGTCACTGGGACCACCTTTCTCTCTCCACCTCTGACCAGTGGCTACACCTTGTCACTTCCACCCCACAGTTAGTTCTCTGAGTTCAAACTGCCATCGGCTCCCAACTGCTCTTTGGTCTCCCCCTTGATTTCCTCTTATCTAATTTTCACACTGTAGTCAGAGCGACCTTTTAAAAATGCATATCCCCACTCGGCACCCTCCAGACTACGGAGTCCTGTCCAAACTCTGGAACAAGGTCTCAAGTCTCCGGACTCAACTGCCCTCACCATCTTCCTCTCTTACTGTGTCCTGTTCATGCTCTGGCCTCCACAGACCTTGCTGCTGGCCTCCCACATGCGATCCTCTCTGCCTGGCAGGTCTTCTCCCGGATCACGGCGTGGCTACCTCATCGAAAGAAATGTAAGATCTTAGGTTCGAAGTCATTCCCCCAGAAGGCTCTCCTGGCGGGCACCCTAAGTGTGCTCCCACAGCCCCCCTTACTCCACCCCAGTGTTATCACATCACCCTGACCCCAGCTGGTCTTCCAAGTCCCTGGGCTCTGTGCCTGCCACTCCCCGTGGCTCACACTCCCTGCAGCGGGGCTTTCCCGTGTGCCTGTGCGACTGCCTCCCACAGACTGTGGACTCCAGGCCGCTGGGACTGGGCCATTTTCTTGCTCATCAAAATGGCTAAACTGCAACATGTAGCTAATAAAATGTTGAAGTTGAAATTATTTATAACAATGCAATATCTTTAGGAATAAAGTAAATAAAAGTGGTGCAAGGCTCATAGTTAAAACCTTCATTTTTTAAAGAATTAAAGAAAACAAGTAAAAGGGGAGATACTCAGATTTTAAGAATAGAAAGTAAATATCATAAGTATGTCAGTTGTCCCAAAATGGACCTATAGATTTGATGCAATTTTATTCAAAATATCAACACTGTGAGTCAAGGAATTTGGTGGGATGACTTTAAATTTTTTACAATAAAAGAAAAAGATCCAAACCACTATGACACTCATGAAGAATGATACAGGATATGGGGTGGGGTAGGGGGAGGTAAGATTTGTCCTGTTAGATATGAAGAGTTTGTTATTTCAAGGTAATGGCAATTAAAATACTACAGTATTGTCACAGGACCAGACCAGTTGGTCGTGACAAAGTCAGACAGTACTAAGCATTAGTGAGGACGTGGTGCAATGGAAACGCCCATACACGCAGGTACATATTCAGCTTTAGATAACAACTTGGTATTGCACAGTTCACTCCAAGTTCATTGTTTAAAGGACCTTTCACATAGGCCTTGGGTGAGTATTTGTAGGTGGAAGAAACCCCGTCAATAGGAAACTGAGTAAAGCTTGGAATAGTCTCACACATTTGCATATTATAAATGAAAGTGAATGAGCCACAGCTGAAAACCATAACATGAATGAATCTTAGAAAAATCATGAATTTGGAAAAATAAAAATGGCTTAACAATGTAGAGTGTGATACTGTTTTTATAAAGCTCCAAAGTACATGGGAGAACTATACATAAAATTCAGGATAAGATTCACCTTTAGGAATTGGGAAGAAAAGAATTTAGGAAGGTGCAAATAGGTAAATTTGACAGTTTTGACAGTTTATAGTTTGGTGAGGGATTCATGGGTTTCTACTTTGAGGTTCATCTTCAAGACCCTAGAGAGGGGCAACTAAGGCTGTTTGGCATAGCTCTGTACTCTTCCTTCCTAAGCTGTTCCAGCAAAGTGAATAAGCTGCCAGGGTCAAGCTTTCACCACATCCAAAGTGCCAACCTCCCTTTCCCAAAGCGCCACAGCCGGCCAGATGAAGGTGGACACAGACAAACCAGGCCTAAGTTCCTGCACACAGGCCAATGGTCAAGCCCCAGACTGAAAATACGCCTGTGTGAGCGGAGGGCTGGGAAAAATGGAAGAGAGAGGGAAGCTGCTCCAGTCTGGCAATTAACAGTTTATTAAGAGAATCTTACATTTGAGGCATGGCTTGGGTGGTGGCAAGATGAAGCAGACCCCCATGCTGCTAGACCAGTGTCAAAGGATGACATAGAACAGGGCAGAATGGGTGGGGGTACTGGTACCTCACTATCCTGGGAGAGGTCAAATGCCTTCCATTTGCCCAGACCAGGCCTGTTCAAGGAACTGGACACCGTGGGGTGTAGAGGAGAGGTACTATTTACATCAGAACAGAAGTGTTGGCTACAATCAGCTAGTCTCTGAATGGACTTACAGGAAGCAATCTCTGTTCTGGCCCCAGTCTAAATTATTTAGTCCAGTAGTGGCCATGTCATGGACAGTCTCTTCCACAACATGACGGTCCTTGACAAGGGATGCACAGCTATGGAAGAAACCCCCTCAGCAGAGTTTCAATTTGCACCTAATATGGCCGCACCTCTGTTGGGGACCACCCTGCCTGGTTTCAGGAGCTGTAATCCCCCCATGGCTAAGGCTGAGTGAATGACCTTCAGACCATAAGCCACTAAGGAAACAAAGCTTATCTCCCTGGCAGGAGCACCTCTTCTGCTCTGTTTTCCATAACTGGCCTCCAATGCTTGATCAGTTAGCCAATGATGAGAAAGATTCCCCAATCGGGGAATCACCTAAGACAGGCATGATCATGTGGAGGCCCCAGGGAAGGTCTTGGGGGGCTATGGAGAAACGGGGTGATGGACCCTCACCCCTTGGCTTTGACGAAGCCTGAGTCCTCAGTCTGTCTGCGAGAAATCTCAGAGAATTCTTTGGCTATCTGTCTCCTCTGCCTGACTTAAGCCTGAAACAATGACAGAGGGAGGTGCAGCCTCGTGCTGGGAATGGCAAGTTCCCCTGGTGATCTGTCATGAGAAAGAATTCCTAACAATCCTGTGAGACCTGCTTTGATGAGAATGGTTTTAGTTAAATGATAAAGGCCTGAGCGAAAAGTGAGTTTATGTTCCCAAAATTCTGTAGTCTTTTAGCTGACAGACCCTGACTTCAGAGGAGCCCGAATGGTTCTTTGTATACTATCTACTGTTTACTGCCTGACAATGAGTAATAAGTTGTACCTGAACTCCTGTGCAAGAAACCCAATAAAAGCCTGTCTAGGCAAGGGTCAGCGCGCTCTCCCCTTGAGAGAGTCACCAGGCTGCTCTGAGGTGCTCCCCCCTTGAGAGAGTAGCCATGCCATCCCTTTTCCTCCACAGGACTTGGTAGTCCCTGTGAATTTCTCATGCTTCATCCATGATGCCACGGGCACTGCTGGTCAGTGCACACGTCGCACCTCCACCTCCACATTCTCTGCAACACCATTGGTAAAAGAGAAACTGCAATTCTCAGATTAAATAAAGCTTTTCCATGATCCCCCACTCCAGAGGAGCAAAGGTCAGTTTTCCACAAATGCCACGAATGCCAGTAGCACAAAATCTAGTGAACTATGCTCTCTACCTTATCTCCTGTGAGCTTTATGTATATTTTTCCATAGAAAATCTTAGACACAAACACAGAACATTGTAAGATTCATCCTGTAAGTCACCAGGGTAGGAGCTCATTGTTGCTGGTTCCAGACTATCAGGACATCTAATGGAGGAAGCCAGTGGGTTTCCCCTCTAGGGTCTACTTGAGTCTCCCCTATATTTTCTTTTAGAAGGGATAGGTTTTGCACCAGGTTCTGAGTCCCATTTTCTAATGCAAGCTCTTACATAGATAAGTCTGAAGATATTTTACAGTCTGAAAGATGACCATGATAATTCTTCCCGTCCTTCCATGCCTACCCCTTTGTTATGTGACTTTATCTCACCCTCCGTCAAGAGATGAAGCCTGCTTCCCCATGCCTTCATTCTTGGCTGCTCTAGAAATGATTTGACCTATACCACATGGTGGAAGTGGTATTACCTGGCTTCTGGGCCTGGGCCTTAAGGGGTATTGCCTCTCTCCTCCCATCACCTTGGAATGCTGCCCTGACACCACCATGGGAAGGAGCCGGGGCCAGTCTGCTAGGGGAGAAAAGGCCCCATGGAGTAGATCTGAATCTGTGGACCAACCAGCTGACTGTCAGAACCAGCTACCACACACTCCAGTGAGCTCATCTGAGACCACTCAATCGCAGCCAAGCCCCAGACAACTGTGTTCATGTGAGTGACCCCAGGAAGAACCTCAGGATCGCCCAGCTGAGCCCTTCCAAATTGTTGAGTCACACAATTGTGAACTAATGAAATGTTTGTTGTCTCAAGCCACTAAGTTTTGGGATGGTTTGTGACAAAGAAATAGAAAACTGATATATCTCCTTTATTTTTTTTACCTTTATCTGAATGGGGTATGTTGTGTGTGTGCATGTCTGTATGTGTAGAAACCACATTTACTATAGCTATTGCATCAGATTTTGGTCAAATTGAGAAAAATGTTTTGACTTTGAACCTGAGGGTAAGGAAGAGCTAAGGTAAAGTGGGTAATTCCAAGACTCGAATATTTTACTACTAGAAATTTTTCTTTTTTTTCATATCAACAATTTCATGTATCATTTTTTTCCTTGTACATGACTTTCAACTTCTCTCTTCCTAAACTGGAGTTAGTCTTTCTTGGTTTTCCTTTTTGATTCTTCCAGAATCGGTACATTTTCCTCTGTCCTATTCTGTCCTTCTTGTCCCCAATACCTTCAAGGCTGTGACAGAAGGATCCACATGCATAGACCCATACGGCTCTGATGACTCTACCTTCTCTACTTCAAACTGCACTGCTTGATGTTGTCCACAGTCCCCTCCATCCTGCCTTCTGTTTTTTTCCCTCGTAAACTTCACTCTTCTCTCTGCTGCCAGAAATACAGCCCAGGCATGCTGTGCTGTGGATTTGAGAAACCGTGCTGCTAGAGCTTGGCCTGTACTTGACAAATCAGAGGTTATTTTTTTTCCTATCCAGCTGTGTCAGGGAAGCAGTGTATTTGTTTTTCTTTTTGACATCAGTGACAGCTACGACTGTGCCACTCCCAATCCGGAAAGCAAGCGAAAGCACAGAAGCATAACGGGGCCTACTAGGCGGACTCAACACGGCCTTCCCCAGCTCTGCAGCACTGCAGCCTGCTGGCATGGAGTCGCAGAGAGCAGCAGCCCAGACACAGTCTCACGGGACAGTGAGGAACACACAGCTGAGAGGGAGGAGAAGGCAGAGGGAAGGAAGGAGAGAGGGGGTGAAGACAGATGGGAAAAGAGAGCGGAAAAGGCCAGGGCTGTGTTGTTGATAAGAATTAACTGGGGGAATCTGGCAAATACACCCTTGGCACCTCTGCCTCTTCACTACTGCCTGCCAACCTGAATTGTTCTCATCAAAATACACACAAAGACAAACAATAGAAGAATCGGAGTTTCTCAAAATGAAAGGCATCAGTGTAATCAAATGGAATCTACTTCATATCGCATACAAAAATCAGTTTCAGAGAATGAACTTACTGCAAGAGGCAAAATTTTAAAATACTATAGAAGAAAATATATTTCTGACTCTGGGGTAGAAAAGGATTTATTAAAATACAAAAATGCTAACCATAAAAGAAAAAGAATTGAATTTGACTACATTAAATTAAAGAACTTCTATGCATTAAGAAGCCATGCATGAACAAAGTAAAAGCACAATTCACAAACTGAGAGAAAATATTTGCAATATATATAATGAACATGAATTAACATGTAGAACATATAAAGAAATTTGGAAAATTAATAAAATATGATGAAACAACTCAATAGAAAAATGGATGAAAAGTTTGAGCAGACATCATAATATAAACCATACTCAACGGCATTAACTATTGGGAAATACAAATGAAGACCACAATATACTTCTATTAGATTGCCAAAATTTAAGAAAAAAATTGGTACAACTGCTTTGGGAAATCATTAGGTATAATTTTGTAAAAGTGAATATTTATTTGTAGGTCCTCCTATCTGGCACCACACACTTAGGTATATATAGAGGATGGCTACCTAGTCTAGGAACACAAATACATAATAACTGGTTCATTGTTATTATATTACAGTACACAATAAAATAATAGGATGCATATTTGCAGACTTCATGGTCACCATGAAAGCAGCCTAGAGAATTCTTCAGTTCTAATTATATGTGGAGATATGTAAAACCTTAGTTTTCCTAACTCTTTGTGCAGACTCATGAAAAACACACTGGTTCTTTGTGTTTTGTAAATTGTAATTCCCTAGAAAAAGCTTATGAAACTGAAATCTACTCAGACTTCCTCCCATGAAAAATTCCTGGGTACTTGAAAGCAGTTCACTGCTTCCCTGACATCCTTCTGTCATCTCAGGGTCCATGTTTCCTGAGTGAAGAATTCCACTGGAAGTTGTTCTCTTCCCAGGGTTAGAACTTGGACGCTGAGGCTGTGATCATCCTCAACGAACCATGCCTCCTCAGGTGTTGGTCCTAGACTAGCAAATGTCCCTTCTTCCAGGTTTAGAAGTCAGCATTTTGCAACGACTAAGACTCACCAGTCAAGAACAGAGCAACAGCGATTCTAGAACCAGAGCCAAGGGGACTTAGGCCTGAAGGTCCCCATGTCACGGGGCACAATGACACAAGACGGCAGGGCGAGAGCCTCCATGGGCCCCTCACTCCTATACCTCATGAACACAAGGACAGAGTTTCTGGCATGGCTTCTGTACTGTGTCTATTAAGGCTCCTAACAGGAAAACAAACATTCCCAAGGATGCTGGTATGAATACTATGAGCAACCCAACATTTCCAAACCCAGGATTTCCAGAGTGAGTTACCCCAAGTCCCAGAACTTTAACTAAGGAAAATGATTCACATCACCCCTCCAACTATCTTCAGTGAGAAAAGACAGGTTCCATTTCTACCGTACAATTATACTCAGAGCTCAGTTCTAGACATTCAGATTTTTCATAATTGTTAGCCATCATGATAAATGTAAACTTCTGAAATTATTGAGAGCTTGGTTGGTCTGACAGATGTAGTCATTTGCTGTAAAACACTATAAGAATACTAAAGTAGCATGTAAGGAGGGAGACAAAGGAGTGTGTTCTGAAGTCAGACTGACTGCTATTTACTACTATTTCCTTACTGTGTAACCTTGGGCTAGTCTCGAACTCAGCTTCCCTATGTGTAAAATAAAGCTAAAAACAATACCTGTCTTGAGGGGCATTGGGTGAATAAAATGAGATAATGTGTGTAAAAGACACAAGTCACTATCCAGCACAGGGGATGAGGTTTAAAAAATGAGCAGTGTTTAAAATAAATGACTGTTCTTCATCATTTAGACCCACGTCTCTTTCTCCAAATATCTGGGAAATAATGGCATTTTTTAAAATCCATACACACAAAAGATTTTAAAGATCATTTTCATTGCTTCTTTAAAAAGAAGAACTTCACTGATAACTAATTAGTCCCCAGGAGAAGCTGCGTGTGTGACAGGAAGCATGAGGCTGTCATCATGATGACACCTTCCCATGGCACAGCAGGCTGGGGAGGCGGGCTCAAAGGTACAGGAAGAGTTCCCAAAGGTGGAGCACAGGAACCGGAAAATGTTTCAAATATGTGAGTTTTTTTTAAATAAACAAAACCAGAGATGAATTGAATATAGTTCTTAAGTAGAAAAATGGAGGAGAGGACTGGAAAAGCTGTCTGAATTCTTTAAGAACAGTACATCCTTAAAATTCTTAAAATGTTAAAATGATTTTATTACTGAAAGGGATATTGTTAAAGGTTCCCGTGTAATATTAAATATAATAGTAGACAGTGTGGGTCTAATTTCTGAAATGATGTGAGGTTAACAGAACTTAATTAAGACCTCTTTGATTTGAATGGACCCAGTGATCTCAATTCCCATACAGCATTAGAGTGCAGTGTTAAATCCAACCTTCAGTTTGGACAGATGTCCTTCCCTGCAGAAGACCACGGCCCCCTAGCTGAGTCTTCACTCATGACTCTCCAGCTCTCCTCAGGGCCTGCGAGGTCCTGCGAATTTCTGACCCCAGGCTTCACGGCCCTGTGTCCGCTGACTCTCCAGCACTTCGGTTCCAACATCCTCTTACACTGCTCTCTGAAACTGCTCTCCACCTTGGATCCCTGCACAGCGTTAACCACACCCACCAGGACTAACGCACCTGATGGCAGGAAAAATCCAACTACCTCATCCCTCTCCATCATTGACTACCCAGAGTCTCCCTGCTCTCTGAAATTATTCTCAGGATCCAGTCTTACCCTCTGTCCTGAATCCCTCCTTCTGCCCACATCCAGCAAGTATACTTGCACAAACTCAGACATCCCTACCTCTTACAAACATGAATTCCTTTTGGATGGGATTTCCAAATAAAAATCTTTGTCTGTGAGAACTACCACAGAGCTAATGAAGAAAAATGTGGCATGTCAGTAAATGCTCACTGATTTACACAATTGTATCTTTTACTTTAATTACATTTTACTTTTCCTGCCTGTAAGATACAGAAGTAAATGCATTTTGGGTATTAAGAATGTTGACCCTGGAGCCAAACTATTTGGTTGCTAATACTAACTCTATTCTGACTTTCTGTCCTTCTCTCTAATCCTCAGCTGTCTCAACTGTTAAATAAGGATAATAACAGTATCTATCTAACAGGATTATTTTGAGGATTAAAAGAAATAACCCATGTAAAATACTTCTAAAATACGCATAGTACCTATCAAGTACTCAATAAATGTTGTGCTGTTTTTATTAGCATTAACTTATCAGAAAAACATAACAGGCCATTTTCTAAGGTCAGTGGGAGTCACAAGTTATGAAAGTGTCAATTTGGTATGAATTTAGGTTTGTGCTTTTCCTCCAGAAGTTTTGAAATTGTATCTGGAGAAAACAGCATAAAGTAAATCTTTGCTTCTTGTCACACAGTGTGCAAAACAATGAGCCTTTCCATTATTTTTCTCTTATTTCTGCCGCAGGGTAAGTGCTAAGTCACTCATCACCTCCTTGGGGGAATCCAGTGGATACGCCAGTTCCCATCTCACTTGACTTTTGCCATGTCAAACACTGTCCACCCCCTCCCACCGCCTCTTCCCTTGAGTTCCAGACACATGCCCTGATGGTTATCATCGCGTTTCTTAGGCCCAGTGGTTCTTGGTCTTTTATGGGCCCCTCTTCCAGCAGTGTTGTTGCCTGGGTACTTTTCTTTCTCACTCCACACACTGGCCCCATCTTCCCTCAGGATTTCACCTGGCTGATGACAGCACGTCCACCTTTACTGCCCCTGCCTGAGGCCAGGCCCTCCCCACTTCTAACCCAGTCTGTGGAAATTGCCCCTTACATGGCACCCTGCCTGCCATCTTTTCCCCGCTTAAAAATTTCTCCTTCGCTAGAATGACCTTCCGGAAGTGTAGATCTGCCCTTCTCAGCCTCCAGCTAAAGCTCTCCAGTGGCGTCCTTTACATTGCTAGGAAGGTCCCCAAAGCTTTAAACTAACAATCAGTCCCGCCTGCACTTTAATGACCCACATTAAGAAGACTCCCTGCAGATATTTGCCATTCAGATTATGTTCAGTTCAAACAAATAACATGGTTTCAATGTTATTCAAATCACTTTCCGATGTAAGTCATTGATTTCACTCTTACAATCAATTAGAAGAGGTTCTCAATTCCAGGAAACAAATATCGCCAGATTTCTTTATGTTTTTTATACAATTCAATTATATAACACACGCACACATATGCACACACTACATATTGTCACACTTAGATTTATATATTTTTCATGACAGTCAATGCATATTATATAAATGCATATACTTAAATATACTCAAAATTTGTTACACAAAGGAAACAGGGAAATAATGGAAACCGATTATTCCAAAAGTTGACAGCATTGTCTACAAGTTTAGGAATTGGATGCATTCTCATTTTCAGATGTCTATATTATAAAACTGATAAAAATCAATCTCTGCTATAAATGAACATTTATTGATAGGCTGTACCTCTCAGAGCCTTCTGTCCCTGTGTAGGAACAATCTATAAGATGTGTAGAAATTCAAAGAAACTGCTATAAAAAGAAGGGGTCCCTGGCTGATGTAGCTCAGTGGACTGAGCATGGGCTTTGAACCAAACAGTCTCCAGTTCGATTCCCAGTCAGAGCACATGCCTGGGTTGCAGGCCAGGTTCCCAGTGGGGGCCACATGAGAGGCAACCACACATTGATATTCCCCTCCCTCTCTTTCTCCCTCCCTTCCTTCTCTCTAAAAATAAATAAATAAAATCTTTTTAAAAAAGAAGGGGTAATGGTAAGACCTACTGGCTCAGAAGCTGAAGTTCTGAATTCTGTCTTAACTGCATGACTATAATGATTAAGATGATTAAGTAGTCTTTCAAGATGCTACTTTCTTCCTCTCCAGAATGAGGGGCTTTAATAACACAGACCTCTAAGGCCCTTGCCAACTTGGAACTTTGAATAGTTAGCTATGGCAGACCCAGGGAACAGAAAGCCCTCTGCTGAGCACACTTTAAGAAGGATCAGGCCCACTGTGCCTCTCATTCACAAACAGTGTAAAGTCCCTTAAGTGTCCAGACCTGATGAGGCTCCCCAGTCCGCGTTCCTGTAAGCCTCCACCTTTTCAGGTGTGAAATTTTCAGCTTCCTCACTGCTCTAAGCATGCTGGACATTTTCATATAAGGGAGCCCGATTTATTCTGGGCTTGAATCAATAAAAATGTAACAAAGAATTCAACATACCCCCACCTCTTGCTTTCAGATACAAGTAGTGACAAACCCTTAGCCTTCCAGTGACATGCTAGCCATTCACAAGGGAAGGGCTGGATGAGGGACTAGTGTGTGCTGTTATGTTCAGTTTGTTGTGTTAGGGACTTAGCAGTTGTACACAGTAAGATTCAAGGGTGGGGTTGACATCCCCATCATTAGTCACAGCATCTGGATATGTTTTCTGCAGTGGAGATTTACTACGTTGGACAAAAGTATAAGTGAATTATAATTGGCTTTACCATTTGTACCACATTTTGCTTTATGATGAGCTATAGGCCAGAGTCTATATAGTTAGATTTAAGCTTCACCAGCAAAGCCAATAATATATAATGAGAAAGAAACAAGCCTGTATGCCCATATACCAGTGAAAAGCCATCCCACTGTTAAACAATGCTGCTAATATTTGGAGATGCCTGAGTCCGACTGCTCTCTTCCACACTTCCCCTTAGAAAGAAAACCTTGGACAGGTAGCTACTGCTGTACCCCTGGCAAATGCAGAGAGCGCCTTTCAGAGCAGATGGAAAAAGAATGCAGTGTGCTTATCTGTGTTATTCAAGACAAAATAAAAAAGAAAAGTGCAATGTGCTTCACATAATTCAAGCCAAGTTATCCACATTCCCCAAGTCAGGAGTCCAAAACTCACGGAGAACATCAGATTTCAGTTTGCTTTGATGTGAAACCTTGTGTTGGTCAGAAGGCTTGGAAGTGAATCAGAAAAATGTGTAAAGATGTGATATGCTGAAAAAAAGAACAGACAATTCACCCGGACACCGTGGGTCCAGGAAGTGCGAGATTCCTGCCAGAGGTCGCCAGCGCACCAGTCTCATGGAACTTGAGCTCTGAGTGTCACTTACCCTATGACGATGCAGGAGATGGCTGTTCCCAGGAAGGCATAGGTCAAAATAGATCCTAAGTTTTGAAAAAAGTGTCTCTGGGGAGAAAAAATATATATATTATATTATATGTATAATTATACATATATATATATATATATATATATATATATGTTGTACATTAGTATGTTTTCTTAGTATATCAGGAGATTAAATAATGTATGCATTTCACCACCCCTCCTGTCCCTCACTGCTCAGGCGGATTTTGTTGTTGGAGTCTCTGTTTCTGGTCTTGCTGCACAATAACTCTTAACCAATCTATACTGCAAAGGACAGAGGTATCTCAGAAAAGTAAGGAGAGAAAACTCGTGGAAAATGATGAAGGAGAGATGCGAGAAACAACTCGCTGGCCTGGTGAGACCTGAGACAAAGGGAAGGGACTGAGCCATGTCCACGCAGGGCCTGAAAGGAGAGTTTTTAAGAAGTTTGTTGTCATTGGAACCCTTTAGCATTTTAAAAATGCTATTCCAAAAGATGTAAGTTGCCTTCTGACCTTTATTATTGGATTTCTGACTTATATGTCCTCTGAGTGTTATGAAACAAAACTTTAATCACTTACAACAGTTTATTTTCAAGACTCACACAAAATGACACCTAGTACTGGGAGAAGATGTGGAAGAATGGCCTGAAGGAACCCATCCTTCTCAATCTTCTCCAGTGCTTGCTGGGGAAAACTCCCTCCCGGTTCTGTGAGTGGGACCTGCGCTGTCAGACCTGGCAGCAAGAGGGAGCCTGAGTCCAGGAGAAAACTAGGCCTGTGCCGAGCAAGTTCCTGACACCTGGCAGTGGGGCTGCCAGGCCAAGGTGGAGGGCCCAGGAATGCCAGCGGGCAGGCGGCAGCACAGAGCCTGGATGCCTCAGCCTCCCAACACTCGGAGAGGCCAGAGCCCTGCTCCGAGGCACAGTGGCTGCCAGCACTCCAGCTGTCACTCGATCACTAGTTGAACAGCCGTGCACGTGCAGGCTGGACCCAAGCAATGGCAGGCAAGAGCACCGAAACTGTGGAACCGGGCTTCCTCTCTGAGCGACGCCAGCTGAGTGCTAACCAAGCATGCGTGAGCTCTCTCACCCTGATGGATAAACCCAGTGTCCCTAACAGCCAGCTCTGTGATTCCTGCCATCTAGAATAGCAATGTGCAGTAGAGATATAATGTAAGCCACGTATGTTATTTAAAATCTTCTAGTAGCCATGTTTTTAAAAAGCAAAATGAATTTTGGTATTTTATGAAACCTACATACCCCAAATGATTTTTCTGATCATTTCTACATGAGATCAATATAAAACATTATTGAGATATTTTACATTCTTTCTTAATACTAGATCTGAGAAATCCAATGTATATTTTACACTTGAAGGTATTTTCATTCAGACTAGCACATTTCAAAGGTTTAATGCTACACATGACTAATGGCCAATGTAATGGCCAGACCAGGTTTGAGAGAACTGCAAGCATGTCAGATTTCCATCTGCATCACATAATCTAAGACAATGACATTCTTATCAAAGAGGTAAACCCATCGAATGACTGTTTTCTCAGCACGGCTGGTAATATTCTCTAATTAATGATGAAAGAGGAAAACGATCACTGTCCATTTACCTTCTTCAGGCTGTATCCTGCATGGAATATGATTGGTGGCAGCAGAACGTTGAAGAAGATTTCTGGATCAAATGTCATCTGCCAGAAAACACAAGGTGCAGTCAGAGAGATGCTCCTTCAGGCCACACAGAAAGTGTGTTTTTAAAATGCAGTTAGATCACCTTCTCTAAGGCTGTAGGAGGCAGGTGGACATGCTATTAAATGAGCAGAGATGAAAATGTAACTGTAAAGTAACATTTTAAAGGGAAAGCCTCTCCTCCATTCCACAGCTGACGACGACAACAAGCCTGGATGAGACGTCTCTGGACAAAGAAATCCTTTTTCCTTTTATTTTGCTTAGTTTTTTATTCTTCATATTTTAAATGTTTTTACTCCACTTTGTTTTATTTTTTCTGGTCAAAGGAATTGGTAGTACTCAAACATTTTAGCTCCTGACAAAAACTTATTTAAATTTTTGCCAAATAAAATATTTTCCCCACTTTATCCCATTCCAAAGTTTTAAATATTTTTAGCCTCTGTGGAAAAAAAACACACTTTAAAGTGAAAATGGACTGTCTAGTTCATTGGCTTTTATTTCAATGCCAAAGTAAAACTGATCTCAAAAAATTTCACTTGGTGTGAAGTACAATGAAATGAGTTGTAGAAATTTTTGAAGCCAGTAGCTGGGTAGTCCAAAAATGAAAACATTTACTCTTTAAACCTTCCTTAGAACCACTCTGTTCCTCCTCCCCAACCCCCCCCCCCCCATACATGCACACACTGCATTCGTTACTTTACCACCAAGGCCTTCTTACCAGCATGGTACTCATCAAAATCTTGTAGATGTATGGACTTCACACTTGACAACTGTAATTTCTAATTTCCTTTCCCTTCTATGCCTGAATTCTTACTCATCTCTAAAGGGGGATCTCGAAAGCTATTCCTCTCTCATGCTTTGATTTCCTGTTTAAAACTGACCCTCCTCTCTTCTGTGCTCTTTCTGCACCTTGGGTCTTCCATATAGCATACGTGCTCCACGGCGCACGTTATGGAATTACTGTTTTGTGTTTGACTCTTTCCCCCTTAAATGGGAACTTATCCAGGATCATAACGATGCCTTAGTCAATTCTGTGTTGCTTCCATCCCAGCTAGTGCTAGCTCATTGTTGAAAATATATTTTCTAAATTGAAAAAAAATTGCTGTTGAGAGTTGCATCTATTCAGATGAAATGAAGTATGTATGTATCCATAATATTCTCACACAATATAAGTATGGATTACATGGAAATTAAGAAAAACCTTTCTTGACTCCATTTTCTGATTCAGATCAGACTGAGTGTTGCCAGAGTCCATCATCTCCTGTCCCCAAACTGACCCCGCCACTCCACTCACCTAACGGTAGGAAGGGGCGGTGGAGGAAGGAAGAGCCCTCTCATAGACCTAAGTACTCACCCACTGATGCTCAACCACGTGTACGGGTAGGTCAGTGATGGCTCACCCACCTCTCCTTGCCTCAGTCTCTTCATCCTTAAAATGACTATAATAATTGTGATATCTAATTCTAAGGTGGTTATAAAAACTAAATGAATTAATATTTGTAAAGCCCTTACAGCTTTGCCATTTATTAAGCGTTTTTAAGAATTTATTACTAAAGAAAAGAAAATATGTGGTTAAGTATTTCAAAGTTACTATTTTTTTAAAAAACTGCCCTGTTATCAGGAATTCTTGAAAGTTATAACTGTGTCAAATTTGGGCAAAGATCTTACTTTTCCTTCTAAGTTTACTATTTTTTCCAAGATAATCTGAAACAGCCTTGTTGATTTATTTTTATGAGGCCTCTTGGAGAGTATGTCAATTGCACATTTGAAAGTTTTCAGCAAAGACATGTACTTCCGAGAGCTGGAGGGAAGAGGCCATGCAGCTGTGATCATGTGGCAGACACAGTGCCGGTGGTGCAACATCACGTCTTGGAGAGAAAATCCCCGCCGCGGCAGTTTTTCTGCAAAAATCAGGTGGATCATTCAGCCAGAACGTTTCAATAAGCAGAATGCCCATTCCCGGCATGCAGGTTAACTAATGTGCTATTGGATTGTGTTTTCTGGAGCAGCCAGAGGAAACTGGTGCCTGGGAATGGCGTGCAGCACATGAGGATTTATTTGTATATGCAAAACAGATTTGTGTTGCTCTCTGACTAGCTGAAGCTTAGGAGCTGCTAAATCAGAGATCTGGGAGTGACTCCAAACCCAGACAATTTCTCAGAAATGGCTGGGTCTGCGTTGCACCAACCTCCAGATGGTGGTTCCACATGCCGTTCTCTCTACGTTCAAACCATGGCATTGGAGACGAGACTGCTTTTAAGGCCCAAACAATGAAAATCCTTCAGTACAAGGGGGAAATATCTAAGATGGGGTGAATGGGAGAAGCAGAAAGGTAAAAATATTTTAGCTGAAGACACTAGTTGTTTGAGATATAAATCTCCCAGACCAGCACCGTCCAGTAGAACTTTGTGTGATGATGAAAATTCTGTGTAACTATACCACACACCATGGAGACACTGGCCACGCAAGTTACTGAATAGTTAAACTGGAAGCTAGTGCTGAAGAAGTGAATTATTTTATTTTCACATCTGTGGTGAGCTGCTATTGGATGATACATTTATAAACAGCTGCTAGTTTAAAAATCCTATCATTCCATTTTTAGATGGTCTACCATCTTATACAAGGTGTGGCTAATTTGGAACAACAGACTTGAGACTCTCAGATGGAAGATTTATGGATGCCTCACAAAAGCTGTGAGGTTTTTAAATATTGGGTTTTGATTTTTCTTAAATTCAGACAACGGGGGACACCAAAACATTACTGTGTTCCCCAGGATGCAGGAGTGGCACCTGTTACCTCATATGTGCACTGGGGTTAGGTGAACCGTGGCCTTGGCCTACATTCACGGAGATAATCAACTTGAAAACTTCCACAGAACATGTACCCAGTTTCATCCTCAAGTCCATACGAAAAAAACAGATATACAATTCTGTTTGGGCCTGATTATTAAGGCCCCCCAGTAACTCAATATGACTTATCTGGGAAGAAATATCAGTGTTTTACCCAGCTACTTAATAAATAAGCACTAAAATAACAACCTTTATAGAGGACTGTGATTTATGTGGCATATTACTTCCAAAGTGGCACTTTAAAAACATTATTTCGTCAACTCTGACAACATTCCTGAGTGGTAGCTGGCAAATGCAATCATCCCCATTTTCCAGAGACAGGACCAGAACGCATGGTGTGCCCTGCGTCAGACAGCATGACAGGATGTCACTGGGAATGAGGTGTGTATGCGTGGGCAAACTAACTGTGTTCTTTCTGAGGGAACACCAAGAGAACATAATTGCTAAAGCACGACTTAAGAGTGTTTAAGGGAATTTGAGGCTCAGAAGTAGGCTTTCCTTATTTCAGCAATTCCTAAGTCCTTTGGAAAAGTGAAAGTGTTTAACACAATGATGTATTCCATCATCTCCGATGCTTTGTTCATTAAAAGTTTAACAAGTCCCTTCTCTGCTGAAAAGTACTTCAAGATATGTGATAGGTGAACTGAATGGAAAAAAAGATACTGTGCGATTTCATCAGGAGGCAGGGAGCTAAACTGTAATGGTTTTCTAGGACAGAGACAGCAGTCTGGGTTTGGTGGCCCCACAGGGGTGCTCGACGTTGAAACGGCACAGGAGCTGGATCTTGAATTGGGTAGGACACGCTCTGTAGAGCATCAACATACAGAACCCCGCTCCTTTGTCTGTCCTGGGGGCCGTGGGCCAGCTTCTCGAGCCACCGAGGAAACTGGCAGCTTCCTGGGGTTTTAGTTGTACATAAGAGCAAGTAATTTGAAGTATTTAAAATAGTAAAATAAATGCAGCTATATTAAAAAGTGAAATTCCAATGTGCGTGTCTTTTTAGTACAGATAGGAGACTTCAAAGAGATCGAGACTCCCTCGGGGCAGGCAGCTTTGGGATGGCTCGAGGGTGGGCACTTCCTCTCCTCTGTACGGGATACGATTTGCTGTGAGAAGCACTGGGGAGGGAGAAAGAATAGATTCAGAGTATCTGATGAAAATATAGCGGATGCAGATTAAGTGACCTTGGTCTCTCTGAACTTCAGTTTCCCCATTTGCAACATGGGCAAGGAAACACCTACTTCTTAGAGTTGCTTTTGTAAATTAAATGCAGAGACAGGTGCATAGGATTCTCCCTAGTACCAGTCCTGTTTGTTTCTCAAGAAGTATTCACTGTACTTGAATCTAAAATGAAAAAAAAAACCCTGGAACAATGTGTTGAGGACAGAAGGCACAGGGCATATTTGGGGAATAGAAATGGACACTTAGGACTCTTGAGAGACCGAAGAGGAGGGTAAGGCCTGGGGAATGGGCGTGTGGCTCATGACACTCCCCGGACTGTGATGCTCCCTCTGAAACAACAGAGATGGATTTAAATTGTGTGTATGAAACAATGAACTGGCTACTGGGAGTGTCAATCTGTGCATCTTTTGGTAGACTCTTCAGCAATGGGCATCAAAGTGTCCATACCGTGTCATAAACAGCACCTCATCTGAGAATCTGTCCTGCAGATACACCTGCACACGTGTGGAATGACATAGGGCCAAGAACATTCATTGCAGGTAAAAGAATGGGGGGGAAAGAAAGCACCGAGGAGGACCGGACCTTGGACTGGTTGAAGGCATTACGGTGCCGTCCGTAAAACTGACTCCTGTGCAACCGTTAGAAAGGCTGAGGAACTGATATGGTTGCTGCTAAAATTTGTTGTCAAGCCAAAAGAGCAAGGGGTAGAATAGCATGCTGGTGTGCATGACAAAAATTGATGTGGGCCCGCCACACCCCATGTCCATCTTCTCCTGCCTGGACATGTAGACTGCGTTTCCTTGTGGTCACGTGGGGCCACATGACAGAGGTCTGGCCAACTGAGTGTGGACGGACGCCATGGAGACCTCTCCTGACCTGCCCCCCAGACTCCCTAGATCTCCAGTGCTCTCTGTCTTCCTGCATTTGCTGGCTCATAGAGAGCTTCTGGCAGAAGTCCCACAGCCACAGGGACTTCAGATTAAAGTGACACTATGATTAAAGGACACTATGACAATTGGTGGTTCCTGGAGGAGACTGTAGTTCTCCTCTCACTGGGTCCAGGCATGAGCGAGAAATAAACCTTTATTGTGTTACATCATTGAGATCTGTGGGTAGTTTGTTAAAGCATTTGGCCTATTCCATGATTTGAGTAAAAAAGGGGGAGTCTATCATTTACTTGTAACATATATACATAAGTATATATACTATTGGTTTCCACCTAGAAGGTTAAGGAGGAGAACCTGGTGGCAGAAAAGGGGTGGGAATGGAAGGATTTTCTGGGTGTACTTAATGAGGGTGACTTTCTCTGTCCTTCATACCTATGGCTACAAAGGAACCACTGCTCAGAGTGGTGCACCCCAACACCTGTGCTATAGTGACACACAGGAAATGGTTGTCTTGAGTCAAAGGGGGGGGGAACTTATGAGGCTACTGAGGGCTGAAAAGGTGAGACTAAGGCTCTGACCATCCTGGGCCTGAGGACAAAGCGGTTGAAACCCCATGGTGCACCTGTAACCCATCAGCATGCCATCTGGGGAGCACTGGGTGGGATGCAATGCTCCTGGGCCTGGTCCCACACCAGGAAAGGGAGTGACTGGTCTAATCAGCGAGTTAGAGAAAAAGAACTGAGAGAATGCCGCTCAGCACCCCCCGGCCCCCGTGATGGAATCAGCCAGCTTACTGAAAGCGCACGTGCCCGGTCCCTCCAGACCTCCCTCAGCTTTTACAAGAGCAGAGCCCAGCAGGAGGCCTATGCTGTCCAGCGGGGTCTGTGGCTGGACGGGTAAGTCTTTCTGATTCAGGAGGGAAAGATGACAAGCCAGCTCTATTTCACCCAGCTTTTGATCTCCATCTTTCTCATGGGGAAAACGAGAAAGTATCTATCTTCCTGTATCTGTGTCTCAACTAGTTTCGAAATCAGGTGGGCAAAAGAGATACTCAATGACCCCTCTGAGATTCCAGCATACCCTTTTGAACCTGTGGAACCTTGAGCCACATAAATGTATTATCTACTCAGATATAAAGGCACTTTCTTTTTTTAAAAAAAATAAGATGTGTTGGGTAGATTTGTTTGAAGGAATCTCAAAATGGGCCTGGATGAAGGAAAACCACTCTTGGGTAGTCGGTACCCAAAGGAGCACGTGGTAATGATGATGTGACTGAAGGTGACTGTCACGGAGTGGAAAGGAAATGACAAACCCAGAAGACATTCATTCATTCAACAAGTCTTTACTTCGGACAAGCCAGGCTGTGGCAGGAGGATTAGCCGGGCTTGCAGGTGAAATAGGTGAAAAGGAAAAGCCCCAGAAGGTACCCTGTCTCTGCACCTGAGTGCGTGACACAGCACGTGTGCTTGGGGAGGAGCTGACTTGGCAGAGGTAAGATGGGAAGAAAAGCTGAGGGCTAACTGAGGCCTCAGCTCACCGAGTGTGAGGGGTCTGGGAGAAACTTGGAGACGTGCGCTTGGTGGAAAGGTCAGAGCTAAAGAGAAATGCTCCAGAATCATCAGCATAAGTGATTTCACGGGTGTAGATGGGCAGTCTGAGGGAGTGAGTGCTGCAGAAAAATGAGGAGGACCAGGGACAGAACGCTGGACAGGGGAGAAGCGCAACCGCTGTGGACAGAGACAGTGAAGGAACAGAACGAGGAGGAGAACGAAGCTGGAGCCACGGGAAGCCAGGGAGGGGCAGAAGGAGGGGTGCTCCCTGCTCAGAGTTGCCTGGGCTGCCTGAGGGAGCAAATGACAGTACAGGCCACCCCGTTCCATCGCAACCTCAGACAGACAACACTTTTTCAGAATAATCCTACTGCATTTGGGACATATTTTCCCCCAATTATTTATTGTTTATCTGAAATGTAATACATGAAGAGAGAAAGGCAAGAATGAAAAGCAAAATGAGCTTCCATTTTTGGGCCTCACTGTCTGGGGGAATGACAGGGGCAGCTGACTGTACCTACCCCACTGCGATGCCCATGACTGAGGAGAGAAGTCTGAGCACCCAGCAGAAATCCTCTGGATTTCCTAATTAGAAAGTGGTTGTTGATCCTTTTCAACTGGTTACAACCCAGAAGTGGGCACAAAGGGTTGAGGAAAGAGTGAGCCGGAGAACTCAGCAACAGTGGGCTCTGGGCCCTGGGTTGGGGGCCACATGGCAGGCTGTGTCAGGAACCTGACCAGGGCCCCTAGCTGGGAAACAAAGGATGCAGGCCACAGAGGAGGAGGCGGGGGAGCAAGGAGGCCAGAAATGGGGTGGGGCGGTGGTAAGTCAAGGGAGGTGAGGAGGTAATGAGAGCAGCCAAAAAGATAACAAACAAACATTTTGTAAAACGGGAGAAACCCTATGCCCAACATTCAAATCTGTGAACTGACCATATTAGGAGATGGTTCTTCACCATAGAAAGCCTCCTCTCATTCATTCCAGGTGTTTCCTAGAGAGCCCGGTGCTTGGCAGGCACTAGCCCGAGAAATAAGTGTTACCTCATGTAGGTGAGTGTTTAAGAAATACTTAGTGTTTGTTCGCTTGTTAGGTTAGGTTCATACCACATGATCTCACCTTTAACAGGAACCTAAACAAAACAAACATGCAAGCAAAATATAACCAAAGACACTCAAATACAGAACAGGCTGACAGTGACCAGAGGGGAGAGCAAAGAGAATCACAGGGGAAAAGGGGAAGGATTCACAGGAACAAGTATAAAGGACACATGGACAAAAACTAAGGTGGTGGTCGGGGCGGGGGGGAATGGGAGGGAGGTGGGGAGCACTTGGGGGGGCTTGGATGGGAGTAAAAGACAGAAAACTGTACTTGAATAATAATTACATAAATTTAAAAAAATAAATAGTGAAAGACAAAAAAAAATACTTAGTGTGACAGTCGCACAGGCCATCAGAGGGAGAAGACACCTCAGCAGCCGGCTGAGGTTTGCAAACTGACCTCTGCCGACCTCCAGGCTCTGTGGAGAAGGTGGTGGCCAGAGGACGTGGGGACTGACGCCTGGTGCCCCCTGGCCCTGCCCTCTGGTCGCTGTCTGAGCAACTGTGATCTCACTTGTTGTGCACACTGTGCGCAGTGTTGCACTCACTCATGTTTTCCTTGAATGAAGGAGTCCTGTGCTTAAAAAATGTTTGTGACCTTGACCTAATATTGTCCCCCAGAAATCTTAAAGGACATGTGAAAGGTCAAGGGGTCACTCTGAGGCACCCTGAATTTAGAAATCCTAACCAAGAGCTCTCTCCTTGATTGTGTTATAATGTTCTGAATTTTGTTTTAAACACGTTTTAAATGGCATGTCAGAGTTAAAGACCACCCCCCTGCCCCCAGCAACCCTCTCCAGAAGTAAGCAATGCCCTGAAGTTAGAAAGTGTTCTTTCTGTAACTATATCTTTTTTTTAAATATTTTATTTATTTATCTTTAGAGGGGAAGGGAAGGAGAGAGGAAGGAAACATCAATGTATGGTTGCTTCTGGTGCATCCCCTGCAGGGAACTGACCCCTGCCGGAAACTGGCCTGCAACCCAAGCATATGCCCTGACTGGGAATCGAACTGCGATCGTCTGGTTCACAGGCCCGCGCTCAATCCACTGAGCTACACCAGCCAGGGCCTGTAACTATATCTTAATACTTCATAAATACAAGTATACCTCCATAAGCAATAATTAGCATTATATGTGTATTTTAAAGTTTCACAGAAATTTAACAAATACTCTTTTGCATTCTTGTTACCTAACAACACTGATTTTAAGATTGAGCTACATTATTACGTGTGTCTCTTGCCCATTCACTTAGACTGCTATATAGCTAGCTTTCTAGCACATGAAGATATCATTATCGTTTTTCCCCTTCTTGAACAAGGGAATTAGGTCAGGTTATTTCCCATTTTTTGCTATTATTAAAAATAATGGAAATGATAATCTTGTGCTGATATCTTTGTATACATGTAAAAGTTTCTCTAGAAGGGGAGAATACATAGAGATAGCACTGGCTGTTGTGGCTTAGTTGATTGGGCATCAACCTGCAAACCGAAAGGTCACAGGTTCGATTCCAGGTCAGGGCACATTCCTGAGTTGCAGGTTTAGTCTCGAGTTGTGGTGTGCACAAGAGGCAACCAATTGGTATTTCTCTCTCACATTAATATTTCTTTCCCTGTCTTTCTTCCTCCCTTCCTCTCTCTCTAAAATCAATTAAGGAACAAAAGTTTTTTAAAAAGGAAATAGAGGTAGAACTCCTGAATAATAAGGTTTATAAATCTCAACTTCACTAGGCATTGCCAAATTACTTTAAAGTAATGACACCCCTCACACTCCCATGGCACAGTGTAAGACCATTTCCCTACACTCTGGCCTACACTTAATATTGACAAGTTTCTAATTTTTGCCAGCAAATGAGGATGAGCTGATATCACATTATTCGTTTTGCATTTTCCATTACTAAGGGACTGAGCATATCTTCCTTGTTTACTGGCCTTTTGTGATATCTCTTTAGCGAGTTTTTGGGTTATGTTTTTTGCCCAGTATAACTTTTTCTCTTGAAATAGGTTCTTTAATAAATCTGGTTACTCTTTCACTTTGGTTATTTATATTTCACATATATTCATCTATTCTTTCACTTCTTTAAACTGTTTAACTTGTCTTTTAACTTTATCAATGGTGTCTTTTTCATGCAAAAGCTTTTCATTTTAATATAGTAAAATTCCATTTTTACTTTATGATTTCGACTTTTGGTAATGTCTTTAAGAAATCTCTCCCTGTCCTGATGGCATAAATATACTTTCTCTTAAAGTTTTATCTTATTGGCTGTTTACAGTTAAGTTTTTAATAATCCGTCCCAAGTTCATTAGTTATATATGTGAAATAGGAATCTAATTTACTGTTCTCCCACATGAATAGTCATTTGTCCCAAAGATACTCGTAAGTGTTTGGTAGTTCACCCCCACCCCACCAATTTCCATCTGCTCATCTGCCACTGTCCAGTGCGTTTTCAAAGATTCATAAAACATTCACTCTAATAAATATTTAATGTCTATTATCCAATGGCCATCCTGTTTAATAATTCAAAATATAGGAAAAGCTTTATACAACCATGTATATACAGTCACTGAAGCATTAGTTATACTAAATTTAAAAACAACTCAAAAATCAAGCACACGTACATCCCTCACTCTGCATTTTTCAAAGCCTGAGGAAAGGTTTAGGGTATGATAAAAATTAATAAAGCATGTTACAAAGGTTTAGAGATCATTTGGTTTAATCTACATAGAAAAAATTATGTAAAGAGTAAGTGGGAACTGAGCAAAATTTACAGTATTTGCAAAATGTTATGAGATCATTTGAGTTCTTCCTTAAAAAAAGAAATTTTCCTGTCCTCAAATGAAGATCTTGTAAAGTGATCATTTAGGTCGTTATACCACAAATGTAGTAGAATCACTAATAAAAAACACAGATATTTTTAAAGCAACAAAGAATTATGAATATCTGAAATATAATGGAAACTTTTAAAAAGTTAGAGATAAAAGGTAATAAATAACATATGAGGTGCCCTGGCCAGTGTGGCTCAGTTGGATGGAGCATTGCCCTATAAACTGAAAAGTCACAGGTTCAGTTCCCAGTCACAGCACATGCAAGAGGCAAGTGATTGCTGTTTCTCTCACATCAGTGTTCTCTCTCTTTCTCTCTTCCTCCCTTCCCTTCTCTTTAAAATCAATAAGTATGTCCTTGGCTGAGGATAGAAGATTAATAATAATAATGATGATGATAATAGAAAAGTTAAGAATTGAGGACCCTGATTTGTTATGATTTTTCAGCTTGATAAAATATTGAAAGAGTCTGATATAAAATCTATTAGGTAAGCAATAAGTGTTTGTTAAATGGTTAACCCATGCCATGTCCAAATTTATTATTATTTTTATTCTTTTCAGAAATTACTGCAAGACTGAGTATAGTCCCCCAAATAGAATACTTCATATAATGAATGTCAGTGGTTAAAAATAGTGGATCTCAGAAACATACAAATTTTCTATTAAAGTTTGAAGGAACAGAACTAGATTATAGAGAAATGGTGAGAGAACAATGTAGAGAAAAATTTAATATCCACAAATGAACACTGAGAAAGCATGAGAATATTTCTTTTCAAGTAAATAAAATTCTGAAAGTTAGAAATACACTATTGTGAACATTATGCATGCAGAATGACAGATGTAATCACTGGTATTTTATTGGAGGCAGACAGTATCTACAACTCCACGCAAAATTAAGTGGAAAATTGAAAATAAAACATTTACATAATTCTGAATATTTGGCAGCATGGGGCTATGAAAAGAACATTGAACTCAGAGTCAGAAGACCTGTCCTAAGATCGGTTCTGCTGCACATCAGTCGTGACCAAGTCATGGGGCATCGGTTTCCCACTGAGACCTGGATGGTGGCCACGTATGTTTGCCTCTAGGAATAACAGGGAGTATGAGGTGGGCAGTGCAATAAGGAAAGCATTGGGAAGTAACCCACTGCCTTGGAAAAAAGAATGCACACTCACCATAATTTAGACAGGGCTGAAGTCAAGGGTCTGTCTGCCTCATTTATAGACTGGTATAGCTACCACTTGTCAATTAATTATAATAGCAATTTTTTAAAAAGTAACAATGTAATATTCTCATAAAATTATTACAGTTTTAAAAGAGCCTTCATAGATAGTCTCTCATTTTTTCTTCTCAACAGCCCTATAAGATAAATACCCCATTTTTACAGCGGTGGCACCAAGGCTCAGAGAGTTAATGATTTTCCCAAAGACACATACATTGTAAGCAGCAATATTTAACTCACCCCCTAGATCCTAATGGTGGCTCACCACTTTGTTGACAACAATAACAATAACACAACTAGCAATTAATATATTTTGAGAACTTACTAGGAACCAGCCACTATTCTACATGCTTTACATGTATTTTTCCATTTGCAACTCACAATGACCCTACAAAGTAGTTAGAATATCCCATTTTACAATGGGGAAACTGAATTTTAGGGAGGTTTATTATCTTGCCCAACCTCACACAGCTCGTAAGTGTCATTTGAATCAAGCAATACAGCCCCAGGGGCGCCCTCCAAACTACAAAATTCCATCAGCTGTCCACCTGCTGGCTCAGGTCACCCACTCCATGGTCGGATGTGTCTTCATTAGTTGCAAATACATAAAAGCTATCTAGATTTTCCAGGTAGTTGCCATAGCTCCCAGTCCCTGAGAGCTATAAATTCTCCTGTTTCTGTGCAAGATTCTTGAAAGATGAACTTATGTCTGTTACCTTTATGGTTCTTTACTCACATAACTGTACATACTGACTTGAGTTGGCAGCATGGAGCTGTGAAAAGTAAGAACAGTTTCAGGTAATGCCTACTGTCCTGGCCTAATCCCTCATCCCGCCCCTCTTCACTCTTGGGTCCCAGTTAAAAGACAAAAGATAGGCTTTCCCACTCCTAACCCTAGACACCCAAACTCCAGGCCTTTTCATGGACTGTCCATAACTTGATTTGGCTGTTGGCCCATTGCGGGTCTTCCCTTTCCTGTGTGGGTCACCTACCTCCCCCACCAGCTACAGCCATGATAGTGAGACTCCATTCCAAGACCGACTCACTATCAGTGAGAGAAGAGAAGAGAACAGGTGGATCTCAGGTAGGGCTGGTTCCCCGAATCACCAAGAATTTTCGTTCCTCAGTACTCAGGTAAGAATCACAAAAGAAAAAGCATCCAAACAGTGATGGAAACCTACAAATCAAGAATGAATTTCTCCCCTCCTCACCGCACTCCCCACCAATTGGGAATTGATCCTAATCCTGCTGATCTCTAAATTAAAGGCAAGAGAAACTAAACCAAGCACTTCCCTGTGCTTTGTAACTCTCAGAACATACAGAAGCATTGAAGTCCCACAGGCTTTCTTTTTTGACTTATAATGTGTCTGAGTTTGCATTATCTCGTGTGTCTTAGCTTTGAAGTGTGTGCAGCTTCCCCATTATAAGTCCTCTCGGGAGCAAGAGGCCTGGGGAAGCAGGACAGGGAAGGATGGAGTCAGCAAGAGCCATAGTCACGGCAGGAACACCTGAGGGGCCTGGGAGCGGAGGAGAGGAGCTGAAATCAGCAAAAAGTGGATGCAAAACAACCTGATTTCAAATTAAAATAACCAGTTTTTCAAATAGTGCATTTGCCTTTAAAATGGTGCATAAAAACACCCCTGAAGGTTCTTTATCATCCCCACTGCAGACTTCTTCCCAAGGGGGAACCAAGCTTGTCAAGGGCAGATGTGAAGTAGGGCAATTATTTACAACACATTTAACACCAAACATAACTTCTCATTTATTTTGAAAAGCAATCCTCCAAAGTGAGTATCACGAATTCCTGTTTTAGAGATAAAGAAAAACATGAGAAGTCAACTTGTCCAAGGTCTCAATGTTAGAAGTAGCAATGAATATTTGGGCTGCCTCAAAATTTGTATGTTGAAATCCACCCCCAAGAGGTCGGTATTAGGAGGCAGAGGCTTTAGGAGGTGATTAGGTGATGAGGGTGGAGCCCTCGTGAAAAGGCTTGGTGCCCTTATAAACGAAACCCGAGAGATCTCTCCTATCCTTTCCACCATGTGAAGACACAGCAGGAGGACAGCCATCTATGTACAAATCAGGGAGCTTGCTCTCATCAGACACCAAATATGCTGGCACCTTAATCTTGGACTTTTCAGCCTCTAGAACCGTGAGAAATTAACACTTGTTGTTTAAGTCACTCAGGCTATAATATTTTTGTTATGACTGCCCAAAGGGACAAAGACAAAAACATTGTATACTTCCTATATCACCTCAAGATATAAGTGATATATCTTTACACCCAGAGTTTAAGCTGAAGATATGAAGCTCTAAGAGTGGAATTTTAATACAATCGTCACATGGAAAAGGACTTTTTGGTAAAGTGAAAAATAAGGCGTTTACTAAATGCTCAGCTCTCAAGAGCTGGGGCAAGCTGCTTCTAGTCTCCCGCAGTGTCATTTCCCCCCATCATGTGTTAACTCATAATTTAGGTGCTATTCTTGAACACATAACTTGTACACAGGTTTCTAGCCTACAGAAGGCATAAGAGACCAAAACATGCCCTCCCAAAATATGCCTTTTTGGCATAAATAGTATTTTGAACTGATTATTTTTAGAAGCAGCACACACTGGATACGCCCTGAAAATAGGCTTGTAATTACCCTTTTGCAGGGGAAATTTACATTAGGAAAACCTCTTTTTGTCGGGCAGTCTCCTTCTTGGTACCAGGAAGAGAAGGATGATTCTAAATCACAAGAAATTTGTCATTGGGGAAGGCATAACAACCTTGCCCGGTTTACGGTGTTTTTCCTGGTCACCTTCCTAAAAATATGCCACCCCACACCTTTCTTTATTTGTTTTAGTTGAACATGAATTCTAAGCCATCTTTTTGAGTTAATCATTCCCTAGACTTCTCCAATGCACCAGGGAAGAACCCCCCAAAAAACAAAAAGGAATTATCTTCTGGAGGGTGGACCACTTGTAGCTGAGCAGAGGTGTCCAATCTGCAGCCCACAGGCCACATGCAGCCCAGGGTGGCTATGAACGTGGCCCAGCACAAAACTGTAAATTTACTTAAAACAGTATGAGATTTTTTGTGATTATGTGCCACAATGTTAAGTGAAATAAAGGTACATACATTCTCACTATTTGTATGCATGCATGCACAATCACGCCTTATTCATTTCATCACTATTCGGCAGCACCTACATTTGTGAGCAACTATTTTCAAGAACGAAATACATTAAGAGTAAAATTAGAACCAAAATATCTGATGAGCCCCTTGAGAACTCATTGAGAATTGCAGCTACTTCTATCAAACCAAGTACTGATGCACTGGCTTCTCAAATGCAAGGTCAAACACCCCACTAGTTTTATGTTGCTCTCTTTTCTTTTACTTGTATAATAAATTTTTTTAAGATCACGGATATTTTATTACATAGATATGTACATTTTCTATGTTAGTAATCACAAACTTGGGACCTGCTCAATGATTTTAAAAGATTATCAAAAGAGCCACTGCATAATTAGGGTTATTATGTAAGGATGTTTTTTGCTAATCTGAGGTGGTGGATATCACAAAAATTATGCATGGACCTTTTTTTGCTCATCAGTTTTCATTAATGTTTGTGTATTTACTGTGTGGCCCAAGAAAACTCTTCTTCTTCTTCCAGTGTGGCCCAGAGACACTGAAAGTTTGGACAACCTTGTAGTACAGGCTTCCTCCACTAGGTGGGTGTTCTAGGAACCCATCTATATCAGTGTACCAGCTGGCATTGTTGTGAGAGGCTGTGTTTGGCTTCAGCAAATTTTTCTGAAGACTCTTCCAATGCATCTGCCCATTTCATGACAGGTGATTTACGGGCCCACCTGCCCACACTGCATTGAGTGTTCAGCAGTTCTTGAACAACAACAGCATGACCCCCATGCCCCACCCTCCTTATTCACCTGATCTTGCCCCAAGTAACTTACTTTGTTTCCCTGAATGAGAAACAAAAAAGTCCTCAAAGGGAAATGTTTTGCCAATGTAAAAGAGGTAAAACAAAAAACACCAGAAGCACTAAAAGGCATCAAAATCAATGAGTTCAAAGACTGTTGAGCAGTGGAAAAAAACACCTTGGTAATGTGTACTGCATCAAATGGAGAGTACTTTGAAGGTGACTAAAGTTTAAACATGTAAGAATAAACACACAATTTTTTATAAATAAATTCTAGGCTCATTGGGTCCCCCCTCATACATATGAAATGAACATGTTAATAAACTTCTGTTTGTTTTTCTCTTGTTAATCTGGCCTTTATTAGAGGTGCCCCTACTCAAGAACCTACACAGGCAGCAGAATATTTTTTTCTCCCCAACAAGGGCCTGTGTGTCGATCCTGGGACTCCCCTTCCCCGAGGCCTTGTTTCCCCTGTTGCGAGGAATCCTGCCAGCCCATCAGGGTTTGCCAAGACTGAAAACAGCCTCCTCACTCCAGGCCACATCCAAGCAGCCCACATCCGAAGACAGAACAGGTTGGTATTTTTGAAGTCAGGCCACTCAGTCCAACTGGGAATGACTCAGAAGGGCCTTCTAACTCCAAGGACTTAGCCTGCATCCCAGCTTCACATCTCCCTGAGCTGCTCAGACTTCATCCACCCTCCCTTCAGACAGTGCTGATCTGAAGGGCACTCGACCCTCCTGTCTGCTCAGCTCCACTGCAGAGTCTGCTTCTATGGAAACCAGCATGCAGCAGTCCAAAAGATGGGTGAAGAGCACCCAAATCTGTGAGCCATTCTTATTCCATACACCACCACCTGGGGCAGAACTCTGTAAACAGATGGTATCCTATTAGTCTTGTAATCAGAAGTGGACCTCAGTGGGGCATGGGAGACACCCAACACAGGATTGGCTTAAATGGAATGGGGGAAGGCCAGTCAAATGTGGATCTTTTGGGGGGCCCACCATCCTGTGCTGGCCAGGGTAGGTCCCACCCTCTGGCTGCATGGGCTACTGACAAGGAGCTGCTTCCTGACCTTAAGGAAGAATTGGGTAAGGCAGTTGGCTGAACCTCATATGACCGCTGTTTGGAGACCAGCAATAATAAATGAGCACTCTTCCCACAGTTTAATGTAATAGAAGAAACAAAGCAAAGGGGAGCAGAATGGAAAGATTCCTTTTAAGTTTTATCTACTCAGACTGAAAAGTCTCAGGGGAACTCTGTCTTTGTCCCTCCCTTTCTCCCCCTCTGTTTATCTCTCCTGTGCCCAGCCTCCTTTTCTCTCTCTCCCTCCAGCCCTGCTCAATCATTTGGAGATGAGACTTTCAGAAATTCAACCCTCTGAGTAGCAAACAAGCATCACTGAGCCCTGGTACTTCCCTGTGAGGGGAATCTGGGATGGACAGTTGGATATCCAGGCCAGCAACTGAGATGGGGCCAAGGGGCCTCTGGCAAGCCAAGGATGACACTTTATTATTTCCTCTACCCACTGGGACACAAGGGGGTCTGCCACATGCCAGTGCCCCGAGCTGAGCTAGGAATACCATGCGACCACAGACAGCCCTGTCCAGAGCCTACAGTCTAACAAGGAGACTGCTATTAATCCAAGCATCATAGATACAGATGCCAACTTACAGCTCAGCTAAGACACAGCGGGAGGACCACCGGTGGGGCTCTAAGACAAGAGACCCGGATGTTGGAGTAGAACGGGGGGAGGGGGGGGACATGGAGTGGGGCCAAGTGCTCCCACCAGCTAATTGGGCCCCAAGGCCACCCTTATCTGAGGTCAAGGGCCCCTGTACACATGGTGCTGCTGAGAACCAGAATATGGGGTTATCAAAAATAGTTACATAAAAATAAAATTTTAGTAAAATATGAGCTATTCTACTGATTTCTGAGTCGAGGTGTGCATATGCTTAGGGAATATATAAAGAACATTGTATATCTCATTTTTATCTCCCTCTTTTGGAAATTCTGGTTTGACGCTGCTTTGTAATGTACATGATACAGCCACACAGCAGCACTGGCTTCCCATTTGTAAATAAGCAGGCGCACATACACTCAGGAGGGTTTCACTGATGGGGTGGGTGCATAGGTGAACATTTAGGAATTGGTGCTTTGAAGTATGCAGCAGTTACCTGGTGGTTAGTAAAAATAATTACTATTTACTGAGAACTTATTACATGCCTGGCATAGTAACCCTTTATACCAACCATTTCACTTAGTTTTTTTGAAGTTGGTACTAGTATTGCTTCATTTGGGGTTAGGTCACACGAGAAAGATCATCTTGCAGGCTAACGGTAGACCTGGGGTTTGAACCCCAGAATTCCGACTGCAGAGGGGGCCCCTAATCACCATATATACCATTTCCCACCACACATGTGCTGATGCTTAAAAGATTACTATTTGGGGCGTTTTCAAAAAGGTTACTTAGGAGGGATACTTTGTTGAAGAATAACACATAATAAATACAGAAAATAGTATCAAATGACAAGGTATGAATCATACTTTTAAAGACTGGCCTCTCAGGGAACATTATCACCATGGTCTTGAATTGTGTGATCTCGAACTGAAAAGCACAGGGGGCTGGAGAGAACAGCATCAGAGCCCCCAGGCACCAACTCCCAGCCTCCCAGCCGTGAAACCTGTCCTTCTGTACCGAGGAGCGTGCAGCTGCCGGCACCCCAAAGCACCGGCCCACGGTGTGTCCTCGGTGTGCTTTGCTATGCCGGCTCCCCCAGTTCCTAGGAAAGGTGTCTGTAAAGCCACACCAAGTCCTTCCGGAACTAGACAAATGGATGGTCAGATGGATAAAATCCTGTTTTCCACACATGGCCAAGGCTGCAAAGGCCTAAGAACCCTCATCATGCGCTCAGTGACCTAAGAGGACCCAAGACCAGGCTACAGTCAGAAGGCAGGAGTGATTGGAAGATGGGCGGGCATTCCAGGTGTTTCTGCCTATGATGGTCTGGGGTGTTTTCTAGGGCTTGATGCCGGGAGCCCGGGAAGCCATCCCCTTTACTCCCATAGCCCCCTTCCCCTTACCAAATGTTGTCATGTTAGAAGGAGCACCAAACCCAGCGTTCAACCTACTCCTGTATTTTCACATCGCTCTTCCTTTCCAACCGAGAGAGTAGGCGAGACATCAGTCTGATCTGTGCTCAGACCACGTGTCATGTCAAGAGGACATAGTCACCAACAGCCTTTACATTATTTTGAGTAACAAGGCTTATTGCTAATGATTAAAGTTGAATAGCTGGTTAAATTCAATCCCCGCCCCAAATGAATAGCCCAGTGGTCTGTTGCTGTAGGACAGAAGTCCTGGGCGGTGACGCGTGTAGAAGGATGAAGAAGTCCTCTGCCCAGTGGTCAGAATTTCCTGAGGGCCGCATCCACAGTCCCGTCTCAGAACACGGCGCCGGTATCTAGGTGCCAACGCGCACAAACGTATCTGGTGAAGGCACGCTGTCTGGGAAAACTCTGAACCCTGCAGTTTGGAGTGTTCGAGTTCCGGCTTAAGTGTGGTGGGACAACTCCTGTGACGAGGCTGCGCGTTCTGAAGGCAAGCCTGCCGAAGTGGCCTGGATGCCACGCAGAGCCTGCCTGTCTCCATGGCGCCGTGTTCCCATTAGTCCCACGGTTCCTGTGCCCTCCCCACTCCAAGGTGAGGTCTCTGCTACTCCTCCACCCTTCTCTCCTGCAACAAATATAAGTTTGCCAGGGCTTTTTGTATTCATCAAATTATCTTGAGTACGATGACAAATATAGCAGAAAATGACTTCTAGAAAGGAGAAAATGGCTTTCAGAAAGCATAGGCATCTAATGTTGTTTAGTTTTGCCTTCTGTTTTGAAATTCCCTTCTTCCAGACCTCTGTGTGGCTCCCTCCCCACCTCAGTGAGATCTTGGCTTCAATCTTACCCCTCAGGGAGCCTTGCACTCGGGATGAATCTATTGTTCTGTCCACCCTCTCTCATTTTGCTAACTTGTCTTCATAGCAGATATGTCCACCTGAGATCAGATTACAAATGCTTATGCCCAACTGTCCCTTGTCTGTCTCTCCCAGAGAAGCTAAGCTCTGTGAAAGCAAAGACTTTGCTTTGTTCAAAAAAACAAAAAGGACTTTTGCTTTTGTTTACTGCTGTACACATACCACACAGAACAAATGCCCAGCATATGATGAACACCCAATAGAAACATATTGATTGAACGACTACATGAATGAAGAGAATTTGTTTTGTTCAATGACTAAATTATAACCAAATCAAACTAATCACCAGGGAGTTCAAATTGACACCGCGATGAGAGAGCACCTCACACTTGTCCAAATAGCTCATTAAAAACACAGGAGATGACAAGTGCAGACGAGGCTGTGAAGGAAAGGGAACCCTCCCACACTGTTATTGGAATATAAATGGATTCAGCCACTGTGGAAAATGGTATGGAGGGTCCTGAAAAAATTAATAGTAGAATTACCGCATGACCCTATTCTAATAGCAGAATTACTCTTCTAATAGTGGAATTACCGCATTCCCCTTCTGGACGTTTATCCAAAAAAATTTAAATTAGGACCTTGAAGAGATAGCTCACTTCCACATACATTAGAGCATTATTCGCAATAGCCAAGAGATTACCATAACCTAAGTGCCCATCAATGTAAAAATGGATAAAGAAAAAATAGATAAAGAAATACAAAGATTTATTTGTATTCAGTCATTTAAAAAAAGGAAGAATTTCTTTTATTTGCAACAGAGTCGATCGACTGTGGGGACATCATGCTAAATGGAATAAGGTAAAGACAAATACTGTACAATCTCGTTTATGTTGAATCTAAACTAACATTCATGGAAACAGACAAAAGACTGGTGGTTGCCAGAGGTGAGAAGTGCGAGTTTGGGGAATGGATGAAGGGAATCAAAAGGTACCCGTTCCCAGCCCAAGGCAGGGAAGTGCTGGGGATGCAATGCACAGCGTGGTGACTGTAGTTCAGATACTGTATCACATATTTGAAACTCTCTACGAGAGTAGGTCTTAAAAAGTTCTCATCACAAGAAAAAATGTAGCTATGCGAGATGGTGCATGTTAATCAAACTTACTGTGCTCATCATTTCACTATATATATATATATATATATATATATATATATATATATTAAATCACGACATTTTGCACCTTAAACTAATACAACCTTATATGTGAATTATATCTCAATAAAAGTGGAAAAAATAAAGTAAAAATGTCTTTACACTAGTGAAAAAGTGAGAGGGATACTTGGAGTGTTGAGACATTTCACTTTTGGGAAGTTGAACTAAGGTGGAAGGAAACAACTATAACAAAAAATGTTAAGCTTCTCTATTAACAATAGATCTCTTAATGAAGTTTTAGGATGAAAGTGGATAAATGTATGCAAACAGCCTCATCCCACTCACTGCCAAGCTTGAGGCCCCCAGGACCATCTCTGTGGTAAGATCCAAGACTTGTCATGATATGGAAACACAAATCCTGAATCCCTGTTCTCTGTAGAATAGAGGAATAATTGATAGGGTCATCCAATGTTTCTCCAAATCCCAAATGCTGATTTATTGTGATGTTTGCCTTTCTTGGAGTACCTAAAAGAACAGTTTTCAAGAAAATTTCTCTCCTGTCCTTTATTGTCCCCAAGGTGTCCCCACATTAACTGCACACATTTATCTCATGGTCCAGTGACTCTTGCTGGTCACACTGCTCCTCCTGCCACAAGAGCTTTGCCCTCTGGTCTCTGTAATCAGAATACTTAAGGAAAGGGAAAGACTAGGGGAAAAAAGTTTTCAAATAAATATGTAAGAATTAAGACTCCAAATCACAAAAAGTCAAAATTACCATTAAAAATGTTGAACAGTAGAAAAAATTAAGACATTGAAATTTTTTAATGCTACAAATACAAAATTATTTTTAAGTTATATGATTACTGTTGCTCACCAGGCTTCCTTAAAGAACCACTAAACGGTACACTATTATCAACACAATTGATAGCAGCTTCAGTGTGACCCATCTGCAGCCTTGCAATCCCCTTTATGGAAACAGTAGACAGGACAGGTTACTGAGCAGTGTGACTTACTCCAAAGTAACAGCCCTTACCAAGGATAGTGTCACTTGCCACACAGGAAGTGAAGATGTAGCAAAATTTTCACTGGGTCGTTTCCTTTGACTGTTTACATTGCAGTCAACTGATTTGTGAATGATAGGAAGTGCAAATTTAACTGCGCTGACAACTTCTGAAAATTGCCTGGGTCTGCACGACTTTTCTAGCCAAAGGACCTACTGACCCTTTGAACTCAATATGGCAAAAACATATGTGTTAAGTCACTGATACGTGGATTAATAAGATACATTCCTTCATTCACCAGTTTTAAATCGTACTTGTAATTTCCCCCTAAAACCCAGCTCCTTCCCCTGACTTCTAACTTCCCCATTTCTGTCCCCGCACGCTCTGTGAACCCACAGGCCAGGGTCACAGAGTCAGCGGATTTCCCTTCTTCCTTGGCTCAGTGGGTCCAAACCCTACAGCATCTCTTTCCTTGCTTCTCTTCCACCTGCCTCATAGTTACCACCCAAACTCAGGCCTCATCCAGCTCCTTACTTTTACTCTACACCATGCACATGGCCACCTAAATATTTCTTTGCTTTTGTCGACATTATATTCTTCCACCGACTACAAAGAGAGAGAGAGCAGTACTCATCCTGGCACTCAAGGGCTTCCATAATAAAGCTGGGCCTTTCCCCAGCCCCCTGGCTCACTGGCCTCCCCGACTTCAACAGATTGAAAAGGTCTTTCCTTACTTACCACCTCCTTGTCATGCTTTTCTACCTGGTCTGCTTGGAATGGCTCTCTCACCTCCACACCACACACACATCACCATATCAGAATCTGTAGCTATCCTTCTTTGAAATAATTCCTATCACCCTAACAAGATATAATATTGTCCTTCTGAGTGTCTGTGGTACTTGGCCCACTTCTTTGGCGTCAGCCTTGTAGTGTATTTATTCATTTATTCAAATGCTGTGTTTTCCCTGATTTACTAATAAAATGTTTGAAACCATTCCTTATTTCAGAATTGAAACTGACGGGACTCATTCAGTTCATTTGTATTGAAAGAATGAATGATGGAGAAAGTTTTATCACCTGCTCTTCACAAGCAAGTTTTTAAAATTCCTATTGACACAAAATTCAGAAATGCTTAGTAGATGATGTAGTCTTCCTAAATATTACATAACAAATTAATGTGTGTAAAGCCATTGTGTAGTAGAATATTGGTTCCAATCAGTTAAACTAGGTAAGCACACTTTGGATCCACAGAAGAATTTGACAAATGATTTTTAAAATAACTGGATAACTATGACACAACACAATCTATTTTTATTTTCACAAAAGGTAGTTTTGAGATCATCCGCTGACTGCTTATAACATATAGAAAAATACTGTTTTCACAAGTTTTTAAGTTAAAATAGTTTTTCTTATCTAAACCTTCATCTGTATTGAGCATGAACAAAACAAGATAGGTATATGATATTTCCTGATATTTTTGTATGTTTACATGTGGTATAAAAGTACAGTGTAGTGCTGCTTATATAAATAACAACAGCCCTCATATTTTCCAATTTTATGCCATCTTGTTGGGAGGAATTCAGGGAGCCATCCGTCCCAGTGCTGTTTCCAAGCCCATCAATGCCTCACCACCCCAGGAACACATGTACTCTTATAAAGCTTCCAAAAGGAATTCATTCTAGCTTCTCCAAATCCTGAAGTCTGGAACTTCATTCCAGCCTCTAAACTGCATCTTCCTGAGAGTAAAACTCAACCCCCAATCCTGTAACTCTTAGAAACAAAGGCCCAATGCTGTCTTCAATCTGTGCCACAAAGAAAAAGGACTCCATGGGGCCATGCCAGTGGCTTCTGTGACTGCTCTGCTAGACCTCTTCTTGTGCCCTGAGCATCCTCGTCCCTTTCCAGCTCCGGTCCTCGTTTCCCTCTACCTGGCTCACTGTGAGACTCCCACAGCCCAGCCAAGGCACCCCGTCCTTCTCTGTCACAAGGCCAGTTGGGAGCCTGCCCAGTGCTGTGGGGTATGATAAACCACTCAAGACTCAGGATAAAGTGCTGTGCATCCCAGTTCTTCCTCTGACCAGTTGTAGGACCCTGGACCTACCATGTAATTTCTCTAGATACACATTTATTTTCTGTAAATACACAACTACATTTAGATAACACCTTAGTTTCTTCAATCATTAAGCATCTAGGGTGCTCCAATTCTACCAACTCCAAGATGATAATGTCCAAATATTCTAGCTGTATATGCTCTACCAAGCTTTCAGACTCAACCTGTTTATTAATTTATTTATTCATTTATTTAGAAGCAACTATGCACTGAGCACTGTAATAGACCTTGAGGATACATTGGTCAATAAAAAAGGCATGGCCTGCCTTTGTGAAGTTTACTGTCTATTGGACACTAAACAGTAGGAGAATGGTAATTAATAAGCAAGAAAACACATATATAATTGTAGATGGTGCTAAGTAAACAGAATAGAAAAAAAGAGAAAAGGGAGAGGGAGACACAGGGGCAATATATGAAAGAATTATAAGAGCAAGCCCTCTCTGAAGAAGTGACATTTCAAAAAAAGAAAAAAAGCCAAGATTCAAGAGATAAAAAGAAGTCTGACATCTGAGGAGCAGGAGTTAGACCATTTTAGACAAAATCAATGACATGAGTGAAGGTCCTGGAGCAAAACCCAGGGCAGTACAGGGAGGGGAAGGAGCACGAACGTGGCATTCCTGTCTCCACCATATTCACCCGAACACACACGGGACTAAATCAACAGTTCCCAAACTTGTCTGCCCAGAATTACCTGGTGATCTTCTAAAAATTCCAAAGATCAGGCCACACCCTAAACCAGTAAAATCACAAACTCCAGGGATAAAGAAAAAGCGCCAGAATTTTTTTTAACTCTTCAAGTGACTCCAAAGTGCAGACATGGTTGGGAACCAGTGACTTAAATCAATTCAGTGCTGAAGGTGTTGTTTTACTCACCTATGAAATGATGGGGCTCAACTTCACAAGGTCAGGTCCCTTCCTTGCTCTAAATCAAATGACCTGTAGGTGGATCCAGGCTCATTTTCACATACCCTTGCCCTCAAATCTTCTTTCCCTCTTTCCCTCTACCCTGGGATTCTCATATTCTCCCACCAGGTCTAAAACCTTCAAGTCAGATTCTTCTTTTCACACTGTGCCTATGTCCTGTATGCAGCAGATTCTGTTGATCCAAACAGCCTGTGAAGCTTTCTCACCCACAAACCCAACTGCACCCCTCATCCTGCAATCCATCCTGCCCAGTGACCTTTCTGAGCACAATTCCTACTGCTTATCCAAACCATGCCCACCCTTCAGAGCCCTTCTCAAGTGCCAGCTCTTGAAAGAAACCTCCCTAACATATTCAGCTACCTGTGACAACTAGTCTGTAAAGTTTCATAGTCCTTATGGTCCCTAAGATAAAATTGAGAACTAAATTATATACAGACATAGAGTATACATCAGTATTCTCTCCCCAACAGATTTTAAATAAACCAAAAAACAAACACACATTTTATTAATCCCTGGCATATATTAAGCATTCAAACATTATCTAGAAGCAGTAATGGCAGCATTCACTTCGAGATAGTGCTGACTGGCGGTGGTATCGGCAGGGGTATTAAAAACGGCAGTGGGAGTAGCAGAGAGAGCAACAGCAGCACAATGTAAAGGGCCCCGTGGGAGCCAGGCATTTCAGGTGCATCATCTCATCTAAACATTGAAACCGTCCTTCAAAGCAGTTCTAATTTGCCCACTTTACAAATAGGAACGTTGGAGATTTGGAAGTTCAAGGAATTTACTAAGGACATGTGGGAGATCTGTCTGGTCCTAAATTTTTCCCTATTACTCCATGTTACCTCCTTATAAGCTTCCCAATGAATATTCCCTTTTTTGGAGTCCTTTTGCTTCTGACATGACTGATTGATTGATACGAATAGTTGCATGCAGTGGAGAATCCCATAAGAAAGACAGACTATAGGTTTTTCACTTGCAAAGATTAACTAGGGTCCCCAAATATTAGCATGTAAATGTAAGCAGCAGATATGCACTAATGTCCTCCAGCCATTTATAACCAAGTTCTTTCCACTTCATGTCATCTAACACAGTAAGCGTACCAGTGGGTACCCATTCCCCTGGGTATGCAGTCACCTATTGCCAACCTTGGATGTCTGGAGAAACAAATCCGAATTATGATTCAATGAGTCACATGATTCAGGAGTTAATCTCGAAATATTCTTGAACCATTCAAGTTCCATTTCATGTGCAGAACTCATACTCTCCCCAGTGAAAAAAAAAACAAGGGGATCCCAGCAGTGAAATAAAATTTCTGATCTGGTGTTTGTTGGCAATCCTGTTAGAGAACAAAATTGTGCTGCTTGGAAATGCAGGAAAAAATAAAGGTAAGAAAATGAGGGGCAAAATAATTATGTCCTGGTACCAAACCAAAGGTAAAACTGAAGAGCATTTGTTAAAGTCCTATGATGCTAATTAGGTCAGTTTCAAAAAGTGTTTATTTCAAGACAGGTAACTTTCTATCATCCATGTGAACAGGAGAGACTCATACAGCAGAGATTACCCAAAATGGCACATGTAGAACTTGCTCCTTTTTATCCCAGAAATACATTATTTCACTTTCCTTTTGTGCACTTCAATTTGCTTTCCTAACTAAGTCTAATTTAGGACAATATTATATTTAGTTTGACTTTCCTGAGCCCTCACCAAGTGGTAGGAGGAAGTTAATCCAGACATGTGTTAGTAACAGATAATATTTTAAATACCACTAAAAATTACCCATCTTGAATGAGAAAAAATGGCAGACTCCTACCCTAAGTATCTCAAAATGGAAAAAAAAAGTATAATTAAAAAAAACTAAATCCATGTGGGATAAGAGTGATAAAATACACTTCTATACTGTCAAGGAAGTTTTTAACTCTAACCCAAGACAGATCTGGAATAAGTCATGTGACATTCTCGTTCCTAGCACGGACTTACAGTGTTAAACACATTCACTTATTGCAAAGACTGATCCATAGCACACAAGGTACCACAAAAAGTAACTAACTGCCCCTGTTTTCTGATCCAGGCTCCTGAGAGCAGAAAGAAATTTTCCTTCCAGCACCTGAGGCAGTTCACAAATTTGCAATAATAAAGCCATATTTTAAAAGATAAGTCATGTCAGAATTTTCCTTTTTTCTACCTAAGGTTCCATAACTAAACTAATGGAGTAAAACTCTATTGAGATTAATCTCTTGTCAAGTGTACTTAAAACCAGCCAAGAGGCACCGTTCTGTGTTGGCAGCCAAAAAGCCAGTCATCCTAGATCAAGGTTTGCAAGTGCAAATTTTTTCAGGCCCCCATTTTCCTTTTGACTTAAGGGAAATTTGAACTGAGTAGTCAGCTGGTAATGTATATAATGATACTCAAAACACATGTGAAAAGTTGAATCAAGTACTCTGAAAGGCAGAGTCAACTGAATTATGTCATTTTATCTACTATAACTCTGGCTTGCAAAAAATTATATGAAAAATTACATAAAAAGCACAGACAACTGGGCTTACAATAAGAGTATAGCAAGGTGTTAATCCCCCAGTCAATCAAATGACCCCAATAGTGGGCTGTTGAAGAAGGGCATGTGTGTGTGTGAATATATTACTTTGGGTGGCTCATAGATGATACAATTATTTATACAGGAAAACAAAACATATAAGATGGGATCCTTACCTTTTCAAGCATAGCATTGCCTTGGTGAGGACTGATGTTGTGCTGGCTTATTTCTCTCTTGTATTTATATTCATAAACTTGATCCGTGATATTAACCAGCAGAGTTGATGGACTGAAGGCCAGTTTCCCACAATCATACACAGTTCCACTTTCAATATCAGTTGGTGCTGTGGCATATCGTAAGATTAATCCCATAATGAGGCCTAAAATAAAGAATAAACAATTGCAGTGGAGGAACAGAGTCTAAAATGTTCTCTATTGCATGCTTTTAAATATGCAACTTGGACCTTGTAGAAGTAGCAAGTGAAAGAATTGGGTCATTGCCTGTTTCAGACACTTGTTCACTCTTTCATAGACACTAGTTCAATAGATTGTATCGTTAAAATATTTGTGATGGACGCTACTGTTTGAATATCCAGCATATATTCTCTTTTTTCTTTTCTTCTTAATGGACCCCTCTATTTTGGAGGGAAGAGCTATCCCTCTTTTCTACCCACCCAAGTGCTTCAAGAAAGCCTTTGCTCTGTGACAGACATTGCCTAGTCCAGTTAGGAGATGGGATTCCCATGGGGAAAGCTCTGGCCGACAGATCAGCATTTATCTAAGAAAGGCCATGAGACTAAAAGAAAGCACTTACGTGGCTGGGAGAGAGGTGTTCTTGTTCTCTCCCTAAGACATGACTAAGGCAATATATTTCCACTTTTTTCTGCTAGCAGATATCTTGTGCCCTTGAGGGAATCTAGCCCAAGGACACAGTAAATACACTGAGTAAGACTAATATATAGACAGGCCCAGGTCCTGGATGACTTAAGTGAGCCACTGGATCAACCTATCCTGAAACTAATTCTAGACCTCTTGCTATGTGACATAGTATATTCTCTAATTTTTCAAACAATTTTGAATCCATTTTCAGTTTACTCATAGCCAAATGCATTCCAATGACGTACATTCCTTTCAGTAAAGAGTTGAACCCAATTAATGGCTCTTGACTTTTAAGTTTATAAACTCTGTTCAGATGCTCCTGGTAATCTGATCACATGAATGCTCTCAACATTAGGGATTTATTAATAGCAGCAAAGAAATGTCAAAGGCCTACACATTCCTCAATTTAAAATTAGGAATGATGTATGTGTTTTAACATAAATCCACTCTTTTAAGATAAAGGTCACATGTAAAACATCCAATGTTGGAGGTTTTACAACTCTCCTTTGATTCATCTAGTAACCTTTCTTTCATTTAATAAAATGTTTTGAGGTGCATATTTTGTGCCAGACATTTAGTAATTTAAAATAAAAATACAGTTCTAGCCCTACAGGAGCTCAAATCTGTAAAATAAAGACCCATATGTAAGCAAACAGCTGTAATACAATGTGACATGTTTTATGACAGCTGGTAAGCACCCTGTGTCATGTGGGCATAGAGTGGAGACACTCCAAGGCCTCTTGAATGACCCAAAGCTTCAGGTGGATGTTAAAAGGTCACCTATGACTTGTCCAGGTGAGCTGAATTGGGGAAGCTGGGATTCAGGCTGCATATGTGGGTGGCAGCATGAGAATAGCCACGGAGAAAGCTAGAAGCTGCCTGGGATTTATGTTCTCCAGTGTGCAGAACCACTGCTGAGACGGCTGCACGGGCAGGGATTGTGTCTCCTGGCTGTTGTGCACCTGGTTGGGTTCTCGACAATGGAGTTTAAGCAAAAGTGATACGTGCCATTTCCAGGCCATGACATTGAAGAGGTAGGGGAGTTTTGTCTCTTGTCTCTTCCCATTTATTAAATAGGTGAGGAGCGAATAAAAGCACTCGCCCTGAGACGCCAGGTTGGGGAAAGCCATCTACCAACCAGTAATATATGCATTGGACTATTATGTGAACGGAAAGTTAATTTCTGTTGTAGTCACTGAAATATTAGTGTTTCCATGTTAACAGGCACTAAGATAACCTAAGATAACATATAAATACAGAGGGGCTTAAAACACCATTTAGAAAGTTAGTAGTGGTGTAAGAAGAGAAGAAGAGAAAAATGGAGGGAGGGAAAGAGAGTCCGGGGAGAAACTCCAGACTGTAGACCACAGGTAGGGGCTGGGTCATACAGAGGTCCCCTGTCATGCTGCTAAGCTTTCAGTTTTAACCCAATGGCAATATAGGACTATTGAAGGATCTGAGGCAGTGGAGCAAAACAATCAGATTTTCACTTAAGAACTATCCCTTGGGCAACCATGTGGAGAAGGAATCGGAGGGAGAGGTGAGGATGAAAACAGATTTCTTTAGAGAATATTTTTACCTTACTTATTCTTCAGCATTAGGCCCACTTTTCCGTAACAGTGAAATATATTGTATTCTAACCTTTATTAGCAGGAGAAAATAAGGGATGAGTATAATCTGCCATGAGCGTTTGGTCTGGGGTGGATGTGGGCGGCCTCCCATGAGCAGTGTCAATGACTACAATAGGACTAGTCAGGAAAGACAAGGGAAAACACGCCACCCACACACACTGCCAAGGGCTTTAGGGCACCTGCAAAAGAATCACTTGCCCAACACTCTTTGCCCATGAAGGGTTCATTTTCTAAGAGTCATTTGGCAGGTACCATGAATGGTACCAGGACTTCTGCTTTCCACTCTGGGAGATAAAGGAGCACAGTACAAGACGCCATCTGCATGGGGACTGAATGGAAAGAACCTGCATTAATACCATTCCAAGTTCCCACAGGGTGAACCACTCATTTTTGCAATATACTTTCAATGGAATAACAAGAAGTAAACATGAAGTCTCACTTTTTAAATTTTCCCAAATAGGGAAAACAAGTAGTTGTCATAATAACAGGCATCTTGTACCTGGGACCCTGTGGCTAAATTCATACAGGGCCTCAAAATCTGAGTGGCCCTGTCTGAGTGGCCCTCTGCACCAGCTCTGGTCCCAACCTTCAAGAAGAGGTACCCTGGAGTAAATGAAGTCAGCTGTTTGCTGCCAGAGGTCACCTGATGAAATGCCCATAAAAATGGACCTGTCAGACAGGCCTCCCACTGTAAGGAGTGAAGCTGTCCATAAGTTCAACCTCTGTGCCCCGGAATCCATGCCTATATCCCCACTGAGGCCAGCCAAAGGCTGAGTGAGCAGGGGTACTGACAGGGAGATGGGACTCCTCTGAAGGGCTACTCATGGCTCACAGATGTGCAGTTAGCCTTGCCAAAATTGTCTCAGAGTTGCCCTGCAGCGTAAACCTTCTCCCACCAGCCTCCTTTCCTTCTCTCTCTCCACAGGGTGGGGCTGCACTGAGGTCAACAGCTGTCCCAGCAAGCACGGGCTTCCTCCCCATTTTCCTGAAATGGAATGTCCCCCAATAAATCTTTTGCACAATGAATTTCTTCCCAGCATCTGCCTCTCAGAGGACCCAAATTAACTCTCTAGGAAAAACACTTGGGCTTGCTTCCCCCGCAGCCCCAAGGGCTGAGAGGAATCCTCATCTTGGCAGGGTATCTTGGCAGAGTATGAGGAATGGTGGGGAAGCCGCTGCCTCACCCGCCTGCGTGCCTCTGCCTCAGTGTCAGTAACCCCCAAATGCCTGATGTCACAGGCCAAACGCCTACCCATAGAGTCCATCCACTTAATGCTTTAGCCACCTGCTGACACAAATATGAAGTGTTGGGTGACCAACGCCCACATAATATATAAGAGCAGGTGACAGATAAAGTGGAATTGCTAGTAGGAAGAAAATGCAAAAAGAGTTTTTTTGATACTCACACAAAGCAATAGGATAAAGAAAGCTACAACCACTTGTGAACAAGAGAGGGAAAGAAGAGCCTGCCTTCCACGGCTTATAGACGCAACCCACCACTCTCATCAGTGAGTCATGAGTCCAAATGCTACATGCTCAGGAGAAAAGAAGAAACCTGTCCTGGCAAAGCAATACCACCAGCACACATGTGCACAGCCCTGGTCCCCACTCACATTCTCACAAGCACGACACTTCACTGAGCTCTTTCACCAGCCAGCTGGTTGTATCTCCTTCTCCAGACAGAACTCAAGTCCAGATGCATCCCTTGCCCCACAAATCTGGGCATCTGTGCAGCTGGCATTGCAGCAGTGTGGACCCCCCTCCCTAGCAAACCCCAATCTGTCCCCAGTAGCATCGGCTTTGGGATGGAGCTTCAACCATAGACCTCATCCCTAAAGCACTCCTATCCCACAAACTCTATCTCGGGTCTCATCTGTGGGGCCCGTATTCTGGTCTCTGAGTTCTTACAGCACTCACTGTGTGAACCACACCCCTGCTGGCCCTGCTTTTAGAAAGACATATTGTTTGGCATTGCTTTGCAGACCTTGGCTGTGTCTCCCGCTCCAGACAAAGAGGCTGCTTAGGACAGACTCCACGCTGCTCTTCCCTGTCCTCTAGAAAAAGCTAACCACGTGAGGCAGAACTGTAACCCAACTTTCTCAAGGTCCATAAACTGCCTTGGAGTCAAGAAGAAAGGATCCTTTGAAGGCATGTAGTTAGTCAGTGACCACATCTGAAAATAGCATGTGTAAGGACCTTAAAGGGCTTGCCACATAGCTCTCCTAGCAGCTACCTGACAGGCAGGGACAAGGTGACGTCATGGGAAAGGGAGCAGGGAGGGAGAGAGGGAGGAAGGGAAGGGGCCAGGAACGCTCTGAAGGAGGGGCATGGGAAACGCGGGCCTTGCAGTTCTGGCCCAGCTCTCACGTCAAGGCCACATTCAAAACCCGAGAAAACTCTACTCCCGCCCTCCTCGCGCTTCCACACCGCACACATAGAAGGCCTTGCTCTGGGAGAGCGGGAGTTACTGAAATGAGTAAACTATTGCCTTGATCCTAAGACATTAAAACATTCTAATGCTACCACCCTTTTCCTCTTGCTGAATCCTGTGATCCTGATTTCCAGTAAGAATAAGGTACCCTCGGCCTGCAGTTTATAAGCGATTCCCCATAGAACTGACATTCACCTTGAGGCCCGAAGCACCTTCCTAAAGGGCCTTTCTGAGAGGAATACGGATGGGGACTTCCTTAAATATGTAATGATTATATTTTTAATAACACAAAGTGTTAAAATCTCTGGCTCTGTTGAAAACTCGTGGGACCGAACCTCGCACCGGCAGACTCCTGGGACACCCCCACCTTCGCTGCTTCCCTGCCAGAGCACTGCGGCCCCAGAGCCAATAAAAGTCAAAGAAAGCCGAGTAGGGCTTCTTAGAGAGACAGAGGAGAGAACACTCTCTTCTTCCTCAGGATAACCCAGCTGGTTGCCGGCCTCATGCTGAAGTCAGCAAGAGGAATGCAGAGCAGAGAAGAGGAAAGAACCCGGGTCCTTGGTAACAGGAGCAGGCTCCGAATTAGCCAGCCCTGAAGGCCATGCTTCTCTGGGCTTCTAGTCATGGAAGATAGTAAATGTCCTTATTGCTTAAGTCTTATCACTCAGAGTTTCTGTTACTCTCAGCTGGATGCATCCTAACAGATAGAACCATTTTTATTTTTTTTTAACAAGCGAATGCACAAAGTCCAAAGGAGCCCTAAAGGAGAGACCAGCTCTCCACCCAGCAGAGGTTAGGAGAGGAGGTTCTTAGGGATGTACAGGACTTCACCAGGTGAGAACAGGGCATGGGTTTTCTAGGGAGAAGCACACGAAAGTTACTGAGCACAGAGCTAATGAGGCAGGTCAAGCAACTTGGTATGTCTTACTAGGCAGCTGAGATCTAGGCCCCCAGCAGAGCCAAGGAGTAGAGGGTGTCCAAGAAGGAGTAGGTTTTGGAAGAAGGTCTTGTGGAAAAACTGAGTGAGTTCTTTGCTGGCAAGCAGATTTTCTCTGGTTTGGAGCACAGGAAACTGCATTTGGAGGCAATTATCTGAAGGGGAAAAAAGAGCTACAATTCGGTAAAGACCTGGAGAGGAAGTTAATATCAGAAATTATGTCTATTTATGTGAGGAAGAATTTAGCAAAGGAATTCGAGTAGAGAAGTTTCAAGATGATAGCAATAAAATAAAGCCTAAGTTAGAGTGTTTCTTACCATTTTTAGGACTTTTTTTTACAGTGGAAGACTCTTTAAGGCAGGGAATCTGTGATGTTATTTCAGTCACTCAGATAAAAATTTGTGAACTAGGAGTTCAAATGGGGGACAGAGAAGGAAAGGGTGTGACAAATACAGGCTCCGGCACAGATAACACCCCTTTTTTATTACGAAACCTCATAAATCATACTCCAAAATCATAAGCATGTACTTCTGTAACCTAATCATATCACACTCAGGCACACCATATGGCATTTTAGGTGAAATGTTCAAATTAAAACTATAAATCATTACACCCATAGTATTGCCCTACTGACCACACTCAGGCAAGCGTGACTTCTGCCGGACCCTGTGTTCTAAGAAAGCTGAATCGGTGCACACCACTTAACTCTCTGTAAGGCAGCAGTCACAAATGTGAGACTTTAAATGGCATCTCCACCATTTTTAACTTTTTATTTGATATTTGCCCACATTCCCCATCTTATCAAAGACTTCATCAGACAACAGATATGGTGAGATATTACGGGTTTGAATTTCCAATGCTAAGTGCATTTCCTAACACTTCCCTCTCAGCAGTTTAGTTTTACCCCGAGATCAGTCAGGGACAGAGAGTAAACATGCGAGATGCCAGCTGGTCGTTTGGGTCTTTTGCTCTTTCTCTGCGCATCCCCCCCACTTTGTAAATCCCAAGGGCTAATGAAAAGTGTTGGTGTTGCCAAAAGGACACAGTTGTTTGGGTGATGAAAAGATCCCATAAAGGCTTCAGAACAGGTCTGGGGTGCCTCCCACAGGAGCCTCCCATAATATCTCAAGGTGGGAGGTGGGCCATGAGGCTGGTGCACCTGGGACATTTTGTTCACAGTTCTTTTTTGATAATTTTATTTATTTTTAGAGAGAGGGGAAGGGAGAGTAGAAGAGAGGGAGGGAAACATCGATGTGTGAGAACAACACTGATTAGTCTCCTCTTGCACGCACGTGCCCCAACCGGGGACCGGGCTGAAGCCCAGCCATGTGGCCCGACTGGGAACTGAACTGTCAACCCCTTGCCCTGTGGGACAATACCCAACCAATTGAACCATGCTGGTCAGGACTCATTCACAGTTTTAATCTTCTCAGAGGACAGATATATACGGGAACAGAAAGTCCCAACCATCAGATTTTCCACGACGATGGGGTGTCCAATATTCTCCCCAATCCTTGTTGCAGGATAACACACACATGCCTGCACACACATACACAACATACACAAAGGAACCCACAGATGCAACACACAAAACACACACAAACACATAGACACCAACACACAAACACATACAACATACAACATACTCAAACACACATACATATACACATGTACAGAAATACACAAACACACACAAACAAATACACACAGAGACATTTCACAAGACTCTGATGTGCCTTTCACAGCATTATAGATAACTGCTCTCTGGATATTACCTCAGATGGTAACGTACACATAGCTAACATTTCCTTGCAACCACCTGAAGAACTTTATGGAAGATATATATAGGGATCTCTAACCAGACCCATACTGACTGAAGCAAAATTATTTCTTACTTTACAACATTTACACAAAACAGTCTACTTTTTTTCAAACCAGAGTTGGAAACATTACAAAGTATTGTAAATGGTAAAAGAGAGAGAAACTGTCCAACAGATAGAGATGGTCTCCCAAACTCCCTCTTCACTACAGGGGAGTAATGAAGTGAGGACGAGAAAACTGGGGAAAGCAGAGGAGACAAAAGTAGGAACCGTATGTTCAGTTTCATTTCCCTGGTGAAGTAGTGCTCACACTTCAGTGCATCAGAACCCTCTGGAAGGTTGTTAAAATGCTGCTTGCTAGCCCCCAGTAGGTCCAGGTTGGGGCCTACGCATTTGTGTTTCTAACAAGTTCTCAGGTGATCTGATGCTGTGAGTCTGGAGGCCACACTGTGAGAAGCAATCCTGTAAGACAAGAGTTGCTACCGATCTGAGTACCATGCCCACCATGGCACTCCATCAAAATCCATGCCCTGTCAGGCTCACACACACGGGTTCACAAAGCCTGGAGGGCCCAGAGGTGCGGCGAATGATTCCACCTTCAGTCTCTTCCAAAAGCTCCATACAATTAAACTAACATACAGTGAAAGCCTATATTGTATGATCCACTGCATAAGACACAGTGCCTTCTCAAACTATTCAGTACCTTCCACACCCAGTCTGACAACCACAGGCATACAAAGCCAGAACGTCTGTGGAGTTGTGGCGCCACTTTCCTTGACACTGGGGCAGCTTCGTCATTCTCCCTGGGACGTTTCAACCCAGCCACTTGGCATGGACGCGCTCGCACTGTCTTCCCCGTGCTGGGCTTTGTGTTATGGACAGCGTAACATGACCGAAAGCTCCAAGGTAAAAGAAAACCTTAACTACCCACCTCCTCTCCCCAGCCTTTCCCTAGTCCTGACTTCATGAGACAGTGACACATCAAGAGCAGATGTTCATGAGAGGACAACGGGGGCCCAAATTTGAGACCACTAGCTTTCAAAAATGGTGTTCCTGCCTGTTATTCTCTGCAGCTTTTGGCCAAGCCATAACTCTTCTGAGTTTCTATGTCCTCACATGCAAACTAAAGATCATCCGACATACTTTGCATGAATGTAGTAAGGAGAGCGAGATAACGCTAATAATGTGCGCGTGCAGTTACTAGATGTCTCAATATCTGTCTTCTGGAAGCGCCTGGCAAAAAGTAGGTGTTTATTAAATGACAGCAACACTTCTCAGGCTAGATGTGGGTCACAAGCGAAAGAACATGGGTTTTATGGTCCTGAGAGTAAAGTTCAGCCCTGACGGTTACCAGCCAGTTACTTCTTTGTCTCCGAGTATCAGCTTCCTCATTTGTAACGTGAAAATGATAACACCCTGCCCCCACCAACACCCATGCATCCGTCATCACAGCCAGGTTTGTGATACCTGGCGGCTGCACAGAGCCAAAATGCCAAGGTTTGAGTCCCAGCTGGGGGCATTTAGACCTGTGTGACCTTGGGCAAGTCACTTCATTTTGTGGTGCCTCAGTTTCCCCATATAAGAATGGTTTTGTGAGGATTAAATAAGTTAACATATGTAAAGTACTTCCGACTGCATAGTTCACATTATAAATGCTACATGTTAGCTACTGCTACTATTATTAAATATCATTTTGATAGAATAGATGTTTAGCAGATGTTAGTTGTTTATGTCCCCATTTCACTAACCACATAGCATGAATTAAATTCAGATTATATATTCTATCTGTAAGTAGTTCGAATCATAAATTCTGTTTTCCTGACATGCAGACTCCTCCCATTGTAGAACTCTGGGCGTGAATCCTTGGAGACCCACCGTCCTGTGCTCAGAGGACTTCCTCGGTAGCTCCTGGGGGATTCAAAACCACAGCAGAATATGTAGGGGTTCATGTTCTTAAAGTTAACTTCTGAGAATGCACCGAGAGTAACATGCTTTTGACTTTTTCACTTCTTTAATCTTTCTTTGGCTAACACTTTACAGCATGGAAAGTCTTGCCTTCGTCTCTGAAACTTCTTTAAATCAATCTTTTTATGCCAAAAAGGAGAGCATGTTTAGTTCACTGGGCTCTTAATCCTCATTACCTTTCCTTCAGAGCCCTTCAAATGAAAGCAAAGTCAGTAGGATGTTTTTAAATTGACATTTTAGCCATTTTTAAAAAGGATTTCCTTTATTTATTTTGAAAGAGAGAGGAAGGAAGAAAGAAAGAGGGAGAGAAACATCAATCGTTTGCCTCCTGTACGCACCCTGACCAGGGACCAAACCTGCAGCCCAGGCATGCGCCCTGACAGGGAATTGACCAGGAAATTGAATCTGTGCAGAGCCCTTTCCTCTGCGGACAACACCCAACCAACTGAGCCACAGGCATCAGGGCTCACTGTGATTTTCATACTACAGTTTCCACCACACCCTGAGTCTGCAGGCAGCCCTCACAGCACCTGCACTGATGGCATAACTTCCTCTCTTCACTTCACTGAGAACTGAGATTTACTGAAGGCTCACTACAGAATCAGAGCTGGACCAGAAGAACTGAGAGCGGTTAAACAATACCAGCTAACCTCTTGTGTGGGAAGAAGTACCCAGTATCACATGCTGATGGGGTTCTGAGAGGAAACTGGTTTGGGTTGGAGTGGCTGAGGGATGCCTGAGGGCTGAAGTCAGTCCTAGTCTGAATTTTGAAAGACTTTGGAGCTACAAGGGAACTTAGGGATACCTATTTCCTTTCTTCCTCATTTTACAGACAAGATAAGTAAGGCCAGAGGCTAAGTCACTAGCCTGAAGTAATGCATGTAGCTACAGACAAAAAAGTCATCAGGATTTAAAAGCTCAGATTCCCAACAGAGGATCCAATGCTTCCTCCATAAAGCACTCACACTTGAACTAGAAAAACACCTGGGGGAGGGCCTTCCAGGCAGCAGGAAGGGCAGGGTGTAGTCTAAGCCACCCTGAAGACCTGGTGGTCATGGGAGGCGGGGCTAGACTGGGGGGGGGCGGGGAGAATGAGTGAACAGGGGAGAGTGACACCCTGTCCAACTGCCAGATTTTTTGTCTTCAGGACATCTAAGCAGTGCTAAGATGAAATTGATATCTTAGGATTTTTTTTAAAAAAGAAAGATCACTTTTAAAACCTTGCTGATTCACTGGGTGACTATATTTTCTTTAAATCTTGAACACATGCTACTGAATGAACTAAATTGGCCCTATTAAACTGGTAAGTACATTCTTAAGGATCAGGTATAATTTAATAGTTTAAGGAATTAAAAATCTAAACTTTTTGCCTTAAAATTTCATTTCTGCCCACTAAATAACCAGCAAAATTTCCACAGAAAGTCAGAGTCAGTGTCGTGTATTGTAAAGCCATGAACTGAAAGGTAGAATTCTAAGAGGTTTGCATTGCTCTGTCCCTAAGCGCAGACCCCAGACCTCAAGCACATGGCATTATGAATGTCCTAGAAAATATGGGAGCCTCAGTGATGTGTAATGGAACTCTTAATGCTGTCAGGAAATGAGCAATTTTTCTTTTAGGAACAAGAGCAGGGGATACAGGGCCCTACGTTAGCAGCACTAAGTGCACCAGCTGTTGTCAGTCAATACTTTGACCATCAATAGTCATTTAAGCTTTTAGTCCAATTTAAATGAATATCACCATGATGTATATTTTAAATCAGTTATAGACTCTAATCCTTCAATTCTGAAATAATGAGAGCCATAGAACGTCATGAGACTCAATTACCCATTGCATTCCTGGTGAGGCAAAAATATTGTGAGAATGTTGCCACCAATTTTTAAAAACCTCCTGTGGCCCTTAATACCAAGAGAAAAGCTATTGTTCATATAGAGGATTATTTGTATGTGGAGTAGCAGATTTATCTCCAAAGAACAGAGTCAAATTAAACAACACATATTTTAAGTTTAACGAGTTGGAAATTGTTTCTAAAAATAAGTAAAAAAGCAGTTAAATGATCCCTTTTTTTCTCACGTTACTTTAACTGCTCACTTCCTAAGGCCCTCTCCCTAGAGTGCTTTATTTAATTGGATTCCCCAGCATACTGATAAAATGCATCAGTATCTATTATATCTTCTGAAAGGTATTTGAAACATATCAACAGAATACCAGCAGGAAGGCTGGGGGCAGACTGGGCTGAGCTATTACAGAAAATTCAGTGTTTTAGAAAAATACTTACGGCTCTTGATACAGAGGAAAATGACATGTATACAAACAGGTGATGAGGGCAGGAGCAGTATTCGGCCCAGTAGAGGAACAGTTAGCCAGATTCTTTGGTAAGCATTAGGGAGGGAACTGCAAAACCTTAGAAGATGGTTCACTGTATGTATCTATGTGTAGGATGGACATGACTGAGGTACACTTTACTCTCAAATGTTCATCTCCTTCGATGGAATGTTTTTAGGTTTAAATTTTCACCATAGTTTTGTCTCTTTTTTTCCCCATTGATTATCCTCAGGATCCTGGTAGGACGCCAGCAAGAACCACGAGTTCCGTTCTTGATGATAAAAGGTTTTATCTAGTTCTATTCTGAAATGTTACTCTTGGACCTCCTAGAAAATAGAATCTGTCTATCTAATCTTGAAAGCATAAACCATCTGAGGATGCATCCGGGTCTCACACACAGCCTCTCCCCAGAAGGACCGTTGAGAGAACTGACTTATTTTAAAACACCTTTGGCATCTCTGAGAGATGGGAGGTTGAATCCCAGCTCAGCAGCTAATTAATTACATAAGTCTTGGTTTTTTCTCCCTGAAAGGAGGATGTTGGACTATGCTCTCTAAGGCTACTTCCCACTGTATGAATTTCAAATTTGTGTATAGCTACCGAGCAATTTATTCACTTGGCTCCTCCTTTCCCTGTGTCATTTAGAAGTGTTTATTAGCAAGTCCTATCTCATCCCACTGTTGTAGTTTCAGACTATGTTATTACGTCACTGACACAAACTCCCTAATAAACACTTGAGCTGTAACGTTGAGATCATCCCTAGGGAAGAAATACGAGAAGCCATTAATGCCATCCATATGGACTATTTTCAGAGACTATCAGTGAGAGCTGTTGTAAGATGAACGTGAACTCATTAGACGCGTGGATGAGGAAAAGCACAGGACCCCTGGCAGGAGTAGCTATTCAGTTTATGGGAAGTCACTTCACTTCTTTGAGAGCCAGTTTCTTCCTATGTATAATGAGAGGGCTGGTGAAGATAACCTCTAAGAGCCCCTTAAATTCCAACTACTTCAACTCTATGCCAACAAAAAATATTAAACAACACTAAAATAAAAGTCTTTCCATTGATTAATATAGTTCAGGACAAATCAAGAATAATCAAAATTCTAGTAGTGGAATAGTAATATCCTCACAATTTTATGATTCTTTTACATTGCACTATTTCAGAAACTGCTTTCAATAACTTTCACATTAAAAAATCATGAAAGAAAAAAATTGTGAAAAGATAAAAATCAGACAACTCAACTTAATCAAACTCTCATAAACTTGATTCCTAAACTGCTTTAATAAGATCAATTTAGAGAAATGCTATTTCAACTATTGTGCAATATGCTAATATTTTGTAACTTCAGCCACAACTTAAAATACCTCAAGCAGTTTTTGAGAGTGAAAGGTAATCTGAAAATTTTCAGGTTCAAAATAAAAGTTACATTTATTTATTGTACTAAGTATATTTTAATTTTAGTAAGTCTCTAAATTTAACCAAAAGTTTTACACAACAGAATAGCTAGCATATTGGGTTGGCCAAAAAGTCCATTACATTTGTTTCCATAAGATGGCCCTAGTAGCTCCGGATTGTTTTTAACTTCACTCAGAACAATTCTGTTAGACTGCATTGTGATAGCTGTCATATCAGCATGCGTTAAAAAATGTATTAAACTGGTAAATTTTGTGCAGCCATTTTAATATTGAAAATGGTAGAAGATATGCAACATCTTTGGCATATTATGCTTTATTATTTCAAGAAAGGTGAAAACACACCTGAAAAGTAAAAATAAATAAGTAAATAAATAGAGATTTGTGCAGTGTGTGGACAAGGTGCTGTGACTGATTGAACATGTTAAAAGTGGTTTGTGAGATTTTTTGTTACTAGTGACATTCTGGCCAAACAATTCTTTGTCTTATGCTTTGGAAGGTGTTGAGCAGCACCCCTGGCCTCTACCCACTAGAAACCAATGGTAGGAGATAGCCAACATACTCAAAATATACAAGTCAATAAAGTTACTGGTGAAAATAAAATGTATCTTTTATTTTATGGAAAAAATGTAGCAGACTTTTTGGCCAAGACCACAGATAAGCTGAAATTGGTTCAATCAAATGCAGGGCTATGAAGGAATCTTGCCCTCTAATAAAGATTTGTAATTTTAAAATCTGCATTGTTTTGCTAAAATATATATAGTCCTTTAATTTAATGCCAAGAATTACATTGTTTCTGGCTTCTCAAATTATATCTCGCGTCCTCATTGATTATTTATTAGCCAACTCCAGAAAAAGATCCTGGACCACTGATGATAAAGAAGGACGTGTAATTGGAGACCCTGGCTTGACATCTGACATCACTTCCTTTCTGTTTGACCATTTCTCTTCAACGTCACTGTGATTTTTCCCCCTCAGGTGAGAATTTTGTTATGTGATTTAAGACCCTCAATACAAAGAAATTTAACTGTATGCTCTGAATGGGTCAGCTTATCAGTCTCCTGAAAGGAATTAATATATAAAATATATTAATAAATATATATTGACAATATATATATAGTGACAATATATAAAATATATTGTCAACTGCTTAGCCCAGAATTTCTGTGCCTGCTCAAGAGTCTCGCAGCGGGATCCAGTTAGGCAAGGCAGTTCTTATGGTCTCCACTCATGACCATACATTGTTATCATCCCGACATCGTGTGGTTAGCACATAAAAGGCGCACTGATCCTCTTCCCGGAACCTCAGCCGTATTAGAGACTTCAGGGCTTCCAAAATGAGGGAAGTAAAATATAGTAAAACTATATTCTTTGCTATGATTTATAGCAATGCTTCACCTGTTTCCCTTGTATTCAAAGTTCCTATTCATTGTCAGGCTGAGATAAAAGTAGTAAAGTGAACTATTTCATCAATAAGATCAGCTTTTAAACCCCTGGTGTCTTGGATTTTACTCTAAAAGATGAGGGTATGGCCTGGATAATCTCTGTCACATTTAATTGTGAAAGGAATGACAGTGTAAATTGCACAGGTAGAGCAACGTGTGGAGAGTTTAAAATCATAAACAAAGGCATTTCCACACCCCCTCCAAAAAGATGCATAGCAAATTAATACTAATAATGACAGTAATTACACACTAGAAAGTCTAAAATCAGGCCAAGAAATAAAAGTACTGCATAAAGAATCTCTTGTATATTAGAAGACAAAACATTGATCCTATAATTAAAATGGATTTGGAGACAATTATTCCAATAGGAGAGGTGGGGTACATGTCTGCAAGTTTTCTTCTTAAAAATTAGTTGACTTGAGAGGATTTACTTCTGACATTTATGTGATGTTACTTTTAGAACTATCTTTTCTATAGGTTTTTATTTTATTCCTTTTAAGAGAAAGGGAAAGAAGGGAGAAAGGGAGAGAAACATCAATGTGTGGTTGCCTCTTGCACGCTCCCTACTGGGGACCAGGCCGGCAACCCAGGCGTGTGCCCTAGACTGAGAATCAGATCAGTGACCCTTGGGTTTGCAGGCCAGCACTCAACCCACTGAGCCACACCAGCCGGACTTCTAGAGCTTCCTAATGTCCTGGGTCCCTCTCGTGACTGCAAACATCCTTTTCAGTTTTTATCATCACAAACAGCTGTGGTCTGACTGCTCACTTGATGATGCCCCTGCAGCTGTCAACAGACTCTAGATGTCTGCCTAAGAACATGACAGTGACATTTACCGGGTGACAAGGCAACTTCCCGCAGCTCACCTGCAAAGAAATGAGCGTTCATCTTGTTGCCGCACCTTTCACCAACCTAATGACTTCTCAACGGGCACATTTTCTCCAGTTTCGGTACTTTGCCATCTGAGCACGAGTCTCTAGTTTCCCAAGCAACAAGTTTCCCATCAACCCTGCAATGTCTGCACTCACCATACAGCATCGCTCCTCCGGTCTCGTGCAAGAAGCGAAAGCGATGATTTTTAAATAACCAGATGGTCAAAATGGTAAGGATGAGCAGGAAATTGAAGACGAGCAGCTCCACCGCTCCCTGGTGTTGAAACTGATACTCATCCTTCCCTGCCAGGAGTCTCTGCTGCCTCTCCATCCCCAGCTCCTTAGGAGTCTCCAGATAAAACCCTAAAGGGCTGTCCACTCAAAAGGGCTATATTGTCAGATTTCCCTATGACACCCTGGCTGCCTGAGGATTTCAAAGTACACACTGCCACTTAAGTTGCCACTTAGAGCACTCTGCCTGGCTTGGTGTTCTCACAGCGGCTTCTCATTTCAACTTCCTGTTTCTCCCTTAAAGCAGCCCTGTCGCTTTTCAAACTCCAGTGCAGTTTCACCGTGGCTCTCACGGTCTTAAAATAATTACCTCCACAAAATTACATTCCAAGTGGGGCAAGCCTCTAAGCAGCGATTCTGCAATCTTCAGTCAGGATCTTCTTGTTTCAAACAAGCCTCCTTTAGCTGCATAACTGGTGAATTGTAGGTAATAAAACAAATCACCTGACATCAGCAACATTTCTAAGTGCAAAAAGCCAATTCCTGAGTTACAACCTCTCTCACATGAGAGATTTTTCCTCCCCAACCAAACAAAGCCTGACAATGTGATGGGGGTTGATAACTCCAGTTTGAGCTAGAATGATTTTACAGGGATTTTTGTTTTTAAATCAAAAAGCAAGAAACAATTTAGTATACGACTCCCTCTTTGTTTGAGTTTATATAGCAGGTAGTCAAAAGAGCAGCATTTAAACTCTGAATCAAGTGTTCTTCTAGCATGAATAAACGAAAGCAAAAAGACAAAAAGAAATTGTCTCCATCTCTACAACTGTGCTGTTTGCATACATTAAGTTAAAAAAAAAAGAAAAGAAAAGAAAAAAGAAACCAAACATACAGCTATCCTCAGCAGCCACATACCTGAGTTTTTCTCTGTGGAGCTTCTGGCTCAAACATTCAGGGGGCCGCAGCAATCTGTGCCACAGGCCAGCCTCCTCTGTCCTGTGGCAAACAGTGTGGTCCCCTAAGGAAGAGTCTTCCACCCTCAAGGAAAGCTCCAGAATCACAGGGCTCAGACCTTAACAGTCTCGATTCTTCAGATGTGGCAGGCTGGTTCGGTTTGAATTCTTATTTTTATGCTTTTTTAAAAAGTTCAAGACAATACCTCATGGGCCCTGATGCTTTCTTAATAATTGTTATGACTTGTTTGCCTTATAGGTCCTACAGTGCAATTAGATACATCCCAGGATTAAGTGAGGTTTTCATAATTCCACAGAATTATTATAATTCCAGAGTATTAATCATCTAGTATCCCCATACTTGACAGAATTAATATTCAGTTTATACAGTGTAAGTGATTCATTGCGTAGGATGAGGCCAAATGTTCTTCAAAGGGTCTTGTCACCAAGCGCTAGAGGTCAAACATGTAACATATTGGGAGCTAACCAGCTCCTCAATAGCAGGTTCGCCCACAGAGGGAGTCTATCAGGCTCTCTCCATCCAAACTCTGCTGTTTCAGCTCCTTTGCCTTCTGCAGCTTTAGAAGCTATTTCCTCTCCGGGTTGAACTCAGCAGGGTAGTTATGCTGGCTGCAGATGTTCTTTAACACTCTGCCCTTTTTGGCAGGCCTATCTGAGATGACTAATATTCAAACTGTTTTGAAATCTGTCAGCTAATGCTTGCAAGAACTTCATGAAGCGTTGCTGGTAGGTTCTACCTTTATAATTTTGCAACCCCACAAGTGTACACTTAGGTTGTTAGATTTGTAAGATAACGCAAATTTCAAACCTGGCAACATTCATCTTTGGGGGGGGGTGGAGGAAGGGTTCATTCTTTAATTATTTTGATCTCTTTTAATAATGATGAGTAGTCCATTCAGGTAAAATAAACTTTCTTGTGTTGTTTTATTGTGATATCCAATTTCACTATCTTGGCAAGGAAGCAACTCAATGAGAGGATTAAAGGCCCTTAAAATGTTTTGATAGATCCTTACATTGTTTTTGAAAGTCCTAAATTTGATGTCAACAAATTCAAATAAGTATATTTCTTTTTTTTTTAAAGATTATTTATTTATTTATTTATCTTCAGAGGGGAAGGAGAGAGGGAGTGAAACATCAATGTATGGTTGCCTTGTGTGCGACCCCTGCTGGTAGTTAGCCTGCAAGGAACTAGGCTGCAACCCAGGCATGTGCCCTGACTTGGAATCGAACCGGGATCCTCTGGTTCGCAGGCCCACGCTCAATCCACTGAGCTACGCCAGCCAGGGCTCAAATAAGTATATTTCTTATAGAAACAATACACACGACTTCTCTAGGAAAACAAACAAACAAACAACAACAACAAAAAACTAGTCAGCTCCTGCCTACTGGGTCTTACTGTCCCTGTAGCCAGGATCTGCCCGAGCTGAGCAGTGGCAGCGCCCCTGCACAACCGGTTCCCACACAGTCCATTCACTTGTTCATCCCACTGTACTTGTTCCCTTCCCTGCATAGCCCCCTGCAGTCAGTCTTTGGTATCCATGGCTCCTGGTTTATCCCAGCAGTGGGATGCCTTCACTCTTCCATTGTCCAGTCGTGATGCTGCTTAACATCAGAATGGACAGCCAAGGAGAGAAAAGAGCTGAGGAAACTCCTCCCATTCTTTCACTTAGAAAAGTATTTCAACCTTCTAGTTTGTGTCTTCTTCTCAAAATATCATTGTACATTCTGTTGTACCAAGAAAAATGAAATGATAAAATCGAAATACATATCAATTTGTTGTCTACTAAGGGCCAGAAAATGTACTAAGAAATTTAATTTAGTCTAATTTAATATTCATAAAATCCTTCCACAGATGAGGGAGTTAAGGTTCAGAGAGAGCTAGTAACATACCCAAGGATGCACAGAGTAGGAATTAACTCTACATGTAGGATGTAATGGCCAGAAGATGCATTTCAGCTAGGGTGATGAACTCAGCTTGGTTTGTCAGGGACTTTCCAGGTTTTAGCACTGAAAAGTCCCAAAGTATCCCAAGACACTCCTCAGTCATAGGCAAACCAGGACAGTTGGTTATCCTAACAGCTAAATTTTCCAACTTTCCCAAATCCTGTGCTGTCAATAATAAATGAGCTTTGTGAGATTCCTGACGGGGTTCCTCACATGAGGAAGAATACCAGTTAAACATGAAGGCATGGTTTTATTAGCTGGTGACCATATCTATTAATACCAGGTTCTCTAGTGAAGTTGGATGAGAACCCAAAACGTGGGCACAAGGTCCAAAGAAGAATTCTTGATTGTCCTTTAATCCCAGTCTTAACACCTACTCTCAACTTGAGTCACAGTTTCTCGCTGCAAGATGCAACATGCCGGTGAAAGAAAGCGAAGAGAAAAACAGGATGGGCCAGCGCATGGCAGTGAGGGTGCCCCGCCTCAGCTTGCCCATTCAGTGCCAAGGAAGGAAAAACCTGAAGAGGAGCCTCATAGCCAGGGCGAGGTGACCTTGCGTAGCCTAATAATCCCACCCATTGGTGAATGTGACGAGTCAAAACTCATAGACTGTGTTTCAGTATCTCACCCATGTTTTGAGAGCAACTTGTCCTTGGACAGGAGAGTGGAGACTGTAGGCTCAGAGGATGGAGAATTTCCTGGGGGAGGAGAGATGCTGAGAGTTCCTCTTCCCCACTCCCTGTATCCCCATAATGCTGGGTTGTTCTTCTCTCTCCACCACTGAGCTTAACTGAAAACACTTAAGTCACCCCAGGCTCTGGGTTAGAGGAAGATGCTGTCGCCTCATTCATCAGGTCGCTCTCCTAATATTTATTCCTCTCTGAGACAAATGAGATGGGAGTTTCATATTTTGTCCCCCCAAGTTTCTGAACTGGGCCACAACGGGGCTGTAATTAAGTTTACTTGAGGGCCCCACAGCGCATTCAACTAAAAACTCACCCCTACTGTACTTTCAATCTCTCCATTAACCCACCTGTTAAAGTGATTAAGTGAGCAGCGGTTAGGTGGGCAGCTCTCAGCCCGGATCACTGAGCAAGCACACCACACCTAAGCCGGAGTCCACGCTCTCAGAGCTGAGAAAATGAAATTTAAGAAAAACCTATCAAAAGTAGCCAATTAGGCTTCCCTAAGTAGGGCAACCACTTAAGCCACAGCCAATCAGGTCATTTCCTTGCTTCACTCCCATATTTTGAAAGCTTCTCTCTACCTCTTGTTGGTGGAGTGCTCCTGGACACTTTCCGTTTGGTGCTGCCCCAATTTGAGTGCATGTGTGCTCACATGAATTCTTAAAAATTTAAAATATCTTTGAATATGTCTTAGCTTCCCCTACCCCCCGGTTCACGTTTGTATAAAAAATGTCCCTAGTTTGAGCAATATGAAACCCTCACATTAAAATATTCTCACAAGAAAATGAGAGTTTACAGATTTCACGAGAAAGTTAAATTACATAATACACACTGGGACAATATTAAGTCCCAAAGAAATTCACTGCCCTATACGCAGTGTCTCCTTTACATCCTCTGTAGGGTCTCAACCTCTGGGACCTAGGGCCATGAACACAGGGTATAACCCCTGAGTCCTTTCCATGTTCTTTGTTAGGGTGGCAAGGTTAAATGAAAGTCACTGCAAGCTAGTGAAAATGAGAGGGTTTGTATACTTTTATTAAACAACTCATGTACAGAAACACGTGTGGCCTGAATGAGGATCTTTGCCTCCTTCTACCAAGCAGGGTGTGTGCCAGCCATGCTCTGAGGAGGAAAATTGGTACACAGACCTCCCTGTTTTCCCAGGTGAGGTCTTATCTTGGGACTGCTGATCCCTGGCGCCCAGGAGCGCAAAAGTAGGGCCCCATCCAGTGATTACCAGAGAGGAGGGGAATCCTCTTCCCTTCCACTTGCTTTGGATACCACTTGCTGGCCTTGCCCTACATACTGGATCCCACTTTTTTATTTCAGCATTTCTTCCTTGAAGAGTCACAGAGCTGTACAAAGCTGGAGAAAGGCTAATCTGACATAGAGCCTGTGACCCAGCCAGGTCTCCCTAATGCCAGAAAAGGACCACGGCCTCACAGCTGCTGCCTCAGGAGTAGGAGGGTCTCAGACCGATACCCTTCGGTTCCTAAATCAGTCTCTTCTCTCCCTTTTGCCCCCAACCTTCTATCCAGATAGCACACCTTTCTTTCTTTCTTTCTTTCTTTCTTTCTTTCTTTCTTTCTTTCTTTCTTTCTTTCTTTCTTTCTTTCTTTCTTTCTTTCTTTCTTTCTTTCTTCCTTCCTTCCTTCCTTCCTTCCTTCCTTCCTTCCTTCCTTCCTTCCTTCTCTCTCTCTCTCTTTCTCTCTCTTTCTTCTTTGTAGTGAGCACCTTTTCAAGAAATAATAAATGTTATATGCCAAATATGTCTTAATTTTCTTTAAGTTTAAAGAGAAAAGAAATGATGAGATTTATCAGTCCTCTCTTCTGTCTTGCACATATTGGTCAGTTGTGAGAAAATTTTTACTCCTTGGCTCTTTATTTTGTTCAATTTCTGTGGGCTCTTCTCAAGGCAGGGTAGCTGCAGGCCAGTCACAGTGGCTGCAGCCTCCCACCTGCCCCGGATGGAGGTTTCAGAGAGGAAAAGAAGCGTGAGCTCCAGAGCCGAGGCCAGAGAGGACGAGATGGAGAAGTGCCACTCTGAGACCAGCTTGTTTTCGTGTCAACTCCCTGCAATCAAAGACCTGAGGAAATCAATTTCTTTGATCTCCTATTAAGTGTCCTCATGGTAAATTCACATTTCTCTTAAAATGTAATTTCCATGGCTTACAAACTCCAACCTCATTAGGTAAAAGAATTTTGCCCGGTTACTTCTCTGTTATATTGTAAAATTTTTTACGTGAATTAACAAAGAAAGGCGCCTTGGCCCTCACCTGTGCCTATTCTCTCCGTTTTTCTCCAGTGACAGGGGAACCAGGGAAAGAGAAGGCAGAACTCCCAACAAGGATCAAACTTGGATGTATTTTTCTGAAATGAAGTAGGTCAAGAGCCAGCAGGTTTTGACAGAAATGCCACTTAGTTCCCCCTAAATCTACTCAAATTCCAGCCTTTGAGGCAGCCTTTGTTGCAGAATATCTCAGTGCGGGTCCCTTAAAAGCAGAGCCCCAGACAAGGACTCAGGTGCAGGTGGCTTATTTAGGAAATGATCCCAAGAAGCCTAAGTGAGGAAGTTTGCACAAAGATGAGGAAATACCATTTTTCAGAAATAAAATGTTAAGCCTCACAGTAGCTTAATTCATTCCCGTATCTTACAGGGTCTCTGCACTTTGAAACTTTAATAATTTATAGATATGCTCACAACATTCCTTAAGCATAAAGTTTATTTATGCTTGAGGCAATTAAATTAGATAAGAAATTCACGACAAACAAAATGCGTGTCTCTTAGATAAAAATGCAAATCTTACCCTGTGGGCAGAAAAGTTAAAGCCCCAATCACCTGTGAAGAGGAAATTCAATTTACTTTGAAATGTCATTTTCTGGTGGTTATGTCCTATCTAGAGTTTAACTTTCAAATTAAAAGTTTAAAACTACGCTGGGACTCTTGGAAGACTATGTAACTTGGTGTGTGCACGTACAAACATACGGTACACACCCCCTGCCAAGGCACCAGCAAATGAACTTCAAATCAATGGTAGGTCGTTACCTATTCATTTTAATCCATCCTAGCGGATACTAAGTGATGCCATAAGACAATGTTATTTCATGTTTGTAAAAATGCCCTGCATTACTGGGTAAAAATAAAACAAGAAATTCACTAATCAAGATAGGGTTTACAAAGATATTATTTTTTTAAAGATTTTATTTACTTATTTTTATTTTATTTTATTTTATTTATTTATTTTTAAAGATTTTATTTATTTATTTATCTTTAGAGGGGAAGGAGAGAGGGAGAGAAACATCAATGTATGGTTGCCTTTTTGTGCATCCCCTGCTGGGAGTTGGCCTGCAGGGAACTGGACTACAACCCAGGCATGTGCCTTGACTGGGAATCGAACCGCGATCCTCTGGTTCGCAGGCCCGTGCTCAATCCACTGAGCTACACCAGCCAGGGCTATTTACTTATTTTTAGAGAGAGAGGAAGAGAGGGAAAAAGAGGAGAGAAACATCGATGTGAGAGAGAAAGGTCAATTGGTTGCCCCTTATATGCACTCCAACCAGGAACTGAACCTGCAACCCAGACATGTTCCCTGGTGGGGAATTGAACTACTAACCCCGGCTTTTCGGGATGACACCCAACCAACTGAACCACGTAGGTCGTTACAGCACATGTAGATCCAAGAATACGTCTTGGTTCACTAAGCTAAGTATGTATGTGCAAACAATAATAATTATATTATTCAGTAAGAAGACCCAAGTATTTAAATCATTCATTCTCATTTCTAAGCTCTAGCTGAATATTTGTTTTCCCCCCAAATTTATTTGTTGAAACCTAATCCCCAAAATAACGATAGTTGGAGGTGGGAACTTTGAGAGGTGATTAGGTTGTGAAGATAAGGCCCTAATGAATGAGACTAGTGCCCTTATAAAAGAGGTCCCAAAGAGCTCTCTGACCCCTTCCACCACGTGAAGACACAGCTAGAAGACACCTGTCTATGAACCAGGAAGTGGGTCCTCACCAAAAACCAAATCTGCTGGCTCCTTGATTTTGAACTTCCCAGCCTCCAAAATTATAAGAAGTAAATGTTGTTTAACTCACCAGTTAGTGGCATTTGTTATAGCAGCTAAGATAGACTAAGGCAATAGGTAGGGGAAACATTCTTTCTCAAAATATTATCAGCACCTAGAAATTTAATTTAAAGTTGTAAGAGAAAATATTATATTATAATGGCTGTTAGAAAGATTCTTCCAGGTTTCCCGATTCCTAAACAAAACTAGTAAATGATAATTAAGGATATTGAATCATTCTTAGTATCCTTGCTAAAAGAATAGTTTTTCTTTAGTACATTTAAGATTCAAACTTGAGAGACAATAACTAATATGAAATTCTAAATGATAAAGTCATTTTTTAAAACAAAAATGTTTTCGTAACTCTACTTAAACCTTGTCTGTTAAGACACCACAATCGTGAGAAATATTGAATTCATAAAAAGCAGAATAAGTTGGTTGTCAGCAACTTAATATTAAACAGTATTGGATTCCTTCAAAACCTCTACCCACGCAGCTAGATTTATCTCCATGTAAAAAAATGGCATTGTTCTGTTAAAGATTCAGCAACGTAAGCTCAGAGCTCCTCCTTCCACTACTTCACCAAAGGAGAACATACACAGAATAAGTAGCTGAAGAAAAACACAGCCATACTCAAAATATAAGGCTTTGGGTGAACTATGTTTGAGGATGTGGCTTAGACTTCACCCCAAATCTACAAGGAGGCAGAGAATACCACACTCAGACACACCTGCTGGGGGTAAGGCCTGGACTGTGGAACACAACACATCTGTTTCTTTCCTTGGAGGACGTCTGTAAGAATTCAGCCTGTTTCAAGAAGGGATATTTTACAGTAACATCAGTATCATGGCTGAGTGAGAAGATGCCTTAGTTTCTCCTCTTAAAGTTACAACAAGTCAGACAACTCTAATGGAACACAGAATTCCCTGCTCATCACACAAACATGTCTGAGACATCCATGCTTTGAGGCATTTGAAGGCAGGCATATCAGAAGGAGCAAGGGAGGCAGGAGGGAGTGAAGGACAGAGACAGGAGCTTCAGATGCAGCCAGGCATGTGCAATGGCCCTAACTGACGTAGTAGGAAGAAAGGAGCTGGATTGAGGCCCTCACATGACAGCCGAGAGGACCATAAGGACAAAAACAACATTCAGGCCGGAGTGTCTGCACCCATTGCAGGTAACCAGGTGACAGGGAGGAGACATGGTATAGCAGTGTGGTACCCATGAACTAGAAGCCACCATAAATAGCAAGAAGGCAAAGCCCCAGACTACCAAATCCACCTCCCCCCACCACACAGAACCCAGTAGAAGCAGTGGAGATGCCTCAGGTAGCACAGCATTACTGGTAACTTCGGATTACAAAGAAGCAGTGCAGAGAATTTAGCAACCCAGAGCCCCATTGCCAACCACATACCACCATGAAACCAGCAAAGCTTGACTACAGAGGGGATGCCCACCTACTTGGGGAATACAGGACATTTTCCATGACTAAGTTGTCACCATCCTACAGAGATCATGAATATCCTAGTGGAGCTGGTAAGAGAAAACAAAAATTTGTGCTATAGTACCATCTACTTGAAAACAAAAGAAAAACCTCTACTTAACAACTGGATGGATTGTTAAAAGCAAAATATTACCTAAAAAAAAAAAAACCAAAACAGTTAGTCAATACCTCAAATGCCCAGGCAGAGAAATAATCTATCAAAGACAATAAATAAATGAGGTAACAAGGTAGCTCAGAAAATAAATGAAAAGTCTTCTGAAACCAAACTCAAAGACATGGAAGACTATGATTTACATGACAAAGAACCCATAATGTCAATTATAAAAAAAAATTCAGTGAGATACAAGAAAACTCAGAAATTCTGGCACTGAAGATGCACTAAATGAGTGAGGAGGGTATTAGAGAGCATTAGAAACAGAGAAGACCAGATGCAGGAGAGAATTAGTTAAGTCATGGTAGAAGCTGAGAAATGATTCAGATGAAACAAGAGGGAAAACGGAATTTTAAAAAGAAGAAAGAAAAAGCCCTATGAGAACAATCTGACACATTAGAAAGAACAATGTAAGAATAATGGGCATGCTGAAAGGAAAGGAGAGGGAGAAAGGAACAGAGAGACTATTCAAAAAGAATAATCAGTGAGAACCTCCAAACCCTATGAAAAAGCTGGACTGTAGAATTCAAGAAACTAAGAGAACACTTAATCACCTCAACGCAAAAAGGCCTGCACATGACACATTATATTAAAAGTGTAAAATGGCCCTGGCTGGTGTAGCTCAGTGGATTGAGTGCAGGCCTGCGAATCAGAGGATCATGGTTCGATTCTCAGTCAGGGCACATGCCTGGGTTGCAGGCCAATTCCCAGCAGGGGACTCATGAGAGGCAACTATACATTGATGTTTCTCTCCCTCTTTCCTTCCCTTCCCCTCTAAAAATAAATAAATAAAATCTTTAAAATAAAATAAAAGTGTAAAACCTTAATGACAAGAAAAGAATTCTCAAGGCAGCCTGTTGAGGAAAAATACCCTCTAAGTAAACCCCATTAGATTATCATAGTATTTTTAGCCGAAACATTACAAGCTAGAAGAGAGGGCAACAAAATACTCGAATATTGAAAGAGAGGAGTGACCAAAAGAAAATACCCAGCAAAGTCACTGTTTAGATATGAAGGAGAAATAAAGGCTTTTAATTTAGAAAAACAAAAGCTAAGGGAGTTTACCACCACTGGATCTACATTACAAGAAATATTGAAAGGAGCTCTTCTACCTGAAACGGAAAGATAAAAGTGTACAATACTGTGAGTGGGACGGCAGACAGGCAGAAGCAGGAAACTGCAATTCTATTTCAGAATAGGGTTTTAAACACTTAATTATAACATAAAGGCTAACAAAGAAAATGGCATTTTTTAAAAGACTATAACTTCTGTAATTTGGGAGCACATGCACAGCATAAAAAGGAAAAATTGTGATGACAACAAAAACATAAAAGGTAAAGAAGAAAATGACTGAACTTGCACTGGCAAGTGATGATAAAATGCAATCAGAAAAAAAAAAAGGATTATTGTATCTATGAGACTTTTTTAAAACCCATAAGCCTAAAGGTAACCACAAGGTAAAAGGGGAATGCAAGTCGAAGCCACATGAGATACTACCTCATACCTTTTAGAATGATTAATATCAGTGAGAAAAGACAGAATGAGTGCCAGAGAGGATGTGGGGGAAAGAAAACACTCACACACTGTGGGTGGGAATGTAAATTTGTGCAGTCACTATGGAAAACAGCATGCAATTTCCAAAAAGGAAAAGAAATTAAGAAGAGTGCTGCTGTATTACTCAGAAATCCTTTTTTTCTGGGTATCTACCTGAAATTTTTGAAAACTCTTATTCATAAAGTTATATATGTGCTCCTATGTTTATTGCAATGTTATTCACAATAGTGAAGACATGAAAACAACCTGACTGTACACTGATCAATGACTGGATAAAGAAGATGATGTATACATGTACAATGAGTGTCACTGGCCACAAAAAATGAAATATGCCATTGGTGACAACATAAATGGATTGTGATAGTACCATGTTAAGTGAAATAAGTCAGATGGAAAAGAGCAAGAACCATACAACTTCACTCAGATGTGGGATCTAAAACAAAAAAAGCAACAAACAAATAAAACAAACAGACAAACTCATAGCCACAGATAACAGAGTAATGGTTACCCGACGGGGAGTGGGTGGGGAGAAGAAAGATGGTAATGGGGGTCAAATATATAGTGATGAAAAGAGACTAGCCCTTGAGTGATAAACACACAGTAGGCATACAGATACTGTATTATACACCTGTATTATAAGTTTCAGTGTTGTACACCTGAAAGTCATACAGTGTTATTAACCAATGTTACTCCAATAAATTTAAGTTTAAAAAAAAAATCAGATCTTCTCCTGGCCAGTGTTGCTCAGTGGGTTGGAGAATCATCCCATAAACCAAAGGTTGTGAGTTTGATTCCTATTCAGAGCACATATCTAGTTTGTGGGTTGGAGCCCCGTTCCTGACACATCAGGAGGCAACCAATCAATGTTTCTCTCTCACTTTGATGTGTCTATCTCTTTTTTCCTTTCTAAAAGCAAAGAAAAAATGTCCTCAGGTGAGGATGGAAGAAAGAAAGAAAAAAGAGAGGGGGGATAGTGGGAGGGAAGGAAATGAAGGAAGGAGGGAAAGAAGGGGAGGGAAGGAGGAAGGAAGGAAGGAAGTCATAATTTAGAAAAATTAAAAAAGTTAAAAGTCAGGTCTCCTACAGAGACACAGTAAGAAAAAGAAATAAAGAATGCTAGGGTTCCACCTACCCTTCAACCTTCTGGGCTTACCTTGACTGCAGTGATCAAAGAAAGAGAGAAAGGTTCAATCTTCTCTGCTCCTGTGCCCCAAAAACTCACCAAGTAAGGTGTGGCCCAAACAATGTGTCTCGATCACCTACTGAATATTCCTGTTCCAAGGAATCAAGAGTAAAGCAGAAACTCTCTCATGGCACTGCCAAAGAAAAAGTCAAACACAGGGGGAAGTTTCCTCCTGTGTAGAACACTGTGGACACGTGGAATAGGAGCAGAAGGGTTCTGTTCTTTAAAGATGGAATTAACTGCCTTCTTGATGGCTGCATTAGGAGGACCAGGTTCCTTCCTGAGCTTGAGCTCTGCCTGGTGGTCGGTTGTAGGTGATGGCCCCTGAATCACATGTCCAGATTGATATCTATACTGTTTACATTGAAACCCCAATATTTAATCTCTACCTTTGTGTTTTCGTCACATGCTTACCTTTCCATACAATAAAACTCTCAGCAATGTTCCATGAATGATAACAGAAATATAGGCATAGGTTGTACTATTTTCAAAACTGAGGACAGATCTCTCTCCCCATTCCCTGCTAATCGCATTCATTACTTACATTCTCTGTGATCCCAACCTCTTTCCCTTCTCTATTTCTCCATCCCCAACAGAGACCCACAAGAGTCTTAATATTCCTGTGCTGCTGCAGCTTTGCAGCTGAAATTCCTTTAATCTAGGAACCAGATTTTACAGATGTGGCCTCATTTGAAGTGTTACCCTCCATAAATCTCTAACTAAAGCTTCCGTGGATAGTTCTAAGCCAGGGTCATTATGCTGTTTTTTAAGTACTTTGCCCCCAAACCTTACCTTTCCTTGACTTTTGGGTATTTCAGGCCTTGACTATATTTGCCCCCACGTTATCAGTAGTAGAACTATTGTTTCAGCTGTATCTTTTCCCACAGCAGTGGGATATCCCCGAATGTTCTATTTCCTCTGATCTCCCATGAATTCTGCAAGCTTAGTAGACTTTTGAATTCTTTTTGCTTCCTGGGTAGCACTGATTGATGGATCAAAGTTCTTGACCTTTTGTTTTTGCAGTCCGACCATTGTTCAGGGTTCCCCCATCGAAATTAATGAGTTCCGGGTCAGCCTAACGTGTTCACTGTTCAAACACATCCAGTCACCAGCACCCCAAGTTGGATAACTTTACCTGTAAGTACCTTCCATGAGCCCAGCACCTAACCCTGACCTGTAATTTAGTGTTCAAACCCCATATTCCCTAAATCTTTGCTAAGAGTCCGAACCCTGTAAGTTTTCTGGACATCTTTCCTCAAGCCGTGGTTGCACGACTATGTCACCTTCAAACTCATCAAACAATATCAATGTGTTCTCCACAAATCTCCCCAGTTCTTATATCATAAATGTGAAATAGTTCTGCAACCACCCAATGTAACGTTTCTATGCAATATCCATAAACATAGAGATAATAGTACTCATACATAATAAAAAAGAAATACTGTTACTTTAAAGGCAATTTTTAGAGCAGTTTATAGTTTACAACAAAATGAAAAGGATAAAGATGTATTTCCCATACATTCTTTACACACACATGGAAATAGCCTCTCCATTATCAATCAGATTGGTATAATTTTCACCAAGGATGAATCTACATTGATGCATCGTAATTACACAAAGTCAATAGTTTACCTTAGGGTTTACTCCTGGTGCTGTACATTCTATGGGTTTAGTAAAATATGGAATAAAATATATTCTTCTTTTTTAAAAAAATTTTTTTTGAAGATTTTATTTATTTATTTATTTATTAAAGATTTTATTTATTTATTTATCTTTAGAGGGGAAGGAGAGAGGGAGAGAAACATCAATGTATGGTTGCCTTTTGTGCGTCCCCTGCTGGGAGTTGGCCTGCAGGGAACCAGCCTGCAACCCGGGCATGTGCCCTGACTGGGAATCGAACCGCTGTCCTCTGGTTCGCAGGCCCGTGCTCAGTCCACAAATACATTCTTCTTTATAAAATCATACAGAATATATTCACTGCCTGAAAACTCCCCTGTGCCCTACCTATTCACCTCTCCCCACCACTCCAAGTATCACTGATTTTTTTATTGTCTCCATGGTTTGGCCTTTTCCAGAAGCCATATAGTTGGAATCATACAGTATGTAGCCTTCTCAGATATGTTTTTTCACTTAGTAATATGCAGTTAAGATTCTCTTGTGTCTTTTCATGGCTTGATAGCTCATTTCTTTTTAAAATATTTTATTGTTTATGCTATTACTGTTGTCCAAATTTTTCTCTCTTTGCTCCCCTCCACCCAGCTAGCCCCCTACTCTCACAGTCAATCCCCACACTGGACAGCTAATTTCTCTTTTTATTGCTAAATCATAGTCCATTGTCTAGATGTACAGTAGTTTACTCATTCACCCACTGAAAGACATCTTGGTTACTTTCAAGTTTTGGTAATTGTAAATAAAGCTGCTATAAACATCCAAAAGTAGGTTTTTGTATAGACATGACTTTTCAACTTTGGGGGGCAAATACCAGGGGCAGAACTGCTGAATCATTTGGTAAGGGTATGTTTAGTTTTATAAGTAAATGTCAAGCTGTCTTCCAGAGCAGCTACACCATTTTGCATTGCCACCAATGAATAAGAGTAACTGTTACTCCACATCCTCACTTGCAATTCACATTATCAGTGTTCTGGATTTTGGCCATTCTAATAGGTATGTCGTGGTATCTCACTATTTTCTTGACTTGCATGTCCCTGATGACATATGATGTGGTGCATCTTTCCATATGCTTATTTATCATTCATATGTCTTACTTGGTAAGCTATCTGTTCAAGTATTTTGCTTACTTTTATTTGGGTTGTATGTTATTTTACTGTTGAGTTTTTAAGAGTCTTTGTTTATTTTGGATAATAGTCCATCATCAGACATGTCATTTTCAGATACTTTCTCCCAGCCTGTGGCTCATCTTCTCACTACCTTCACACTGTCTTTTGCAATAAAATCTTGCTTACAACTATGTCTTTCATGGATTGTGCTATTAGCATTGTATCTAAAAAGGCAACACCATATGGTTAATAATTGCTGAAATTGAGAGATGAACACATAGAGGTTCATAATATTATTCTCTTTTCTTTTGTGTTATGTTCAGAAATTTCTAAATAAAAAATGCAATAAAATTGTTTTTAAACAATAAACAGGGGGAAGAGTGAGAGCCTAAGGAGGTGGAGAAGGAGAGGATAGAAAAGGAAAAAGTCTCTGTCCATAGTGTTTTCTATCTGGGCTCTCACTGGGAGAGTTAACCCAGTTAACCCTCTCCATATTATTTTCTTTATATGATTTCTTGAGCTCCCAAACTGTTTTATTGGGGAAACAAATAAAATACTTCCCTTTTCCTAGTCCCATCTTTTATCAAGGAGTCGGTCTTTCTCCGACTCCTTATCTTTCTCAACGTACGAGTACCATGGCTTCACTTTCACCCTTTCTTGTTAATATTTTCATTGCAAGATCAAACCTCTTTCCAAATAGTTTGCTTTCCTTTAGATGTCACCTAGCAAACCAAATTCCTGACAGAGTATTCCAAACAGAAATCTTGAAATTGTTCCTCATGGCCTTTAGTTCGTAGTAAAAAATGGTTTTGTTGAGGGTATTTTTGTTGGTGGTGTTTTGTTTGTTCACTTTTTGCTTCTAACTCGGCTTTAACATGGACATAGCCCCTATAAGGTCAGTCCATATTTCTCTTACCTGTTCTGCTACCCTTCTGTAATTGAAGCTATACTTGGGGTGATTGAAATCTATATTCATAGGCAGGATTCCCAAAATACTCAATTCTGAGCCAATTTATGATCCAAGGTAGAAGTGGAGTGTTTCTTATAATACTGGTTTGGTGGTAATGAACTCCTTTAGCTTTTTCATGTCTGAAAACTCTTTACCTGTTATTCAATTGTAAGTGATTGCCTTGCTGGGTAGAGTAATTTTTACTGTAGGTCCTTGATTTCATCACTTTGAATATGTTGTGCCAATCCCCTCTAGCTTCAAAGTTTCTATTGAAAAATCAGCTGACAGTCTTATGGGCAGTCTCTTGTAGGTAATCAACTGCTTTTCTCTTGCTGTTTTTAAGATTCTTTCTTTGTCTTTAATCTTTGGCATTTTAATTATGATGTGTCTTGGCATGCATCTCTTCAAATTCATCTTGTTTGGGACTCTGTGCTTCTTCAGCTTTTGTGTCTATTTCTCTCATTATATCAGGAAAATTTATTATTATTATTTATTTAAGTAGATTTTCAATTACTCATTCTCTTCTTCTTCTGGTATTCATAGCATATGAATGTTGGTAATCTTGAAGTTGCCCAGGGGCCCTTTAAACTATCCTAAGTTTTGGATTATTTTTCTCTTTGCTCTTTTTTGCTCTTCTGATTGAGTGTATAAAAAATGTTAAAAGAACTTCAAGAAAGGAGGAGCAGGAGGAGTGAGAAGAATAAAGAGAAGAAGAAAGAAGAAGAAGAAGAAAAGAAATAAAGAAATAAAGAAATAAAGGAAGAAAGGAAGAAAGAAAGAAAAGAAAGAAAGAAAGAAAGAAATAAAGGAAGAAAGGAAGAAAGAAAGAAAGAAAGAGAAGGAAGAAGAAGAAGAAAAAGAAGAATGTAAAGGAGGGAGGAAAGATCAAGTATATGAATAACAAAATGGCAATCACTGCATATCTCCCAACAATTACTTTAAATGTTACTGAATTAAGTGCTCCAATAAAAACACAGAGTGGCTGAATGCATAAGAAAAAAAAAACCCTTACGTGTTGCCTATGAGAGACTCAAGATCAAGTGACACAGACTGAACATAAAGGGATGGAAAAAGAATATTTCATAAAAATAGAAACAAACAAACAAACAAAAATCTGGGGTGCAACATTTATACCAGACAAAATACACCTTAAAACAAAGACTATAAGAAGGGACAAAGAAGGACTTAGCAATTCCACTTCTGGGCATTTATCCTAGGAAACCCAAAAGACTAATTTGAAAAGACATATGCACCTATATGGTCATTGCATCATTATTACAACAGCCAAGACATGAAAGTAGCCTAAGTTTCCATCAACAGGTGAATGGGTCAAGAAGTTGTGCATATATACCATGGAGTTTGACTCAATCATAAAAAGAATGAAATCTTGTTAACTGCAGCAATATGGATGGGCCTAGAGCATATCATGCTAACTAAAATATCATATAGAAAATGACAAATATCATATGATTTCATTTATACGTGGAATTTAAAAAACAAAGTACACAAACAAGCAAAACAGAAACAAAATAGTAGAGAACAACTCAATGGTTTTCAGATGAAAGTGGTATTGGGGGGATGAATGAAAAAGAGGAAGGGATTAAGAAGTAGCAATTGGTAGTTGCAAAATAGTCACAGGGTTAGAAAGTACAGTATAGGAAATGTAGTCAGTAGTATTGTAATAACTATGTACGGTGTCAGATGGGTACTAGATTTATCAGGGTGATCACTTCATAAGTTATATAAATGTCTAATCACTATGTCATATACTTAAAACTAATGGAATATTGTATGTAAACAGTGATTGGAACATAAAACTTATTTTTTTAAGGTGGGGTATTTCCACAATCCTCTGTAGGAACCTCATGTGCCAAAGAGACTATTTGGCCCCTGATGTAGAATAAACCAGGGTAAAACAGGCAAACTTTGGAGCTGCTGATCTAGAGGTGCCCTGAGGCATGATCCTTCAAAGTGGAGGTCAGAACGAATATGTTAGTCTCCTGTGCCCAATGGGAAAATTAATTTACAGACCTGGCTGAGAAGCACTATATGAAGAAAAAAGATACTATGAAATTCATAAACATCCTGCCCACAAATGTCTAAAAAGGCCTCACATAGTGAACACCACCTGTTTTGAGATTGCATGTAATTGGAACTCTGCTTCGGAGCATCCTTGTGCCTGATGTAGCTGCTGTGACTATGTTATCAGCTGCTGGGAAATGCCCCAGTCCAGGCTGGCCAAGCCCTACCTTAAGATCCTCAGTCTTCATAGGTCACCTTTTGCTGCCCAAGTTTCCATCTCATCATATACTTGTTTTCCAGCCTATGTGTTAGAGGTCTTTTAAGTCTAAAATTCTCCCCTGCTTTCCTCTGGGGTAATAACTGATGAGGCAAACGCTCAAAGAACAGATAGCAAACTACATTAATGGTTTATCAGGGCTTCTACTAAAGCAAGTTGGAGAATGCAGCTTAGATCACAAATTCCTCAGATCTAGGATCCACACACTTACACTGGGGCTGAGTCTGCAGATCAGACTCTGTTAGCTCACCCAGTCAGCTGCAAAGCCAAGACTGCACTGTTCACCGTTCTCAGTGGGAACTGCTGCCAGTGGATGGAGCTTTCCCAGGGGGGTTGCTGCATGGCCACAGAAGTGGAGGTGAGCCTGTTTGTACTTGACATCTCAGGGGTCACCACAAGAGAGAAATGTGCTCCTTTTCTCTGGCATGAGCACGGTCTTTAATGATTCACATGGTGGGTGGAGGGGCAGGAGCAGGGGTGGGTGATGGAGGCCGAGGAGACTACCATGGGAAGGCTGGAACTTAAGCTCAGTCATATAATCAGAGAAAATCACAAACTAGAAGGTTTACCTCCAGAATGTCACTGAACTCTGATTTTTACTATTGATACAGTGATGTAACTGATAACTTTGTGTAATAATGCTTTTAGCAAAGATTTTCCTACATTCTAAAAATTCTATCCTTGGAAATAGGATTGTGTATTTCAGTATCTCTGCAGTAATAGTATTTGCACACAGTAGAAACACTCTACTGTTTGTCAAATACCATGGTTCTCAAAGCCATATCAGCAGCATCAGTACCACCTGAGAACTCTTTAGAAATGCAGATTCTTCTACCCCAGACCACTGCATAAGACACTCTGATGGAGCAGAGACCAGAATGGTTCTGATGCTCAATCAAATTTGAGAACTACTGGTCCCAAAATTAGCTTGATAAATGTATGAATTGCTAGAGCTTAATGACTCAAATCATAGAGTAAAAGGAGCCAACACAAAAAACTGCTAAATATGGTATAAAAATAGTAAAATAACTGGCGTATTACATCACAGGTGAATAATACCACACATGCCCAAACCTCAAGGTGACAGTGAACCCAGTCATGGGTAAATCTGATGCGAATGTTTTGTGTTCTTCTTTAAGAAAATCATTGTGTGTAGCCAGTAGTATCATTTTTTTTAATTGTGCAAGAAGACAGCAAACATCCTGCTTCTCTCACAGGCATTGCATCACTCTCCTTCCCAAGGGGTCAGCATCAGCCTCACTCTGCAGAGTCCTCCAAGACTGGCCTCTTGCCTTCCTTAATTGTTCATCTTAATCCTCCTCCTTTCATACACTCTGCCTCATCAAAAGGCATCATTGTTTTGAGATAATATTGGCCATGGTTCCGCCCACAGTACCACCAAGAGCTTTGACACCATAGATATAAAGAGGATTAATTATTATCCAGACAGCTAGGATAACAAATAGTGCTTTTCTTTTCCAGTCCTTCTCTTCTCCTACCTCCTCTACTCTCTAGATACAATGCCCCCTGCCTCCCTTTACGTGTCCAGTTCTAGCTCAGCACTCTAATCCCAGCTCCCCAGTGATACCTTTGGGATTCCATGCTTGTCCTGTTCTCATGCTTTCTTGTCTATCTTCCCCATATTTTATCTCACCTTCTTCCTTCCATTGCTTTTTCTTTCATGCATTCTTAATCTTCCCTCACTCCTTCCATTTTCTTCATCAGATCCTTCTTCCTCCCTGCTGTCATCTCTTCCTCACCCCTCTTTTATCTTGTATCTGCTTTTGGCCCCACTCACTCAGGAGAGGCTGACCCACCTGGGAGGTAGACAGGAAATACGAAAGGTGCTCTTGGGACACTGAGGACATTTAGCGCCCCAAGGGTGAAGGGTCCATTCCTGTGCTGGGTGTTCCCGGCAGTAACAATATTTAGAATCCAGGAATGGCCTAACGTTTATGTTCTATGCACATTTCCCCCCTGAAGTTTGCCCAGTTTAAGTCTTCTAGTTTCAAGAATTTGCTTTCTCTGGCTTCATTTTCCTGTCTCTCACCCATTCCAACTGCACTATTCACTGGGAAAATCTCTTACACAAAACAGGGAGATTGCAGCCTCACTCCCTGTTCTTCATATAAAATCAATGCAGAAGAGATAGTTAAAATATAAAATATGCATATACAGTAGCATTTAAATCAGCAGGTGACAAAAAGTTAAATGTGTCACCAAGTTCTCCCAAGGTATGCTCTATTATCGTAAACTCAGAAGCCTGAACAAGACAACCAGAGGGCATGTCAAAATCCTATTGTTCGGGCTTCCTGGAAGTGAATTTCTAGGTAGCCATGTGTTCCTTGGTGTGCCAAGTAATAATTCCTTAGTGATTTTTAATAACTTCCTCTCATTTGCGATAGATTCTGCTTAGAAAGATCCCTGTTTCTTGCTGGACACCATGGTCCTCATTCCTCAAATTCACACCCCCCCCCTCAATGTTCAGGGACCCTTGTTGCTCTTAAGCACAACAGAAATGACCCAAAGTGTGCTCTCCATCGTTTCTCAACAAATGGACTTACTACAGGCCCTGCAACTCTCATCGTGTTTGTCTTATGCACCCCTTTCTTAGTTGTGGCTGCTGTTTTACTGACTTCAGAGGCAATAACAATAGCTAACATTATTGTTACCATCCATTTCATACAGTCAGCTCACACTCAAAGATATAAGCACTATTATAGTATGTGCATTTACCACACGAGGAAGTTAGATACAGAGGCAGTAACCTGCCCCAAGTCCCATGGCTAGGAAGTCACAGAGCTCCTTTTCCCTTTTCTTCTCCTTAATCTCATACCACACAAATCTCACTAACTCAAAATTTGGATCAAAGGCCTTGAAATACATAAATTTGTTCTTAAAATAACGACATTAATTAAAGGCCAAATTTTGGTTTCATCAAACAAAACATGATTAAAACTATCAGAACCTTTCTTGGGTTGAAGGTGGAGCACCACACTGCCAGATGAAATTTTGATCACTAATCATCCTTTGCTTCCTTTTAAAAGCATGAATCTTCTTTCAGCCTAGGCAGTTATACATTTCTCTTTATTTTGCCCCTGTTACTTTTTAATATGTAGTATCAAAAGGACTATCCCTTTTCTGCTTATAACAATGTACCTTGAGAAAATAATGAAGTAATCTGACCTCATTTCTTTCATGTCGGGATTGGATGAGGCCCTGTGTCTAAGTCTGCTCAGGCTGCATAACAAACTCTCACAGACTGGGTGGCTTATAAACAGCAGACATTTATTTCTCATATCTCTGGAGGCTGGAAAGCCCAAGACCAATGCACCAACACAACTGGTGTCTGGTAAGATCTCCTTCTGACTCATAAACTGTCATCTTTCTCTCCGCTCATGGCTACTCCATTTCCTATCCCGGAAGGGACTAGAGAGCTTTCTGGAGTCTTTTATCAGGGCACTAATCCCATTCTTCAAAGTTTCGTCCTCATGACCTAACCACCTCCCAAAGATCCCACCTCCAACTACCATCATATCGGGGATTAGATTTCAATATATAAATTTCGGGGGACACAAAACTATAACACAGTCTATAGCAGTGTATAAGGAGACTTAAGTACACTGCTAGTAGAACATAATCTTGCCTTGCCCTCTGCTCAAGTTGTGCCTAAAAGAATTACATTCACAAGCCTAAGGAGTTCTACATGGTTAGCTGGACTCTATTTTGAATAAACACATAAGGTGAAACTTTGAATGCTGAAAGCTTCTTTGAACACTGTCTTGACCTGCCTATCAGACTTACGTGGGAAAGGCAACTACACTCCAGACTGTTAGACTTTTTGATTTTTAATCTGCATCTGCCACAGGCACATGTGTCTCGGAGAGTCTTTAAAAAAACCTTGTTTTCACTTCTTCCCTTGTAAAATGAGATTTTACAATCTGCTGGGGAAATTTTGAGGATTGAATATCAAATGATGGCAAAGCACTTTGAAGGTACTAAATGGGAAGGTTAATAATTTAAGAGTGAAGCAAGCCTTCATCTGAGTTGTTGAAAGGAATATGGGGCATATTCATTTCAATCATTTATCATTTCACTGAAAGCTCCTCTACCTTGAGCTACTCAGAAAACTTCAGATTTGTTTCAAAGTGAGTCTTCAAAATTAGTTTTCTTTTCACAGTTTGTCAAAGTTCTTTCATACCAGTTATCTTGTTGGGACCCCACAAAAATTCCAAGAGGTATAAATAACATATTACTTAAGGATGAGACTAAAAGGAACAAAATACCCTACAAATTCTTGTTTAAACTCTAGGGGTTTATTATTTGCACGTAAGGAAAATCCCAGGAGTAGAGAGTTTGGGGCAGACACAGAGACTCGGTGGTGTCATTAAAGACTGAGGATCCTTCTGCCTTTTTCTTCTGTCATTTTTCATAAACTGGCTTGTCACCTCATATTTAAAAAATGGCTGCTGTAGTTCCAAATACCATGTTTATTGTCAAGGTAGAATGACAGAAAAGAGGGAGTGTCACTAACCACATCTGTTTCTTTATAACACAGTGCTTTTCTCGAAGCTACCCCAGACAGAGTCCCACTAGCACTGGATCATATGACACCTGCCAAAGCAAGAGAAGAGAGGGCAGTGAGTGCATAGTTTTCCAGGCTCTGCGGAGGGAGACAGCAAGGAGAACGGGGGCTGAGAAGCCAGTGCTAATGTTGATGAAGACTGACAGTCATTAGAAAGTCAATCATTCAATGTGGTACGACAGAGGAGAGTAAAGCAGATCTAAATCTCTCTGCTCAGGAGGAAACATCAACAGTAACGTGTAAAATCAACGGAAACTTTTTAAAGGGTGACCACGTCAGGGACCACTCTGGGCAGTCTTACTGTGAGCGCCTTGCACCCCACGGCGGTGCTGCAGCAGACAAGAGCCTGCCCGGTGAACATGAATTTGTTTGTTAGTTCTTAAAGAGTCTTCCTTATGACAATGTAACACCTCAGCCCACACTGTCTTCTTCTTGTTCTACTCCATTTTATATGCTAATTATATTTTATTGATTATGCTATTATAGTCCCAATTTCCCCCCTTTGCTTCCTCCACCCAGCTCCCCCCACTTCCCCAGGCAATCCCCCCACCATTGTTCATGTCCATGGTCATGCGCAGGTTCCTTGGCTGCTCCATTTCCTGTACTGTACTTTACACCCCCATGGCTATTCTGTAACTACCTGTGTGTACCTCTTAATCCCCCTCCCTCTTCCCCCAAGCTGCCACCCTCCTCCCATCTGGCACCCATGATAATGCTCTCTGCATCCATGATTCTGTCTCTGGTTTTGTTTGTTTAGTTTGTCTTTTGGATTCAAACCTATTCCATTTGGAAGGCAAGTTCAGCAAAGTCACATTGAGTATGTGGGGGGAATTAGTCATTTGACAAAAGACTGCCAGAGGGAAGACAACCCCTGTGGCTTCCCGTCTGAAAGTGTCAGAGTTGGGCTGCGAGAAAAGAAGACTGAGGTGCCAGCCAGGGAATTGGGTGCTCGGGGCTCTTGTGTGCCAATGAGATGGCTGCTGTTGAGGGCCCCTGGGTGGCTTGGGAATGAGGCCGGGTGGCCAGAAAGACCAGAGCACGCTGAAAGGGTGGGAACTTCAGCCCCACCCCCTGACTCCCAGGGAGGAAACAGGAGCCAGTGTCAATTACCATTGGCTGATGATTAATCAATCTGCCTACAAAATGAAACCATTAAAACCCCTAAACACCCGAACAACAGCATTTGGAGAGCTTCCAGGCTGGTGAACACTCTGAGGTGCAGAGAGGACGGCGAGCCCAGAAAGGACGTGGGAACTCCACTCACCCTCACTCCCTATACCTTGCTCTGTGCATCTCATTTTCAGTTTTACTTTCATAATAAACCAGTAAGCATAAGTGAAATGTTTTCCTGAGTTCTGTGAGCTGTTCTAGCAAATTACTGAACCTGAGCAGGGAGTCATGGAAATCAATTAGTAACTGGTCGGTCAGGAGTTGGGTGGCCAGGACTGACTTGTAATTGGTGTCTGAAGTGGGGGAAGTCTTTTGGAAGTGAGCCCTTAACCTGTGGGGTCTGTGCTAACTCAGGGTGGTTAGGGTCGGAATTGAATTGAATTGAACTGTGGGACACCCAGTTGATGGCTGGAGAGTTGGAGAATTTCCTGGTTCTGGGAAAAACACCATGCATTTGTTGGCAGAAGTGCTGTGACTAGAAACATCTGATAGTTACTTCAGAATAAAGTATTTGCTGCTTACCAACAAAAGAGTGTTTAAGTTTTAACTAGGTAATATATTTGTTTGCTCCACCTTATTAGATTTTACCGAATCGCGTCACTAACTTTGAGAGTACCTGTTTTCCCACATGTTCTCTAACACGGCGTGTTATCAGGCTTTCTGCTCTTTGTTAATATACTGGGCGAAAAATAAAGTATCTGAGTAATATGCATTTCCATCACTATTAATGGTGCTGAGCATCGGTGCATGTGTGAGGTGAGAAACATTGTATTTCCTTGTCCTTGAGCTGTCTGCTCGTATCTTTGGCCTTCCAAAAACTGTTTTAACAAGTAAAACTTGATTATTAAAATTACTATTATTTGTTATTGTCATTGTTTTGCTTCCCTGCAGTGAACCAGCTCCAACCCACTGGTAGACGTCTGCAACCATTTCTTAAGTTCTCCTCCTAGTTGGAAGAGATGAGACCCAGGTACAGGGACAAAGATGGGATCCGGGGTGGGCAGGACCTTACAATGATGGACATCAGAGAAGAAATAACTTTAAAGAGGGTGTTAATTTTTTTTAATCTCATGATTCAAACATTAAAATGCCTCTAAGTGAATCAATGATAAGAGGGTAATTTTCTTTATTTTCAGTAGTTTAAAGAAGAAATCGAGTATATGACAACATTCCCAGGAGGAATGAGGAAGAAGACCAGGGAATGGTAGCTGAGATGAACTTCCAAGCTCCAGAACTTTGGCTCTAGGACAGGACGAGATTTCTCAAAGGCGGCTTCTCCTGTAGTTGGGCCCTTCAAAACAAGAAACAAATGACATGGGAGTGTGGACTGTTGACTCCACTTTTGGGTACTATTTTTTATTAAAATTACAATAGTAACAATACCTGAGTGGGGAAAAAATCTTATGGTTATTTTTCCACTGTAAGCACATTTTGTGGACTTTGTTTGCTTGGTTACTTTAATCACTTTAAGAAGTTCTCAAGCTGAAGAATGTATATTTAACTATAGCATAGGATTTTCTGGGTTTGTGGTCATTAGCTAAAGATCTAACTGGAGATAAGGATCCCATTCACTGCAGTTTGGGGGTGCTGTGTGTTCACAGACATGGGAGAAGAAGGGGAAGGTGCTTGTCAACCCAAACCAGAGGGCTGGCAGGGCAGTGTCATCACCATGTTGGGTGACCGGCTCTTCCATGACACTGTGGTTGGTGGAAAAGAATAAGATGTAGACACTGGCAAATACAAAGAGGACCAAAAAGTGCCTTACCTCAGGGTTTGTCAGGGACCTCAAAGTAGCCCAAATTACTAACCGGGCTCCCTCCCTCTTTCTTGCTTTCCTGCGCTCTGGGGGAGACTGACAAGGCCAAACAGGGACCCAGGTGAACCCCAAATTGGTAGTCTGCGTTTTTGTGTCTTATCATCTTGCCGTTTCAATTGCCCCAGGTGGTGGGGAGTGGGATCCAAACTTGCTGTATTAGTTTCCAAATAGAACTAGCAGCACCAAGTTTTCCAAGTTGAGCAGAGTTAATAATGTGCGTCTGAATGCTCTGATAAAAAAGGGAGTATTGATTATTTCTCCTGCATGAGGAAAGGTAACCTGGACTCTAGAGATGTGGTCAGAATGAAAGATATCAGCTGAGGCATCATTAGCCTTGTGACTCCCACAGAGCAGTGAAACTGTCCAGCATTTTGGTGCACACGTAGCACAACATGCCCTTTGTGCAATGAGAGCACTCACATTAGAAAGAAGAGGGTTACTGGGCGGCATGCTGACGCTCTCACGGCCCGCTATGTGTTCCCCTTGTGTTCCTTTTCTCACTCTCACCCGTAACACACTAGCTGATAGGAGCTAAGATGTCAGGTTTCCTTCTACCAGCATAGAATTTAAAGAGGGATCCTTTGAAACCCAAGAGCTTTCCAAATGCTTAAGTGGCTGAACTTAGATATGAATAGCTCTTGAAAGGATGGAGGAGGCGGGACCAAGACTGTAAGGGATACTTCCAGGCGGGGAGGCCAGGCAAACGTGGATTCAACAGGGTTAAAGAGTGGAAGGAGCAGGGTCGTGTTTTCCAATGCCACCTAATGTCCATTCTGTACAATTCACATGTTTTTGTTTTGTCTTTTTTCCTCGACAGCACTTCACCATAAAGGCCAATCTAGGAAAGCAACAAACTGGCAACACCTAATATTCGAAAGACCTTTTGGATTTTTTTCCAAGCCATACTTTTTTTTCCCTGTTAATAACCTGGCTTGCCAATGGTGTTCTCCAATGTCCCACAGCTAAGTTTTCACACATTAAGATCTAAAGCCTGAAGATCAGACAAGGAGGAGAAAGGGTGAAACTTCAAAGGAGAAAACTCATCCAGAGGCTGGAGGAACAAAACTTGTAAGAAAGTGAGTCTGCTGGAAATACTTGGGGGAGCAGGCTCTGGCAAATTCAAGTCAATGGGACAGATTCTCTTCCATCTCTGTGAGGACCTTGGGAAGACTGCCGGCCCCCAACCAACACGGCCTAGCTGAGACAAGGCAGCAATGTTTGGGGAATCTAGGTACAGGCATCTGAGAACAACCTCATAGGGCCCGCCCACTGCAGTGGCCTGTGGAGGAAGCCGCCAAGGGTTCCTAGAGCCCTGAGGAAGAGACCCAGAGGAGACCTGCCATCAAAGGAGCAGGCTGCATTGTGAGGGGTCCTGACAACTGGGGGCAGTGGCAAGGTCCATGAACGTTTGACCTTGACACTTGTAGGCTGTGAGCCAGGTATTTGGTTTCACTGGGCCTCAGTTTTATTATCTGTATCCATCTCACAGTGCTGGTATGAGGACTGCACAAGCTAGAACACCTCAAGTTCTCAGAACAGTGCCCTGGCACGTGGTTTGTGCTCAGTAAAAGCTAGTTGTTACAACAATTGGTTGCAAACACTGCCCTGAACTCCTGGTGAGACCCACCTCACTCCCATGGTTGACAGAGCAGACCCTCAGTCACTAAAAGACCAAGACAGAGAGTGTGGCAGATAGGAAAGGGACCAAAGTGACATGCTACAAGCAGGACCAGTAAGGATGAAATGACATGTCCCTACCACCAACTCCTCAAACAGGACCCTCCAGATTTATATCAACCAGAAAGGGAGAGAATGGAATTACACAGAGTAATTTAATTACCCAAAATGCATTATTTTAAACTGGATGGCATAGAGACAGCGTCACCTGACAAATCAAATATTTTCTACCATCAGGAGACATGAGGTAAATGGGACCACTGAACTGAAATCTTGTTATATGGTTCTCTGACCTCATTTTGTAAATAAACAAATTTAATTTTATGCACATTCGATTTATGTTCATCAATCCACTGATCCACATCTGTCCGGGACGTCCTGGAGACCACCAGCATTCATTAATCAGTAGTTTCTCTGTCAACTATAATGATTTTTTAAGTAAATTTCATGTGGTTTTCTGAGCCTGAGCATAATAAAATTTGAATTTTAAACAAAGAAAATTTACATCACTAGGTGTAAATCATCTCTCCCTCCCATCCCATTAACCAGAATTAACTACATTTTTAAAAAGATTTTATTTATTTATTTATTTATCTTAGACAGAGGGAAGGGAGGGAGAAAGAGAGAGAGAGAAACATCAGTGTGTGGTTGCCTCTCAAGTGGCCCCCACTAGGGGCCCAGCCCACAACCCAGGCATGTACCCTGGCTTGGAATCAAACTAGCAACTCTTTGGTTTGCAGTCCACGCTCAATTCACTGAGATATGCCAGCCAGACCCAGAATTAACCACAGTTAACACTGTATTTACTCTAATTTTTTATATATGCCTATGTATTTTAATTGTGAACATATGCTATCTAATATTTTGCATTTTGTTTTACACTTAGCATTGTGTCAAACACATTTTCCTAGGAATTACCTAGAAGTAAAAATTTGTTTGTAAATCATTTTATTTTTTTCATTTTTTATTTTTTTAAGATTTTATTTACTTATCTTTAGAGGGGAAGGGAAGGAGAGAAGGAGAGAAGTATCAATGTATCAATGTATGGTTGCCTCTCATGAGTCCCCTGCTGGGAACTGGCCTGCAACCCAGGCATGTGCCCTGACTGGGAATCGAACTGTGATACTCTGGTTCGCAGGCCCGTGCTCAATCCACTGAGCTACGCCAGCCAGGGCCGTAAATCATTTTAATACCTATATAATATTCCATTATATGTGTTAAACAAAAATATATTAAATTTTCTCATATTGTTGGACAATTAGATTGTTCCTAATTTTTCATTATGATTAGTAATGCTAATAAACTCCTTTTACCTAAATCAATTGCAATGTCATATTCCAGATTGCTAGATTTGAAATTATTTAATTGTAAAATGATATGAGCTTCATATACTTTACATTTTTATTTTCAAATTATTTTCCAAAACAATTCAATATTTAAATGTACTTTTTCTCAAGCAGTATTGGTTGGCCTTTTTCAGCTAGCCAATGATGAGCACTATTCTTTGCTCAAAATATATTTTATTGGTTGTGCTCTTGCAGTTTTCCCAATTTTCCCCCTTTGTCCCTCTGCCTGGTGGCCCCATTCCCTCTAGCAACCACACCCCCCTTAGTTCATGTCCACGTGACATGCATATAAGTTCTTCGGCTTCTCCATCTCCTGTACTATTCTTAACCTCCCCCTGACTATCTTGTGACTACCATTTATGCTTCTTATTTTCTGTACCTTTTCCCCTATTTTCCTCCTTCCCTCTGCCACCTGATAACCCTCCAAATGATCTCCATTTCTATAGTTCTTTTCCTGTTCTGGTTGTTTGCTTAGTTTGATTTTTTTTTAGATTCAGTTGTTGATAGTTGTGAATTTCTTGCCATTTTAATGTCCATAGTTTTGATCTTCTTTTTCTTAAATAAGTCCCTTTAACATTTCATGTAATAATGGCTTCGTGATGATGAACTCCTTTAGCTTTACCTTGCCTCGGAAGCACTTTATCTGCCCTTCCATTCTAAATGATAGAGTAATCTAGGTTATAGGTCCTTGCTTTTCATCACTTTGAATACTTCTTGCCAGTCCCTTCTAGCCTGCAAAATTTCTTTTGAGAAATCAGCTGATAGTCTTATGGGAACTCCTTTGTAGGTAACTCTCTGCTTTACTCTTGCTGCTTCTAAGATTCTCTCTTTATCTTTAATCTTTGACATTTCAGTTATGATGTATCTTGGCACACTATTCTTTAAAAAAAATCCCCTTATTTCACTGGTCTTTTTCTTTCTAGCCATCATCCATTAATTCATTCATTTGACAAAAATTTAGTCAGTGCTTAATATTGAATATAAAAAGAAAATAAATGTCATTGCTTAGAAGAAAGACTTTAGTGAGTGCTGGCTCTGTGCTCAGCAAGCACTGTTCTAGTGCTGAATGTCAGCTGTAAGCAACGCGCCAGGGAGGGGTGTGCAAGGCCAGCAACACAGGGAGCACCTGACGGCAGGGGCCTTCTCCCCCGGCACAGAAGACACTGGATTTCATTTCATTTTATTATTATTATTTTTTAATCCTTACACAAGGATGTGTTTATTGATTTGCAGTGGAAGAGAGAAAGAGAAAAACATAGATTAGTTGCCTCCCATATGCTCCCTGAACAGGAATCAAACCTGCAAACTTCTGCTGTAGGGGCGACACGCCAACCAACAAAACCAGGGCTGAGTTTTGTTTTAAATGTAATGAAAAGCCATAAAGAAAGTTCATAAAGAGCATGTTGTCACATACACTTTTTAAAAGTATTATTCCGACTATCTGGTACAGGGAGACAAGAGGGGCCTCAAAGCCTATGCTTCTAGACCAGGAAAATGGTCAGCGTAACTTGTGCAGGGGGTCCAGATTATTATTGGCAAATTATTTTACATAATTACATTTATTAGCCTTTTATTTTTTATTTGATTAGAAATGTATTCCTGATTGTCATTTCACTTTCAAAATTTTATATAACTTTTGACATACAGAAATTCAAAATTTATTATTTCTTCCTTCATAATCCTTTCTTGCTCTAAATTTTCTTTTTTTGTGATTAATGGTTTTATGAAACATGTTATTAGAACTCTAATTCTTTCTGTCACAGTTTTGTCTGAGGCCTAAAAATCCTGTGACAAAAAAAATGGGTAGGAGGTACCGCCATATTCCAAAGTGGATGCCTGAACCGCAGCTCCGGCAAAAGAGCGACATACAGCAGTGCACGGCCCTTAGCCACCCACTGACAGAGGCCTTAAAGGACTGATCATCTAAAAACCAAGGGAGGAAGGCCTTCTTTTGAGAGAGTGAATGGTGTGGGTCCCCCCCACTACCCCGCTCTGAAGGAAGGAATTGGAAACTCTTCCTCCTCACCTGAAACCTAGGTGGGGGCTTCTTGGAGGCCACTCAGGGAGCTTGGTGTGTGGTTCCCTGGCATTTGAGGACACAGTGGACTAGAATAAGACTCAAGTCGATTGTCCACAGGGACTGATTGGCTAAAGTGACCCATGGCAGCAAAGACTGAGTTTAGGCACTAATAATCAGAAGTGTTTCTTTCTCAGAGGCCAGAGGAGGTGAGGCATGGTGGTGCAGAGTGTTGTTTAAAAGGGACCTTCTACAGTGACCAACCCTCCTGGTTTGCCCGGGACTGTCCTAGTTTTAGTGCTGAAAGCCTCACATTGAGGGAAAGTCCTCTGTCCCAGGCAAAGCAGGGTGGTTGGTTGCCCTCTATCTTGTCCAAGATGTTGTGCAAAAAGAGCAAGTCAACCCTCAGGAGAAAGGGGATAAGGCCGAAAGCAAAAACCAGCTCCTGGGAAGCTTTGCCTGCCCTCTGCCCCCCGCCCCCAGGAGATGTGCAGTGAAAGGGACCAGCAGAGGAATCCCCTGCATGACAAAGTGCCCGCTTTAAACATCTGTGACTGTTGGGGGAGCCAACCCCTGAGCACCTCAGTACCTGCCAGAACGTTATGCTTCTCACCACTCTTTCATGACTAAACAAGACTGGAAGATCTTATCATCCAACAGTGGTTAGATAAATGATAGAACTTTCCTGTCCGGGACAGCACTCAAGTACACAGGAAACGTGGCAGGTGGGGAGGGATGGCAGCGAGAAGCATGAAAATGACAGATGTCGCCTTCTCTCCTTCAATGTCCCGGTCACAGTGCAATGCACAGAGATAATGGTCGCACTGGATTGTTCCCAAGAAGGCAGTTTTCTGAAGGTGCATTTGTCAAGTTGGATTTCTTGTTTTCAAAGCCTGTATGTTAAACTCCATTCAGCTCTATTTTAACTCTTCTTTGATTCTTACGGACGTGCTCTTTCAACTATAGGAGTTTTATTGCATGTAGTCGCATGTTCATTCTTTAAGATACCCTTTAGAAAAGTCTGACAAATTCTTAACACTTGGCACATTAAAACTTTAATTGAGATTATATTAAAACACATTAATCTGGGGAAGATTTAACAATAGAAAGGTCAGTCCTTCCAGACTGTCAAGAGGGCTTTGCCATCTGCAAGCTATGTGACCCTGGGCAAGCTATGAACCTCTCAAGGCTCAGCCTTCTGATTTGTAAAATGAGGCTAATGATTATACCTACTTCAGAGAGTTGTGGTGAGGATTACAACGAGTTAATGAAGGGGAAACACTTTGAAAAGTGCCTAGCTCTGGCCAGGTGGCTCAGATGGTGGGAGCATCAACCTATAAACTGAAAAGTCACAGATTCAATCCCCAGTTAGGGCACATGTTTCTCTCACATTGATGTTTCTCTCTCTCTTTCTCCCTCTCTTACCCTCTCTCTAAAATCAGTAAGTGTATCCTTGGATGAGGATAAAAAAATAAAACAAAAGGTGTCTAACACATAGTAAATGTTATGTGCTTACTATTATGCTACTATGATCCAGAAACATGGCTTGTATGGTTACTTTATGTGGAGTCAAATGAGCCCAGTTCAGACCATGGCCTTTTCCCTACACGGTTCTGGTTAGGGTTGGACACAAGACAAATGTATACAAGATTTGAAGGGAAGAAATGAGGCAGCAGGTGGGCCTACAGCTCTTTCAGTTAATGGCTGACGTCCCCCTTCAACTCTCTGAGTCTGGTTGGAGTCGCACGCTGGCTTGCCGTGGGGAAGGATGGCAGGGCAGGGCATGCATGTCATGGGGGTTGGAGGGAATGAGAGAAAGAGGCAATCTCCAGGCTCTGCCCTGCTATTCCCCACTCTGGACTAACTTTCCCACTTGCCACCTCTGCTGACCTGAGGCCAGTACCAGATTCAAAAACAACTGCTATACATTGATTTCTTAACTGGTTCCCAGAGTGTGTAGCCCTTGAACAAATCCCTCACGCTCCTTCACTCATAATGGTTCAGCCACTCTGACAGGACCCTGACTGATACAATGACTATTTATTTACTCAATGTTTTTCTGTATACGTGTCAGTAAAATGTTGTCATTTTCATCATGTACACTTTGCACTTTTTCAATGAGTTTATTATTAGCTACTTTGTCTTTTGCTGATCTTGAGAATGGGATCCTTTGTTTTCCTTATTGTGTCTTCTAATAGCTAAACTTAGATTTTATTGATTTTTGTATAATTATATTGTGGCACTGTAGCAAACTCTCTTATTCATTCTCAACACTATTTTTTAATTAAATTTATTGGGGTGACACTAGTTAATAAGATTATATCGGTTTCAGGTGTACAATTGTATAATACACCATCTGTGTATTGTGTTACCTGTTCATCACCCCAAGTCTCCTTCCATCACCGTTTATCCTCCCTATACCCTCTCCTACCTCCCCACCCCCTTTTCTTCTGGTAATCACTACACTATTGTCTGTGCCTCTGAGTTGTTTTTTCCACCCTTTCCACACAGCACTGAAAACTACCTCCTCTCTGACAGCTGTCAGTATATTTTCTGTGCCTATGAATCTGTTTGTATTTTGTTTGTTAGTTTGTTTTGTTCATTAGATTCCACATATGAGTGAAATCATGAGTGAAACCAGGTAGCTTTCTCTGACTGGCTTATTTCACTTAGTATAATACTCTCCAGGCCCATCTATGTTGTCCCACATAGTAAGGTTTCCTCCTTTTTTTTGGCCGAGTAGTATCTCATTGTGTAAAACAGCAAAGTTTCTTTTTTAATCTACTTATCTACTCATGGGCACTTGGATTGCTTCCAGATCTTAGCTACTGTAAATAATGCTGCAGTGAACATAGGGGTGTATATATTCTTTTGAATCAGTGTGTCAGCATTGTTAGGACATATTCCCAGAAGTGAGACTGCTGGGTCAAAAGGCAGTTTCACATTTAATTTTGGAGGTAACTCCACACTGCTTTGCGCAGTGGCTGCACCCATCTGCATTCCTACCAACAGTGCATGAGGGTTGCCTTTTCTCCGCATCCTCATCAATTTGTTGTTTGTTGATTTATGGGGTAGCCAGTCTGGCAAGTGTGATGTAATAGCTCATTTGGTTTTAATTTGCATTTAGAGGGTTTTTTTCAGGTACTCTTTATGCCACTTAGGACGGGATAAAGGACTGGAAGCACAGTATTATACCTTTCCCTTTTCTTAGGCGTGTATTGACTGTCCCGTAATAAACCCTTTTGTTCCTGCCCTATTCTTCCTATTCTCTCTGACAGGAAGTATTTCTCCCCCCTGGCTCTTCAGCAAAAATTTGAAGCTATTTTTCAGTTGTTCTTTGGCAAATGGTATTTGCGAAGCTCTTCCACGATACTCCACTGCTAAGAAAGAAGAAAGCGACTACCCTTCAAACTCCCGATTCCTCCTGGTTTTATCCCAGCCCCTGGGACAGATTTTTTAGTTCAGCCCACATAATGAAACTCTTACTGCTTCTTTTCAAGCCTGTGATAATCAGATCAAATTGCAAGCATGAAATGTCAGTGACCCAGAATCTGAATGAACGAACTCTGGTGAAATTTCAGCCTCTCAGAAACTGGGTCTGCTTCACTCAGAAAGTCCAGCACTGAGTCACAGAAGCCAAGGAGGCTGAAAGAGGGGACAAAGATTAAGTAAGCAAATTACATAAACACTTGAGAAAAAGAATCATTTTCTTCAATCCATGAGCCTACTACAATTCAGTTCTTAATGGTCAGAGTGTAACACCATTGCATGAAAAGGACTATTCATACACAGCTCTTCTCAGTTGAATCATTGGTATTGAACATACAACACAAATCACATTTTAAATGCTTTAAGTAAAAAAAAATATCAGTGGTTTTGCTGAATGAAATATTGTGCTTCCTCTAAAAGAACAGACGGAAGCAAAAGCTCCCTGCTCACTGGGCTTTTGAGCCAAATTCTACCTACCACCTCTTATTGTATGAACTGCAGGCCAGAAACGGGTTTTTTAAAAAATATATTTTTAAACTGTTGAAAAAAAACAATATTTCATAAAACATGAAAAATATATGAATTTTACATTCCAATGTTGTTAAAAGATAAACTGGGGCACAGTAAACATTTTAAGAATTATTTGAGCAAAACTCTATATGAGTCTGGCCTGCCACACTAGTGGTGGTCAGGAGCCCTCCGCTGCAGGAGATCGGGGAGTAACTTTGGTAGAGAAAAGGTGGAAGTGAAATAAAGAAATCATTGGTTGGCTATAGCTTCCAGCCTAGTCAGCAGTGTGTGACTGATTGTCCTTTGACTTCGGTTTGGTAAACCTGAGGCCTCTGTAGGCTTAGCTCTTTGGCTTGCTTACATGGCCCACCACAGCCTTAGAGTCACCTTCACCTAATGGCCTCCTAGTTCAAGTCATTTCACAGTGTCCATAAACAAAACATTTGTGAAACAGCAACACTCATTTGTTACATTATCCGAGGCTAATTTCACGTTGAAACCAGAGTTGAGTCTTTGAAAGAGTATGGCCTAAAATGCTTATTGTCCTGTCCTTGAGAGAAAATATCTGTTGTCTCCCGAGTAGGGTTTCAAAATATTGGCACAATTGATATTTTAGACCACTCCCTGCCCACCCTCCCCTCCCTTATCAAAATATCTCCAAACGCTGCCAAATATCCCCTGGAGGGGGTGGGGAAGGTGCAGAATCCCTGTGGGTTCAGAACCAATTTTGGAAATGATAGAAATGATACAAACACCACCCCTATATATTTTACAAGTCTGTAAGGGTGATTTAGGCTGTCAAAGTCTAAGAAAAGGGAAAGAGAAGGGAAGAGGAAGAAAAAAGTGCTACTATATCCTTGAGAAGTTTTTATAATATCATTTTTTATTTAAAAACTCCCAGCCCTGGCTGGGGTAGCTCAGTGGATTGAGCGTGGGCCTGCAAACCACACAATCACGGTTCAATTCCCAGTCAGGGCACATGCCTGGGTTGCAGGCTGGTTCCCTGCAGGCCAACTCCTAGCAGGGGACGCACAAAAGGCAACCATACATTGATGTTTCTCTCTCTCTCTCCTTTCCCCCTCTAAAGATAAATAAATAAATAAAATAAAAAAAAGGGGAGGAAATATAGTTTTAAAAAAATAAAAAATAAAAAATAAAAACTCCCCAAGCAGAAAATATATAATGGTGTTAAAAAATACAACTCACATGTTTTCTAAGTTATGCAGGGATCATAAAGTTACTTTTGATTTTGAAGGCATCAATCAGTCTTCTTCTTAACAGCCCCATGAATATTGAATATAATGTAGCTCCTCCTAGTTGCAAGGACTTCATACATGGTTTTTTCTGATAAACTCTCAGTTGTATACTGAGGATAGCATCCAGGAACTATGCTGTTACAGGCCCTGGGCCTTATTTTGGTTGGGTTCCAGAAAGTCCTGTGATGAAAGCATTTCCTCAGTCCCCAGAGGATTCACTCTGGGGAGAACCTTTCTCCTCAGAATTCTTTTTGGTTTAACCTCGTTGAACCTTCCCAACCTCAGCTTCCTTGACTTCATCCTTGCTGGGACCTTAAAGACAAGCTCCCCCCTGTCGTGTTAGAGGTTGGCCTGGGATTCAGACGTGTTTGGCATCTCTGGAAATTGTGCCGTTGATTCAATACTAGCCTGTTTTCCCAAAAAGTGAGAGCCTCCTGAGGGAGACCTCTTCCTGAGGGAAACGGGTGCCAGACACTGGGCCTTCGCCTGGGAACGCCTGCAGGGAAAGAAGGCCCTGCGCGCAGTGAGCCATCTGCCCTGACTCTGCGCCCAGTCCCTGTGAGAATGGGACTCAGGTCTCTGCAACAATCCCGTGAGAACTGTTGACCTAAAACACCATAAGACACGGGCATTTGTCTACCTAAACAATAAATTTCACCACCTGAAAAGTGGTAACCTTTCTATTTTAATTTTCAAAAAAGTTAAAAACGTTAACTCTCACACAATTACAGTTAGTATGTATCAAATATCCATTTAATTTAGTAATGGCGGAACTGACAGGATGAGACACTGGTTCAAAGAATCTAAAAGACCAGTTAACCAGGTCCTCATTAGTTGTAGATTCCATATTTGCAAATTGTCCACTCATTCAGATTTATGTGTGACCCCAAAATCAACACCTGTGGCACTTTCGCAGTTGTGTGTAGAGTGTTTGTGGACACACAGAGATCATGTGAAGACAGGCAAAAGATCTGAGGCTCCGAACACACGAGGTTGAACAAGGTGACATCAGAGCCTCTGACCCTGACCCCATCCAGCGCAGCCAGCACAGGTGTTCTGAGACGGCGGCAGGTAAGGAGCAAGCCCAGGTCAGCAGACCTCCATTCACTCTAAGCCTCAGGCCGACTCTGCCGCTGCCCTCTGTAAACACTTTTACACTTAAGCAACATGCAGAAAACTTTTGCAAAAATTATTATTGGCCCCCAATTCTCCCAAAGAAAAGGCCATTTTGTGTACATCAATATGTTTAAAATGAATGTTCTAAATCGGAAATGCTCACTATCCAAGCGTATAAACAAGGAAACTTTTCCAATTTACCTGCACTAACCCAAAGGAAGGGTTTTCTGGGACAAGGTTTCTCCTGGAAAACATGTAGGAGGAAAACCTCCCAAACATCTGAAATACATCATGCAATACTTTTTTCTGTCTTTTCAAAATTACCTGTCAGTTTGGCTTTAGACTGTTCTTTATTAACTAAGCACAGCTAAAAATAATGTCTATTTTCTGAATTATTTTCTGCCCATTTTCACAGAAACCTGAAAGGAGGTGGCCGCTCTGTTTAAAAGAGCTGACAATAGAAAGAAATGGTGGTATAAATACGGTTTAAATACTTAGCAGGTATTGACAGTGAGAGAAACCACTGTGAAAGGAAGTGAAAAATGTCCCCAGTGCAAAAACACAGTGTTCACGCTGCATCCTCAACTCATATGCAGCCGTGTACAGGCCACGCGACTATCTGACATAGAACTCGGCAAGTTTAGTCTCGAGTAAGTTTTACATTATTGTGCAGAAGCCGCGTGCCCTCTCTTTCTGCACACAGATGACACGGTGACTTGATTGGGTGTGACGTAAGTGGACAGCTGTGCCCTCCCAACAGGCAGTGCTGGATTCATATTTACTCTGATAGATTGTGCCCAATGCAAGTTTGGTAGCTACAGAAATAACCAAACTGCACTCTGGGGACTGGTATTGCTTCTGTTTCTGATTTCAGAACAAATTAGTAAAAGGAGCAGGTTCTGCTACAACAAATGAGCCACTGGGTCCAAACGTTTTAACAATAGGAAAGAAATACCATGTCTAGAGGTCACGGGCAAGTCAGCTGAACAGTCAGCCTCCTTCCATTGTGGTTTTAGGTTCCATCCTTTATGGTTAAAATGTAGGGGTTCTTATATGTGTCATTTGGTAAAGGTGTAGGGGGTCTGCCTTAGACAGACCAAGACAGTCTGCCTTGGTCTTAGACACTCTGCCGGGTGATGTCCCTGTGTTTCTTACTTCTTCCCACCAATGATGCTGTGGGGCTGATGTCATGTTTCTTTCTTCAAATCGAATTCCATCTCAGTCAGTGTCTTGTTTGGTTGCAGCTGCTGGGAAGTCCCATCTTGGGGTTATTAGGCCTGCTCACCTGAGGACCTTCCGCACAGAACATTTCAAATAGTGAGAGGCAGCTGGGAGTTTGGTCCCTGTTTGTTATGTGTGTTAGCAAAACCCACGTCTTCTCTTGAGATCACAGAATTCTCTTGAGGGCGCTGCTTCTCTTTGGACAAAGGCAGAGATGCTGACGACAGCCATTCTCTGACACTTCCTGCGGGGTACCCTCAGTATGCCTCTGGTCCCTGTCCCCTTCTCAGCCTGAGGAAATTGTTTCCTCCTTCTTTGCTGCTTCTGAAGTGCTCTTGGCACGTGCTCCCCCTGGCCTTGCCTCTCTCACAGGGTTCTCAAGTGTGAGTCCTACGGCAGCAGCTCAGCAGCACTGGGTGGGTGTGGGGGGTGCAGGGAGCTTGTGATAAGGGCAAATTATCAAGCCTGGCCCAAAGGAGAGAACTGAAATCTCTGAGACAGGNCTGACACTTCCTGCGGGGTACCCTCAGTATGCCTCTGGTCCCTGTCCCCTTCTCAGCCTGAGGAAATTGTTTCCTCCTTCTTTGCTGCTTCTGAAGTGCTCTTGGCACGTGCTCCCCCTGGCCTTGCCTCTCTCACAGGGTTCTCAAGTGTGAGTCCTACGGCAGCAGCTCAGCAGCACTGGGTGGGTGTGGGGGATGCAGGGAGCTTGTGACAAGCGCAAATTATCAAGCCTGGCCCAAAGGACAGAATTGAAATCTCTGAGACAGGGGCCATGCAAGAGTTTTCATAAACTCTCCATGTGACGCCAGTGCAAGACTACATTTTGGGGTGCCTGACTGAGCATAGCCATTCAATTAGCTCCGATTTTTTGAAGCAAAAGGATCAGATAACTTCTGTTTTCAGCCTTCAGTGTAGCACCTTCACTCTGACCCAAGGAAAGGGAAGGACGTGGCTTGGCTATAATTGGAAAATAGACAGTAAACACAAAACATAGGTACCTCACTCAGCAGTGGATCCAAATAGACATTTTCCCAAAGACATGCAAAGAGCCAACAGGTACATGAGAAAATGCTTAGGATCACTCAACAGCCAGGAAAAGCAAATCAAAACCATGATGAAATATCATCTCACACCCATTAGCGTGACTACTATAAGAAAAAAGAACAAGGGCTGGAGAGGATGTGGAGTAAAGGGAACCCTCGTGTGCTGTCAGTGGGAATGCAAATTTGTACAGGCACTATCGAAAACAGAGTGGAGGTTCCTCAAAAAACTAAGAATGGAACTACCGTATGACCCAGTAATCCCATTTCTGGGTATTTATTTAAGAAAACAGAAACACTAACTCAAGAAGATACAGGCACCGCCCAGCCCCCACGCTGATTACAGAGCTATTTAGCTGAGACATGGAAAGAACCTAAGTTTCCACTGATGAATGAATGGATAAAGAAAATATGGTGTTTATATTCAATGGGATATTCAGCCATTAAAAAAATAAAATCTGACCTTGAGGGCATTATACTAAATGATAAATCAGACAGAGAAAGACAGGAGCAATGGGGGAAAATTGGGACAACTGTAATAGGACAATAATAAAAAAGATAAATAGCATATGATCTCACTTGCATGTGGGATAAAAACAGAACAAAACAAAACCTGAGGTCACAGTTGCAGAAAACATATTGGTGACTGGCAGAGGTGGGGGTTTGAGGGTGTGTGAAGCGGGTGAATGAGACCAAAAGGACAAACTTATAGCTGCCAAATAAATGTGATGCGCGTGTGACGCACAGCAAGGTGAACACAGCTTATAGTACTGTGTTGTATATTTAAAAGTAGCAAAGAGAGTAAATCATAAAAGTTCTCACTATACAAACAAAAGCTTTGTATCTATGTGTGGTGACGGATGTTCACTAGACTGTGGGACCATGTTACAATATGTATGCACATTGAGTCATTATATAGTACACCTGGAATTAATGGGCATAATCTATGCCGCAAATAAATAAATAATAGGTGCTCAATAAACCTTTGGAGAAAAAAAGTAAAACATAAGCATCTTTCTGAATTTCCTAAAGCAAATAACAAAACATCCATCCATGCCTCAGTAAGTATTTTAATAAACTGCCCCACCACATAAGGATTCACTTTAACATCAACAGGTTTCTGAGCAAGTGGGTTCCAGGAACGGTGAGATGGGGTAGGGGTGGGACGGCCTGGGACCGAGAGTCAGGAGTATGAACAGGGAAGGAAAATTGTATATGAAGAAAAGGCACTGCATCAAGGACGGGAAAGAAAAGTGATGTTTTTCTGGACCAGCATGAACTTCTAGGGAAGCTTGTCACCAAAGCCTTCATTTCTGAAAGTGAAGCCACAGAACAGATTTGACGTAGAGACTGAGGAAAGCAGCGACTTATACTGCTCAGAAACCAAAGTGCCAGAAGCACTGAGTCCTCCGTGGCTGCGAGGGCAGTGTCCGCTCCGTCTTCCTGTGCGCAAGTGCGTTGTGCCTGTGCTCTTGGGCACTTGGCCTTTTGCCTCTGGGTGTGGCCAGTACAGTATAAACAGAAGGGCTCTGTGTTACTCCAGGCCTGGGATCTAAAACGTGGTGCAAGCATCCTTCTTCCCACTTTTCCTCTCCATGTACAAGAACAGGAAGACGCTTGTGACCCACCCTTGACCATGTAAATGAGTGGGAAGAACTGGAGTGGAAGCCAGAGGGAAGGAGATTGAGTCCCTGAATGACCATGTGGGGCAGAGGAGTCCACCTATACCAATCCTGGACCACCAGCTGAGTGAAATAGTCTTCATTAATCCACTGGTTTGCTGGGTTCTTTGTTACAGCAACTTACATTTCCCTGTAACTAACACCAAAACCAGGAGCTCATGTGAAAGATCAAGGCAGTTCTCACAATTTGTTGAAGCCCAAGTGGTACCCAAGCCCTACAGAGCCTGCTTCATACACAGTTACTAAATGAATGAAGGTGGCATCTTTAGGAGCTGTTGGAGCAAGAGATACCCAAATGTCTCATAGAATAGTCTGCCTCAGAGTAAATCCAGGTGGTGTGTTGCAACCTACAATGAGAAAATCAAATAGCACACAAATTGCAGCCAGGGGTTAAAAGCCTGTGGGAATCTGTGCATACCGTATCGAAGGAATTGCTCATTATGACGGTAGTCATTTAAGTGACTTGCTGATAGTAACCACAGTCACTGTCATTTCCAAAACAAAAGACTTATACATGCACAGACATATACAGACAGGTTAATTTTTCTTGTAACAAGTTTGCCAAGACAGCAAGATTGCTGTGTTCTATATGATCCATAAGAAAACAAAAATCTGTTGCCGCAAAATGCAGAGTGAATAGGAAGCAGCTCTTTACTTACTCTGTAAAAGGCAGTATTCGGTAGCATATGACTCCAGCTCCAGTTGCTGAACATTTTTGAAGGCCTACTATGTGAGAAGTGTGAAAATTGCATTACATCCAGTGAAGAATTCAAAGATGCCAACAAAAATATAAGTAAAGATATCAGAGGGAGAGAGTGTTGCATAAAATGGTGGTTTAAGTTTCTAAGAAATGGCCATTTAGAGGCCCCTGATAAGCTCTGGCTATGCTGAAACTTTCTGCGGTGGCTCTTTTTAATCCATAGCACGAGAATTGCGCTGAGGCTTAAATAAAATAATTTACATAAACACACATGGTATATTGTGACCATCAGCAAATGTTCTTTTCTCCATACCCTGTAATACATGAAATGTTCCATTGGTGATTTGTTGTAGAGCCATATAATTTTTTTGCCTATCCCAAGCCCCCACATGTACGCAAACTCTCCATCCAGAGCGAGGAAGGAAAGTTGCTTTTTTAAATCAAGGGATAATTGCCTATGATGGATATCAGGTTTTTCAGATGCAAGCAAGAAAATCCCACTCTGGTGATTAATGATAAAAGCTGGTTTATTGGAAAGAAATACGATAACTTACAGAAGCCACAGAAAGCTCAAAAATGATTGCTAATTTGCATTTTGCCTTAGCAATGGAGACTGTTGTTATAATGTCACTCTTGGCATAGCCACCTTGGGATATTTTATATGTCCTGAAGTAATCTTCATTGGCTTTCTGGACTCTCTGCTGGGCCACACCCCACTTCTGCACCACCCCGGAGCTGCTGGGCCCTCGTGCCCACAGGCCTGGATTCCTAGACAGACAACTCAAGGGCTGGCTCATGATGCTTCTGTTGTGCTAAACATTTTGCTGCAAACATCCCCACATCTCCTATGACCACCTACTTACCAGTCTCCCCCTATGGCAAGATAGGGTTAGGTGTTGCATGGGATTAGGTTAGGTGTTGTGCTTAGATATTGCATGGGATTAAGTTAGATGTTGGGTTAGGTTTGCATAGGTTAAGATAGGTGATGAGTTAGGTGTTGCAAAGGGTTAGTTTAGGTATTAGGTTAGATGTTGCATGGGGTTAGGTAAAGTGTTGAGGTGAGGTGTTGCATGGGGTTAAAATAGGAGTTGGGGTTAAGTGTTGCATGGTGTTAGGTTAGGTGTTAGATAAGGTGTTGCATGGGGTTAGGTTAGGTGTTGTGGTTCAATGGCATGGGATTAGGTTAGATGTTGGGTTAGGTTTGTATGGGATTAAGATAGGTGATGAGTTAGGTGTTGAAAGGGGTTAGGTTATGTGCTCAGTTAGGTGTTGCATGGGGTTAAGATAGGTAATGGGTTAGTTGTAGCATGGAGTTAAGTTAGGTGCTGGGTTAGGTGTTGTGTAGAGTTAGGTTAGGTGTTGGATTAGGTGTTGCATGGGGTTAGGTTCGGTGTTGCATGTGGTTAAAAGAAGTGTTGGGGTTACGTTTACATGAGCTAAGGTTAGGTGTTGCATTGAGTTAGGTGAGATCTTGCGTTTAGGTGTTGCATAAAGTTATATAATGTGGTATAATGAAGTTCTGTTGCACAAGCAGGGGTAGTTCATACAACTTCATGGAGGGATATGCAAATTTGGGGCAAGTTTACAGGGATTTCAGTCTCTTGGTGTTAAATGGTCTAGTTTTAGGGCAATATTTTTCTTTCCATGCAGCCTCTGCAGACTGTTGAGACCAATTGTGTCTTGGGGCCTCCTTTTCAGGAAGTACAAGGTTATTCAGTTTCCCCTTGACTATGACCTAAAACTTCCTCATTCTATTGTGGTCCTATGGAACACAACTAATTTAGGGCTGATTTTGGCTTATCTGTTAACCTGATGCTCACACCCTCATCCAAGTGCATGCACTAGATAACAGCCCAAGTCAGAAGCAAATTTAAGTTCCCCAACAGTCCTTGTGATCAACAGCCTCCCCCACTTCCCAGTTTCTGTGTTCCTTATGACTCCTTATGCACTTACCAAACCCCCTTTTTTAAAATTTGAAATAACCAATCCAACCCCAGCCTGAGAACCCGAAAGCACTGCACTCAAGGGCCCTGATGAAGACATGTATGCCAGGTCTTGTCTGTCTCTGTGTCTTGACCTTCCCATGTGCACCCGACAGACATGGTTGGTACTTCCTTGAGAAACATTGAGTAATGAACTGTGTTTGAATTTCTCTTGTGGTCTGTTTTTGAACTGTGGCTCACCATCCCCCACCCTGTGCTACACTTAATGAATGTTAATTTAACAAAGTCATAACATAAGTGTCTTACAGCAATTTCTTGGCAGAGATAAGTAGGGCATTCTGAAGAATGAGCACTGTCTTTTAATTTTCACAAAGATGCTGTTAGAGCTAGCAGCAGCTCTGTTACTCATTCAGCAATTTCGCTGTGAACTCAGAACTTCCAGGGAACGTCTCGTGGTGCCCTGGCTGCTCCTAACGAAGCTGCTTGGTCCTGAGTCTCACCACCATTCATCATCATTCGGCTATGCCCCCAAAGATCAGCTAAATCCAGGCTGCAGTGTTTAATACAGCTGAAGACTGGGAGATTACAGAAGGAAATTTAAATAGAGGAAAAGAAAAGTAAAGCTTTCTGTATATCAATGTTCTTCCCTTCCCTTGGCCAGTCAGCTACGCAACTGCATCTATGCCACATTTTAGGGGCCAGCGTATTGCCCACGCCTATCTTTGACCATGTCACAAGGGGATATATTATTTCCTCCCCCAACCTGTCTCAACTCTGATGTCCTTTGAATGCCATGATAATCTCTGTAAACACTTCACCTTGACCATGTGAAGACACCCCACTGCATGGGCTGATGTGGTTCAGTTTGGCTTTTCTGTGTCCTGGCTTGAGCATTCTGGAGTTGAATTTGTCTTTTGCATAACAAAGGGCCCATAACAGATTTTCTTAAAATAAATTTAGCCTGCCTCTCAGCAAACATAACAAATTGTCTACATTTACAGCAATTGCTCCTGCAGATTCACTGGTTTCAATTTTGAAGCAATTTACTACACACTTAACAAATATTTAAAGAGCTGCTTGTAGCAACAAGGCTGTAAGCTGAGCAGGAGGAACATCAATCAATCAGGTGTAGATCACACTTCCAGTTTGGAGAAAATGGCAGGTAAATGCAGGTACATAAATAGGTTCAGGAAATTGGCAAAGGGGTGACCGCAAAAGAAGGTACAGGTTCAAACAGTAACACAAAGGAGGAAATGTTCTTTTCAACAGAGGATGCAGGGACTAGACTATTAAAAGCTTCAAAAAGGAGGTAGTCACAGGCTGTTGATAGGATAAATAAGGAAGAAAAAGTATATTTCTGCTAGGACGGCATATGTAAAAGTGTTTTCAGAAAACCCAAGCAGCTAAAAATGTTAATGTGTAGAGATATGAGGAAATTTAACCAGGAGATGGAACTGAAAAAGCCAAGAAGTGTGTACAGGTTGGAGGGCCCTTTAGGCTGTACCCCCACAAATTGACTTCAAAAGCACTAAAACCTGTGACGGAATGAATTCATGATAAGAGTGCCGTGGTTTTAGTCCCACCGTGTGGAGAATTGATTAGTTGGAGACACCAGTCACGGTAGCCCAGGTGGAAACCATGACAGCCTCCAGTGGCAGTACCAGAGCTCTCCGAAAGCTGCAGGTAATAGATACAAAACATCTGAGCATTGGGAGTTCCGTAGCAGAAGACAAACTTTTGAGAGTGGTCCAGGTAAAGGAGAAAGGGAGGTGAGCATGTTGGCATTCAGGATGCAGGGTGAGGCAGGAATGAGGAAACACAGAAAAAGAACAAACTGGATAAAGTTAAAGCACGGCAGTTTCTAAAATTCTCATGCTCTGATGTCCTGGGCACCTGGATCCCTCTGAGTGCACCCCACACTCTGCCTAAAAATCACGATGAGGCCTTCCCAACTTCGTGGGAGTTGGAGCAGGGAACTGCTGCAGTCTTTGTCCTCTACTTCACCCTCATGCATTTATTACTCCAGTTCCAGATTCTTCTGGCTTCCCTTTCAGCTGGCACTCCTCACCAAGGGACCAACCGGAAATCCAGTCAATCATGATTTGCAACCACAGACTCTAGACACATGACCTGGGAACTCCAGTAAAGAGCAAGCACAGAGTCCTGAACCCCAGATAAATTAAGTCCCTTGGTAGAGAAAGTGTAAGTGATATGCAACCTTCTGATTATGAAACTAAGGTCTACACTCTGGAGTCAACTGCCACCCTCACCGACAGTGGATCTCAGGCACTAAAAAGCAGTGTCAAAGAGCACAGAAGCGGCCATGCCCCCCACAGGGTGGAGGTCTGCAGGAGCTCCCTTGAGATCAGCCCAACAAAAAGGACCTTCCTGTTTCCCAGCAGTGATCTCAATAGACAGAAAAAAGCTAAACCCTGTTGTTGGACAAACCTGGAGATCAAATATATATATGTATATATCAGCAAAGAAGTAAATGTCGAGAAAAACGCCCAAACCTACCATAGAATTTATTGTTTTTTTCTTGTGATAGAGGTTAAACACTTACTATTTCTTAGAATAAAATGCATTCAGAAATTTTATTGTAAAGCCAGTAAAGTCATAACTATTTCTTTTCCTATACAATTTCTCTGGGTTGGTTTAGACACTCTCTTTAAAGAAAACTTATGCCAGCAGGTGTCTCTCTCTGCACATGGTAGAAAAACACTCACAGAGGTGCAAGGAGTATTTTTGTTTTGCTCGTCCATCTGCAATGTAAATAGGCATGTTTGCAAAATACGTCAAAACTCTTTTGTTTTTTACTTTACACTGTTAGAAAACCACTGAAAGGGTATAGTGTTATGTTCCATGTTATGATTTGGGTGATGATTAAGTAAGTGTGTTCACTAGGCGATAAAGCATCGGGCTACACTTCTTTAAGGTGCTTTTTGTACACACATTATACATCAAAGAAGTTTATTTTTATAAAGGTAAAATTCTTAATTTGACTTTCATTTACATTACTTTCATGTTTCACTTCTCAAGTACATAGAACATTAAAAATTGGCTATTTTATTTATTCATTTAATTTGATATGTTTTATAAATAATGATGCTTGGAGCATGTATTAGAAAAAAGTTAAAACATAACTGTAACATTTAAAAGAAAAATGAAACTTGTTTGAGAGTGAGGATTATTCAGTAAAACTGCAACGTTCCTGAGTTGCAAACTTTCAGAAAGAGGCATTGTCATCATTCCCATTCAACTTCTTGGATGGATCCCAAAGATAGGGGGGTTGAGCACTTGGACCTTCCTGAACAGGTTTTGTTCATCCTAGTCTTCAACCAGGTAAACTTATTTGAGCAATGAAGAAATGGCTATAAACCACCCCTTGCCAAGTTAGCAAATGATATCTGAAATACAGTGCTTGAGAGAAATGCTTAATTAAAATAAAAAATGAAAAAACTTAAAATCCTATCAAAACTGTCGAGACCAGATTTTTATAAAACTCTCGGACTGCCGTTTCTATTCTATGCTTTGATCTCAAGTTTCCATCATCTTATCTTCATTTTATTATATCTACACCTATCAAGTCTTTCCATCTCTATTTTATTCCCTCTGTATTCTGTCATTTTTTGAATTCTAAAGAAACAAAAAAGCATCAATATTTTAGTGGCACCTTGTGATGAAGTATATATTTTTCCTTCACACAATTCACATCAGGCCATAAAAACTTCCCTCTGCCTGAACCGCTGATAAAACGGACAGTGTAAAATACCATTCCGGCAGCATTGCCGCTTGCTTTGAATAGTATTAGAGCAATTGCCTTAATTCTCTCTTGGAAAAAATATCCATTAAGGCCCTTTAATGAACAAAAGATATATTTGTAATGGACCAAATGGCAACCTGCCCTTTTCTGAAGCAATCACAGTGCCCAATAAAGGAAAATCCGTTCCAATGTGGTGCCTCTGAACACCAAATATTACAGGAATTCCTTGTCAGCAGGACGCTCTGCCAAAAGCACTCCACAAATTGGTTTACCCTTTCTTACTATCTTGTGGTCTCATTAGACTATCAGCTGATTTCTCTAGATATTTTTTAAATATTAATAGTAGCATACTGGATAGTCCCAATAATGTTGACCTTAAAGTCCTGTGTTTATTTATCTCCGGATCTCTGGGCTATTAAAATCAATAAGCATTACAAATCCTGTCACTGGGAACATTTTTTTTCATTATTTTATGTTAAATACTTCTTTCTGCCTTCCTCTTTCCAATGCCAGCCACGTCTCTGCCCTCTGTTTTGCTTATTGTTTCCTTTCTCTCTTCTTTGTTCGGCTTTTGTACAATCATTTCTCTTTGCTCTGGCCCTTGTTCCGGCCTCATGTTCATTTCAGCCTCCTCCTTTTTTCCCTTGCAAACCTCTTTGATTGCAGTTGACAGTTTAAGATTTTTTTCTTTTACTTTCCAGAGGCCCCCGTTGCCATAGTGATACTTGACGAGGGGGAAGACAGGACTGCTTCCATTGGCACTCTGGTTGCTATAACAATGCCAGTTTAGCTGAGAATTCTGTGGCAACTTGTAAGAAGGTGCTAGTTCACACCTTCTGTGGGACAGCCTGCCAGGAAATGTTTCTTAGTTAATGGTTGTTTGCAGCAGGAACACTCAAGTCCATAAACTTAAGGTCAGCCCATACTTGAGAAACTAAGAAATCAAGACACCAGTCCTCACACCCTGAAAAGGGTGTCTCCCTCCCCTGCCTTTGCTTGCCCTCCCCTTCTACTCTATTCATTTTCGACATTAAAAGCATTACTGCTATGTACTGAACTGTGTGTCCCCCAAAATTATATGTTGAATCCTAACCGCCTCCCACCCGCAAGTGACTGTGTTTGAAAACAGCACTTCTACGATGTTGAGTAAGGGTAAATGAGGTTATGAGGGCAGGACCCTAATTCAATTAAACTGGTAGCTCTATAAGAAGAGGGAGAGACGCAGTAAGAAGCCAGCCGTCTGCAATTCAGGCAGAGGGCCTTCCCCAGGAACTAAATTCACCTTTACTTTGATCTTGAACCTCCAGCCTCCTGACCTGTGGAAAGACAAATTTCTTCTGTTTAAGCCACCCAGTGTCTAGGGTGTGGTATTTCTTTTTTTTTTTTCTGATTTCACACTATATTACAGAGGTTTATTTACTTTTTACTTTTTAAAAAAATTACTTTATTTTTGTTCAATTACAGTTGTATGCATTTTCTCCCCACCACTCCCCCACTCCCCGACCCCAGCCAACCCCACCTTCCTCCCTTGCTTCCACACTCCCCCTTGGGGCAGGTGTCCTTTTCCAGTAGTCTCTGAAAACCCTTCTCCCCTCTGTTCCTTCCCCCCTCTCCACTGGCTATTGTTAGATTGTTCTTAATTTCAATGACTCTGGTTATATTTTGTTTGCTTTTTTCTTTTGTTGATTATGTCCCGGTTAAAGGTGAGACCGTATGGTATTTGTCCCTCACCACCTGGCTTATTTCATATAGCATAATGCTCTCCAGATCCATCCATGCTGTTGCAAAGGGTAGGAGCTCCTTATTTCTCTCTGCTGCATAGAATTCTATTGCATAAATGTACCATACTTTTTTGATCCACTCATTTACTGATGGGCACTTAGGTTGCTTCCAGCACTTGGCTATTGTAAATTGTGCTGCTATGAACATTGGGGTGCATAGGTTCTTTTGGACTTATGGTAGTCCAAGTGAGTGATACAACACTTCAGTATTAACATTTATAGATCTTTGTACGTGCTTTTGATTTTAAAGACATCAATTTCTGAAAATATACCAAAGTAAAGGAACTATATACTATTGCAATATGCATTTTCAATGTTTCAATTTTGAATATGAGATGAACCGGGAGAAAAAGATGATAACATTCATTGCAGTTATTGTGATCCTCATTTTATTGTTGTCATTGCAACTTTATTATTCTCCCTCATGAAAAGCAGAACAAAATTTTCCTTTGTTTTTTGCAATTGTGTGTGTCACTTACCTTGACTATAAAGCTAAATAGCTCACAACCATGAACCCTGGTCTTTGGGTTTATTCCATCTCATGTTGGATAGGGTAGCAAATTACATCAAAGTATGAAACTACCCAGGACTGATGTCAAAAAACCTAAAGCTACATTTAAAAGAGAAAAACTACTAAATATATATATATATATATGTATATATATAAAGCCTTTCTAGTGACAGGTGTTCTAATACAAAGAAAAGGCCAGAAAAAGTTTAAAACTGGCCATGCACAACCAGAAAGAAAGAAGAAAAATGTGGCCCATCTTTAAGTGTGTCAAAATAAAGGACTTCAGCACAGGGTTATGCAAATGTGGAGGTCATGGACCGGCTTGTTCACTGGCCACTGCACTGGGCTCTACCAAAGGTGCTGATCCAGACAACACAACTTTATCTGAGCAGGTGTGAGGCACCTTCGTGTTGAAGAACAGTGGCAATATACTGTATTATCAGTGCATAACTTCACAGAAAATTTTGGAGCGTAAATACTGTGAAATTTTATGAGAATACCTAGGGAACGTCAAGGAAAATGAAGGTGCTTCTTGCAGAACGACATGAAAACTAATTTCCAGTTGTAATTGGTCTATGTGTGCTATAAAACCAGTTGATGTTTCTTATTATCGTGGTAGAACAAGAGCCTCTGTGTTATTATGATATCAATAACTTCCTTGTGTGGCACCACAGGCGGGCACTATGCCAAGGGATTCGTATCTGCTATCTCTACTTTTCACTGCAAACTTAAAAGAGAAACCAATGTATGGGGAAAGGGGTTCTGAGAAGTAAGGTAAGTTGTTTAACTTGGTTAATTTCTAGTGTTTCCCTTTAAGGCTCAGGCCTTCAAACCTGAAAATGTAGAAACTTTGACTGCAAACTGCTGCAGCTTTGAGTGTGTGTGTGTGTGTGTGTGTGTGTGTGTGTGTGGCTGCCAATAGAGAGAATGAACGAGTGAGAATGGGGACACAATCACTCAAGGGGAGTTAGGTCTGTTGCTTTATTTTGTAACTTCACTAGTTATTTTACTGGTAACAGATTAGAATTATTACAACATATAACCATATTCAATTCCAGAACATCTCTGTATTACTAATTGACATAGAAATAAAATGCCCTTCTCAGTTTTGTGATTTTCAATACACTTTGGTTCCTGGAAAGCCCAAAGCTTGAATGTTTCCATCTAATATCTGAGCTTCTCAGACAAACCTTTTATGTTCCTTAAGGAGAAAAATCCCATCAATAAAGTGTTTTTCAAAGAACTGTCTTCTCTTTGAAAATGCTCATGTCTTACTGAGCTTCTCCACAGGAATAGGAGGATTCTCATATTTCTAAGAGGTATTTCCACTGAATAGAGAGGACAGGTTGGAATTTTAGTAATAGCATGGAGGAGAGCCAGACTCACCCAGAGGGAAACAAGGCAAAAGCCTGTGGTCCTCTCGGCTGCTTAACACCTGGTCACTCTCTGGCTCCTCACGCCCAGCTGCCTTTGTGTTCAAACCCCAGGTGGTGGGGTCTTCCTAGTGCCTAGTGATGGGTCACCTAGAGGGCATCTCTCAGGTGAGTGTTTAAAATATAAATCTACTCAGAATGAGAATCAGTGACCCTTCTTTATGGATCCCTAGAAATTAGCAGATTGGTCAGTGATGTATATAGTGTAAGAGGAAAAAGACAAGAGAAGAATCGAGAAAGCTGCCTTTTTCTCCCAGCCTTCTCATTCCCTGAACAACTCTGGACCAATAATTAATGTTTCTGAAATTCAATTTCTTCTACAAATTTAAGGGAGTTTCAGATAAAAATCCATCTTTTCTAAATCTCAAAGGGTGTTAGAATATCACCATCATTAATATTATGGCAAACAAACTAAGGAATGACCTATACACATCCTTGCTCTTCAGACAAGGATGAAGTGCAGCTGTCTCCTGGGGACACCAATATCATTGCACATCCAAGGCAAGGAAGGCTTAGGACTGAAGGAAACCTGCCTCTGATTCCTTGACTTCAGAGTCCTGGTGCCTTAGGCCAATTTCTTGCATGTTAACTCTTTTACACCCCATTGTTGCAAAAGTATTTGAGGTGACTCAAAGAACGTGTAAAGAGTAGAATAACCTAAACAGACCAGGTAACTGGAACAAAGGGAGAATGAGTGTAACCGAACACTAGCGCTGGTGGAAAAGTTGGTTTTGACTCTCCTGATAAAGGAGTCAAAAAGGAAAAAGTGATCAGTTGTAAAATTCACTATGTGGTAGTGGTTGGAGTGTAGGTGAGAATAGGGTGATTCGTTCAGAATAGGTGTTCCTAGAACTGAGGTGAGAGAGATGTTCCCCATGGTTTCTTTTGAAGGAGAAATATGTCATGTGATATAGTGGGTTTCAGCTAAGAAACGCAAGAGAAGAGTGATTCTATTAACATATGTTAATATATAGAATCATAACCCCAGGCCAAGTAAAGGTTATGATTCGGTAGCTTTGCATCTGTGCAGTTGACAAGAGCTTCAGGTTCTTTTGATACAGTTAGGCCAGTGGAAAACCACACCTACAATAAAAAAGGTGTTGATTTTCAAGGGTTGATTTTAAATGCATTCCTCAACAGAGGCAGACGGGGAAATGACAAAGCGTGATTAAATAAAAGCAGTTTTATGAGGACCAGAGCGTACAGTCTGGGTATACCGCTGCAAAAGATCCATGTTTGATCTTATGTTAAAATTACATTAAAGTTTAAAACATCCAGAGGGCTCAAAAATAAGTAACTCCCTTTGTGAGTCTCACTTTGTAGTGAAGGTGGGCTGCTCCCAAACAACCGCACTGACTAAGACAGGCCGAGGGAGTCCAGAAACATCTGCAAAATGGTCTCTTCCTTTGGTTCAAGTAGATTATTCCAATCCCTGTGTAGTTTGCAGAGGAACTGAGATTCAGGGTTGGTTTCTTGGCTCATTTTTCTGTAGTTCTTTATAAACATGAAACCTAATCCTTTAGTTTCCTCAGTGGTATATTATAATAGTTCATATACTTCATAGTTACCCTGAAAAATAAATTATGTAATGTATGTAATGCTCCTAGGGGGTATTACCTGACATATCCCCTAGGAGATGTGTACGTATTCAATATGTACATATTCAAATGTACGCATTCAATACATTTTTAACTATTTTTTGGTAGGGATTTCATTTGTGTTTGTGCATGAGCTCTTTAAGGGCTTCGTATAGTCTTTTAGACAATGGCAGTCCTAGCACTAGTAAACACTAAATTAATGTCTATATTTACTTTATCCCCATGAAGCTAGTATATTATTTTAGGTAATACTTTACAAGTTTTAATTTTATGATTGCATGGTCTTTTTTTGGTATCTACTAAGAAAATAGCTTGTCAATATCTGTAAGTAAATGCTACAACAAAGATTTTAGTTAATATTTTTAAATATAGAAATTTTTACTTTAAAAAAGTGTGAAGTCTTGTTTTCAAACTATCAGTGCATCCCCACGTAGCCCTTCCTCTGCGGCTGAGGTTGGAGGATGGCCAGAAAATTTGTCCCCCTGATTCTCCCTTTTCTCTTCCTCCCTTCCAGCCCTTGGTCACTTTGCTCTCTGTTTACCTCACCCTTTTTCTGTTTGTTTGTTTGTTTGTTTGTTAACAACTTTATTGAGATATAATGTTTAAACCATAAAGCTTAAAGCATATTGCTCCATGGTTTTTAGTCTACTCACAGAGTCGAGTAGCCATCCCTGATACAGGGTGCAGCCAAGGGGGGGGCCCAGAAAAGATTTGGAATGGTGTCCAGAGCTCAAAGTGTACAGGAATATTGGAGGAAATATTAGGATGTCCTCACCNCTGTTTGTTTGTTTGTTTGTTTGTTAACAACTTTATTGAGATATAATGTTTAAACCATAAAGCTTAAAGCATATTGCTCCATGGTTTTTAGTCTACTCACAGAGTCGAGTAGCCATCCCCACAACCAGCGTTAAAAGGCATAGTCGTGGGACTTCAGGCTAAGATGGAGAAGTAGGTAGACACACTGTGTCTCCTTGCACAACCAAAATGAAGGACAACAAAAATTTACAAACAAAAGAAAATAGCCAGAACTGACAGAAAATTGAACTGCATGAAAGTCCAACAACCATTCATCCAGACCAGTAAGAGGGGTGGGAGAGAGGGGTCACAGCAGGATAAAGCAGTGGTTGGCAGACCCCGGGCACAGTGTGGCAACGGGCAGACCCAGTGAGGGCGCAAGGTGGCTGGCTGACTGTGATCACACGATTCTGCGCAGATAAACCAGATGAAAATGGGGAGGGAGACAGACCGAGCAACCCACGGCCCCAGCACCAGGAAATAAAGCCTAGAAGCACATATTAAAAACACTTGTGAAAGTTGAGGTGCTGGGAGAGACTCCCAGCCTCACAGCAGAGTTCATTGGAGAGACCCCAGGGTCCTAGAATGTACACAAGCCCACATACCCTGAGTCGAACCAGCACCAGAAAAGCCCAATTTGCTTGTGGGAAGCAGCAGAAGGAACTGAAATCTGAGAGAGAACAGAGCAAGTGCCATTGTTCCCTCTCTGACCCCACCCCCACATATAGTGTCATAACCCAGTGACTGGGTTGCCCCACCCTGGTGAACACCTAAGGCTTCACCCCTCATATGTAACAGGTATGACCAGACCTCCCCCCCCAAAGAAAATGGCTCAAACAGAAGAATAGATCAAAGACCCAGAACCAATACATCCAAGTGACCAGGATGATCAGGATGCTCACAGAATTGGTTGAATTTGGTCGCAAATTAGATGAAAAAATGAAGGCTACACTAAGAGAAATGAAGAAAAACATACAGGGAACCAACAGCGATGGGAAGAAAGCTGGAACTCAAATTAATGGAGCAGATTGGAAGGAAGAAAAAACCAACTAAACAGAAAAGAAAGAAGAAACAAGAATTCAAAAATTATGAGGAGAGGCTTAAGAACCTCTAGGAAATCTTTAAATGTTCCAACATCTGAATTATAGGGGAAGAGGAAGAGCAACAAATGGAAAACTTATCTGAACAAATAAAGGAGAGCTTCCCCAATCTGGCAAAGGAAATAGACTTCTAGGAAGTCCAGGAGGCTCAGAGAGTCCCAAAGAAGTTGGAACCAAGGAGATACACACCAAGGCACATCATCATTACATTACCCAATATTAAAATGAAGAAGAGAATTCTGGAAGCAGCAAGAGATACAGGACAGTCACCTACAAAGGATTTCCCATCAGACTGCCAGTGGATTTCTTAAAAGAGATCTTACAGGCAAAAAGGGGCTGGAAAGAAGTATTCCATGTAATGAAAGGCAAGGATCTACATCCAAGATTGGTCTACCCAGCAAAGCTTTCATTTAGAATGGAAGGGCAGATCAAGTACTTCTCAGATAAGGTCGAGTTAAAGGAGTTCATCATCACCAAGCCCTTATTATATGAAATGTTAAAGGGACTTATCTAAGAAAAAGAAGATAAAGATATGAACAGTAAAAAGATAGTAAACTCATGGTTATTAACAATCATACCTAAAACAAAAGCAAACACCTAGAACAGGAACAGAACCACAGAAATGGAGATCACATGGAGGGTTAGCAATAGGGGAGTGAGAGGAGGAGAGAGGGGGGAAAGGTACAGAGAATAAGTGGCATAGACAGTAGGTAGAAAATAGACAGGGGAGGGCAAGAATAGTATGGGAAATGTAGGACCTAAAGAACTTATGACACAGGGACATGAACTAAAGGGGAGGAATGTGGGTGGGAGGGGGTGTGTAAGGTAGAAGGGAATGAAGGGGGAAATGGGACAACTGTAATAGCATAGTCTATAAAATATACTTTAAAAATAGAAAAAAAAGGCATAGTCATCCCTCCCCTGAAGCCCTATATTCCATAGTCATCCCTACATGTGGCCCCTTTCCCTCAGCCCCTGGCAAATGCTGGTTTATTTTTGTCTCTATAGCTTTATTTCTTCTGGACATTGAATATATATGTGATCATATAATATTGATTGGCTTCACTTTGTTTGACAAATGCCACCCTCTTCTACCTTTAATTTAGCCTCTGGTGCTAGATTGTTCCTAAGCTAGACAGGGCCAGGGCTTCTAACTCCCTGTTACGAGGTACCTTCAAGGTAACACACTGTCTGGCTGAGGTTTTTCTGGCAGCTATTTCAGTCAGCTTTACTAAGAGGCCTTATTTGTCATCCTCACCTCGGGAAGTGTCTGGGCCTGAGGAGGATAATAAAAGCATAAAGGAGAATAAATCCTTTGAAAAATGGAAGTTTTTTAAATTAATAAACATTTTTAGAGCATTTTTAGGCTCACAGAAAAACTGAGTAGAAAGTTTTTCTACTCAGAGAGGCTCCCATGTACCTACTGTCCCCAGAAACATATAACATCCCCATTATCAACACCCCCATCAAAGTGGTTCATTTGTTATGATCAGTGAACCTAAATTAACACATTATCACTCAAAATCTATAGTTTACACTAAGGTTCACTCCTGGTCTTGTACATTCTATTGATTTTGACAAATACATAATAACATATACCTACAAATATAATATTATACAGAGTATTTTTACTGTTCTAAAAAGCCTCTGTCCTCTGCTTGTCTCTTCCTTTCTCCCACCCTATTAACAGCCACTGATTTTTTAATATTTTCTTCATAGTTTGACCTTTTGTGGAATGTCATATGGTTGGAAATATACAGAATGTGGCCTTTTCAAATAGGCTTCTTTCACTTGGTAATACAGGGTGGATCAAAGGTAGGTTTGCTTTCTGCTGCATAGAATTCCATTAGGTAGGAGGGAGCAAAGATGGTGGCTAGGCAAGAGGGAGAGGATTCCACCCACCCCTACACAGGGGAGAAAAACCTGGCCGATGCACGGAGGAACAGAGCAGACAGCCACCAATACCACAGCATATATGAAAATAGGAGATCAAAAATTGTAGCGGACGTTGCAAAACCAGATGGTAAGGAGTGTGCTTCAGGGCAATAAGGGCCCAGGGATCAGAGCGGGGACCAGGGAGGCGACAACCCCAGGCCCGGCCCCCACTGGGCCCCGAACAGGGCTCTGGGGAGAGAGCTGGTTGGCGCTCTCTCCTCGGTCAAACAGGGTTTGAGCAGCACCGGGAGAGACCTGGTTGCGTGAAGTCGCAGACAGGGTAGTAAGGACTGAGTGCCAAACACACAGGGGCTGTGAGCACCCACGAGTAGCCCTAGGAAGAGTGTGCACCTGAGCCCATACGACTGAAGGCGGCCTGGCCAGGATTGATTGCCCGCAATCCTGGGAGAGAAAGCTTTATGGAACACCCAGGAACCACACCTGTGGACCCGGAGAGAACGCACTTCTGCAAAAGGCCTGGAGCTCACATCCATAAATCCGGAGTGAGTACGCTTGCCTCAGGAGACCGGGAGCCCACACCCAGAGCCCTGCAGAGGGGCCCTGGGCTAGCTCTGGGGAGAGTGTTCCTGAGGCTGACTGAGTGCTGAACAGGAAAGGAGAAAAGCGTGCAGGTTGCCACTCAGTCTGCTGCAGCCAGTGAGAACAGAAAAACTGGTTTGGCCAGTTTGAAACCAGCAAGAGTTTTTCGTTTGTTTGTTTGTTTGATTTTTTAAAAGTAATTTTTTATTTTTTAATTTTTATTATGTTTTATCTATCAATTCCTTTCGCTCCTCTTTTATTCTTTCTTGTTTTATTCCTTCTTTTCCTTCTAATTTTATCTCTTCTTCTGTTCTTAGTCTGCTTTTTTTTTTTTAAATACCCACAAGTGAGACAAAAACCCCAGAAATGTGAAAGACCAGAGTTGGACCCAAAGAGGGGGCATCCCAACAGTTGAGACAGAGACAAATTTCACTTTGCTATTAGAGAGAACCTGCAAGTTATTGCATAATATAAATATGCAAATGTTTCATATTTGTATTATTATATTTTCATTATTCTTACATCTTTCAGTTGAATAATATTTTTGTATTCCTCTCTTTGTTTAGTCTTTGCTTGGCTGGTTATCATGTGTCATTTGACAGGTTTCCCTGTTCTCTCATTCATAGTGTACTGCTAATTTACTGACCTTCACTTCGCCTGTGTTCCATTAGCATACCACTGAAGGCCCTATACTCCCTGTTCTTGTTATCTAGATCTCATAGATTCTCTATCATTTGATTGCTGCTCTCATATTATTGTGAATAATAGCTGTTCCATACTATTGTAAAAATACTACACAACACCCCTCCCAGATCTTAGCCCACTTCATGGTTTCCTGAACTCTATTACTGTAGTGGTTAACTCTATTCTCTCTCACACTACACCTATTTACTAGCCTTTACTCTCACCTTACCTCAGAATCTGACCTCCCACAACCTCACTGCTTTCTAGATCCAACTCATAATCCTTCCCTCTCCAACAAGAGTCTTACCTTCTTTTCATCCTTTCTAAAAAGTGGCTACTTGGGAGATCACAGTTAACACTATACATAGCCAAAGGATCTCCTGTCTCTTCTCTACTGGCTGCTACTGTAAATAGCATAGAATACTTCCTTGCTATCTTAAACCATTTTTCCTTACCCCTACAGCTGATCACAAAAAAGAGTAGGTGGAAGTGGTGAACACCAGGATACCCGAAGGAATCTCACAGGTATTCTATCACAGAAGTTCATACCATAAACCCAAGTAGCCAGAAGAGATCAGTTTAAGAAGCTGATGCCCTGGCTGGTGTAGCTCAGTGGATTGAGCGCGGGCCTGCAAACCAGAGGATTACAGTTTGATTCCCAGTCAGGGCACATGCCTGGGTTGCAGGCCGGTTCCCTGCAGGCCAACTCCCAGTAGGGAACACACGAAAGGCAACCATACATTGATGTTTCTCTCCCTCTCCTTCCCCTCTAAAGATAAATACATAAATAAAATCTTAAAAAAAAAGAAGCTAAGGCTAACAAGAAGAGTCTCACAAACAATGAGAAGATAATGAAACAATCCCCAAATGAATGGAAAGGAGGGAGCCTCAGAAAGAATGCTAAATGTAATAGAGGCAACTCAACTATCAGATACTGAGTTCAAAGTATCTGCAATGGTTATCTGGAAGCTCCATGAGCACACAGTGAATTACCAGAAACTACAATGAACTCACTGCAAACTATATCAACACGAAAAAGGAAATAGAAACTATCAACAAGGGCCAAGAGGAAATGAAGAATACAATTTCTGAACTGAAGAACACAGTTGAAGGAATCAAAAGCAGGATAGGTGAAGCAGAAGATCGGATCAGCAAGCTAGAGGACAAAGTAAAAAAAAAAAAAAACTCCCAGAAAGAGCAAGAAAAGGAAAAGAGACTCAGAAAGAATGAAGAGGAATTAGGAGAAATACAAGACAATATAAAACATAATAATATCCAAATAATAGGGATACCAGAAGAAGAAGAAAAAGAGAGAGGGATAGAAAACCTATTTGAAAAAGTAATTATGGAACACTTCCCTAATTTGATGAGAGAAAAATCCACACAAATCCAGGAAATACAGAGGGTCCTAATCAAGAGGAACCCGAAGAGGCCCTCTTTAAAACACATTATGATAAAAATGGCAAAATTCCAAGACAAAAAGAGAATCTTAAAGGCAGCAAGGGAGAAAAAAGAAATAACATACAAGGGAGCCCTGATAATGTTAGCAGCTGACTTCTCAATGGAAAAGCTCCAAGCAAGAAGAGAACGGCAAGAAATATTCCAAGTAATGAGAACCAGGGGCCTGCAACCATGGCTACTTTACCCAACAAGGCTCTCAATCAAGATAGAAGGCCAAATAAGGAGCTTTCCAGACAAAAGAAATGAAAAGAATACACCTCCCCAAACCAGCTCTGCAAGAGATGCTAAAGGGACTGCTCTAAGGAAAAGAAGGAAAAGAGAGAGAGAGAGAAACACAGGTATAAATGCTCCAATCAAAAGGCATAGAATAGCTGAATGGATAAGAAAGCATGACCCACACATATGCTGCCTACAAGAGACCCACCTCAGGACAAAAGACCTACAAAGACTGAAACTGAAGGGCTGAAAACAAATTTTACAAGCAACAGACAGGGGGAAAAAAGCCGTGGTAGCAACACTCATATCAGACAAAATAGACTTTAAAAATAAAGAGAGACCCAGAAGGTCACTTCATAATACTCAAGGTAAGAATCCACCAAGAAGACATAAACATTGTAAATATAAATGCACCCAATGTAGGAGCACCCAAATACATAAAGAAAGTCTTAGAGGACTTCAAGAAAGATATTGACAGCAACACAATTATAGTAGGGGATTTTAATATCCCACTGTCAAATATGGACAGATCTTCCAAAAAAATATCAACAAGAATATTGTGGCATTGAACAATGCCATAGATGAAATGGACTTAACTGTTATATATAGAGCCCTTCATCCCAAAGAAGCTAAATACACATGCTTCTCAAATGCACATGGAACATTTTCAAAGATAGACCATATGGTAGGAAACAAAACAAGCCTCAACAAATTCAAGAAAATTGAAATCATGCCAAGCATTTTCTCCAACCACAAGGGACTGAAACTAAAAATCAATCCCAAGGGGAAAAAAACCCACTCAAAATAATGAAGATTGAATAGCATGCTATTAAACAATGAATGGATCAAGAATGAAATTAGAGAAGAAATCAAAAAGTTTCTGGAAACAAATGAAAATGAACTCACAATAACTCAAAATTTATGGGACACAACAAAGACAGTCCTGAGAGGAAAGTTCATAGCAATACAGGCCTACCAAAAAAGATAGAAACATTTCAAACAAACAACCTAACCCTATGCCTACAAGAATTTGAGGAACAATAATAAAGACAGCCCAGAGCAAGTAGAAGGAAGGAAATAACCAAGATCAGAGCAGAATTAAATGACATAGAGACAAAAAGCATAATTCTAAGGATCAATGAATCCAGGAGCTGGTTCTTTGAAAAAATAAGCAAAATTGACAAGCCTTTAAGCAGGCTCATTAAGGAAAAAAGAGAGAGGACCCAAATAATCATAATCAGAAATGAAAGAGGAGAGATTACAACTGACCCCATAGAAATACAAAGCATTGTAAGAGATTGCTATGAAGAACTGTATGCCAAGAAATTTAAAAACCTAGGTAAAATGGACAAAGTTCTAGAAACATATAATCTTCCAAAACTCAATGAAGAAGAAGCAGAAAGCCTGAACAGACCAATAACAGTAGATAAAATTGAAGCAGTAATCGAAAAAATCCTGACACACCAAAGCTTTGGACCAGATGGTTTCACAGGAGAATTCTACAAAACATTTGAGAAAGAGCTAACCCCTATTCTTCACAGACTATTCCAGAAAATTCCAAATGATGGGAGACTCCAAAACTCTGTTTATGAAGCCAACATCATCCTAATCCCAAAACCAGATAAAGACACAACAAAGAAAGAAAACTTCACGCCAATAACCCTGATGAACATAGATGCTAAAATCCTCAACAAAATATTGGCAAACCACATCCAAAAATACATTAAAAAGATTATACACCACGACCAAGTGGGATTCATCCCAGGGATGCAAGGATGTTTCAATATACGCAAATCAGTAAATGTAATATATCACATAAACAAAAGCAAAGACAAAAAACACATGATCATATCAATAGATGTGGAAAAACATTTCATAAAGTACAGTGCTCATTTATGATAAAAACACTCAGCAAAGTGGGAATAGAAGGAGCATTCTTCAACATAATAAAGGCCATATATGAGAAATCTACAGCCAACATCATACTCAATGGGAAAAAATTAAAAGCTTTTCCACTAAGATCAGGAACAAGACAAGATTGTCCACTTTCACTACTTCTATTCAATGTAGTATTAGAAGTCTTAGCCACAGTGATCAGATAAGAAAAGAAAATAAAAGGCATCCAAATTGGAAAGGAGTAAACAAAACTGTCATTGTTTGCAGATGACATGATAGTGTACAGAGAAAATCCTATAGACTCCACCTAAAAACTGCTCAACCTAATAAATGAATTTGGCAAAACAGCAGGATACAAGGTCAATATCTAGAAATCAAAGGTATTTTTGTATACCAACAATGAAACAGCAGAAGCAGAATCAAAAAAAAAGATCCCATTTGATATAGCAAAAAGAAAAATAAAATACCTAGAAATAAACCTAATCAAGGAGGTAAAAGACCTATATGCAGAAAACTACACAATACTAAAGAAAGAAATCAAGGAAGACACACACACAAACAAATGGAAACATGTACTGTGTTCATGGATTGGAAGAATTAACATCATCAAAATGTCCATACTACCCAAAGTGATTTATAGATTCAATGCAATACGTATTAAAATACCAATGGCATATTTCACAGACACAGAACAAACACTTCAAAAATTTATATGGAACCATAAACAACCCTGAATAGCTGCTGCAATTTTGAGAAAGAAGAATAAAGTAGGAGAGATCACAATACCCAATACCAAACTGTATTACAAAGCCACTGTAATCAAAACAGTCTGATACTGGCATAAAAGCAGGCACATAGACCAGTGGAATAGAACAGAGAGCCCAGAAATAAACCCAAGTTTATTGGGTCAATTAATATTCAACAAAGGGGGCAGTAACATAAAATGAAGTAAAAATAGCCTCTTCAACAAATGGTGTTGGGAGAAGCTACGTGCAAAAAAATGAAACTTGAGCACCAACTTACACCATACACCAAAATAAATTCAAGGTGGATAAAAGACTTAAATATAAGCTGTAACACCTTTAAAGTCCTAGAGGAGAACATAGGCAGGAAAATCTCAGATATTTCACACAACAACATTTTTACCGATATGTCCCCTAGAACCAGGGACATAAAGGAAAGAATAAACAAATGGAATCTCATCAAAATGAAAAGGTTCTGCACAGCTAAAGAAAACAGTATCAAGATAAAAAGAGAAGCAACAGCTTGGGAAAACATATTTGCCAATGATACCTTAGACAAGGGTTTAATCTCCAGAATATACAAAGAACTTCACAACTCCACTCTAAGAAGACAAGGAACCCAATTAAAAATTGGCAAAGGACTTGAACAGACACTTCTCCAAGGAGGACATATGGAGGATCTAGAGACACATGAAAAGATGCTCAATATCGCTAGTTATCAGAGAGATGAAAATGAACCACAATGAGATACCATTTCACACTGGTCAGAATGGCCATCATAAACAAAGCAACAAACAACAAGTGTTGGAGAGGATGTGGAGAAGAGGGAACCCTAGTGCACTGTTGGTGGGATTGCAGACTGGTACAACCACTGTGGAAAACAGTATGAAATTTTCTCAGAAAACTAAAAATGGATCTGCCTTCTGACCCAGCAATTCCACTGCTAGGATTATACCCTAAGAACCCTGAAACACCAATTCAAAAGAACGTATGCACCCCAATGTTCATAGCAGCACAATTTACAATAGCCAAGTGCTGGAATCAACTTAAGTGCCCATCAGTAAATGAATGGATCAAAAATCCATGGTACATTTATACAATGGAATTCTGTAGGAGACCATTCTGCGTGGTGTGGGCCCAGCTCCCACTCAGAGATGCACAGAACACACGCACACCGATAGGTTCTCTCGTAGGGAATCGGGCCTGCAATGTGCCTAGGCCACTTTGAGTCTTGCTTTTTGCTAAAAAACTCCCTCATCTGAATTTGTGGCAAACATTTACTGCAAAATAACTTCCTAAAATTCATGCTAAACCTTCCTAGGACCAGTGTAACTGGTCCAACCACTTTTGCCTTTTCATTTGCAAATATCCCTCTTCTGTGATGTGATTAGTGGCATTGGCTCCTTTGTTTTCTATAGAAGGAAACCACCTAAAGCAACCGGTGCATAGTAAATAAAGACCATCATGTAATGTGCTGAGAAATACAATAAAGGTGGTCAAGGCAAGGGCCGTAGTTTTTGCTCCCCTTGAGAGAAAAGACATGCTGTCCCTTTTCCTCCACCAGATTTGGTAGTCCATGTAAATGTCTCTTTTCATCCATAACGATGTGGACACTGGGACGGTGTCTGCATCAGAATTCTACGCAGCAGAAAGAAAGCAGGAGCTCTTACCCTTTGCAACAGCATGATGGAACTGGAAAGCATTATGCTAATGGAAATAAGCCAGGTGGTGAAAGACAAATACCATATGTTCTCACTTTTAACAGGAACCTAAACAACAAAACAAACAAACAAAATATAACCAAAGACATAAATAAAGAACAGGCTGACAGTGACCAGTGGGGAGAGGGGAGGAAATTTCAAGGGTGAAGGGGAAGGGTTTACAGGAACAAGTATAAAGGACACATGGACAAAAACTAGGGGAGGTGGAAATGGGAGGGTGGGAGGGCTGAGTGGGTGGGCTGGAATGGGAGTAAAAGACAGAAAACTGTACTTGAACAACAATTTTTAAAAAATAGGTTTACAGTTATAAGTAATCAAAACAAAGTTTATCTTTGTATTATTACTTATTAATTATTGTATTATTTTCCATAAAAACAACTACTAACCTACTTTTTCCCCATATCTAGGATTCCTCCATGTCTTCTCATGGCTTGATAGCTAATTTTTTTTAGTCGCTGAGTAAAACTCTTGTCTGGATGTACCATAGTTTATTTACCCATTAACTTACTGAAGGACATATTGGTTGCTTCCAAGTTTTGAAAACTATAAAGCTCCTATAAACAAACCTCCATATGCACTTTCTTATGTGGACATAAGTTTTCAACTCCTTTGGATAAATACCAAAGAGCAGGATTGCTGAATCATATGAAAGAGTATGTTTAGTTTTGTAAGAAACTGTCAAACTCTTCCAAAATAGCTGTACCATTTTGCATTTCCACTAATGAATGAGAGTTCCTGTTATTCCACATTCTTACCTGCATTTGGTGATGTCAGTTTTTTAAATGTTGGCCATTCCAATAGGTATGTAGTATTATCTCATTGTTGTCTTAATTTGCATGCCCTGATGATGCAAAATGTGAGTCGTTTTCTATATGTTTATTGCTATCTGTATGTCTTATGTTATGGACTGTCTGTCCGTATCTTTTGCACATTTTTAATTGAGTTGTCTGTTCCTTTATTGTTTAGTTTTAACAGTCCTTTGTGTAGTTTGGATAACAGTCTTTTATAAGATGTTTCCTTTGCAAATATTTTCTCCTAATCTGTGGCTTTTCTTCTCATTACCTTGACATTGTCTTTAGCAGGGCAGGAATTTTTAATTTCAATGAAGTCTAGTTTTTTAATTACTTCTTTTGTGGATATTGATTTTGGTGTTGTATCTAAAAGAGTATTGCCATACCCAAGGTCAACCAAATTTTTCTTCTATGTTGTTTCCCATGAGTTTTATAGCTTTTTTATTGTTTTACATTTGGGTCTCCAATCCATTTTGAATTAATATTTCTAAAGGGTGCTATGTGTCTAGATTAATATTTTTGCATATAATGCTCAGTTGTTTTAGTACCATTTGTTGAAGAGACAATCTTTGCCTTGTTACATTATTTACTAGATTCAGGAGTTTTTCTGTTGATTCTTTTGAATTTTCTATATAGATAACCCTATCTTCTGTGAACAGAGACAGTTTTATTTCTTTTCCACTCTGTATACCTTTTATTTCCTTTTTTTACCTTATTGCATTAGCTAGTACTCCCAGTACAATGTTTAAAAAAAATGGTGAAAGGTGACATTCTTGCCTTATGACTTATCTTAGCAGGAAAACTTAGAGTTTCTTACCATTAAGTATAACAGCTGTGTTAGCTGTAGGTGGATGATAGATATTTTTTATCAAGTTGAGAAAAATCTCCATTATTCCCCATATTATATGAGTTTTTATTACAATGGGTATTGCATATTGTCAAATTCACTTTCTGCATTTATTTATTATCATGAAATTGTTCCTCCTTTGTTTATGTGGTAAATTACATTAGTTGATTTTCAAATGTTGAGCCAGCTTTGCATACTTGAGATAAACCCCACTTAGTCATGGTGTGAAATTTTTCTATACATTGTTACATTTTATTTGTTAATATTTCTTCAAGAGGTTTTTTTTTTCTTGTTTTTACGTATGTTCATGTGACATATTGGTCTACACTGTTTTCCTTGTAACATCTTTGTTTGGTCTTGGTCTTACAATATGGATGACCCCATAGAATGAGTTAGGAAATACCTTTGTCTCTATCTTCTAGAAGAGATTGTAAAGAATTGGTGTGCTTTTTTTTCTTAAATCTTTAGTGGAATTCACCAGTGAACCCATCTGGTGAATTCCATTCTGGGCCTGGTATGTTGTGTTTTTTTTAAATTGATTAATTATTGACTCAATTTTTAATAAAAATAGGACAATTGAGATTGTCAATTTATTCTTTTTTTGCATTTTGCCAAATTGTGTCATTCAAAGAATTGGTCCATTTCATGCAGGTTTTCTAATTTGAGGCTTAAGTTTGTTCATACTATTTGTTTATTTATTTATTTATTATCCTTTAAATGTCCCAGTGATCTGTCATCATGTCCCCCTTTTCATTTCTGATGTTAGTACTGTATGTCTTCTCTTTTTTCTTAGTTAGCCTGTGTAGATACTTATAAATTTTATTGATTTTTTTCTAAAGAATCAGCTTCTAGCTTTTGCTGATTCTCTTCATTGATTTCCTATTTTTAATTTCATTGACTCCTGCTCTATTTTTGTATTATTTCTTTTATTACGCTTACTTTGAATTTAATTTGATTGTCTTTTACTTTTTTAGAAGTAGTTTAGAAGACTGATTTTAGTTCTTTCTTCTTTCTCAAGATATAAATTCAAGACTGTTATCTAAACTACACAAAAGACTGTTAAAACTAAACAATAAAGGAACATACAACTCAATTAAAAATGGGCAAAAGATATGGACAGACAGTCCATCACATAAGACATACAGATAGCAATAAACATATGGAAAACGACTCACATTTTACATCCTCAAGGCATGCAAATTAAGACAACAATGAGACACTACTACATACCATTCAAGGCTATAAATTTTCCTTTAAATACTGCTTTTACTGGATCCTACAAATTTTGATTAAGTTGTATTTTTATTTTTACTTACTTAAACATATTTCTAAATATTTCTGGAGATTTCTTCTTTGGTTCATGTGGTACATAGCATTATGTTGTTTAATCTCCTTGTATTTGAGAATTTTCTAACTATCTTTATGTTATCAATCCTATTCCATTTAATTCCATTGTAGTCTATGAATAAACAATTTAAGTTTATATTCTTTTAATATGTTAAGGTGTGTTTTGAGGGTCAAAATGCAGTCTAGCCTAGTGAATGTTGCATGTGGCTTGAGAATAATATAAAATCTGATACTGTTAGATGAAGTAGCCTATCAATGTCAATTATATACAGTTGATTAATAATACTGTTGAGTTCAACATTTGTCCTTACTGATTTTCTGCCTGCTGGATCTATATATTTATGACAGTGTGATATAAAATCTTTTAATTCTTTTATTTCTCTTTTTAGTTCTACCAGTGCTTGCCTCATGTTGTTAGGTGCATACACAATAATTATTTTTTTCTTACAGTATTTAACCCCTTTATCTTTATGGAATAGCACTCTTTAAGCCTATAATTTTCCTTATTCTGAAGTCTGCTGTATCTGAAATTAATATAGCAACTTTCCCTTCCTTTTTATTAGTGTTAACATGACATATCTTTCTTATACTGTACTTTTGATCTGTATGTTTCTTCATATTTAAAGTGGGTTTTTGTATACAACATATACTTGGGGCTTGTTTTTTTATCTACTCTGGAAATCTCTTTTATTGGTGTATATTAACCATTAATGATTAAAATGATTATTGTTATAGTTTATTACAATCTACCATATAAAGTAATAGCTGTTGGGAACCATCCTGTCTGGTTTCAGGAGCTGTAACCCCACCAACAGGCAAAAAGGCCCCACAACTAGGGGACCTTGGGACCATAAACCACTAAGGAGACAAAACCTATCCTCCTGGCAGGAGCACAGCCTCTGCCCCATTTACTTCACCCTGCTTGGTCACTGGAGGATGACTGGACAGTCAATGATGGCTAATATTCCTCAAGGAATGAACAATCTAAGACAGGCACAGTCACAAAGGGCTATCAGGAAGAACTTAGGGGATTGTGGAGGAGGGACAAAAGACTCTCACCCCTTGGCTTTATCATATCCTGAGTCCTCATTCTATCTTTAAAAAGTCTCCTAATTTCTTGGCTGTCTTGTTTCCCCCACCTGATTCAGGCCTAAAGCAATGCCAAAGGGAGGTGCAGCCCCGTGCTAGAACCAGTGGTTTCCAGCGGGGGGTGATTGGGCCTAGGAAAGAATGCATAAAGTCCTGTGAAACCTGCTTTGCTAAGAATGTCCTCAATTTAAATGTTAAGGGTCTAAGCACAAAATAAGTTTGTTTCCCAAGGTTTTACAGCCAATTGGTGTCACTCTGTTTACCAGACCCTGACTCAAAAGGACCCCCATGATCCCAGAAATGTTACCTGCAAACCCTTCCTCCTTTCTTTGATATGCATCCCTGTGTAAGCTAAACTCAATAAAAGCCCATTGAGAGAGAGTCTCAAGACTTTTCTCTACCAAGAGACTGGTCTGCCTTTCTTCACCAACCAGATCATGTCTCGGTAGATTTATTCTCAACTGAGGCAACCAGGAGAGCTCTGCAGGACAAAGCTCCCCCACCATTAGCTACTGTTTTCTATCTATTGCCCTTATTTTCTGTTCTTATTTTTTGTCTTTCACACTTTTTTTTCCTGCCATTTGTAGTTTTAACTGAAGACTTTATATGATTTTTTTCTTGGCAAATCCATTGTACTTCTTTTTTACTTTTTACATAGTTGTCTTACAATATATATTTGCACATTTTCCAAATCCACTTTCAAATAATACTGTAGCACTTCACAGACAGTGCAAGACCTTATAATAACAAAAAAATCCTCCCTAAGTCCTCCTTCTAGCTCTGTATTATTGACAATTTATATATATATACACATATATACAAACATATATATGTGTATATATATAAGCATACATGAACTTTCATAGTTGAATACATGTTGTTATTGTTATTTTGAACAAACCATTAGATCAATTAAAAATAATATAAGTGGATTTTTGTTATACCTTCCTGTATTCATTCTCCAATGCTCTTCCTTTCTTTATGTAGATATGAGTTTCTGATCTCTATCATTTTCCTTCTCTCTAAAATATCTTTTAATATTTCATGCAAGGCAGGTCTACTGGCAACAAATTCTCTCAGTTTTTTGAAAAATAATTAACATTCATCACTGTACAAATTTAAAGCATACAGCCTGATGGTTTGATTTACATATATTGTGAAATGACTCCCACAATAGGTTCATTTAACATTCATCTTCTCACATAGCACAATAAAAAAGGAAAGGAAAAAAGTAAAAAAATAAAATAAAAAGATCTCTGACTGGCGTGGCTCAGTGGATTGGGCATCATCCCACAAACTGAAAGGTTGCCAGTTTGATTCTCAGGAAGGACACATGCCTGGGGTGTGGGCCAGGTCTCCCTCTGGGGGAGTGCAAGAGGCAACTTATTGATGTTTCTCTCTTATGTCAGTGTTTCTCTCCTCCATTTCTCCTCCCCTTCTCCTCTCTAGAAATAGTTAAATAACTTTTTTAAAAATAAAATTTTTTTCTTGAGATGACAACTTATAAGATTTATTCTCCTGTCTCCTATATATCACACAGCAGTGTAAACTATGGTCATAATGTTGTGCCCTACTTATTTTTCTTACATGTGAAAGTTTGTATCTTTTGATCATCTTTATCCAGTTCCCTCACTCCCCACCTTTTGTGGCCATGAATCTGATCTCTTTTTTGAGTTTTAGTTCATTTGTCTTTTTCTTTTTTATGAGACTGCATATAAGAGAGATAATGCAGTATTTGTTTTTTTCTCTGACTTATTTCACTTAAAATAATGCCCTCAAAATCCAGCTATGTTATTGCAAATAACAGGATTTCCTGTTGTGCATATTTATCACAACTTCTTTTTCCATTTACTTGTTGATGTACTCTAAAGTTGTTTTCATGACTTGGCTATTATCAATAGTGCCACAGTAAACATGGTAGTATAGATATCTCTGTGACATACTTATTTTTGTTTCCTTAGGATATATGCTCAAAAGTGGAATTGCTGGATCGTATAGTAGGTCAATTTTAACTTATTGAAAACTCTCCATACTGTTTTCCACAGTAGCTGTAGCAATTCATTATTCCACCAGCCTTGCACAAGGGTTTCCTTTTTTCCACATCCGTGCCAGCATTTGTTATCTTCTATGTTTTTGATGAAAGGGATTGTAACAGGTGATATCTGATGTTTTTAATTTGCATTTCCCTAACAACTAGTGAGATTGAGTATGTTGTCATGTACTTATGGCCTTTCATATAATTACTTTGGAAAAATGCCTATTCAGGTTTTTTGCCATGTTTTAGATAATTTGGGGTTTTATTTCCTAATTATTTATTTATTTTTTGCTGTTGATTATATAAGATTTTTTTTTACCTCTTTTGAAGATTAGACCCTTATCAGATACACGGTTTTCAAATATGTTTTCTTATTCATTCTGTATGTTGTATTTTCACTTCATTGATGATTTCTTTTGCAGTGAGGAAGCTTCTTAGTTTGATGTAGTTTTACATGTTTATTTTTTAATTTGTTGCTTTAATTTGTGCTTTAGGTGTCATATCCCTCCAAAAAATCATTATCAAGACCTATATGAAGTAACTTTATTTCTATATTTCTTCTAGAAGTTTCATGGTTTTAGGTTTTACATGTAAGTGTTTATGCATATTGAGTTAATTTTGTGAGTAGTGTAAGATGCAGGTTCAGTTTAAATCTTTTATATGTGAATATTTATTATCCTAGCACCATTCAGTGAAAACATTCTCTTTTCTCTATAGAGTATTCAACACAATTATTCAATTTTGTTGATCTGGAAATATCTTAATTTTTCCTTTATTTTTCTTTTTTTCATAAAAAGTAATTATGTATTTTATTTTATTTTTGTACTGTTTCATTTTTTCCATTATTTCTTAGTCACCTGTAACCCTTCCCCCCCTGCAATCACCACACTGTTGTCCATGTCCATGAGTCCTTTTCCCTTTCTGCTCAATCCCTTCACCCCCTTTGCTGTCATCCTGCTCTCTCTCTCTCTATGGGCCTGCCTCTATTTTTGCTTCTTAGTTCTGTTTGTTCATTAGATTCCACAGATGAGTGAGATCATATGGTATTTTTCTTTCTCTGACTGGCTTATTTCACTCAGTATAATGTTCTCTAGGTTCATCCATACTGTCACAAAAGGTAAAACTTTCTTCTTCTTAAGAACAAGTAGTACTCCATTGTGTAAATGTCCCATGGTTGTTTTATCCACTCATCCCCTGATGGACACTTGGGCTGCTTCTATCTCTTGGCAATTGTAAATAATGCTGCAATGAACACAGGGGTGCTTATGCTCTTTTGAATTAGTATTTTGAGCTCTTTCAGGTATATTCCCAGAAATGGGACTGCTGGGTAAAAAGGCAGATCCATTTTTAATTTTTTGAGGTATCACTATACTGCTTTCCAATCCACCACACCCTGTGTCATGTAAGCCCTACTGCTGAGGAGTAAGATGGAAGACCTTCACTCCTTAAGCCTAACAGAAAGCCTGCAGACAGAGGTGAATATTTGAGAGGACTGTGACTTGAGCTGACCCTCTTTTGAGCCCAGTGCTGGTTAAAGCCAGCCTTGCTGTGCATCCGCATTCTTTCTGCACAACAGGCCCAGCAGAGGGAACCACAGGCTGTGGATCACTGATAGCTCCAAACACGTTACCTAGGGCCAGTCACAGGCAGGGTTTTTACAGATCTACCTAATACATAGAAACAAACACAAAGAGGCAGCCAAGATAGGACAACAAAGAAACAGGCCCCAAATGAAAGAATGAGAGAATTCTATAGGAGAAAAACTAGATGAAATGGAGATGAGCAAATCTATCATTTTTTCCTTTGCTTTTAAAAGATACTTTTGCAGGATAAAGAACTCTGGTTTGGTGTTCCTTTTCTTTTTTCCTCAAGAATTTAAGTCACTCCACTTTCTTCTTGCTTATATAGTTTCTGAGAAGTTGCATGTAATCCTTATCTCTGTTCCTTTATAGGTAAGTTGTTTTTCCTCTGGCTTCTTTCAGATTTTTTCTTTTCTTTAATTTTCTGAAGTTTAAATGTGATATATCTAGGTAGAGCTTTTTTCGACATTTATTATGCTTTGTGTTCCCTGAGTTTCTTGCTTTCTGGTTTGGTGTCTGACATTAATTTAATTCATAGTTACTATTGCTTCAAATATTTCTTCTGTTCTAATCTCTCTTTCTGCTCATTCTGATATTTTCATAATATGTATGATATACTTTTGTAATTGTCTAAAAGTTCTTGGACAGCCTGTTCTGGTTTTTCTTTTCAGTCTCCTTTTCTCTTTGTTTGTCAGGTTTGGAAGTTTCTATTGCCGTATCCTCAAGCCCAGAGATTATCTCCTTAATCTACTAGTGTGCCCATCAAAAGCATTCCATATCTCTATTGCAGTGTTTTTTATTTTTAACATTTTAAAATTCTTTCCTAGAATTTCCATATCTCTGTGTACATTATCTATCTGTTCTTACATGTCTAATTTTTCATTAAAGTCCTTAACATGTTTGCCACAGCTCTTAGTAAAAACTGGTCTGATTGACAATTCCAATATCGTACCATAACTGGTTCTGGTGCTTGTTCAGTCTATTCACACTATATTCTCGCCTTTTGCTATTGTAACTTTGAAAGGTGAATATGCTGTACTGGGTAAAAAGAACTGTCATAAATAGGCCTGCAGTGACATAGTAGTAAGGGGTGTGTGCATCAGGGGACATTCTACAGTTTTATGAGTAGATGAACCTGTAACTCTGGCCTGTGAACTTCACCAGTACTTCTCAGTCCCTCCTCAATGCCTTAGGTGTGGTAGGATGGCTAGAGGAGGAAGAGTTATATATTTTCCTTCATTGGTGTAGAAGGCTAGAGGTAGCCAGAGGGGCATATTTCCTTTTCTTCACATAGAAACCTGGAGACGGCTAAATTTGGTAACTTCTCGTTCCTCAGGTAGATTAGACTCTGACAAAATCCCAGCAGGTACTGGTCTAGTAAAGTTCTACCTTCCGAGGGCAGGATTAGTTAAGAACAGAATTATCTGTTGTCTTTGAAAGTGGTTCCTTTTGTTGTCCCCCTGCTGGAAGCTGGGAGGATTTGTCTTTCACATTCATTACAAGGACCTGGCAGAGCTCCTGGAGGTAGATCTCATAATATTGTGAGGGCTTCCCTATGCCTGGGTCTCAGAGGAGTTTTTAATTCTCAGGCTTGTCTACACTGAACCTCTAGCAATTTAGATTTTTCTATCTTGGCAGTGGTTTGCATGGGTTTCTGATCTAGTAAGTTGTGGTTTCCTGTATCTGTCTATTTCTCTGATTGTGATGGTTAATTTTACGTCTCAGCTTGACTGCCTCTGGGGTACCTGGCCAGTCATATCCAGAAGTGAATTAAACATCACTTGGGAATATGTCTTTGAGGGTGTTTCTGAATAAGATTGGCATTTGAATCAGTGGATTTACTGACTTGTCTTCCCCAACGTGAATGACCATCATCAAAGCCATTGAGGTCCTGAGTGGAACAAAAGGCCTCACTGTTTCTAGTGTTTTCTAGAAGTTAGAACTTTGAGCAGTGAAATAGAATATTTGAAGAGCTCTCTAAGCAAAGTATTAAAAGAGTAGCTTGATTCTTGCATTATAGTAAAAATGTGACAGAAGAGAAGTATTTTGAAATGAAATTGTTAAGCAAAAAGAACCAGAATTTATAGATTTGGAAAATTTTCTGCTTATCCTTATTTAAAAGAAAATGAGAAAGTGTGTTCCAAAGAGAACACTGAGGGTGTGGCCAAGAGACAATTTAATAAGGATATTAATGTGACCGTGAACCATGGAACTACACAATCATCTCAACAGAAGAGCAGGCACAGTTCTTCAAGACAAGGGAAGAACGACACGCCCTCCCCTACCAAGGAGATTGTCAGACTGCCGTGTCCATCACAGTCCCAAAGGGAAAGGGCCCAGGCGAAGGGGAGGCTACATCTTCGGTTCAGGGAGGCTCAGATGACCCTGTTCAGTGCTTCAGTGGAGGAGCAGAGCCACCACAGACAATATGGCAAGGGCGGTCTTGGGGCCGACATTGCTTTTTCACAGGTCCAGAAGTCAGAACATTGAACTGAAGAGGATTACTCTCAAGTCTCAAGGTTTAGTGTTATTTGCCCTGTTAGGTTTTAGACTTACTTGGAACCCATTAGCCCTTTCTCTCTTATTTCTACATTTTGGGATGATAGGATCTATCCTAGGCCTATCCTACCTTTGTTGTTTTGGAAACACATAACTTATTTGGTTTGACAGGTTCATAGCTGGAGAAGAGTTTCGCCTCAGGATGAGTCATCTTGTGAGTTTCACGTCTGAGTTTTATATATGTGAGACTTTGGAATTAGACTTTAGAGTTAATGTTAAAATGAGTTAAGATTTTGGGGGTTGTTAAGATGTAGTGAATATATTATGCCTAAGAGAAAGACATGAATTTTGGGAGGCCAGGGATAGAAACTTATGGACTGAATATTGCATCCACTCAAAATTTATGTTGAAATCCTAACCACCTGTGTGATAATATAGGAAATGGAGTCTTTGGGAAATGGTGAGGTCATGAGGGTGAAACCTTAATGAACAGGATTAGTGTCCTTGAAAAAGAGACTCAAGAGGGTTCTCTTGCCCTTCCCCACTATGTGTGAATGACCAAGAGGACAGCCATCTGGACCAGGGAGCGGGCTCTCAACAGACATCTAATTTGTGGGCCCTTGATCTTGGTCTTTTCAGCCTTCAGAATTGTGAGAAATAAATTTGTGTTTTTTAAGCCACCCAGTTTATGGTATTTTTGTTAGAGCAGCCCAAACTGGCTAAGGAGGCAGAGGGTTGCGCCGTGCACCCTCACTGCCCTGGTGGAGCTAAGAAGAGTTGTTGATTTTTCAGATTGTTCAGGTTTTAACTTGTTATTAGGACAGAGTGGCAACTTCTAAGCTCCTGACATGCTAGCCTAAAACCCAGAAGTTTTTGCTGAAAGCATTTTTTAGAAACACATATTTGGGAAGGTCTGTGAAACAGGATTCAAGATTGTATCCACAAACTAGTACCAGATTATTAGCATCCAGAATACTAAAATTTATTCAAATGCATTTGTATAGTTCCCAGTAAGTTTTGTATTGAGGGCTCTGCAACTGTACAAATTGCAACAAAACCAAATATAATGACCAACTTCAAGGGCTTAGATGGAGGTAGAACAGAAGGAAATCTGTAACCACTGTTTTAGAAAGAAAAAAGAGTTCCAAACCTAATCTGAGAAAGAACGCATTTTGAATGATGTAATTCATGTCCTGTTGGAAGGATGTATTAGTCCTCATTAAATCGTAAATAAATTTCCTATAAGTTACAAGTGGATAAAAATTGGGGATTGAAATGATCTTCCATCCTGATAACTATTAGACAAGAGTCTGGTGATCTTTAACCAAACATTCTTTTTTTTTTCTTTTAACTGTGAAATTTCTTACTAAAAAAAGAATCTTTAAATTGGCCAGTATCTCTCATAGGCATTTTTATACAGCAAAGTTAAAATAAAACTTTGATACATGCTCACAACTAAGTTGTCTGAAGCGCTTCCTTTACCATTGCAGTAGAAAATTACTAAGAGTTGTAAAGGACGTTAGCCCACGGATGCGGACAGCACTTGAATTTCAGATGTATGAGTGGGTGGGTGGGGGTGGGCCAGGATTCCTCCCTAAGTGACATCTAAATACTACAGAATAAGCAGAACAAGGTGGAGCAGAGCGCTGGGAGGAGTATGGTGCGCAGCAGGTCTGCGGCTGTCTGGTCAGCAAGCGGCCTGGGAGCCTGGCCACTGCCTCGTTCCTCTCGGCACTCCCCTGCACCTCCACCTGAGAGACAGGCACCCTGCCCCCACCCTCCCCGAGACGCCATTTTCTGTCTTTTAAAAAATGCTGCTAAAAAGCTAGAGAGAAAGGACACCCCTACGAGCCCTCAACCAATGACAGAGTGAAGCAGTTGATACATATGTGCCTGGTTTCTCCTCTCCTCAGGTGGGATAATTTTGGTGTGTTTTACGGTTGTATCTCCCTGGGAATCCAGCTCCAGGCACGCTGTGAGCACTGGGTTCCTTTTCCTGTGCCATTTCCGTCTCCCTATGGGTGTTTTCTGTGCCACCCAGATGAAGTGCTTGCACTAGGCCCTTGTCACAGAGTCTGCTCTGAGGAATCCAGACAGAGCAGTCTCTGTAGCAGAACTGCAAGGAGCTGAACAATGGAGAGAGTGTGTACCACAGAAAGAGGTAAACGCAAGGTTGGGCCAGGGTATTAAGTGTCCTGGTTTGCCAGATTTATCATTTAAAAATACAGGACACACAGTACTTACTCTTTAATTTCAGATAAACAGCAATTGATTTTTAGTATAAATATGGCCCAAGTTAAAGTAAAAATTATTCATTCTTTACCTGAGATTTAAACCTAACTGGGTGTCCTGTATTTTATTGGGCATGGCCATGAGATCGATAGAGGATTTTGAGCTTTATCTGTAGGACACTTGGGCTCCAGTGTGGAACATGGGTTTGAGCAAGGCCAGGGAGACCAGAGAGGAGGCCTATCCCAGCCCAGAGGTGAGGCCTGGAGTGGGCTGTCAGGGAGGTGGGGGAGGGCACTTGGGAAGCTGTCTGCCCTTCTCAGACTAGGGCCAGGGCAGCAGAACTAGCTCACTGGAGAGGATGGGAAAAGATTGTTCTAGATATTCTGAAAATGCCCCCTATGGATTAGAGAAAGACACCAGGTTTGCAGCGCAGGGTGTCCCTTTCTCCCTCCTGCAGGCACTTGCACCTGTGAAGTGAAGCCGCCTTGCTCAGGCTCAAACACCTGGCCCCTGCCTGCATCAGGCAGCACAGGCGCTTTGGGGCTAACTTTCCTCAGCTTCACTAGAAGGCGCTCAGCTCAGAAGATCCTTCAGCAGAGCCTCTGGGAATCATCAGCTGTGAGGGGCAAGGGACACTAAGAACAAGGAAATTTCCTTTTTTCGGCTTCAAAGAGAAAAGAGCTCATTTTCTCTTTGTTGTTGTTTTCCCCCCGAGATGGACCTTGCCTTGTGTGGTAACCCCAGGCTTCGTGAGGCTTCGTGCAAAGTCACGAAAAATTCATTCTCATCCTGGAGATGAACAGGAAGCACGTTCAGAATCACACAGCCGTCTCTGCGTGAAGAACTCTTCAATTTCACTGCCACCTTCATGAAGGAAATCCCATTTTGCTGGGGATCCACTTCAGAAACAACATACTGAAAAAAGAAAGAAGAAAAATAAAATCCATTATAACAACAATAGACTCTTGTTTCAGTTTTGTTCCATTTCTTCTACTCGTGAAATGCACACCAAAGACCATTAGGGATCATCATATAAACTGCTTCACTGCAAAGTTAAAGTGAAAGGGAAAAAAAAACACCTGTACCAACATGAAAACAGGGTTTTGTTCATTTTTTAAAACCTGAATTTGACTGTAACTTTTTTTCCTGGAATTCGAAAGGGCTATTTTCTCAAACTAAGTTATAGCTGCTTGAATCAGACATTAGAAAGGCATGTACATGAGTGGTTACTTAGAAATCCCCTTTCTCCCCACACTCACACGTGCACACAGATGCCGTAGGAAAAGCGTCTCGTGTGAGCCAAGCCCCAGGCACACGTTCTGCTGTCCTGCAGGAGTCAGGTTGGCATCCCAGGATCTCTGTACTGAGAATCGTTTCAGTTATTTACATACCTTACGTATTTAATTCTTGTAATAACCTCATAGGGTAGATATTCTCCTCCCCACTTTAGAGTTGTAGAAACTGAGACTCAGGAAGGTTAAATAACTTTCCAAAGGTCACATAGTCAATAAGTGAGAGTTATGGGCAGGCAGAACTGTGTTCCTTCAAAATTTATATGTTGAAGTCTTAACCTCCAGTACCTCAGAATGTAACTGTATTTGGAGACATGGTCTTTGAAGAGATAATTTAGTTAAAATAAGGTCATTAGTGTGGATGCTAATCCAATATGACTGGTGTCCTTGTAAGAAGAGAGACACCAGGATTTGTGTCCATAGGGGAGGACACAATAAGAATGTGGCTATTTGCAAGCCAAGGCAAGAGGCCTCAGGAGAAACCAACCCTGCTGACTTCTTGATCTTGGACTTCTTGCCTCTGGAATTATCAGAAAACAAATTCCCACCATTTAAGCCACCCAGTCTGTGTACTTCATTACAGTAGCCCTAGTAAACTAATGATAGTGACCAACCCAGAATTTTCACCTGGTCTGCAGTTCTCCTGAAATCTTTTTTCATCAGGGCATCAGGTCTAAGAAGAAATGGGGTAAAGAGAAAATTTATTTTACTTAATTTCCAATATCCCAAAGCAAACTGGGGTTTAGCACAAGCTGAGCAAGTTATCCAGGATGTCCCAGCCTAGTGGTCATGCTGGTGATATGGTGATGTGGGCATTCTGGGGAGAGAGGACAGAAGGTTCTAAGCAGTAACAGCTCAAACTCAGAAGATCAGGTGGCAGCACTGTTCCTCCAGGAAGTCAGTTTATTGAACCAGGCCCCAGACCATAACTAGAGTCTGAGGCAGAGAACCCAGTCCCTGCCATGTAACCCAGCCCAGGGGACTGGGAAAAGTGTAGTGTGGGGGCTGTGCACCCTCTCTCCCACCAGATTTCCAAATACTGTGCTGGCGCTTTGATGACTAAAAGGTCAGGCTCTTCACTGGTCCAGCAGAGATCTCTTGGGGCGGGGCAGGGCACAGCGGGGCAGGGCACAGCAGGGCAGGGCAGGGCACAGCAGGGCAGGGCAGAAATGGGCCTCGGCCCAGGGACCCAGACAGCTCCCCAGAATATTGAAGAGGGCCACAATGAACTGTTCCTTCTCAAAAGTTTTAGTACCTCCCCAGTGAGAGCAGGGAGCACAGTTACCCATGGACTCCTGTTTGCTTAGGTGACACTTTGAATGAATGGGAGCTAGCTTCCAATAGAAACGACTACTTCTCTTTGATTTCCAAGAACAGAGACTCTGATTTTGTCTACCTACTCCTATCACCCTCATGAGTGAGGTTTCAGTCCTGCATCCTAAGTTCATAAATCCCTCTATTACCATTTTCATTTGTTCTTTTAGTTACCAAACACCCCCAAAACATTACCATATGTTTGTAATTTGACATCTGTGATATTCAGGCTATCAAACCTCAGGGCTCAGAGCAGAGGACCTTTCTCCCAAGGTTTAAGGACTGTACTGGGCCATATAGCTCTCTAGAGACCTGAAGTGCAGAACAAAACATGGAGACAGAAATGGTGTTGACTTTGACCAAACCCTTAGGGCAGGCACTTTCAGCATGGAATACCTAAGCTTTCCATACACGGAGGCCTCAGGCTTACTAAATACTGAACGTAAAACTACCTCCAACTCCACTCCACCTCACACTGTCCTCACTAGCAGAATAAAAACTCCTAATGTCCCTGTTCAGTCCTGTGATGGTCAGAACCAATCAAAATTGACTCCACAGTTTCCACCAGTGATGGCCTCAGTGTCTTCAGCAATCTTTTTTTTTTGCCAGAAGAATCTAACCCTAGAATGGGGGACTCTCTGGAAATGACTCCATAGTGTACCAACCAAAAAAGAGGATTTGCCTGCCTGCTGCCACAAAGCCAAACTCATGAGCCAGTTGCTGGAGAGAAAAAGAAAGAGGCTTTTTATTCAGATGCTACGTGATCTGAGAGAATGGCAGGCTCTTGTCTCAAAGACCATCTCCTCCACAAAATCCAGACGAAGTGCAAGCGTCCTCAGCAAGACCAAAACAAAAGGCAGTGTCCAGAATTCCTGTTTCCATTTGAAACACAGTCCTTTGGAGACTGTAGGTCAGCAGTCCCCAACCTTTTTGTCACCAGGGATCAGTTTCATGGAAGATGGGGGTGAAGGGGAGCCGGAGCTCAGGCAAGCTTTGCTGGCTCTTTCCCTCACTGCTCACCCCCTGCTGTGGGGAGGGTGGGGCCAGGGCAGAGTCAGGAGGTAGAGCTCAGGGGAGCTTCACTCATGGCCTGGTTCCTAGTAGGACTCAGACCTTACAGATCCTAGGCCTGGGGGCTGGGGACCCCTGACACAGGTGGCTGCTAAGTAGTCATCCCTGCAGCTTAGCTTGCTCCTGACTGTAGTCTGCTTCAGGCTCCCTCCTGAAACCTGGAGCCATTTCAACCAGTGGCCCTTGTGACCCTGCAGGCTAGGGCCACCAGGGGGCACAAATGCATTGGCCAGTGCATTCACCAGGTGAGTGAGAGAGCATTACTTTGTACCTTCGGGTCTATTATCAGCTTGGGTGTGGGGCAGGTCTGGTGCTTTCTCATGCTTCAAGTGGGTCCATCTCCCAACCAATCCCTTTTGCCTCAGGCTAGACTGACAGGCCTCTTTGCTCCAACACCTCCCCTGCTGCCATTTTAACTCCTATTGTGTGCACCTGCCTTATCCTAGTCCCATCCTCAAGCTGGCACGCTAAGAGGCTAGGAGAGCATTTTTCTCTATCCAATTATTATGCTAGTTGTACATACTCAGTGTAAGAAACCCCTCTGCCATCTTGGCCAGGGGGATCTCCCCTGGTGCTCCATCAGCTCTGCACTGGTGTGAGGCATTGGCAAGGCATGGCTTGGTTACCTGAGCAACATGGCCCCACAGTCCTGCAGATAGGCAGCCTGGGGCTGCATTGCAAAACACAATGTCCTTGTTATGGCCGCAGGCAGTTTGCAAGGCATTGACCAGCTGCAAGTCCTCTGAGTACTTAAACCTCTGACCTTTATCCCCCAGGAGCATGGCTCAGCGCACAAGTAGCTGCTCGCCTACTCCCAAGGCCAAGCTCTATCTGCCCTGGTGGCCCCGACCTCAGTCCAGTCCCAGTTTATCGGTGTCAAAAGTACTAAGATACTGAAACTACTCTCTCAAAGATCCTGGTGGGTCTGAGCTGGAGAGCGAACAGTGAAACACCCATAGTCTTGAGTTACTAAGTTGCAATTCACCAGAATAGCCTTCTCTCATAGTTATTATGGAGTTATAGTAAACACAGAACATTTCTATTAATACATGCACCCTCCACATAGGAACACATGCATTCCTTAGAGGTGGGGTCTCTAGGTGGGTAGCTGCATTAATCCATTGCTCACCTTGTAGTTATGGATGCTTTCTCTCTTCCAGGAAATTGCCTGGATTGTTATCATCAGTCAAATCTTATTGTCAGAGTCAAGTGGGACTCAGAATCTCTAGACAGAGCCTCAACTCCATGTTTTGTTCTGCACTCCCAAGTGTGGGGAGAGCAGAGAAAAGGCAAGGACCCCTGCATTGAAAGCAAGAGCATTCAGCCATTGAAGCCTGGGGTTCTGGCTCACTTCAGTGAAGAGCCTCTTTCTATGACTATTTCTAGAACTGCTGCTTCTCTTGTTATTATTGGTTGTATGCAAATTAGTTTGGCCTCATATGTAATGCTGGAAAGCTGAGGTGGCCCTCACCTACAGCAAGCAGCTGTGTACACTGGTATTGAGATAAGTGCCAGAACCGGCACCTATAATCATAATTCATGTAATCATATACTCTGCATACTCAATGTTGTTTTCCTCAACACTTTTCTGTGTTTCAGCTGCATGTGGTTTTCATCTCCTGCTCATAAGTCATGCAGAACCAGAGAATCCATGAATATTAGAGTCATAATGAATAGTCAGGTGTCATCTGAGCCGAAGTACCACCTGATAAGGAGAACTCTGCTGTCATGCAGCAACCATCCCTGCTTCAATACTTTTTAAAAAATCCTTGCCTGAGGATACATTTATTGATTTTAGAGAGGGAGATAGAGAAACATCAATTGGTTGCCTCCTGTATGTTCCCTGACCAGGAACCAAACCCACGACCTTTTGGTGTGTGGGATGGCACTCTGACAGACCAAACACACCAGCTGTGGAGCTTCTTCACTACCTATAGTATCAAAAAGTTCACTGCTTTGTGAAGAAACCTACTCTCATTGTTACACAGCTGTAAATAGAATGTTTCTGTGTCTTTTGTTTTCCAAATTGAGTTAAAATTTATCCTATAACATCCAGGCTCTCTTCTCAGCTCCACCCTCCTAGTTAGGATCCAGTAAGTGAGTCTGCTGGTGCACCTGGTCCAAAGTCAGCGGTTCTCCAAGTGTGCCTGTCGGAGCCTCCAATCCCGTTCCCTGGACCCGTCCCTCCCGGACCTCCAGCAAAGCCGTTCCACTGCTGTGTGCTCTTCTCACTGGGATCCTGCGTGAGGTTTCACTTTCAGAATGGGCTCTCATGTCCCATGCAAAGGCTCTTCTGCCTGGTCCCTTGAGGCTCACAGAGAGAGTATCTGGACCTGTGCAGTCATTGTCCAGGCCCAGGGCAGGACACCCCAAAATATTGAACAGTGGCATATTGGTGACTTTGAATCAAGGTTACTTGACAAGCAAGTGGTACAAGAAAGGTACACTGACCCCTACTTCTCTCCTTGAATGAAGGAAAGAAATCTCCCATAGGAAGTACCCTCCTTGTACCAGGTTGTAAAGAGACATTCTTATCACCACAGACAAAGAATTCAGGGGGAAAAGCTCTCATAAACAAACCTTGCTACTCCTTTACTAATTCACTATTCAAGCCCAAACTTGTTTACATTCCTCGGTAATGAGCACCAAAACTTAAATGTCATTTTGCTGTCCATTTCTTCACCAACTTATTGTTTCTTTGTCTAACAAGTACAAAAAGCTGTCAGGTTCATCATTTCTGGAAGCATTATTCATGACTTTCTTGTGTGCATCTATAAAAATTGGTATTGCTCCTGTTAATCTGATTTTATGTCAATTTTATTGTACGTCTAGCATAAGAACTTATGAAGGGGTGGGGAGGTGATTCTCTCTTTCCCAGATACTGTAAACACATGCAATTTTTACCTGCTCATCAGGAAAAGCCTAACATGACAAGCTTAACCTGGCCCATTTCCACGAGGTAACCAATATAAGTAAAATCAAGAGAAAAAGAACGAAAGTATACAATGCATTATAGCTTTCTCTTTGTCAGGTGATTTTGCATGCTTGGAATCCTATAAATCTGTCAGAGAGTAAAGGAAGTTGGTCTCCCATCACTCCAAATAAGAGCTGTAAAGTTTAAGATGATGTATCCACTGTCAGTTATCTGTTATAGGTATAAAAATAGAGAGACTCCTTATGTCAAAGGGGAGAGTGGCCAGGCTATGACATGCATCTTGATCATAGGTGACCTTTGGGTCTCTCCTTCCTAAGATGCACTTTTTGTCCACACCTTTGAAAGAGCTGAGGAAGGAAGACCTCATCTGTCAAGGCTGAGAAACCAATACAGATAACATCTTACTATTACCTCATCTTTTTTTTTTTGAGTAGACAGTGAAGCAACTTAATTCAGACTTGACTGATGACTATCTCTTGGCATTTTGAATCTTTTATTCACTGCTTTGTAAAAAGAGTTTATTAGTTTATTTGAGGCACTGCAGAGAGAAGGGAGTCTTCCTAATTTTTAGCCAAATAGTCTCCTAAAATAGTCTGGAAAAAGGGGGTGGGCTGAGGAAGAGAAGAAGGAGCACAAGGCAAAGAAGGAAGCCCATGCCTTTCTGAAAGCTGAAGCCAAAGCAAGGGCTTTGAAGGCAAAGAAACCAGTGATAGAAGGTGTTCACAGCAACAGAAAGATCTGCATGTCACCTGCTTTCTAAGGTCTGATGACGCTGTGTCTCCAAAGGCAGCCTAAATATCCTTGGAAGAGCACCCCCAGCTGAAACAAGCTTGATCACTATGCCGTCATCAAGTTCCCCCTGACTACCAAGTCAGTTTTGAAGAAGATAGAAGACAGTAATACACTTGTGTTCATTGTGGATGTCGAGGCCAACCAGCACCAGATCAAACAGGCTATGAAGAAACTCTATGACATTGATGTGGCCAAGGTCATAAGACCCTGATCAGGTCTTATGGAGAGAAGAAGGCATATGTCTGACTGGTTCCTGACCATGATGCCTTAGAAGTTGCCAACAAAATTGGGGTCATCTAAACTAGTCCAACCAGCTAATTCCAAATATAAAAAGAAGGAGGAGGAGGTGGAGGAGGAGACAGGGAAGGGAAGGAATGGGGAAAAGAAAGGGAGAGAACATTTCCAGCAAACATTCTGATGGACTGACCTACTTCAGTTGTCTGTTAAGGGTGAATGGTCTGTTTGACTGTAGCTCTGCCTAGATAATGAGCAAATTCCACATTAGTCATATCTACCTCATGTGTAGGATCTCATTGCCTGCCACACCCTGGGGCTATCGCATCCTGGGATGGGTTTCTCTAGGTCTGTGGCCTTGCACTCAGATTGCTGAGAAGGGTCTTGTGAGAAAGTGAACCAGGACCTGATCCCCAAGTTTTTTCCTGTAAATCTGATCTGATGTCAATTTTATTATTGATCTAACTTAAGAAGGATAGAATGGGGAATTCTTCTCCCCAGTACTATGAACACATGCAATGGGTACCAGCTCTGAAGAAAAGCCCGATTTGACAAGCTTAACCTGGCATATTCCCATGAGGTAATTACTATGAGCAAAAACAATAAAAAAAGAGCAAAGGCATAATATGCTTCAATCAGCCTCCAAAGCTAGATTGTACTTCTTCTTCTTGAACTCTTAACTGAACTCAGCCATTTGGCTCAGAATTCAATATGGCCTCTTCTAGTTTACAAGAAGTATCGGAACTACAAGAACTACATTTATCAGGCTGGCCCTCCTGGGTCAGAGGTCTCTGGATTTTCCTCGCATAGTAAAAACAGACGTTGCTCCCCTGAGCCTAGGTTCAGACTTGTCAACACGACTGTCAACCTCCTGGGTCAAGGGCTCAAAAAATACAGATGTTATGGACTGAATATTGTATCCCTGAAAAATCCATCTGTTGAAGCCCTGTTTCCTAATGAGATTGCATTTGGAGATTGGACCTTCATGGAAGTAATTAAGGTTAAATGAGGTCATAAGGGCAGGGCCCTGGTCCAGTAGGATTAGTGTCTTTGTAAGAAGAGACACCAGAGCTCTCTTTCTCACTGTGCCCTAATATGGTGAAGTGAGAGAGCTCTGGTGCCTTTTCTTATATGATGCAGACCCTGGCCCTCGGGGTCTGTGTGTTGTGGATGCGACAAACAAATTCACATAGACTGCAGAAGTCCTGTGGAGAAAAAGGGACAGCGTGGCCACTCTCTGAGTGAGAGAGCGGGCCCCCACCCCTGCCTGGAAAGGCTTTTATTGTTTTTCTGGGTACATTACATTGAGGATGGTCCTCATTTACTATGCACAGGTTCACTGTAGGTGATTAACTTTTATAGATAACAAAGGAAAGAATGTTGCTAATTACTTTCTAAAGAAAAGGATGTTGCAGATCAATAGGAAAAGTGGATAAACTGGTTACATTCCATATTTGGGAGGTTTAACACAGATTTTAGGAATTTACTTTAGAGATATGCAGTAAACATTTTCTGCCTCAATTCAGGGTGAGGGATTTTTAACAAAAGCAAGCCTCAAAGCAGCCTAGGTACAATGCAGACCTGGTTCCCTATGGGAGAATCTATTCATGGGCGTGGGTCCTGTGTGCCAACCTCACTCCCTGTCAGTTTTCTGAATCAGGGGCTGGGCGACATTCTGCACACCATGCAGGAGAGTCCCCTATACTTACAAATCCAAAATGCAAGGCAGAAAGAAAGCTGTTACTAGAAACCAAACTTTATAAGACCTTGATCTTGGATTTCCAGCCTCCAGAACTGTTAGAAAATAATTTTCTGTTGTTAAAACAATTCAGTCTGTTGTATTTGGTTATGGCCACTTGAGCAAACTAAGACCAAAGAATAAAACATATGCCTATCTCACAGTTTCTCCCCTCCGAAAAAAACACATAAAAACAACATGTGTACATCACTGAGCACTTTATAAAGGTTGTGACACCCATTATTAGATTCTGACTGCAGGCCAAAATGGTGTATCATGACACTCATTCCACAAAAGGGGAAAGAGGACAGTGGACGGAGGTGATCTGTGCAGTGTCACACTGGGGGTCAAAGTGTAAACTTTTACCCAGAACACTGCTCTTTGCTGCTGTCCCAACAATTGATCTTCACACCATGATGTCACCTGCAAATCGGATAAAAAGTTTTAGTGTCTTCACACAGACATCAATAAAAGCATTTAAAGGAGAACTGATTACCCTCTAACCTGATGATGACACTTGGATTTCAGCTTGTAAGCCCATTAATGACTTTTTGGCAGCAGCCATCAACCCTGTGTATTGACAAGGGTTCTGAGATCCTGTTAGGAAAGAACACCTAGATTAACCAGGAACGTGGGTCATGGGCACGGGGTGGGGCATGAGCCAGTGAACTTGGAACTGCAGACTCTACTCCAAACCCCCAGGACAAAATGGAGTCCTCACAGAACAAGGAGAGCACTTTCCAGTGTGAAGACAAAAACGTTATATACAGGTTGGCCAAGGATACTTTTTCTCTTAGAATTCCTTCTTTCTGGTTGTCTCTCTCTGACTTACTGTTCTTTGTCAATATGTAAATTTTGGATCTCAAAACCAAGTTCTAAAAGAAATTCCTCATATGAAGCTTTATATAGAAGATAATGAATGTCTGAGGGACAAGTTCTTCAAAGTTTCACAGTATACGCAGGCGCAGATTTCAAGAAGGACTGATAAGGGAAGAAATGCTGATTCTCAGCCCATTCCCAGCAACTGTTTCATGGCTGGCAGAACAATTGGGTGTATAATCAGGGACTATACAACCTTGATTATAGAGGATTACACCAAGAGACATAATAATACTGCTATAATTATATATCAACAGTTAGGCCTCAAATTCTTTTTTTAGAAAATAGCTACTGCAAATTTTGCAGTTTAACAAGAAACAAAAATCACAGTAAAACTCCTTTGTGACTAAAATGGTGGTGTCCTGCCCCTCCCTCTCTCCTCTCCCTTTAAACCTCCTCTAAAGCTAGTTCTACTGCAAGAACAGAAAACTGCAAGGAATATTCAGCTTTTAACTTGATTTTCCCCTTAATTATTCAGTCCTGCATAAGCTAGATGCATGCTTTCAAAACAGATACTGGCTTTAAATTATTTAAGAAGTAAAATGGCTCAAATGAGACTAATTTAGCAATACTAAGAGAAGCAACTTTATATAACAGCCTTTTTTTTTACCAAAGCTCATAAAATGCCACTCTTATTTACCCAAAATGATGAAAACTTTTTATTGTTACAGAAACCAGGAATATAGAAAAAAGATCATTTTAGAATAAGATGAGAATATGTTTTAATTTTATCTTGTTGATTTTTAAGAAGTTGTGATTGAATGAGATGCTTTCTCAATTAATTTTGAAAAGTAATTTCCCCTAAGTTCTTGTTCGAGCCTTCCTCCACTAGGGTCCTATGAGCCGGATGTTCTCCACTCCTACTATTCATCGTGTTCCCCAGAAAAGCTGAGAAGATAAATAATAATGTTGAACTTCTAATATGGCTCTTTGTAAAAATGAAGGTAATGATTGAGTTATCAAATTGTACACAAAATAATTGAACAAGCATGCACCTCTAGCCAAAGGACTTAAATTCCATGTAAAAACTAAGTGAGAAAGGTCCAAACCCACTCGGTGACACGTTTGATATCAATAAAAATATGAAACTCTATTCTTATTTCAGAAGGTACTTATTTCCAAATTGATCATCAATTTACCGAAATATTTTTTCTTTGAAAATAGGGCCAAATGAAATAAGAGAAAATTAATGAGTTACAAAAATTACACAAGGTCTTCATACATAATTTTTTAAAAAAAGTCATAGAATATAATTGGACACAAAGTACTACACTGTATTTATATCAGAAGCAGTTACGTTTTTGACAAAAGTTATTAAACAGAGAGTAATAACAACATGTTAACTGTCCAGTGCTTTAGTACTTCCAACTCGCACACTCGTTCCTGGTCCATGTGTCAACTGGGCTCCCTGCCCTGTGGTCTGGGAGATGCTGACCTGACTTCTTGGTGGAGGCTCCGTGCCTTCCTCAAGTTTCCCACAAGTACAAGTTGAGAGAACAGGGAATATTCTGCATTCTTAAGGTCATTTCAACCTCCAGGCTCCTTCCGTCCCAGTTTCAGCACTAACTTAAATACAAAACATCCCCAAAACATCCACAAAAAACTCTGCCCTCACAAAGCAAAAGAAAATGTACATAGAACTTTCTGAACATTTTGGAGTGATAGAAGACTTGGAAGGGGCTCACACTGCAACACACAGGAAATCTCAGATGAACATATTTATCTTTGTTCTTTACTTACCCTCAGGCCTCCCATCACTGGAGATGTGCACTGGCCCTTCTCCCCACGGAGGTTCCTGCCCCATGCCTTCCAGTGGTTCTAGCGCGCTGCCTCCTTTCCTTCTTGCCCCCTTTCCTCAGGAGCAAACAATCTTCTCTCCCCATCTCCAGAGTCACAAGATAGTCATCAAGATACTGTACACACCTAAATATGAGATCCAAGAACATATTTTACAAAAGAGAATGCTCCCTTTAAGAAGTTTTTGGCCAACTTAAATATGTAGGTAAATTAGTAATTTTCAACCTTTTTCATCTCATGACACACATAAATTAATTACTAAAATCCCGTGGCACACCAAAAAATATATTTTGGGGGGGATCTGACAAAAAATAGGTATAATTTTTGCCCTTCCTGGCGTAGCTCAGTGGATTGAGCGTGGGCCTGTAAACCACACACGGTTTGATTCCCAGTCAGGGCACATGCCTGGGTTGCAGGCCAGTTCCCAGCGGGGGACTCACAAGAGGAAACCATACATTGATACTTCTCTCCTTCTCTCCTTCCCTTCCCCTCTAAAGATAAGTAAATAAAATATTTTAAAAATTCTTAAAAAATAGGTATAGTTCTGATTCATTCACACCAGATGGCTATTGTTATGTTAGCTATTGTCATGTTTTTTATTTGACAATCTAAAGGAAAAGGAGTCAGTGCCCCTGACTAAACAGTCAGGTATTGCATGTTTAAAAATAATCTGTGGCACCCTGGTTGAAAATCACTGATGTAAATGATTGATATGGAAGAAATAGCCAAATGTCTTCTTATGATATTGTGTTTCTCAATTTAATCATTAAAAGAACACAATACATAGGACCTGTATTTCTTTTGAAATACAGGTATTTTCCCCACTCTTACAGTTCATAAAATTCTTCATATTTCACATGGGTGTCTCTGCCATCAGTAAAGCTATTGCTGAGTCACCTAACACGGTTCTCCAAAACTCATTAAGTCCATTGCTTCTGAACTAGTTTGAAGTACAGTGTGTTAAATCCAGTTAGTCTGCTTGTATTGAAATCTTATCCCAAATCATAAGAACCAGCTTGTTGTTTATGGTTCTATGGTTCTTACACTATGTTCTCCATAATGTAAGCACTTAATTTATTGCTTTTAAAGTGACCTTTAAGCCTTATTTACAATGACATTCAACTTTTACAATTGAGAAATCATGCTAGGGAATAATGATTATAGACAGGTTACATTTCTTTGCCTCCCCCTTATTTTTTGTAACCAATTCTCTTGGATGATCTTTATAAACAACTGAAATTAACATTGATTGAAGCTGTTTCAGGTGGATCTTTCCCAAAGGGTTCTTTGTTGTCCAATGGGAAACTATTGAAATAATGTCTTACATGAGATTTGTATTTAAGGTTGCTATCTTTTTTGGAGAGATAAATAATTTGGAGGGAGATACTTGCTTTATTTTTAAAACACAAATGACACGTCCTTTCAAAGACTGTCTTTGCAAGGAAGTTTTTGTTCTCACTGCTGCACTGAGGTAAAGTTTTTTTTCTCTCCAGAATCTCAGAGGAACTCCTCCTCAAGAAAAGAGCACACAGAGACAGATGCGCCGCTCTTCTCAGAGGATGGCCACGGATGGTGGGTGGGCTTTTGGAAAGGGCAGGGTCTGGCCTGAGGACTGTGAGAGCAAGGGGGAGGGAGCCAAACTGAGTTCTTTAAGCAAAGGCGGCTGGAGCTCACAGGACTGCCACATCCCGGATTCAGGCCAACCTCTAGATATGTTAAAATGAACTTTGCTTTTGACCTCATTCAGGAATAAGACCTGAGCAAGATTCATGATTCCTATGGAGAATCTGAACTGGAGAAAGACACCACTTCATGCATAACAAGAATTCTTTCTCATATATTGGAGTGCCTGCATCTTCAGCCTGGCAGGGATGACTGGGGCCGTGAAACTATCCTGAATTCTACAATGGTAGGTACTTGTCATTACACACATGCCCAAACCCCCAGAGCGCACAACACCCAGAGTGAACTCTACCTGAAGAGTTGTGTGATAATGTTGTGTCCAAGTAGATTCATCTACTGTGATAAATGCACCACTCTGGTGGGAGATGTTGATAATGGGGGAAGCTGTGCTTGTGTGGGAGCAAAGAGTATGTAGGAATGAGGCTCCGTACCTTCCCCCCTCTTTTGCTGTGAGTCTTAAACTGCTCTAAAAAATATAGTCTTCAAAAAAAATCTCTGAGCTCTGGGGTGCTGCCATTTTTTAATAGGAAGCTAATTCTTTTCCAGTAAAATTATAACATCATTTTCTCAGGTTTTAACTAAAACATTTAATTATTGTAATTTTACAATGAAATTATATGACGAAATGAGCCACTTTCACAGAGATAGACTGATGAGTACAATAAATATTGACCAAGCTTTTGTTGGTTGAAGTACTTTTCTATAAATATCATTGACTATTTCTGTACTCTCATTTGGACAAATAAGAGTAATGATTAATTGGAAAACATTTTAAGTTTCCCCTGTGCTTAGAAAGATAATGACTCAACATACTCAATAAAAAGCCACTTAGGGGACTATACTTTAAAGTAAAGCAGGAAACAGAATGAAAAGCAGGTAATAGATCAGGTTAGAGGGGATTGTGAGGCAATGGACCAAATGAAAATTATTGAATATCCCTTTTGTGGCTTAAATCTGTCATCAAAGGTTAGATTAACTTCTAATGGCTTAAACCTGTCCTACAAATGTTGGAAGAAATGGTTCATAGAACTGCAATTTTAACCCTTAAGGCACAACCTAAGGAACAAAATGCTTCACTCCTTGTGATTCTACAGTAGCTACCTCACTACATACAAAGGTTGGCACAGATGTCTCCTCTAATAATAATGATTCAATTAGAACTTTTGATGTTGTATGTGATGCAAACTAAATTTAAACCGTGAGACAAATCGCTTGCTGTCTCTGAACATCTATATTCTTCTCTTCCCTTAGTAATCAAGTTTTAGGCAGGCATGCAGCTGAAGATGACCTTTCCCAGTCTGCTTTGCAGTTTGGTGTGGTCATGTGATTATATTTAGACCAACGAAATATGAATAAAAGTAATGTTTGCCATTTCTAGGCGAGGGCCTTCAACCATTGGGGATATATTTTTCCCACCTCTCTTTCCACTTTTCCTGTAGGCTGCAGTGTAGACACGGCACTGACAGTGTCACCCAAGCTAGAAAGGAGGTCACTCTACTGATAGCAGAGGAATCAGGTGGAGAACTCTTGGTCCCTGGAACAGAGCTGTGCCGTTAGCCTTAGATGATCCAGTCAAACTATAGCACAACAAAAAAACGAACTATTATTTTAGCAACTAGCTTTTGTATTTTTGTCTTTGTTACAACAGTTTAATATTTACCGTGAGACAAAACACGCTTGAAAACAAAAAGGACTTATTGAAGAATGTTACTGGAAAGTCTACGGCAGGCTTCAGTGGGCTTTGGGATCAGTTTGGTGAGGGACTTACTCCTTGCCAGGTCTCTGTATTCCATGTATTAGCCTCAGGCTGAGTCTGGCTTTTCTACGGTGGCACTGTAACTGTAACGGGGGTAGGTCGAATCAGAGGCCCCTGGAACACAGACCCTGGAAAACCAGGGTGACTCCACCCAAAGCGAAAAGGCAGGGGGCGGGGCAGGAAGGGTGTGTATGGAGCAGAAGGCACAGCATCTAAATTGCATCACATAAAAGCGGCCTGTGCCTTCAGTAAGGAGGCTGCTGCTGGAAGGAGGGGTCAGGGCAAACTGTGAACAAAGAAAGTGAGATGAGAGAACCTGCCAGCAGAGTGACTCCTAACAGAGCCACTGGGGTTGGGGTGGGGACAGGGGCGGTGGACAGGATGGCTCATATGTGAGTGAGCCGGGGGCCCCAGGAGCCCAACCCTGGACCAGCACATGCGTGTGCACCTGTGGAGGGCTAGGGAACTTTTGCCCTGACTACAGATGGCAGCCAAAAGAAGGTAGAAGACACTGGGGAGCTGACAAAAACCGGCAGACACTAATGCACCGTAGAAAGAGCTGGAGGCTCAGTCACGCAGGAATTTCTGAGCCAAGCTTTTAAATTGCAGCACAGAGAAACACAGCGTCTGTAGGTCCATTTATCTGCAGGTCCATGGGCTTTTTGGCCCTTCGCCTAGATGGCCTGCCTGGCTTCAGGGAACCCAAGCTCAGAGGGTTCCCCAGGGGGTTCCCAGAGGCTGCCTGGTTTGGAGACATCCTCAGTGGCCCTCGCGCAGAGAAGATTGTGGCAGAGCAGGTAGCGCTGTGGGGGATCTGCGTGGTCAAGCACACAGACACACTGGTGAGCTGATGCCTGGAGAAAAGGTAGCTACAGGGGAGAGAAACTGACGCTGCGAGAAGGACTCAGGCAGGTGTACACAGACCCGTTAGAGACACTTGGAGCCGACCTGTGACCAGGAATGCTGAGTTGCAGTTCTCTGTTTTTGAAGGAGGGTACTTTTGAGTGGCATATTCTGAAGCTGGTCTGGCTTGGCAGAGGGAGGCACGGCTATTCGTCTTTGGGTGTTTCAAAGGGAATGGGACTNCTGGTTTGGAGACATCCTCAGTGCCCCTCGCGCAAAGATGGTGGCAGAGCAGGTAGCGCTGTGGGGGACCTGCGTGGTCAAGCACACAGACACACTGGTGAGCTGATGCCTGGAGAAAAGGTAGCTACAGGGGAGAGAAACTGACGCTGCGAGAAGGACTCAGGCAGGTGTACACAGACCCGTTAGAGACGCTCGGAGCCGACCTGTGACCAGGAATGCTGAGCTGCAGTTCTCTGCGTTTTTGAAGGAGGGTATTTTGAGTGGCATATTCTGAAGCTGGTCTGGCTTGGCAGAGGGAGGCACGGCTATTCGTCTTTGGGTGTTTCAAAGGGAATGGGACTTAATGTCAGAAATCTGCCATTTTTTTTCACCAAACTCTTGTCTTGGGAGTCCTGCCTCTTGGGTGGGGGTGGGCGGGGGTGGGGGGGGGCAAACTCCACAGAATACTATTGGCTGGTTCTGTAACAGTACAACCATTAACTGATCACTGAGATCAGAATGTAAGAATTTGGTACCTAATGAATATTCAGAAGAAGTTTCTAATAAAAGAGAAGTAAATGCTGGAGAGATAACCACACCAAAATTCACTACATGGTGGTTCAAAAAATTCCTACCATAGTGGGAATATTTTTTAAAAAGAGAGAACATAAAAGAAAGGAAGGAAAAAAACACTCCCAGTCTTTCCCAACTACCTGACCCAAGCTACTCTGAGAAACTGTGCCTTAAAAACTGTGAGCTTCTACAGTAGCCAAGTGCTGGAAGCAATCTAAGCGTCCATCAGCAAATGAGTGGATCCAAAAACTCTGGTACATTTACACAATAGAATACTATGCAGCAGAGAGAAATAAGGAGCTCCTACCCTTTGCAACAGCATGGATGGATCTGGAGAGCATTATGCTATGTGAAATAAGCCAGGTAGTAAGGGACAAATACCATATGATCCCACCTTTAATTGGAACATAATCAACAAACGAAAAAAGCAAACAAAATATAACCAGAGACACTGAAATTAAGAACAATCTAACAATAGCCAGAGGGGAGGGGGGAGGATACAGTGGGAAGAAGGGTTTTCAGGAACTACTATAAAGGACACATGGACAAAACCAAGGGGGAGGGTGGAAGCAAAGGAGGGAGGGGGTTTGGCTGGGGTGGGGATCAGGGGTGGGAAGAAAATGCGAACAACTGTAATTGAACAGCAATAAAGTAAAACCAAACAAAACAAAACCAAACAAAAAACTTCCCATTCGTTGTCACTTCCCCAGGACTTAGCGCATATGCCAGGCATCTGACAGAAGCCATGAAAAATTTGTTTAACTGAATTCATTGAAAGTTCAAAGGAATGACTAAGACATAAGTGAAATCATGTCTAAGCAAAATGTTTAACTCAAATTTTAAGTTCAAAATACTGTATTACATTAAAGGTATTAGATGAAATCAAATATCTTTGAAAGAAAATAGGAAGTTTAAGGCAGAGTCCTAGTGAAGCTTTTGTTAAACTGCACCAGGGGAATGGAGGGGTGTGGGGGGATGTGATACTGAATGACAGCAGCAGCAGGAAGTACCGATATCAGATTATGGGGCCATAGTCACAGAGCAGCTGTATGATGCTGAATGCCAACAACAGTGGGCAGTGTGGAGTGTTAGATGATGGGGTAACGGTTATAGAGCGTCTAGTGGATCTCCATTCTGGACCCCAGCTGACAACTGGAGACAGATGGTGATGCTCAACATGGGGTAGCAGGCCCGGAAAACCACCCGAAGGATGCTTTCTGGAGGAGCTTTTGAATGTTCTGCCAGAACCAAGGGGGAGGGTGGAAGCAAGGGAGGGAGGGGGTTTGGCTGGGGTGGGGATCAGGGGTGTTCTGCCCCTTCTCAAAAATGACTTGGAAAGCAGAAAAATTCGAGGCCATAATCATCATTCCAGCCTCTGAAGTCCATCTTGTTGGTATAGAAACATTGCAGAAGATTGTGATTGTGTGCTTCAGGTTCCCGACTTCCCAGAAACCATCTAATCTGGGCCTACAAAGTTCTGGTTGAGCAAGAGCATTTGGCTTAGCAGCTGCACCACGTGGTCTGCTTTCAAAGCAAATGTCTTTATTATTATTTTATTGGACTGAGCCAACTATAGAGTAATGGTTGTGGAAAACCTGATTCCAATCTTATACTGGCTTTAAACATATTACTTTGGAGAGAAAGACTAATGTAGCAAATAATGAGGAATAATGAACTGCATGTATGCTCTATGGATATTGGGCTCTAAACTTCTCGACAGAAGCGTCTATGTCTAATTTGTATTTTTGGTCCTCTAACAATGAACTCAAACAATGTAAAAATTATTTTTTTGAAAAAGTTGTTCATTTAGAACAGTCATGCTGTTTAATTGAACTGTAGGCAAAAAGTAAATAAAATCATACTAGCCACTGACAGTTCCTAAACTGTTGGAATACATTTCTAAAATTGCTTTAGTAAAGTATTGCTAGATACTTGAAAGTAAGACACAAATATTATGAAATACACAATCACTAATTTGCTTTATGTTCATTTGCCCCAAACTAGTACCCATGCAATCATTGTTCCTTTTATATATATTTTTAACAAAAAACGCATTGTTAAAAAATATCTTTTATAAGAAAAATTAATCTACTGTGGTAGAAGTCAGAATAATGGCATGAGAAGGATGGGTATCAATTGGAAGAGGGAGAAGAGAGCTAACCGACAGAGTGGACATGTCTGTGTTGATCTGGTGATGTTTAGAGAAGTTTATGTGTGTGTAAACACTCATCAAGTTACACTTTTAAGATTTGTGTATTTTACTGTATGTAAAATATATCAATTTATTTTTAAAATGTGTATTTTGCTTATGTGACATTCTAGACTTAGATGCCTTTGCCTACAGTGATTCATTTTACTCGTAACAGCAGAAGACTAAATGCTACACAGTGCATTGGACAGGCGGTATTTCCTTCATGTATGGTCAAAACTCGCACTGAAATTGTCACCACATTTCATGTAACGGACCAGTTGATGAGGCTGATTAATAGCTGTAGTAATTAAAGGTCTTTTAAGGTAAGCTGAAAAAAAATGGGAACCTTAGGCAATTCTGAAACTCCAGTACTTTTGCTGCAGTTTTGTGGTACATTTTTTTGCCTTTTTCTGTAGTCCAGCCACAATCTTATATCCCTGACATTATAATTTTGTGGCTATGATTATGTCACTGGTTTTATTCAACTCTCTCAATGTATTTAAAATTTGAGAGTAAACATAAAATTATAAGTGAAAAAAAATACATGGTATACCTAAAGTTCTAAACGTAAAATTTAGTGTTAGTATCAACTCAAAACACTTTCTTGTATTTTTTATTCCTCTTTGGTGCTCCCTCCCAGACCATCATTTGTTGTCCACAGTTCAGAACACAACCTTGTTTAGGGGATCAACCCCTCCGCATATAACTGTTTACTGAGTGCTCACAAGTTCCTAGGCACTGACTGGGGCAATAAAGTAAAAGAAAATAAAGATTTCTTCCCCAGATAATTTACAATCTAAATGAGGAGCCAGAATAATGCATTTAAAAATTATGTTTAAAATGTCTAAATTTTTAAATGCCATTTTTATTACATTATAATTTAGTAAAAATAATAAAAGATATTGTATATAGTGGTAATCTGGTAAAATGTTTAACAACTGGCTCTGCAGGAAAAAAGAAAAGTTTTGGTTCGTAGCTTTTGCCAGTTTCTGTGGTGTGAATACTCTTACCATGGCCTGATAGCAAGGTACTAATGTGAAACCCATTGGCTTGAAAAACTCCTCAATCCGTTCTCATGAGTTGGGACAATACTACTACTAAATACCAACTAGTTAAATATTTAGTGAGTACAAATTATTTCTGAAGCAGTCTCAAAATCATGTAAAATTGTCAAAAAATTCATTCATTAAGCATCATGAGATAATAGAAAACATATATGTTGGTTTCTGCCCAAGTTCCTAGCAGAGTCCCTAAGACCCTTACAATTTCCTAAGTGATCAGAGCACTGGCAGCATCTGTCATTCTAATGTGGCAACTCAGGGTGGCCCCTCCAGTGCCCCGGGATGGGGACTGGTCCCCAGAAACACCAAGCCACATTTAGGAGCTTAGAATTTCAGCCTCACCCCTTGGCCCCAACTCCCTCCTCCAGAGAGCGGAGAGAGGCTGAAAACTGAGTTAAAAGTTGGTCACTCCTTCATGAAGCAGCCTCCACAAAACCCCAGTCGGACTGATCAGAAGCGAAGTGTTTTGTGTGAGTTGTAAAGACAGAATCACAAGGAAGATAAACATAACACAGAAGAAATGGGTTTTTCCTTTACAAGCATCTACCAATCAGGGATTCTGAGAGCTTCCAGGTGGGCAAACACACTCACATCATGAGGGTGTTGTACCCCAATTCTACAGGCACAGAAGCTCCTACATTTAGAACCCCCTAAGATCTTGCCCGATGTGTCTCTCCCTCTGGCTGTTTATCTGCATTCTTTAACACACTGGTAAACATGTTTCCCTGAGTTCTGGGGGCCACCCTAGCAAATTAACTAGACGTGAGGAGGGAGTCATGGAATCCTTCAGGTTGGTCAGAAGCATGGGTGATAAAACACGCTTGCGGCTGGTTTCTAAAGTGGGGGGTGAGGGGCAGTTTTGTGGAACTGAGTCCTTAACTAGTTAGATAGAGTCAGAATTGAGTTAAACTGTAGAACAGGAGCTGGTGTTGCAGAGAATTGCTTGGCGTAGTGCAAAACCTCCACATACTTGGTGATCAGAAGTGAAGTGTTTTGTGTGAGCTGTAAAGAGAATCACAGGAAAGATAAACACAGTAGGGAAGAAGTGGGTTTTTCCTCTACAATCATCCACTAAAAATAAAGTATAGTGTTAAATATAGGAAACAAAGATGAGTAATTATAGTCTCTGCCCCCAAGGATTTTATAATCCCATGGGATTAGATATGTAAATTACTAACTGTAAACAAGATCACAAAGCTTTGTAAGAAAAGCATAAAGGTTGGAGCCCTGGAACTAGATCCTGGGTCAGAAATGCTTCCAAGAGAACCCTCACGCCCTGTTGGTGGGAGTGCAGATCGGTGCAGCCACTGTGGGAAACAGTAAGTATGAAGGTTCCTCAAAAAATTAAAAAATGGAACTGCCTTATGACCCAGTGATTCCACTTCTAGGTATATAGCCACAGAAATCCAAAACACTAATTCAAAAAGATATATGCACCCCTAAGTTTACTGCAGCATTATTTGCAGTACTCAAAATATGGAAGCAACCCAAGGGTCCGTGAGTGGATAAAAAAGTAGTGGCACATATATGTAATGGAATATTACTCAACCATAAAAAAGAATGAAATCTTACCATTTGTGACAGCTTGAATGGACCTGGAAGGTGTTATGCTAAGTGAAATAAGTCAGATAGAGAGAGACAAATACCATTTGATTTTATCATAAGTGGAATCTAAAGAAGAAAATAAATGAGCAAACAAATGGAAAGAGACTAGAGAAACAGAAGATAAACTCCTGGTTGCCAGAGGGGAGGAGGGATGGGGGATAGACGAAAAAGGGGGAAGGAATTAAGAAGTACAAATTAGTAGCTATAAATGACTCATGGGGATGTAAAGTATCGCATAAGGAATATAGTCAATAATATTGTAATGGCTATTTTTGGTGCCAAGTGGGCACTTAAAATATCAGAGGGATCACTTTGTAAAGCATATGACTGTCTAACTGCTATGTTGCAAAACTGAAATTAACACAACATAATATTGAATGCAAACTGTAATTAAAAACTAAAATTTTAAAAAGGGAAATGCTTCCAAGTGGAGGTGACACTTGAGTTGAATGGGTTGGACACGGGTAGGAAGTATTTATTCTAAAGTATTAATGGTGACCGGACATCGGCAGCCCCAACACTTGAGAGTGGGCAAAAGTTATGTTTATTAGATATTTGGGGGGATGCCTTATTTTTTCCTTATAAACATTTTCAAAGACAAGAATTTTAAATAACAAATAATTAAAGTCAACTGATAGACACCAAAAATAATTAGTGAAATAGATTAAGACCAAATTTCTTAATACCAGCATATCCCAAAGTTTCTTGGAGTATTAATAAATCATATCTAAAGTGACATTTTATGGTTAAGGAAGCTTGGGAAATAGCGAAGAAAGGTAAACAGGTCAGTTACTGCAGCACTTCTCAGAGCCTTTAACTTGTGTCTGTGCATTGTGACCCTCAGAGAGCATGGTGTGTGTCCACAATCCTTTACAAAGACTCAGAGGATTAGTGCTAAGTGCACTTCAGAAAAGACAGAAGTACAAATGGCTCATTAGTGGAGTTGTAAAGTGGCTTTTTCTTTCAGCAACTATTCTTTGACTCATAGTTAGTCAAACCAATAACATCTTAAATTGTCATTAAGACAACATTAAACAGCCCTGGCTGGTGTAGCTCAGTGGATTGAGCAAGGGCCCGTGAACCACACGATCGCAGTTTGATTCCCAGTCAGGGCACATTCCTGGGTTGCAGGCCAGTTCCCAGCAGGGGACACACGAGAGGCAACCATACATTGATATTTCTCTCCCTCTCTCCTTCCCTTCCCCTCTAAAGATAAATGAATAAAATCTAAAAAAAAAGATTGTTGAAACATTAAACAAAATCAACACCTTAGTTCTACTTTGTCACCTCTCAATTATATTATGGGTAGCATAACATCTGACAATTGAGAGTAAATTTTAAAATTCTCTAGAATACTAAAGTGATATCAAACATGAATAAACATCATACCACTTGTTTAAAAAACCCTAATGACATTTGGTGAGGTGATACAATAAACCTATGCCCCAAATATTGGTTCATTGCCAGTATGCAAGTTGACCTTATGGGCAATGAATTTCCTCCATGGAAGAAATTGACATTATTCTTCATAAGGCAGCTTTTGGAGCTATACATTCTTTACTTACTTTTTAAAATTAAATTTTTGGAGGTAACATTAGTTAATGGAATTATGTAGATTTCAAATGTACAATTCTATGATACATCATCTGTATATTGCATTGTGTGTTTACCACCCCAAATCAAATCTTCTTCCAGTACCATATACTTGACCCCCTTTTCTCTTTTCTATAACTACCAAACCCCTTCTCTCTGGTAACCCCCATACTGTTTTTTTGTGTTTATGAATTTTTGTTTGTTCATTTGTTGCTTTCAGTTTTATATTCCACATATGAGTGAGATCATACGGTTCTTGACTGTTTCTGTCTGACTTCTTTCACTTAGCATGATATTCTCAAGATTTATTCATGTTGTCATAAATGGCAGTATTTCATTTTTCTTGTGGCTGAGTAGTATTCTATTATATATATGTACGGCATCTTTTTTATTCAATCATCTATTGAGAAACATATTAGTTGTTTCCATGTTTCGGCCTCTATGAATAATGCTTTAATGAATACAGGAGGGAGGGAATATATCTTTGCAAACATTTTTTGTTTTTTTTTGTTTTGTTTGTTTGTTTTTGGTAAATACCCAAAAGAGGGGTTGCTGGGTCATATGGAAACTTTCCATAGTGGCTGTGTCAGTTCACATTTCCACTAGTAGTGAATGAGGGTTTCTCTTTCTCCACAACCTCTTCAACACTTGTTATTACCTGTCTTGTGGCTAACAGCTATTCTAACAGGTGTGAGGTGGTAACTCATTGTGGTTTGGATTTGCATTTCCCTAATAGCTAGTACAGTTGATCATCTTTTTACATATTTGTTGGCCATTTGTATGCTTGGGAGAAGTGTCTGTTCAGTTCCTCTGCTCATTTTTGAATTGGATTGTTTGTTGGGTGTTGAGTTGTATGAGTTCTTTATATATTTTGGACATTAACCCCTTGTCAGAGCGGTTGCTTGCAAATATCATCTCCCATTTGGTTGGCCACCTTTTTGTTTTGTTGGTGGTTTCTTTTGCTGTGCAGAAGCTTTACTTACCTTTTCAGGCATTTCGTAGAGTCCTCTAATAAAAAGAAGTCCCTCCCTGAAGGTTGGTTAACACTCACCAAACTGATCAGATTTTTTTTTCTAAGTGAGAATCGGCAGCAAGCTTGCCCTGAGACCGTAGGTGCAAAAGAAATATACTTTAGTTTAGAGGAGAGGGGGAAGATGTGTGCACGGTGTGGCTTTCCCCAGGACACAGGAGTCCAGGTTTGATGGGCACTAAAGTGTCTGTGTCTGGCTGAGGCACTACAAAGAAGAATTTTTCTCTCCTTCTGGCTTCTTGTTTCCTGCTGATGTTACCCAAAAGTGCTGATGTAGTTTGTTAAGATGAGCCTCTCAAGGACAGAGGAGGGCAGGGAAGGGGCAAAGTTCTTACCAGTCCAAAAGTTTGTGTGCCTGACACTCAGATGACCAACATTCAAAACATCATTACTTGGAGTATGGAAAAGTTTATTGATTGAGAAAGCACTCAACAGAAAAGATGGGGGCTTTAGAGGATCCCCAAATCCATCTTTCCTCAAGCCCAAAGTTCAGTCTCCTTTTAAGTCATGGGAGGGGAATGAGAAAAATGCAGGTTAGAATTAAGATAGAGTCAGAGAGCCTGAGCATATATGGGGAGGTGGGAACACATGAAACAAAACCAGCATGTCCTCAAGGCCAACTGGATAGTAATAGATGCCATCATTTTGAAATTTATGCCCTGGCTGGTGTAGCTCAGTGGATTGATTGCTGGCCTGAGAACCAAAGGGTTGCTGGATTGATTCCCAGTTAGGGCATGTGCCTGGGTTATGGGCCAGGTCCCCAGTAGGGCACCTGCGAGAGGCAACCACACATTGATGTTTCTCTCACTCTCTTTTTCTCTCCTTTCACCTTTCTAAACAAATAAGTAAAATCTTTTTTTTTTTAAAAAAAGACATTCCTTTTCTCATCACACTGGCAAATGTTTACTAATTACCCAAAATAGCATATGTATATCTGGTTTCTTCGTGTCTACCCTCACTGTTTATCTCCGTGGCAACTAAATGTAGCCCATTGCTGCTTGCTTCTGTACCTAAATTGTACCAGAATCCCACAATGCCTCCCAGCCCCACAGAGGCAGACCTGAGTAGTTTCCAGAGTGACCATGAGGCCTGCAAAGCCTAAAATATCCCCTATCTCATCTTTGGGAGAAAACATTTACCAAACCCTGGTTCAGTCTTTTATTTTCTTTTCATTCTAATTCTCTAAAATGTCTTCAAAGTGACTTTAAGTTTATATTTTGGAAATTGGATTTTCTCTGTGAAAATATTCAGGGTAGTTTACACAGAAAAGCAAATTATAGTAAGTCTGTGTAATAGCTAAGGCATCACAAGCAGCTGAAAAATGAAGAAATAAAATGTTTGTTTTGAAAGCATCCTTTTTCAAGATCATGAACATCTGGATATTTCCCAAGGCATCTGGAACACAGAGTGATTGACTCACTTCTTTTCAGCCTGGTGCATTTTGTAGACACTAGAGGTAAAAACTAATCATTAGAGGTAAAAGTAATAACTTTATGTAACATCTCTGTAAAAAATCTTTCTCATTTTAAATATCAGTTTTCTTGCTCTTTTAAAATGCATCAAGAAGTACAAACAAGCCTATAATTTTGTTAGAGATTTTGGAAAATTTAAAGAATATAGCATTTTGGTGTTTTTATTTATTTGGTTATGCAATATCAGTATACTCATTATCTCTGTGATAAAATATCATCACATTTTTTTAAAAGGCCTCAAAACTTAAACTATGTGTTTTTCAATTATTACCTATTAGAGTATTAGCAAAGTGGTATAAGGCATATCCCATGTGTGAGCAATTAAGTCGAAATGAAACTTGTTCCTTGGTCTCTCAATGTCAGCCCTCTTAATGTCAGAATGGCTTTTGGTTAGAGACAAATACATTGTCATGAAAGGGTCTGTCTCTTTGTGGCCAGACTGGGGTTTCACTGCTGGCACAACTACCTTAGAGTCTATTTGGGTCTAAGTATCTACTCAATAAAATGAGGCTATTCCTTTTATTGGAGATATGGTATATATGAGCATAGTGTCTGAAAATAATAACAAAACAAGGTCTCTCCCACATATTGACTTGCTTACTACGTGGCAGAGGAGTAAGGTGCAGCCATGTTTGTGAGAGAGCATGGTGCCAGATGCACCCCACGCCTGAAAAATCCACTTGAGTTCCTGTGTTCTCGTATCTCCACGGCAGATTACCAGCAAGAACTATATGCAGAAAGTGTGTAGCTCACCTGAACTTGCCCTTGCTGAGGCAGTGTCAGACTTTTGGGATAGATGAAATGAGTTTCTATTTGAATAAATCTTTCCTTTTCTGATTTAAAAAATTAATCTATCATTAGATTTAGGAATGGCTGCTAAAACGTCTGCAAAGAAATTGCATATAATTCAAAAAATTGTCACAAAACTTTGGTTTTTATTATACCACTTGGACAAGTTTTGAAGATGTCTTCCAACAATAAAAGACAACATTCAAATAAAATCAAATGTTTTTGACTACCTTAATCTCAGCAAGCCCCTTCCTGCTAATTCTGTGGGAAGCAGGGGAATTGATCCATATTGTGCAATCCAGTTGAGGAAAGAAAACACTAGAAATGTGAATAGCCTTTCCCGTTTCGTCTTTTCATTATTCCATTCTCTCCACACTCACAACGACCATAATTGATCCTTCTTTGAGTTATCCACTCCTTGGAGGATTTACAAACACACGAGTATGCCCTCTGGTGGTAGAAAGGTATTTACCTGACTTGTGCAAAAGACTGGGATTTCTACCCAGTCCTTCAAGAAAAAAGGCAGTGTCTTTGAGATTTCTGCTTGTGTGACCAATGACTCAATTGACTCAAGGGTTTGTTTTAATCATTAACACATTAAAGTCAAATTTTATTCATTATTACCTTTTAACGTTAGTTTTAGATGGACTATATAATGACAGAAAATACCCAAGGGATTCCTGTCTTTCTCACACTTAGGGGCGTGGGGAGAATTCAAGACAGGTGCCTTGATGAGGCCCCTGGTTCAGAGGTCACACTGAGAGGGTACCTCATAGGTCTTAAAACACGTAGAATTTTACTTTTATTCTAGAACATGAGATTTGATAGTTCAAAAACAGATAATGAAAAATTTAAATTACTAGTTCATTTGGAAAAACTATAATGTACAAAAATTCACCTTGTTTCTGTGATTACTCTATTAATAGCTTTAAAAAAGGCACAATTGAATTCATTCCTAAGGATAATAGACTGTTTTTATAGTAAGTTTGTATAGCTGCAGATAGAAGAGATTAAATTACCACTTCAACAGTGAATTGTCTTACACATTGTAACAACATGACGATTTTTACGAGAGAACCCAGATGTTCCCTCTTCAGTAGGTAGGGCAGCCATATAAAATACAGGACGCCCAGTTAAATTTTAATTTTAAGCAAATAATGAGTACACTTTTTAGTGTAAGTATGCCTCCTGTAATATTTGGGACCACTTTGCTAAAAAAAAGTGTGTTTTTAATTTAAATCTCAAGTTTAACTGGGGACTCCTTAGTTTTGTTTGTTAAATCTGGCAATGCTATTGATAAACCAAGCCCTTTTAATAGTTTTAAGGTGTTGTCAGGAGTCTAGCTGGCTATCAACATCCTTTACATTAACCCATTCATTCATTCACTATTCATTCAATGGGCCTCTGATTACCCCCTATACTGTTGTCAGTTTCAGGAGTAGTTCAGGAAAAAAGCTCCTACCTTATAGATTAGTGGTTTTCTAACTTTGTTGTCCATTGTAATCAGCTAGGGAACTTTTTAAAAAGTGTTACTGAAGTCCTAGATACAACCCTCAAAATTCTGAATTACTTGTTCTGGGGTCTGGACTCCTCATCAGACCCATGTAACCCCCCCCCGCCCTCAGGTGATTCTCACGCATGGCCAAGGCTAAGAACCACTGCTGCAGATGAAGACAAATTATATTTTCTTAGTCCTCTATTTTTTCAGTGCCTGTACCTGCCAACAGCTGTGCCTATTAGTGTTTGATTGACTCAGAAGATCAGTTGTCCTCAGAGAAGCATATTGCATATAATTTTACCTGGTTAAGATTTTTCCAAAGCAATATAACTTTTTATTAAGACAGCATATACATTTTAAAATTAAAATATTTTGCTTCAATTTTATAACTATGAATATTTAAATAGAAATATTTATCCATTCATTCAAAGATGCTTATTTCTGTCTAAGCACCAGATACCCTACTGGGCACTGGGGATGGAGTCATGATAAAGACAAAGCTTTCTATTCCTTCAGGAGAGAGATGATCAATCTGGAAACAAGAAGTAAATACTTTCTATGAAGAAAATGACTCAAGGAGCCAAAAGGAATTAAGTGGTGGGGAGGGGTGCACTTGAGAGACAGCAATCAGGCAAAGCTCGGGGGACATTTGACCAGATACTTGAATGAAGAACTGAATCATGCAAAGATCTCCAGCAAAAGGTAAAAGAAATAGTAAGTGGGAAGCCTCAAAGGCCAAAACAAGATTGTTGTGAGAGACCCCCTGTGGCTTCGGTGAATTTTTTGGAAGACTCAGTGATTTGCCCACGGTGGGTGATTTATGAGCGCACCTGCCCACGCTGTGCTAAGTGTTCAGCAGTTTTGACCCAAAACAGCATGACCTTCCTACTCCACTCTCCCTGTTCACTTGATCTTGCCCCAAGCAACTTTTTTTTTGGTTTTCCCAGGTGAAAAGAGCCCTCAAAGGGAAATGTTTTGCCAATGTGGAAGAGATAAAACAAACAGCAGACACACTAAAAGGCATCAAAATCGAAGCATTCAAAAACTGTTTTTGAGCAGTGGAAAAAAGTCTTGATAGGTGTATTGCATCAAACAGAGAGTACTTTGAAAGTGATGAATGTTTCAACATGTTGGAATAAATGTGCAATTGTTAATAAATAAGTTCTGTTTTGAGGGGGGCCTTCACCTTGTATTATATAGTAATAGATCATTTCCATTTCTACCCCTTGATTCCTGGACCTGTGAGTCCCAGCTATAGGAGAAACACCACCATGGATTGGATGGATTTAGACACAAACAGCACCCTGGAAAATATGGGAGTGGCACCACTTAGCATTACCCCTAGTGATTCACTACCAGTATTTTTGCTTCCTGTAACCATGGCCTTATGATGGGCTGGTGTAGAGGGCAGAGTTCCAAAGGGAGAAATGCTTCCAGCAGGAGTCACAAGAAGGAGTCCTCTCTATACAATGACAGAGGACAGGAGTACTGGAACTACAAATCAAAGGGGAAAAAAAAGCTAGAAGTTGCTGGCATGACAAACTACCAAAAGCTAGGAATAGTCATGGGCTGATTCCCCTATAGGTTTCAGAGACAGCACAGCCCAGAAGACACCTTGGTTTGAACTTCTAGCCTCTAGAACTGTGAGACAACAGATTTTGCGGGGTTTTTATCATAAGACACCTAATGTGTAGTACTTTATTATGAACACCTTAGAAAAGTAATTCAGTGAATATTTTAATAAATCCTTTAGATTTAGCAAGTCACAAAATTGGTTAGGAAGATGTACAATACTATTTTCTGGCAAATATTGGCTATGGTCTACTTCTTGTGTTTCAGGAACAGTGAAGAAGGCACTAGAAGGTAAATTGCATCAGATAGTACAGTCTTAAAGTGAAACACATGTTTACATTCTCCACAATGAACCACCTTTTATTTTTCACTTTAAGAAAAGAATAGGATGACTTTAGATATGGAATAACGTTGGTAGTAGACTTGGGGAATATGTGACAGTTTTACAAATGTAGTAGGAAATGGTTTGGCATCCAATGATGTTCCTTTTAAATTCTACTCAAGCCAAGGGTCTGAAAAGACAAGGGAGGTCATTATGTTGCCCATACTCCCAACACGGTATTTAATTCGGGCCATGGAAGTATAGACAGTCTGGACAGATCGGGGAGAAGAAAGGGGGATTTTAATAGTTCCATAAGGAAACTGTTCAAGGAGTGTAACATTCATCATTTTGTCAACAGTGATTTACTTAAGGCTGAGATTTTTAAAGCAGTTCAATAGCACTTTGAAATCTAAATGTAGTGGGGTTTTTTACTGCTCAAAATACATTCTAATATATTGACACAATTTAGAGCTTTATTACTAGTTACAATGACCAGATCATTTGCAAAAAATAAACAAACAAAAATCTATAAATGCCCTAGTCAGAAATTCTTTAGATTTTACAATGAAAACCAGAAAAGTCCACTTTGTGAGAGAGAAAATCATGGGATGTCACCTGGTTTAGAGGAGAGATTTAAAAAGCAACCCCAGGAGGTAGTAACAAGAAAGCTATATTTAGTAACAAAACTGGTAACCACTAGTTAGTGACTAGTTTATAGTTAAAAGATCATGAAGATGCAGAGATCAGCTGCCAAAAGAACCAAAAACAATAACCCTACACGAAGTGAGGACACGCCAAAGAAACATGATGGAAATGAGGTCATCCTTATCATATGGTTAAGCTGACCTGAAAATATTAAGAGTTGGACAAGGCTTTGATGATTTGGAACTTCTACATGATGAAAAGTAGACAAAAGAAATGGTTTTATATTGCACTACTCAGCAATGTTTTAACATTACATTTCCTCTGAAGTTTAAGGATATCTGATAGCCGGAATTTGAGGAGATCAAGGCCACAGAATGAGGCAGTCACCCCGAGATACTTCCTTCTGGTGTGGAGGGCCATACTCTCCAGAGGAATAAGTGTAAATTATCAATTATGTTATATTCATACTTAGAAAAGAACAAACTAGTGCAAGCCATCTTCTATGCCCCCCTCAGAATTCTATGCTGGATCTTTTGCTTTTAGCTGGTGGTCAAGAGAAAAAGTAAGATAACTGCGCAAAGCATTCTGTTGTCTGGCCTAAAAGTGGATGCATCCTACCTACCACCCTACTGTGGCCGAAACTGAGTCCTGAGGACATATTTATATTGCACTTTGGGCTGGGAAAGGTGGTCTCCCATGTGGAAGAGGCTATGAGTTTAAAAAGCATCTGGCAATTTCTGCAAAGAAATTGATACATACAAACGTGTATAAAAATTCCCTATTTTCATTTTGTTAGCATTTGCAGAAATGTCTGAGCCCAACTATTAATTTTCAATCTTTGTGGATTAGATTGGTTTTAGATAAATCTGCTCAATCTACACTTTATACTTTGATTTGGCTTTTTGATTCAATCTTTTTCTTTTTTACTGCATGAGTTTATTTAAATTTATTAATCTGATGTGTTTAGTCTTAGTTCTGTCAAATTATTTTGTTTTTTTTATTTTTTAACATTTGCTACAAGGTCTTGTTTTTACTTTGGTTTAGTTCTAAGCTGATTTTTGTTCTAATAGTTTCAATTTTTTTAAATGAATATAATTTTCCTCTGATTTTTGTAGGTTTGAAAGGTCAGTTTGTTGGCTTTATACCTGTGGAATAATTTGGTCTTGTATCGAATTCTTCAGACATTTTCTCTTTTCTTTTGGAACTGTAAATATATATTTTATTGTATTCTAGTATTGATTGAAACTAAAAGGAATTTGTGTAGAGTTTTCTCTTCATTTGTGGAATAAGGTAAATTTTTAGGTTATTTCTTGATATCTACTTATTTGTGTAAATGTGTTCTAAAACAAGATGTTGTGAAAATACTAAATACTTTCTAAAGTTTTGTACTATTTCACAATTTCCCCAGAAATTTGTGAGTTTTTGTTGCTTTACACCCTTTCCCAAACTTGGTATTTCTAGTTGTTTTCATCTTACTCATATGAAAGGGTATGTAGTAGGAAGTCATTTGAATTTCAGTTTGCATTTTTCTGATGATTATTAGTGGTGAGCACTTTTCATGTATTTATTGACTACTTATATATGTATACAGTATTTATATACATATCATTTTCTATAAAATATAATAAAATATGGTTACAACTATGGTCATAATAAAATATATAATATGTATGTTAAGTGCATAAATGCTTATTTATATAATTTGATAGATATGATATTTTCTCCCTATCTATGGCTTGCCTTTTAATCTTTTAAAAATATTTCATTTATTTATTTTTAGAGAGAGGGGAAGGGAAGGAGAGAGGGAGGGACAGAAACATCACTGTGTGGTTGCCTGTCATCTGGCCCCCACTGGGGACCTGGATGCCAACCCATGCATGTGCTCTGACTAGGGATTGAACCAGCGATCCTTTGGTTTGCAGCTCGTGCTCAATCCACTGAGCTACACCAGCCAGGGCAGCCTTTTAATTTTTTTAATGGTAGGTTTTAAAAGCAGAAGTTGCCCTATGAAAGAACAAAGTGAGAGGCATCATACTTCCTGATTTCCAGCTACATTATAAAGCTATGGTTATTAAAACAGTGTGACACTGGCATGAAAACAGATATATTGACCAATGGAAAAGAACTGAGAGCCTAGAAATAAACCTATTTATACATAGTCAACAAATGTTTAACAAGGGAGCCACAAATACTTAATGGAGAAAAGACTGTCTCTTTAATAAGAGGTTCTGGGAAAACTGGATATTAGTACATAAGAAAATGAAACAAGACCCTTACCTTACACATCTCACAAAAATTAAACTGAAATGCATTAAAGAGTTAAATACAAGACCAGAAACTATAAAACTCCTAGAAGTAAACATAGAAAGATGCTTCCTGATGTGGGTTGTGGCCATGGTTTTTTGGTATGACACCTAAAGTGCAAGCAACAAAATAAAAAATAAGCAAGTGGGGCTACCTCAAATTAAAAAGCTTCTGCACAGCAAAAGAAACCATCAACAGAGTGACAAAACAACATATGGAATGAAAGTGGAAAATAATTGCCAACCAATACATCTGATAAAGGGCCCAAATCCAAAATATTTAAAGAACTCATAAAACTCAATAGCACAAAACAAATAATTCAATTAAAACATGGGCAAAGAAGCTAACGAGGCATTTTCCCAAAGAAAACATAAAAGTGACCAACAGTACATTAGTGGACGCTCAACATTGTCAGGGAAATGGCAATCGAAACCACAAAGACGCATCACCTTGCCCCTGTTAGAATGGTTTTCATTAAAAAGATAAGAGATAACAAATGCTGGTGAGTATGTGGAGAAAAGGGATCCTTTGTGCACTGTTGGTGGGACTGTAAATCAGTACAGCTGCTATGGAAAACAGTATGGAGGTTCCTCAAAAAATTAAAAATAGAACTACCATATAATCTGGCAATCCCACTGCTGAGTATATCTGAAGGAAACAAAACACTGTCAAAGAGACAGATGCACCTTCATGTTCATAGTAGTATTATATGCCATAGCCAAGCTATGGAAACAAGTTAAGTGTCCAATGATGAATGAGTAAAGAATGGAATATTATTTAGCCCTGAAGAGAAGAAAATCTTGCTATTTGCAACAACATGGACGCAACTTGAGGGCATTAATTATTTTGCTAAGTGAAATAAGTCAGACAGAGAAAGACAAATACTGTATGATATCATTTATATAATATTAAAAAACAAACAAACTTGTAGAAAAAGAGATCAAATTTGTGGTTACCTGGGGTGGTTGGGGTGAAGGGGCAATTGGATAAAGACAGTCAAAAGGTAAATTTCCAGTTACAAGATAAGTAAGTACGAGGGATGTTATGTAGAACATGATGACTACAGTTAACACAGTGCTATACAATCGACAGGAGTAAATCCTATGAGTTCTCACCACAAGGGAAGAAAGGATCTTGTTTTTGCTTTTTTTCTTATGTACATGAGATGTTGGTTGTTAACTAAGTCAATTGTGGTCATCATTTCACAAACATGTAAGTCAAAGCAATGTGCTGTAAACCTTAAACTTATACAACTTAAATTTAGAATGAAGATACTATTGCAAAACCTAAATAACAACTCATTTATTGAAACCACTCCAAAAGGAAACAAGACTGTGACTGTTATAGTGAAACACACCTTAATACAGGTTTGAACCTATAAAATGGATACTAACAATTCTGATGGGGAAGCAGAGAGGAAAAGGAGAAAGGCAGATATTACTGTGGAACCTTTCTGCACCTCCATAGCTTCCAACAAGGAAAAACAGGGAAGGAAGGGTAAGTGGGTTAGCACTGTAAACCAACAGCTGATAATTAAGAAAAAACTGGAAAAGAAGGAACAGGAAAGTCAGAATCATAAACTAAATGTTTACCGAAGAACATTTGTAGATTTCAAACCAGTCTTAAAACATGTAGCTACATTTACATTCTATTTTGGGATGAAATGTGATCCTATCCTCCCAAATAGAGATTTTTTTTTATTTGTTGTTTAGAACATCTTACATTTTTAATCCTTTCTTTACATGTTACGTAGAGCAGTTTTAATTAAGAAAACTGTAGAAAGTTAGTAACTGCCACTAACGGTGGCACGTGTCAGTTTTCCAGAGTCCTGCTTTGCAGGGGTCAGTGCATTGCTGGGATCTCAGCTCCCCCTCGCTGGAATCAATTGTGGCAGATTTTAGTCCACAGGCCGCTTTTCCCCGTATTTCTTTGTAAATGCTTTAGCGTTCTTACAGAATTTCTTGTGATCTTTGGAGTATTCTTCAGCTAGGTCTGCCCGAAGTGGGTGCTCGGGCTGAGGATCGTTCACCAGTGCTATGAGGTCTTGGATTACTTGGTCAGTTTTGGTTGCTGGCTTCCAGTTTTCAGCACTAATTACTGGCAGACAAACCTGCCCTTTCTCATCGATGTTGGGGTGATAAATCTTCGTTTTAAATATGATCTTCGGCGGTTTGAATGGATACTCGGCTGGAAAGTTGATTTCGATCCTGAAGGCCCCCTTATCATATGGAGGGTTGTCAGGGACAATAAGCCCTTGCCAAGTCAGTAAATTGGCGTCATCAACCTGGATGTTTTGGAAGCTTTTAATTCCACTTCTACGGATTTCTTCCAACTCCTTCACCAGCCGCCTGCTGGCCGCCATCTTGCACCTGCCCTGCTTCTGCCTAACGGAAGTTTGGACTCCAGCGGCTTCCGGCCCCAACCGCGCCCGCGGTTCGTGAACGCGCAGTCACGTGGCTCCTTCTTCGTGCCAGCCTCCTGGCCACTTTCATTTCTAACTTCATAAAGAACATTATACGTATTTTATTAAGTAACTTTTTAAACTATACAGTTTACAGCAAAGCCTTACACATGTAGAACAAAAGTTTTTAATTAGGACAAATCTCTTTTTTATGATGGGAGTTTTTGATGTTTTGGCTCAGAAATCTTTGTCTACCCCCTTCATTTAATCTTCAGTTTAAATGAAGATTTTCTAGGTTTTCTTCTAAAAGTTTTATGTTGTTTTAGTTTTTATGTTTAGAGCTATAATCCATTTCAAATTAAAGATCAGTATTTTTAAAAAGTTAAGTTAATCATGAATTTCTGGAATAAATTGCACTTGGTAATAGTGTGTTATTTTACGTATTGCTAGATTTGATTTACATTAATTTGGTAAGAATGTTTGCATCTATGATAATAAGGGCTATTCACCTGGAGTTTTGTCTATTGGTCATGTCTGTCTCGTTTTTGAATGTTAGGATAATGTTGGCCTTATAAAATGAGTTGGAAATACTCATTACTACTATTTTCTGTAAGAGTATGTATAAGGTTCCTGTTGCTTTTCTCTTAATATTTGCTTGAATCTATCAGTCCAACCATGAGGGACTGGCATTGTATTTGGGGAAGATTTTTAAATAATTTCTCGTTTTTTAAATAGATTTAATCACATGCTTATTTTTCACTCTGTGCCAGTTTTGTTAATTTGGCCTTTCAGAAATTTTCAGTCTTATCTAAATTGTCTTTTGGCAAGCAAAATATGTCCTTATTATTCTTTTAATGTATATAGTCTTCATAGAGTTTTTTCCTTTCATTCCTATCCTTAGTAATTTTTGTCTGCTTTCATTCTCTTCTGATTAGTCTGTTAAAAGACTTACCAATTTTATTAAACTTTTCAGAGAATTAGCTCTTTGTTCAATTGATTTTTATCTATTTATTATCTTTTATTTAATTCATTAATCTGTTCCTTATTTCATTCCCTCTACTTAAGTTGGGTTTATTTTTTTTAATATGAACTTAGGTAATCGATTTTTAAACATTTCTTCTTTTCTAATATTAGCATTTAAAGCTATAAATTTCCCTCTAAAAATCACTTTAACTGCACCCTATAAATTTGAATGTTCTTTTCATTGTGATTCCACAATAATTTCATTTCATTCAGCTCAACATTTTTTTAATTTAACATGTTATTTATTCATTGAACCATAGGTTATTTAGAACTGTGTTGTATAATTTTCAAATATTTAGGTATTTATTTTCAAATAAATTTTGATATTGTTTTAAAATTTTGTGTTCAGAAAATACATGCTATATGACATTGATTACATTTTTAGGACTTAATTTATGGCTTAAATTATGACTATTTCTTGTCCACTGAAAAAGAACATGTATTCTTTTTCATGTTCTCTATATTTTAATTGTTGGGCATGGTGATGTTCATGTCTTCTGTAAACAGTGAGTTTTCTGTCAACTTATTTTATCAATTACTGAATTTAGTAGAAATCTTGAAATATAAATATGAATTCATTATTTTTCTTTTGGTTCTCTTAGTTTTTTCCTTCATGCCCTTTTAAGCTCTGTTATTAGGTGTATACCCATTTAGGATTATTATGTCCTCTTGAGAAATTGATCCTTTAATTACTGTGAGATGACATTCTTAACTTTGGTAATGTTGCCTGACCTGAAGTTTATTTTGTCTAATATAAATAGAGCCATCTAAGCCTTTTTTAATGACGAAAGACCTATCATTTCCTTAATTTTTAAAGTAATTATTGTGGACACCATAAAGTTTGCCCTTGCTTTTTTGTCCAGCCTGAAAATCTGGCCTTTTAATTGGATTGTTAGAACATTTGTGTAGATCTAAATTTTCATCTTGCATTATTTTTATTCAGCCTAAAATAACTTCATCATTTCTTGTAGTACTGAACTATTTGTGCTGTTATTTTCTTAGCTTTGTTTGTCCAAAAATGTCTTTATTTTGCCTTCACTTTGAAGGATATTTTAACTAGGTATAGAATTTTATTATAGTTTTTTTCTTTCAGTACTTTGAGGTTTTTCCATTGCCCTCCAGCTTATATTGTTTCTAATAAGAAGTCAATATTAATTCTTATCCTATTAATAATACTGCTGCATATAAATTGCCTATTTATTTTGTCTTTGGCTCATTTAAAAATTTTCCAAAGTCTGAAAACAGTTGTTTCCCATATTATGTCCATTTCTTTTAAGTTGTTCATGGTGGGGTGGCTTGTTAGTCCAGTAGTTGTTACTTTATTTCTTTTTTGTCTCTTATTGGAAAATAAAATTAAAGAAAAACATGCAAAAGAAATTGAAGCTTAGTTAAATAAGGTTAAATACCTGGTACAGTCTGAGAGTTTGTGTCCCCCAAAAACTTATGTTAAAGTCCGAACCCCAGGGCTGATGGTAGTAAGTGGGGCCTTTGGCAGGTGTTTAAGTAATGAGGTGGAACCCTCATGAATGGGATTAGTACCTTATAAAGGGGGCTCCAGAGAACTCCCCAGGCCTCTGCCTACTGAGGGTACAAGTCTGTGACACTCTGCATGGGGGCTCACAAGCGACTGTGCTGGTGCTGTGATCTTGGATTTCCATCCTCCAGAGCTGTAAGAAATACATTTTGGTTGTGTCTAAGCTACCAAAGTGTAGTATTTTGTTACAGCAGCTCAGATAGTCTGAGATAATACCCTTATAATCTGGCCAAGAAATGAAAACTGGTTAGCCATCCTAGAAGCCTCTCTGTGTGTGTTTCCCTATATACAGCTCTCTCCCCCCCATATTCATTATCTCAGCTTTTGTAATACTCATTTCCTTGGTTTTTTAAATCACCCAGGACACTAGACACCCCTAGACACTATAGCACAGTCTTACCCATTTTTGTTAACCTGAGTTGTCTTTTAAGTCTCTTCCTACATACAAGTGTTCCCTCCATTCCTTTGTTTTCTTTACTGTTTATCTGTTGAAGAACAAAGATTTTTGCCTGTCTGGTTTTTCAGTGTTTGGATATTGCTGATTCATGTACTCATGATGTAATTCACCTTGTCCTTTTTTTTCCCTTTTTTGTTCTGCAGAGTTTTTTCAGGACCCAGAAGCTTGATAAAAGTAGCTTTTTTATCCCTTTGTTAAAATTATAATCTTTTATCTGAAGGCAAATATAATTTGTTTTCACTTGATTTTGCTGTTAGTAGCCATTTGTGCTCAATGCCTACATTAATGAATTCACTGGTGTTTGCAAACTAGTGATATCTTAATGCTGTTATATATTAGATGGAACAAGTTTATAAGTAAACACTCCATAATTTAATATTTACTAACTGGTATGGTGCATTTAAGAAAGATGAAATGAATGCTTCTTTGCTTTTACTTATAACACAATTATTGATGACTGTATTGGTTTCCTATGGCCTCTGTAACAAATCACCACAAACTTGGTATCTTAAAGTAACATACAAAACCTGTCCAGAAAGTATCCAGCCGTGCACTAGGAAAAATAGAAACATTTATTGAATAAGATACTAGAAATATTGTACATAGGGCAATGATGCCTCAGTTCCCTCCAAAGCAGACACCTTAGGACCTCACACAGTTCTCCCAACTGCAGCACAACGTTCCTTCTGCTCTGGTAGTGAATTTTCCATGACATGTTTCATGCCAAAATCCTGCATCAAAATCTCAGACACAGTAGTCTTTGGAATCCCCAGATCAGCTTCTAGTTCTCACACTGTCAGTCACTGATTTTTGTTAATTGCAGCCCTTACATGTTCAATATTCTCAGGTGTTCTGCTTGTTCCAGGCCTTCCAGAACATGACCACTTTCAACAGATTCTCCACCATCTTTGAAGTGTTTGTGTCATAATTTTACTTGTGATCCACTCATTACTTTGTCCCTGAAAGCCTCCTTGTATCCTCCAAATAGTTTCTGTGGGGGAACATTCAAGTTTAACTCAAAATTTGATGCAGATTTGTTGGGCTACTCACTCAGTCATTTTGAATGTGATGACCATACAGTACACATGCTAACTCAATGGCATCTAGTGCCCTCACTGATTAGTACAGTGAAGTTGTCATTTTCATGCATGTGCATTCCAGTCCACTCTCCTTGGCTGCCAGGTTACACTGATGTCATGCAAAGTGTTCTCATTATATTAACAAGGGCTGGACTTTTTGTGGTAGACCTCGTATATTTATTCTCTTACAGTTCTAGAGGTTCTATTTGACTAGGTTAAGAACTGGGTATCTTTGGAGGCCTACCACAGTTCCCAATGAAGTCTTTTGAAATATTACTTAATATTATTATGAAATCACAAATTTAAACATATCTGAGTGGTTTTCAATTAATTCAATTAGCCATAGATTGAATGGCTATGGCTAATGAGTATGGCTAATGGCTAATGAGTATTACTCAGTATGGCTAATGGCTAATGAGTATTACTCAGTATTACTTCTGAATCTTTCTGATGTGACCTTTGTAATGCTGGTTGTTCCTCTGCTTGTGTGGGCAACTTTGCCCACAAAGTCCCCCTGTCCGCCATGGATGAAAGTGAAACTACCAAGACATGATCTGCTTGAGAGGAGAGGTGGCCAATCTCTCAGAGGAGAAAAACCAAGAGCCCCTTCCTCAACGGCTTTTATTGGGTTGTAATACACAGGAATACAGGGGGTAAGGATCAAACAGTGGATAATATTTCAAAGAAATCTGAGGGCTTAGTCTGAGTCAGTGTCTGTAAGGTAAGGGGGTTGCAGAAACTTTGGGAGACATACACATTTCCTGCTTGGACCTTTATCATATGAATGAAAGCACTCTTAGCAAAGCAGACTTCACAGGACTTTAGGAATTCTTTCTCATGCCCAGTCACCCTGGATCCTGCTCTAGCCGTCAAGAGGCTGCACCACCCTCCCAGTCACAGGTTTTCAGGCTTAAGTGGATTAGAGCCAGGAAGTGCTTCTCCCAGATGGAAACAGGGACTTGGGCTATGTCTGAATAGCTGGGGAGCAAGGGTCCATCACTCCCTCTTTATTGCAGCCCCTCCCCCCACCGAGTCCTTCCATGATGGCCTCCCAAGTGACTGTGTCTGGCTTAGGTTGCCCCCACTCTGAGGAGTCGTATCTGTCTTTGACTAACTGACCAGGCATTGGGGGCAGGGGAAGAAGCAGAAGCAGTGTTGCTTCCAGAGACAAGCTTTGTCTCCTTCGTGGCTTGCATTCTGGAGGTTGTTCACTCAGTCTTAGCCATGGGGGGGAGGGGGGGAGTTACAACTCCTGAAACCAGGCAGAGAGGTTCCCAACATCTGCTATATAATATTTCAAGATATTCTAGTACATTTTGTGCTGTGGATCTGTAATTAGTCATTTCATCAAGAACTCATGACTTTCTTTACAAGAAAATGGTATGTCATCAAAATAATAGTCTACAAGCTAGGGTTACTGGTTGGAGATTTTGTTTTTTATAGGACTTTACTAATTCAGCACTATAGGGTTTTTCCTTAACCTTTTTAAATTTTACATCTGTATCTCCTTTCTTCCACACTGAGAATTCTTGTTCTCTAGGTCATACAAAGTGATAGCTTTAGAATATATCATAATTACTCATTTGCTTTATCCCATTTCAGTGTCTTAAATATGTGACCCATTTCTTCTTGAATAAAAGCATTCTGTTAAAAAATTTGATGATAAATTGTGACGCCCTTATAAAATATATGCTCTTTTTCCTAGATTCCCAAGTTATTTTTTTTCTATAAAGTACAGTAATTTTACTAGAATCTGTTTTGGTCTTCATTGTTCAGGGTTAATATTTTCAGAGAACACTGTGCTCTTTTAATCTATATTTTACAATAATAGTTTCATCAAGTTTTTAATATTCTATTCCAAAGATTTGTTTTTAGGATTCCATATCTGTATGTTGAATCTACTTTTCATATTCTCAATATTTGTTATTTTCTCTCAAATCATTTTATCCTTTATTTTTTTAATTCCTTTTTTAAAAAATTACTATTTCTTATAAGGCACTAGTTGTTGAATTTGGTGTTATGTGCTTTTTGTCCTACTTTAGTAATTCTGAAATATGTTTTTTTAGTTACATCAGCTATTCGAGTTTTTCTATTCTGATTTTTGTTTCTTCATATCTTGTATCTTTTCTTAATGTCTTTCAGCTTATTCTGAAATGGCATTTCCAATTTACATATATGCTGCTTATGTCTTTCTAGTGTGGTTTCTTTGCCTGCAGGGTTATTCTGTTTCTTATTGTCATCTTTTCTTATAGTTAACTTGTGTGGTATTTAACTTCAATAGTTTCCTAGTGCTTACTTTTATGTAAATTAAATTTTTATGACTTCTTAAGATATTTGGTTTAGATAGCTTTTCTTCTTAAAAGCTCCTTTTTTGTTGTTTTCATATATGTATTAGTAAAACGAGGATGGCTTGTTTGGTGCAGTTTCTAGCTCTGTTTCCTTCTCCATTTTATCTGAACCTTCATTTCATTAATCTGTGCTGTTCCTATGCTGAACAATGTTGTTTCATCCAGAAGTTTCACTTCAGTATGAGGATTTGCACTCGAAGGGAATCCTACTGGACCAGTTATGAGGTTATGAGCATTTACGGGAACTAGTCAGATCTTTAAAACTTACCTCTAATTATTAGAATATATTAAATGTCTCCTAGTTTTAGCTGCTGTTCAAAAATAAAATTGTCATGATTTTCAGTAATTAACTTTTAGTTTATGTGGGTTACTTCTGTTCTCAGGTCCATCAGATGTCCCATTACTTTACTCCACTTTTCACTGATAGACCCTGATAAGATACAGTGCTTACGACAACTGATGGCTTGTCCCCACCTACTTGTATTTTGAGGTTTGTAAGGTGACCCTGTTTCCCTGGTTGTTTGTAAATAGTGTTTTTTACTTTGCTATCTAGTGGTAATGTGTGTTTTCATGTGAGAATTCAAAAGATCTCAAACATATGCCATCATTTCAACCACTACCTTCTTAGAATTCCATTATAATTTAAGCAATATAATTTAATGTAAAAAGTTTGTTAGATATTAAAGAACCAAAAGGTATAAGAAGAACTCTTGATTATCAAAGACCTAAAAACTGCTGGAAGCAACTATACCTAGAGCTGGAGAGCAAAGAAGGATGTGCTGTTTGGCTGGAGGTGGTTATTCTGAGTTCAGATGAGGGGACTCACCGGGTTGGGACTGAGCACTAAGGTAATCTGGAGTGACTGCTGGTGTTTCCAGGAGGGGACACAGCATGGTGTGTGAAAAACTGCACACTAGAGGCAGGTACTGCTATCCCACGGAAATGCCACTGTCAGAGTGGGGTTTTACTGGGGTGATGCTAATAGGAACAAGCAAATGGTAAGGAAACAAATAATTTCATTTTGCCCCACTTGTTTTATGATTACACTTCATTGCTTCCTACTGCCAGAGATTAACAGGAAGTAAGCTGCCAAATCAAAAAAGCAATGTTCAGAATTCTAGTTCTAGCATCAAAAAGCAAAATATAGAAAGGTAAATTTGAAACTGAGAATTAATACTTTAAAGCTGGCTTATAATTGCTATATTATCATTATAAACGGTGCCTTCATCACTGAATAATCTTTATCTGTTTAGTAGTTATAACCTTAACTTTCATTTTATCTGATATTAATTTTGTCTTTCCTCCTTTTTTTGAATGTAGTTGCTTATGTTTTACCATTTTAAACATTTCTTCACTACTTTGTTTAAATGTGTTTTTTAAAGAAATGTATTGATAGATTTTGGTGTGTTTTTCAAGACAATCTGAGAATGTTTCACATATATTAGAAAATTTAATCATTCATATGTTTTACTCCTTTCACCCTACTTTGCAATTTTAAAAATATTTCCCTTATTTATCTTTAAATATTTCCCTTACTAGTTTTCCTGCTTGATCATTACTATTACTAATCTTCTCCATTTTCAATTACAAAATTCTATTGTACTTTTTCTTCAACTGATGATTATCATTTTTATATAGTCAAAATGAAATTCCTGTGAAAGTAAGGACTATATGGAAATAAGATACCAACTATGTTTGCCAGGTATTCTGTTCCTTCATTAGATGAGGCCTTTAAAACATTTTCATTTCCCTATCCTAATTCCCAAACTCCTAGGACTTGCTGATCTATTTTAATTGCTGTTGCAGTGTGTTTTCAGAGTTCTCTAGCAGTGTCCACTTCTTTCAGGAACTGACCGTTACTACTTACATCACACATACTCAGCTGCTCTGCATCTTTGGGTTTCTCTTTAGGTAACAGATGTGTTGGAGCTCATCAGTCTTTCATTTAGTTTATTTTTTCGTGTCTTGGTGTCTGTATTTTTGTTTGTTGTTTGGTTACAGACCTTTTCTTTACTATTTTCCTAGTTGTGCTACTGAGTGTTATATTCTTTTGATTTTCACATATTTCCAAACAGCTTTCTCAAAATTGATCATTAAACATTTTGGTTGTATTACTTATTAAATCATAGTCCTTTTCCTCAATATAAATGATACTAAATTTTCTTCTAGTTTCTAATATAATAAGTGAAAAGTCTGTTCTGGTCTGATTCTTGTTCCTCCTGATTATTTTTTTCCTCTATGGAATCTAATTGCACTCTTTTTCTTTATCCTTGAAACTCAGAAATTTAAGTATATTATTTCTTTTTTTAAAGATTTTTAAATTTATTTATCTTTAGAGGGAAGGAGAGAAATATCAATGTATGGTTGCCTCTCGTGAGTCCCCCGCTGGGAACTGGCCTACAACCCAGGCATGTGCCCTGACTGGGAATCAAACCATGATCGTGTGGTTCCCAGGCCCGCGCTCAATCCACTGAGCTACACCAGCCAGGGCCCTAAGTATATTATTTCTAATACATCCATAACAAACAGTATAACTTTATTTTTTAAGATTTTATTTATTTATTTTTTAGAAAGGGGAAGGCAGGGAGAAAGAGAGGGAGAGAAACATCGATATGTGGTTGCTTCTTGCATGCCCCCTACTGGGGACCTAGCCTGCACCCCAGGCATGTGCCCTAGATTGGGAATTGAACCTGCAACCCTTTGGTTCACAGGCCGGCACTCAATCCACTAAGCCACACCAGGCAACCTTACAAGTAAGAAGGGGCTGGAAAGAAGGATTCAAAATCATGAAAGGCAAGGACCTACATCCAAGATTGCTCTATCCAGCAACGCTACCACTTAGAATGGCAGGGCAGATAAAGTACTTCCCAGAGAAGGTCAAGTTAAAGGAGTTCATCATCACCCAGCCCTTATTATATGAAATGTTAAAGGAATTTATCTAAGAAAAAGATGATCAAAACTATGAACAGTAAAATGACAACAAACTCACAACTATTAACAAAGGAACCTAAAAACAAAAACAAACTAACAAACTAACAAACAAGAAATGTTAAAAAGGTGCAGAAGAAAAATGACCCCAGATGGAAATGTGAATTTCCACAAAGGACTGAACAACGTGGGAAATGGAAGGGTGGGTCGGCAAATTGGCAGAATTGCTTTCTCAACCCACAGCTGTACTATGTTTAAAAGATGCTGAAACATATGAAATGGATATCACGGTCCTCTGATTCATGGAAGAAAGTAACCTACTTAAAGAAACTGGATACAATGTAAAATAAAAATATTTAAAAGTGTATATTTGCCTTGGCCTTATAGATATTAATAATTTACCTTGTGTCTTATATAACAATTTTTTTTCAGATAAATTGTAATTTCATTTTGAGATTGGAATTTAAAGAAAAAGGAATTAAGTATTTAAAGTAGATGAAGAATTATAAATTTTCCTTAAAAATAGGCAGGCCTACAGATTTTGCTGGACTTGTTGTTTTGCCTGTATCTGTCTGGTATCAGTACCAGCTAGTCATCAAAGGATATCTTATTTGAATAATTGGCAGTAAATACTTTTTGAATTTCATAGCTTATCGGGGGACACGTACACAGACATTTGCACTGCTGAGGCAGAAGCACAGGTGAGTAATACTGCTAGCACGAATTAGGTCATTGTATTCTACCTTGCCACATGTGTTGAAAAGGAACAAAAAAAGTTTAAGAATGTTCTTTAAAAAACTCAGTCATAACCATTTATTTTATTGAGCACATGTCCTTTTAACATTTTCTGTGGTGAATGGGAAATGCACATGAATTACTTCTGGATACTAAAGTACAAGGGCTTCAGAAAAAGCACATGTGTAAGTCTTTGAGTGGCAAGCTTGAATAGCTGTGTTTTTTTTAATAGGACACCATTTTTACTTGAAACGATGACTGACAAACTATGATTATGAAGTCTGAGTACTAAAGGCATTTTTTTCTTGGATAGAAATAAAGCCTATTAATAAAAAAAAAAACAACCCAAAACTGAAAGACTTGATGCCAGTGACAGATATCAAGCCATAGCTAGGGCTGGAACCAGCTCTTCCGACTCCTTAGATCTAACTTGGTGGCAGTTGAAGTTCATACACTGGTGAATTATAGTGGGGAAAGGGGTTCACATTGAAGAAAAAAGAAGAAAAAATACAAAATTATGCACGAAGTGAATATATTTTACAATGAGAATACAACAAATTACTTGAGGACTGGCAGTTCAGGTCCCTTTCTTCTGAGACCTTTTTTGGCAATTTAATCAGAACTGTTTGCAAAGAAATGCCTTCGATTGCAACCTGGCTTCCTCACTGTACCTAAAAGCCACCACCACTCCTAAAAACTGTAGCACATTCAGGGTCCCATGAAAGCTGACAACGTACCTGAAGCATAAGCCTCATTAGTCACACACAAGCTCACTTCTACTCTTACTGATTCTATCATAGTATGATGCTTCTCATATTATCTGACAAATGTTAATTTAACTAATGAAAGAAAAAACTTGTGTCCAATTAAATTTTTACAAACTAAAAATATCTGCATGACTTGTATGTAGATAAGCAGAATTGTATCAGCAGCCCAGAAACACTTCTTGTGCACAGTCCAGTCACTGTATGTCTTTTGTACTGCCTAAGGATAATCCCTATCCTGATGTCTAATTACTGATTTTGAATTTTAATATAAGTAGAATCATACCGAGTGTGCTCTTTTGTGTCTGTCCTCTCAACTTTTCAAAAAAATGTATTTATTTATTTTTAGGGAGAGGGGAAGGGAAGGAGAAAGAGTGAGAGAGAAACATCAATGTATGGTTACCTCTCATGTGTCTCTCACCAGGGACCTGGCCCACAACCCAAGCATGTGCCCTAACTGGGAATTGAACCAGCAACCCTTTGCTTCACAGGCCCGTGCTCAATCCACTGAGCTACACCAGCCAGGGCCTGGCCTCTCAACTTTTTGCTTGTGAAATTCAATCATACTGTTTTGCACAGTTGTAGATCATTAATTTTCATTGCTGTATCATGTCCCACTGTGTGAATATACTAGAGTTTATTCTTTGTTAATGGACATTTGTGTATGCTTTAATTTTTTGTTATTATAAATAGTGTTGATGTCAATATTCTAATATATGCCTATTGATAAATAAATGCATTTTCTCTTGGAAATGCATACACTTAGAAATAAAATTGCTGGGTCAATAGAGTATGCATATGTTCACCTTTAGTAGATATTGCCAAGCAGTCTTCAAAAGCAGTTGTAGTAATTGACATTCTCACCGGCACTGTTTAAGAAGTATGACTACTTCCACCTTTGCTGATTCTAGAATTGTCTGTCTATAGCCATTTTGGTTAGATACATAGTGGTATGACTTTAATTTATGTAATGTTTGTATAGTTTCTTTTTAAAAGTGCTTTTTATCCCTGTTAGGTAGCAGTTAGGAATGAGGGGCTGGAGGGGAAGTAAAGCAGGGCCCCTGCCCATTGCAATCTAACAAAGAACTTAGAATAGGAGGCTAGAAATGAGAGAGACATGTCTCACCAACTAACTCAGCAGTCTTGAGCCTAGTCCAATATGATTGCCAGGTGTTCCAAAATTCACAAGAAAAACGATAGTACAGGAGGGGGAGCCCCTGACATTCTGTATCTATCATTTCCACTATCTGGGATAACAGAGCCTGAAACTTGTATTAATCCCAAGGTCTGGAAAGGGAAGGATTGGGGGCAACCTAGAAGTTGCCTACAAGCATAAAACCCCTAACATACCAGTAGTCGGGGCACTCAGACTAGCTAGGTGTCCACTTGCAGCTTTGTGCTCAAATGTATTTCATAAATAAACTTGCTATCTCACTTCTACTACATGAGTTGTCTCTCACCTGAATTCTTTTTTTTTAAGATTTTATTTATTTACCTTTAGAGGGGAAGGGAAGGAGAGAGGGAGAGAAATATCAATGTATGGTTGCCTCTCGTGCATCCCCTGCTGGGAACTGGCCTGCAATCCAGGCATGTGCCCTGACTGGGATCGTCTGGTTCAAAGGCCTGCGCTCAATCAACTCACCTACACCAGCTAGGGCTGAATTCTTCTCTCAGAACACAAGAATTGAGGACAGGGAACCCCCTTAACTTGGGTCTCCACCCCTACCCCCAATTGGATTTGCTTTGTATTTGATTTGTATGAGTTCTTTATATAATCTAGATACTAGTTTTTGTCAAATGTATGTATTGAAGACTGTTGCTTAATTATCCTCTCAATGGATAAAAGTTCTTAATAGAACAATTTATCATTTTTTTCCTTGGACAAGAGTTTTTGGTATTTCCTGTGTAAGAAATTTTTACCTATGTGTAGTAAAAGATTAACTTTTTCCAAAGAAAGGTATAGCCTTTTACCCCTTGCTCCCCCTTGGGAGATAACAAGCAAGCTCTTGGAATATTCTGCCTTATAAGAGTGTATTTGTTTACCTGGGGGCCTTAAGCCATGTCAAATAACCTATGCTAACAATGTGATTTAGGATGAGGGCCTTGGGCCATGTGGCATCATGACATTTGGAGGAGCTGGAGAATAAGGTCGGCAAAGTGGAAAGAGCCATGACTATGACTGACCCCCCAATAAACACTACAGACACCAAGGCTTCCTGAGCTTCCCTGGTTGACAGCACACATTGTTTCTGGGAGAAGTAAGCATTGTTCATGTAACTCCACTGGGAGAGGACAACTGGAAGCTCCCTGTACTTGGACTCTCCTACACCCCACCATGTGCACCTTTTCCTGGTGCTGATTTTCATTCTTCTGAACCTGAAGGTGGTCTTGCGGATTTCCCAATCACAGCCTATCGAAAGTCCTGAAGATGTTTTCCTATACTTCATTTTAAAAGCTTTATTACTTTACAACCCATATTTTGATTTGTAATACCTTTAGAATTGATTTTGGTGCATGGTGTATGAAGTACAGGTCAAGGTATATATATTTTTTCATATGATATTCATTCAACTTTGCATCAGATATTGAAAAAAAATTAGTAACTGCACTCCTGATTACTTTTGTTTTAAATCTGCAGATCACCTGTGTCTATTATGACTATTAATTTAGATTCTCCAGCTTTCCTGTTTTTTAAAACCGATCTGGTTATTTGTGACTCTTAGGTATTAGAAATTTTTTCTTGATATTTAAGTTTTTTTAAATGATGCTAGTATAATTTATATAATTTTAATGTGCAAAGAACCCAAAAGAATCTACAAACTACTAGAATAGAAACTGTAGCTTTGTTGCTGAGGTGAAGGCTATATACAAAAATAACTTTATTTCTATAAACCAGCAGTAAGTAGAAAATAAAATGTGAAGAGATAGATTAAAACGTTTTCTTAGAAAAAATATTTTTCTTTAAAATTTAACTTTAAGAAAGATCTGTGAAATCTGAAAGTAATTTTTAGAATAATTTTTTAGTGTTTTCCTTCAAGTTCCTTTGCAATTATTTCTAGTTTTAAGAGAGAAAACAATGTAAAAATTGTAATTCATTGGTAGTCATTTTGATAGAAACATACATTCCAAAATCGACATAGAGGATCGTTTAAATATTTTTATAGTAAAGTTTTTACCATTTACTATTGGTTACCTCTTTGGTATTTGAGACTTTACCACTGAAATCTCCTTTTTTCCTCTTGATATTGAAGATTACAACTGTCTTTCACTACCTATAGTTCCATATTAAGTACCAATGTCTTAAAAACTTGGTAATCAAAACATAATCTAGAAAAAGCTATATATGCTTTTAGATAAAGTTTAAAACTTTTAAACAAATTCTAAAAGTTCAAGTTCTGTTTTACTACTAAGCCTGCAAACTGATACCTGCAATTAGAGGCTATCTTCTCTTAGATGATACAATATTTACAAAAAGATAAATTATTATGACATTCCAGTTTAATCCACTAAATTGCGAGTTTTAGTTTGTCAACAAGTTCTAATGGTTTATCTTATGATTAGATGATATTTTACTTACCCATTGTGGACAAAAAAGGTGCTGCATACTAAACCTTACAAGCTCAGGGAAGGCCTGCATGGTGGCCTCACAAACTCAGAGACCTAAAGCAACCACATAGGCTGGTCTGAAATGAAAACTTTGTAACTAATAATGAGTCCTGGTGGGTACTCATGACCTAGGCTAGGGTCTTCCTTGACGAGCTATCTTTACTTTAACTGAGGCTACTGTCTTCATGCATCTAAGATAACACTGCTTTGGAATGTCAGAGTAATCCCATTTTTGCCAGATTCCTGAGGGCACGATCTCACACCAGAAAAAAGACCACAGAACCCCTCATTGTTATCTTGACCTCCTGCTCACGACCTCTAAGTGCTGTAAATGTTAACTATCCTATACTCATCAGTGTAAAAGAAGGATGTGTCTATCTATTTTTCTTTTTATCTAATCTGAGATTTCCCCAATTTGCTTTCTCTCAATGGTAATCCATTAGTCAACCACCAGGGAATTTTGTATAATGCCTTATGCCGAAGGGGTGTCCATCCCAGGCCCCAGGGCCACCACATTCAGCCCAACACAAAATTGTGAATTTACTTAAAACATTATGAGACTTTTTTGTAATTATGTGTCATAATGTCACGTAATCACAAAATCACAATGGCCCAAGACAACTCTTCTTCTTCCAGTGTGGCCCAGAGATGTCAAAAGGTTGGAAACCCTTGGTTATGGCTTCTCCTTTGATTGTAATGTATACAATAAAATGCTAACCTGTCATTCTCTGGAGCATTTTCTCAATCCATTGAGATTTTGCTTCTCAGCAGTTGTCATCAGTTTGGCTCAAATAAACTTGTAAAAATTCGCTTCAGGTTAGGAGGTTTCTTATGTTGACACTGTAATTAAGTTCTATTTTCTAAGTAGCAAGCAAATGTTCAAGGAAGCTTCATTATAACAAAGGAATGAGTAATATTTCTTATTCCATTTGATGTCATTTAAAATTTTAATTCCTAACTCCTCAAAAAATACCTAGAGTGTTACTACTTCCTGAAAAAAAGAGAAAAAACCATGTATACCAGTTTATTTTCTACACAAAGTGGAGAACAATTACAAAGAAGCATTAAAGGATCTGTCAGTTCAGACGAGGGAATCGGTTGTTGTCTCAAACACGGGAATCCCTATCTCGCACCTACAGTTCTACAGCCCAACTCCCTAATTACGTCACTCCGGATAAGACAGCCCGATACTTAGTTCCAATGATGTGATTTATAATAGGGAAATCTGGTCTTCATCCACAGGTTGAAGACCTTCATCCTGGCTTACAGCTTCCAAAACTTTTGGAATTCTCTGAGCAATGAGAGCATCATTTGTTATATTTGGTCTCTTGTCCTGAGATCCTAAAATGGCTTCAGGGAGATAAAGGTGAAATGCATGTCTTATCATTTATAATAAGCCCCTTTCTACCACACCTGAGTTTGTGTTAACAAAGTGACTTTTGGAAAGCATGTAAGGATGGGCCAGTTGCCAGGGCAATGAACCCTGATGAAGGGAAAGGACAAGGGAGAAGAGACAGAGGAGGAGTCAGTCACCAATGGACAATAATCACTTGTGTCTGTGTAATGAAGCCTCCATAATAATCCAAATGAATGGAGTTCGGAGGCTTCTGGGCTGATGGCACACTCAGGGAGAGCGAGAAAGTTCCAAGCCCTTTTCTCATACGTTGCCCTATGCATCTCTTCTATCTGGCTATTCCCGAGTTATATCCTTTATAATAAAACTGTAATCTAAGTGATCGAGTGAAACATTTCTCTGAGTTGTGTGAGCTGCTCTAGCAAATTAATCAATAGATGATAGACACATGGATGATAACCTGGGCTTTCACTGGCTTTTGAAGATGGTGGTGGGGACAGACTTGTAGGACTGACTCCTTACCCTGCCCAAGGAGCGAGTCATGGGAACCTGATCTGTAGTTGGTTGGCCAGAAGCACAGGTAACTAAGGCTTGTGATTGGCATCTGAAGTGAAAAGCTGTGTTGTGGGACTGAGCCCTTCACCTGTGGAATCTGCTGCTATCTTTGGTTAGTGTCAGAATTGAGTTAAATTGTAGGGTACACAGCTGGTATCAGAGAACACGCTTGTGGATGTGGGGAACCCCCTTCCACATATACACATAGCCCACATGTTGGAAGTGATGAGCAGAATCTTCAGTGCCCCCAAATGAGAATTCTTATTTATTTACCTACAGGGTTTATAAACCCTTTTATAAGGAAAAACAAAAACAAATCAACATATCTCAGCCATATAATTTTGAACATCAAATACACATTATTGTATGCTATCTTATAGTATATATAGGGTTCAGAACAAAGAATGCCCCCTTTTATTACAAAATCTTTTATTACAAAATCACAAGCATGTAATTCTGTAACACAACAATATCTCACTCGAGCACACCATATGACATTTTAGGTGAAATGTTCAAATTAAAACAATAAATTATTTTACCCATTATTACTCTTCCAACCACACTGAAGCCTTACTTTGACCAGACCCTGTATTTTATACATTATATACACATCAACATATACCAAGTACAAAACATAACAGCCTTCCTCAGATGTGGCTAATCTTTATACTTCGCACAGCCATTAAGCTGAAGACAGTGGCCAATCTTTTACACACATGTGGTTTCCATGACAGGATCCTGGCAAAGATGTATTACTCAAAAAGAAGTCTAAGCGTCAATTACCCAGAAGGATGCTTTTTCTCCTCAGAAAGGGGCAGCTGAGGTTCAAGGGAAGAGCAGTAGGCTGCAGCTGCCGTTATCCAGCAGGGGTGGCAGAAACATCATTTGCACAATACATTAGATTTGTAGAGGTAGGAGACATAGGAACGTGAGGCTGAAGAAGCAAACAGGCCGTTAAAAGAGAAAGAAACAATTATTCTAGTGCACGCATACTATTCTCCTATGAGGAGTACTATTAACACAAAGATAATGTCGGTAAACAGGAATTTCTTCCTTGTTTATACTCCTTTAATATTTGCTTATATCTCAATACTTATCACAAACATGAAATAAAGTTGGTATGTACATATCTATCTCTGCCACTGGACTCGAAGAACCCACACTCTCAGAATCTTATATGTGGGTGGAATTGAATAAGAGGCGCTATCAGTATGTATGCTGACCTATAAAATGGTTAATAATGTTAATATACACAGGTGTACATATTTTGGGTTAACTTTTCAAAATATCTTAACTGACTGAAATGGGGTTAATTTTTTTTGTCTTTGCATATACTACCTTGTCTGCTGAAACAAACTGGAAAAAACCCCAGACATTTTAAAAATGTACTAAGAGAAAAATGAGTCTCTTTGGATTAACTTAGCCAAGGTAGAAAACTCTATGTAACTCTGCATGTTAACCTGAATTAATATAAATCATATATTATAATGTTGCAGTTGCATTTGAGTTAATTTGCATTATTCTGACCAAGTCAGAAAACCATTATCCCAAGGAAAATCACGGTTTTAGTGTATATGATTTGAGAAATCTATTTTCATATCCAATGTAGCCAACTATTTGATATTATACCTGTGCTTAAAAAAACCCCTGTGTATAGAGTCATTGATTTAAAATACAATGAAATGGGCCCTGGCTGGTGTAGCTCAGTGGACTAAGTGTAGGCCTGTGAACCAAAGCATCGCTGGTTTGATTCTCAGTCAGGGCATATGCCTGGGTTGTAGGCCATATCCCCAGTATGGGGTGTGCTTGAGGCAACCACACACTGATGTTTCACTCCCTCTCTTTCTCCCTCCCTTCCCCATCTCTCTAAAGTAAATAAGTAAAATCTTTAAAAAGATACAATGAAATGTATTTAAAAGTCTATTAAAACACTGAACAGTTTTTAACAATAAAACCTGTCCTTCAGGTATACCTAATACACATGAATCAAATAACTAACACTATTTAACAGTTACAATTAACATCGGCAAGTGTTTGAATTTTTGCCACTGGAGTTACAAGGAGAAAACTTCCATCATTTTGTGGGAAAGTGACTGTGCAGGTCTTACAAACATCTAAATTAAGCTTAGAAACACAAACGCAGAAAATGGACAAGGGGAACTAGGAATCTATCTTCCTCATTCTTTCCTGTCGGTTTCCCCATCTCAGTAGATAGTCACTCTCCCAATAGTTTAGGACAAAAAAACACGCAGTGACAGCTGATGCTTCCCCTTCTTTCACATCTAAACTTTGAATAAACTATTACGTCTGTCTTCAGAATATACCCAGAACACACTGTTTCTCATCAGCTTCCTTGCTATTACCTCTCATTTCTAGCTTAGATTATTATAATAACATTTAATCTGAAATGTCATTCTTTCCATCATTATTTCATCCACCCATCCAACAACTAAGAAACAACCACTTATATCAGACACTGATTTACCCTTTGGCCTTTACCTGAATACTAATTAATATGGTACATTATTCTAGAACATAAACTGCATGTGTGCTAAACACTTAATAAGAAAATTAATAACTAGGTGAGGAATTATTTTCAAAGTTGAGATTCTAATGCTGTGCTTCTAAGCCAAATTAAATTAGAGAATCTAATTAATGTTATTAGGAATATTCTGATAGATCACAGTCAGTAAATAATTTTTAGTATATAACTCAGAAGTGATAAATACAATTAAACCACACTGCTATGTTAACACTACTTTTAGTCTCAATTTAAATTAACAAAATCTTTTGGTCTTTATATCTCTAAAAATGAAAAAAAATTGATGTTGAATTCTGTCAAATTCTAGCAATAGAACATATTCATCCATGCAAACTTAAGCTAAACGATATAAAGCCCAATCTCATTAAGAAATATATTTCAATAAAATATTACTTTTTATAATTAAAATTATATTTATTTGAGAATATTATCATCCCAAGATATGCACATTAAAATATACACACTTTTTTTTTTGCTGCAGAAAAGAATGATAACCATTAAGACTTTCATGCCTAAAACCATACCACATAAGTGTAGAATTCTGTAGGTTGGGGTTTTGTTGGGGGAACTCAAGAGTTAAAAACTTTAGCTTTAGTTATATAGTTAATAGGCTTGGTGACTAATGCATATAGAAAGCTGTTGTTCCAGGAGCTGGAACTTATGACAAGACCTACTGTGACTCCAGGAGGACCACAAGCAACTCAACCTTCCTGCCCAAGCCCTTCAAGCGGGATCAAGATGGTATCTAAGCCAATGTACTCCAGGGAGAAAACATCTGCTTGTAAATAGATAAAGAATCACTGGGATCCTGGGAAAATTGCTGGACTGCAACTTTTATCTAACCTTTTCTCCTGAATTCCAAAACCCTTACCTACTTTTTCCTGAATTCCAAACCTCTTAACTACACTATCCTTCTCCTTATATAAAGGTTGACTTGGGATGAAGGTAAGACAGTTTTTTAGGGTACATAATCCACTGTCTTCTCAGATCACCAGCCATCTGAACAGAGTGGCCATAAAGATTCAATCCTTGTCTCTACTTACTGGTTCTGGTAGTGACAGGTAGCATTTCAGTTTCTCAATAGCACACACTGTTGACATTTTGGGCTGATTAATTCTGTGTTGTTGGAAATTGCCTTGTGCAATGTAGACTGCTTTTGCAACATTCCTGGACTCTACCCACTAGATGCCAGTAGCCCCCCAGGTCCTTGCTATGATCAAAATGTCTCCAGATATCACCAAATGTCAGCCAGGAGGCAATAGACCCTAACTGAGAACCATGGCTACAGGGGATAGAATAGCAATACAATGTGAAACTTTGACTATCAAAGAGCCATTTCACTTAAAAAAACAACAGATGTATAGTATCAAAATACTATAATATTTGATTCAGTTGGTACATTTTTAAAAAATATTTTATTTATTTTTATAGAGAGGGGACAGGAAGGAGAAAGAGTGGGAAAGAAACATCAATGTGTGGTTGCCTCTCATGTGTCCCCTAATGGGGACCTGGCCTGCAACCCAGGCATGTGCCCCGACTGGGAATCGAACCGGTGACCCTTTGCTTCACAGGCCTGTGCTCAATCCACTGAGCTACACCAGCCAGAGTAAGTTGCTACATTTAAAAGTGATAGATATAAAGTGGCATTTTACAATGCACTGGAAATTAAGTTATTTGCCTGTTGGGAACTGCTCTGCCTGGTTTCAGGAGTTGTAACTGCCCTCCATGGCTAAGGCTAAGTGAGCGACCTCCAGAACACAAGGCACTAAGGAGACAAAGCCTGTCTCCTGAATCTATGCTGCTTCTGCTTCTTCCCCTGCCCCCAATGCCTGGTCAATTACTCAAAGACAGGTACGACCCCTCAGAGTAGGGGCAACCTAAGCGAGACACAATCACTTGGGAGGCCATCATAGAAGGACTGGGGGGGGGGGCTGCAACAAAGAGGGAGTGATGGGCCCTCACCCGCTGGCTATTCTGACATAGCCCAAGTCCCCATTTCCATCTATGAGAAGCCCTTCCTGGCTCTAATCCACTTAAGTCTAAAACCTGTGATGGGGGAGGCGGTGCAGCCCCTTGCCAACTAGAGTGGGATCCGGGTGATTGGGTGTCAGAAAGAGTTCCTAAAGTCCTGTGAAGCCTGCTTTGCTAAGAGTGCTTTTATTCATATGATAAGGGTCCGAGCAGGAAATAAGCATGTCTCCCAAAGTTTTTGCAACCCCCTTACCTGACAGATACTGGCTCAGACTATGCCTTCAGATTTCTTTGAAATGTTATCTACTGTTTGATCCTTGCTGCCTGACATTGATTGATGAACTTTACCTGTATTCCTATGTATTACAACCTAATAAACACCGTTGAAGAAAAGGTTCTTGGTCTTTCTCCTCTGAGAGATTGCCCACCTCTCCTCCCCAAGCAGATCATGTCTTCGCAGTTTCACTTTCATCTGTGGTGGACAGGGAGACTTTGTGGGCAAAGTTGCTCCCACACTTGTCATTATTTAAACTTGAGGAAGAATTTTGTATGTAAAATTATAATCTATTAGCCAACTGCCAAAAGCTGTCCATAGTTTACAGGATAGGTGGGTACTGTACATTAACTTACTGATCTTTTTCCAAACCCTAATAAAGTACTTTAAAATAATCTGAATTTACCTGATATAGCTCTAAGCCTTTTTTCCCTTGAGAAATGTATTAAGTTCTTGAATACTATCTTTCTTGATAAAAGTCTAGAAAGCATAACTGAAGAGAATAACCTTAGTTTTAAACAAATGAAAAATATCTAGATAAAAGGCAAATGTTTTTCAAAACTAACCTTGTATATATACTAGTAACCTTTTTTTACTTCCGCTATTCAAATGATGCCTATATAATCCAAGGATTTGGGGGCTGAGAGTTGTTTAAGAACTCCAAAGACGTTTTCCATACATAGAAACGGTACTCCCTTAATCCTGTTACTAGTCACCTAGTCTGTCACTATGCCCCAATTATCTCAGCTTAATCAGTTTACCCTGAAGTATGCTAAAGGAATCAATCATTCTAACTATACATATAGAAAGATATGTAGTGCTTTTGTTTTAAAGCAATTCTACATAAATTATCTCGTGTTAATTGCACACATCTACAGAACAGGTACAAAAGATGCTAGAGACAAATTTGCAGTTTAGTAATAACTTGTTAACATTTTAGTAGCAGCAGCAGCACTGACATCTGTAGATGTCACACCAGACTCTGTTCTTATGAAATCACACCAGACTCTGTTCTTATGAAATCCACCTTTGAGATTCTCTTCATAACTCTACATTGTATGGAGTTTTAGGATGCTTGAAGGCAAGTTAAATCAAATTACTCCCAAAGGTGGCAGAAAGTACTAAATTGTAGCAGCAAAGTTTCTTTAGTCACTTTGCACCAGGCTTGAAGACTAAATTTTCGGATTTGTCTTATTTAATGCAATAGCATTTAAAAATCACTTCTATCCAATATATTAATTTGTCCAAAGGTTTTTTTTCCAAAGTATGAATTCTTCTATCAGGAAGGGCTAAACATTAGCTTCAACAGCACTTTTCAAGAGGATGGCTCTTTTGCAATCAAATGGCTGTGGAGAAAAGTGAATTTGATAATGCAGTACTGATGTCTGTCAATATGCCTCTGTAGAGTTGGTCTATATATACATGCAATTACTAGGGTCTCCTAAAAAAATCACTGTTCGATCTCTAAAGTTAACTCAGTTAAGACCCAGGTATTTAATAGTGTATCAGGAATCACCTATCCATCACACTAACAACTGCTCCTCATTTAACTGAGGAGTGAAATGACTGTAACTCTTTATATTCTAGCGCTAAAACTAAATAGCATTATGTATTCGCAGCTACTGCTAAAAAGCCCAGGTCCCCTAAATTTTATACCAAAACAAAGCGCTGGGCCAACCTGTCCTTGTGGAACGCCAGGCGGCCCCCATTCCCTATGGTTACCACCACAGCTCCTGCGGGCCTACCAGGACCAAGCGGAGCGCCCGCTAGACCCTCAGGGAATCCCAGGGGCGGCGCAGGGACTGTCCCTACGGGTAGTAGGAAACGGCTTCTGCGCCAGGCTGGGAAAACAGGAGGGGAGCAAAGCAAACCTGCCAACAACTCATCCCCGCTTCTCTGCAGCGTTTGGGCAGGACTCCTGTCGACACCAGGCCACGTCGGTTCCCCGTGATCCTAATGTCCCTTTAACAGGATGTTTCGGGGACTTCGACTTTTCCGCGTCCACTTTGGAACATTTAAGATGCATCCAAAGACGAAGTCCCCAACCAACTCCACAACTGAAGCCTTTCACGTTTTCTCCGGAGGCCAGCCCCTCACCCAGAGACACGCGGGTTCGAGAAGGCAAGCTCCCTCTAGACTCACCGCCCCCTACCCAGCCCTAAACGCGCGCTCCAAACACAGAAGGCCGGGGAGGGGCAAGACGTCCCGCCCACCTGCCCCGCCCAACGCGCGCCAGAGAAGAGAAGGGGGTTCCAGTAGGTTTCCGCAATTCAGTTTTTTTTGCCTCCTCAGAGCACAGTTCCCATTATGGGAAAAGTCTGGCTCCAGCAATCCTCAACAGTTCTAAAAGATTAACTATTATTAAAACTCCTGTCACCACCAGAGCTCGCGAGTTTATGCCCACTTCATAGCTCGAGCTCCGCCCCCACGGAGACGCCCCCAAAGCCACCCCCGCGAGTCCGCGCTTACGCTTTACGGGCGGCGCGCGACGCGCTCGTCCGCCCCGCTTGCCCCGCCCCCTACTCCCGCCCCTCTCTGGAAAGCCAGCGCTTACGAACTGAGGCGTTGGGCGGTAGGCACGCGTGGTCGCCTCATCCACCCTACCTCCCATTATTGTTGCTACTTTTCTGGGTGAGACACTGCAGCTTCTCTTCCCCTGCCGTGAGTCCCTCCTTTCTTCTCCTTGGGACTCGGCGCGCGCCGCGGGCGGCCGCCTCCGCAGCTCTCACGCCTCGAGCGTGCAGTGCGCTTGCGCGCCCGCGGCTTTCGTGTCCCCGCGCGCCCTCCCCCCTCTCGCTCCTCTATAACTTGGCTGGCTCCGAAGAGGCGCCACGGGAGTCGGAGGGCGGGGAGCTTAGAGGAGGGAGCTTGAGAGTTGTGGAGACTAGTGACTGGAAGAAGTCGCAGTCTGCTCGGGTCTGCTCCTTCCCGCTCCCGGTCTGGCTTACACATCTACTCCGCCTCCTACCCCAGCCCTCGCCCCGGTCCTTCTCCCGTCCGGGGCCTCTGCGGGTAGTTCTCCGGGTTTCGGCGCGACGGGGGCGCCCCGGGGGTGCCCTCGCCCTCCGGGTGCAGACGGGCAGCGGGCGGGATGTGGCGCCTGGTGCCCCCTAAGCTGGGCCGCCTGTCCCGCTCGCTGAAACTGGCGGCACTGGGCAGCCTGTTGGTGCTGATGGTGCTGCACTCGCCGTCGCTGCTCGCCTCCTGGCAGCGCAACGAACTGGCCGACCGGCGCTTTCTGCAGCTCAATAAGTGCCCGGCGTGTTTTGGTACGAGCTGGTGCCGCCGCTTTCTCAACGGGCAGGTGGTGTTCGAGGCGTGGGGCCGCCTGCGCCTGCTGGACTTTCTCAACGTGAAGAACGTCTATTTCGCGCAGTACGGCGAGCCCCGCGAGGGCGGCCGCCGGCGCGTGGTGCTCAAGCGCCTGGGCTCGCAGCGCGAGCTGGCGCAGCTCGACCAGAGCATCTGTAAGCGGGCCACCGGCCGGCCGCGCTGTGACCTGCTCCAGGCCATGCCTCGCACCGAGTTCGCGCGCCTTAACGGCGACGTGCGGCTGCTCACGCCGGAGGCAGTGGAGGGCTGGTCGGACCTGGTGCACTGCCCCTCGCAGCGCCTGCTGGACCGTCTGGTACGCCGCTACGCCGAGACCAAGGACTCGGGCAGCTTCCTGCTCCGCAATCTTAAGGACTCGGAGCGCATGCAGCTGCTGCTGACCCTGGCCTTCAACCCGGAGCCGCTGGTGCTACAGGTAGGTACCGAATCCGGGCCGGGCGGCCTGCGGGAGGGGCCGCGCTGGGAGCGGGAGCCGGGAGAGGTGGCTCCTCTGGCGCTGGTTCCCCAGTTTAGACCTGGTGCACTTGGGCCAGGTTGCAGGTGTGGGAAAGGACTAGCGCTGGAATCCCTTGGGCGCTGTACGGGATTGCGTAGGGCGACCCGGCGGGTGCAATCTGCTCTTGTCACCTAGACGCGTCGCTTCAAGGACTTGATAGTGGATCCTTCGACGCCAGAGGGAGCGCGTCTGGTATGCTTCCAAAATGTCTTTCCTGTGAGTTTTCTTCTGTTCTCCTCCTTCCTTGCCTTTCTGCTTTTATCCTCCCAGGGTTGCATTTCCAGGCGCAGTCTGTTCACGAGTCCTTGGGCATTTTTTGGTTCTTTTCAAATGTTTCTTTACCGCATTTGCTCTCCCCTTTAGTAACATGCATTGCTAGGCTAACTTCAGCCCCACAGTTGGTCTTTGTCTTATTCGGCTCATTTACCTGGCAGATCCTTGGAAAAGCTAATTTGGGGGCAAGCTGGGGGAGCTAAGGGCACAAAATGGGGAAGGTGGTCGGGACGAGGTTAATAATAATCCTTGCTTTGGTGGGATTTAAGGGGAGGGAAAAGTTAAGGCTTCGTTCCACTTGGCGGCCGAAAAGGTTAAAGCCAAGACGGACATTTTCATCCGGCTCCTGTGACCTGCCCTGGTCGTCTGGTATTTGGCTGCAGGAAAAAGCTGAAATATTAGGCCAGGGCTAGAAATGAGAAGGAGATTTTCACCTCTCCTTTAGTTGAATTACTGGCACTCTCTTTCTTTTGAAAACAAACATGCCTTTTAGGGGAGTAGTTTGAGTTCTTTGCACTAGTGACAGCCAAACAGCAAACAAAACTTAAAAAAAATTAACCCAAAACAAAAATCTGTGTTCACCTTTGGAGTAGTTACTGAGTTTCTACACATTCCCACCCGGCTTTAGCGCCATGTCCTTGGATAGTGATTGCAACTGTGGGGGTGTGATCCCTCCTGCTAACCGCAGGGAAAGTTACTTGCTCTTTTTCCATACCAGTTGTTGTTGTATTTTCAGTACAAGGGGGAAAACATGGTTTGAAATCAATCACAAGTAATTTTGATATACTTTTTGCTTTTTCTGCAGTGTTAAGAATGTCACTGGTGGCTGGAGAGTTTGTACAGGGTTGAATAAATTAGTAATGTGCCATGTTCATTTATGTTGCTTTCTTTTCTCAAGCTCTGATACCCAACTTAGCTAAGAGAAACCAGTTTTGTTTGATTAGTTCAGCCAAATAACTTTAACACAATATAAATATTTAGCCTTAAAACTTTTAGTGTGGATCTTGGTAAGTTTGAAGGTGTGCTAGAATGTAGTATGTGGTAGGTCAGATTTAAAGTACATATTGTATATTAAAACCTTGCTCTTTTTAACAGTGAAATGGTTAAATGTCCATTGAAGAAATTTATTTGGTAGTTTTAAAACTAGTCAGCTGCAAAAGTTTAAAGCTGTATTTATGATATGTACACGTAACTTGACAATTTTTTAAACAATTTAAGCTGCCTTTTTTTCTTTTGAGAAATAGATGGTTATGTTAGCAAGGTGGTCCCTGGAAAAAACTTAAGTAGATTAGCCTCTCAAATTTGCTGGGATTCATAAATTTAGTAATGGTAAATACATGTTTTCTGTACTTTATAATAGTGGCTGACTATTTGAAAGATTTTAATCAGGTAATAACTGAGTATTGAGGTATAAGACACATTTAATACCAAAACTAATATTTTAAGAACATCATGGGTTATGTATGTAGTTCTTTCCAAAAATATGGCATTTGAGTATGAAAAACTTTGGTATTTGGTTTACACTAAAGTAAACCTGCTTTATTTGGGAAGGTTTTCTATTTTTTGAAGTTTGAAGTTGTGTTGGAATATTCAATTTACTTTATAGTTGAGATAACCGTGTGCTTGTATCTTATTTTCTGATCAACTCTCCCCTCAAAATAACTGTTTCTTTCTCTGTTTTCATCTTTAATGGTAAACAGCTCTTTAAAAATCAGTTAATATTCTTGTAATTTAAGCTTAGTGACATAATTGCTCTGAATGAGGGGGTATCCAGAAATGAGTTATAGGTAGGAGAGTGTATTTTTAGTATGTTTGGTGTTTATTATGAAGAAATATATGCATCAGTGTTGTTGACTGGCATTTGTAAATGCATTTTTAATTTAGGCGACCCAGTTCTATACATACTCTGTGAAATATAAATTGTACTCTTTATTATCAGTTATATTGTTACTTACTTATTTTTTTACTTAATTAATGAGCAGGTAGAATAAGAGACTTTATTTTTAAGTCAGCGATCTTCGTAGAGCTGCTGCTTTCTTTACAGAACCACTTCATCTTTGGTAAAAACTAGTGAGTTAAGAAATGTGGACAGTTATTACTTGAGGTGTGCTGATAGTATAAAACCACTGAAATGAATCTTAAAATTCTGTGCTTAAGTACAAAGATTGTTGCACATTAAGTGAAATCATGATGTCAATTGCTTTTTGTTATCTAGACAAAGTATATAATTTTAATGTACTGGTTTCTATGAAACTGTTAATAGCTGTTTGTTAGTTTTGGAATATTAATTGATAATAGAAAAACTCACCAGAATTTGGCTTTATATTTATATTTTGATTCATGTATTTTTAAAAATGTCTTTGTGAGGGTACAAGTGTGTATTTTATGGTTTAAAGAGGAACTCAGTTTTTCCTGATGGAGGGAGCTACTTAACTGAATTTTGGGCATTTGGTGACAAACTAGATTTTTTCAATCTTATATTGTCTAAAAATTAATTACTTTAAAAAAAAGCCTTTTGAGCTGATGTTGTCAAACTCTTAACAAATAGTTCCAGTGCAGTAAACATGTTTCCAAAATAAGCATTTAAACATCTTTTTTGATAAGGTACCAGTGGAAGAATTGAAAAAGAATGTATGAATTTAACCATAAACTTGCCTATTCTGATTCTAAGAAACAGTAACAAATTGAAGTTTCTATTATGCCCCGAAAGGACATTTGAAAGGTGTTAAATGTCTGTAAGGAATATTATAAACATACTTAAAGTTCTATATATTTATAATACAGAATTCCCATTTGAAATGGTGTGAAAGTATAACTCTTTCCATTGGTGGATAGTTTTACTATCATACAGCAACTTCTCCAGCTCTGAGGAAAGTTGTTCTGTTATAGAATTATTTCCTAAAAAACTTTTATAAACATCAACCCACAGGATAATGCTAGTACCTTTACCTTCTACTCTGATACTTTCTTTTCATCCTCAAGGTTTTACTTTACCAAGAGGTATATTTTAATTACAAATGTGTCATAATACTATGCAAAAAATTGAGGAGGACATTGTTGGTTTTATGTTGTGCAATAGCATTCCTGGAATATTCAGAAGTGGAGGTGTTGAAGTATTTGGCAGGATGACAACATGTTTTCTGTTATTGTATTGTTACATTTTCTACCAGTATTGGTACTTACCTGTTCTTGAACTTACAGAAGTTGGTGTGTGGGAGAAAAATGTCGGATTTCCGAAGTCCAGACTGTATCTCTTGACTTGATCACCTGGAGATAGTGAAGATGTTTTGTTTACAGAAACAAAGAAGCTCCTGGTTGTTTAGGGAGGTGGAGTTGGGAATTTGTTCTACTCTTACTTACATTTTGTAGAACTTACTTGCCTTAAGTTTCTGAATCCTGATTTTAATAGGACTTCATTACTTTTTATAGTATGACTATCACTATTTAAGCTATGCATTTTAAGCTTTCATTTTAATTCCTGTAAATGGCATGATACACTCAAAACTCTTTATATAGTGCATGATGCCTAGTAAGCACTCAATAAATGATAGATGTTAAAGAAGGTAAAAAGTAACTTTAATGCATTTGGTCATCTGTTTTGAAACTTCTTTGGATATGGATCACCTTAAAAACAGTTCCAATGACTGCTATCTACCATATCTGTACTTACATTGATTTAGTTATAGCCCTACATTATATAGGATGAGTTTTTACAGGAAACTTTGTTGTTTTTATACTTAATAAATCATTTCTGCGGGAGAAGAACATATTTTTAGGTGTTGTGCCTATGGTGTAGTTTCTGAAGTAAACAAAATATTATGGCCAGTTAGCTAATTGTAGGTTGATAAACTTTTCCTGGGTCATTTTAGTTATCTGTAAAATGAGACTGTTGGTTTAGATTCTTTCCTTTTGAACCCCAACGTCCCATGACTCTCAAACTCTTGATTTGAGAAATAATAATTTTTCTACTTCTCTTCTGAGCTTGACTTTAATTTGTGGGTTTCAGCTCTTCTAAAAGGGGTTGGAGGTGTTGGGACCTGGTCCCTGCCAGGGGTATAGGTTGGAGGACAGAATAGATAGATAACCTTACTTCACACTGGTCTCTCTACCCCTAAATTTTACACACATAAAATCAGGTTGAAACAAACACTGGAAACTGCCGTTATAGGAAATACATATGAAAAAATATATATATGTGTGGACGTAAAGGTAGCCAAGGATCTTGTATGGCTATATAGAGTTCAGAAAGCATGTTCTAGGTTTCTTTTCAAGTTTGGGGAGCTGCGTACTTCTCTCCACCTGACTGCTGCTGTAGTAACTGCGTTCCCAGATTTAGCTTCAGAGATGGTTCTTTCTGACAAGGTAATTCTGAGCAGAGCACGTTTATCCAATAAATTCATAAGCTTAAATCTAGAGGGTTTTTGTGGTTGTTGTTTATCTTCAGCGGAGGTTTCATTGGCACTTGAATATCCTTCATGAAAAAGCATACAAAAATAATAAAGTAAGTCTGTGTACCTCAGATCCAACAAAGAGGGAGACTTGTATTTTGGAAAGGCCGTAGAAATAGTCAGTGACCCTTAGGTTAGCCTCACTTCCACATCAGTGGAGTAGAATCATTTGACACTCTGGCCTACTTTCTAGATGAATCCATACCTTCTGACCGTGATTAATTCTGAGGTTCTTTCTGTACTTTTGTCTAATCTTTGAACTCTTTGTTTTCATGCTTCCGCTGCATGGGTCAGCCCAGGTTCCTCAAGCATGTTGAGGGGTGGAATAGAAAGCTTAAGGTTTGGGGATCTGTTTTCTGGACATGAGTGTTCAGTTTCTCAGGGGAAACTTCAGACTGGTTTTTATTCTCTGTTTTATTGGCTTTTGGCTTATGGTCTCTGGCTTACTTCCTGTATTGCCATCATTGCCAAATTGACTCTTCACAGAATGCTGACATTTTTTCTTTTGTCCCTTTTCATTCATGTGTACATTAAGCTAATGGGGCCTTAAAATACAAGCGCTATGTGTTTTTCTGCACATACAGTGAACTTTAGCATATAACTGTAAAATGCCTTAAGATTGTAAATTACTAAGGGAAGATGAGGGTGGTTATGTATTCATCCTGGTCATAGACCCTGAAAGGCTTTAAATTATGTAACCAATTTGTATTTTATCCAATTTGTATGCCTTTTGTAAAAACAGATTCTTGATAGAAGTTATCTGTGAAATAGCGGGAAGCTCTTTGGGCTTAACAGTCCTGGACTTAGAGTCAGAAGAACTGAAGTCTGTTTGAAGAACAAATAGACTGATCTAAGGTGTTTGGATTGGAAGGATCTTTCTAGGCAGCAAGAAGCCTGCTGTGTAGGAGATAAGTAAATGATTGTAGTGGATGTCGCATAGTAAGTACTGCAAACAAGACGGATACTCTATTAGGTAACTTATTTAGGGAGCGATATCTGGGTGTGTCTTCATAGCAGGGGGTACTAGGGAAGATTTCAGGAGGATTTGAGCTCTGAAAGGCAAATGGGATTTTGCCCATAGATGGGAGAGGACCAGCAATGGTGGTGGTACTGAGGGAGCAATCTACACTACCTTACAGTTATTAGGTGGCATCGAGCAAGTTGCTTAATGTTTAAGAGCCAGAGATTTTTAATCAGTAAAATTGTAAAGTTAACATTTATCCAACAGGATTGTTTTAAAGACTAAAGAAAACAGGATTATTTACGTAACATATACAAAATATCTTTAATTGTAAAGTTTTTTTAAACAAAACATTATTATTACTTTGTAAATTACCTTATTTTTAGATAGCTATAGTAGTTGAAAAGTTCTTTAGTACGTTATGTTGATATCTCTCTTAGAAATATGTAAATTTTATTCTTCTTTTAACAAACATTCAAATGTCACCTCCTTTATGTGTACACACATCATAAATACATATATGGCTTCTGCTTCAAGCCATAGTTTCTTTGGAATCATAATTAAAAGGGGGTTAGGGATTTGTTCCATATGAAGTACAGTGAGTAAAATGAATATTGTGGGAAACAGGGTTTAGATAAGGATCCAGCAGCACAAAGCAAATAGTTTAATTTTTGTCTGTAAATCATTATTATGGTTTAATAATTCTATTTAGTACGCTGATGAATGATTTTAAAAATAGAGGTTTAATTTGGGACATTTACAGGCATTCCTGAGACAGATTGTTAAAAGATTTATTATCCAAGGTAGATATGCTGCTTCAGGGCCTTCGTATTTTGCGTGTCTAGTGCTCATTTGGAGTTCTGACTCTGAAGTGAGGAGGCCCGACAGGGACTATGTGGTACTGCCCAGTGGTGCCTGGAGCTGATCTGTATGCCCTTGGGATACAGTAAAGTTGACAGGACAAGGCACAGTTTGTACAACTGTTGCTTTCTGGGGCATTAGGTGTGGACAGCAAACAAGGAACAAGGTGATTTCAAATTTACATTCTATAAAAAGAACAGAGCAGACTCCTCTGATGGAGAATTGGATTGGGAATAGAATACTTTAAATTGGGTGGTCAGGAAGAATGTTACATTTTAGCTGAGGTGTGGATGATGAGAAAAAGCCAGTGGTGCTAAATGCTGAGGGCAGAGGGTTTTTTAGGCAAGAGATGCTGCAAATGAAGAGGCCTCCATGCAGGATCAAGCATGGGAATTGGGAAATATGGTACAATATAGGGTCACAGAGAGAGTAGGCAAGGACTCTATCCTATGTAGCCTTATAACCATACATAGTGAACTTTAGGGTTTTATTTTCAGAGAAATATGAAACACCAGAAGTGTTTTTAACTGGGCCAGGTTTGTAGAAAATGGGTTTTAAGCATTAGAGAACTAGTTTAAGGGAAAGAGCTTGGTGGTTTGGATTAAGATGGTTGCAGTGGGGTTTATGAAAAATGGTCAGAGCTAGTATATTTTGGAGAAATAGCTGACAACTATTTCTTAAAGTGTTAAGGTATGAGGGAAAGAGAACGATAAAGTCTGTCTCCTGGGTTTTCAGTCTGAGCAACTAACTACTGACTAAGGAGTCCTCTTTATAATGAAAGAGCCCAGAGAAGGAATGGCTTTAGAATACAGGGACCCCAAGAGTTTTGTTTTGGCTGTTTTAAATTTAAGGCAATAATAGGAATACAAATGTAAAACTGGGCACCAGGTATTTAACAGAGGGAGATACTGTGCTAGTAGCAGATATTTTGCTAGGTTCTTCTGAAGCACCATTGTAAATCCAGTCTGTGTTTCAAAGGAGCCAGAGACGTTAGTATTGGCCAGGCTGTTTAAAGAAACCAGATATTGACTAAAGAAAAAGTAAGTTAGCATTCTTAGGTTATTGGGCCAAAGGAAGCTTATTTTTTTTTCTTTCTTTGAATTTTTGTTTTATTGGGAATATATTTGACTATGGTGTTTGTAGGTATATTTCAACTTAGAATTGTGGATCACAATTGCCGGTTGTCAGAGTAGGTAAGGAACAGTCAATTGAGACATGTACATTTATGCATATTTAAAATTTGTGGCTAAGTGTCTTTTTTTTTAGTGGGAAAAGTGTTTTTAAGCTATTTGCTTTAACTGATGATTTATTTCTATTAAACTTAGGTAGCTTTTTTGTTGTTGATGTGTTTTGACATTAGTTTCCAGTTTCAGATATAGCTGTGTTGGGTATGATATTTAGTGAAATAATACAACCTTTTTCAAAGCATTGCTTAATGGTTTTGGAATCTAGGTGGGTAGAAAATGGCATTCAGAAAGTCATTTAATGAAATAAATGGAACATATCTTATGACTTGAAAATCTTGAGATTGAATCCCTAGTATTTGCCGTGGATTTTGGTAGTATAAGTTAAAAAACTAAGGTCATAAGAGTAATTTTAACAAAAATTAGGGAACCATTTAATTATCCCAGTAATTTTACTATATTCCCTCTCCAAACAGTTCACAAAGCTGTGAACACATTAGTCTGTCACCAGTACAGTTGACTAATCTCTGTGAACAGCTGTTATAACATGCATTACTGCAGTGGAATTTTGTTAAAATTTGAGCTTTTAAAAATAATTTTAAAGTTAAATCAAGCCTTTATGCATTTTCTATGCTTTTGATAACATTTTCTATATGGAAGTGTTCTCAAGTTTAAATTTGTTTGTGCACACACTCACAGAAATGCCAATTCTGTTGAAAATCTGTAATCAGATCTTAGAGTATATGTTTTTATTATAGATAAATTTCTTTTTAAGTCAGTTTCTTTTTACTAGAAATTTCCCTTTTAAAAAGAAAAAAACGGTTTTGTAACACATTTTGTCCTTAGGCAAATTGCAAAGTTATGTTCCTTTTAATGATATGTTGTAAGGTAATAAATGACTATAAAATAGTTTATATTTTTTGTATGGAAGAAATTATGGTCTTTGAAATTTAGTTTGCAAATCCTACTTTTGGTCATGTAGGGAGGAAAAAAAGGAATGGAACACAAGTACATTAGAGTTGACCTCATTTACATGCCATTCATTGTAAGTAATTAAGTGAATAAAGCCCAGAGGTAACGTTTTATGTATTTTTACTCATACATTCCATGTCTCCAATTTTCGTGACTCTTCTGACATAATAGAATAAAACAACCTGGTAGAGTAATTTCTGTTGATCAAAAAGTATTATGATACTTTAAAAATTTGATATTGGTTAATTCTGATATTTCTGAAAATTAAAGCTTTGACGTATATTGGGTTGGTCAAAAAGTTTTAGTTTTTTCTGTACCATGGCTCTAGTAGTGCTTACTTGTCTTGAACTTTGTTTGAAACAATTTTGTTAGATTGTATTGTAGTAGCTCTCATATCAGGGTGCATTTAAAAAAAAACTTACCAAATTGGTGAGTTTTTGTGCCATTTTAATATTGAAGATGGAAAATATACAACATTTTCAGCATATTATGCTTTATTATTTCAAGAAAAGTAAAAACGCAATGGAAATGCAAAAAAACATTTGTGCTGTGTATGAAGAATATGCTGTGATTGATCAGATGTGTCAGAAGGGTTTAGAAGTTTTTGGTACTATTGAAATTTTGGCCAAATAATTCTTTGCTGTTGGGTTGTCTTATGCATTGGAAGATGTTTAGCAGCATCTTTGGCCTCTACTCACTAGAAGTCAATAGTGGGAGACAGCCGACATGCTCAAAATATCCCAATCAATATAGAATTGGTAAAAGTGAAAAATGTGTCTTTTATTTTACGGAAAAAACTAAATGGACAAAACTTTTGGCCAACCCAGTGTTTGGGTTTTTTATAGCATGTAGACCATGTTGAGGAGTTTGTGTTTTATTCTGTTAAGTCTCAATGTCATGTGATCCCTTCCCCCTTCTCCAGACTCTATTACTGTACCTCAAGCCATTTGTTCCTCATGCTTTGGCCTTCTACCCCATCTTTGTGCCCCTCCGCCGATTCTGAGAAGACAGTTTCTGGCTCTAACATGTGCGTAGAAAATTCTTACTATCCCACCCTCAGTCTGCCTAATATAGTCCTCCTGTAGATCTCAAGCTATGTAGCACCTCCTTAGACGGGTTGCCCTTTACCACACAATCTAATAAGAAGTCTCTGCTCTGTCTTGATATATTCCTTTTCTGTAATTTGTAACAAATTCCATCATTTATAATTTATGTGTGTTGAATAACAATCCTCCCAACTCAGGCTAAAAGAGCTTCCTGAGAATAGGGACTATATTTTATTTACAGCTGTTTACTTAGTATTTCATGGTGGAGTTAGGCTAGATCTAGGATTTTTAAATTCAGAGCGTTTTCATGCCACAGCGACTCTCTCACTGCTTTATACTTCAGCTGCTTATAGTAGTCAGTGAAATGTGGGTTAACTTAAAGCCCCTTATAGGTAGTTCCAAATTTAAAAACCTATAGAAAGTAGGTTTTGTTAAAAAAATTTTTAAAATGTGAAAACACATGATGTCATTTATATGTTTGATCCCACTTGGGATGAATACACTTACATTCTTTTTGCAGCATAATATGTTTTTGTGTGTGTGTGTGTGTCTGTGTGTGTGTGTGGGCGGGGTGCTGCCCCAGACCACTGGAGGCATTGTAATGTAAATATGAAATGCATGCACTGTTGCCGTTTCAAAATCCGAAAACTTCTGAAACAGGAGGATTCCGAAACTGAGGGATTGTATTAGCCTGACTTTCCCTCGTATTACTTGTGTAAGTTTAGGTGAATCACTTCAACTGTGCTGATAAGATTGAACTAGATTTACAACTCAGGTACCTTCCAACTCTAGAATTAGATTTCACATCCTCTTTATTGATCACATAAATGTGATACTTGCTTTTTGATCAGTAGATAGGTGGTAGGTTACTTCAGCATTGACAGTTTACTTTGTGTTGCTTACTTATTCAAGGAATAACGAATTACAGTGCTGTATTATGTGTGTACAAGTTACCAAGTTTTAAATTTTGTATTTTTAGTACTTGTGGATGCCCTATATATTTCTCAGAACACTGAGCATTTTTAAAGTCTGGTAACTAATTTATATGTCCCACTGTAAATTAGAAACTGCTAATGGACAGTGAAGATATATTTCTAATTTAGTGGTTCTTGGCTATATTTGGAAGGAGCTCATTATTTGTATGTGACTTTCAGGTAGGTGATAACAAAGTCAGCACATCTCTTGTTAAATATCTGGACTTTTTATTCAGCAGATTTAATTAAGTATTGAAATGTTTCTGTAAACAATTCTTTATAAAGTAGTATTAAATCTACAAATAATATTTTAAGCATTTTTTTCTCTGTTCCTTGTATTGCCCTGGTAAATACGTTGGTACAGGTGTTATTCCGGTTTTACAGAGGAAGATACAGAGTTTTGACTTTGCCAGGGTCACACAGATAGTGAGATGCAGAGGTGAAGGTTGACTTTAAAAGCTAGTTTTTTTATTTTTAGCTTGATGATTCTACTATATACTATATTGTTTTTTAGATATAGAATTTTATATTAGATACCATGAAGAATATAAAATAATTTAAATTTTCTTATCTTGATAGTAGATAGACTTTCACCTTCATTTTATTTTCTCTCAAAACAGAAGATGATCAGAGTAGTTGTTTATTTGTTTCTTGAAATCTTGTTTTTAAGCTACTGATAATGCATATGTATTATTTCAGTTTAATGATAACCAAGAAGTAACTTATGGTTTTCTGTTAAAAATCTAAAAGATACCTAGACATGATGGTTTATCTTATGTTTCATCTTTAAGTCTTAGCAGTTAACTGTGTTTGGCTAATACTTAAATACCCATTTTTAATATTTACTTTGATAGTAATACTCAACAGATGTTTTACTCTACTTTAGAGTAATAGAACTTTGTGCAGTTATACAGTCTTAAATTAATATTTAGTTTTAAAAACTTTACATCTTATCTTTATGACATACATTCAAACAGGATGAAAATCCTGAACAATTACTGGTAGTGCTTGTAATCCAATTGTAATTTAAATCATTAGTTGTTTAAAAACTCCTTCCTAACTGGAAAGTATTTGTACATATTTTTTCAATTGTAAGTAATTCATTAAAATATACACATTTTATTTTAAATTACTTTAAACTATGTGCCTGTTGTTCTTGGCAGTTTGAAAATTAGATTTTAGGATTTGGTTCAAAGTTTGAGAAGTGTGGATTGCCCCAGTCAACTTACTCTAGCTTCTGTATTTTGCATGTTGTGGGAGTTTGGGAGTCAGGAAGTAAGAGGTTGTGTTTCTGGGTGTTCATATACTTAAGAAATCCAAGCCATAACATCTTAAAAATTTTGTCTCACAAACCACTTGACCACAGTAATTTTGATTCTAAGCCCAAATTGTTTTAAATGCAATTATAATTATGTTGGCTTCCTTTGAGCATTTTTTGTACTACATGTGAAGTGTTCAAAAAAATTCTGTTGTCATCAGTGAAATCTGACGATTTTGGTAATACAATGAGAAATTCTTGTCATATGAGCAAGTGGTATAAATTAATTCATTAAAATTTTTTTAACAGATGTAGGTAGCAAACTGTATGAAAGATTGTAGTGCTCTTCTTAAAACGAGGCACAGCAGGATCTCTGTTAGCGTTGTTGGAAATCACTACATGGATGTGAAGTTGCTTGGTGTGACATTCGGTCCTATATTTTATCCTCTTCTGTATGGGGCGTGGGTAATGAAGTGTATATTTGACTGTTGTTTGCCAGTTGGAAAGGCTCCAAAAACAAGGGGACATTTGTACATGTGCAGATGTTGGCAGGGTTCCCTTTTCTCCTGTTGTCAAAGATCATTTTATTTGCACAAAGATATGTTTGTATCTGTTGTACAATATGGCATGTGAATGACATACCAGAATTGTATGGAAAAGTGTTTTGTTTTACTTCTGGATGTTAAAACTATATAATCTCACACATTTACTTATTTTTAGTGATTTTACTTTTTACGCCAATGACTTTATAAATGAATACTTCTGGGAAACAGTTAACTCTTTTGTAAACATTTTGTCAGACAAAATTTCCAAGGTCCTGTAATTTAAGTTGGGAGGAAGAGTTGAAAACGTGGTTAGCAAACAGTTCTTGCACTTCACATTGGACATGAGTCAATCTGTCACTTTTCCCAATGCCCAAAAGAAAGAAAACATTCTCAGATATAAGATTAAAAATATTCCTTTTCCTAATTGCTAAAGAATTAGTAAATATTTTCTCTGACTAAAATTGAATCAGTTCACTTACTATAGTTCAAGATTCATGCTATCTAATTTTTTATTTATATGATTAGTGTTTTATCACAAAACTTAAGATAAAAATAAAATGTTATGTGTACAAACAAGTAGTTATTGTGAATTGAAAGAATGGGAAAGAAGAAAATGTGAAAATAGGCAATTATTTGGATACGGTTGAGTTTTAGAAATCTTTTTGTTTTAAAAGTTGATGAACATTTTAACATAAGACTATTGAGTTTTGTCAAATTTATGAAAGCTCAGGCTACAGTTGATGCTACTTGTTTTTCTTGAGGGGTCCAAGAAGACGAGCCTCATCTCCAGCTCTCTGAATATATGTGGATTGTTTGATATTTGGCAGTAGAAGTAGGTTACATGTCTACTCTGTAATGCTTTCCTTTGCTTCTTCTGCAGTATTTGAATCAATGTCATGTTCTCAGCTTCCTTTTTCCAATTTGTGGAAGGTGCTCTGCTAAAGGAAAATACCTCCGATAAAGCCTATCATTTTATTTAACCTGAAAACAACTTGTTCGTTGTCATGGAAGATTGTTGCTTTAGAATGTTAGCTCTCCTGGTAGTTAAAAAATCTCTTAGAAAACTTTGAGATAGAATAAATAGTTCTGAAGTTGGGCTAAAGGTGAGCAGAAAATGTGATGTTGTACAGCCAGAGGGACTTGGAGTGGAGGTTGCATTCATAGGATGTCAGATTGCTCTTCACCAGCTGTTGAGGGTGGGTTAAAAGACACTTCCCAGAATCTTCCTCTGAACTCTACCCCAAGGGCCTGCACCACTTCTTAGTAACCAGCATTAATTATATTTATAATTATTTGCCTGATGCCTGTTTCCTACTAAAGTTTTTATTTTAGAGACTCTGTTTAGTTCGCTCTTATTGCCAGTGTTACACACAGTGCCTGGTGCCTGGTAAATGCAGCTGAATAATAGGCCTGCCTTGCTGTCCATTCAGAAGAAAGGATTGCTTGATTGTATTCCACATAAATCAGAAAGCTAAATGAAAGCATTAATACTTTTATTTTTATTTGTTTATTTATTTATTTATATTGTTGTTCAAGTACAGTTTTCTGTCTTTTATTTCCATCCCAGCCCACCCCTTCCCATTTCCAACCCCCTCTCCTTGTTTTTGTCCATGTGTCCTTTATACTTGTTCCTCCTATAAACCCTTCTCCTTTTCTCCTGAAATTTCCTCCCCTCTGGTCACTGTCATCCTTTTCTCTATTTCTGTGTCTTTGGTTATATTTTGCTTGTTTCTGTTGTTGATTAGGTTCCTGTTAAAGATGAGATCATATGGTATTTGTCTTTCACCACCTGGCATATTTTGCTTAGGATAGGAAAGCATGAATACTTTTAGATTTGGTAATAAATGAGTATCTTTTGTTTTGTTGGTTGCTCAGTTTGGTTCTGAGATTTTGATAAGCAATACTTATTCTGTTTTAGCTTTATCAGGTAAAGTTACCTATTTATTTTTTTTCAGATCTATAGTAATGGTATGAATTAGAAAAGAAACTTAAGTTTCTGTTGAACTAGTAACTATAACAAGAGAATCCAAGCTTACGCAATCTCTACTGAGAGTATTTGGGGATAGACCTAGGCTATCTTCATTAGCATCTCTTACAATATTAAGATAATTCTTTTGTAGAGTTTTCCATCTGATGAAGGTTGGCCATTTGCAAAGTACCTTGGAGCTTGTGGAAGAATGGTGGCCGTAAATTATGTTGGAGAAGAACTGTGGAGCTACTTTAATGCACCATGGGAAAAACGAGTTGACCTTGCTTGGCAATTAATGGAAATAGCAGAGCAACTTACAAACAATGACTTTGAATTTGCACTCTACCTCCTGGATGTCAGCTTTGACAATTTTGCAGTTGGTCCTAGAGATGGGAAGGTAATCATTGTGGATGCTGAAAATGTTTTGGTTGCTGACAAAAGGCTAATTAGACAAAGTAAGTATATAACTTTTAGGTTTGTTTTTGTATGCTTTTTTTCTCTTTGTCAAAATGATGTTTATATTTGTATGAAGCAAGTCTGTAATATTCACTTTAGGTGGCAACCTTGCATCTTTCTTTGTTTTATTTGATCAGTATCAGTAAATAAATACTGATTCATTACACATGCATTCTTGATCATAGTTTCTTCATATTTAGTAAAATATCCTTTTGGTTCATTCAGACTCAGATATACTCAGAGTGTGTATATATGCATGCTTTTGTTTTTGTTTTACTGGCCTGCTGTCTTCTGTGGGTTAGGAGTCTAATGCAGAATTAAGTTTTATATACAGGTTACAGACTACCAGAAAGATTGTGCTCTCAGGGAGGCCTTATTTTTCGTGCTGTTCTGCGGGGTTCCTACACTGTTTTTAATCGTGTAGGTGATTCCTGGTGCTGCAAATCTCTAGCCTGGTTTGACAGTGTTACATCTTACCCAAAACTTTGCTCACCATTTCCTTGTGAGCTCCTCACAGTGTAGGTGGGCAGAGTGTCTGAAGTGTATTTAAAATTAAATGCCTTAGGAATTTTAAAGCATTGGGGACGAAGCCTATAATTCTATAACAAATTTACTAGGTAAAAAGCAACTGAAGTTGTTGCTGTTTGGTGAGAGTGTTATATCTTTAACTCCCTCCCCTCCCTCCATATGAGGCACTTTCCATCAACAGAGAAACCAGAGTTTGTGGCACCTGGGGAACACCTTGAATGTAACAGCAGTAGATTAAGTGGGCTCTGTTTGCGTGATCCTGTTAAATAACTTGGTTTTCTCGGTGCCTTGTTCTGGTTCCACACTCACCAGACTGCTTTCTGGTTATATCTGACTGCCCTGTAGGGCCTCTTATGGGGTGGACACTTTGTGGGAGTGCTGGCCCCCACTTTACCTCTTCCTTCGTTTGTGAGGGTGGCAGCAGCCTGAGCACCATGCTTTTCTTTCTTAAAATGTACAATTCATCGGTTTTTATTATATTCCTAGAATTCTGCCCACTTGCCTAAACTGTTAAAATGTGCATTCCAAGGCCCTGGCTGGTGTAGCTCAGTGGATTGAGCACAGGCCTGCGAACCAGAGGATCGAGGTTCAATTCCCAGTCAGGGCACATGCCTGGGTTGCAGGTCGGTTCTCTGCAGGTCAACTCCCAGCAGGGGATGCACGAAAGGCAACCATACATTGATGTTTCTCTTCCTCTCTTCCTCCCCTCTAAAGATAAATAAATAAATAAAATCTTTTTAAAAGTGTGCATTCCAGTGTTTGTAACATGGTTTTTTGTAGTTTTATTGATGTGGACATTCTGGAATACATGTTACAATCTTACACCAATTCATTCCTGAGTTGGAATGAATACAACCTGTAGCTTCTGTATTCTTGCATTTCACACAAAGAGCATTGCTCCAGGTGTTTGTTGGCGCTGCCCACAAACTGGCGCTGCCCAGTTCTTCTCAAGTGGCTCTTGGTAGGGCTAACTAGCCACTTTGCAAAAGGCCACATCTGTTTCTTCACCCTCTTTTCTGAACTCTTTCTAGTAAATTACCTTATTTTCCTTTACAAGGAAGTGCGGATTTTGATGGGACATCTCCATCAGTGTCGTCCTTGCCTTTAACTTCTACACCAGTGAAAACAGTACACATTCATCCCTCTTCTTCATATGTAGTGCAGCCTGTGTCCGAACCTGTCCCACAGGTTTTCTTGAACTCCCACCTTCCTCCTCACAATCCATTTCCTCTTAATTTCCCATGTGCAGGCTTGTCCGAGACTCTTTCCTGCTTTCCCCCTGTGTTTAAAAGTATTGCTTACGCTGCTTTTCTCTACTTCCTGGGCTTCCATTCATCCCTCAGCCATTAAAACCTGGCTTAGAAGTCTGCATTACCATTAGCAACCACTGAATTGGCCAATTCCTGAAGTCACTGATTAGTAACAACTTCCTGAAATTATTTACTACCTTGGTTTTCCTCAGTTTTAGTAGTTCCTTTTTTAAAAAACATTAATCTTATTTCCCCTTTGCTTAGAGCTTTTAATGACTTCCCATTGTTCCTCAGTAAAATTCAGACTCTCCCAGAGCATGATCTGTGTGACTCACCCTAATGTGCTGCTTTTTTTCACATCCCTCTGTCCATTTTTGCCCTCAATGTCTCAGCAATAGTGGCCTTAAAGATTTCTTGAATGAACCTTTCCACATTTGGGCTTCCCATGTGCAGTTTCCTTTGTCTCAGATGCCTCCTCCATCATCCACATACTGCTAGGTACTAGTCCTCCAAGCCTTAGTTTAACTCTGAGAGACCTGACCACTCTATCTAATAGTAAAAAAGGGTGTTTCTTTCATAAATTTTTCCCCTGTTTCCTTCATAGTGTTTCCCACAATTTATGATAGATAATGTTTATTTATTTACTTGCTTAGTTCCTATTTCACTTACTAGATTGTAAGGCAGTGAGGATAGGAGCAGTGCATACTAATCTGTTTTGTTTACCATTAGACACCCTTGCCTGCTGTAGAGTAGGCATTCAAAAAACTACTTGCCCAATGAATGAGTTTCTTTCACTAACCTCTCCTCTGACAAACCCTTACGTTTTAAGGTTCTGCCCTTAGTCTTTTTTCTCCTTTGCTTTCAACATGCTTTCCAACACAATCAGGTCATTCTCTTGGGTCCATCAAGTCTTTTGTGCTGATGCATTCTAAGTAGATGTACTGTATTTCTGAATTCAGTCGTAAGTTTGGAGTTTGTTTCTAGTTGCATATATTATATGTTCACTTGAATACCTCATAGCCACTTTATATTTATTTATATATAAAATGTTAACACTATTATGTTAATAGTGTCTACCTTGTCATCTAATTAGAACCTTAAACTTTACTTACAAACTTACCTATTAATTTTTGTCACAGATGTTTCTACAATCTGGATTTTTAATCTCTACTATTGAAACTTTATTATTTTATTTTATTTTTTAATTTAATTTTAGAGAGAGGTGAAGGGAGGAAGAAAGAGAGGAACATCGATGTGCAAGAGATAACATTGATAGATTGCCTCTCCAATGCCCCCCGGCCTGGGGACCTGGCCCAAAATCCAGGCGTGGGCCCTGAATGGGAATCAAACTGACAGCGTCTCTGTTTGCAGGCCGGTACTCAGTCCACTGAGCCGCACCAGCCAGGGCTGGACTTCTTTTTTAATTGCTGTCACTGTGTTAGTCCCTCCAGTCTTTAGTCTAGAATTATCTTTCTATAAAACATCATGATCACAACCACACTAGATACATTGTATTTCTCTAGTCTCTTCTGTACCTCCTCCCCAAGTACCTGTCATACACTCTAGCCACAGTGAACTCTTTCCTGAACTAGCTGGACCAGTCCCTTAAATTCATGCCTTTGCACATACCGTACCCGAGGCCTAGAGTGATGTTTTTCCCTTTTTTTTCTTTTTGGCTTGCTTATCTTGTAAGGCGGCCTTTAGCAACCTGAGACAGAAGTAGCACTTCCTCTGTGTTCCTGTGCCGTACTACTTACTACTGTATGACACTATATATAGATGGAAGGTTTCCCTCTCCCCAGGGTGTCCAACACTTGGCATCCAACCCATGGCCTGCAGGCTGCATGTGGCCCGGGATGGCTATAAATGAGGCCCAACACAAAATTGTAAATTTACTTAAAACCTTCTTTTTGCTTATCAGTTTTCAATAGTGTTTGTATCTTTAATGTGTGGCCCAAGACAACTCTTCTTCTTCCCATGTGGCCCAGAGACACCAAAAGTTTGGACACCCTACTGAACCCTTCAGTAGTAGGGACCTCATCTGATCCTTCAACCTGGCACTTGTGTGCTTACAATAAATCTTGTATCAATATATAAATTAATATATTTAAATATTTAAAGTCAAAATATAATTTTAAGAACAAATACTACTATGTTCATGAATTGTCATATTTTGGGAAGCAATAAAAACTGTTAAAATATATTTTTCTCTTTCTGCTTTTTTTCTTTTACAGATAAACCTGAAAATTGGGATGTATGGTATGAAAGCAAATTTGATGACTGTGATAAGGAAGCTTGCTTATCATTTTCAAAAGAAATTCTTTGTGCTCGTGCCACTGTGGATCACAATTACTATGCTGTTTGTCAGAACCTCTTATCCAGACATGCCACCTGGCGTGGCACTTCTGGAGGGCTCCTTCATGACCCACCAAATGAAATTGCCAAAGACGGCCGACTGGAGGCCTTGCTGGACGAGTGTGCTAATCCAAAGAAGCGCTACGGCAGGTTCCAGGCTGCTAAGGAACTGCGTGAATACCTAGCACAATTAAGTAACAATGTGAGGTAGTCTATGGTGAACTTTTCCCCTTTAAATAGCACTGGCTAATACTAAACCAACAAAAACTGTCCAGAAAAAGGAAATTTGGAAGTAATACATTCAGAGGATGATAAGTGCACTGATAGATCTTACGTTACATCCATCAAAAATAAGACATTATGTCAAAAATCTCATGAGTCGTCTGCAAATAAGTTTGCTCTTACACTTTGGAGACTTGAGCTTTCTTTGACTGCTTTGCCCCCTTGAATGCCTGAGTGCATTAAAGAATATTGTTACGCTATTGGAAATGAGTCTGATAGTTACATTGGCTTGTGTATCAAAGGGTACTTGGTACTTGACTTAGTCGGCATTACTATCATGATTTTGTGAATCTCGTACATTTTCTTTGAATGTCAAGTTAGATTGGCCTGTTTTATAGGTCACTTTTTTCTTCCAATGTATACTTTTTGTTTTTTCATTTTTATGGTTTTTATTCAGTTACATATTCAGGTTACTGTAGTTGTTCACTTAAATTTGGGCTAGTTTTCATTCAGTGCTATGCGGTACATACTAACTGAAGGCAGGATTCCCAGGTTTACTGTGTTTTTTCAGAAAGCTGAATGTTATGTAAATACTTCCCTTCCCACTTTCTGTGGTTTCACCATTGCATGAGGTCATTTAAGGTTATTTAACAGTTACATCACTCTGTGCCAATAATTACAAGTGTACACTAAACATGAGGTTGGCATATGTTGCAAAATGTCATTTAGTCCTTTAAAGGCTTTAATAAGAGTATATTATTAACTTCACCTTGATGTTAATTTTGAGAGAAAAAAAACTCAGTATTTTTTAAATGCTAACTCTAGTCCAAGATAGTAATGCAAATGCCAAAGAAATATTAGGCCTAGTCCTATGGTTAGAATTTAAAATTGGTCACTTACGCATTCTTACTATCCCACTTCCAATATTTTCTGTCATTATTAAATTAAAGTCTCCCTAGTTATTTTATGTTCAAAAGGTAAGCTACTGTTTGTCAGTATAGATAACTTAAAGATATTCTACCTGTTGTTCATCAGTAGATTTGACAAAAATTAACGTAGTAGTCATCATCTGAGTTTAATCAGGCCTCATAAATTTTGATTGATGAACTAGTAATTTTTACTGTAAGCAGACAGTTTAGCTAGTGTGCCAAACTTGGTCTTCACTACCCAATTGTTAAACGTCAAACATCAAAATTTAAATATGTGGGTAAAAATGAACAAATGTGAAATTTGTGGGCTATTTTAAAAGTTACAATTTATATATTGTTGACTGTCACTAACAGTGGTGTTTTTCTGTTTGAAATCATTAATTTTGTTAATGGCAAAGTTTGGTGTAGTGTGCAGTATTTAGTTCTAGGCTGACTTTATTCTTAATCAGAAAGTGATTAAAATATGCACAACCAAAGCCAGGTTTTTCTTCTGTTTTTCATTCATTCAGCGACTATTTATTGAACATCAACTCTGCCAGGCACATTACTAGCTGCTACACACTCACTAAACATGACATGGTTAACTTACTTTACAATAATTATCAAATACTTTAATGTAGGTATATCTTAAGTTGAAATAGCATTCATTAAGCTAAGATGATTTCATGTTGTTTTACTATTAAGGAAATTCTATTTGTACCATCTATAACTGGGTTGCTATAAAAAAGAGCAGGATGTTATTAATAAAGGTAATCCCAGTTTAAAACTGGGTGAAGGGTAAGATCTCTTCATTATAAAATAGATTGCAGTATGTTAACTTTTATACATCAGTATGTTGCTTATTATCAACTAGCCCTCAAACACTTAAGTGCTAGGAATTTTACTATGCTTTTTACAACTTTGAGGGGGTTAGGTTAAATTACTTGTCAGACATTCAAGCCTCTTAATCAAAGCTTCAGACAAAATACACATTTTCAAAACGGAGCACCTTTTATATTTGATAAAGTATTCATTACAAACCTTAGAATGCTGATCACAGAGGGGTTGCCTCTCTGTGGTCTAGCAAACATCTTTTTGAAAGTGACTGATTGCAGGAGAGGAAGTGAGAACACAGCTGTTGGTGGTGACTGCTACTTTAGGTAGTTTTTAAAACTGCCATTCCCCTCTCGCTCCCCCAGATTATGTGGAATTTCTTTTATCTTTGGGAAAAGGCTGAGAAGATGCTAGAAGAATTAGGAATTTCAAATTACAGGGAAAAATGTGTATTTGAAAAGCAATAAATATTTTGTTCACTTTGCTATCAAGATACTCACTATCAGATATTTATTATACAGCAGCAATTTATATTTTTAATCATTGCCCATTAATAGATGCAGTAAAATATTTTTGAATCAGACATTTGGGGTTTGTATGTGCATTAAAAGTTGTCTTTTGTACTGTAAGTTACTGTTTAATTTGAATATTTTATCAGAACTGTCTCCCTGTGCCTTTACAACATAAAGTTGTTTCTGCAACTTTAATGCTCTTAATAAAGCATACTTTAAGAATCACACTTGTCAGACTCTCTCTTAACTTCAAATATCTAAATTGTTTCTTGAGTGAAAGGTGAGGTTATGTAGATAAGTCATTTGTTTTCTCTTGCATTTATTTTGACATAATTCTCAGAAACTATCTGGGTGTGAGCTGGACTTTGTGTTTTCTATTTTTATGTAATGACATTTTTAACTTTCATGACTAAAATGGTAATAAGCTTTATTATAGAATTATTTAAATGTATACAAAAGAGTCATACAAGGAACAGTAAGTAGTGTAACCATGGTTAATGCTAACTTCAGAACATGTGGTCCTACTTGTTTACATGCTCCTGCCTACTTGCTTCCAGCTTATTTTGAAAAAAATCTGGAGATATTTAATTCAAGTGTTTTACACATTACACATTTTCTTCAACAAAACCACAATATTATTTTATATGAAAAAAATTAATAGTAATACCTCAGTATTACTAAAAGCTCAAAATCCAACTGCAAGGGCTCTGAATCACTGGCTCTATACCAAGAGTAATTTGATTATTAATAAGCATAATAACAAAAATGGATTGTAACACATTAAATATGTAAATTATGTATTCAAAGTGATAACAAAAAATAAACCCATTTAGTCATATTTGGAAGGCTATTGAGGAATTAATCTGAAAACTGGTTAACTTGGAGACAAGAAGCATTTGTCCTGCCTATCCCAAGGTAATTAGATAATTGAGGGGGAAAGAATCTATAGACTATGTAGAATTATTCCAGTTAATAAATGCAAGAGTCTTGTTAGAGTGTATGTACCTAAATAATTGACAGAAGCTTAGGCGATGATTATGAATGGCTGGAAAAGCTGATGAAGAATTTTGTATGAATGGATCAGGATGTCAAGACCTGGATTCGCTGCTCATTCATGACTTTCCTTCCACTCAGCCAAAAGTAGTACCCAGCAGCACCTGTGAAGCATCTGGCCAGAAAAAATCCTGCACCTGGTCAAGCCCCCAAATCTGTCCATCACGGAGAAGCACAGCATAAAGGACCATGTGAAAGGACATCATGGGGATGCGGTCAACAAAGTCCTGAACGGGGTCCATTGTACAGGATAAATAACTCGGTTTTGTGTATCAAATTGTAAGGAAAAGGGGTAGGGGAAGCTTTTCATTCATGGAGACTTAAGTAACACATAAAGTAAATGCAAATGTTACCTTTCTACCCCGATTTGATTTGAACAGATCAATTTTGAAACGAAATAGAAACAAAAATTTGAACTGAACCATAAGGTAAATGTCTTGGACAACCTTATCTACTTAATTTTGCATTTGCTTTAATATGTGGAAAAACATAGAAGTACCTGTTCTATATTGTAGAAAGTTAACAGCCACAGTTGATTATACTAGTTAGCTATATGCCTAAATTTTATAATAGGACATTTTAGTTCTTTTTCTTTTGGAAAGTATTTGCTCGCGGTCCCAAAATTAAGTAGTGGTAAACCTAGGGCTTAACACAGATTTTCTGATGGCCTGCGACGTTCTACTGCAGTGAGATGCGACTTCTAAGAACCAGGAGCTTATATTTGGAGACAAAATCATATAGTTGTAAAAACCTTCACATGCATTTCCTCAGTTATTAAATTAGGGGAGGTGAAGATGTGTGAGGGCAAGGAAACAAATCCCAAGTGAGATGCAGACAATTTGAAAAAGAAGAGAATGTAAGGGTTAAGAGATGGGGAAAGGAGGATAGAAAATGAGGAAAAATAACAGTTCACACCTTTTTCCTTTTGACATAAGAACTTTAGGACTCTCAAACATCTCTGCAGATTACTTAGATTACTCTTCTCATCATGAGTTTAGTGATATATTCCATTTCTAGGGATCTGCCAGAGCCTTTTACATTTTATTGGTTTTCCCTTTCTTTGTCCAAAAATGTTGAAACTGTAGGCAGTGCCTTATTACCCTATGTTTTAAGAATATAGACTTGTAAGAAAGTCTGCCTTGCAAGATGACATCATTAAAAATGAGCTCTGCAGTTATTCAGTCAAGCTTAGAATTGTATTAATTTGAGCTTTTTGTGTCTGTCACAGATGTTTAGATAACTCAAGATCTTTAAAGAGGTTACGTATAGGCTGTTAGAGGAAGTGGTGACTCACAGAACTCTTTTCAGTATTTCATTTGAATTCTGGGACAATGCCAATGACCCTCTAATGCTAAGTGGGCTTACTGATTTTTATTTCTTTGTGAGGACTAGTTTTAGTTTTTGTAATAGGTCTTCATCCATTTTTTTAGCTACCCAAATTACTTCACTGTATGCGCAGTGTCCTAGGACTTCTCATGAAGGTTATATTTAAATTTTTTGATAGGCTTTTGAATATTTGGTTGGTGGGGAGGAAGTGGTGAGAAAAACACCCACCCCCAAATTATTTTCTAAGACTTGCTTTAAAGGGTGTGTTTTCAGGTGTCTTGTCAGCAATTCTAAAATTCAATCTTTTATAATCTTTTTTAAATCAGTGCCTACATGTTTATAGTAATACCATGGGTTGAATTTCTTTGATTTTCTCACTGTTATTGGGACATACATATACATTTTGTGCTTCTTTTATGTAATGTTTTTAAAGTATAACTTATTTGCATATACTTTGGGGAAAAAGAATGAAGTAAGAAATTTACAGGCAGATTTGGTCTTAGAAACTAGTTAATGATATTGCTACATTCTAAGATGTTATGAAATTTCTAAGTCATTTGCTGTTAAAGATATAAATAGAAACCTGAAACACTTAATACTCATCGTTTCCCATGGTAAAATAATGTTTCTTGGATGTCATTTGAGAAGAGGCAATTAAAAAGGAAAGATATACATCTTCAAACTGTTAAAAATAGATACTTAGATGTTTCTGAGAGGGAGCATTTGAGTCTCTTCTTTGACATTTACCAGTTGTTCTTGCAGGCAAATTATTCAACATCTGTCAGTGTTCACGTAGAGAAACAACAGAATTTCCTCTTTGACTCCATTACAAGTGTGGACAGATAGGGTAATGTATAGAAAAACACTTTGTAAGGGCTGAAGTCCTAAAGCAGTGTATTGTGATGACAAACGAACATTGATGGTTTGCCCAGAGAGAAAGATGACTTGATTCAAGGATTAAGTAATTAGCTTCTTGCCAGCGGACCACAGCTCCCAATGACTTTTATCTCCCTTTAAGTTAAGACTACACTAGTTTTAGCAGGAGGAAGAGGCACCAGAAATTGCCAAAAATGTGGTTCAGCATGAGACTTTTAAGTTTTCAGTGATTTTGCTATCTAAGATAATTTGTACTCAGCTAAGGAAAAACATTAAACTTTTGGGGGGAAGGAAGACTGATCCAAGACTACTATTGTCAGATTCTCATTTTTGAAGCTTAACTTTTTTTATCTTTTGTTCAGATAAAAATAAGAAGTGAATGTCAGTTACCAAGATGCTTAGGTTATGACTACTCACTTTCAGCTGTGGTTTCCTTATAAATCTTTGGTTTATCTGATCAAAATTAAGTGAAACAAATGTCTCTAATTTGTCTTAACATTTCTCCAAAGGAAACACAGTGAGGCTAACAGCAAAATTTGCATGCTCATTAATGATCAGTGAATAAACCACTCATCTCTGCCCTTCTTGGAGGAAGGAAAGAGTACCAGTAAAAATCGTAGGGAGTCTGATGGAGCTTTCTGTGTTGGCAGAAGCTGAGTCTCGGAAGGATTTAGTAGAGGGACGGGGTACTAGGAGGCGAAGAGAGGGCCCTCCTGGTGGATCCAGACATTTTCTTTGCCCTTTCCGTTGCCTGTACTAAAAAGTTTCTGAAAGAAATACCGGAATAGGTGCCCATTAAAATCATCCCTCTACCCCTGCTCCAACTCCTCTCTTCTTCAAATAAATAAGTGCTGTTCATTCTGTTCGTGTTGGAATGCATTCTGTAAGGATAGTATTTTGTATATAGCAGAGATCGCAGTAACTACATAGTAGGAATTACACAAGTTGTCATTTGGATTTTGTTTTTCATGGTAGAGCCTCAGAACTGTCTGTCTAAATACATCTACTTCATTCTTCTGAACTGGGTTGGCAAGTAAAGACCAGATAATAAACGTTTTAGACTTCACAGGTCATCTTGCAATTACTGACCTCCTAACATTTAATAACAGAAGCAGCCATAGGCAATACATAACTTATGAGCAGGGCTGTGTTCCAACAGACTTTATTTGCAAAACCAGGCCAGGTTTGGCCCATGAGTCACAGTTTGCCAAACCCCTGTGCTAACTTATGCATATGATTAATCCAGTCCAATTTTTCACTATTAAACACCGCTGTTAGGAATATATTTTGGAAATAACTTCCTACATGTTTGAGTACTTTTGTAGGAAGTGAAATTGTAAGGATAAAGTATGCATATTTAAATATGTAAATATTGCTTCCAAATCCTCCAAGACCTTTGCCAATATATAGTCCTCCAAACAGTAAAATTGGGTGTCTTGCTGCCTACTAACATTATTATTTTATTTTTACCGATAAAATGTGAAAATTACTATTTTCCTTCTTTTTAATTGCAGCTGCTTAAAAATTAGTTGAGACTTAAGAGAATCCCACTCCCTTGCCTTTTTTCTGCCTAATTTAGAGTAAATGAAGAGGCAGATTCAGAAATCAAGAGGATGGAGACTATTACCTATGCTGTTGATAAAGCTACTGGACAGTATGGCCTATATCCATGATGACAGTAGTTTTCCAAATACTATATTCTACAATTAGTCTTTCCCAGTTTTATCACAGGCACAGTTGGAAGACTGCAGATCTGCCATTGGCAGTCTCTCTGCAGAAAACACGGAAAAGCAGAGAATTCCTGATTCAGAAGACAGGTACATCCCAAAAGGAAAGAGAAAGTGGCTGGACTGCATAGGTTGCAGTGTGTTTCCCAAGCTCACTGCTCAGAGTCGTCATAGGGGGGTGGGGGGACAAGGCACATGCTGAGTGCCACCTGGAACAGGAGCACGGAGTCCGTCTCCCACCAGCAAACACCCAGCTCTAGCCTTAGTGAGGCAGACCACCTACCCAACAAGTCAATGGCCACTTAACTTCTTGTGAACTGCGCTTTTCCTTTGCTCATTTTCAAAAACTGGTTTGTTCATGAGTTTCTGTTGCTGCTATGTAGGAGTGCTTCATTTTATTAGGGGTATTACTTTTTGGTTATTTGTTGCAGTTACTGTATTAGATATAAGATGCCATTGCTTGTAAGATACTTTATACCCTCCCAAGGGAAGGGAGGTTTAATGTCTCAATGAGTGTTACGTCACAGTGACTCTTATCACTGAAAATTTTTATTTTGTGTGTATTGAAAGGGTTTGCTTAGCTTTGGGTGTGTGTAGTTAAAAGGGAAAACATAAGCAAAAGAGATGGGCTAAGCTATTTGCAAAACATTTCAAATTCAGAGGTCACCCCTCTCTTGGCCGACGGACGTCTCCGTTCAGCGCCCTCGCTGGGTGTGTTTCTCCACACTGTCCATCATCCTGGGTGTCATTGGGAACACGGTGCGGCCGCAGTTCTCTGAGAGCGCTTCAGTGCCACCCTGGAACGCGCTCCAGGCCGTGGGCACAGTCCTGTGTTTGATGCCGACACTGTTCGTACTTAGCAGTAGATATAACAAGGTTTCAAACAAACAAGAACCAAAAAATAGAACCTGTAACTGCCTCCTTCAGTGGTTTTTGAATAGTATGTTGAGAGAAGTGTTCAGGGGTAGCATCTTCACAGTAGTAATGGGAATAAAAGCCGAACTTGAACATGTGCAGCCAGTGGCTCCACTTGACAACGCCCTGGCAGCCCGTAGGCATGACACCATTGATTACAACACAAATGTCAATTTCGGGTATACTGAAATTTGAAAAAAATGTTGTTATAATTGATGAATTAGACTTTTTTTAGTGTATCATGATGCATCTTTTTTTTCTTTCTCTTTGTGGTAAGCTATATAAAAAATAGTCACCTAATTATTTTATGTGTACAATTCAGCACTATTCATTGCATTTACAATGTTGTACAACCATTACCACTATCTACTTCCAGTTTTTTTCATCACCCCAAACAAAACTGTACCTGTCAGGCCGTGGCTCCCCACTTCTCCTTTCCAAGCCCATGGTAACTTCTGATTTACCTTCTGTCTCTCTACATTTGCCTGTTTAGACATTTTATATATGTGGAATCATACAACAGTTCTCCTTTTGTGACTGGCTTCTTTCACTTAGCATACTTTTTAAGGTTCATCCATGTTGTAGCATCTATCAGAATTTTATTTCTCATTAGGGCTGAGTAATACTCTATTGTATGTATATGCTATATTTGTTCATCCGTTCATCTGTTGATGGATACTTGAATTGTTTCCATCTCTTGGTTATTGTGAATAATGCTGAAATGAACATCGGCATACAAGTATGTGTTTGAGGGCCTGTTTTCAATTCTTTGGGGCATATGCCTAGGAGCAGAGTTACTGGATTGTGTAGGAACTCTATGTTTAACTTTTTCAGAAGCCTCCAAACTGTCAAACTGTCAAACTCTCAAAGCCTCCAAACGTATCTTTTAGCTCTAACATCTGATTGACACTAGGTGAGTAGAGATGAATAGACAGTTGTTCTTTGTTCCCAAACTGGTGAGCGAGCAGTAATGACTGTGAGTGAACTGGGAGCAAGCACCTTCAACAGCGTCCACGCAGGTTCATGTCTTCCAAGTGCAAGAACTACCAGAGGTTCTTTAGAACAATGAGATTAGCTGTAGTGAGTAAATCCAAGGAGTAAGGACGTGCCCACAGTTAATGAAAAAGTCACCCTTTCCGAGGAACCACATGGATGACCTGGGGCTCGGGAAGGAAAGACGCTGATATGAGAAGGAGACAAGGAGAGAGAAGGAACAATGAATCTATTAATATCATTTAAAATAATACCACATTATGTACACACATCAAGTGACAGGCATTGTGCTTAACATTGCACAGTCATGGGACACTTGATGGGGATGCGTTCTGAGAAGTGGGTGGTTAAGTGATTGCCACGTTGTGCACCCATCACAAAGTGCCTGTCCACGTGCACACACATGGTCTAGCCTCCTGCACACCTGGGCTGTATGCTATAGCCTATAGCCTATTGCTTTAGGCTACGCGCCTGTACCGCAAGGAGCAAGCCTGTGTTGTACGCATGCTACTGTACAAAACAACACGAGAGTAAATGCATCTCAGTAAGCATGAGATGCGTGCCACTCTGCCAGTGTAACAGAGTACTGTTTCACAGTGAATGTTTGTGTAAATAGGTGCACTCTAAAATAACAATAGAAAGTGTAGTATAGTAACCATATAAACCAGTAACATGGTCTATTATCATTATCAAGCATTATGTAGTGTACATAACTGTGTGTGTTACACTTTGCTGGCAGCACAGTAGGCTTGTTTATGCCAGCATCACCCCAAACATGTGAGTGAGGTGTTGCGCTACAATGTTACCATAGCTATGATGTTAAGACCACTATGGTATTGCTAGATGATTGGAATTTTTCAGCTCCATTATAATTTTATGGGACCATCATGCTATATGCATTCCATTGTTGACCACAAAGCTGTCATACGGCACATGAGTGTATATGTAATCTTTAAAGCAAGGTTGGTATGCTCTTTCCATTTTGCAGATGAGATCTGTCTAGAAGGTATCTAGCCATATACTATGAAAAATGGAGACATTTATTGAAGAAGATACAAGATACAAGAAACACTGTGCATAGGACAATGATGCCTCAGTCCCCTTCAAAGTAGGCACCTTGGGACCTCACACAGTTCTCCCAATAGCCATCACCTGCCCCGTCATATGTTCCCTGAATCTCATCAACAGTCTGAAATCTCTTTCCTTTCAAAGTTGATTTTAGTTTTGGGGAAACCCAGAAGGCTCAGGACACCGAATGTGGGCTGTAGAGGGGCTGAGTCACCTGGGGGATTTGATGTTTTGCCAAAAAACTCTGCATGAGACCTGATGCCTGACGGGGCATGCTGTGGTGATGAAGCTGCCAATTACCAGTTGCCCATAGCTTTGGTCTTCTGAATCAACCAAATAGTTTCCGTGGAGAAATGTTCAAGCTTAATTTGCAAAATTTGTTGCAGGTTCATTGCTTACCTTGCTCAGTCATTTTGAATGCAATGGCCACACAGGACACATGCTCACTCACTGGTGTCTACTGCCCCCACTGACTTGCATAGTGAAGTTGTCATTGTTCACTCATGTGTGTTCCAGTCCACTGTCCTTGGCTGCCACATTACAGCGATGTCGAGTAAACTTCTCATTATGTTAACAATGGCTGGACTTAGTCTAGACAGATGTTGTGATATAGTAAACTCTTCCCCTGGAAGTTAAGTGCCTTGTCCAGGGCCACAGAGCTAGGGGACGGCAAGGATGGCAGGAGTTGAAGTAGGATTCTGCTTCTGGATGCTTCCCCCAGCCCTTTAGGGTCAACATTGCATTGTGCCATGGTGACCCTACACGCTACATCAGTGCAACTCTTTTTTGACCACTATTTCCTGGCTGTGGTCAGAGTGAGTCCCCTCTTTCCCTTGCAGGTGTGCTTGGCCCTTCCTGGGACTGGCCATTCTTCTGTTGTGTTCCTGCGAGGGCCCTGCAACTCCTTCATTGTGTCTAGTGTCCAGTCAGTGACATAGACGCTTCAGTCCTGACCTCTTAAACCACCCATAATGCTGCTGGTCAGAATGTGCTGTCCTCTAAAGTCCTCCTCTGTCTACTTTCTGCATACTTCAATGTCAAAGTCCTGTCTGGATTCATAAGGAGGCCTTCTATTGTTACAGGAGGGGGAAAAAAGGAAGCATAAGAGCATGTCTTTCTAAAATGTGCCCACCAACATGCCCTCTCAGTAGACCCACTCTCTATTTTCTGTTTACTTGTTTCAAAGATTATAAGAGCCATATCAAGGTGTCTTTGGCCCTTGGACTTGCAACTGCCACCACAGGGGGTCTCAAACTCATTACAGTTGCTTTGTTTCCCAGTTACTGTGGGACTTAAATTTTCACAGAGCACTAATGACATTCCAATTTGTGGATAAAGTGATTGTCGTAAGATTCTCCAAAACACAGCTTCCTCTTACTGATTTCCTCCTCAAGAACCTGCACTTGTTTTCTGTTGTCTCAATGTGCTTGTAATTCTCTCTTCAAGACCATTTAGAAACCCATAGGAGCAGGGAGAGGAGCGAGGAGTTGGATTGAGTGTCAGGCCTAGGGCACAGAGAAAGAATTTGGGGGGGGGTGCTAACTCAACACCCATGCTGAAATACTGGGTGATATTCTGAAGAATCTCTTTGAGGAATTTATTTAAATAAGGATGGTCCAGTCCTGGCTGGTGTGGCTCAGTGGATTGAGCACTGGCCTGTGAACTAAAAGGTTACCAGTTTGAATCCTGGTCAGGGCACATGCCTGGTTGTGGGCCAGGTCCCCAGTTGGGGCTGTGTGCAAGGCAACTAATCAATGTATCTCCCGTGCATCAATATTTCACTCCCTTTCTCTCTCCCTTCCCCTCTCTCTAAAAATAAAGAAATAAAATCTTAAAAAACTAAGAAACTACGGTTCAATTATGCAATGAAATACTGTGATACCTTCTGGAAATAGGTGAATCCAGGTTTTGTGGGGCCTGAAGTTTGCAAAATTTAGGGACTGTCTTTAATAAAAACAAAGAGAGAGAGAGAGATTCAGATACTTCAAAGGGAGTCTATGCCTATGTGGAGACTTTTAGCTTCAGCTTCACAAATACATTTCATGAAGAAAGTATGTTTATGAATGGCACTTTGTTCTTATGTCAGAAAAAACAATAGGCTGTTCAGAGGACAGCATATTTATTTTCACTTTGTGTGTCTGCAGTGTGATTATACATGCGTATATATGCATATGTCTGTGGGTTTGTGTCTCTCAAATACACATGTTTATATATGTGTGTATATGTGTATGTGGGGATATGTACATTTTTATATTTATATAATTCACTCAAAGGTCAGTGGGTCATCCAGACTTGTTCAATCCAAAGGGCTAGGCTGAATAGGAGACTTCAAGGTTTTGGAATGAAAATCTGGGAAAGCAGATGGAAGTAAGGTTTAAACCAGAGACAGGAAACTAGAATTCCCTAAGAGTTGGTTGCTAGGTTGGTTTTTAGGATGTTTTTAGAGTTACAGAAAGGTTGCAAAGACAATACAGAGAGTTCCTGATAAATTCTCACCCTGTCTCCTCAGTGTCAATATCTTTCATTACAATGGCAAATTTTTCACAACCAAGTACCAGCATCGGCACATTATTGAATAGACTCCATACTTTATTCGGATTTCAGTAGTTTTGCCCTAATGCCTTTTTTCTGTTCCAGATTATCACGGTACATTCAGTCCTCCTGTCTCCCAAGGCTTCTCTAGTTGATAACAACTTCCCAAACTTTCCTGGATTTTAATAACCCAGACACTTTTGAGGGGAACAGTCTGATGTTTTTCTCATGGTTGAACCTGAGTTTTGGGATTTTGGAAGGATGGCCACACAGGTGACATGCCATTCTCATCATGTCATACCAAGGGTTCGTGTTACCAGTGTGACTTAATCACTGATGATGTAAACCTTGGTCCCCTGCCTGAGGTGGCACTTGTCAGGCTTTCCCACGGTGAAGTCATATTTTCCCCTTCCCTGGTCTACTCTTTGGAAGCGAGTCACTAAGCACAGCCCATACTTACCGGGTGGGGAGTTCAGCTGCACCCTCCAGAGGGGGGTACCTGTAGAAATTATTTGGAATTCTTTTGTTCAGGAGATTTGTCTTTTCTCCCTCATTTATTTATATCAGTATAGACTCATGGAAAGTTACTTTATACTTTGGCTTAGAACCCAATGTCATATTTCTATATTTTGCTTGAATTGTTTCAGCTTTGGCCATTGGGAGCTCTTTAAGTTGAAGTTGGCTCCTGTGTCCTTTTGACATGCCCACACTGTTTTTTTAACATAGCTTTACTTTCTGGCACTACAAAGTCCTCCAGATTCACTTTGTATATGCGTGTTACCGGCCCCAGCCCTAGTACCAGCCTTCTTTCCAAAGGGCACTGGTTCCTTAATGGGAAGACAGCACAGAAAGTAAGATGTGGGCCCTTGGCGTCCTTCTTGCTTTTGTAGCGTCATTGCTTCCAAGCTCCTCAGTGGATACAGCAAGGAAATAGATGTATGTGTATTAACATACACATACACATATGTATATTCACCTATGTATAGCTAAACTAAACTTTATACGGATGTCTTTCTAATTCAAAGCCACAAGGTTTATTTTGGCCTCTGCCCTGTGTCCGCAGCCTCCTCCCCCAACAGTGAGAAACCTGGCGCCCAGGGCTGCTGTGCCTTCACCTGTCCCGTCTCAGGGCACACGTACGGCAGTGTCAGAGTTGTGAAGCCATCCCCCCACAGGAAACAGCCATCTCAATCTAAGTACCGGTTCATGTACATTTTCTATTGTTTTTAGTCTTACAGTTTCCAGTCAAAATATTATTTTCCAGTTACTTAGGCTCAGCACCTTTTCTTTAAAGGCCGGTTTTCTTTCTTGGGAGCTAGCACTCTAGATTGAGAGAGAAAAAAATGCGTTAAAGATAGCATGGAATATTGTTTTTGAAGATGACCAATAATTCCTCCCATCTTGTATACAAGCCCCTTTACCGTGGGACTTTTCTCCTTCCATTGAAAGATAGGTTTTATTTTCCCACTCCTTATGTCTGGAACTGGCTTTCCTAGTTGCTTTGGCTGATAAATGTGACAGAATGGTGTGATTTTGACCTAGACCTTGAGAGGCTTGCAGTGTTTGCCCTTGCCCTCCTGTCACTGCCGCTGCCTGTGAAGGAGCCTGAGTGTACCCGGGGACATGTGGCCCAGCTGACAGGCAGTGCCCGCTGCCAGATATGTCCATGAGGCCATCAGGACCATCCTGTGTCAGTTGAGTCATTAATACCTGCAGCCATGGAAGTGACTTGGCAAAAGCCACAGAAGAACTGCCCGGCGATGTGCAGCCTAAATTGGGGACTCACTGAATTATGAGCAAATAAAAATGCACTTCATTTAGGCTTATATATTTAGGTCGTTAAGTTTTGGAATACTTTGTTAAGCAGTAATAAATAGATGATCCAAGCACTAATGCAGCCTGGACATTTTTTAACATTTCAAAAACATTCTATGTCTCACCCGACCTAAGTCTTTAGAATGTTCCCAATGGGCTGGATCAGAGCAGCTGACTTGTCACTGGAGGTCACATGGTAAACAGCACTGCTGTTTCCATAAACAACTGCCGTGAAGTCAAGCTATTTATTTTATATTTCTCTAACATAGATGATTTTCATTAAGATTCCTCATGCTGGCTGGATCTTCAGAACATCGAGGGATAGCGAGAGGCTCAGTTTGGGTAAATAAATGGTGAGGGAGACCTTCCAACAAGCAGCATTTCCTCAGTCTTCATGACTTCTCTGGTGCCTTATTTTAAATTTCTGGATCCAGTTTTTAAATTGAAAGCTTTCTATGTTTCTTGTTTATTCCCATCTTTTCTTTCTCTCACTTCGATTTGTGTGTAGAATGTTATGTGTTTTTGTCATGGTAACTGCTCATAATGCTTTAGCTCCTTATCTCCAGTATCAGCCTGGTCAGCTGGGACCTGCGGGGCCTGTTTGTTGGCTGGGACGGAGCTCACACCGACCTGCTCAGGGAGGCCTCCTCTGCAGTGGTGGGGATGCCCGCAGGCCCTCAGAGCACCAGTCTAACCCAGGAACGCCGCTCTGTGTGAAGGAACGACGTCAACGTGCAGGCGGTTCCCGGAGTATAGACAACACGCAAACACAGGACCAGGAAGAAAGCCCTAGAAAGAAATGGGTGTGTTACTGTTTGGTGGAGATCATTGAATATAACCTCAACGGATTACATCAGAGACCTCTAAAAACCCATAACTAATTCTCTCTTCTTAGAATTTAGGAGCAAAAGTAATGTGAGCAGTTTAGTCCAGTAGTTTTTGAAATTAGAGAAGGGAACTATTTGCTAACAAAATCCTTTGTGAATTCTCATGCTGACTTTCTTAGCCGTCTCCTGGACTTGCCTCAGGGTGGCCCCAAAGGAGGGACTCCTCAGAACCCTATTATTCTGAAAAACACAGCTTAAAAATCATACATTGAATCTGTTTTTTTCATTTGATACATGACAAATTAGACCGGGAGTGATTAATGTCACTACAAGACTGCAGTGGAGGCAGTTAGAGGCAATACTTTGCATGGAAACTGGTCTCCTGCCCCACTTTGGGTCTTCTCCTTTTTAATTTAATCCTCATCGGAGGACATTTTTTTATGACTTTTAGAGAGAAAGAAAAGGAAAAAGGGAGGGAAGAGAGTGAAGAGAGAGAGAGAAAGGGAAAGAGAGAGACATCAGTCCATTGCCTCCTGTAGTACCCCGACCAGGGATCAAACCTGAAACCTAGGTATGTGCCCTGACCGGGTTTTGAAAAGGCTGCCTTTCAGTTTAAAGGATAATGCTCCAACCAACTGAGCCACACTGGAAAGGGCCTCGTTTGGTTCTTCTTGCGCTGCATATTCTAATTGTCAGTCCACGTCCCCCCAATTAGGAATCTTTCATAATGTATGTCTATATCACCAATATTTGAGGTTTTCTTACCAATTTTATTTTCTTAACATTTATTTAAAATGGATATGCTTTTTATACTTATGATGGTGGAGTGGTGAATATTAAAAATGAGTAGTAAACAAAGTAAGTGCATGAGGCAATGCTTAAAACTAAAAAAAGTAGATTTAACTCATTTTTAATGGTAATCACAAGAAAAATCTAAATAAAAGATATAGAACCACTTTAAAACTTCTCACTTGATTCTAATGTTCTTCTCATGATGCACACTTTTCTCAAGTTCAAAATCAATTCTGAGAAAAATCTGTTCAGTTTTAACTGAAATCATAAAGCTAATTCTCAATTATAAGCATGCTGGTACCATCTCTAAAATCTAGATGAATCTGGGCAATCATGAAGAAAATTGTTAAGCTCTCTAGAGATTTAGCAGTGCTTTTGTTGCTCTGACAAGCTAGTCAGGTTGTGAAAAACATATCTAGGTAATTGGGTCCCTCAAGAAAAAACTTATTTGTCTGCTACCTATGGATGAAGAAACCCATTAAGAAAACAATTCAGTAGTTTGGATCCCACTTCAAATTTCCAGAATTGTTTTCTCCATAAGTGTCTTTACCAAACTAGCACTATTTTAGTTGAAAAGCATTTACTGACGGCTATTTTTGTGTATTCTAATAGGGACAAAAAGAGTGATTTAAAAAAAACTGTGCGTTCAAGCCATCGGTTTTTTATTTACCTATCATGTATGGTTTTAATACAGATTCTAAATCCGAGTTTTGACAACCATTGGAGACAACGACAATGACAACCAAAGTAATGTTCATATCTGTTTTGTGTTTCCTTTTAAAATACTCTTAAGTCACATCTTAGAAAACAACGCATCAGATGAGATTAACTTTTGGGTTTACATGCCACCTCAGGTTATATTTAGTGCTACTGTCAAAAGATTTTATGGGTCTGCAGATCTTTCAACTTTATTCACATTTTTTGACAAGATTTTTTCTTTGTGTTATTTTTGTTTCCTCTTGTCAAATTTCTGACAACTTGATGCTTCTAAATGTATGTATTTATATCTGCGATGTGATCCTCAATACTTGTCTTGCACCATTTTATTTTTGACAGTAAGAAGTTAGCTTGTACCAGGACTTGGGCTGAACAAAATATATGTCCATGCATGTTACATATTTGGAGAGGTTGTCCTTTCTTTGGAGAACACTTCTATTTGTGGATGAAGGTGCCTAGAGTTGTGTGGATGAGCTACCAGAGAAAGAAGAGGAGTGTGGCCACAGGAACCTGTCCCTCGTCTACTTGCCCCCTATTTTCAACAAGACCAAGAAGAAATTCCGGAACCATTTTCAACCTGACTGTTTTCAAACAAAAGACTTTAGAAAAATCACTCATAGAGGAGAGGAAACCAGAATCTGAAAAAGTTGGACACTTTTCACTTGATCTTAGCCAAAAGGCCGAGAAGCGATAGGACACTTTTCATTAATCTTCTTCTGACTGGTTACATTTGGAATCTTTGGGAAAGCAAGTTTATTTTTGCCATTTGAAAGGACATTAGTATGGGCTATTGCATCATAGTTGATCTTTAGTCCAACAGTTTAAGTTAAAAGTTTGGGAAAACGGTGAGCTTCCCCCCTTTTTTATTTGAGCAACTGCCTTGTAAACAGATGTTCATGCCTGGCTGAAAGACAGAATGTTCAGGTCACTTCTCTGATCTCTGTTGAGAAAAAATTCCAGTTATGTGCTTTACTCTGTGGGGTGCAAGGAGGCAACCCTTACCCAAACCTCCAATGTGATCTCCATGTGGACTCCATGCCCTTAAAATAACTCTTTCTAATCTTCTCTCTTACAATGTTCCGGGTTTAAATTCCATCTGTGCCCACCTTTTAGCTCCTTTACTGCCTGTCCAGGGCTGAGTCACCATGAATAATCTCTCCATCTTTGAGGCTGGGTCAAGCCTGGAGGATAACTTGAGAAAATGCCATATTCGTGTGGTTGAACGTAGCTTTCTGGGTTTCAGAATGGATGTTCTTTGCTACGAGCTACTACAATGCCAACCTAAATGCTTTCATCTTAGACCACGGTGCAACTTTAATAACTGCTCTGTGCTAAGATAACAAATACTATATTATTGAGTCAGTCACATTGAACAAGTTACTGGCAAGCTGTTAAATACCTTAACATACTCTTTCAATAAACATTTATTTCTTTAAGGACCTGGAAGTCTGTGAGCATAAGAAATAAACACACAACCGTAGTGGGAAGCAAGGCGCCCTGCCACTAGAGCTGCCGAAGGGTTAGAACTGCTCTGGAAACCGCAGGGAGTCTCAGCAGACTTTGTGTAAGGAATGCGTCGGTGCAGGAGGTGAGACAAAGGGTAAAGTTCGCAGACCCGTTTTTTCATACTTTCTGGTGAATGATTATAGTATTTAAATGAAACTTGTTTGCCTTGATAGATATCTGTGTGTGTGGTGTGTCATTCGTTGGGATGGGAGTATGCCATGGATGGAGATTAATTATTTGGAATAATTAAATCAAATATAGATGGATTACTTCACTCATCTTTAAATGGTAACTAAGAATCATTTCTTATTAGGACAGAAAGTGACTTTAAAGTCTGAATCTTCACAATAAATATTTGTTTCTGACTACTTTTCTTCTAGTGAAATCATTCCTTATGAGTAGGAATGATGATGGCTGTTATGAAAACCAGACTTGTGTTCTTGGGAAACCTTATTCTTCCCAGAAACAGGTTCTCAGTTATTTTCTGTGGAATAGTTTTCGGTGCCTCTTTTCCTGCAAAGTTCAGCATCTCTTCCTGATAGGCTTTCATTATATACTCATACTTGAGGTTAAAATTGATGTCGTCTGTAATACCTACCAAATACACTGTACTAAATTCACAAGTGGGAAGGAAAATTTAACATTTCTTTCACACCTTGTTGCTGATCCAACAACAGAGCACAGGTATTTTGCTCCAATGGCACCACCCATTGAGAAGTGTTCAATGATATCGAGGCAAATATGATAAGGAAGTTTCTTAAAACACTTAAAGGAAAGAAAAGACTAATGTCAAAGTGAAGATTAAGAAAAAACCTTAACACAAACAAGAGAGAAGCATGAAAATGAACGCATTGCTATCAAAGGGTCAGACAGAAGGTATGACAACAGAAAGAGCATCTGGGCAATTCCGGAGCTAGAGGCTTCCAGTATACTATTTGGAAACAGTGTAAGGCACTATCATTTAAGAAATGACAGGCTGTCTAGTGAAACTTCAGGAAGAAAATGCATAGGACAGCTGACCAAGAGTGGTCCCTCATCATTATATTAAATCACTGGGTGCCTGGCTCAGAACTGGAATTAAGTAGAATACTTGCATGGTGGGTGCTGGGAAATGTAGAGAGATTATTATAGTTCATATTCTTTGATTGTAAGTAACAGAGAGTAACTCAAACTAGTTTATTTAAACAAAAGAAAGCCTTTATTATAAGAGTCTCATACTTCATCAACATGAACGTGGCCAGAGGAGCAAATTCCAAGGTACCAGTAAACAGGTTTCTCCACATTTCTTGCCTCAGCATCTTCCTATAAGTGTGATTTGAGTACAGGTCTAACTTCTGACTGGGAAGACACCCAAAGACCATTTGTACATAAGCCAGTAGGATAAAGCTAATGCGGCTCTTGGAGTGTTGATCATCAGCAGAAGCTTGCACCTGGGGTGGTGACTCCTCTGACACAGCTGTGAGTCCTTAGGGCTTGCACTTAACATGGGAGGAGTGTGTGGGTACAACAAGTGTGAGCAGGTCAGAGAGTCAGCATTCATGAGGCCTGGTGTCTGGGAGGCAGAGGCTCCAGAGGAGGCCTAGGAGCTGGGCTAGGGTCTTACAGAGCCTTGCCTTGCCTTTCCTGCCCTTTTAGCTGGGTCTTACCTGGGCTCCTTGCATTCCATCTCAGCCCATGTCACCTACTCAGAGGGGCCTTCCCCACCCCTCTATTTGAAGTAACCCCCATATACACTCAAAGTACTAATTACCCTGTTTATCTCCTACAAAGCAGTTGTTTTTCTGAAATTATCTTTTTTGTTTACTTATCTATTATCTGTTCTCACTTTTTTCTGGTCTTTGTGACATCAGAAGTCTTTTCTGATTTGTTCTCCTTCGTGTCTCTACTACCTAGCACAATGCCTTGATGTAACAGGTGCACAATGAACATTTAATGTATAAATGATTTCTAGAACATAGATTTCTAGAATTGGAACTATGAGTTGTATATGGTGCAAGGAGCTAGGAGATTTTATGGTGTCTTGATATTTTGGAGCAGAGTGAAGATTTTTCTAGTGCTATCAGAGGCAAGGTCTGTCCCTCCATGGTATCAAAAGGTCTTAACATGCCTATTTACTATACCTGTGCTTCAGGGAGGTTGGAAAACCAAGACTTATCATCTGGGTTGGGGTCCAGTCTTGGTATAGGATAGGGTATTATGTGCTCAGAGTGTAAAGAGGCCTTGGCTACATCAGACACCTCTACAATCTATGAGGATGGGCTCCGACGTCTCTTACAGATATTGTTTCACAGCTACTGATTATCTGCCAGGTTCTGGGGAATATGAATGGGGTCTTTAAGACAGGAAGAAGTGGCTGTTGCTAAAGCCCTGGGTTTTTAATAGAGAGTTTTGGAGGGGGTTAGTGAAACAAGAATTTATTTTAAATCATGTCTATACAGTTGAAAGACTTGATTTAGATTCTATGAAAAGAATTTAGATTCTAAGGTGTTGCAATTATGCATGAATATTATTAATGTTAGGACATCATATTTTTCCCATAAAATTTATCAATGGAAGTCAAACAAGGTGGTATAATTAATTACACAGGTTTCTTTCATTTTCTCTTCCTTTTGGGCTACCTTTCTGAGGGAAAATATAAGATATATTTTCATTTAAACAGGAAGAGTTTCTCTGAAAAGGAAGTTGGAGTGCAGTTCAGAAGAATGCAGAGAAGTTGGTCAGTTGTAAGTATTAACTTTCTCACTAGAACTTCAAATATCACTCAACGGCTAGATTTTTGATAACACTGCATTAACAACTGTATTGCAAGTTCTTCTGTATATACCCAGAAAACTCTTTTCTGGAATGGTCATTTCTTAAATGGTTTTACTCTAAGAATAAACTTCTTTTTGCACCACCAGGAAACATCCCTCTCTAATGGTCTGGTTTCGGCAATCTCAGACTAAACAAATGAGTCCAACTTTGGTAACTTGTGGTCCACCACACATTCTTCTTCCTACATTTATGAATGCATTATGTACACTCCATTCTGAGGGAAATTGAGTAATGAAATTAAGGAGAAAGATAGCTATTTTCATCTTCCAGGCTGCTTCCGCCATTGTCCAGTTTGTACTTTACATGATTATGTAGAGGTGAGTCTGCTCCCTTTCCTCTGTTCTCCCAGGCTCGCCTTCCACAGTGGGATCTCCCTTGTGCATTGTCCATAGTGACTTTGAAACGACCAGTTGTAAGGGCTTCATGAAATACTTCTTTTCCTATAGACTTTCTTATCTGTGTCTTATAACAAAAATAATGTAAAATAGAGGGCTACCAAGATGGCGGCGGAGACGGTAGAGCTCCGTGAACTGAAGCCTGCTGAACGAAAGCGGGAAAGTCTTGCTCGTGGTTTGGAGACTAAGGGAATAAAAGAAGATCTCGCCAACAGGCTCCAGGCCTACGTTGAAGGGCATGCTGAAGAGGAGGCAAATGAAGAAGATGTCTGGGAAAAGAAACAGAGGAAGAAGAACCAACGCCCAGAGAACTGCCTGTCAAAGAGGAAGAACCCCCTGAAAAAACTGTTGATGTGGCATCAGAGAAGAAAGTGGTAAAAATGACATCTGAAATACCACAGACTGAGAGAACGCAGCAGAGGGCCGAATGATCCAATGTACCTGTGAGCTGGGGGAGTAAGAAAGCTGCCCGAGCAGCTAGATTTGGGATTTCTTCAGTTCCATCCAAAGGCCTGTCGTCTGACACAAGCCCATGGTTGACCTGAACAAGCTAAAGGAAAGAGCTCAAAGATTCGGTTTGAATGTCTCTTCAATCTCCAGAAAGTCTGAAGATGATGAGAAACTGAAAAAGAGGAAGGAGCGATTTGGAATTGTCCCAAGTTCAGCTGAAACAGGAACCACAGAGAATACAGCGGCAACGAAGAGGAAAAGAGTAGAAAGCTTTGGGATGCCTGATGAGAAACTCAGTGTTTTCTGTTCTCCAGTGGTTTCCATCTCTCTGGTTCTTCTTGTCACATATATACCTAAATACAGTTTTGTGCCTAGGTTCTTCCTCGCATTAAGAGAGTATGTACCGCAGGTGCACCAATGAACTACAGTAGCAGTGTGATTTGCAGTTCCAACTTTAAGATTGTTGCTATTGTTTAAATTATTTTGCTTTTTAATAAAAATAGAAAAGACCAAAAAATGTAAAATAGCATGAATGTTACAATAAAATATTTATATTGAACATAATTCATCAGATTCAAGTTAAATTTCTAAAACTGTTATTAAAATGGAATTTGTTTTAAATATACTTATTCTAAAATGGTTGTTTAAGCCCATATTGGACTCTAAGCCCTCAGCAGGATTTGCGATTTGGAATTAATTGCATTACTCTCCAGAGCCGCAGACATCGCGCCCTTCGCCTACCCCAGGGGAGCTCAGGATCTGGGCCTCTGAGGGCGAGGCTCTTGTGTTTACTCACCCAGCCTTCTCTAAAGAGGTTCACTCTGAAATACATGGATTCTATGTGAAGATGTAATTCTGGAAAATTCTCCCGCTTTGTCACTTTCATTTGCTTTGGGATCTTTACTTTTGATTAACTGAACGGTGAAAACTAGTATTTTTAATATTCTTCAAATTGCATTTTTGCAATGTTTCAAGAGTTCGTGTTAAGCAGTCCATGTTAAAACTGTGTGTAAATTTTATCTAAGCACTCTTATAAAATACTAACTACTGATCTATGTTTCTGAAACATTTCTCTTTTTATTTAGGGGACTCTTCATGCCCCTGGGAAGCTCCACCTGGAGGACAAGCCTGGAGCTCGTCTTTGTGGCAGTTGCGGCTTCAGGGGATGGTCGGGGTTGGATGTGACTGGACACTGTGGGTGGCATTGAAAACTTATGTCTAATAAAAACCTGAACTGAGGTGTTTATAGCAGCTTTACTCATAATTACCAAAGCTTGGAAGCAAATACGATGGCCCTCAGCAGATGAATGGATAAACCGTGGTACCTCCAGGCAATGGAATGTTATTTAACACTGAAAATCAGCAAGCTGTCAAGCCAGGAAAGCCGATGAAGGAAACTTAACTGCATATTACTAAGTGAAAGAAGCCAGTTTGAAGGAGCCACATAACTGTGCGATTCTCACTGTATGCCATTATGGGAAAGGCAAACTATGGAGACAGTAAAAAGACGAGGAGTATGAGTGTGGTGGGAACGAATAGGCAGAGCACAGAGGGTTTTTAGGAAAGCAAAACTATCCTGTGTGATACTACAGTGATGGGTGCTTGTACACATATGTTGAAGCCCATAGGACGTAAAACACCAAGAGTGAATCAGGTGTAAAAACCACACCACTCTGGTGGGGACAGTGACAGCTGGGTGGCTACACTCGTGCAGGGAAGGAAGGGTGTTTGGGAACTCTGTGCTTCCCATTTTCCTTTCTGCTCAGTTTTACTGAGTATCTAGAATTTCTCCCTCTGAACCAAAAAGGAGAAGAAGTTTATTAATGAACAAAAATTATTAATGGGTATTTGGAATTGAGAAACCATTTGACATACTGGAAATAACACGGTCATTGAGTGACAGAGATATGATTTCAATATTGACTTTTCCACTAATAACTATGAAATTTAACTTCTCTGGGCCCCGTTCTTCTCATGAACAAATTAGGTGAATAATTGTTCAGGACGGATATAAGAACTAACTGAGATAACCTCTTACATGCTCAATAAATATTATAGTAGCTGTTATTTGTAATTTGTTTTGAGTTGGGGACCCAGAGAGTCTTTCCACGGATGGGAGAACAAGGAGGCCCTCGGAGGATGACAGACAAACCCACACCCTTTCAGAGGCAGGCTGCAGCAGATGGAGACAAGATGGAGTCTGACCAGTCTCACGAATGTCGTGTATGAACATTTTACTTTTTACTCTAACAGTGATAATGTGAGATCTCCTTAGGTAAACTGATGCTATTTCTAAAAAAAAACACGATACCTGAAAAAGTATTGGAGATGATCGAGAACTGGAATTACTTACACACAGAAAGCATTTCGTAATGAGATTTCCCCTCAAATATTAGGAACTTGACTAGTACTTCTAAAAGTAGAAGAAAGAAAAATACATACAAGAAAAACATTGCAAGGAAGTATTCTCAGTATATTGGATCTTAGTCACTAGTCTTACTAAGAAATTAAGCTTGCACTGAGGTGCATCAATGGAGAGCAAGGACAGGGCGAGTATACTGAGAAATACACACACAAAAATTAAGGCATTTGGGGGAGTGGCTCACCATCAAACCTGTCAAATGGCTTCTCCATGTTTTCCTTTACGCTACACCAAAAATCCCCACTTAAAAAACAAAAACAGTGCCCAGTGCTAGAACTTGCTAGTCTGCCACAAAGCCCATCTCTTCCTTTATCCCTCCTAACAGTCCTCCTTGCTCCCCTTTTTAAATATACCCTTTCCCCCTTCCATGCCGCGGCCTTCCGTTCTGGGGATCTGTGCCACTGCTGTAAGATGATCCTTTCCTTTGCCAGTGATGGCTTCACAAATCGGCCTGTGATGTGACTCAGTTTGTGCCAATGAGTCATGAGGAAGGTTTGCTGAGTGCTTCAGAAAAAGAAATTCCCTTGCTCTTAGGAAAGACCCACTTGACGGGAATACTCTCTCTTTCTCTGGTCATCATGAAGGTGCAGATCAGAGCTCAGAACTGACAGTCTTTTTCCACCCCGCAGAAGCCAATCTAAGATGAGAGTAATTCGCAGTGGAGGACTCAGTGGCAGGAATTATAGAGAAATAGGACTGTAGTGAGTGGCTTCTTCTAAACCCTTGCTATGGCTTGCTCTGGAATTCTAGGTATGTGAGCCAATACATATGCTCACCTGAGCCAGCTTATGTCAGTTTTTATTTGCTGCTGAAAGCATTCTAATTAATATTAGCCAACTAATGAACTGTTACAAATGGTTATTTATGATATCTTGGCTTTTATTAATGTTGTGCATGAGAATTTTAACAAAGATATTGTAAGAACTATAAGATCACAGCCCAAGATAAAGAAAACCAGGAATTTAATACGCAGGGAACATAATTCTCAAAAGGCAGCTGGTTCGCCTGTCGGAAGCTCCCACCACTCATGTTTGAATGATTGAATTGTTACACTAACGTCCTTTTGATTCACTTTTATTTTGACAGTCTCGTGAATTGTTATGTGACCTCACACCCATCTGGGTTGGAGACATAACAGAAACGCCGTGAATAATTATGTAAGAGAAGTGGAATAGATTTAATGTGACTTAATCATATCGTAGAAAATGGGAGCTAAGTAATACTGACAGTTATAGCAGAGTGATGGCAGAAAATTTTTTATAAGTGGGTTTAATGCAACGTTGAAACTACATGTAATAGCATTTAAGACTAGGTTTTCAAACAGATATATTTTAAAAGGATGGGATATGTTATCACATTGTGAAGATATAAAATGTGTTATCAAATTATGAAGATAAAATCACACCATTTTCCACGATGTGAAAACAACCTGTCTTTATTTTTCAGTATATAAGTAATTTTCAACATAAAGTGAAACACGACATATTCCCTAGACATCCTGAATTGCCTTCACATACTTTGAATTTTACTTGTAAACTTTCTTAATCGTAGTGGAATTAGAATGTAACTAATGTAGAATAAACACAATATGTCATTCGTGATTTTAAAAACTGTGTATTGTTGAATGAATGAATGAATGGATGCAGAGCATCGTTTGCACCTTCCTTTTGGTGAGCACTTGAGCTGCTGGCCTACACAGTCAGTTCTACAGATGAGGCACTGCATTGTACAAACCAGCTGCTCGTGAAACTTTTCTTATTATTTCATTGTCATAATTCACTGGATACTCTAGTTCCAGGTTCCTCTTTCCAAATGTCAACAGAACATTTTCACACACATACCCTACTATTAGCTCCAACTCAGATGTCTCAAATCACGGCTCCCTCTCAAATTGATCTTCCTTCCGCCGCCCACCCCTCCTTTCAGTTGGTGGCAGACCTTTCTCCCAGTTGCTATGGGATAATCGTGAGTGGGCACTGAGAATCCCCTCTCCACCTTCTCTCTTATTTGTGAGCAGTGGTGGCCTGTTTACTCTTTCTTTACAATGTCCCTCCTTCCTAGTCCCACAGCTACAGCCCTCAGCTGACTCATCCTTATAGACATGTCACTCTGTTCCCAGATTTTATTTTTCTCCAATTTAAAGCATGCTATGCACTTCTGCCAGATTAATCTACCTACACCATTGCTTTCACTGGGCCTTCTTTGGCTTGAGAACTCACAGTGACTATACTGCTTAGAGTTTGAATCCAGTTGAATTTGACTATCATTTAGGAACTTTTGTTGCTGGTTTAATATTACTTACAAAAATTATCTTTGAAATGTCTAAGAACACACTCTTTGCTCTAACCAGGTTGCTCTCTGCTATGTCCTGGGCACATTCCCAGCACCACGCCTTTGTGTTAGACCTTCACACCACTGGGTAGTTGAATTTTAAGACTGATTACTATATAAGTTCATACTTAAAAATACATCATTTTAGAAATCTTTTGGTGATATAAAAACAATCCTCTATTTTGGTATATGGCCATGCAAAATCACCTTCCTGTAATGAGCAATATAAAAACTCTATCAGACCAAATGATTTAATTGATTAAATTTTCCTCAAGTATAAGCGCGGTTCTTTCAAAACGTTGCGTTCTGCTAAATAAAAATGTCGCCACATCTCGTTCATGCTGCAGAACTCTGATGGCTTTGCTGTGTGAGCGTCAGGGGCCCCTCACCGCTGCCTCTTTTCTGGGGCTTTTGTGTGCTTTACTGAGCCTCTTGCAGGCACGCCTTCCGCCAATCAAAGGCCCATTCCTGCCGTGCCAGGCTCTTGCATTGGCTCCTGGATTTTTGCCAGTTCCTAAACCTGGCAATAGACTTGTGCTGCAAAAGTATGTATTGCTGCATTTCCCATTCACTTTAAATTCTGGGGGAAAAAGTAAGTCATATTTCTTTGGAAGAGTACTGTACTTAAATATTGAACTTTGAAGCACATGCACTTTATGAAAGCTGCTAAAATTTATACAACTTAAATTCAATGAAATGAATGCCTATAACCATGGTCGACTGTGTGTATTTCTGTGGTTGTCATTGGGCATCATTTGCCTAATTGATGGAATATGCAACTACATTCATTGTTATTTTAGCCACATTTCAGAATGAGATCTAGGATGTGGCCACTGACTTGCTTTTGAATTTCATAATATTTTTAGTGACATTATCCTTGGAAATTACATGCTTAAGACAAGTAGGGGGAGTGTGGATTGATGAGTTTAATTTAGTAGATTGAAATCTCAGAATCTTCCTGGATTATTTTGGCATTAAAGAAAATGTACTCTTTTTAAAAATATATTTTAGAGGTGATTCCATTTTATTCATTTATTTACTTTTAGAAAGAGGGGAAGGGAGGGAGAAAGAGAAGGAGACAGACATCGATGTGTGGGAGATACATCTCCTCCAGCGCCTGGCTGGGGACTGAATCTGAGACCCAGGCACGTGCACCGACCAGGAATGAAACCAGTGATCTTTTGCTTTGTGGGATGATGACTAACCGACTGAGCTATATTGGTCAAGGTGAGAAAAAGTGTACTCTTTTAAATATGGACTATTTAAAAAAATGCAAAAGTTAGAAATATTAGGAAGTAGATAAAGAAGTATATAAAAATAGAAACATTTATTTTTTCTCACTAGCAATCTGCTTTTTTTTTAGAAGTGCCTTTGACTGAAAAGGATTATATAGGGCATTTTCTCCCCCAAACTGTCGTGTAAAATTTTATTTCTTCATGAGTTCTTAAGTTATAAGCCAAAACAATGTTTTTTTGGCGCCTAACTGCTTTGCTTGATCTTGCAAAGCCTATTTCATGGTCTGCTAGATCCTAATGGAAATGGTTGGTAATGAGATAATATTTATTTATATAAATATAAATTTACAACAGGGCAAAAAAGCATGTAAGCAGCTTTAAAAAATTCATAGTGAAATTGTATGACTGTTTCTGGTTTCTTTAAGAGAACATTTTCTCCACAAACACACTATAGATAACACATGCACCTACCTATAGACATATAATGTATATGTTCCTTCTACCACGTATGTACCTTGGAGTGTGTATCATTGCGAGTGATTCTTGCTATATAATTTAAACCCTGTACTATCTCAAGAATTATTCATCAGCTTGATGCTTTCCTTGAAATTGATTGATAGCAAATCTTGAATTTACTTGCTTAAAACAATTTCTTCAATGGTATACCAGTTAAGTGGTTTATATATTTTGTCATCTAAGAACAGTATAAGAAATGTCTATAGTGTCTTCTGGTGACTTACACTGGTGTGTTAATAAAATTTCAGATTGACGATCTGCAGCAGGCTTCAGTCCAAAAGCTCTGTGGTAAACGGTTGCTGCATCGCACATTACTATTTGATTCCTCCAAAGTGCCAGTATTCTCAGATCCTTGTTGGTTTCTGGGCTGCAGAATTCCAAACCACACTCAATCTGCTGTGCCCTGGAGAAATTCTCCTTACAGATGAAGCATAGGGTGGTACTTGATTAGCGAAAACTCTGGGAACTAATCTCTTTTATGATGAAACTGGCAGTATTAAAACTGGGAAGTAAAACTTGTATGTGGTTGAGTTTAACAAATGGCAGAACGCAGCTGCCACCTGCCCAATCTAAATATGGGCAGAGGGAGCTGCAATGAGCAAGATCATGAGGGTTTCAAAATATTTCTCTCCACCTTTTGCCTTAATCCCTCAAACCACTGCCTTCTGTTCCCTTCTGTTTACTTTCAACTTTGCCAAAACAAAGACTCCAGTAACTCTCCCTTCTGCCAGCTTGACCAGTTGATTGAATTCTTTGTGATGCACAAGTTACAAAATGGCAATCCATGTCCTGACTTTGGTCTGCGAACCTTTTTGCTTATTGCGTTGCTTGTTTTAATGAATTAGCTCCCATCAGTTTAAAAATCCGAACATTTTACATAAAAATAAGGATCAGCATCTCTCTTGAAATATAAGATACTTTTGCAATATTTATAACCATCTGGACCTCCCCTTGGCCATCCTCAGTTGAGCTGGGTGATGTCTGACCCCTATGGACAGGGCATGACCCCTACAGTAACCCCCACTTAACCATTCCTCAGCTGTTTCAGTCATTTGTCATCCACTGTCCCCACTGGGGATGTGCTTTGGCTCTTGTATTCAATGAATATCTTACCCTAAATAGCACTTATGAACTTAGGTGTTATACTTGTTTATTCAAAGTGAAGGGAAAGAATGGTTTCCTCTTAAAAGAATACCAGACCTCAGGAAGCTAGAATGTCAGAGATTCAAGTCATGATGAGGTAGGTCTCTAGGCTGTGAAAACAAGAGTTCTTCCTATTGGAAAATCAGAGAGGAGGAATGATACTTCAGTTCTGGTTTGGGCCCTCCCGCCACACGTAATACTTCTTCCAGTCTCTCTCTTTCCGCCCCTCTGGGTCACCAATAGCAGCTGCAGGGGTGGCTGGACCTGGGTGAAACTGTCTCCTTCATAACTGAAACTGATGCTGGCCAGCCCTCTCTAATTCACCCTTCCTCAGACCTACCCGTCTTGACTGCAGGTTTAATATTAGGTTTCTTCCCTAATACCCTTTAGCATGATTTCTCCTTATTTACTTCTACACTAAATCTTAGGAGGCCTATTTTATGTTTTCCAGCAGATCTGATGCTATTTTCTTTATTATTTTGTCAGATTTTTATATTACATGTCATATTTTTACCCTCCTACATGACATTCTGAAGCAACACCTCAATATCTTGTATTTTTTTCTGTCTTGCTTTAAAATATCTGATAAATAAGTGTGTCATTGGAGCACATTCTTTTCATTAATCGAGGTATTACTGCAAGCCTGTATTAACATCCCACTGGAAATAAGCCTGCAGGAATGCTCATATTTTCAACAGGTTTTATTTACTGAATTTCTCCCTGGTGCATTCTTTCAGAGTAAAGTAAGAAAAATGAATTTTATGCCTGACATTTGGTTTATTTTAAAACTTCCCATTGTTTTATCCACAATACTGCTGCCTAAGGCTGCTTAGTAAAATTGCTTGTTCTAGAAACCAGTTGATCATAAAGTTCTCACTTTGGGCTTTCCTGTTTTGCCCCAAGTTGGGTCTGCAGGCTGAGCAAACGAACACAGACAGAGCAGCCTTAGTGCATTCCTTCAGCCCAGTTAAGACGGGACTGTGCTTGATGTTTTCCATTCTGTCCTTTGGGTGTGGGCTAATGGGATTCTACTAATCTAATATTTGTCATGGTATTAGTAGTATGAACACAGTGTCCTGAGAATAGAATATTTCTTTCCCATGTATTCTTACAGACAAAGGCACAGTTATTGAAGCATGTCAGAATAGAGCTGGCTCAGTCAGGCCAGGCCTTCTGTGCTCAAACGACCACAGCTACCCCAGTGCAGAGGCAGGACTGTGAGCTGGAGGCTGGAGAAGAGCTTGCAGAGGGCATACGGAGAGGTGCCTGTGATGGGGTGGAGAGAAATGGCATGACCTTTAAGCAAAACCTTAGGGAATTTGGGGGATATCCTTTTAATTAATCTGTGTTTTTTCCCTTCCATTTTACCTGCTTCCTAAATATATAGACATTCCCAAGAGTTTTATCCATAGTTACACTCTCAGTGGAAAAATAAGTTAATCTAGGCAGATCATTGGGTCTCAAGAGTTCTGGGAGGTCCATTTGAGTAAAATTTTCGGTAATATTGAATACAATCACTAACCAGGAGACTACATTTAGGGATCATTTTGACACCAGTGAAATTGCATCTGAGTAAAATTTAATTTTTGGCTATATTTTCTTAAAACAGCTCTGAGACTAAATGTGGCATCCAAGGCCATGTATGATTTGACCCTAATTCATTGCACTAGGCTATCTCTCACTTAAGATTCTTGTATGTTGTGTGCTACTGGCTGGATTGCTTCTTCTTGTCCTTTCCCTTGATATCTGTGTTTATATATATATACACCTTGGGTTCCTGGCATAAAGCTTTTAAAACTTGTAATTTCTTAAGAGACAAGAGTACTAGGAGCATCTTTTAACATCTAATATTTGATCTTTAGGAACCTTGGTTCCTGACTCAGAGCTCCTTAATCCCTTGGAATTGCCTGAGTGACAGAAGAGTCTTTTGTCCTAACGAGGTGACTCCTGGTAGGCTTGTGTTAGCCTCAGATGGGGCTGGTGACCAGAAAGACCAAGCCATAATTAGGAGCTTGGAACTTCCAGCCCCACTCCCATCCTCTTCAAAGGGAAGAGGGGGGTGGAGGTTGGGTTAGTGATCATTTATGCCTATTTGACAAAACCTGCATAAAAATCCCGATAGTACAGGGCCCAAAGAGCTTCAGGGTTGGTGAACTCGTCACTGTGCAGGACCATGAGGACGGCACGTTCCAGCCCACCAAGGACAGAGAAGCCTCTGTACTGGGAACCTGTGGCAACTTGCCTTTCACATCTCTTTATCCGGCTGCTCACTCTTGTCCCTGAACACATTCTTTTTTAAAAAAAAAAATATTTATTTAATTGTTGTTCAAGTACAGCTTTCTGTCTTTTACTCCCATCCCAGCCCCGCCCCCCCGTGCTCCCCACCTCCCTCCCATTTCCACCCCCCTTCGTTGTTGTCCATGTGTCCTTTATACTAGTTCCTGTAAATCCTTCCCCTTTTCCCCTGAAATTCCCTCCCCTCTCCCTCTGGTCCCTGTATTTCTGTATTTCAGTGTCTGGTTATATTTTGCTTGCTTGTTTGTTTTGTTGTTTAGTTTCCTGTTAAAGGTGAGATCATGTGGTATTTGTCTTTCACCTTTCCAAATCCATCCAGGCTGTTGCAAAGGGTAGGAGCTCCTTCTTTCTTTCTGCTGCATAGAATTCCATTGTGTAAATGTACCATAGTTTTTGGATCCATTCATTTACTGACGGGCACCTAGGTTGCTTCCAACTCTTAGCTATTATAAATTGTGCTGCCTGAACACAGTCCTTGTAACAAACCAGTCAATAATGTTAGCAAGGGTTTTTCTGAGTTCTGTGAACCACTCTAACACATTATCTAGACCAAGGAGGGCTATGGGGACCATGGTCTTCAGACAGTGGCAGAGGTGCAGGTGATGCCCTGGGCCTTGAGACTGGTGTCTGAAGTGGGGGGCCGTCTTGTGGGCCTGAGCCCTTAGCTCACAGGATCTGGTACTGTTACTGAGCAGAGTGGGACTTTGGCCACCTGCTGCTGAACACAAGCATAAAACAAAAGTTGGTGGGGAAGGAAGGACTTTATTAAAATATTTCCCAATTTGGGAGAGCAGAGGATTCCCCAACTCCAGACCAATCTCTTCCATAAAACACAGAAAGAACCCAGCTATCCCTAGAACCAAAGACAGTGTCCAGAAACTCTACCCCATTCTCATCTGTCCACTGGGGCCGAGGCTGTTGCAAACGGCTCTCTGACTTCAGGCTCCCTTCCTGGAGTGAGTGTCAGCTCCCTTCCTGGTGCTGACACTGCCATCACCTCAGTGCGGCAGCTTCCCTCTCTTGGGCACTGGGGCCAGGCTGCTGCTAGACCACTGCAGCCAGCATGTGGGGGTAGCTCCATTTGCAGGACCCCTGGCACTGGAGACTATTCACTGCCCACCAGGGCCAGTAAGCGTTCTACCCCACATGTCCATGCACTGATTTCAGAGTGAGAGAAGGGGTGCCCTCTGGACCGTCCGGGTGGCACGGAGCTGCAGGGCCCAGTGGGCCATCCAGAGCAAGTATCTCTGGGACACAACCCAGCATACAGGACTTGACTCACCAACACTTCTGCCCCTGACAGTAAGCAAGGAGAAAGCAAAATGGAAAAGGGCCAAGACTCTGATCACACTCAATTTAAATCTTTTTCCCCAAAGTTCCATGCACTTGGAAGCCTGTAGGAGGGTCCTTTTCTCTGTCCACACATTTCACTAGCCTGGTACAAACTCCATGCAATCTTCCTTCCGCTGTGTCATGCACTAGTTTTGCTTACCCTTTATCCTGGTGTGTGAGAATCTATCATGTGCTGCGCTTGGCTTTGTTTCCTGTGTCCCCATCCTCACTCCGAGGCCTGGGCTGCGACGCACCACCTCAGGGTCCCTCCCTTCTCCCCAGCAATCTGGCCAGTGCCCCCTGCAACAATACTAGCTCCAGGTAGATAATCTCAGAATTGAATTGCATTATAAAGCACCCCGCTGGTGTTCCAGAGAATCACTTGATGTGTAAGAATGCACACATCTGGTGTTGCATATTGTGTGTCAGTAAAGGAAAACACAGACACCTTTTTCATAGACAATAGAAAAAGATGCCCTGGTGGGGCATCTCTACTTGTTATGTGCCACCCACTTTTGAAGCCCAAGCTTAAACGTCACCAACTCCACGAAGACTCCAAGCACAGCTCTTTAGAAGTAATCTGTCCCTCTTTCATTTACCCATGGTGTTTTCACATCTGTGTTGTATCAAGTTTTATGTCTTCTATTTATAGCCACTCGTGTTTCTGTCTTAATTCTCACAAATTTATATATTCAAATGAGAGGGGACCCCCTAAAAAAGGAATTTATTTATTAAAAATTGTGTTTATTCTTACATGTTTAACCTTCAGTCACTTTGAGTGTACTCTCCATTGGTGTAATACACCTGTCAAGGCTTTTTTTCCCATCATTCAAAACAATTTTTGAACTCATTGATTTTGATGCCTTCTAGAGCTTCTGCTATTTTTTGTTTTACCTGTTCCACGTTGTCAAAATGTTTCTCTTTGAAGACTTTTTTTCATCCAGGTAAACAATAAAAAAATGTCACTTGGGCAAGATTGGGTGAAAATAGAGGGTGGGGTGTGGGGTCATGTCATTTTTGGTTAAAAGCTGCTAAACATTCAGAACAGTGTGGGCAGGTGCACTTGTAAATCACCTATCATGAAATGAGCATACATGTTCAGTCATCAAAAAAAATTCCCTGAAGCAGGATGCAGCCTCTCACAACAACACCAGCTGGTACACTGATACACTGAGGGATCCTATAACACTCACCGAGCAGGAGAAGCCTGTACTATAAAGGGCCCAATCTCTAGAAGATAATTCTAGTTTTTGGGGAAGTCTCTCCTTGTACAGATATAGATGTATGATTCACAAAACATTATGTATAGTTGAGCCTTGAGCAATGCTGGGTCAGGGGCATCAATGCTCCACACAGTTGAAAATTCGCATGTAACTTTTGACTGCCCCAAAACTTACTACTGTTGATCAGAAGCCTTACTGATAACACAAAGAGCCCATTAACCCACATTTTATGTGTTATATGTATTATATACTATATCTTACAATAAAGCTAGTGAAAAGAAAATGTTATTAACAAATCTTAAGAGAATATGTACATATATTTATGCATTTGCTACCTAACTTTTTCTTAATTTTTTGATATTTCTAGGCCACATAGTTTATCTGTGAATTTTCTGAAATTGTCACAAATGTACAAAATTTTTCTAACATATTTATTGAAAAAAATGTGTATAATGCACCTGTGCACAGTTCAAACTCTCTGTCTGTCTGTCTCTGTCTCTCTGTTTCTCCATATATAATTTGACATAAGTTGGTCAACCTATTTTCCATAGTACTCCACATAGTACCTTAGCATGGTAGATGGCTAATAAATGCATGCAAAGTTATAGACCTCTGGAATTGCAACTTGCTAAAAGAATCAACTTGATACTTGAAAACTTGAAATGTAAAGTAGTGGAAAATATTTTATTGGGGCAGAAAATTTAGAATTGGACCTTTGAGAATGTGGTAGTTTAGAGTAAATCATGACCAAAAAAGTATGTATTTGAAAGCAGTTGGAACAACACGTTCAAGGTGAGATCAGGGAATAAGAAAGAACCAGACCTGAAAATCTGCATCCCTAGAGCAGAGTTCTGACTGGCTCAGTAGTTCTTGACAATACTGTATGTGTTTCAGTTGAGGGAAATAACCAGTTTTTGTGATATAAGGTAAGCAGCATAAATTCCGCTATTATCTCAGGAATAATGGGTATTTGTGTAACATCCTACATATCCAATCTCATGATCTATTCACCTCAGAAAGCCGCCACCCCCAAGCACCATCACACTGGAGATAAGCTTCAACGTGTGAGCTTGGGGAGGACACATTCAGCCTAAAACACATATCCTCTATCCATAGTCACTAGTAATGTTTTTGCCCTTTTTTTTCTAATCATATGTTCATATACACACAAACATAAACACACATTTGGAGAAAGGCAAAATTCTCCTATGTTTTATAATATCAAATCTAAAGAAGGACAGATGCTCAAGGTCTTTACTGATTTCTTAAAAGTTTTTATGAAAAATTCCAAGTGCGTGTAAATGGATTCAGAATACTGTAAATCTCTACCCCCAAGCTTCAACAGTTGTCTGATAGCCAACCTTGTTTCATCTATGCCCTCAACCATTTGTCCCTCCTGTTAGTTTTTTGAAACAAATCCTAGATGCTATATATGTTTCTAAAAGATAAGAATTCTTTTTGAAAAGAATAATCAGAAAGCGCCATCACAAATAAGTATAATTAGCAATATTCCTCTTGCCATCAAAATTCAGTCAGTGTTCAAATTTTCAAGTGTATCATAAATGTCAGAGTTCCTAGTATCTATTTACACTTTTGCTTGAATTTAATGAAATATTTCAATCAGACCCACATATTTTGATTAACATGAGTTTAAGCCTTTCTCGGTCTATGGGTTTGTTTGCTTTTGTTTCCCAAGGAAAACGGAAGGGCTCCTGCTGGATCGGGTGATAGGGGCTCGTCATCAAGCTACAGGGGCAAGAATGGAGGAATAGAAGGCTCTGCACAGCTGCCTGGTCAGGTGGGCAGAGCAGTGGTCTGCACTTGACCTCTGGCGCCCCTGGAGACCCTGTGCAGCTCTGGAAGCTGTGCCCCTCGGAGCCAGTATCTGTACTCCAGGGAGGCTCCACGCGATGCTGACCTTCCCACCGCAGTCCCTGCTTCTGTTGCTCTTGATTCCATTAGTTGAGGCTTCTCCACTCCCCTTCTCTTAGAAATGTGGTTGTCGATACCATCTTATGACTTCTGTGCATGCGTAGCTTCTTCCTACTGGTTTCACTCTGGGTGTCTCTCCACTTTGGATTCTGCTGCCTGCTCCAGCCTTCGTGCTTTGCACTCAAACACTTTGATTTGGTTACTCTCTATTGTTCTTTTCTTTCATGAGTACCAGGTATGCTTTTAGTTTTTTTCTTTGTGGGTAAGGTGATCTCTTTCTATACTTCCTAGCCTAGCTAGTGGTATCAATGACCCAAACGCTGAACCTCTGCTATCCTTTCTCTCATCTCAACTAAACAAGTAGCCACTGGCTCTCAGTGATTCTGCATCATGAAGTGCGAACCAATTCATCTTATTATCTTCCCTTAGTATGATTACACCACTTCCCTGGCAGGTTTTTCCTCTTCCAATTTCTTCCTTTATTCTACCCTCTACATTTGGCAACCATAGTGATCTTTCAAAATAACAGTTTTTAAAAAATATTTATTTTATTGTTGTTTAAGTACAGTTGTCTACAGTTTCCCCCACCCCAGTCATTCCCACCTCCCTCCCCTGATCCCACCCCACCTTGGTTTTGTCCATGTGTCCTTTAGTTGTTCCTGAAAACCCTTCCTCCCTCTGCCCCCCACCATTCCCTCCCACCTCTCCTCTGGTTACTGTCAGTTTGTTCTTAATGTCAATGTCTCTGGTAATATTTTATGACATCATGGATGGAACTGGAGAGCATTATGCTAAGTGAAATAAGCCAGGCAGTGAGGGACAAATACCATGTAATCTCACCTTTAAAGGGAATCTAATCAACAAAACGAGCAAGCAAATACAATTTTTAAAAAAGCATTATTTGTCTTGCTTTTAAACTGAAAGGAAACATCCTATTTGTCTCTCAGATAAAATATAAACTCTTTAACATGTCCTGCAAGGGTCTTCACCCCCCGCATCACTCCCCTCTGGATCCATTGTTCACCGGCCGTCTCCAATGAGCACCGTTCCCTGACCACTAAGAAGTATCCACAGTCCCACAAACAAATCACTGCCTCTCATTCCTCCCTGCCCTTTCTCCTGCTCTTCCTCCTCCTTGCAATTTTCGGCACATTCTGCCTTCCTTCTTCACCTGGTAAAATTCTGCTGCCCTTCAAGGCAGAACTAAAGGTCATCTCATCAGTGATTTCCCAGTCATGGTGCTGATCATGGTGGTGTTTCCACAGTAGTTAATTTGCCTGTCGGACCACGAGTTACAACGGGCTGCTGTTATTCACTCCTGTGACTTTCCACCCGTGCTGTGGGACCTGTTTCAGGGTGTGTTCCATGAATTATCCTGGTCTCCCCTGATGAGTGCCGGGCCTGACACAGTAGACACTTACCAGCAGTAGTGTTTGCTGTAGAACACTAACTTTGAAACGATTCTTCTTACTGCAGTGTTTAAAGCTTGTTGTGTCTGTTCAGGATGCAAGGTTGTGGGCACAGCATTTCTGAAACACCACCATGCTGAAATACAGGCAGAATGGAATCTCTGCCAGTGGCCACCCCGTTGTTACTGAACTTCCCTAGATAACGTACCCAGCAACCATTGCCAGAACTTCTGCTTGGGAAGAAGAATCTCATTTTTTTTACAAATAGGAAGTTACTACTTGTGGATTGGAAAGGAAGAATGATGCCCAGGACTGTGTGTGTTCATCTGAGAAGCATCGCTCTGCTTTCTGCCCGTCTCTCCTTTTTCTCCTGCGTGGGTGGATAAAAGAGGGATTCAGAGGGTCCTGGATCTGGGGAAGTGATTCAGCAGCACTGTTCCTTAATGAGGAAAGTGACAAAAATTTTTATTTGACCTTAATACTCAGGATCAACAATTACGTTTCTTTAAGAATTTCAGGGCTAAGTTGCTCTGAAGTCTAACTCCAGAACCTTCCTCTTTACCCCCATGCCATTGCCTCCCAAGGGATCGCCTTTCACTCTCGCTTGTAGGTGGGGAAGGGGGAGCTAGTTTAACAAGTTAAGATTCAAAAATGTTTAATTTAAAAAAAACATCTTTTTTCTGCAAAATTATGATGGAAGAATCTTCAAATGACTGCTTTTAAGTACTTGTGATTTTGCTCGTGTTACTACTAAAAACCCAAAAGCAAGCGACCAACAGAAATGGCAGAATGATCCACTGTAGTTTCACTAGACACAGCTCCTTGTGGTGGTTATGGAGCCAGGATGATATTTTAATTCTGAAACCCAGCTACCTGTGTGGCCCTGTACAAGTTACACAACCTCTCTGTGCCTCAGTTTCTTGATGTGTGAAACAGGAGTTCTGAAGACACTTGCTTCATACCAACTTCATTGAGTGAGTTATTATTTATAAATTATTTAGAATAGTGCCTGAAACACAGCAAGTGGTATGTGAGTTTTTGTAAATATGTAAGTATCCCACAAGAGTGGATAGCGTATGTGAAGGTCATCTGTCATGTGCTCTTTAGTAGAACAATAAAGGTTGAGTGTTGCAGCCTCAGGCACTTGTTTTTAACTCTGTGGAGCACTGACACATGCATTTTTTATTTGATCTTTACCACGATACTCTGAGGAGAAGGAGTGACAAAGGTGAGTATCACCTTTACCTCCCTTAGTAAAAGATGATGCACCTACTTAACGGCAGGCAGAAGATGGGACTCGTTTCCTGTTTTTCTCAGGGGCATCTGCATATTTTGAAAGTTGGACTACGTAATTAAAATCACTGTATGGTGACTTAAAAATATTCATCGATAAAGTGCCAAAATTCATTCTGTCTATTTTTTAAATGCATACAAAGGGAGTTAAAAATCGCTCTAACTTTATTGTACAAAATACAGTCTGAATTCTGATTACCAATTCACGTGGATCTAGTCAATAAAAACATTTATGTGTAATAGAGTGAAATAGCCTTGTGCTGTGACCAGAGTAGTTCAGCAGTTGTTTGGTCCTTTCAGTAAGTTTCAGATTGTTTAGGCTGTGCCTGTCTCTCATCACCCCACCAGGGTGGTGCTACGGCGAAAGTAAGTCTTGGGCCAAAGTCCACCAAGGAAACTGTCACCTATCAGCAAAGAGATACCATGAAACCCGTTCTTGAATCTTAAACACCCTACTCCCTGTCGTCACACACTTAATTAATGAGGTACTCGTTCTTATTCAAGGATGTGTCATGGGTACAGGAAAAAATGAGAGCTCAGGTGTTTGGAACCACAGCTTCTATCTTTTTTGTATTTTTATACATGCAGGAGGCAAAGGGAAGCATGTTTCAGTTGGAGGTCAGTTGATTCCTAGGAGATTAAAGGTGACCCAAGTACACACTTGGAAAGGAAATTCAGGTACACTCCGAGAAGAGCAGGAGTCATGGTGTTATTTTGGAAGAACATAGAACAATGTGACATTGAATCACTGGTGAAGTTGGTTCCAGAAAGTAGATTAAGAATTAAAAAAAATAAAAATTTGAAGTTTACAGCATATACTATAAATTTCTGTTGATCGTAGAGGGAGTGATTTTTGTCGTATTTCTCCTCCTTTTATATAACAATCTATACATTTATACCTATACATTTTCAGTCTTGCCTCTATATCTTTCCAAGCACTGTCCTTGTTCACTGCATGAGGACTTGGAGTAAGTGAAGGTGGTGAGAAGCGGGTTAGAAGTAACCTCATGGTGGGCAGCAGCGAACTGCAATTGTAAGTGAGGTAAAATGAATGAATCCTATGGCCTCTTTTAGGGCAACACCTCTTCAAACTCATAACACAGTCCTGGGGTCCTCTTGTGTCTCCAGGGTGTTTATCTAGACATCCTCATAGTGGTGTGGTATTAGTCAGGCTCTCTGTGATAATGGAGTAATTTTGATGGGCCCTGGTGTGGCTTTGACATGACCCCATAAACTGAGGAAGCTTTCTTGCTTTTTGCGCCAGTAAGATCATCTTCATTTGCCTTGCACCTTCCTGCCCCAGGCATAGCGTCAGCCATTTTTATAAGATGCCTGGGAAAATACTATTGGAGGCCATAGACCTTGGTGCTAGGGTACATTTTAAGAGTAACATTCAGAGCTAAAATTTTTTCTTTTGTTTTGTTTTTTAAACTTTGTAAAAACATGAGGTAATGTTTCCTCATGGGCATATTTTCTATGGGGAATTTCTAAACCCATTTTATCAGTAGAGTGTTCCTAGTTTAATTCGTCATTTTAAAATATCTAATGCACAAAATAAACTAACAAGAAAAATAGAACCAGAGATATGGAAACACCAAACAGACTGATAGCTGTAGAGGGGAGGAGGGACAGGGACAATGGTAGGAGGAAGGGGGAGGGGACTAGTCACAGAGGAGTGTCTGTGAGAGAGAGGGGTGGATGGGTGGAGGGAGCAAAAGGGGAAAATTGGGTCAACTGTAATGGAATAAATAATAAATTTTAGAGCTGAGAAGTTCAGTGGAAACTTTACTACGGATGCATATATTTTTTACTTTATCTGGGTCCTGTTACAATGGTATTTGTAAAGAATACCAAGATTTTCAATGATGTTTTGCTGTATATAGTATCCCCTTAAGAACTTAACATCTCATGACCTGCACTGTTTCACGAAGTTTATACAGTATATAAATCCACATCTCCCAACTGGGGTCGTGCTGACCCAGTGTCCTCAAAGTGCTTAGTTTTGCTCCAAAGGCGTCCAGGCAATACCTCATGTTACAATTCATGTGGCTATCAAAGAACAAAACATGAATATGCTGTCAAGATTTTTGCCTGGGGTAATGGGTCAAAAATACTTCCTTCATACATATCACTTAAATAAAAAATAAAATAAAATATCACCTCATTTATTTTATACTATACTGCTACATATAACAGGATTCTAGATTCCTAACACAACTAATATAATTAGGTATTTACTAACAATACCATAGTGCCAAGATAAAAACACATTAATATAAGTAATAATCTTACTAGAATAAAGTTCAAACTTTTTGTATTTTCTTTTGTTTTTGAACTGCATCACTCTAAGGATTTGCGATCAAATTGCTTTGTTCTAGAAATTAGATAGCCTTTGTGTGGCTGTGTAATTACTATGTGATAGATAGTTTGGTTTGATTGTTTCCATTAGCTCTCCCTTTGAGGACCTTGGCATATTATCAGCTGATAATTCAAATTCTTAAAACAGTGGAAGCTTTTTACTGCTAGTGTTTTCTTGGCAGTTAGGAAAGAGGCAGGCCTGTTCTAGTTGAGATAAAATAAAACGCGAATAGCTCAGCCCTTGAAATGCTGTACATCACCTACAACATCTTCCTCCTCAATAAAGACGTATAATTAAACTATATATATAAACATATGAGTAAGTATTCCTGAATTTCTAGAATGCCAGAGTCTATATATTTTATATATCTGTATCTATCTGTCTATCTATCTGATACATCTCCTGATCTTTCAAGCTCTTACATTTATTTTGTTTTGTTTACTGAGCTAAAAATTCTTTATATTTTACAGTGTGTAACATCCCTTTAAGAGCCTAATTAACATCTCATGACCTGCACTGTTTCACCAAGTTTATACAGTGTATAAATCCACACCTCCCAACTGGGGCCATACTGACCCAGTGTCCTCAAAGTGCTTAGTTTTGCTCCAAAGGTACCCAGGCAATACCTCATGTCAAAACTCACGTTGTGTCTTTAGTTTAATAACAGGTTTAAGAAACAGTCATTTTTCAGAAGACTGGATAAATTCAGATAAGAGTATCTTAGGACTTAATAACTCCAACCTCTAAAATCCCACTAGGAATGTTACAAAATACATTAAGAATATATCAGAATAAAACACAGTCCATATAAAAATAATTGTAAAGTTGGAAGATTTTTATAGCTGAGAACTACAGTGCAAACTTTACTATGGATGTATATAATTTTCAGATTATCTTAGTCCTGTTACAATGGTATTTGTAAAGAATACCAAGGTTTTCAATGATAACACTATAACAAATGAATTGAAATGCCATGTTTTACATAAACTATTAACACTTTAGTTTTGGTGCAGAAATTCAAATCCTTGAGAGGAAACAAATACATGTTTGACATATTTCCAATGTCATACTTCATAATAATTGTACTTGCAACTATAGAGTACAATATAGTCTTTACATTCATGTAAATGTTTTTATTATATAGTAGTCCCCCTCCTCGTCCAGAAGGAATGCGTTCCGGGAACACCAGTGGACGGCTGGCTGGCTGAAACTGCAGATAGCATGTACCTATAAATACATACCTGTGATAAACTTAATTTATAAATTTGGCACAGTAAGAAATTAACAAGAATAACTATTGATAAAATAGAACAATTATAACAATGTGTTGTAAGAAAAGTTATGGGAATGTCACCTCTCTCTCTCTCTCTCCTCACGGATGATATCCTGATAACCAAGAGCCCACTAAGCAATGAACAGGCGGGCAGTGTGGACCGCATGGATATGCTGGACAGAGGGGTGATTCACTTTGCAGGCAGAACAGAGCTAGACAGCTCAAGATTTCATCATGCTGCAGAACTTCATGTTCTTTAAAACTTGAGTTTTTTGCTTCTGGAATTTCCTATTTAATATTTTGGGACCACGGTAGAGCATTGGTCACTGAACCTGTGGGAAGCAAAGCCACAGGTAAAGGGGGACGACTGGCCCTGGGCTGCTGTGGCTCAGCTGGTTGGGCATCGCTGCACACTGGAAGGGCGTGGCTTTGGTTCCTGTTCAGGGCACGTGCCTAGGATGCGGGTTCAGCCCCACTCAGGTTGTATACAAAAAACAACCAATTGATGTTCCTCTCTCACACCCAGTTTTGGTCCTCTCTCTTTCTCCTCTCTCTAAAATCAATAAGCATGTCTCAGGTAAGAATAAAAGATAAGGGGGATTGCTGTACAATTTTTGTAAAAATGCAGTTTTAGATTTAAAGATAACAAAGTATTATAAATAGCTAAATACATAATTCTTATATAAATACAGTGAGTTAAAGTATATTTAACTCACTAATGAGGGAACCAGCAGGATGGCAAAAAGAGATCAAAAGAGAATTCAAAAAAAATATTGAAATAAAATCGCTAAATTAGGTGCAAAACAGGACAATGAAGCTTTAACCTCTGTGGCTGTATTTTCTGCAGGGCAGACAGTATGAACACCTTTGCAGATCAAAATCATTTGCAACTTATAGATTTTCTACAAGTTAATAAGTCACTTTAAAGAGTCTGAACTGTAATTGTTGATAAATATTAAGTCAAGATATAACCCCCTAATCAGCTGACTCTCATTGAAAGGTGCTCCAGTGAGACGGAGGAAGGGCACACACTCAGCCTGTTGCCTTATTTCCGCACATTGGATAGGTTTTTCCTAGCGGGCATTTACAACAACAACAAAAATCCTCACTCTGGCCAGGTGGCTCAGTTGGTTGGGGCGTCATCCCCCACATCAAGAGGTTGCGGGTTTGATCCTGGGTCAGGGTGCGTATGACAGGCAACCAGTGGATGTCTCTCTCTTTCTCTCTGTCTCTAAAATCAATAAACATTTTCTCAAGTGAAGTTAAAAAATATTCTCACAGTTTTAATGAAACTGTGAGAATATTTTGAAAATAAAAATGAGAGAAATTTGAATATCTTATTAAAGAAGAAAGAACTAATTAAGTCACCCCCTTTCCTGATTTTCTGGGACCAAAGTCTCTGCTGTTTGCAGATTTTAAACCAAAATCTTTTCTCCCTTTTTCCCGCTTTTTCTTCCCCTTTCACAGGGCAGCCTTAGGTTCAAGCCTCTTATAAAAACTTGGTTTGTGTTTGGTCTTTATCAGACCGACCAAGGATAACTTTTTTTCTCTTTTAGGGTAAGACTCTACAAATAAAACAATAAGAATCATGTTATAACTTTTGGTTTTATACATATACACAGACTTTCAGTGTTATCTTATGTTTTAGGTAAAAAAAAGATTCGTTGTTATAATCAGTGAAAATATTCTAATGTGGATTTAACACATTTTAATATGTTTCAGCTGTATATATTTAAAATTAGACATTTTTATGATAAATGCACTTGGTGTTCTTTTCTTATATAGATAGCTCTTAAGATTCTTAAGAAATTCTCAGCTTCATTTGTAAATCAGCAGCTTTATAATATGTTTGTGGACACCCAGGCAATTATTTATTTTTTTATTTATTTAAGGATAATGCTACCATAAAACATTCACTTGGAATGTTGGGGAGTCTTCCTCCATTCCAAAATGGAGGCGGGGAGTTTCTTACTTGAGTGCATGAAAAGCTAGCAAGATAATTGGATTAAAAAAAAGCTCTTCCCTTGTCAGTTGGTTGGGCATCACCTGCAAAATGGAAGGTCGTGGTTTTGATTTCCGTTCAGGACACACCCCTAGGTTTCAGGTTCTGCCTCTACTACCATTTTAGGGGTGTGACCAGGGGAAGGTGGGCACATGTGCCACAGAAGTCAGAATGGTGCGATGGGGAGGTGGTGGACCAGAATCAGACTAGCCTGGGGAAAGAAAGGGTTGGTTGGGAGGTGGACCCACCCGAAGTGGGCCAGTGTTTGGAAAGTTGATTGGTCATTTTGAGAAAGCACCTGGTCCATACCATACCCAAGCTAACATAATCTCAGGGAAACAAAGGAACTCACTCTTCTCTCTCTCTCTCTCTCTCTCTCCACCTCACTCTCTTTCTCTGTCTTGCTCATGTGACCTGCACTTGTAGGGAGCACTTGTCTGTTTTCTCCATGGGTCAGGTGGCCTTCACAGCCACATAAACCATAGCCTCAAGGAGGGAGTCTCTTTCTCTCTTGTGTCTGCTGGTGGTGCTCTTGCTGTGCCTCACACGCTCTCTTGCCTGGGAGGCAGGCAACTGTCAGGCCTCGGCAGCCACTTGGCCCATGGCCCCGCGGGCTCCACATGCAGGCTCCAAGAGGGAGCCTGACATCGACAGCAGCAGGGAGCAAGCTGACCTACCTGGCTGGAGACTGCAGGCAGCTGCCTTCAGGGTCCAAAGGACTGTACTTTAAAATGAAGCAGGAACTCTGGGCACTGGCTTGTGTCTTGGTCTTGCTGGGGACACACGGTTGGACTTTTCCCATGGCAGGAAGAAGGGATAGGCTTTGGGACAGTAGTCCACCATCCTCCCCAATTGCACACCACCTGAATAAAACCACTCTCCTTTTGCACCAATGTCTACCCAGCAAGCCTGGGTTTTGTGGCAACAGGCAGCCAAACGTCCATTTTTTGTTTGGTTACAATAACACGGTCTCTCATCTCTTAAAATGAATTTATATTACAACCTAAAGCAGTTTTGACTTGAAAACCTATACACGAGTAAGCCCTCCTACTATGTGGAATAATGTTTCCATTCCACTGTCCTTTGTAGTTTAGGCTTACTTGAAGAAAGAGGTGATTCTTCTCTACTATCTATTATTAAAAAGTGACAGAATGAACAGTGGAGGAATTAATTTGTGAAACAGACTTGTCCTGAGGATCAGTCTTTGTTTCGTTTATTGTGAGTGGAATGGCCACAACTGTCCATTATTTTAGGGTGCAACCATTTCAGGTTTAGAAACTTCAATAATCATGTTTTAAATTTTAATTTTCTATTGAAGTAATTGTACAGAAATTTTCCTGGCATCCCTTAGGAGAAAAATCTGGCAGCTGGAATAGGCTCACTGCAAGGGTGACTGTAACCCTAAGGACAAAGCAGTCATTGGGAACTCTGCAGTTCCCAATGATCACTGCAGTCATTGGGAACTCCTTTATCAACATCCTGTGTTTCACAGGGGACCATTTTCCCTGTCAGGCTGATGGAGGAACTGAGGCCTATCCCCCTTCTAAGGTAGGAGCATTGGCACTTTGCTCCTGTGTTTTTTAAGAGATACTTTTATGAGACTTGTTTCCACATTCTCTCTTCTTCTTTGTGCATCTCTCTTTCTGCATTTACTAAGGTTTACAATCTCTCCTGAACATCTCAGAGGGAGTCGATTACAACTTGTCTTTGTTTTATTTTCTTCTTCCTATGCACACCAGACTCCATCTTGTCAGGTTGGGATTTTTGTATTAGAAAAAAGTATTTGTATTTTCTCATATCTGATTGAGGTCAAGTCATCAAGAGAACATCTTGGGTCAGCTCTGGAACACAAATTATGCAGAATAGAGTTTATTTCATTGAAAATAACTGAGCAGGAGTGGGCCTTCCCCTTCCCAACTTTTGGACAGAGGAGCACCCATAAAAAGTGAGTCTTACCTAGGGATAAAAATAGGCTACCTAGAAAAAGAGATTTATGGAATCTTTACAGAGATAAATTAAGGGATGGGAATGGGTAACATAGGACAGACAGAAGGAACAAATGCAAGAGACAGGGTCGATAGGATTCCTCCCTAAACTGATGAAGCCTTTTGAACTGAAAACTGCTCAGGGAATGTTTTCTGGAAGTGATACACTGTGAAGTGTTTCTCCTGCAGCCCATCTCCTCTTTGTCAGGATCTTCTCAGTTCCATGCCAGGCCAAGGGGTAGTGGGGACAGACCAAGCATGGCATTTATCACTTTGGAGGATGAAATGATGGAATCGACCACCAGCCAGAGTCCAGAAGCTATCACACAATTGTTTCTAACTCACCAATTTAAAAGCAAACAAAGTAGGAGGGATCACAATACCTGATATCAAACTGTATTACAAGGCCACTGTAATCAAAACAGCCTGGTACTGGCACAAAAACAGGCACATAGACCAATGGAATAGAACAGAGAGCCCAGAAATAAACCCAACTCTCTAAAGTCAATTAATATTTGACAAAGGGGGCAATAACATAAAATGGAGTAAAGACAGCCTTTTCAACAAATGGTGTTGGGAGAACTGGACAGCTACATGCAAAAAAATGAAACTTGAGCACCAACTTACACCATACACCAAAATAAATTCAAGGTGGATAAAAGACTTAAATATAAGCCGTGAAACCATTAAAACCCTAGAGGAGAGCCTTGGCAAGAAAATCTCAGATATTCCACGCAGCAATATTTTTACTGATACGTCCCCTAGAGCAAGGAACATAAAGGAAAGAATAAACAAATGGGATCTCATCAAAATTAAAAGCTTCTGCATGGCTAAGGAAAACAGTATCAAGATACAAAGAGAAGCAACAGCTTGGGAAAACATATTTGCCAATGATACCTCAGATAAGGGTTTAATCTCCAAAATATACAAAGAACTCATTCGGCTCCACTCAAAGAAGACAAGCAACCCAATCAAAAAATGGGCAGAGGACTTGAACAGACATTTCTCCAAGGAGGACATACAGAGAATCCAGAGACACATGAAAAGATGCTCGATATCACTAGCTATCAGAGAGATGCAAATTAAAACCGCAATGAGATACCACTTAACACCAGTCAGATTGGCTATCATAAACAAAGAAACAAACAACAAGTGCTGGAGAGGTTGTGGGGAAAAGGGGACTCTAGTTCACTGTTGGTGGGATTGCAGACTGGTACAACCACTATGGAAAACAGTATGGAATTTTCTAAGAAAACTAAAAATGAACGTACCTTTTGACCCAGCAATTCCACTCTTGGGAGTATATCCTAAGAACCCTGAAACACCAATCCAAAAGAACCTATGCACCCCGATGTTCATAGCAGCACAATTCACGATAGTCAAGAGTTGGAAGCAACCTAGATGCCCATCGGTAAATGACTGGATCAAAAAACTATGGTACATTTATACAATGGAATTCTATGCTGCAGAAAGGAAGAAGGAACTCCTACCTTTTGCAACAACATGGATGGAACTGGAAGGCATTATGCTGAGCGAAATAAGCCAGGCGGTGAAAGACAAATACCATATGATATCACCGTTAACAGGAATCTAAACAACAAAACAAACAAGCAAGCAAAATATGACCAATGACACTCAAATATGGAACAGGCTGACAGGGTCCAGAGGGGAGAGGGGAGAGAATCATAGGGGAAAAGGGAATGGACTCACCTGAACAAGTATAAAGGACACATGGACAATAACTAAGGGTGGGGGGCAGAAAGGGGAGGGAGGTGGGGAGCATGGGGTGGGGGGTGGGCAGGGTTGGGAATATTAGACAGAAACCTGTACTTGAACAAGAATTAAATAAAAAATTATATTAAAAAATAAATAAAAGCAATCAAGGTATTCATTTTGCAAATGTAGGAGATAGCAGTTAGAAAGGTCAAATATACATTTGAGAAGAGATTCAAACAAACATTTTAAAAACAAGGGCTATCACAGTAGACAAATATTTGGAATAAAAGGAAATTAAATGTTGCTTCAGAAGAACAAAGGAGTCCTGGCCTGTATGCAGGGGTCAGTTGCTTAGAGCTACTCCTGTAACTGAAAGGTTGCAGGTTCTATTCCTCATCAGGAGCCATACCCTATGTTGCAAGTTCGATCCCCAGCCCAGGTGCATACTGTCTCCGGTCTGGGAATGTAAGGCAACCGAATGATGATTCTCCTCACATTGATGTTTTTCTCTCTCCCTTCTTCTTCTAAAAAAAGCAGCAGAAGAACAAAGGACAAAGGAGAGCATAGTCTTAAATGGGTAACGTCATGCAATATATTCAAGGCTGTCAACAACTTAAGGATATTTTTGTTATTGAAGTTTCCATGTTTTGGAAGACAGGACATAGTAAAGTTCTGTTGATTAGCATGGGCTTCTTACATTATGATCACTGATTGGCAGGAAGACCAGTGAGTGATGTGGTGCCTCTGTTTCTTCATTCATTTTTTATTTCTTTATCTTTAGAGGGGAAGAGAAGGAGAGAGGGAGAGAAATATCAGTGTATGGTTGCCTCTCGTGCATCCCCTGGTGGGAACTGGCCTGCAACCCAGGCATGTGCCCTGACTGGGAATCAAACCACGATCGTCTGCTTTGCAGGCCCACACTCAATCCACTTAGCTACACCAGCCAGGGCTCTTCATTCATTTTTTATGTAGCTCTTAGACTAGAGGGTTCAGAGAGACTACACGGTTCTTATATGTATGAAGCTTAGAACAGGGCCTGACACACGGAAGTGATCAGTAAATGCTGGCTGCTACTACTTTGAAGGTTGACATGGACGTGTTCCTCCATTCCAGTGGACCAATCACCACCCTGGTGTGGTCAGGTCACAAGGTCATCTGGAGGGTGGGGAGGACCCAGAACCCAGTGGTGCAGCAGAGTTGCTAGCTTTTTATACTGACTTCATTCAAGGGTAGCAGACTCTGTATAATCATTTTAATACAAGTAAAGCCATGAACACTATTTATTTCATCCATGAAAATAATTTTCTAAGCATCCTGTATGTTAATTAACAAATAATCTGGTGCAGATATTAATAACAGCATTGAAGTGTTTGCTATATACCTCTGTAGATTTCTGATAGAGGGGTCTGCCAAACAATAACAAGCCTGGGGATATAGATTAAAAATAATTTGCACATGTATATCATGCTGTTTCTAGTTAACAGTTAACTCACGATGATAAGACTTCTTAGTAAGAGTGGAGTGAAATTTAAGATAGAAATCAACTCTGACGCCTGGATCACTTGCTAGATTCTGCTTCACACTAAGCTGTAGGCTGTACTGGGATGTTTATCAAGCAGAGCCCACACTTAATACTTTGACCATTTTTCTCCTTACCAATAAGACTGCATTGATTTAACTTAGGCATCAGGGTTGTATTCATAAAGTAAAATATTATTACAGAAGATAGTTTATGTGATAGGAAATCAATCATGTGAGTGCCATGAAGAATTTTAAATCTTATTATATCAAAATTACACTTTTTCATATTTGTGCAGAGAATTCTCTTAAAGGGACTGATTAAGAAAACTGGGATGTGATACACAGAGAAATATTCTTTTTCCAAGAAAGGAGACTGAGATTTGATTGAGATGGCAGCTCTGAAAATATACAGGTATAAACTCACAGAATATGCCTTCTTTGTTTAAAATATTTTATGAAAGTTAAACATGAGTGAAATTTTTAAAGATTAAAGTAGCCCTGGCTGGTGTAGCTCAGTGGACTGAGTACGGGCCTGGGAACAAGAGGATCGCAGTTTGATTCCCAGTCAGGGCACATGCCTGGGTTGCAGGCCAGTTCCCAGTAAGGGACCCATGAGAGGCAACCATGCATTGATGTTTCCCTCTCTCCTTCCCTTCCCCTCTAGGGATGAATAAAAATAAATAAAATCTTTTAAAAAAAGACTGAAGTAAAAAAAAGGCAAAAATGGAGAATCGAAACATAAAATTAATATAATTTTTATTTAAAAACAGTTTGAGTTTACAGAAAAAATTGTGAAGATATTATAGATATATCTCTATACTATCTTTGCATATATCTCCATACATATGATTAATGAACCAATTTTGAAAGACTTATTAAGTAAAGTCTATTTTTATTAAATTTCCTCACTTTTTACGTAACGTCCTTTTTCTGATCCAGGATACTACATTACAGTTCCTTGTCATTTCTGCTTTAGGCTTCTCTAGGGTGTGACAGTTTCCTTGTTTTCGATGACCCTGACAGTTTTGAATAGTAGAGCTTAGGTATTATCTAGAATGACTCTTGATTTAAATTTATCTGAAGTTCTTTTCGTGCTTAGACAGGGGCTTTGGGTTCTGAGAAGGAAGACCCCTGAGCCATGGCATCACATCATGTAGAGGGTACATACTACCCACATGAGTGATCACTCTCGTTATTGACCTTGATCACCTGGTTGAGGTAGTGTTTGTCATCTTTCTCCACCGAAAAGTCTTTTTTCTCCTTTTTTATACTGTACTCTTCAGAAGGAAGTCATTATGGACAAATGACATTCACAGAGTTGAGAGAGGTTGTGCGGCGAAACGGCTGTAACTGAACAGGGCTGCAAGGTCTCTCAAGGAGATCTCCAGACCAACCTCCAATGGATTTATGGCTTACACCCGGCAGAAGCCCAGTTCTAGCTGGGTGCAACACGGCAATTAATTTCACCTTGCAGTAACCCCTCACCTCATTATATGCTCATTGTAACACATTAGCATAGCAATTTTCAACTGGTGTGCCACAAGAATTTTTTTCTTTTTATTGAATTTATTGCAGGGACACTGGTTAACAAAAGTCACAGGTTTCAGGTGCACAATTCTGCACTACATCATCGGTACACTGTATTGTGTGTTCACCACCCCAAAACAAGTCTCTGTCCATCACCATTTATTCCCTCTATACCTTCCTCAACCTCCCTTCACCTACCTCCCACTGCAAGAATTTTTAAAACAAACATCCCACGACTATTTATTCAGGGGAACTGGTCTCATTTCTATTAGACTGTCAAGTCAAAAAATGACAACAGCCAATACAACAATAATCGTCCAGTGTGAGTGAATGAAAATTATACCTATTTTGGGGGGTAGATCAGCAAAAAACATGATATATATTTTTGGTGTGAAGCAGGATTATAGTAATTATATTATGAGTGCCATGAGACGAAAAGGGGTGAGAATTGCTGCATTACCATACTAAATGGCACACCATGGCCCCATAATCAGAAACAGAAAGCCCATCTGAGGACACAACATGGTTGCTGGGGCTCTTCTGGGAAGTCTCCATTCCTCGTCTGAAAAAACCCTGAATATTCCTTCCCATTAGTGAATACTCTCCCTCTTGATTAACTGAGCCTCAATAAAAGAAGTGAATCCCACTAGGGAGGGGCTGTTCTGCCTGTGACGTAGCCTTCTGTCTGACCCACTGCTTCACTAACAAACTCTCTTTCACTTTAAACTCAGCTTTGGCTTGTCTTTGAATTCTCTCCTGTTTAGAGCCAAGAACCCTTAGTGGGTTGCGGACCTGCCGGTTCCTGGATGCCTTGAACACCTGCACCAGAATGAGGAGAGAATCCTAAACTTTTAAAGTTGGAAATGTAACACAGAAGACTAAAAAAGTGTACACACAGAAAAAAAAGTGCCTCTATACACCACTTAGTAGCTTACTTTTTTCAACTAGGAATATACTGTGAAAATATTTCCGTGCCAGAATATGTTTCTACAACATGACAGCAACAGCTGCCTCATTCCCTGGTGCCCACATGCCACCAGCCACAAGCTGTCCAGTGCCGGCCTTTTGTTGCGGACTCCCGTGACAGCAAAGGCCAGGGATGCAAGTGTGCCGTCCTCACAGCCAAGGGTGGAGGGAGGAGCAGCCTGGGAGGAGGCTGACGTCCTCAAGTTTTCGGAGTTCCCACTATGCTGCGATGCAGAGAAGGTCACCTGTTTCCTAATTTTATCCTCTACTTTTATGGGTGAGATGACAAGGTAACATATAGAATTTATTTAGCACATTTCAGAATGTTTCAGAGGTGCAGACCAGATATAAACTAATTTTCAGTATTGTCAGAAAAAATGTTGACTCTTGGAAACAGTAAATGAGATTACTGGCTATTGTTTTAGGGCAGTGCTGGATGTCTATGGACAGGGCCAACTCCATAGGTCAGAGGTTAACCTGTCAATTTTTGTCAGGTATGTACACAATATACACAATAATTTCGGTCCAGTAGAAGAGATAACTGCAGTTGTCAGTCATTAACCAGTTTGAAATCTAACCCAGTAATCTCCCCCAACATTTTCTTGTTAAGTTGCCTGCATTTCACCTACTCAAGGTCTCTTTGGACAAGTTTGGGCATCTGTTGGTTCTCTCATTAAATAATGGGTTAAATAAACTAATTAACATGCTCATTCTATATATTTGCTTGACAGCCATGATTTGCCTTTTTGAAATTATATTTTAACAATATTACATGATGGGAGTTGTTTATACTTACATTTCAGCACTACTTTAAGATCCTGAAATGTGCTTTGATTATGATGTTTTAGCAGAATATTATTTGCCTTTCATGTAATTTTCTATATAATCTAATACATAGAACAATAGAGGGTATAGCAAAAGTAGGTCCACAGTAGGGAGTATGTGAAACATAGAGATTATTTGTATTATTATTTATTAATTAGTATATTATTTTTATACACATAAATTTAAACCTACTTTTGCACTACCCTGTATTATGTGATACATTCTAGTTTAATGAATACTTATCCACTGAAAAACTATTAACTTGATTTCATACTTAATAATAATTTTTCATTCCTTCCATGGTTGTGAAATTATGAGCTTAGTATAATTAGAAAACATAGTTGGGATAAACTTCAAATACTAAAATAATTAGGTCACTCTTGACAACACTGCAGATCCATTGCAATACTGAGGTTTGGCTTTACTCAGGAGTTAGAAAACTATGGACCATGGGTCAGATTTCACATGTCACCTGTTTTAGTTAATAAAGTTTTATTGGCTCACTGCCACATGCATTCTTTTACCTGCTGTCCATGGCTGCTTTTGTGTTACAACTATTAAGTTTGGTAGTGGCAACAGAGACCATGTGGCAGGCAGAGGCTAAAATATTTCTTATCTGGCTTCTAATGAAAAAGGCTTGTCAACTCTTGGCATTGCCTGCTCTAAAGTACAGCTTTGCACGTACTTGAGTGATGGTCCTACTAACAGGGCCTATTGACAAGCAAAACTCCTTATGAGAGCAACAGCTATCTTTCTGTTTTTCAAAATGGAAATGCCTTAAAAATTTTAATCCACTTCTAACATTTTATTGATTATATTCATTATATTTATTAAATAAATGTACTTTGAACTTCTCATTAGTGAGCTTGTCTTATGTTATCAGGCTTTCTAAGATATTTGTATTATACTGTTGACAATTGGTTCTACATCTGAATATTTTAATAGTTTAGTCTGGCAAATAATTGTTCGTCTTGGGCATATAGCAGCCTTTGCTGAGTGAGGAATAAGTTCTGTCATTTTACTTTAGGCCCACTTTTTGATGGTGACATAAAGTCACACATTTTTGATACTATTTGCAAAACCACATTTTGGTAAAAGTGTCTTCAAACAGAGGAGACCAGATATCATTTTATTCCAATAGTAGAGGAAAAATACATGCTCTCTTATGTTGTATATGAAAATCTTTTATTTCATGAATTGATCATCTCAGAAAGGAAAGCATTGAGCATTATATAATTAAGAGAAGGCAATTTCTAAACATGCCATGTCTGTGAAATCCAGATAATACTGTTGGTAGCTTGATTAGTTTCCAAACTCTACGCCAACCTCTGTCTACAATTTTTTCTTCAATTTTTAAAAAATTCATAAGCGGATATGTTGGCTGTTTAATCTATTGAAATGTTCTCATTCTCAGTTCTGGGCTGTGTGCCTTTTCAACAGATGCTCACCGAGGGCTTCCTGGGTGCCAAGAGGGTGAGTGGTGTTTAGAGATAAAGAAGAGATAACAGGGAAAGTGCCTTGCTGTACTCACCTTTCTTTCTGTCTGAGCAGGGCCCTGAACATGACAGACACCTAACATGTACTTACTAAGGACAGTGACAGGCACCCGCAAGCAACTCGGGCTTGTCAGAGGCTGCTCCTGACTGTGGGGTTATGTTTCTCAGCTGCCAGGCAACTACCAAGGCTGCTAGCTTCCAGGGCTCCCCACCATTGAGCCGTGTCTCTCTCCTTCAAGGTCACTGAGGAATCCATCACAGTAGATTTCTAACTGGCATCAGCTTGATTGTTCCTTTTGTTGATCCCCCACAGAGGCTGCTGTTGGGAGGCTGAGAGGCCGTCTCGGGATTCTAGCTCTAGATTGGAGATTCAAAGGGTTATTTGGATTTTTATAACTTCCCAGCACATGCTTGCTGTGTGTGTTTAATTTCTAATGATTTTCTGCTTGCTCTTTCCAAGCCGGGAGCACCGAAGTTTAGCTGGGAGGGTTTTATTTATTTATTTTTTGGAGGGGGAGGAGGTTGATATCTTAAAGTCACGTAGATGACTGGGATTTTGTGAGACCGATTTAAGGCTGTTTACCTTTAGGCATAGTCCAAGTCATAGGAGGACCCTTCTGTTGCTTTATCTTGCCTAGAATATGCCATTTCGGACTGAAATTTTTAGTCTCACATTTTTTGTACTCATGAAGAAGGAAATGATGAGTTCCAGAATTGGAAATGCTGAGACCTAATTGTTCATTTAGTTCAGGAGAGGAGGCTCGTGGCCTGGACCCCTCATTCCTCTGCCAACCTGGGATGTGGCTGAGATCGTCCTGTTAATGTTCTAGAATCAGGTCCCCACCCCCATTTTTTAAAATTTTAATTCTATTATTTATTTATTTATTTATTTAGCCTAATTGAGAATGTGAGGCAGTACATTTTAAGCAATTGTTGAAAAATCACTAACCTAATCTTTGCTTAAAGAAGCAAATATAGAAGCTGTGATCAGAATAATGCTAGAGGTTTAAGGAGGAAATCCTAAACCAAGACTCTGCTTTCTCTGGTTCCCCTTTTAGAAGACAATAGTCTTATTCTTCATTGCCTGATCATGTGGCTTATTTCTTGTTGACTTGATCTGTCCTTTCTGTTTCTATTGATGCCTAACCCATGAAAGATACAAACCACCTTCATCAGCTTACAAAGAACTGAACTTTCAACTATATTTCAAAACATTCCTCAGAAACAAATACTTTCAACATTTGAGGTTGGTGGTTCTTTTATATTGGAATAGGAACAGTTAGTGGATCGTGTATTCTTTAAAATTTTCCAATTGAAATTTTTTTCTCATTCATAGGCATGTATGTTTATAGAGATTAAAATAATTACCATAAAGGAATCTTAATGTTATGTTGTAAATGATACTTGAAGTTGACTATAACAAAACCTAAATTACACAAGAAGCAAAAATGGAATGACAGGTAATTTTCTGAAGTCAATGATATAGGCCAGCCCTAAATTAGAGGTTACTCAGATAAGGGGAGCTTGGCAGGCTTGCAGGCACTGTGTTTGAGTTTTGTTCCTGTAGGAGAGCTCTCTGAAAGGTGCCAGCTTTAATGGAATTTAGATAAAGACATTCTCATTTCAGCTGAAAGTTGAACATTCTTCTGTGTCTGATTCATGCCTGTAATATTGCCAAGTCTGATAAGATTTCAGAAGCACTTCAACATTTTTAACAGTCTCAGTTCCTGAATAAGCTGTCACAGCATCTCAACCTGGGGCTTAGGAGAAAAACGAGAAGAATCATTATCACTTTAGGCAGGCCAACTTGAGAAGTGCCAAGTAATGGAAATTTTTAACATAATAATATTCAAGAGCAAACACATGTGACTTCAGGCAACGTCAATGGGTGGGATTCAAGGATTCCAGAGAAAGCTCTAGAATCTTTCTCTCGCTGCTTCTAGAGCAATTAGAGACGCATACAATAAACCATAGCTCAAAAAGCAGCTATCACATTTTACGTGAGTCCGTCGATCTGCTTTCTCTTGCCATGTGACACCTGCTGAGGGCAGGCCTGTTTGGGAAGCACGCAAAGGCAGGACAAAGAGGGCTGAGGGACTGAAACAGGCAGTGCCTGGGAGGCAGGCCTGTGCAGGATTACTGCAGTGCTGGGTGGGTGCTTTGGAGAAGAGGAAAACTGTGTAAGTGCCAGGTGAAGAGTTTAAACGGCACCTTGTCTGAGTCCTTGTCACTCCAAGTATGGTCTGAGTGGGCCCGCAGTAACAGCAGCGTCTGGAGGTGCATTCGAGTGCAGGGCCCAGACCTGCTGAGTCAGAACGGCATCTAACCAGATCCCAGGAGACTCCGTACACACACACACAGGAGGCTGAGGAGCACTGATCACGTGCGTTTCTTTTGTCAAAGACCTGTTCAAGCAAAATGGGGTTGTGCAGTCTCCTGAGGTTGCTGATAGGCTTTCAGGAGGCCTTCCTGAGCCCATGGGTTGACAGGCCAAAATTGAGGATCAGATTCACTTTTCAGCAATGTCATTTCTCTTAACAGCTATTTTAGCAGGGAGAAAGGAAATTAAACCTCGTCTATTGTTATGGATGAAGGTTTCTTTGAACTGCTAGGAAGAAGAGTAAATACCCGTTAAGGACCTAAGAGAAAGTTAAATAATGGCTATAAAGGTGCAGGAACCTGCATTAATAGGAAATTTAGAGGTAAATATTACAGACCTCAAGTCTTTATCATAATAAAATCTTAGGAAGGTTGACTACATTAGGACACTTTTGACAGCTTTTAGGTTTTACAGGAGATTGGGAGAATTTTGTATAAGAAAAAAATTTTTAATGTGGAGGGAAAGCTAGATTTTAAAAGAGCATTTTCCCAGAAGTGGAATTGCTGGGTCAAAAGGCAATTCCATCGTTATTTTTTTGAGGAAACTCCATTCTGTTTCCCGTAGTTGCTGTACCAGTCCGCATTCCCACCAACAGTGCACTAGGGTTCCCTTTTCCCTACACCCTCACCAACACTTGTTTGTTGATTTGTTTATGTTGGCCATTCCAACTGGTGTGACGTGGTCTCATTTTGGTTTTAAGTTGTTACTCTCTGATGATTAGTGATACTGAGCATTTTTTCATATGACTGTGGACCATCTGTATGTCCTCTTTGGAGAAGTGTCTATTCAGGACCTTTGCCCATTTTAATTGGATTGTTTGTCTTTCTGGTGTTGAGTTGTATAAATTTTTTGTATATTTTGGAAATTAACCCCTTATCAGATGTACCATTGACAAATATGTTCTCTCATATTTAATAAAAACTTTATTTTATTAAATATGGACTTTCTTTTCATTTTGTTGATGGGTTTTTTTTGCAGTGCAGATTTTTAGTTGATGTAGTTTCATTTGTTTATTTTTTTAAAATAACAATCATCAAGAACACATGCACCCTTCTGTTCATAGCAGCATGTTTACAGTAGCCAGTATGTGGAAACAGTCCAAGTGCCCAACAGTAGATGAGTGGATGAAAAAGTTGTGGTGCATTTACACAGTGGAATAACACATTGCAGTAAAAAAGAAGGAAATCTTACTTTTTGTGACAGCTGGGATGGGCTTGGAGACTATTATGCTAAATGAAATAAGCCAGTCAGAAAAACACCACTACTCTATGGTCTTAGTTATCTATGGAATCTAATGGCCAAAATAAACTGACAAACAAAATATAAACAGAGGCATGGATACATGGGACAATCTGACAGTGGTTCAGGGGTGGCAGACTGGATGGAAGAGGTGAAGGGATTAGCCAAAGAATGTGAATGCGTAGCCCACAGGCACAGACAACAGTGTGGTGAGGGCCAGGGGGAAGGGAAGGCAAGGTCTGGGTGGAGGTGGGCAAAGGGGGTAAAAAAGGGGGGATATCTGTAATAGTGTCAAAATAAAAATGTTTAAAAAACAGCATTTTCTTCTTTTTCTAGTATATAACTTGCATATTTAGAATCAGCCAGTTAGATTCAGTTTAGCTGAGCTCAATTTTGAGGCAACTTTCAAAGCCTTATGGTCAGGAACCAGTTTAGTATCTGCCTTCTTCTCTCCATCAGGCCTGGTCAGGTGTTGACCTTGGCTATGGCCATGAAGCTTCTTCACAGCCTGTCTGATCTGGTGCTAGTTGGCCTTGGCATCCACAATGAACACAAGTGCACTGTTGTATCTTCTTCATGGCTGACTCAGCAGTTAGGGGGAGTCGATAATGGCACAGTCATCATCTCCTGAAGGTGCTCTTCTGAGCATATTTAGGCTGCCTTCCAAGCCACGGAGTCTTAGGACTCTGGGAGGTGGGTGGCATGATCTTCTTTTTTTGTGTGTGTGTGGCTGTGGACACCTTTTAGCAATGCTTTCTTTGCCTTCGAGGGCTTTGCCTTCGCTTTGGCTTTGGGAGGGCCAAGGGGATTCCTTCTTCGCTTTCAGCACCACCTTCGTGAAAAGTGAGCATTTTCAATACCAAGGCACACATTAGGGCTAGTTTAAGAGTGTTATGAAAAGCAAACTTTGCAAATAGTTGCTAGATGACAGATTCTGATGAGAGGAGGGAGGCCGTTCTTGACAAGGCTGCCAGCAGAGGTGGATAAGAAGGTAGAGCAGGTGGTTCCTGGGATCAGCTGAAGTGGAGGGAGCTACCGTTGAACATTAAGGAAACGTCACCATGGATCAGACTCATGTCAGAGTTTATGGAGCCACTGTTATCAGGGACCCAGCTAGATAAGTTAGTTGTAATAACAACCTTTCCCTGCCCCTTCAGTTATTCAGATGAAGACAATTAACCGTAACAGGAGCCAGCTTATGGTAAGTGCTATAATAAAGAAGCTTTATCAGGAGAAACAAGAGTGAAAGTGGACAGACAGAATAGTGTGGTTTGGGGAGTATTTTGGCATCATGGTACTTGGGATATGTAATTTAGAACCTGGCAGTGCATTTATCTCATTATGTGGCCCTCTTATTTGGGTCCTATGAGACCTTTCTAGTTTGCTACTTGCCACCTATAAACAAACTGGCTTGCAAAACACACCAGCTGCCATTCTATTAAAATTCCTCTTTTGTTTTGATTCCTCACTATGTCTTGATTGCCAAAACTTGGTGGTGGTTTGACAACATGATTCTAAAATGTTGGAATTTTTCATGATGCTTAATTTGAACATGATAGATGAAAGTAAAAACAAGCAGCTCTCTGTCTTATGCTGTACTTAGCTGATTTGGGGCTTATTACACTAAAATGTCAATAGGAATTGTTTTTGGAGAGTGGAGCCGGACTCTGGCCACTTTTACAAGTTGATGAAGCTTTGCAGCCTCATCTCTATTATTTGGGCCACTCGTGGAACTGCCAGGGTTCTACAGAACCTCCTAAGCTCGTGGACCCATTTGGGTGACCCATCCATGACCATTTCTTCTTTTCCATCCAGACTTTCTTCTGCTGCAGACCACTGTGATTTTTCTCAACCACACCTTCTCTGTCATCTCCAGCAACAAAACCTAGCTGTTTTGTGTTTTCCTGTTAGCTTCAGTTTAATGTTTTCTGATTTTATAGATTAAGTATGATAATTGTATTATTAATACAGTACTCATTAATGTTTTCTTTCAGTTAGCATAGTTAAATAATAACATTTATATCTTTATTTATTTATTTTAAAAAACTATTTTACTTATTTATCTTTAGAGGGGAAAGGAAGGAGAGAGGAAGGAAACATCAATGTATGGTTGCTTCTTGTGCATCCCCTGCAGGGAACTGGCCCCTGCCAGAAACTGGCCTGCAACCCAAGCATGTACCCTGACTGGGAATTGAACAGCGATCGTCTGGTTTGCAGGCCCACACTCAATCTACTGAGCTACACCAGCCAGGGCATAACATTTATATCTTTAAAGGAGTAAGCACAATGGGAATTTTAAACCCAGCCGGAGAAAAGTTGCTTCATGTAGGAATTTCCTAGGTCAGAAATACCAACACGGTGGCTGGATGTGGATCAGAAATATTTTTTGTTTGTTTGTTTGTTTGTTTGTTTTGGTTTAACCTTCAACATTTTTTGGTTGTTTTTTCAAATATTAGTTGTTAATATATGTAATCCTGAATTTCTGGCTTGTCCTGGTGAATCCCAAGCTTCTCTTTATTTCCTGTGGGCCATGTTCTCCCCAGAAAAGACGGCTGGTGTCAGCAGCTGTTGCCTCCTTTGTGTCGACCCTCTCCTGGTACCGTGCAGTGCAATTCCACTTTCCCTGTGTTCGGAGCCTTCTTGACCCTGGTGGGCATTGCATTTGGAAATCCTAGTCCAGATGGTCTGTGTGTGGGCCTGGCCTAGATTGAGGGAACGAGTAGAAGTAAAACAATAAAAATTAAATATTTTGCTTCTTTGACACCAAACTAAAAATTAAAATGTCAGCTCTTGAATCATAAGTAAAACTTCTTTTGAATTTAATAACGTTGACAGTCTTTTAAAATCAAGATAAGTTCTTATATTGCTAAGGTGTAAATTAACTTTTATGCAGGAAATAAGCAATTTTATCTGTTAAGAAGGTTGTCATACTTTGCAGATGTAACTTGGAGGCCTATTGCAAACTGAGCCCATAGTAATAAAAGGAGATGCTGAGTAAATGGTCTGAACAAAGCACTGCTAACAATCTACTTTAATTAAAATTTTAAAAAATCTGAAAGTTGAAAGAAGCATTTAGCAAAATTAAAATCTGTCAAAATGTAAGATAGATATTTACTCTCTCTTAACAATTGAGAGGAAAAGTAGAGTAAAAAATAATAGGCTTTTAATAAGAGGGCCAGTAAGATTATCAAGCAAGATTATTTTAACACATTTCAGATTCGGTTGTGCTAATGTATGCGTTTCATTAAAATAGAGATTTTCCTTATTAGCCTTCATAATTAAACTTATTATAAAACAAATGAACTTATGACTGTGAATTTTTTTAAGTTCTTTGTTTCAGTGCAGAATGCCCTCGGAAGCCAGTAAAGCAGATTAAAAAGATAACCTTGATTTAAGGGAGAATGGATTAGAACTAAGGTATTTCTATCGGACACCTAGTGCTGGAGAACTTTCGAGGGCATGTGGCTGGCTAGAAAAAAGAGTGTATGAACATGTAAAAAAAGTGTAGTGTTTATAAATCCTTCTTAATCTCAGAAGCAAAATATTGGGTTTTCTCACAGAAAATTTGTCTTTGGATACCTTCAGTAACACCAGGTGTTAATCTTCCTTCATTTCAGGAATAAAGGAGCAGACATCCCTTTGAGGGGTGTGTATGTGTATGTTGAGGGGGCAGTGTAAGGAAGGTTTCCATCTGTTTTCTATAACTATATACATTTACGTAATATATAAATGTATTTATTTTTATTTTTCAAGTAGCTCTTGTCTTTTATTGTGAACTTCCACTTCTAGTTTTGAAAGTGTGGTAGGTGCCATTGTGAGAAACTGATTTTTTTTTTTTCAATCAGAGTGACATGCCCCAGACCAGAAACTTAATGACCCAATCAAAACCTATTCTACTTCTCTTCTATTTTTTTTTTTTAGCTGGGAGCTATTATGTAGATCTCTAAGCCTTTTTTCCAAAGTATCATTTTAATAAGCAGTGGATTTCAACATTGGATTTGAAACCTGGAGCCTAGATCAATTTCTATTCTTATTTTTCTATGGTCATTAGGTTTATTTATATCATTTTATTTTATTTTTATTTATTTACCTTTAAATATTTTAATGAAATTTATTGGGGTGACATTGGTTAATTAAATTATATAGTTTTCAAGCATGCAATTCTAAAATTCATCATCTGTATATTGCATTGTTTGTTTACCACAACAATTCAATTCAACTTCTGTGACCATATATTTGACCCCCATCACCCTTTAGTACCCTCCCTCACCCCCCTTTCCCTCTGCTAACCACCATACTATTGTCTGTGTCTATGAGTCTTTGTTTGTTTGTTTTGTTTTGTTTTGTTTGTCTTGTTTGTTCACTTATTGGTTTGGGATTTATACCCCACATATGAGTGAAATCATATGGTTCTTGACTTTTTCTATTTGAATTCTTTTGCTTAGCATGATGTTCTCCATACCTACACATGTTGCCACAAATGGCACTATTTCATCTTTTCTTGTGGCTGAGTAGTATTCCATTGTGTATATGTACCAGATCTTCTTTATCGAATCATTTGTCAAAGGACACTGGTTGTTTCCTATTTCTTGGCCACTGTGAATAATGCTGCAATGAATATACAGGTACATATATCTTTGGGAATAAATGTTTTCTAAATTTTTGGGTAGATACCGAGAAGAGGGGTTGCTGGGTCATATTTAGAAAAGTTTAAAGAAACATAAGAAAATATAAATTATCCATCACCATACACAGAAAGGAAATTTATACATTGTCTTCAAATATATTTTATGTGGTATTCTATACTTATACTTTTTAAAATAAAATTTGGAATTATTCTATATATTTTTGTGTCCTGCTTTTTAAAAATTAACATTTTATTATGACAAATTTCCTGTACACTTATACATTCTTCAAAAAAAGTTTTAGAAACTGAATAGCATTGTAGTTATAAAAGAAACATGATGTATTAACTAGTTATTTTTAGTCATTTAGATCATTTCTTATATTTTCATTTTTAAGTAATCATGTGGCATCTTTTTATTTTAGCTTTCTGTGTCCTCCTAATTATTTTCTTAGAATAAGTTTCTAGAAGTAGAGTGATTGAAAATGTTTCACTAAACCAGTGACTTCTAGGTTGCAAAATCCCAAGGACATTTTCACTCTGTATTCACCTGACTTCTCAGAAATACTGCACCCACACATTTTTTCCCTCAACAATTCAGCAATTTCAACACTAACATTATTTTCTCACTCTATTTTTTTCTTAGCTTATCTGATCGATTCTCATGTTAGAGTTAAATATATACTCTATGTTGACAATTCATTAATTTCTGTTTCCCATTGTGGGACAGGAAGAAATTTTCCTTTGTCCTTCTAGGTTCTTTCCCCTTTCACAATAAGCAAATTGATGTGAGACAGATTAACAAGAACAAATAACCACTTTTAATTACGTATGTACAAATGGGAACCTCTCCCACACATGAGAGGTCTCTAAACACATCAGAGGTCCAGAGGCAGAAAGGCAATAATACAATGTTTTTGTGGCACCCTGAGCTAAGGAATCAGGTAGGGTGCCTGAGGCTCCAGAAAGGAGGGTCATCATTTGTAGATCAATAAGAAGAACATATGTTCAGTAATTGGTTGGTTGCTCTGCCATTTAGATAGGCCAAAAAATGATTATTTCTGATAATTGTTATCAAAGGCAAGACTTCTAAATTACATTTTTAGGTAGTTAAAAGGGGTTGCAGAGGTTTCTTTTGACCCACAGGGTCTCAGTTGCCTTTAACTCAAAATAATCCACATACCACAGAGGGAATTCTTGGTGTGACTGATTCTGAGCCTCTCCATCATACAGATATCTTTTCTGACCAGTTCGTTCACATCTTTACTTTGAGCATCTCACAGGACTGTCACACCTAACATTTTCAAATCTAATTGCCTTATTCCCTTCCCATCCTGTTCCTCTTTTGGGGTTTGCCCCTGTTAGTGAATGGTCCACTATCTACCCTGCTGTGCGGCAGGTCATTTGACCATGCTAGGAGCATGTTCTTTTTTTTTTTTAAAGATTTTATTTAAATTTAGAGGGGAAGGGAAGGAGAGAAATATCAATGTATGGTTGCCTCTTGTGAGTCCCCTGCTGGGAACCAGCCTGCAACCCAGGCATGTGCCCTGACAGGGAATCAAATCACGATAGTGTGGTTCTCAGGCCTGCACTCAATCCACTGAGCTACACCAGCCAGGGCTTATTAGGAGCATGTTCTTGATAGCAAATGCCTCACATTAAGGTCTATAACTCCTGTATCCAAAATGAATCTCAAGTCCCTCCACTTCTTTCAGTAATCTCATACCATTACTACATTAGCACACCTATTTGTAAAACAATTTAATGTGTGTTTCCATTATTATATTATAAGCTTTCTGATGGGGGAATTTAGCCTTTCTTGTTCTTTCCACAATTTGTAGCAAAGTATCTGACTTTTATTGGTACTCAGCAAATTTATTTTAAACAAATGAAATCGTTTATATAGCTAAGTGACCTTTGAAAAATGCTGCAGTAATTTTAGTTTTCATCAGCCATTTACAGTTGCGCTGGTCTTTCTAAAACCTTCACCAATTTGACAGTATAAAAATGATTATGCTTTACTTTAATTTTTGTTATGATGAACATTGACCTTTTAAAGATATGTTTATTGACTATATATATACTCTTTTGAGAACTTTCATATTAAAAATTTTATTATATTATTTGCATTAATTAATTTTGAGTTATATAGAATAACAATCTTTGGTTAACATATTAATATTCCCATTTATCATCTTATTTTAATTTTTGTTTATGATGTTGTTTTGATACATATAATTTTAACTTTTATTATTAATTCTACCAATGCTTTATTTTATGGTTTTTACCTTTGTGCCTAGAAAGTTTTCATTTACGTATAAGAGATTATCATCTATTTTTTTTCTGGCTGGTTTAAATGAAAAAATATATATATTTAATTCTTTTCATCAAATAGATTTTATTTTGGTGAATAGTACAAGGTAGGGTTTTCATTGTATTATTTTTCTCATATATGCATATTTAAGAAAAATGAATATTATATATATATCAAATATTTTATCTATTAAATATTAAAAACATAAAACACAGATTTTGTTTTTAATAAGTTAAAGACTATATTTAATTTGCTCTTAAATATTACTCTTTCTTTTGTAACCCAAGTTTCTGTCCACAGCTGGCTTAGGGGTGGTGTTCATGTTTGAGATAGAGACAGAGATAAGGAGAGGGAGAGAGAGTGAAAATCCTGTCCAGTTCCTTCTGTTCTGTGTCCCCCACTATGTTTTTTTCTTTGTTGATGGAGTATGAATCCATATTGCCATATTTCCCATGTGATCTGCATTCATAATTTACTGTAGCTGAAAGTCATCATTTTTATTTTAAGTAATGCTTCATGATATTCAAAACACTTTTATGTCATTTTCTCATTTAAATCTCAAATTATTCCTCGAGGTTGAGAGAGCAGGTATTATTAAACTACTTTGTAGATAAAGGAACAGAAAAGAAAGTTTGATTTGCTTCTTTAATTAGCATAGCCAATACAGAGTGTGTCTGAGATTAGAATTTTCCTTTCTTTAATTCTCAGTCCAGTACTGTTGTATTACACATGAGTAATTAACAAAACCTTACGATAATGATCTGCTTTACTTTTTATGTTTTCCGTGCTCTGTATTGTAAAATGAGATTGCTTATATTTCAAGTCCTGTCGGTTTTGTCTAATTGAAGCATTTACTTTCAGAGTACTTTCAAAAAATAATATACCAATCTGAGATTAGGAATACTAATCAAACTCATAGCAACATAAAAAAGGGTACTCTGGCCCTGGCTAGGTGGCTTAGTTGGCTGGAGCATCATTCCATACACCAAAATGTTCCAGGTTCAGTTTCTGGTCAGGGCACCCGCCTAGACTGTGGATCTGATCCCCAGTTGGGCTGAGAGAAGGAGGCAGCTGATCAATGTTTTTCCTTTACATCTATGTTTCCCTCTCTCTCTTCCTGCCTCTCTCTCTAAAAGTCAATGAACATATCCCCAAGTGAGGGTTTATTAAAAATCAGAAAGAGTACTCTGGTTTGAAAGAGTACTTTCGGAGTAGAGTTGAAATTTTCCAAATTTATTTCATTTTCCTTCTCAGCATTCTCACAACCACCAAACAGCCTCACTATTTGCTGAGTGTTCCCTGGACTACTCATCTTGGCTCAGAGTCTCTACAGTAGGGGTATCAAACTCATTTTCACCGGGGCCACATCGGCCTCGCAGTTGCCTTCAAAAAACTGAAATAACTTTAGGACTATATAAATGTAACTACTCCTTAACTGTTAAGGAGTTGAAATTACAATTGGCCCTTTGAAGGCAACTGGGAGGTTAACATGGTCCCCGGTGAAAATGAATTTGACACCCCTGCTCTATAGGAAGAGGGTAAACCTAAATATTTTGGCCCAGAGTTCTATAGTTCAAATTGAATTTAGTCTTCAAAACAATGAAATAAGTCTTCTCAGACAAACAGAAAATGATTTCATATTCCCAATAATGCTATTATTTCTTATATTTTAATGGCCTTTTTGCACCATAGTTCTTGAATGGTAATCTTCATTTTTCTACATCTAGCGGGTTTTTAAAAATCTGAATTTCAATTTGAACAGTTGTTCAGGGTGTTGGCAAGAGTTAGAAAGCATTCATATTTTATTCTTGACTGGGTTCTGGTTGAGAAATTGAATGGCACAGATGTTGAAAGACTAGCTTGCTGTAGACATAATGAAGCAGGCAAAATGAAATCTCCCAAGGATAAAAGTGTAATGTCCTTTGCTTTTTATCTTTTAGGTGCAGGCTTGTGCTACATCTCACTTCTTTGCTGTGGGGAAAAAAAAAGGAGCCCAAGTGAGGAGATGGGTTTTTACGCAAAAAGAAAAAAAAAGGTGTTGTGAAAAGGAGCTGAAGTGAATCTCAGGCTCAGGCATTGCTGCTCCTCAAAATTCTCCTTCCACAATGATGTGAAATGTAAATGTCCCCTCGGTGTTAATGAGAGTTGGGGTATACATATTCTTGGGTTTAAAAGGGTGGCTTCTGCTCGTTTAATAATAAGGCTTATAAAAATATATACAGCAAACTGCAGAGAGATGATTCGGGTAATCTGGGAGACTGAACAGTGTATATGGATCTTTCAAAAAATTATAAAAATATATAGTAAGTCTTATTCCCATGACAACACACTAAGTGAGTCTATCTAAGGTCTTGGAAACTAGAATATAATCTTTTCTTATTTGCTCCATCAATATGCAACTTCAAAATACATAAATCTTGTTCATTATCAAACTATTTATTGCAGAAATTTTGGATAACTTAGAATAATGTAATGAAGAGAGTAAATATGAAAAATAACCCATAATTCTACCACTCAGCAGTCAATATTTGTTGTTGTTGTTATTATTATTATTATTGTTGTTGTTGTTGTTGTTGTCTTTTCTTTGTCTCTCCTTGTATACCAATACATTTAAAATATTTGGCAAAACATTAGCCCTGGCTGGTGTAGCTCAGTGGACTGAGCACGGGCCTGTGAACCAAAAGATCGAGGTTCAATTCCCAGTCAGGGCACATGCCTGGGTTGCAGACAGTTCTGAGCAAGGGACACACGAGAGGCAACCATACATTGATATTTCTCTCCTTCTCCCCTTCCCTTCCCCTCAAAAGATAAATAAATAAAATCTTTAAAAAATATTTGGGAAAACATTAAAGTTTTAACTTTTTTCCCTTTAGTAGTAGTATACAGTGTTTCTTTTTAGAAGATAACCAATATTCCTCTACAACATAAAAAGTGGACTGAACCAAGGTCAAGTCATTAATATGTATCACAAAACCACAGAGCCTTGAAAAACAACTATAACTGAGAAATTTTTGTGGTATTTGGTTTAGGTTACTCCATGGATCACTGCATATTTAAGTGCTCAAATATGCTTGCTACGTGAGTGTTGAATTTCAGTGAAAAAATGAAAATAGGCTATAGGAATAAGGAGCATTATTTCCACCTCTTTTTCCCCATTTATTACTTTGGGTTTTCTGAGAAGCAGATACCAAAATGGGATTAGACTGCAAATGATTTACTGGTGAAAACACCTGCAGTTCAGCCTGTTTGGGCTGCTGTGATGGAGGGCCACAGCCTGGTGATTTTGCAACAACAGAAATTTATTTCTCATAGTTCTGGAGACCGGGAAGTTTGAGATAAATGTGTGAAGATTCGGTGTTATTCAAAGGCCATCTTTCTGGTTCATAGATGATTGGCTTCTCACCGAGTTCTCACGTGGCACAGGCAACAGAACTCTTTGGAGGGTCATTTTTAATGACACTAATCTGATTGATGAGAGCTCCACCCTTATAACCTAATCACCTTCCAAAGGCCCCACCTCCTGATACTAATATACTGGGGGTTAAAATTTCAACACATGAATTTTGGGAGCGATACGAACATTCAATTGATAGGATTCTGCCACTCTCCCCCTCCAAGTTACGTCCATCTGTCATACAGAATGCATTCATTTCATCTTAACAGCCTCCAACATTTTAACTTCCAGCAGCAACTCAAAAGTATAAAGTCAAATTTTTACCTAAAAATCATCTAGATCATATATGGGTGAGACTCATGGTACAACATATTCTGAAGCAAATTCTTCTTTAGCTGTGAATCTTTGAAACAAAATGTTATGTGCTTCCAAAATATAATTGCAGAAAAGGTACAGAATAGACATTTCCATTTCAAAAGAGAGAAATAGGAAAGAAGAAAGGCATGACTTGTCTAAAGTACATCTAAATTACGTGGTAAACTCCATGAAATCTTAAGGTTGGTGGATAATCCTCACTGCTCAATGCTCTGACCTCCTGACCCAATATAGTAACAATGTCAACTCCATGACTAACCGGGATGGTCCTACTTTCTGCCTGGTCGCCAGGGCTCCCTCAGGTTGGTGTCCTTAGCCAGAGGCTTACCTGGATGTCTCCAGCTCTGCTTACCCCCCAGCTCCACATGGAGGCTGCCAAAGTTGACACCCTGCTGAGATTCAGCCAACGCAACCTTGCTGCTTCAGGGCCACCTGAGCTGCGCTGGGTGTCTGAGGACTGCAGCACTGGAATACGGGGAGTAGAGCCTGGGATGTGAGGCAACACTGAGCCAGCAGGCAATGCGGTCCCACTGGCACCAGTCTTCTGAAACTACTAGGCTTCTCTAGCTTCCCGTCCCAACCCCACATCCTTGCATTCTGGGCCTGTGGCAGACTTGGCAGCTCTGGTGCTATCTGAACAGCCTCTAGGCTCATTCTTCCATTGGCTTAGAGAATAACATCTGGCTTCTGATGTGATCGCTGCCCAGGCCTGTCATTCACACTGAGACTAATTTCTTAATCAAATGGTCACTTGACTGCACCCTTAATGTGCTCTTTCTAACATGCTGTCTCATTTTTGCATAGGCTGAGAATTTTCCAAACCTTTACCTGGGTTTTCTCAGATAACACTGAGGCAACCTTTAACATACTTTCTGTAGTCATGGTTTAGCTTACTGTGGCTATTTCATGCAAATTAAATCATTCAGTATATGGCATTTTGTGATTTGCTTCTTTCACTTTGCATAATGTCTTCAAGGTTCATCTGTGAATAATATGTATCAGTACTTTATTTTGTTGTCAAATAATATTTCATTGTATGGATGTACCGCATTTTATTTATCCATTTATCAGTTAATGGACATTTGGGTTGTTTCCACTTTTGAGTTATTATTAACATTTTAAACAAGTTTTTGTGTGGACATTTCTCTTTGGTATGTGCCTACAAGTGTAATTTCTGGGTTATGGGGTAGCTCTACATTTAATTTTTTGAGGAACTGACAAACTGTTTTCCACAGCATATGCATCTTTTAAAATTCCCACCAGCAGTGTATGAAGGTTCCAATTTCTCCACATCCTCATCAACATTGTTATTATCTTTTTTATGCTAGCCATGCTGCAGGATGTGACGTGGTATCATGGTTTTAAGTCGCATTACCCTGACGGACTCACATTTCTGTTAAAAATAAAGCCCAGATCTCATACCTGCTTTTAGGCTTTCTCTGACGCCACGGGCCAGTCCCTCACTTGTGTTCTCATGACTTCCAGAAATGTTGCCGTTACCCCAACCTGTCATGTTGTACAGTCGCCGTTTATTGATGACCAATTCCTTTCTAAACGTTGGGCTTTGTGAGGTCAGAGACTGGTCGTGTATTCGTTTATCACTAGTGTGATTGAGAACAAACGGATCCCAAACCACGCAGAGCACATCCTCCATCTCCCCCATTTTCTGTGAAACCTAGACTTGCCCTTTGCCTTTTGGGCAGGAAGCTTTCTTGGTCACTGTGTTTGACGGGATAGGTGTTCCATTCACTGCTGTTGGGAATGTAGACTGGTAAAGCCACAATCGAAAACTGTACAGAGGCCCCTCGAAAAATTAAGACTAGAGTTACCATAAGACCCAGCAACCGCCCTTCTGGGCATCTACCTGAAAAACTCAAAAACATTTATTTGCAAAGATATCTGCACCCTTATGTTCATTACAGCATTATTCACAGGGGCAAGACATGGAGAAAACCTAGGTGCCCTTCAATGTAGAATTGAGTAGAGAAGATGTGGTACATATGTACTATGGAATACTACCCAGACATCAAAAAGAGGAAGTTCGGCCATTTGTGACAACGTGGATAGACTTTGAGAACATCATCCTAAGGGAATATGTCAGTCAGAAAAAGATAAGAACCACAGGATTTCTCTCATATGTGAGATATAAAACTGAAACTCAGAGGCACAAACAACATTATGGTGGTTACCAAGGGGAAGGGGGTGGAAAGGTAGTAAAGGGTAAAGAAGAGCAAATACATGGTGACGGAAGATGATTTAACTTTGGGGGGTGGGCACACAACGCAATATACAGATCATGTGTCGTAGAAATGTACGCCTGAAACCATATCACCTTATGAAACAATGTCACTCCAATAAATTTAACTAAAAAAAAAGAAAAGAAAAAGAAAGGTATATGGCACAAAATTAAGATCTTTTATGTGTTTCTGAGTGTTCTCAGAACTAATTTCTGTAAATGTTCCCATTGCCCTCAGAAAATTGAGGGACTTTATCAGAATTACTTACCCTCTTTTTATATTATCTTATTGTATAATTCATTGTATTAGCAATTCCAGAATACAGTGGTGTATCCTTAAATGTGCAAATGTTGATTTGATATTTTTAATAAATTATTTATTTATTTATCTTTAGAGGGGAAGGGAAGGAGAGAAGGAGAGAAATATCAATGTATGGTTGCCTCTCGTGAGTTCCCTGCTGGGAAATGGCCTGCAACCCAGGCATGTGCCCTGACTGGGAATCGAACTGCGATCTTTTGGTTCTCAGGCCCGAGCTCAATCCACTGAGCTACACCATCCAGGGCCTGATTTGATATTTTGATGGTCATCCTACAATGGCCTTTCAAGATCCTACTTTTCTAACTTATGAAGATCAAAATTTCTCACTTTTGATATCTCTTATAGGCTCTTTAATGAGTAAATGACATAAAATTATATACACAAGCACACATATTTAAAATAGACATATAAATGTACATGCATGTGTGTACACGTGTGTATGTAAAGGTTAGTGTCTTAACAGTTACACAAATGTTCCTTGTAAGGGAAATTTGGAAAGAAAAAGCCTCCCTCTATAAGCTGCTTGGAGGTGGGTAATGAAGGCCTGAAGGTGAAGGCTGCAGGAAGACCTCTTTCACTCCTCTCTTCCTCCCCCTCTCCTCCTTTACCTTTCTTTCAAAAACATTTCTTAAACTCTTGTTCTGTGTCAGGCATGATTCAGGGTAATGGGAACAATACATTTTTAATGTGAAATAGGCAACTAGTTTAGCATCAGAAGCAAACAGGAATTTGGGGAGGTGGGGAAGAAGAGTGCAGTGGGAAGAGAAAGAGGAGAGGAAGGGACGTGACAGGCAGCCGAAGCCTGCCGAGATGCCGACCGGTGAGAAGTCCTTGTGTGCGCTTGGACACTTGTGGTACATTAGGTACAGTGGTTAGCACTGGAAATAGAAAGCACATTTAAAGTCCACCGTCCTTGCTGTGCTTGGAGAGTTTTAATTTTTTTTAAGTCAGGTATAACATACAAGATAGTGTATGGCTGTATGAACTGTGTGAGTACAGCAGCCATGTAATCAACACTACAATTAAGATACAGCATGACGGTATCACCGCCACAACATTTTCTCATACCCCCTCTATGGTCTACTTCACCTCATCTCTAGCCCTTATGTCCCTAGAGTTTTGCCTTTTCCAACATGTGACATAATGGAATCATGGAATGTGTAGCTTTTTTAACCGAGCCACTTTTGTCTCGCATGTGTATTTGAGATTTATCCATGATGTTGTGTTGTATGTATCAGTGGTTCATTCCTTGTTATTAATGAATAATATTCTGTGGTGGGGATGTACTACAATTTGTTTATTCATTCACTGATTGAAGGATATTTGAGTTTTTGCAATTAATTCTTGCAAATAATTGTAAGTAGGTTTTTGTGTGAATGTGACTTTTTATCTCTGTTGGGTATATATGTAAGCACAGATTTTTGGGTCTTATTATAAATGCCTGCTGAACATTTAAGAAGCTATCAAATGGCGTCTGAGAGTGGCTGAATCATTTTGCATTCCTATAAGAGTTCCAGTTACTCCACCTCATTGCAGGCTCTTTGAGACTTGGACTGTCTGTGCTTCTCCTTTCTGGTTATTTTCACTTCTGCAATGTTACTTCATTTACCCCCCAGTTGGCAGTGAATTCTGGTGTGCCTGTTAGGCCCCGCATGGTGGTAGTGGGGCTTTGAGGGAGGATGAAGGACATGAAGATATTGGTAAGCATGGCCTGGCCCTGGCTCAGCTCGCTGTGGTTGCCCACACAGTGACAGCACATGTGCCCGATGGCTCAGACACCTAGGGACTCGAGCAGTGAGCAGCAAAGTGACAAGCTGTGGATCAGATTAGAGGGTAACAGAGATGAGAGACCTTGATGAGGAAGAGCAAGGGCCGAGTAGATGGCTTAGGAACAGAGGTGATACCAGCCCCTGTGTTCCCGAAGCGCAGCAGAAAGGAACCAGCACTGAAAATACTTAGGTAACTCTGCCGGACCAAGTACAGATGAGCTCCTGCAAGGCAGGAGCCAACCCAGAACCAGGACAGACTTGTAAGGAAAGTATGAATCTCACATAAAACAAAAGGCTGTGTGAGGCTGACAAGTTCAGGTAAAATTTCATTCCTAAAATGACACCAACCCTACTTGCTGCAGAATGAACACATGATTGGGTTAACTTCGGTTATCAGCAGTATCTGTATGTCGACAGATCAAATTATTACATTTATAACTTGAAAAAGTCTTTACAAATACAAATATAATGTAGGAATTATAGTTATCCTCTTTATATTTTAGTTGATGGAGTTGATTTTAGTGTGCTGGATGCATGCTAACCTGAACATGTGAAGTAGAGTAGCTAATTTCAGTATTTTATCATAGTGATTCCCAACACTGGTTGTGTATTTTTACCATGACCTGGAAAGAGTTTAGAAAGTGCTGCTCCGCTGTGCCCCACCCCTAAAACTGTTGATGTACCTGGTCTAGCCTGGAACCCATACACTGAAAATTTTTTAAAAATGCTCCAGGTTATTTGAATGTGCAGCTAGATTCACAAGCACTTTTTAAATTAAATTTTGTTCTTTTATTGGGGTAAAATACACACAGTATAAATTTACCATTTTAACCATTTTGAGTGTACAGTTTAGTGGCACTGAGGCCAGTCATGTTGTTGCACCCTCCTCGGCATCATCCACCTCCAGGATTCTTTCATCGTCCCACACTGAAACTCTGTCCCCACTAAACAATGCCTTCCTTTGCTTCTCTCTCCCCACCCTCTGGTAACTGCTATTCTACTTTTAGTCTCCATGAATTTGACTATTTTAGGTTCTTTGTACAAATGGAATTACACAGTATTTGTCCTTTTGTGTTAGCTTATTTCACTTAGCATAATTTAGTTCTGTTCTGGGGTAACCTGCGTCAGAACCTCCTTTCCTTTTCAGGTTGGATAGTATTCCAGTTTGTGTACAGACCACATTTTGTTTACCCGTTCCCCCATTCATAAACAGGTGGATTACTTCCATCTGCCTTTTGGCTGTTGTTAATACGCTGCAGTGAACATGGGTATAAAAATGTGTTCAAGCCCCTGCTTTTGATTCTGTTGGTTATATACCTGGGAATGAAACTGCTCACATGATAACTTTATGTTTATTTTTTTGGAGGAACCACCATACTGTTTTATTTTACATTTTCACAAGCTATACCTGAGGGTTTCAATTTCTCCATATCCTTGGCAAACTTGCTATTTTATGCATTTTTTGATAGTAGCCATTCTAATGGGTGTGAGATAATAGTTCATTATGGTTGTGATTTTCATTTCCCTAATGATTAGTGATAGTAAGCATCTTTTCAGGTGCTTTGCCATTTGGATATTTGAAAGAATGTTTATTTGTCTGTTGCCCATTTTCAAAATAAGGTTTATTTTTTGATGTTGAGTGAGAATGATTTTTAATGATTTTTTAAAGCAGAAATTCTCTATTTTTTTGATAAGTGTGATACACACTCCTAAAGTACAGTATTCTTGTGAAGGCATAGTTGTGTTTATGAAAGGGCACGGCAAAGCGAGGGATCACTGCCACCAGGGAACATAATCTATCACACCAGGTGACCCTGAGGTCTCCCAGGGCATATGGCTTCCACCATTCCAATGATGATTCTACTGTATGTCTCTCGCCCACATCGCTGCTTTGGTTCTGTGTCTGTTATTTACAGTCAGTAGGAATAAAACCCATACAAGTAAGAACCCAATGCAGAAATACATGGAACTATAGCAATGGATTTTGTAAACTCTGTATCAAGGTTCTGGGACCAGAAGAAGCCCCAAAGACTGCGGGTTTTGAATTGGCTGTCTATAACACAGTTTATAGGTACATTTTCCATTTAGGAAAATAGGTAGATAACCCCTGACCTAACATTGGTACAGCATTCATTTTGAGTTATTTTTACTGATTTACCTACAACTTTCCACATATAAGCCGTGTAGCTACAAAACACATTTATGAGACAGTTGCTTGAATCATATGCAGATGAGCCAAGAATTTGCATAAAACAAACTTACTTACGCAAGGTTAGCATCGGTTACCTTCACTCTGTGAGAAGCACATCAATGTGGGGAGGCAGAAAGAACTCAAGATCTAGTCCTCTCCTTACTGCCAAGTTTGGTATACCCTTGGCTGGGTCATCTGAGAGATCCTGGGTGTCAGTGTCCTTATTTATAATCCATCTCCCCGTGCAGAAAGTGCCAGGTGAAATAACCTAGGGACGGCTGGAAGTGACATCATCTGCTGACATGAGTATAGTGACTAACATTCAGAACTGACAAACCAGATGTAAAGGTCCTATTGAACTCTGATAATAACCTTCCCAGGTTGCTTTTCTGTTTATATTAGGCCTCTATTCACTCTGATTAAGTCATGGCGGCAATTGTTTGTGTTGTTGCTCAAATACATCAAATTTGCTTGCACTGGTACATGCATAATGAAAATTGAAATGATATGGAAGAATGTAATTCAGTTTATAAAATTTCATCTTGCTTTTCATCTCAAGAATATTGCATTGTCATTTATCTTCTCTGTGTGTGTCTCATTTCTCAATCAAATTAGTTAGCTTTTGAGGACAGAAACTGGGTCCTTGTGCTATTTTGATCTTCTGCATCTATACCAGCCTCTTACTAAAATATAGTGACAACAAAATCAGGAACTTATTGCATAAAATATGGCACAGTGCTTCTAAACTGTCCATGATATTTAGGTAGTAATGCCTTGTTATGGGTAATGTCCACCCAAAATTCACAAGTTGAATTCCTAACCCCCCATATTTCAGAATGTGACTTTATTTGCATGTAGAATCATTACTGAGAAAATCTAGTTAAAATGAGGTTATTGGGTTGGGTCCTAATGCAGTAGGACTGGTGTCCTCATAAAAGGAGGAGATTCGGACTCCGAGGTACACGCAGAATGAAGTCAATGTGGAGAGACACGAAGAGAAGACGGTTGCCTCCAACCCAAGGACAGAGGCCTGGAATAACCACAACCATGTGATAGGAACAAGCCTGATAACACCCTGAGTTTAGACGTTTAGTCCCCAGAACTATGAGACAATACATTTTTGTTGTTTAAATCACATGATCTGCAAGTAATATGCTGTTATGTCAGTCTGAGCAAAGTAATACACGGTTCTAAGGAAATGGACGGGGCTGCTTAGTGTCATTTGTTACATGTGGAGAGTTTTGTGTTTTGTCTCTGAATGCATTGATGATCATGACAATGATAAACACAAATTAGGCCAGTTCTGCATTGTCTTATGATGCCTCTATATACCTTCTCTTGGATGTCCTACAGGTGTCTAGAAGAGAGGTAATAAAGTTACTTCTAAACTCAAATCTTTCTCATCTAAGAGAGAAGGTGGAGTCTAGTTATGGTCATTTTTTCAATTTGTATTGCATTTCTTTTTCTAAGCATCCATTTCAAGTACAGGGACAGCTTTTTGGAAAATAGATGGGACAAGTATTTTTAAGTAACAGCAAATGTTACTTGAGTCTGTGTGGGTATTGTCTATGTGTGGTCTTCTGCATGATGACACAGTGGTGAATAAAACCTGTTACTTACTCAGGTGGTAACCTGGACCAAGTTGTAGTTAACCAGGCCTTGGGGGAGTAAATAGGAGGTCATAATGTGACCTCCTATTCCAGGTGGCTCTGAGCCACAATAATGGGGCCACAGTTGTGACATTCTGGTTGGATCATAGTGTGATTTTACTTTTGTTCAAGATTCCAAAGGTATATCTCTTTTCTCCCTTCTTCCCTTTGTGCAGTGAAAATCTACTAAATGCCACACAAATTTATGTTTGAGTTTGGCTAAGGACATGTTGAATGAGTATGTGTGAAAGTACATGTAAAAATTCCTAAGGCTAATTTTATTATTATATTCAGAGAATAATTACTAGTCTAGTTATATTTAAAGGAATGAAGAGCAGTATTTTTTTCTATATAATTCTAAGTATTGCTTTACTTACTAGTTTTTAAGAAAAGAAAATTGAAAGAAATTCAAAGCTTGTGGAATCCCAGAGAAAATGACACAAATTCTTTTTGCCTGAGATTGCCTAATCCCCAGGTTTTAGTAAGGAAAGGCATATTATTGTAAATTTTCAAATAAATAAAGCCATGCGTGTGTTGTGAGAATGATGGAGAAACTCACTTGATTGTGATTCTAGAAGTTGCTTTAATTTTCTTTGAGGAAAATGAGGGCAATGGGTGAGCAGGCATCAGTATGAGAATGGAAAGTTCGCCTCTAGTGCAAAAACACTGGGCTGTGTGCTTGGGGTAGAAATGTGTTCAACTAGAAGATACATTCATATGCTCCATTCTTCAATTCTGTTTTTATTCAATAAAAGTCTTTGCTATGGTAAGACAATAAAATAAATCTGTCACTCCTGCTGCGACTTTTTGGATGAGCTACTTTAAAAATCCTATTCTTTAGAATCTATAGTTAAGCATGAAATGTGGTAATTAGATTTCATAGGACGGTGTTGTAAAGAATGAGATGATATGAAACACAAAATTCTTAAGAAGAAAATTAATTGTAACAGGTTTCTGTATACATCTCGGTAACTCTCTTTGCCTGATTTTAAACTTTATGTACGTGAATAATTAACTAAGAAACTGTGATGTGTAAGATTTGTTTTTAGAGGGAAAAGAGTTGTGTTCAATTCTGACTATTAAAAAATGCTCACAATGCCAAGTCAAATAAGGAGCAGGGATTAATCTTGGATGAGATAAAAGAGTGTCTGGAAGAATTTACAGTTCACTTCACCTTTGCTAAGGTGAGAGCAAGACTGGAACACCCAGCTTCTTGGCAGGCTGCCCGCATACTAGCATGATAGAGTGAGCTTGGGGTAAACAGACCTTGGCCAATCCCTGGCTGTCCGTCTGGACAAGATATTTAACTTTTCTGAGCCCCATTTCCCTCAGTTGTAAAAAGGGGATAATACTGCCCAATCCACACTCAAGTGACACAGCGGAGTTGTATAGTTGTTTGTGGGTGCTCTGGGTCTCACATCTATGGTGGAAAGCACCTCGGCAGAATGAGAAGGAAAGCCATGGAATGGTTCCTTCCGAGAATGCTACGTTTAAACCGGGCAAACCTTTTCTGGTCTACTCTGTCACCCAGAAGAGTACTGTCCAGCGAGCATCCTTGCTCACAGAGAACACTTGATTGTGAAGTTTCCTTAAGCAAGCCCTCACATAGAAGATAAAAAAGCAAGGATTCTATTTTGCTCCTGCTGAATACGCATTAAAATGGACTCTCTTTTATTTTGCTTATATTTTATATATGACTCTACTTTCTGTTAAAATAATAAAAGTTGGGAAGTCAGAAGCTTGCTTTGTGAAATATTATTTTGTATCATATAGTCTCTGATAAAAATGCTTTCTTTCAGGAACACAACTAGGTCTAATTCAAGAGATGGAAGGCAGAGCTCTGACAGAAAATGGCCACTTAAACTGTAATGTATTTCAGTCTTTCACATTAGGGTGGTTCTTGAAACATCAACTTCTGACAAAACCCTAAGAGGCAAGTTTTAGATAAAATGTATGTCTGGAAGAATGATTTATTTCTGATATATTTAATTGTATAAACAAATGTTACTTCTTCTAAAATGGAAATTTCCAGTTCTGAAAAAAAGTCTTTCTCCCCCACCCACCCTACCCTTTTTTATTTGATTTTTCCTATAATAGTATTTTTGTAATTTAATCAAGTTTCAGCCATTTCTCATGAACAGAAAGAAACTGGCCAGCACAAGTAAATGTATGACTTGGTTCTTATTCCATCACTCATCGGCTTTCATTTGCTTGTCTCCATCCCTCCTCAGGTCGCAGTGCATGGGCCGCTGCGCAGGGGAACAGGGTGGGAACTGACAGGCGTTGGCTGTATGTGGGAGTTGCTGAAGGGCGCGTCTCTTCCAAAACGGATTGCGCAGCCACGTCCTTACTCACCTCTGGGCATAATTTGTGTATTTACTCAGGAATATGAAAAAGAAAGAGAGGTTTTTGAATTTTTTCTCATCATTTGAGTGGTTCAAGTGACTATTTTTAAAAGCCATTTATACACATCTTTGAATAGCGACACTACAACTTTCGTTTTAGAAAAACTGACAAGCATCTCTCACGTAGATGGGGACGGCTGCAGGGTTACTCGTAATCACTGCTCCAGGCTTCTGGAACAGATGACAAGAACGGAGCCCAGAGGGCTGAGTGACTGACTAGCACAGGGCCTGAAATCAGCCAGTGACAGAGCTGAAACCCAGACCTGGCAGCCTCTCTTCAGCGTCCTTTCCTGTGAGCCGTTGCCTCTCAGAGTGGGGCATTGCACAGGAAAATTCGTATTATTTGGAGAAAAAAATGTAAAGTCCGACGTGTCTTGGGGAAACAATGTTATTCTGGAGTTAGAGAACTACAAAGAAGGCTTGGCTCTGGTCTTTTCTTACAAAGTGAGCTCTGTCGTTCACTGTTCTTCTTCAAAGCCTCAATTCCATACCTAGCACAGGTCAGGTCTGTGCTTGGTCTTGAAGAGTCCAAGGCGAACGAGACATGCAGGGGCGGCAAGGAGCTCATAACTCAGCACTAGTCTCTAACCACCCTTCCTCCCACATTCAGGTGGAGGAAGAAATATTGAAATCTTTCATTATATTTGTTTCCTGAAAAGTAATAAAATAGATTTATGAAAAGTTAGCATACAGATCAAAGTAGTCATGGAAATGATTTTTAAAAATAATATACTTACATTGGATATATATAGTAAAATATTATAAATATGTTATATATTAGAGAACTGCAATATACAATATATTATAAATATACAATATACTATATATACAATATACAATATACAATCTACTATATACAATATATTATAAATATATCATAAACATATAAATATATATTATATATATAAATATATATATTAGTAAAAAACCTGTATCTATATATACAGGTTTTTTTACTAATAGGAATGTGTGACCAAAAATGTTTGGAGGTACTCTATTCTAAGAGCAACAGATAAGCATAATGTATTTGGACAGTGGAGTGGAGGAAATATCTTTCATTAATTGATTTTAATATTATAAAGGATTGATTCTCAAATTGAGAGGGGGAGCTCCCATAATAGGGCATATCATTTATATATATATTTTAAAGGTATATTTGAAAAAAGTGGCATTTTGTCCTATTACTTCAATCTAGTTATAAAATTTATACTTATTATTTAATATAGCTATGGGATTGGGTGGCAAGACCTTGGGTTTATGACTGACAGTCGTTGAACAAAAAATAATAAGAAAGAGCTATTAAGTGAGACTTAAAGGGAAAAAATAAAATTTGGAATCAATCATTAGGTGTTTCTCATCTTTGTGGCAACTGTGGTCCAGTGCGTTAAATGGAGGTGAACTCAGTTCCTCCCACTGCAGATGGATGTAACGGAGACAGTGTGTGGTGAGAATGAGAGGGAAACAGCATCTGAACCTGCCTATACAGTACCTGATGAAGCTCGGAGAGGCAATAAATATTTGTGCTCTTCTTTTGAAATGAGACATCTTAAGGGTTAAATACGCATCTTCATGTTAAAGTTGGCTCTTAAAGATTAAAATTTCATATGTGCCCTTCACTTCTTTATGAGGGATTTTTCATCGTCTCCAGTTTTTAACTGTGCCTGTTGATGTTTTGCTAAGATCTTCAGATTTGTTCCATAAAGAAGTACACAAAGACATGAGGCAGCCTTGTGGGGAGACACGACATTCTATTATGGGTTTAGAAACAAGCTGTGAGATTTAGCGAAACAAGGAAGAGAAAAGGCAAGTCAGAGCATGAAAAGGAATTAATTGTATGACATCCTCGCCTTCTACACTGGGACTTGAAATATTCATATTTTCAAAGAACTCTCTGACAAGCAGGGCTGAATGGCAAGATGGCTAATGTACTGGATGATAAATTATTTAGTGAGGGCAAAGATGAGAAAGGAGATTTGAAGACTCCTAGAACATACTAAGTAGATGAGATAATTGTGGAACAAACATAGTTAATTGAGCAACATGACAGCAGGTGACACTCAGTATAGGCTAGCGTGAAGAAGGACACACGCACATTAAGAATAAGATGTAAGTTACTTACACGTTGTCCACTCCTAGTTGATTGTAAAACCTCTAGGGGAAATGAACTAACAGATACTGTGGGTCAGTTGAAGAAGCTGCCTTCCTGATACATGAAAACTTCCATAGGTTTAAAAAACATTTTCTTATTAAAAGCATCGCCTTAATTCATAAAAAGATACATTTGCGTTCAATGTGGAACATCGCAAGGAAGAAGGGGAAAATCTTGGAAACAGAAGCAGGGCTGGGGTGGAGGTAGTAGGAAGACCCAGAGAGAATTTTTTGAATATCTAACATGTGCTAAGAACTGGGTTACCATAGTAAATGAAATTATTTTTAACAGTTTTTCCCATTCTTTGTATTCAAGCCCTTGACTCTATAGTTTTGCAATTTCTCCTACCAGAGGTGGGTACATTCCATGTTCCGTTCATGTTGGGCTTGCCATGTGGCTTGCTTTAGCTAGTCAGGTATTAGCAAACAACGTGGACAGATGCTTAAACATGCTTGTGCTCCTGTCTCCTGTGTGTGTTTCTGCATTGCTGTGAGATCATGCCTGGGGGAGTCACAAAGGAGGATGACTGCTCCTTTAAGGCAGTGAGCTTTGTAGTACAGTGATGATTACCTTTATGTGCTGACTTGACTGGGCCACAGGATGCCCACAGACTTGGTAAAACATTATTTTGAGTGTGTCTGTGAGGGTGTTTTTGGATGAGATTAATGTTTGAATTGGTAGCCTAAGTAAAGGGGATTGCCCTTCTTAATGTGGGTGGGCTTCATCTGATCCATTGAAGACCTGGATGGAACTAAAATTCAAACCTCCTGAAAGTAAGAAGGATCTCTTCCTGCCTGACTACTTGAGCTGAAACGTCACTCTTTTCCTGCCTTTGCACTTCACCTGAACCATGGGCTCCTTTTGGGCCTGGAGCCCGCCAGTGTTTGGGTTGCAGCTTCCATCTAAGTCTCCAGCTTGCTGACTTCAGACCTTGGGACTTCTCCACTTTCCTAATTGTGTGAGCCAGTTGCTGATAGTAAATCTCCATAGATAGATAGAGATATAGGTGACTGATAGATAGATAGATAGATAGATAGCCAGATATCTCATATTGGTTCTGCTTCTCTTTAGAACCTAATACAGTAGTTTTTTGTTATATGGCAGTTTGTTACATTAGCATTGAGTTGATACAGTTATAATATGTATATGTTGTTATTTTACTTAATTGTCATGATTATCCTCTGTGGCAGAATCCTCCCCCACCCCCACCCCATTTTACATGTGAAAACTCAGTTTCCAAGTGGTTCGATGGCTACTCTAATGTCATGTGGTAAGGTCCTAACACATAGTGGCACTGGGATTGAAACCCAGGTCTCTCTAGTTACAAAACCTCTGTTCTTTCCAATATGTTAACGTTGTTTTCCAGAATTCAGGGGAGATTTCACACAGAGGATGTTAGAAAGTCTGCTGTGGGGCCACAGTTCTTTCTGAAGAGTTATCCTAGGCTAGAGGTTCAGTATCAAGCTGGGCATCATTCTTACTCTCAGATGCTCCAGAAACGGAACGAGTAGTCTAAGCCAGCCCACTGATTACTCCCATTGGTCTAAGAAATACTAGATGAGCACCTAGCACCGGAGCTACCTCCCACCTAATGTTACACAGAAATCATCTCTGCTTTGCTCCTAGCCCTGTCTATTCTCTATATTCATGATATCACTGAAAGGGTCACATGACTTTATCTACATCCAAGTGGCTTTTGGAGAGTTCCCATTAGACAAAATGAATGTTTTGGGCCACTTGGTGTAATCCAAAGAGCTCCCTTCCAAAAATCTGGAAAAGAAAAACACTAACCACTTTAAGAGAATCCTAGAATCTCGTATCCTGTTCATCATCAGACCATATTCTACTCTAGCCTAATTACAGACAGTGTCAGCACAAACAGGAGTCTCTCAGCAGACAAAACCAATTAGCTTTGTTTGTCTTTTGTACTTTGGTTATTTTTGAACTAACAAATTAGGTTGCTTAATTTTAGATTTAATAAAAATGTCTGTTTTTCAGCTTAAGACTCCTCTTACATTTGATACAGTTTTTAGTCAGGGGTTAAGGGACAAGATGCTGGCAACATACATTAAACGGTAAAATTAAAATTAAAGCTTTGGTTTCAATGATTGGTGATGGCATTAATTAATGGGACAGTCTTGTATTGTTGAAGCTCATGTTTTCTGTCTTGACACTTGGTGTTTTTTTCTCTCAGAGGTTTTCTCTATGTCCAGATGTATTTCTCTACCTTCTTTAAGTATACAGGAATCTGTTATGGAAGGAGACAGGTAGAATGTGCTTGATTCTACCAAGTATGTGAGAATAAATAGCTTGTAATTTATAAATGGAACTTTGAGATCATTGATTTTTGCCTTATGCCCCTTTGGAGTTTAGTTAAGTGAGATTTTTAGTATGAGCACATATGAAATAGACCTCTTGTTCAGAGATACTATGTTAAAAAGTCTTGTCAAGAATTTATAGCAACTTTTTAAAATATTTTATTTATTTATCTTTAGATGGGGAGGGAAGGAGAGAAATATCAATGTATGGTTGCCTCTTGTGAGTCCCCTGCTGGGAACTGGCCTGCAACCCAGGCATGTGCCCTGACTGGGAATCGAACTGCGATCGTGTGGTTCGCAGGCCCGCGCTCAGTCCACTGAGCTACACCAGCCAGGGCTTATAGCAACTTTTTGATCATCACTTTATTTTTGAATTTGTTTTTTAGTCTTTTGCCTTTCTGTTTATAAGAGTAACATGTTTATCACAGAAAACAAAAAGGCAAAAATGTATAAAGAATAAAAATTGTCATATATTCATAATTTAGACTGAAAACATAATATTTTAATTATTTTCTTTGTATCTTTTTTCTATAAACATATATTTATATACAGTCCAACCAAAAATTTATGTCTTGTTCTTTCCTTTGAGGCCATTTTCTGAGCATTTTTCTATGCCTTTATAAACTTCTTGAAAACATTTACTTGCTATTCTTTGATCTTTAATTTTCCCTTCTTGGAGGATGATCTCAAAGCTTATCTATCTATCTATCTATGTATCTATGTATCTATCTATTTATATTTTTATTTTTCATTGCACTTACTGGAGTGACATTGGTTGATAGAATTATATAAGTTCCAGATGTACAGTTCTATATGCATCATCCATATATTGCATGGTCACCACTCAAAATCTCCTTCCATCACCATTTATTTCCACTTTACCCTCTTCTACCTCCCACCACTCCTTTCTCTCTGGTAAAAGCTTATCAATTTAATTTCAAGTTACTGACCTGCTGAACATTTTGACCTAGATAATATTATACTTACTTAAACTCAGTAGGCCTTAAATTGTCTTCACCTTCTTCTTCTAGAATGTTTTCCTTGTAATATACCAATTTCTCCGTTAATGGTATTTAAAAATCTCTTGTTACCGTAGCCTACCACTTTTGAGTCCTCTTGCATTGGTTTCTCTCCTATTACTCTGTTTCTAGTCACTACGCTCCAGCTGTGTGATCTTGGCAATGTCATCCCCATTTTTTCCTCCTTCCCAATCCCACTTGCACAATTCTGTAAGGAAGGGCTGTAGCCGAGGAGTGTGTGTTCCTTTACTGTGGACACTGCTGCCTCAGTCTATGCCACCGTCCTACTATTGGCTACAGTGACCCTCCTCTGGATCACTGCTATATTTTTAACCAGACTCCAGCATAAACTAAGGCAGGCTCAAAGCCCTTGAAGAATTTAGAATGTCAGTGATGAAGGGAGGTTTGATCTAGGAAGGAAAATGAGGGTTAGAGAGATTGACTAATTTTCTTGATGTCAAATAAGTGAAAGCATCACTAGAACCAAGTGCTCTAACTCCTATTCTAGAATTCTTCCAGTTCTGTCCATCCTTTCCAGAGCTTTCTTAATGCGTGTCAAGTAAGCACCAAAAGTACTCAGCCAGCAACTTGAGGCCGTCCATGATCTGACTCCCAGTTCACATGTCCAGCTCCCCTTTCCTTGTCCTTTGAGCACGTGTCCTTCTGCTATCACAGAGCTGCCTCTGTTCTCATGTGAACGGCATCTCTGCCTATCTCCAGCTGAAAGCTTCTGTGGTTGAAAGTCAAGATGTAACCCAGCCTCTCTAGTCACATCTTTCTTGAAGACTCCTGTTGAAATGGTCCTTTGTCTTCTCTCTAAACTCTAAAGCATTTGAGTGTACTGTTGTTATCCCTTCATATTCATACATATTTTATGTAAAAGCATAGATTTCAATGTCCCTACTAAGTTCTATGCTCCTCAGGGGCAACTAAAAGGGGACCTTAGTCTTTATTTCATTGGAAGCATGTAGAACACAACCTTCTATGTAGTTCAGGATTATGAAATTACTTTTTGAATGAATAAGTCATCTGTTTAGATATAGTAATTATAATTACACTCACAAAAACTTTAATAGTGTGAAATTATAACAAGATGACTAAATTAATTAATTTTGATATTCCATGTTCCAGTGTGCACACTAGTTTACCAACCCAACCCTATTTTTCATTCTAGTTTTGCTTTATTTTTTGTGCCAGAAAACTGTATTAGTCCCCCCACCCCATGACCTCCTCATGTCAGTCCTGCTGTATTCAGCTTGCTGTTGTTGCTTCCTTCTCTGCACAGGGTCTGTGCTTGAAGCTCCAGTCCAGCCCTTCCCATCTCCAGGTCCTTTTTCCCTGGTACCCGAATCTCCCACGGCACCGCTCTCAACTCAGCTGCAAGTACAGCTCTTCATTCTGAACTCCCAGAGCATTACACCTTTGCCTCTCTAGTAAATTAATGGCTTATGTTTATACTACTTGGCCATAAAACAGAAGAAACTTTTACCCTTTGTTGGGTCTGGAGAACATTATTCTAAGTGAAATAAGCCAGTCAGGGAAGGCAAAAACCATGTGATTCCACTCATATGTAGGAATGGATGAACAAACTGAACTCACAGGCAAAACAGAGACAGACTCATAGAGACCAAGCTGACAGCTTTCAGGATGGGTGGTGGTTGTGGGGTGGAGGGATCCAGCAAAAAAGAAAAAGGACTCATGGACATGGATAACAGTGTGAAGATTGCAGGGCAGAGGTCTCAGGGAGGGTGAGGAGAGGTAGAAAAGGGTGTAAGGGGGATAAATAAGGGGGATAAATAAGTGGTCATGAAAAATAATAAAAAATAAACCACGAAAAAACAATTCTTTTCTTCTGGCTACATACTTTTGTTTTTCAAATGTTTCTAAATTTGCATGTATGAATTTAAAGTGAAAATATCCAAATAATTTTAAGTTAACCAGCTAGACTCTCACTCCTTGAGGTAATATTCATGGCTGCCTTATTTTTCTCTGTTAGTGGCAGTGCTAACACTGAACCTTGGCCATAACACATAGCAACTATTTGTAGTATAAACAGATGTGTCAGATATCTTGTAATATTTTTCCTCAAACACTACTTTTACAGCTTGCTTGTAAGTACTTGTATCATCTCAACTAGCCATCAATAGATCTCAAAAATGGTCTCTCAGAGTTGAAAAGTTAGAAGTCACTCACGCTCTGCAATTCTTCACAGAAGAAAGGATTTCAGAAGCATTGGTGAGGGTCAGGTTCTGCTCTGCTAGCCATAGTGAGGTCCAGTAATTAAAAGGTTTTTTTTTCCTCAATGATTGCCCCACGTTGCCCCATTTATCCCCAAGACATCATAGCAGAACAAAAAGATTCTAAGAAATGTATCTATTAGGTCATTGGATATTTTAACTTTTTTTGAGGGGACAGGCTATAATTATTTTGCCTTGCAGTGGACTGATTGTAAAGTGCTTTTAAAATGTACACATTTTCATAATAATATTATTCATTTGTATTATAGATTATATTATATTTTAATTTGTATTCTATTCTGGATTACAAGTTCCTTTGGGGGCAACAATATTTATGTCTCTTCATCAAGGAAGCAGAAGCTAAAACTGTAAGAGGTACAAGAGATTTATTGGAGATTGTAGCTCTGAAAGGTAGAGGAGAGAGACAGCAGGAGCAGGCAGGGAGAGCCTGCAGAATGGGGGGGTAGTGTTTGCAAAGCAAACACTTTGACTGGAGAGCGTGAAGGAGGAGGATTGGTAGGAAGTCTATGGTTCAACTCCCAGAAACCTTGTCTAGATCATCAGGAAGCTGTGGTGCAAAAATGGTCCACAGAGAAGGTCTTCTTTGGGCAGAAATGGTGGGGCCCTTGTGTGCACGTGCTCAGTCTTTGGCTGGAACTGAGTGCTGTGGTGGGTGGATGGGAGTGCACCTGGGAGCTGGCAGCCACGTGTGTTTCCTACAGCAGGTTCTATGTGGAGGGGAAAGCTCAGTGGCTCCCTCCATGGTTGGTGCTACATTAACCATGACAGAACATATGGACTCGAACAGAGTAGAACTTTCAGAACACAAGTGTGCAATTGCAAGCACATAGTATTCTCCATTCTATGAATGCACATGCTATGTATGGCCCATTCCTAGATGAGTAAGTCTTTCTGCAAATAAATGTTGCTCAAAATCAGAGAATTACCATAAACTATGATTTTGCATTTCCCCCAACATTTCCAAGTGCTTTTAAAGTTTCCTCACAGATCATTGACTTTGAATGATTAAATGACTTTATTCACTTGGGGGTGCTTATTTTTCCTTGGATTTAAGTTAGTTACAAATTTAAATATATTCTAGCATGCAAAAGTTGTTAATAACAGCTCCAATTTGCTGGCATGACTGTTGTGTACACTTTATACACTCATCCTTCACCCTTTAAATTGGTATTATTACCTAGATTTTATAGGCAAGGAAATGGAAGCTCAATTATGGGTAAAACTCTCAAGTTAGATCACACATTTAGTTCACCCTGTAATTTTTTCCCACTGGCCAAGATGGTTTGCCTGGTGCTTTTCACACGACTCACTATATACAGAGGTTAAATTTTAAGGTCCATTGAAGAAACAAGGAGGGGAGGGAGCTAAGTTTTATGGAGTCTTCCTTTCCTATGTCACTGTACCATTTCAAATATTTGCAGTCGGAAGTGGTGATCTCTTTAATTCATAGGACACATAATTTAATTGGAGAATATTAGCAAGGTTTTATTTCATAGCATGCCAATTAGAATAGTGTGTACACAAATAAAACAAATACATATTATATATTTTTGCTAAAAGAAATAGCTATATGTTTTTCTTCCAGTTGGATAAAGGTTTGGGGTATTTATTTCCTCCTCTAATAATTTACTATATTTCTGTCCAGTGATAGGTCTTTACATTCATGTCAAAAGGAGCATTTCATTAGAATCCACAAGTGTGTGGTGTTAAACAGAATTTACACGTTAAGTAAATTAAGGATGCTGTTTAGAGTTTGCTCAGTGCAATTTTGTTCCATCGAGTTAGGAAACCACTCTACATTTGTAATACTCTGTCCAAAATAATGTTTCAGAACAGATTTTGTCTTTTTTTGGTGACAGAGACAGTTTAAAAATTACAGATTACTGGTAAATTCTTAATAGTTTTAGTTTGTAATATTTAAACTATAACAATGTGTTACATAAAGAACACCTGTGTATCCATCAAATTGCTCAATAAAACTCTAACATTATACCATTCTTGCTTCATATTGTTTCTTAAAATAGTACATACACAGTTGAAGCATCTCTTGTAACTATCCCAAATCCCATTCTCCTCCCTCAGTTTTGTATTTTTATTTTTTTAAACATTTTTTTAAAATTTACTTTTAAAAAGAGGGGAATGGAGGGACAAAGAGAGCCTCTTGAACACCCACAACTGGGGACCTGGCTCGTAATCCAGGCATGTGCCCTGAATGGGAATCAAACTGGCAACTTTTCGGTTTGCAGGCCAACACTTATCCACTGAGCCACACCAGCCAGAGTCTTCCCTTACTTTTTCTAAGGGGTGACCTCTGTCACGATGTTGGTGTTTATCATTCTCATTTACATTTGTTCACTGTATTCCATTATATATATTCACAAACTTATAAATGATATATAATGTTACTTTGCATGTCTCCAAAGTTTGTATAAACAGTATCAGACTACACATTATGTTTCTGAGATATGTCTATTTAGATACATGATACATAACATATGCTGTAGATGTCATTCATTTTAGCTATTATGTAATTTAGTATTGAATGAATACTGAATATACTACATGTTAAGAATCCACTCCCCTTGATAGGTAAGAGGTTGTTTCTAGTTTTTGCCAGTTACAAATAACGTTACCATTGTCATCCTCTTTTATGGTCCTTGGTCAGAGGTAGGAGAGTTTCTCTAGAGAGCACACTGAGAATGGAACTGCTGGTTTGAGCTGTACATGCATCTTCAACTTCCACTAAAAATACCGGTTTTACTTCCAAGTAGTTGCATCATGCTGGACATGAAACACTGTTTTCCTTCAGTCTTGTTATTAGGAAAATAGAGTTATTAGACTTTTTGAGTTTTTCTGATACAGTGAATATGAACTAGCATAATATTCTCAAATTTTATTTTCCTGATTACTAGAAAAACTAAACAAATTCTACATTTTCATTAGCCTCTTATATTTTATCTTCTGTGAATTGTCTGTTGATATCCTTTGTCTACGTTTCTATTTGGTTGTTTGTCTTTTTTCTTATAAATTTGAAGAAATTCTTTAAATACATATATTATGCCTTTGTTATTTATTTCATTACAGATGTGAATAAAAAATGGAAAAAGTCAGTCTATTGTCGTCCTGGAACTTTGATTATGGGTTCCTGTTTTGAAAGAACAGTTTTTACTGCTAAGTAACTAAATTGATCCTTTTCCCTTTATAGTATGTGGGTTTTTTTTTGTTTTTAATAAACCTGTTTTCTACCCTGAGGCAACAAAAATATTTTGCACTTTTTTCCTAAATATTTGAAGGTTTTAATGCTTTGCATGGAAGTCTTTAATTTATCTTGAATTTATGTTTGGAGTAAAGTGAGTGGGAACCTACATTTTTCATATGGACAATTATTTGTCCCAGCACACATTTAGAACAGCTTTTTGGTACTCTACTGCGACGGTTAAGTTTACACTTCAGCTTCAACAGGACACACTACTTAGTCTCTGAAAGTATTTTTTAGTATGAGATTAACATTTAAATTAGTAGAATGTGAATAAAGCAGAGTACACTCCATTATATAATGGAGCCTCATCCAGTCACTTCAAGGCCTTAATAGAAAAAGACTGAACTCCTAGAGAGGGGAATTCTGTTCGCAGTCTGCCTTCAGACTTGAACTGTAGCATCTTCAGCCCATGGGCCCACCCTGCAGATTTCAGACTTACCAGATTCCACAATCATTGGAGCCAGTTCCTTAAAACCAATCAATCAAGCTCATTCTCTCTCTCTCTCTCTCTCTCTCTCTCTTTCTCTCTCTCTCACACACACACACCTCTCTTTTTCTCTCTGTTCTGTTTTTCCTCTGGAGAACCTTGACTTATACAAATATCTGCCATGATCCATATGCTATTTATTTCCCCTCTGCCACATTTCAACTTTCTGTGCATTCTTGAATCTTATTCTGTTGCATTTGTCCATTATTCTACTCCTTTCCAAATTAATTGTTATCTAATATCTTGTAGGGTTATTCTTGCCATTTAATTCTTCTTCAAAATTGATGCTGACTTCTTGTTCTCCTAGGCAAATTTTATGACTTGCTCAACAATTTTATTAAAAAATGAGCTCAGATTTTTATTGATATTGCTTTAAATTTATTGATGAATTTGGTGAGATTAAAGCCTTTGTGCTATTGAGTTTTTTAACTCATTAGTGTGGTATCTTTCTACTAATTCAAAATTTCTATTATATTCTTATTAATCTTCAATAATTTTCTTCATCTTTTTCCACTTTTTTGTTTTTTTGGTTGCTTTTTAAAAGGCATATTATTGTTACAATTAATGGAGACTTTCTTATTCATTTTAGTGGGTTATTACCCTTGTGTTGCTATTTTTATCTGTCTATCTATCTAATTTTTTGCCAACCTATGTTACCTGGCAAGGGCTCAATATTATGACATCAGCTTTGAGAAAAGAAAAGATTTTATTCTAAAGTTCGCCAGTGAGGAGAGAGGAGGCAAGGCACACATCTGTCCAAGATTTTTTGAGTTACATTTAAAGGAAGAAATGGGAGAATGTATGCATATTCCAGCATAATTGTATTATTTCAACATTATGAGAGCTCTGTGTGCAGGCACTAGTGATCACAGACTTTCACGTGTCCAACATCTGAAGTGCAGGATCGGTGAGTATCCCCAGTGGATTTCTTCCTGGTGATACTGAAGAGTTACTGCAGGGTGAATTCGCTCTCTGGTGCGCATGTCCAACTGCATGATTTGTGGCCTTATTCTGTTATCTCTGAAAAGCAACTCAATATCTCATTAGAAACAGGACCAGGTGAGCGTGGACTGGTTCTGCAGTGACCCCAACCTGCCCATTTATTTTAGTAGGGGAATCGGCTGACTTAACTGGGAAAACAATTGCCTGGAACAAAGAGTGGGTTTCCCAGCTGCACTTGAAGCTGGTGGTGGACATTTCACTAAGCTCTGGCCAATGGTATGTAAGTGAATGTGTTCCATGAGGCTTTGCAGAAGTGCCCTTCAAGGAGGGGTCATGTCCTTTTCCTGTTTCTCCTTCCTGTCGGCTAGGATAAGAGTGTGGTGACTAAAGCATCAGTCAGGTGGCTTGAAAGTCCTGTTCAAATCCATTTAATGCACTCCCTGGTTCTTTGCATCACGGAGTGGGGTTTCTGGACAGGATGACAAAAACTGGAAGTTCTCTGGTTTTCAAAAGAATTATAGTTGTTTCCTTTTAACAAACCCCCACAACCTTAAGGCTGAGATAACCCTTTTCATTTATTTTTAAAAACGTGCCACTGAAATTCATGTGCTATTATTCATTTAGTATTTTTTGAATCTGTGTTCGTAAGTGAGAAAGATGTACGTTTTCTTTTACTGCACTGTTACTACCCACTTGTGGCAGGCAGGCTCTTTGGCATTCCAAAATGAGTGGTTACTCAGTGCTTCTGGTCACCGAGGCAGTTTCTGTGATGGATGTTTTCAGTTACTTCAAGTTCTGGTAAAACTGCCAACATAGTTGTCTAAGCCTGCTGCGTTTGTGTGGGAAACCTTCGCTCACCGATTCAGTTTCTTTCACGGTTATGATTTTACCTCGGATTTCCTCACGTTTTATGTCTGCTTTCCCCTACCTTCAGCGAGTCCACCTGCCTTTCCTGGATGGGCCAACCTCGTTAACCTGTGCCATTTTTTCTGTCTGGGTCTGAAATGCAGTTCACCCGGTGGTTCGGAACTGCCTCTCTGCTGCGCTTAAGAGGACGCAGGACCGGAGAGATCCCCTCCATCCCCTTTCCACCTGGTCTCTTTAGCCTCACCGAGGCTGGCTTTCCTTGTGGGGAAGATATGAGACTTCTTCACTGGAAGACCAGTCCAATTTCTTTGGAGTTTTCCCTTGGTTCTCACAGGGATAGCCCGATGAAGTCGGGGGTCCTTTAAAACACACATGGGGGGTGTCCCTGCTGACACTTCCTTTTTCTTACGATCAACCCTCAGATTCTCCATTCCCGTGCCCCAGACAGGCCTGTGCTTTTCTCCTCATCTAAACATACCCCTTTCCAAAGTAAGGGGTCTGGCCCCGTGGAGCATTTCTCTTCTCCTATGCGGTGAATCTTGCTGTATTGTCTGTGGGGGTGGAAAGGTTTTAGTCCCACAGCGTGGGGGAAGTAGCTTCTCCAATTTACTTTCCCTTTTGATAGTCCCTCACTGTGAGCTGTGAATGACTGGTGACGGGGTCATTTGTTTTTCATTTTTGTTTTTGTTTTTCCCGAGAAGGTAATCAATATTAAAGCCTTAGACTTGCTCCAGGAGACACGAGGAGCGTTTGGTTTCTATTAAGCTAATGAGGGGTATTTGTTTTCTTTCCTGCTCATCAGAGGCTAGCTTACTTCACAAAAGAGCTTCACTGACTTCCAGCGACTGCTTGTCTTCCCCTCTGGACGGTGTGATCCTTATCAAACTGTTGGAGTCGGCAGTCCAGTTATGTTGTGGAAAGAGAGGAGGAGAGACAGTTCCTTCCATCTTACATTTTTAAACATAAGAGTGCAACTTCTGTTCTCCAAATTTCTAGAAAGCATAAGGAGTAATGATAATAATGGTGATAATAATAATGATAAATATGTACTCAGTTTTTTTCCGGCCTGCGTCAAGAATTTTACAGGCATTTTCTTCATTTAAGCCTTACAAAAATCTTGTTAGTTACAATCATTGTCTTCATTTTATCATGAGAAAATTGGTTTGGAGAACTAAGAAGCTCATTCAAGATCACAGGACCAAATTGAGTCCTAGGTCTAATTCCAGAGACCACATTCTTGACCACCAAGGCAAGAAATTCCTAAACAGCAAATAACTTACAATCCCTTGTCAGAGGGAAATTCCTCCTTACAATTAAAAGGTAAGTTTCTTGCAGGAGGAAACCACCCGAGCTGGGCAGCTCCAGTGTTCTCGCCCTGGAGGCAGCCTGTCTGGATGGCCACAGGCACCACATGCTGCTGTGGTTGAAGGAGCCCTGTTTCCTCTGTAAAGTTCCACCACTGACACAGGCTAGTGTAAAAAGACAGTTACTTTGATCAGTACAGAAGCAGAACACGAGAAGAGCAAACCAGGAAACACATCGAGCACAGAAACCACTCAGCAGCAGTTCTGTGATCCTGCTCTTGTCTGCTTTCTCTCCGGGCTTGGGATGCTGGCCCATTCCACACTCCACAAGGAGCGCAGAGGACTGGGGCATAATTTCGCCCGCCTAATCAGGGAATGAGTTTCCAGCTTCAGTGGGCAGGATGGGAGCTGGCATCTTGCTTCTCTCATTCCGTGAGATTACTCCCACCCCAAGCACTTCAAGAAAGCTGGGTTTGCTGTCTACCAGTATCTCTCGACGAGCTGATTTCTCGTCCCAGGAGCCTCCTCTTTCTCTAGGAGTTGACAGGGCTCTGATAATCCACACAAGAATGCAATGTTCTTCCAGGTACAGGCATTTGCCTTGACCTTGAAAGCCAATGGCAATAACATCTCCAAACTCAATAGCACAAGCAGAAGTGGCAGAAACTGGGTGGACTCACTCACTCACTCTGCTGTTTGTATTCTGAGGCAAAGCGGTTAGTTATAGGAGAAAGCTTACACACTGTGTTTGTTTGACAAGTGCATTGTATTGTAGGGGGCTGAATGTAGCACCTTGGCACGTGTCCAAGTAGACCCAGGTGTGGTCAGCTCCTCTGGATGGATTCTACTTGTCCGCCCACTCTGGTCCCTCTCCACTAATTAGCATGGGGCCTAACCCCACAGACTGTGGAGAAGAGAGAGAGCTCAAGAAATAGAAAATACATGGGAATGGAATTCCCAGTACCGTCTGTGCCTATTCTAAGAACAAACTGTGTGCTATAACTTATTCCTGATCTTCCTCATTTCTGACCCTGATATTTCTTGCTGCTTTGACACCCACCATGCACAGCTGCAAAATGAAACCTCTTTCTCAGGGCAATTGTCCCACATACATATTTTTTAGCTTATTTATTATGGGTTCAGACTTGGGCATTAGATTATTTCCTAGTGGTGATTTTTTTCTGTGTTTATAAGGTTGCTAAAATGATTTAATTATAGCATTTGTCTCTGTAAGACACTTGTGACTTTGGAACTCCATTACCCTCCATTGCATTGCTTTATTGCTTTTAGATTATCAATATTGGCTATGAGAGAAACAATTTCTATTTTCTAGAGACTGAGGCTCAGAGAGAATGAGTAATTTACAAAGTTGGGTCTGCTGTCTGTCTTCAGAGAGTGGCCTTTCTCTTCATTTCCTTCTTTTCTTTCATAGACTAAGAAGAATAGAGAAAGTTCAAAGGTCCATTAGGAAAGTATATATGTAAGTTAGGAGTAAGAATGTGAGGTTAGGAAACCTACTTGTAGAGAACCATGCTTCCGAGGTCATGAATGGTGATTTTACCTTTTTCTTGGATCTCAAGAGATTCTCTAGAAGCTCCAACTTTTTGTCACGCTTGCTTTTTGGTTTACTGTAATGACCCAGGCTGCTGAATGTCAGAAAGAACTTTCCCAGGCAGCCACTGCGAAGACAAAAGACATCTAGAATGGATCTGGTCCCAATGTGTACTTTGTAGCCAACCCACATCCTGGAGCAGACATACCAGCCAAGCTAAAGACCTCTGCCTAAGAACAATTGATGCTTACAATCTAATCACCTGTGCTTGGGGTACTTTATTATACAGCATTATTGCAACACTAGCTGATTGACACACCACCTTTATCCTATACCTTCTCCACCTCTGGCTCTGCCTCCATTTCTCTGGATCACTTGAGATCTGTCTTTCTTTGGATTACAGAGATTTGAACATCTCATTTCTCTTCAGATCCTCTGTCTTGAAGCTGAGAAACAACACAACCTCTTTTAGGATGTAAAATATGGTGAGCCTGAAGGCGTGGGGAACTGAATGTGGTCTGTGTGTAATCTTACATGTCAAGCAATAAAACTAAGTGGTCTGACCTGTGCTCAGAGAAGAATTTAGCCATTTTTTCCACTATGGTTTCCCATTTCTTGGAAAAGCCGAAGTCATCTCTGGTGTGTCTCAGGATAATTGCACAACGAACAGGCAGGTTCCTTCGAGGTTCAGTGGAGTGCTGACTCTGTCACTCTAGTGAGCTGAACTCACTCCCAGCACAGCAGGACTCATCGGACTAGGTCTTGCTAAAAAGAATTATTGAGTAGTTATTGAAATCTATAGGTGGCATTTTACAGTTTCACTTTAGAACTTCTCTGCTATTAAGAATATAAAGAATGAAAAAAAAGAATATAAAGAATGTGTTAAAGATAATCTGACTTAGTCCATATGTCTCCACTATGAATTACCGAAGTGGCGTAGAAACATGTAATGGGAAAAAACCAGTAATTTGAATGACTTTCATGGTACCTTTGGCCAAGGAATTATGAGGAACAAGTCCATCCTCAGAAGGTACTTGCATGACTGTATTAGATTATAGAAAAAGAAAGCCATGAAAAAAAGTAGCATGACATTTCTCCCAGGACCTCAAACTGAGAGTTCGTGCCTGCATCTGAGCCTCAGCTACAGGTTTCCCTCCACTTCTCTTTCCACCCACAATTTACTAGTTCTCTGGGTCTATCTTACATCCCACAGTCTCCCTTCTTTCCTGACACACTGCACATTTTTCATTGAAAGTATTCGGGCATTGGACTCATGGGGGCAGCATTCTTATTTCACCCTGTTCTCAAACCCATCTACATGGGCTATGTGTATATTCTCAATCAATAGAGACTAAAAGTAAAGTCACAATTATATACAATGAGGTCTGTCCAAAAAGTATCCAGCCACACCCCGTGAAAAAGAGACATTCATTGAAGAAGACACAAGTTACAAGAAACATTGTACATAGGACAGTGACACCCAGGTCCCTTCAAAGCAGACACCTTGGGACCTCACACCATTCTCCCAACTACAGCATGATATTCCTTCTGCTCTGGTAGTAAAACCATGGAATGAATTTTGCCACAACACATTTCATGCTAAGATCCTGTGTCCAAATCTCAGACACAGTTGTTTTTGAAATCCTCAGATCAGCTTCTAATCCTGGCACCATCAGTCACTGCCCTTTGTTGATTGCAGCCCGTACATGTTCAACATTCTCAGGTGTTCTGCTTGTTGCCGGCCTTTCAGAACGTGGATCACTTTCAACAAATTCTTGACCACCTTTGAAGAATTTGTGCCACACTTCTATTTATGCTATACTCATTGCCTCATCCACAAAAGCCTTCTGAATCATCTGAATAGTTTCTGTGGAGAAATGTTCAAGCTTAATGCACAATTTGATGCAGATCCATTGCTCTACTCACTCAGTTATTTTGAATGTGATTACCACACAGTACACATGCTCACTCAACCGTGGCTGCCATTCCCACTGACTACTACAGTGAAGTCATCATTATTCATGCATGTGCATTCCAGTCCTCTCTCCTTGGTTCCAGGTTACATTAATGTCATGCAAACTGTTGTTGTTATATTAACAATGGCTGGACTTTTTCCAGACAGACTTCATATATCTCCCTGCTCTATAGGCACACAAATGTAAGAAAAGGTCCTTACAGGATGGCACACACAATGGCAAAGCTCATATCCAGTTACCTGTACTCAGCCCTAGACCCCTTTGCCCAGAATGCAAACCCCCCATTTATAGTTGTACAGACCTGTGTTAGTGACATTCTCAAATTATTTCATATATGTAGGACTTGTCTCCTTGACAATACAAGCTTCCTGAGGAAAATCCTTTAAAAGGGCATTCTTTGAATAACTATCAGAGGTAGGCACAGAATGGTGAAAACAAAATGAGCTTGTCCTGATGAATTCACTTTTCCAGGTGCCCCATCCTGTGGTCAGTGGACACCCACCCAGACACTCTGCTCCAGCACCATCTCCTTCAGCTCCCGTGGGAAGCCTACTTTAAGGGTCACTGGGAAGGTGCACCATACCTTTCTCTCCAAAGAGTAATTAGCATGCCTCTTATTTATGTTATTAAAAAAGGAAGACAAAAATGAAAACTCTGCCATTGGTTCATACAAACAAAGTGTGTGTGTGTGTGTGTGTGTGTGTGCGCACATGGGCTCTTATTTTTAAGGCAGAAAAGCTCAGAATGACAAGATCAAACACTCCTACCACTTCAGCCCTATCACTGATGGCAGTAATGATCTGGACTAATGGGTGGTAGAAGGATCCTGGGATTCACTGAGGTAAAATTCTGCTTCTGTCCCCCACACAAGGAAGCAGACAGGGTGAGGATAAGCACCAGTGCTCCTAGGCAGTAGAGCTGGCCTGGTGGGTTTGCATACCTGCTTTAAAAAATTACTTTATTGTTGTTCAATTACAGTTGTCTGCATTTCCCCTCACCATTCCCTCCCACCCCAGCTAAACCCCTCTTCCTCCCTTGTGTCCACACTTCCGCTTGGTTTTGTCCATGTGTCCTTTATAGTAGTTCCTGAAAATCCTTCCCCCCACTGCTCCCTCCCCCATCCCCTCTGGCTATTGTTAGATTGCTGTTAATTTCAATGTCTCTGGTTACATTTTGTTTGCTTTTTTCTTCTGTTGATTATGTTCCAGTTAAAGGTGAGATCATATGGTATTTTTCCCTCACCTCCTGGCTCATTTCACTTAGCATAATGCTCTCCAGTTCCATCCATGCTGTTGCAAAGGATAGGAGCTCCTTCTTTCTGCTGCATAGAATTCCACTGTAAATATACCATAGTCCTTTTATCCACTCATTTACTGATTTTCTGCTGCCTCTTTTGTGTGTTTGTGAAGTGCTAACTAAGCATTCCTCATGGGGTGATGGCTTTACCTTTCTGCCAGTGTTTTTATGAGGAGCAAGTGGGTTCACACGCCTCAACCCCAAGAGCAGTGTCTGCACAGTGTAAATACTCAGTTCAGTCTTTTTTAAAAATCATTTTAAATTATTTCATTTTGTTCAAGTACATTGTCTACATTATTCCCCATCACTCCCCTCCCCACCCCAGCCATCTCCACCTCCCTCCCCTGGGAGGTGAGGGACAAGTACCATATGATCTCACCTTTAAATGGAACCTAGTCAACAAAACGAACAAGCAAGAACAATATAATCAATTCAGTCTTAAATATTGTTTATCATCTCCCTTTTCTGAGCTTCAGCTTCCAGATGTCACCTGTAAGATTCAAAGAGCTCAAACCAGGTAAACATGTGAGTGTGAACATGCTTTGCAATGCATGAAGAATAATACGGATTTAAGGCGTTGCTTCCTTTAAAGTGCTACTTCGACATGTGGCACTGATTTCTTTGTTTCTTCTTAGAGATTTCTTGCAAACACTGAGTCCTTTGCTTGTGTGATTTGATGGCAGAATCATTTGGGGTATACCACTTTAGACACTGTAGTTAAGGAAAAGATATTGGACTCTGCCTCTGACAGTTAATTCGGGGTGCAATGTCAGGGAAGGAGAGCAGGTGTGGCTCTCAGGTGTGACACGGGTCAGTTGAATTCATTGAAGGAGGCACACAAATGCCCCTCTCCTGGCCATACTGACACTCACATCCTGACTGGGGAAGCACACAAGTTGCTGTTGCCACCATGTCCCAGGCCAAAATCCCATGGCTAGTTTCAGTGACACCTCCCTCCCTGGACCTTTCTTCTTGCTGTCACATGAGTTGCCAGGGTCCACCAGAGAGGGCCTGCACATGCCTTGGGCACAATCTTGTCTTGTTCCTCACAGGCTTCTCCTCATTCTTGGCTCAGTGACCTTAATTCAACATGCTGATCCCTTTCACTATGTCTATGGCCTTGCTACATCTGTGCCATTTGAACTTGCTGAGGGCAGAGGGTCACCCATGGTAGTGATTACTTACACCTCAGCTGACCTCCTCTTTAACACAGCTTAGGGATGAAGGTCCCAACGTGCCTGACTCTCAGCCTCTGCAGCCCTGAAGGTGCTATAGCTTTGTGTTTTTAACCCTCAACTGAAGGTTCTGCCCTCGGCTCCTGTTTGTCAGCTCTCCTTCCCTCTCCTGTGCCTCCCTCCTCTCTTCTGCAGATGCTCTGAGTGCCAAAACTGTTACACAGCTGGATGCACCAGTGAATAAATCCCCATCCCATGGAGCTTATGTTCGTTCCAGTTAGGATAAAACAAGACTATGGGAAATTTCACTAAGTTTATAATTTTTTTGAAGTATAGTTTTAAAATTGCAAAGCAATTGCATGCTTGTTATGGACTGAATGCTTATGTCCTCCCAAAACTCAAATGTTGAACCTCTGACCCCTAGTAAGATGGTATTGTATGTAAATGGGAACTGTGGAAGTAACTGAGTTAGATGAGGTCACCAGGGTGGGCCCCTCACAATGGGATTAGTGCCCTTCTAAGAAGCAACAATGGGAAACTTGCTAGTTCTCTCCTCTTACATGCAAATGGGAGGAGGTGTATGAGCACATAGGGTGGCCACCGACAAGCCAAGAGGAGAAGTTTGATAATGAATCCTGTTTTGTTACCATGTTGATCTGAACTTCCTAGCCTCTAGAATAATATTCAATAAATTTATGTTCTTTGTTTTGTTATAAAAAGGAGAGCCTACTAGTTCAATGCACCATAAAACATTCAATAAACAAGAAAGTGTAAAGTAAAGATCCCCAAAGGAGGGTCTACAGGTAACATCAGTTCTGCAAATGTGTTGTGTCTGGCTCACTTGTTATTTTCTTTAATAGTTTTATTGAGATACAATTCACCCATTTATATGTACAATTCAGTGACATTCAGTACATTCAATGAGTTATGCATCCATGAACACAATCGATTTTAGGACATTTTCATTACTTCAGAAACAAACTGTGTACCCATTAGTGATTATCTTCCACTTTCTCCCAATTCTCCCAACCCCTGGCAACCACTGATCTGCTTCCTGTCTCTAGAGATCTGCCTTTGCTGGACATGGCATACAAGTGGACTTATGAAATATATGGCCTTTTGAGACGTCTTTTACTTACTGCAATGTTTTCAAGTTTCATCCATGTGGTAACATGTATTAGTACTTCATTTCTTTTTAGTACTAAATTATACTCATTTCTCAGTTGATGGACATTTGAGAAGTTTCTGACTTTGGGTTTTTGTAAATATTTGTATAAGTTTTTATGTTGATATTTGTTTTCATTTCTCTTAGGTACATGCTTATGAGTGGAATTGCTTGATCATACAGTAACTCTATGTTTAAGCATTTCAGGAACTGTGAAACTGTTTTCCACAGCAATGCATGAGAGTCCAATTTCTCCCTATCCTCTCCAACACTTATGATTGTCTTTTTATTTTAGCCATCCTAACAGGTGTAAAGTGGTATCTCATTGGGGTTTTAATTAGTTTTTTCCTGAGGGTTGATGAGATCTTTTCATGTATTCATTGTCATTTGTGTTTCTTCTTTGGAACAACATCTAATAAGATATTTTTTTCATTTTAATTGGGTAATTTGTCAATTTAGTATTTTCTTTTAAATTAGCTATTACTTAAAGGTCAGAAGAGTTTACATATATACCTGAATTTCAGATTTTTGTGTTAAAAAACAAAAAGCAAAAAATCCTCCCCCACATCTGGCTTTTCTGGGATCTAATTAAGGATTTCATGGACTATTTTTTATTATGAGATATGAAGTAAGTATCTCTCTATGCACTGAGTTTAGCAAAAATCTGTGTGCATTGAGATAACCTAAATGCATTACACTAATATTCATAAATTCTTGAAGTAAATGGGGCACATATTTGGCAAGCTGGTGATTGTGTAGACTTTGCTGCTTTTTTAGAAGAAATACATATTTTATATCAGATTGATTCACTTGGTTTGTTGACTGCCTATCCCTGCAGGTATTTATGATTCCAACCCTTGGGACCCCATCTGCCTGATACAACTATTGTTCATGTTTTTATGTATATTCTTCCTGATTATATCACTGCATAATTAGGTTAAAACATCTAGTAGTTCCAAAACAGCCTTCACTTTGAGCAGATTGGTCTATAAGGGCAGAAATTGTTTTAAGGAAATACCTACATGATAGTGCAGAATAATAGTAATGGGCTAGTTTAGTGGCCATGAAGAGAAAAGACTCAGGGCTCATCTGGATGGAGGAGCTTGTGACCAAGAAGTGCAAAAATTTCTGTGCATAGTAAATTAAGTTATTTTCACCATTTCTAGAATTGCATGGGAGTGAGCGTGGTATACGTAATGAAGAACGCCTTGGATGTGAAAACAGGAGATGTGAGGGAAGGCCCAGGCAGTGCATCCTGGTGAAGGGAGCTCACTGCATGCCGGGAAAGAAGCTTCCTTGTCAGAGAATGCCCGGTGAGTTTAGAAATAGTGAGTGATGCCCAACCACTCATTTCAAACTGTTGTATCTATTAAACTGAAATGACTCTTTGTTGGTCAGAAGTATTCAATTAAAATGCATTGCACAGCTCTGGCTGGTGTAGCTCAGTGGATTGAGCATGGGCCTGTGAAGCAAAGGGTCGCTGGTTCAATTCCCAGTCGGGGCATATGCCTGGGTTGCAGGCCAGGTCCCCATTAAGGGACACATGAGAGGCAACCACACATTGATGTTTCTCTCCCACCCTTTCTCCTTCCCATCCCCTCTTTCTAAAAATAAATAAAATATTAAAAAAATAAAATTCATTGCACAAAATAGCCTTTTATAAGAGGTGACAGAGGGAATGAAGATGGGGGACCGCCCATGCTTGTGGTGGCCAAACGATGGGGGGAGAAGGCAGAGATGAGCCTGGGGGAGAGCTAGGAAAGGACTGAGCAGTAAATTGGAATTAGAGGTAACAGACAACCTCTAAGGGACTATAAATTGTTTTTCTCTTAGAAGTGTTCTTTTCTTTGCCTCCCCCCACCTCCCCGCTGCCAAGCTGAGTGATTTGGGCTGCTGTTGTTAGGTTTGAATACTTAAAGAAAACAAATAAAAACTGGAAGACTTGGGACATCCAGGTAAAACTTAGATTAGCTTGCACTATTCATACTATTTTGAAACCTGTTTTTTAAAATTAATATTCCATCTTTCATATATTCGATAAATATTTATTGAACAACTGCTCATTTCAGCCACTAAGGACAGAGTAGTAAGTGAAGCAGATAAATGGCCTGCTGCATAAATTTACAGTCAAAACAAATAAGTAGGCCATATCTTTTAGAGAGTTGTCAAGTGTCGAATTGTATGGCTGTGTTACTATTTGTTTAACCAATTATCCATTGGTGGGCATTTAAGTCCCTCCCCACTCACTTTTTTGGTATATAGAAGACTAGTGCAATGAATAAAGAGAGGGAATTAAAGAATGCCCTGCACTCAGCCTCTAACCATTTGTGTTCCTCTTCTGAATGTTACCTTGTGCCACATTCTCTGTCTTGCTGGGCTAGCTGGGCCTCTTTTTGGCACCTGTGTCTGTATTCCTTAAGATCTGTGGAGTCTTTGCTGAACTCCACATCTGCATGGGGCTCTGTTTCCTGCTTGACCTGTACTGGGACTGACTACTCACTCTCCAAGCACTTTGCCTTGTTGAGTATGAGTCAAACAGCTTTATGATGCTCTTTTCCAACCCACTACTGAAACCTTTTCCTCCTGCTTGCTTGCACAACCAAAAGTTCAGAACTAGACAATGGGTTTGAGATCTTACACTGGGTCTTTAGCACTGACAAGCAGTGCAGTTCTTTCTAATTCCAAACATTTTTATAATAATTTCTGTTTTGAAACATTCTCAAACTTACAAAAAAGTGGCAAGTACAGTAAAAGAACTTTGTTTTTGCCAAACCATTTGAGGGTAAGTTGCCAACCTGATGCTTCAGTATCTCCAAATATCTCTGCATCTAAATCCTACTGACAAGAAGCACAGATTGACATAATGCAACCATTAAATTCAGGAAATTAACATCCACACTGTTAACCTTTGCTCCCAAGATCCCATTTAAGTTCCTTCAGTTGTTCCAATAATGTGTTTGTAGCAAGAAGTGTCCAGTTCAGACTCATGGGTTCCGTTGGGTTGTCTGACTCTTGAGCTTCCTCCAGTCTGAAACAGTTTCTCAGTTCTGTGAGTTTCATGACTTTAAGGTTTGAAGATTACAGGTCAGTTATTTTGTAAAATGCTTCTCAATTTGGGTTTGTCCTTTTCTTTTTAAAGATTAGACTGAAGCACCTTTGACAGCCCTATCTCAGAAGTGATACTGTGTTCTCATTATATCCTATCAGGTGGCACACGATTTCAATTTGCCTTATGTCTGATGATGTTGGTTTTGATCACTTGATTAAGGCTGTATCTGTTAAGCTTCTGGACCCCCCAATTACTTATTTCTTCTTGCAATTAATGAGTAATTCTTGCAAATGTAATCTGAGACTGTGAAATATTATGTTTTATATCAAACTTTCTATTTATTTATTTGTTTGTATACTTTTGAACTCATAGATTTTTATTTTATTTTATTTAATGAGTCATGATCCATCACTCCTATTATGTATTTCAATACATTGTCCCAGGTGAAATCAGTGGGTGCCCTTTTGTGCTCAATCTCCAAATTCCTAACCCTGGTCCATGTTGCCTTTTATTCTCAGCATAATGTTCTCTACAAAGTCAGTAAATTCTTCTATTATCAACTTGTTAGCTAGGGGTGGTTTGTCATCACTAAAAACTTACTGATTTCCATTCCAGAAAACTTGAGTAAATTACTGAAATTAGGCACTGAATTTCAGAGTATCATTTTCTTTTGGCTCAAGTCACTGTTTATCCTCGCATATTTTTATAGTATACATATTAAATTATTTTAAAAATAAGTAACATACTTTAGTCTCTGAGTGCTAATACTCCTTAATTAAGATGCAGTCTGCTATGAAATAATCAGGTTTGCATCTGTTGTTTCCCAGAGTTGGAAATATTTACAACATTTATGTACAGGTTGCAGCCCAGCTACCTCAAAGAAGAATTTAAATGTCCCCATAAAAATAACATGTTTATGAAACAGTTAAAATAAAAAAGTAGAAATAGAAACCATTATAGCACCAGAGTAAATGAGCTCATGTCCTTGGCATCAGGCAACCACCAAACTGTTCTTTGTGTCTATGAGTTCATTTTGTTTTTGTAGATTCCACATGTAAGTGATATCATCCAGAATTTGTCTTCTCTGTTTGGTTTATTTTACTGAGAATAATGTCCATCTATGGACTTCCTCAAAGTCCATCTATGTTGTCATGAATGGCAGGATTTTATTCTTTTTTAAAATTTAATCTCTATTGTATTTTTTTCCATTACCATTTAGTCCCTTTATACTCCACTCCTCCCAGCATCACCACTCTGTTGTCCATGTCTATGAGTCCTTTTTCCTTTTTGCTCAATCATTCCACCCCTAACCCAGCCCCTTCTTAGCTGTCATCCTGCTGTCCATCTATGAGTCTGTGCTCATTTTCCTTGTTAGTTCAGTTGGTTCATTAGATTCCACATATGAGTGAAATCACATGGTATTTTTTCTTTTCTGAGTGGCTTATTTCACTCAGCATAATGTTCTCCAGGTCCATCCATTCTGTCAGAAAGGATAAAATTTTCTTGGATTCTAGGTTCAAGTAGTATTCCATCATGTAAATGTCTTGGCATTTGTAAATAATGCTGCAGTGAATATAGTGGTGTTTATGTTCTTTCAAATTAGTGTTTTGGGTTCCTTTGGATATATTCCCAGATGGGATAACTGGTTGAAAGGTGGATCCATTTTTAATTTTTTGAAGTGTCTTCATACTGCTCTCCACAATGGCTGCACCAGTCTGCCTTCCCACTAACAGTAAAAAAGTGTTCCTCTTTCTCTACATCTGCATCAGCACTTGTTTGTTGATTTGTTGATGATAGTCACTCTGATAGCTGTGAGATGATAGCTCATTGTGGTTTCAGTTTGCATTTCTCTGATGATTAGTGACGTTGAGCATCTTTTCATATGTTTATTGGGCATTTGTATGTCCTCTTTGGAGAACTGTCTGTCTTTTGCCTTTGCCTAGCTTTTAATTGGGTGTGTTTTTTGTATTGAGTTTTATAAGTTTTTTATAAATTTTGGATATTAACCTCTTTTCAGATATATCAGTGAACAAGTTCTACTCTGTGGGTCACCTTTTAATTTTGTTGATGATTTCCTTTGCTGTGCAAAAACTTTTTAGTTTGATGTAGTCCTATTTATTCATTGTTCTTTTGTTTCCCTTGCCTGAGGAGATATATCCAATAAAATATTGCTATATCCAATAAAATAGAGCAATGTCTAAGAATTTTCTGCCTATGTTTTCTTCTACAATTTTTATGGTTTCAGGTGTCACATTTAAGTCCTTATTTTTGCATGTGGTATAAGAAGGTGGTCTAGTTTCATTTTTTTCTGCACGTATCTGTCCAATTTTCCCAACACCATTTATTGAATAAACTATCTTTTGCATATTATATGTGCTTGTTTCCTCTGTCAAATATTAATTGACTATAAAGGTGTGGGTTTATTTCTGAGCTCTCTGGTCTGTTCCATTGATCTATGTGTCTGTTTTATGGAAGTACTGTGCTGCTTTTTATTCCTAGGGCCTTGTATTATAGCTTGATAGTAAGTAGTGTGATATCTCCAGCTTTATTCTTTCTCAGGATCACTGTTGTTATGCAGGGCCATTTATGGTTACATATAAATTTTTGAAATATTTGCTCTAGTTCTGTGAAATACATCTTTGGAATCTTGATAGGAATTGCACTAAATCTACAGATTACCTTGAGTAGTATGGGCATTTTAATGATGTTAATTCTTCCTATCCATGAACACAGTAGGTGCTTCCACTTATTTGTATCTTCTTTAATTTCTTTCTTCAGTGTTTTATAATTTTCCATGCATAGGTCTTTTACACCCTTGGTTAGGTTTATTCCTAGGTATTTTATTATTTTTGTAGCAATTGTGAATGGGTTGTTTTCTTAATTTCCTCTTCTGTTATTTTGTTATTGGCATGTAAATATACAACCGCTTTCTGAATATTAATTTTGCATTCTGCTACTTTGCTGAATTCATTGATCAGTCTAGCAGTATCTTAATGGAATCTTTGGGGTTCTCTATGTACAGTATCATGTCATCTCCAAATAAAGACAATTTTACTTCTTCCTTTCCAATCTGGATGCCTTTTGTTTCTTCTTGTCTGACTGCTGTGGCTAGGACTTGCAGCGCTATGCTGAATGAGAGAGGTGAAAGCAGCCATCCCTATCTTGTTCCTCAGCTTGAGGGGACCACCTGTCGTTTTCACCCACTGAGTGTTATACTGGCAGTGGATTTGTCATATATAGTCTTAATTATATTTAGGTATGTTCCCTCTGTTCCTACTTTGCTGAGAGTTTTTCTCATAAATAGCTGTTGGATTTTATTAAATGCTTTTTCTGAATCTATTGATATGATCATATGATTTCTATCCTTCATTTTGTTTATGTGGTGAATCACATTTATTGATTTGTGAATGTTGTCTTAACCTTGTATTCCCAGAATAAATTCCACTTGATCATGGTGTATGACCTTTTTGATGCATTGCTGTATTCAGTTTGTTAATATTTCCTTTGGGATTTTTAGTGTCCATGTTCATTAGGCATACTGGCCTATAGTTTTCTTTCTTTGTGTCTTTATCTGGTTTAGGAATTAAGATAATGCTGGCTTCATAAAATGAGTTTGGGAGCCTCCCCTTCTCTTGAATTTTATGAAATACTTTGAGAAGGAGAGGTGTTAGTTCTTCTTCTTCTTCTTCTATTTGGTAAAATTCACCTGCAAAGCCATCCAGTTCAGCGCTTTTATTTGTAGGGAGTTTTTAAGAAAAAAAAATTTATTACTACTTTGATTTCAGTGGGTATAATCTGTCTATTCAGATTATCTGATTCTTCCTGATTTATTTTTGGAAGATTATATGTTTCTAGGAATTTACCCATTTCATCCAGGATGTCCTGTTTGTTAGCATATTGGTGTTCATAATATTGGCTTACAATCCTTTGTATTTCTTTGGTGTCAGTTTATATTTCTCCTCTTTCATTTATAATTTTATTTATTTGGCTCTTCACTCATTTTTTCTTGATGAGTCTGGTTAAAGGTTTGTCAACCTTGTTTATCTTTTCAAAGAACTAGCGGTTCTCATTCTCAAAAAACCAGCTGTGCCCCCACCTGTGGTCAGTGGACACCCACCCAGACACTCTGCTCCAGCACCATCTCCTTTGGCTCCCATGGGAAGCCTACTTTAAGGGTCACTGGGAGGGTACACCATATCTTTTTCTCCAAAGAGCAATTAGTATGCCTCTTATTTATATTATTTAAAAAAGGAAGAAAAAAAGAAAACTCTGCCATTGGTTCATACAAACAGTGTGTGTGTGTGTGTGTGTGTGTGTGTGTGTGCATGGACTCTTAGTTTTAAGGTAGAAAAGCTCAGAATGGGAAGATCAAACACCCCTACCACTTCAGCCCTATCACAGACGGCAGTAATGATCTGGACCAATGGGTGGTAGAGGGATCCTGGGATTCACTGAGGTAAAATTCTGCTTCTGTTCCCCACACAAGGAAGCAGACAGGGTGAGGATAAGCACCAGTGCTCCTAGGCAGTAGAGCTGGCCTGGTGGGTTTGCATACCTGCTTTAAAAAAATTACTTTATTGTTGTTCAATGATAGTTGTCTGCATTTCCCCTCACCATTCCCTCCCACCCCAGCTAAACCCCTCTTCCTCCCTTGTGTCCACACTTCCGCTTGGTTTTGTCCATGTGTCCTTTATAGTAGTTCCTGAAAATCCTTCCCCCCACTGCTCCCTCCCCCATCCCCTCTGGCTATTGTTAGATTGCTGTTAATTTCAATGTCTCTGGTTACATTTTGTTTGCTTTTTTCTTTTGTTGATTATGTTCCAGTTAAAGGTGAGATCATATGGTATTTTTCCCTCACCTCCTGGCTCATTTCACTTAGCATAATGCTCTCCAGTTCCATCCATGCTGTTGCAAAGGGTAGGAGCTTCTTCTTTCTCTCTGCTGTGTAGAATTCCATTGTGTAAATATACCATAGTCCTTTTATCCACTCATTTACTGATTTTCTGCTGCCTCTTTTGTGTGCTTGTGAGGTGCTGACAGCATTCCCTCACTGGGAGATGGCTTTACCTTTTTGCCAGTGTTGTTGTGAGAACCAAGTGGGTTAACATGCTGCTTATGCTATTGTTGTTGTGAGCACCAAGTGGGCTCACATGCTCAAATTTTTATTTTTGAGTTTTTTAAAAGATTTTATTTCTTTTATTTTTAGACAGAGAAAAGAGGAGAGAGAAAGAGAGAAACATCAATGCGTGGTTGTCTCTTGCATGCTCGCTGCTGGAGACCTGGCCTTTAACCCAGGTATGTGCCCTGACTGGGAATTGAACCAGTGACCCTTTGCTTTCTAGGCCACTACTCAATCCACTGAGCCACACAAGCCAGGGATATTTTAAATTGTTTTTTGAGACTTTACTTTGTTTATTTCTGCTCTGATCTTCACTATTTTCTTCCTTCTACTCACTTTGAGCTTCATTTGTTGTTCTTTTTCAAATTCCTTCAAGTGTAAAGTTAGATTGTTTTTTTGAGCTTTTTTGAGATAGGCCTGTAATGCTATGAATTTCCCTCTTAGGATTGCTTTCTCAGTGTCCCACAGATTTTTGTTATGTTGTGTCCTCATTTTCATTTGTTTCAGGGTCTTTTGATTTCTTCATTTGTTGTTGACCCATTCATTACTTAATAACATGCTATTTAGCTTCCATAGCTTTGTGTGTTTTTTAGCATCCTTTTTGTGATTGATTTCTAGTCTCATCATATTGTGGTCAGAGAAGATGTCCAATATGATTTTAATCTTCTTAAATTTATTGAGAATTGTTTTGTGTCATAACATGTTGTCAACCCTAGAAAATATTCCATGTGCACCTGAAAAGTATATTTATTTTGCTGCTTTGGGCTGAAATGCTCTGAAGGTATCAATTAAATACATTTGATCTAGTATATCATTTAAGGCCACTGTTTCTGCGGGTTTTTTCTTTTTTGCTTGGGAGATTTATCTATCGAAGTTAATGGGGTGTTAAAATCCCCTACTATTACTCTATTTCTGTTCATCTTTCCTTTTATGTTCATCAAGATTTGATTAACATGTTTAGGTGCTCTTCTGTTGGGTGTGTAAATGATTACTAGGGTTATATCCTCTTGTTTGATTGTTCCATTTATCATTATGTCATGTCTTCTTTGTCTCTTATGATAGCCTTTGTTTTAAAGTCTATTTTGTAGGATATAAGTACTGCTACCCCAGATTCTTTTCTTTTCCACTTGCATGAAATATCTTTTCCCAAGCCTCTACTTTTAGTTTGTGTGTATCTTTCAACCTGAGATGGGTCTCTTGGAAGTAGAATATATATGAGTCTTGTTTTTTTATTCATTCACCTACCCTCTGTCTTTTGGTCTGAATATTAAAGCCATTTACACTTAGTGTGATTATTGATAGATATGTATGTAGTGCCATTTTATTGTTAGACGACTATTTTCTTCTGTTTTTTTTTCCTTTCTCTTTTTCTTCTTCTTAAGCAAGCACTTGAACACTTGCAGTTTTTGTTTGGTGTTAACAAAGTTTTTTAGATTTTTTTTTGTTTGGAAAGCTCCTTATTTCTCCTTTGACTTTAAATGATAACCTTGCTGGCTAAAGTAGCCTTGGTTGTAATTCCTTGCTTTTCACCACATTGAATATTTCATGCCAGTCCCTTGTGGCCTGAAATGTTTCTGATGAATAATCAGATGATAGTCTAATTGGAGCTCTCTTGTAGGTAACTAGCTGCTTTTCTCTTGTGGCTTTCAGGATTCTCTCTTTGTCTTAAAGAGTTGGCATTTTAATTATGAGGCATCTTGGTATAAGCCTCTTTGGGTCCAACTTTTTTGGGATTCTGTGAGTTTCCTGCACTTGTGTGACTTTTTCCCTTTACCAGATTAGAAACTTTTCAGTCATTATTTCTTCAAATAGATTCTCAACCCCTTGCTCTCTTCTCTTTCTGGTACTCCAATGATGTGTATGTGTTACACTTCATGTTTTCCAAAATATTTCTTAAGCTCTCCTCATTTTTACAATTCTTTTTTTCTTTTGCTCCTCTGCCTGTGTATTTTTTCTTCCCCATCTTTCAAATCACTGATTTGATTCTCTGCTTCATCTAACCTACTGTTTATTCCTTCCAGTGTATTTTTTATTCCAGATATTGCATTCTTTATTTCTAATTGGTTCTTTTTAAAGTTTCTCTGTCTGTTTTCATGCTGTTGAGTATCATTATAATCATTGCTATTAACTCTGATAAATTGCCTGCTTCCATTTCCTCTAGCTCTTCTGGAATAAGAGACTCTTCTCTTGTTCTTTCATCTGGGGTCTTTTTTTTTTTTTTTTGTCTTCCAACTTTGGCTGCTTTTTATTTGTTTCTGTGTATTAGGTAGATCTGCAAAGACTCTGGTTTAGACCTTTGTCAGGTGCTGCTTGTGACTGGCCCTGGTCAACCTGATTGGGGGGTATCAGCGATCCACAGTGTGTGGCTCCCTATGTTGGGTCTATTTCTATGCAGGAAAACAGGATTTTATTTTTGTTTATGGCTAAATAATATTCCACTTGTATACATATGTACCACATTTTCTTTTTAGACATTTTTTAAAAAAATTCTTACTTTTATTTATTTAGTTTCTCAACTTGCTTTTTAAATTTCTCCAAGATCTCTTCTGAAGTTGTGGAGGCCAAGAGCTTCAGCACTTTTTCGCAAGATTCACCATCCTTCTCTAAAACTGTACCCCTCTTGCGGAGTTCTAAGACCTTGGAGAGATACCGGAAGGGATCAGCATTAGCCCTCATTAGCTGGAGGTGCTCCAGTAGCTACACTTACAGCTTCAGCTGTCAAATCTGCCAGAGCATTTTATTTGGAACCAGGTTTGACATGGATGGCTCTGGTGACACCACCTTTTGGATCAACTGATATAGGACCTAAGAGAGGAAGAGGTCTCTCTGTCTCCTTGCTCCAGCTTTCTTTAGCATAAAAGCAACCTCAGGGAGATAGGCAGAGGTCCTGCACCAGGTCCCACCTGCAGCAGACTCAGCTGGCAGCTAAGCCAGAGCATCCTATACCATGTCTTTTTTATCCACTCACCTGTCAGTGGACACCTAGGTTGTTTCCACGTCTAGGCTATTATAAATAATGCTGCAATAAACTTGTGGGTGTAGATTTTTTTCAGATAGTTATTTTATTTTCTTCAAGTAAATACCCAGAAATGGAATTGCTTGATCATATGATCACTCTATTTTTAATTTGTTGAGGAATCTCCATACTGTTTTCCACAGTGGCTGCACCAGTTTACATTCCCACCCACAGTGCATAAAAATTCCCTTTTCTCCACATCCTTGCTAACACTTATCTTTTTGGTGATAACCATCTTAACTGGTGTGAGGTATATCTCATCTGGTTTTGATTTGCATTCCCCTCATGATTAGTGATGTTGAGCACCTTTGCATGTGCCTATTGATCATTTGAATATATAGGGTGGGGCAAAATTAGGTTTACAGTTGTTTGCATAGAAAAAATATATAATAATGAATAAATAACAATACAAGAATAAACTGTTTTGTGTACTCACAATTGTAACCTACTTTGCCCCACCCTGTATTCTTTAGAAGAAATTATATTTTTAACAAGTTTCCATATGCTGTTGTTTCTGCTATCTAGGAGCCATACTTTGATAATTGCTCAAAATAAATTGCCAGTTTCATAGACCTAAAACCCAGTATTCTTCTTTTCTTTATTAATATTAATATTAATGTTATTATTATTATTATTATTATTATTATTATTCAACTACTGTCACTTTCTCTGGACACTACTCGTCACTGTCTTCATCCATCAAAATCCAATACTCTTTCTCCTTCATAGCTTATTTCAAATATGTTTCATTAATCAATCATGTACTCTTACTCTTAACCACCTGGGCTCCATCATTCCCTGAGCCCCATTACTGCTCTGACCATAAAATGTGCTTTTTTCAAAAAAAAAATTCTACAAGACAGTACACTCCTTGACAAAAAAAAAGGACCAAATTGTAATCTTTTTAAATCCATTTAAATTAGTTCTCTAAGAGCTTATAGTGTATTTCTCAAGTGGCTTCAAGTACACAATTATATCTATGGTACAGCCTGGGTATTTCTTCTACCTCCATTTGTATAAAATCTAATATTAACTACGGCAAGACCCAGCATGTACATTTCCCAGGTTTTCTCGTGCTGGGAGCCAGGCTTGCACTTGACCTATTATATCAAGAGTGCTGTTTGTTCAATGGTTTATGTAACCCAAATTTCTTCTTTAGCATTGTGCTTGATCTTTCCCAACACAGATTGTGACAGGAAAGAGGATTAAATACTACTAAGCTTAAGCTAATTAAAAATATACTAAAACTTTGCATATTCAAAATGAATGCATGACATTAGAGATAAAATACATAGAAATATAGATGAAATACACTTCAAATATTGATTGTAGATTAAACTACAATGACAATCTCAAAATTTTTTAAATATTCAAATAGAACTCCCCTACATATAACATAATAAAAAAGAAAGGGAATGGCTTTTAAATAATCCAAAATTAATTAGAAACACTGGATGCTAAAACCTGATTTCTTTTGAGAGAGAGAGAACTTCTGTCCCATTCTTTCTGTAAGTGATTTACCCTTTCCTCAGCCCACTCGCTCCTTTTGGACGTTTCTCTCCATCAGCTATTAAATCCACAGGCTAAATTCCCAGAGATTTCATTTGTCATGGTAGCATGTGGCTTTGGGCAGTCTGCTGCACAGACATCTAATTACCAGAGCAATCTAATAAGTTCACAAGTGCCTGAGGCACTCACTGGAGAGGGGCTTTGAGACTCATCCTCTGAAAGCTTGTTCTGTGTGTCACCTGCCTAGACACAGAGAGTCCTGTCTTCACACAATTTCCCTGAAGTAGGGTAAACATGGGAGTTTCCTGGGAGATAGCTTTTCCCAGAATTTAAATGCTTGCTTTTCCCACCCTTGTCCAGAGAGGCAAATTGCCAGAGTGTTATACAGGGTTAGCTTCTTGGTTATCTAATAAGAAAAAATGTCCCTAGTCTGTCACTGTGGGAAAATATTAGGAATAATATTTTTTAAGCTTTGCTTGAAATTCTGTCATCCATATCATTCATTTCTTTAAGGTAGGCAAACTATACATTTTATTTGTAAGTTAGCCCTATACTTTTTTTAAGGAAGAAAAATGAATTGTTTGAAGTTGTTTTATATTTAACTTAAAGAAAGATGAACAGATTGACAATCCGTATTAGTTAATTCCCCCTCCCCACAACTAATCATCCCAGATGGCAGGGTTTTTCTTTGACAGAACCTGGAGTTGGTTTACTACTCTTCCAGCCTTTTGGTTCTGTGGCCTCGTACAACTTTTCTCAGAGCCTGGAAGCCCCATTTGGAATGCTTTGGATTCCTCCTCAGTGAAAAAGTGCAATTTTTACCTATATTGGTGCCGGATATTTTTAAACTCCTTTTTTGGTTATTCAGTGAGGTAAGGCTAGTATATGGAAAGGAAATAAGAAAACAAAATGGTCAGATCTAGGAAGACTTTAAAAGTTGTTTCATGTCCTGTGTAGTTTGTCCATAAGGAGATAATGGAAATGACCTACACATAAAAGTGATTAATTGAATAATGATAAAGAAGGTGATTTGGAAGGAAAAGAAGGTCTAAAGTGATCAAATCTCAAGGTCAGGAAAATATACTGAGATACTTAGTAGAACTGATCATTGTCTGGGACTTAAACTTTCCAGATTATATAACTCTCAAGACAACGTTCATGTGAGAATTTCAAAGTGGTTGGAATGGACCACTAGAGGAAGAGGCTGAAGGAAGAAAAAATTAAATAAAACTCATAGTCCAAAACTCCTATAGTCCAATGTGAGTTACTTATCCACAAAGAAGAAATAACTTCAACACAAGCTATGTGGGAAAGTATTGACTAAAGGTTGTGATGACCAGTCACTGGGTCCGTGTCTGGATACTACGGCCTTTGGGCGATAAGGTCACGTGGCTTGGTGGGGACAAGGAGGGAGGCCGGAGTAGAGCTGTGTGAAAGATGATGTGGCACCATGTGGGCCGCGTATGTGTTATACCAGGTTGTGTTTTTCCTGTGCATCAAGCCATTCCCTGGAGATGCTCTATTAAACTAGATCCGTTCTGGTTTTTTCAAGGTGGCAGCTTGATAGGAACAGCTTTACCAGTTACATTGCATTCTTTTCTCTGCTTAGGTCATGCCAAGGTTCTATTAGCTGTTCATGTATCAGTTTGTACTAGAAACTGGTTCTGCTGGAAGCTAAGTAAACAGAAATGAAGCAGAAACTTTCTCCTTTTAGGGGCCAGACCAAGCATGAGATGCCACTGTGAGGATCCAAATTAAAGGTCCAAGAACAGTTAAGCCCTGGGTGCCTTAATTGGGATGGATATCTTCAGGATTTCCTAGTTTTGCAGCTTTTTAAAAAAAATTTGTCCATCACAATCATTAAGCGAATAATGATAATGAGTTCTAATATGAGGCTTCTCCCCTCATCCAATTTTTAAAACTATTTAATAGGTATTTATAAGAAAACTTTACATAATTGAAGACTAAGTTTCATAACCAGTGGAAATTGAATTTGAGTTGGCAGCAGCACTGAATAGGGAAAATATATGGATTCCAGAGCACGAATTCAGAACCTGGATTTGTTCGTGAGACCATGTGACCTTGGGCAAGTTGACTAAACTGCTTGATCTGCGGCTTCCTCATCTGTAAGGTTGAGAGAATCACATCTCCCAGAGTGATCCTCAGATGAGGTGTGCGGGACGGAAATGGTCAGCATTTAGCACCATGCCTGGTTCGTATGCAGCCTGAGATCGATCCTAGTTCTCATCCCCCTGTATTAGTGGCAAAAGCTAAACGATTAATTTTTTCAGCTTTGTTGTTAAGAGCTTTTTCACTTGGTTTCTGTGTACTTTTGACATGCACTCATCATTATGTGTTTTTTTTTTGAGCCCTGTCTTAATTTTTGATGTTACAAGATGCTGCAGGTTATATTTCTTGCCTTAGTCCAGGAATCAGCCATTTCTTCAAGGAGCCTCTGTTACTGGAGACCAAGATATGGTGTTAGATGTGTTTACATTGGTTATTACTGTTGTTATTAATACACTTCATCTTTTATAGCAGTTTCAAATGTACAGAAAAATTGAAAAAGTAGTTCAGAGAGTTCCCACATACCCCACAATTTTCCCCTATTATTAACACATTAGCATGGTATTTTCTTTACAATTAATGAATCTTTGTTGATATATTAACTAAAGTCCATACTTTATGTAGATTTTCTTATCTTAGTTTTTAGTTAGTGTCCTTTTTCTGTTCCAGGACTCCACATTGCGTGGAATTATCACCTGTCCTTGGGGCCTTCATGGTTGTGAGAGTTTTTCAGGCTTTCATTGTTTTTGATGACCTTAGCAGTTTTGAAGAATTCTGTAAGATGCCTCCCTAGCAGGATTTGGTGTTTTCCTCGTGATGAAACTGGGGTTAGAGATGGGGGGTGTGTAATACCCAGAGGGCAGTGTGACACTCATCACATCATGTCAAAGACACATACCGTCACCTTGGGTTGTCATGGTTAATATGGACTCAGTTAGTCAGCTGAGGTGGTGTCTGTCGGGTTCCTCCACCAACAGGTTACTCTCTGGTTCTCCCTTTCCATCCTGTGCTCTTGGGAGCGAAGTCACACGTGCAGCACACACGTCAGCAGTGGACGGTATGTACTCCCCGGCTACATAAATAGTACAGAGTAACTACATAAATTATTTGAAGTTCTTTGCATGGGATCTCTAATAATTTTTGTTTGTTTTCTGATAGCTCTTTTGCTCTGCTAGAAGTGAAGTGCTTGTTTATATTGAACACATTTTAATTAAGCAAATTAAGCAACTAGTCTTTGACTAGTTAACTATTTGTAACAATAATAAAGAATCATACTTTTAATTTCTCTTACTTCTCAGTTATTAGATCTGTAATAATGTAGTAAACTTGACTCTTTTTATTACTGGAACACTCATTTTTTAAATATCACAATTTCAGCTTCAATATATCGGGAATATCACTAGCAATTCCAACTTGCTTTAATTTTTAATGTATCTCCTAATTTCTACATGGTGAAACACTGTTGAATTTTCAGATGGTTGACCATAGAAAATTAGTCTCTGATCTTATTTCAGAGAATAATTGGACACTAAAAACACAAGGCAAACTAGACATGCTGTGAGGAGCACACTCCCCACAATAATTACCAGGCTGTTTCCCAGTAACTGGCAAAGGTGTGTGGCATCCCATTTAGTATAAATACATGGGGGATGAGAGGAGTGTAAGGCGAAAAGGAAAATATAATACTCCCTGAGGTTTTAATCACTAATTACAGGTCTATAAATAACCATTCCCAGGATTCTGAAGACATTTGGTCTCCTGGATGATTTAGTTTGGCATATGGGCTTGCCAGGCTTTTTTTCTCCTTCTTTCATTTTTGAACTGCTTACAGTGACTGGAGAGGTCAGGCCCGAGGACAGGTGGTGAAAATGTTCATGTGGGAAAATACAAAAAGCAATTTTCTGGACTTGCCAGCAGTTCTGTTTAGTGACCTAAAGGAGTTGACCCAGTGCTATATTAGATTTTGCAAGATGGTTTACCACAAATGCAATGTTTATAGACCCTCATTTTCTGAGTACCAGTATCTATTATGTTTTCACTGAAAAGATTTGTATAGGGTGTTGCAGCACCTGGGTCATGCAATGTATAAGGAAATCACAAATAGATGGTGAGATAATATTCGCTGAAAACTAATCCAAACCGGATAGAAATGTAGCTATTTTCTCTTCTTTTGAACCAAAAATTTCTATGCATTTAAAAGTCAGCAAATTTTTTATATATCTGTGATAGCAAGCCTGGTGGGTTCTTTTGAGAAAGGTGATATTTTAAAATTGAATTTGCATAATCTAAATAAAGCAATGTATGGTTAACATCCAATATTTGTACTCCTTGTTTTATATATCATTGTTCTGTGTAATTTAGGATTATGTCTATTTTTAAGGCTCTGCTGGCTCTAGGATTGTTATCTATTTCCTACTATTTAAAGGAAAATTAACACCCAGATGTCAGTTCTATCACCTATTTTAATAGATTCTAAATTCATGTAAAATATAATTAGGTCGGTGTCAAGTCACTTCCTGAGGAATCGGAAAATCTCATCTCGCACTTCAAAAAGATAGATGGTTGTTTTTGAGTTAAAAGTTCCACTCCAATCAGAAAATAACACAGTTCTTTTACTTTATGAAGTGTAATTTCCCCTCACACTACACCATGTTTTACAAATATTATTTTATATATTTTGAAGGTGATCCAGAGTTTAATGCTTCTATTTTTATATTATTTAGAAGAATAGGATCTTAAGGCACTGAGAAGTTTAAATCAATGAATTTTCCATAGACCAGGCATTTTAAATTTTAATCTAGGACTCATTCTACCAGGATCTCATACTAAGATTCTGAAAACTTACAAGAATTTAAGTAGGCCAGTAATCTTCCCAAACATCCTCTTTGCTTCTTTCTCCCAACACACTCTGGACATCCAGTTCTACCAAAGACACCATGGGAAGCCTGTTGATCAAGCAAAGCCAAGTATGGTGGACCTTCTGTGGTAAAGGAGAAACTCACCTTAAGAATATTAGCAGTGCCCTGGCTGGTGTAGCTCAGTGGATTGGGCGTGGGCCTGTGAACCACGTGATTGCAGTTCGATTCCCAGTCAGGGCACATGCCTGGGTTGCAGGCCAGTTCCCAGCGGGGGGCTCACAGGAGGAAACCATACATTGATATTTCTCTCCTTCTCTCCCTTCCCTTCCCCTCTAAAAATAAATAAATAAATTAAAAAAAAAGAATATTAGCAGTGTCCCAGCAGGGGAAGTCAGGGAGATGTGTACAGGCTCTAGGGCCTGACTAATTTTTAAGGGGGGGTCTTATAGGGTAAGAAACTCACTATTAGCCAGAGTTTATGGCATCAGTTTGGATCGGCTTGGGTAGGCTTGGTTAGGTTGAACAGTAAAGGTTACAGTGCTGAGCCTGTTTAGTCTGGATGAGAAAACTATTTAGTTGTTTCCACAGTCTTGTTTTTCAAGGAACGAGTATTTCATGAAGCAATAACTGCATTATTCCCTGTTTCTTCTAGTTACTATTTAACACAGAGTAAAGAAAATACGCCTGGTCCCAGGACTATTTATCAGATGGACAGGTGTTGTCTTCAGCCCCCAACACACACGGTCCAAACCCTCAGCAACTGCAGCAGGTTCCCCTTCTTGCATCCCTCTTGCTGCTACTCCAGTTTAGTCACCAGCATCCCTCACCTGCAATGCCTCAATAACTGCACATTTTAACTGCTTTAAAATTTTCCCTTCAAATCCATTCTCTAAACAGTTGCCAACTGCTCACTTTGGTCACCAGCTTGAAATCTCCCAGAAGTTTGACTTTGTACTTGTCAAGTGAGTGGCATGTGCTGTCTGTCATCAGAAGTAGCAGTCTGAGCATGTATCTAAGCACCAGGGTCACCTATGAAAACGACACAGTGGGAAGAAGAGTACTTCACTCATACAGAGAAGAGACGGAGCAAGATCAGCAGCAGTGGTGGGTGTTGGTCCCCCTTAGCCAGCAAGTCCCTCCTGGCATTTGACACAGAAAAACTGACCTGCAGGTACCCTTCTCGTGCTGTGGCAGAAGGACCCGGTACCCTCTTCACATGGGACAGGTAGTAGTAGGGAGATTGACTGGGTGCCAAATGACAAACAGACTTAAATGAAACAAAGGAATACGCATTGAGTCGGAAATAGGGAAATGTATTTCACACACAAGGTGATAAGCCCAGCATGGGCTGTGAGGTTGTGAGGACTGCAATTCTTGGTAAGGAAGGGTTCCAGGCCCAAGGTCCATTCTTATGTGGCTAGAGGGGGTTGAAGGACTGCATGCATGAGACTGCCTTTCTCACTAGCACTCAGAGTGAAACGACAACCTCTTGCATTGACATAGAAAGCCCCTGCTGTTCTCTCTGATTTCAACTTGAACTATTCTCTTCCTTGATCCATTACTGTGTTCTGGCCATAGGGACCTTTATTGTGGTCTTGCCTTGGGACTTATGGACTCTTTTATCAAGCTTGTCTGGGTTAGTTGCCTCTTTTTGATGATTGAGATTTCATCTCAGATATTATTTCATCAGAGAAAACATCCTTGACATCTGAATCCAAAGTATTCTCCTTCCCCCACCTCTATTATGTTATGTACTTCTACTCTCTTCATATGACTTATCATTATTTGAAATTATTTTGTTCACTTACTCTTTTACTTATTGATTTCTGCTTTCCTTCCTATAGAATGTAGGCAGGAACCTCTGCCTTGTTTAAGAAGCTTCCCAGTACTAAATTCCCAGTGCCTAGAGCGTTGCCTTGTACGTAGAGAATATTTGAAAGTATTTGTTTAAACGCATTTGTGGAGATTTAGAGAAACATCCTTCCATAGTGTAGGTGCAGGTGGAAATGGCTGCAGTTCAGCAATGTCTATCAATATTAGAAGTGTGTATTCCCTTGGATACAGCCTTTCTACATCTAGGTATTTATCCTACAGGCATAATTGGACACGTGAAAAATCAAGTACATGCAAAAGTATTCAGTGGGCAGAAAAGAGTTACTGGAGCAAGCCTGAGGCTGCTGTTTTCCAAGGGCTTGCTTACAAGGCTGGTGCTTGGTTGGCATCGGCAAACTTGGCTGGTAAATAGTTCCCTGTGCCGATAAGAACCTTCTAAGTGATAAGGCCGCCTTACCGATTTGGGGAGCCGAACAACTGCTTTCCTCCTGGAAATGTAGAGTTTTGGTAGTTGGCAGGCAGGGAGGATCTAGGTGGCCCGTCTGCAATGAAAACCTTGGCAGCGAGTCTCTCATGGGTTTGTCTGGGCAGAAACATTGCTCATGTGACTGCGTGTGTTGTTGCTGAAGGAATGAACACACCCTGGCCGTCCTCTCACAGGAGGGAGGGAACCTAGGAAGCCGGTGGGTTTCTCCAGACTCTGCTTGTGTCCCCCTTGTTGGTCCCATTATGTGTCCTTTAGCCATGAGAAATCTTCACTGTAAGCACAATTAGACTGTGGACCTGAGAGCCCTTCTGATGATCTTGGGGACTTACGAAACACTCATTACAAATCATCTTCGCAGCAACACATCAAAGCAAGCAAAATGTCCGTGAGTGGAGGAATAGTTTTGGCACACATGCCGGGGTCCAGCCTCAGCAGGTCTCAGGGTCCCCAAAGGATGGATGGCGCAGGCGACGAAGGAAGAGTCAGACACCTGATTGGACGCCGGAGAACAGCCAGCCTCTGTGGGTCTGACCCAGCTCGCAGGGTCTGATTTAAGCTTTATTTTTACAGAGATTGTTGCATGACATTAAAGGAACAGGTGCATGGCATGATTTGTTAAGCAGAAAAAATCAATACAGAGGTAACTAGGAAAAGTACAGGAAATTCCATAGATTCAGTTGTGATAAACAAAGGTTATTTTGACCAAAAGAGCCATTAATCAGACAATTAAAAATAAGTGTATGTACAGAGTTTTAAATGTCTTATTGATGAATAGATGTTTATTAAAGTTCTTAGAATTTGGCATGGGTTGAAAGGATATGCTAGGCTGAACAGTGGTTATAGGCAATTTATTACAAGGCCTCTGTGGCGTCTAACTTAGCTACCTATCTTCTTGTCTAGAATCTTTCCTTATGTACTTTGGACTCTAACTCCTTAGTAATTGTTCCTATGTGCTTAGTTTGTAATAGTTAACTAGCTTCTCCTGCTTCTTTACCTGTCTGATTCCATTAATATATATTCCTGTTCAAGGTAGAGGAGGGGCTATGACTCCACCAACTTTTAGACATTCAGGAGCTACCCCACTAGGGGGGACTTTGTTCTATGGCCAATAAATCATTCTGTACAACCTCATTGGAATTCTGCAGATCATTGACCCTGAAATGCAGGTGTCTAAAAATCCCACCACCTATGAATTGCAAAGACAGACATGCAGGGAGAGATAGACAGGAAATCCAGCCACAGTTGCCTCTGCTGTGCAGATACATCTCATCCGTCCCGACTGTGTCAAGGGATGGATGCTGGTCAGCTCCCGACACACATCAAAATGAATATTCTGGGTTGCTCACATGTGATACAATTTTATATTCTGGTAAGGAGATATTGACAAAATGCCTTGTTAAGGGAAATACCAGGATGTGAAGTGGTTTATGTAACTTGTATGCTGCTGGTAGGGTACACGCATACATATCTATGTTTGTAACTGTAGAGAATATCACCAGAAATGTGGTTAAGTATTGATGATGTGGATACTTCTGAGGGGAGGGACTGGTGGGTGGTGGGAAAAATATAGGGAGAGTTTTCACAATCCTGCATGATCTAATGTGGTGATCATTAGTCACTGTAGTTATGTAATTTAACTTACTTAAGATTAAATAAAATAAAAAATTCTATTGCTTGGTTGTACTGGCCACATTTCGAGGCTTAATGTCCACATGTGGGTAGTGGCTGCCAAACTGAAGCGCACAGATGCAGAAAGTTCCTGCCATTGAAGAATCATGCCTTAGCACTGGTCCTTTTTTTTTACCATTTAATATTTATAGCATGTACATGTCGTATACTTCAAAAAATTAACTAAACAAAATATTAGTTGGATGGATTCTAAATAAAAAGTTTTCTACTAACAGACTATTCTGAGAATCTCAACAAGTGAGAGCAAGTCACCCATCGTGGTAGAAGTTCACACTTATTTAGGAAGTTTCAATTCTTGGTATCCATTTATGAAAGCAAATCTTCAGCCTAGGGGCCTGAGGCCAATTCCGGATCTTGGAAACCCTATCAATTTAATCAACGAGGGTGCCAAGGAGCACAGAGTGGGGTTATTGGCTGTCCCTATTGCCAGCTCCGGCACTTAGGCCGTGGGCATTTGGCTAGCTCCAACATACCCTTATGCAGCCTAAAACAGACCTTCTTGCTAATTTCTTCATTCTGCAGTAAATAGTGCTTGTAACTTTATGTCCAAAAAGAAATTGTAATCAATTTTATATGCTTGAATTTAGAGGCATCAGTAATGGTACTATTAGTGCTTTTAGAGTTTAGTTCAATATGTAATTGCCTACCCAATAATAAATGACATTTACCTTTGAGGTCCTTAGGGCCTGGTATGGGGTATGAAAGAGAGAACAGATTGTGTTGATATAAATAGTATGAAATGATGCCAGTGTAAAGGTTTGCTCAAAGTGCAATGGGACATGGAAGAAGGCTGTCTGATCCAGCCATGAAGGATGCAAAAGACTTTGCAGGCACAGAGGATGGGAAGAGTGCTCCCTGCAGAGGGATATAACCTTGGCAAAGATAAGACCATGTAAAAGAGCATAGCGTGATCAGTGTCTGGCAGGACTTGCATACTGGAACCCAAAACTACATGTGGAGGCCTGGATAAGAAGTGACAAGAAAGGCAATAATGGTTAAGTGTACAGCAGTCTTGTGCTGAGTGCTAAGCAGACTGGATTGGATCTGCTAGGGATTTATTTGGAAACATGAAAAGGCTTTTTTGGGATGATGGTGGTGGTGGTGTCAGATTTGTGTAGATTTCCTGACCGCATGTTGAAGAATGGACTTAGAGAGATGAAACCAGGTGAAGTGACCTGTTAGGGGATTGCTGTCACAGTCCATATGAAAACTGATGAGGGTCTTTCTTAATTAATACCTATTAGCAGTTCTCTATTGCCCCATTTCACTTATTTCTAGTTCCTCACGTGTGTTTCTGGAGGTCCTCTTTTGTATTAACTGCTTGAACCCAGATCTTGTCTCAGGGTCTACTACTGGGAGAATGCTTCCCACAGGACCAGTGAGCCAAGAACTGGACTTCTCCCAGCATCCTCAGCATGGAAGGTGTTGCTTACTCTTATAAAAGCTGTTTTGGTGAGGCTCTGGCAGCGGAATCCAGACTGCAGGGAATGATGGAGTGCTTTGAGGTGAGGAAAAAGGCAAATGCATATAGATGAGGCCTTCAAAATGTATTGCAAGTCATTTTGTGATAGCTAGAAGGAGACCCGTGTTAAGGGTGGGATTTTCCAGAATGTGAGAGTTTTTAAAAAATAAACACGTCAGATGATATTACAACCCTATCCCCCACACAACTGCTTCTCAAACAACCTTACAGTGGCTGCTGAGACACTGACCTAATTAAAGAAGGACAGAAAGATAGAAAAAGTTGAATTATTGATATCATAATTTGAGCCCTTGGATTCAGTTATGTCTGAAATGTCTAGATTTCCCGTTCCTGAAGCTGGACTTTTTTAAATGAGAAAGCGCTCCATTGTGCTTCAGTAGGATTGTGTTGGTTTTCTTTACTTGCTGTGAGTAATACAGACCTTCCTTCTCCAGGGCTACTTGGACTACTCTCTGCTTTTCACACGCACATACACATACCACACACAGACTCTCTCTCTCTTTCTTTCTCTCAGAGGTGCTGGGAGGAAGAAGGAGCCAGCAGTGAGAAAGTGGTGTAAGACAGAAACCAAACGTGGACAGTTGATGAAACAAGGCCCTTCAGAAAGTGGTGGCTGATGAAACCAAGAACTGGAATGGAATGATTACTCAGAAGTGGTTTTTGTTTTGCCACATTTTAGAGGAAAATTTTAAAATACGCAGTAAATTTTTTAAAAAAATTGTGAGGTTAGCAATCATCCATTTATCATCTGTATTCTATGATTACCATGTTGCTACATTTTCTAGTTTTGTTTTGTCACGTACCTCAGTTAGCCACCAATCTATTCATCTATCAAAAGATCTTATTTTGTATGCATTGCAAAAGAGGTTGCAGATATTAGTATGCTTCGTCCTTACAAATTTAGCAGGCATGTCATTAACTTGATTTTAAATGTGTTGACAGTTATACATACCTAATATATCAAGAAAATTACTTATAATGCTTCTGTGAATCTAATCATATACCTCTTTCTTCTTTTAAAATTCCAGCGCTATATTATTTTTGTGCTGTTACCATTTTATAGGACATTTTTCATGTTTCCCTCATATTTTAGGCAGTGATCCATTAGAAAAATCTCTGCAAAATATGCACCAAGCTTATTCAAGTAGGATTCCTAACATGTTGCATGATAGAGGAGTCACAAGTTCTGCAGGAGAGCATGAGGCTAGACACATGTCTACCATGGCCTTGAAAATCAGTCGCATACCACTGCCTCTCCTATTTGTACTGCTGCACTGCCTGCAAGCTTGCAGGTTACCGTGCCTGAGTTTCAATTAATGGCCTTTCTGAAAGCATGTTGGTCCTGGAAGGAGAGCATTATGAGTCATAATAAAGCCTGGTAGAAGATTTTTTGAGAAGATATAGAATTTTTCATACTGATAAATATTCATATAGGTAAATATTTTTGTACAAAAATCTACACTGGTTCTTGTCCTTGCCCTTCACTGTAATTAAGCCTTTGTTCTCCTGATATTATAAATCCTTGCTCTGTGAGTTTAATTTCTAGATGTATGTATATCTCTTAGTCTGGTATTTGATAAATTGCTGAATCCTCCTGGTTGCTCAATAATCCATCATTGCCACCTCCTGTTCCTGACCTACAAGGATTCTTTCAACAGTGGCCCAAAGTGGCTCTGTCGATGACTTGCAAGAGAGTAGGTCACAGGCTGGCAGTATGGGGCTGGAAAGAAACTCCCGTGCTGGTTTATTCACTTGGCGCCCATTTATGTGGTTCATTTAGTTAAGTCATATGTGTTCTGTGACACAACAGAAATGTTCTGTTGATTGAAAATATTCAGGGTGGGGCGAAACTAGGTTTACAGTTATGAATGCTTGAAACAGAGTTTATTCTTATTAGTTATTAATTATTGTATTACTCTCCAGATGAACAACTGCACGCCTACCTTCACCCCACCCTTTATAAACAGCTGTTCTAGAGAAGGGTCCAGTAGAGACTCTCTCAGATCTGGAGCTGCCTCTCTTCTCTATCCTGCAGCTGTGGCCCGGATTCCAGTTTCTCCTCTGGGGAACTTGCACTGCCACGCATGACATTGCTCTCCTGAACTTTCCACAGCCTCCCCATTGGAGGCTGGGTCTCCTTCCTCTAGTGTCTCCTTCCTGCCAGTTCTTAATCATGCAGATATCACTTTCTTTAGATTTAAAAAAAAGTCCTCTTTGATCACATATGTTTCTTTGGGAACCATTTGCTTCTTGTCCCTCGTTATTCCAAGACCGACCCACACTTGGCATTTCTTCTTCTTTATCTCCTGCTACTTAGATCACTGCAGCATGATGTCACGTCTCACCCTCAAACGATCTAATTCTTTTCTCCGAAGTCGCTAAGTGAATGGATATTTTCAGTCCTAAACCTACCAAATTTCCTTTGCAACCTAAGAGCTAATATTTATTGAGAGTTTACTATGTGTTAGGTCTTAACAGAACTGCTCACTTCAAATCAGCCTCTAAGGCAAGTACTATTTTTATCTTGATTTGTTACTTGAGGAAACTCTTGCAAAAGAGATTGAGGAAGGTCCTCAAGCTCACTGAATCATAACGGGCGGAGCCAGGATCCCAGGTGAGGCAAATGGGCCCAGAGCCACTGGGGGGATGTCCCAACCTCAGACCTATGGGCATTTTCGTAATTTTCTTTTCTTTCTCTCACACGGTCCAATTTTCTCTGCCTTGTGCGACTATTCTGGTTAGGAAACCACTTATCTCACTAGGAGTAGTTCAAATGCTTCCCATCCAGCCACTCTGCTTCCAGGCTTGTCCTGTCCAGTCCATTTTTGGGACAACAGAGTGACCTTGCTGAGCCTCACACATAATCACAGGAATTTCTCTGCTTAAAACCCCTCAGTGGCTTACTGGGTTTTAACCAAAAAACCACAACTCCTTTCAATGGTCACAGAGAAGTTTCCCGTCTGAATCCTGTCCAATTTACCTTTTTGGTTTCACCTTTGGTGACCCTCATTTGTTCTGAGGGCCCCTCTCTACTAACCGAAGGCCCCTACACTCTCTCTTGCTTCAGGTCTTTTTTCTGGTTCTCTTTTTCATACTTCCTGGAAAGTTTCTGCTCTCAGCCCCCTTTAGTTGTGTCTCATTCTGGACATTGGGACTAGGAAGCCACCCACGGTCCCTATCTGAGTTGCCTGGCCCTTTTGTGCCCCAGAGCTCACTCCCTCTACTCAAGCTTAGGGCTTTCTACTGTTTTCTGATTACTCGCTGATGGCCGCCTTCTCTGGGGGGGGCACAGCTTGCTCACCTAGCCAATGTGTGATGAGTAGTAGGTGCTCATTGGGTATTTATTGAATGGCCAAATTAATGTCAAGTATTTTAGAAACTTTGAACGGTACTAAAAGAGGGATCCTAAATGCATGTTAGTATGCTTTGTGATTCTACTTTCTTCACTTATGAAATGGGAGGGGCATGGTTAACATAACTTATATACATTCTGGGTGAGGGCACAAAGTTTAAGTAACACAAATTCTATCTCTCAGATCAACAGAGACTTTTTGTTATCAACAAGGAACAACAGAAATAAACATTTGAGGAAATTTATGCCCTTCGTATTCTTAATTTATTTTCTAATATCATAGGGTTTTTTTGAGAAATGAGTTGCTCCAGGATGAAAAATTAACTCGTTGGCAATGTGGTTGTTTTGCCTGTATAATCACAAACATGATCACATAGCTTTCAGTTGGTAATTCACAGGCAAATGACAGCAGAGTCAGAATAATGAAATGGTGCATTTTATGTGTAAAACAATGTATCAAAAGTAAGGAAATTACATCTAAGTGCTTGTGAAAAGACATTATTCTATGTACTATTTTTACTTTGCGTGAAGAACTCTAGCAAACATAAGGACATTTCTGTTTATTGGCTTTATACTTGTAGCTGTTGATTCACCGTTTCCTCCTCCAGAAGATTTCTTTCTCTTTAAAATGCATGAATTCAAGACTGCTTTGCTGTCTTTCAGTTGTTTACATTGGCCACTTCCAATTGTTCTAGGATTTTTATGGCCTTTGTATCTTTTTATGACTTGTATGATTTGTATCTGATTTCTTGTATGGCCAGTAAGAGCCTCATTTGATCATGTAACTCACTGAGCAAAGACAGTCACATGGCCCCACATGTGGGGAACCTGGAAGTCCCTGGAAGATGGAGAACTGGACCTGGCAAACTCGGCTGACTACTGTAACAAGTCTCTGATGTCCCCAGTTCTAGAATCTTTACACTTCCAAAAATTATTTTTAGCAACCTCCAAGCATGTCCAAGCATCATCCCCATTATTACCATGCCGGATTCCGAGCACACCCCTTTCTCTTACCCTTGCACTCTCTGCCCAGCACTTCCCCACACAAGCACAGTCACCATGCTGCACATTATCCCCTTCCTGCCGCGTTGTGTCTCCTGCACTGATGCCGCTATGCCGTTCGGGCCTGGGACTTGGTGTTTCCTTTCTGAGCATCAAGACCTCATTTCTGCATCATGCGTGCTTCCTTCCCTCTCTCAAAGCATCTGAAAGAAACGTGAAAGGGCCATTTACAGGATGTATTTAAACATGTGTAAAGAAACTTCTGGATCACAGAATTTTAAGTTGCTTTCACGACTCGAAGGGAATGCTTCTAAAACCTGGCTCTCCGTGTCCAAGGGTTCTAATTAGAAGACAGCCGGGGCCAGCGGAGCACGAGGTTTGGCACTGTAATTAGAATGGGACTTCACTGCAGAGGTTCGCCACAGTTGGGGACCACCTGTGCGAAGGAGCAGCCCTGCCTTTCACTGGACTTGTCGGTCAGTTTTCTTGTTTATGAATGTCTGGCTGTGCCCTTCCTTTCATTAGGAAGAATTTTAAGATTTTTTATGTGGTTAGTTTACTTACTTATTTATTTATGTTTGGCAACATTCAACACAGAAAGTAGAAAAATGGACTTACAGTTGGCTATTTGGTTACTTGCACTCCAAATGTGAATGGCAATTGACTTATTACAGGTACTTTTCCAAAAGGATCCTAAATTAATAGGTGCCAGGGAAAGCGCGACCATGACTTTAGACAGTTTTGTATATATTTGAGGCACACTGCTCAAAATTGGGAAGGGAAAAGCCAGTTTTTCAAATTTTTCTGTTACTTTAGGGATTTTTCTTACAATAGTCTTTTCGAAATCCCTTCCATTTTTAAATAGTCATGACATGAGTTTAAAAAATGCTTAATATTTTCCTGAGCTACATACAAGGTTTCCCAAATTTATCTTTGCTTTTATCAATAAACAATCATATCACCTATGAGTGCAGAGAGCCAGTGAAAGAAGAGAAGCAAGAAGTCCGGTAAGAGGCTGCTATGGGTGAATCCTCACTGGGACGTTTTCTTTTTTTCCTGACAGAACCCAGAAATAAGTGTGGAGCATGGAACAAGCACAACAGTGCCAACAGTGTGCCTGTTGCCTACCAAAAGTTAACTTCTATCTCAGTGTAGTGGGGTACAGCCAGGAGGGGCCCCCCAAAAGGGATTTGGAATGGGGTCCGGAACTTAAGGTGTCCAGGGAATATTAAGATGTCCTCACCCCTCCCCTGCCACAGGTATGAGGTGGGGGAGGGACAAATGGAGCCAGGCCATTGAGAGCTGTTTGCATAGCAACAATTTCGCAGATAACCTCTGTCATGGTCATTTATCATATCTATAACCTTTAGCTGGCCGGATAGATATGTTAAGTAGCTGTGACCATGCTCTGAGCCAGGGGGGTGGAAGTGACTTCCACCTAAGACTGTAACTTGGGGGCAGGTCCCCTGAGAGCTTGGAGATGATTGGTTCCACTCCAGGGGGCCACACCTGCCCAGACTCACAATGGCAGTCCAGTAAACTTGGAATAATACAGGAATGCTGGTAAGTGTAGCTGATTGTAGGAGGAGTCGGAAATGGGGCTGCAAAGGAGGACTGGCATGGGGATTTAAAACCCAGACACGGCAGCCATTGGAGGGAGTACCACCAGGCTTTGCCAGAGTGGGGAACCCCCCAGCTTGGGGTAGAGAGAATCACCATGCGGCTTTAGCAGAGAACTGCCACTCGCTTCTGGCAGAGTGGCGACCCTACCCTCTCTGCAGCCATGTGAAGAAAAGAACTATGCGGTTTTGGACAGAGTGCAGACCCCTGCAGCTTTGGTAGAAGAGGTCCATGCAGCTTTGGGGTACTCTCTTTGGCCACATGGCCTGGGAAACAGGAGAGACTTTGCCTGGAAAAAGGGTGAAAGAACTCTTTGTCAGTAGACCCTGAGAAGGTGCCACAGGGCTTTGGATTAATTGGAGATTTGCCTGGATGGCAACACAGCCGACGGTGCCAGCTGCCTGAAACAGGGACGTGTGCTTCTTTTCCTGAGTTACGGTGCCCCGAATTAAGGGAGAGGGGAAGGAAGTGCTGTGGGTCTATGTGCGCATCCAAAAGGACTTTGGTATATTACTGGGGACATCGGGTCACTACTTTAAGTCTTTATAGCTTTAAATAAATTTTTCTTTCCTTTTCACAAGTCTCTGGCATTGAGAGACATCTTTCCTCTGGCAGCGGACAGACGAGCCCAGTAGGTGGTCAGGACAGATACCGTCCTTGCGGGGGGGCGGGGGCAGTTGTTCTGTAACAGTTTTTGGCCTCCCTGAGTGGGCCACATATTGTCCCCCCTTGGACCTCTGTTCTGTAACATCAGGACTGATAATTACCAGCTCTAAAGTGCAATTACTGTCTAACTCTGCCCTGATTACTAACTAATTAGGTGCTAAAGGCCTTTAAACCAGCCTCCCTGTTTCAGTCATGAAGTTACAAAGTGGTGCTTAAGATTTAAAGGGACACCAAGTCCTTTTTCCTAACCCCACCCCCCAACACCTCCAAAGGTTACTTACATTGGTTTAATGCAGTACTAAAATAATTCCCTGTTAGGGGATGCGTGTATGTGTATGCACGCACATGTGCATGCATGTCTGTGCATGATCATTTGGTTATTTTTAATGACACAGAATTCAACCGTGTGTGGTTTTCTGAAGGCACAGAGGTTTTTTTTTTGTATTTTTTTCATTACCATTTATCGCCCCCCATACCATCTACTCCACCTACCCACTACCCACCACGCCCTGAAATCATCCCACTGTTTTTCGTGTCCACGAGTTCTTTCTCTTTTTCTTTTATGCTCAATTTTCTCCCCTTCCCAGAGATGTCAGCCTGTTCTCTATCTACAAGTCTGTTCCCATTTTCCTTGTTAGTTCGGTTTGTTCATTAAGTTCCACATATGAGTGAAATTATATGGTAATTGTGTTTCTCTGACTGGTTCTCTTCATTTAGCCTAATGTTTGCCAGGTCCATCCATGCTGTCGCAAAGGGTAAAATGTTCTTCTGTTTTTATTTCTATTTTTTTTATTTTTGAAAGCTCAGATTTGAACTGTAGAATGTATCCTTGGAAAGGTTCCTAGAGATTTTATCACTCTGCCTCCAAGTTGTGAATAAGATTCTTTGTCATCATTTGAATTGTTTAGGTTCTGTCTTAAGTAATACATATTCATTGGTAAAGATTTTTAAAGTTATGGAAAATAATAAAGGAAAAAATTGCTCAGTGTGACTACTTTACATTTTGGTATTTATTTTTCACACATATATGTATTTCTATCAACAGATTATCTTTTAAATCACACTGTTGCTTTTTTATATAACCTAATATTTTCATAAACATTCTTGTGGCATTAAATTTACTTTGTCATATGACCTGATTACTGGGTAGCAGTCAATTGAATAAAGTGAACAAAAGTACTTATGCCATCCCTATTATTGGGCATTTAGATTGATTCCAACTTTTACTCCTGTAATATTGCAATAAACATCCTTTTACATAATTATTGGTATATATCTTTAATTAATTTCTTATGGTAAATGGTTAGACATTATGCTAGTAGGTAAAAGGACAGCATGTTTTTAGACTTTGAGATATTGCCAAATTGCTTTTAGAAAGTTTGTACAGGTTTTCATGAATATTAGCAGCATATAAAAGAACCCATTTTCCTAACCCTCAGCAATCCTGAATAGTTAACCTTTTAAAATGTATTTTTCAATAGATAGATTAATGTGGAATTGTACTGTTTCAATTTGCATTCCTTTGCTTTTATCCTGAACATTTATCAAGAATTCCTATGGATTCTTTTTTTAAATTGCCAACTAATGTCCTTTTTCTATTTCCCTTTTGGGCTGTTTAACTTTCATAATGATTAGTAGGGGATTCTTTTTATAGTAAAGATATTAGCTTCTTCATCTTATATAATGCAAACATGGATTCTAGATTATGGTTTATACTAGAATTACTTTGGTTTTTTTCTGTACTTTGAACTGAGAATGTTGACTTTCAGTTATAATTTTTAAATGTGTAGCCTGAATCAATGAGTTTAATTTTGAGGGGACTCATTTGTTGCATCTGTAAAGTGTGTGGGGGGAGAAAGAGACGGGGGGAATTGGAGGGATGAAACTCGAGAGATTTGATGAAATGATCTGCTGTAACCCCTCCAGGTCTAAACCTCTGGGATTTCATTACTTCCCAATTCTGTCCTAATTGCTGATTATAATCAAGCTGTATGGTAGTTTTCTGATCTTGTATGTTTTGGGCAAGCATTACTATTGCTTATTAAATCATAGTGCTATAAATTCAGGCTTAATTTTTTTTTTATGAAGAAACTTCTGCATGCCTCCAGGGCTTTTTTCTTCTGTTAAACTGTTATGAACTGCTTCCACTTAAAAAGCATCAGTGGCTTTAATGAGTGAGGCCTGCCACTTTCATAGAATTGCTGCTAATGAATGATTTTGCAGACACAAATGGGCAACACAATTAGAGTTACCAAAGTTTTCTTTCTGACTCTGAGCCAAGGTTGGTTTTCAGAAAGTTTAACAACTTTTTCAACATGTGCATGGACACACACAGACAGCCCCTGAAAATGAAATAATGCACTTGGGGCTGAGATGTTACGAGAAGAGACAGGGCATTTACGCCTAAAACTATCAGCGGGAATATCTGCTTATTAGGGGATGCTGTGGCTCCTTGAAGGGTGGTTCTCACGGTGAATACAGCTGCTAAGAGAGGTCTATATTTCTAGAGTTACATGTTCTATGACACAGTCTCCACTTTTACATTTTACTAGGAATAGCCCCGGGAGTCCCAGAGCACTTTCCCTGTGTCGAACACAGGTTCGCTTCGTGGTCCTGGCAGAGCGTTGAACAGACAGACCACGGACCTCCAGGCATGGCCAGCCTTGAGAGCTCCCAGGAGGCCTCTGCAATGAGCCACGTGATTCTGCTTTTTAGACTAATTTTTTTAAAGCAACTTATTGATCATGAACTCAGAGACTGGCCTTTCCTGGAGTAAGTGTCTGTAAGGAACCCTGACTACAGGTTGTTTCTCACTAAGGTGCTTTATTTCCTGTTTTGTTCATTATAATTGGAAAGATCCATCTTCTGGCCAATTTTCCCAGAAAGGCTTGGCTTGTAATACCTGGAACCAGCATTTTATTTCTAGTGAAAATGTACCCTCCTTCCCCAATCTGTTACTGGAAGAGGGTCTGGAAGTTGCTCTTCAGAAAATTACTTCTATGAGCTGAAATATGCTGAATTCCTGCTACTTCTCTGAATTCCAGCCTCCAACCCAAACGAGTTGTTTTTACTTTTTTCCTTCCACCACTGAGTGTTTGAAGATAGCTCTTCCTGTTTTTTAGGCTATAAACTGGTGTAACATGTATGATTTGATTGAGAGCCTCTTAATTTAGGTCTAACTGTTCGTACTCTACTCCATCCACCACTGTGTTATTGCCATTAAACTGGGAGAGGAATATATGATGCAAGGGAAGGAAGACAGGAAGGGAAGACTAGAGGAAAGCTCCCGACGGCAGTCTCGGAATGACAGCGGAGGAGGAAAAGGTGCGAGGCGAGGCGGCAGGTGAAACAGAGCCCCGTTTCCTCTCTTTGGCTCTCGCCTGGGTGTGGTGATGAGAGAACCAAGGGGAACGACGTGGGCAGTGTTTCCTTGGTTCATTTGGGGTTCTACAGGAAGGCCGCCTCACAGTTCGCTCTCCTGCTAACCTGCGGCCTGTCACAGCTGAGAAAGCCCCAGGGCATGACCTGAGAAGATCCTAGCATAGCCCTCAGCTTCCTTTGGTTGTGTAATCTGAGTAGGGTCTGGAGGTCCTCACATGCTCCTGTGGGAGGTGGGAGTACCTGAGGCTTTGTCTGGACACCTTCCCAGCACAGCAATTAAGAGGAGTAATAAACACTTACGTACCATTGAAAGCAACTCTGAGAGGTAGACATTATTATTATTACCCCCCGCCCTGTTTTACAAATGTGGAAGTCCAGGCACAAAGATATTACATAGGTTGCTCAAGGTCACAGAGAGTAAGCATCTGAAAATGATTTGAAAACAGACAATCTGGTGTCAGAATTTGGGGCATGATCATTGTGAAGAGTGAAGTGGTTTTATAACGGAGGATTACACTGCAAACTGCCTGGACCTGACCTTAGGATACCTGTAACACCAACAAGATTCAGCTGGAGAAACCTGTAGAGCCCTGGTTTGATGAGGAGGTAGGTAAGTGATGGACTCTTCTTTCACCATTGGATAGCCGCTGCTTGGAGGCTCAGCGATGAGGAGGGTTGCCCAAGGAACGCACAGACTGGCATGCCAAGCCCCTTTCCCTGCTGCTCCCAGAGCAGGTTTCGCTCCATCACGTGTCCACTGCCAACAGAAGGAAGGGGGAAGGTGAGGGATAAGAAAGCACCTTTGCTGAAACAAGACCATGTGACTGACCTCAGCTGATGCTTCAAGGATTACTCTATTGAACTAACATTAATTTATTTTTTCCTCTGCCACCCAGTAGGTGGGACACAGAAGGGAAGCTGCATCTGTTTCAGATAAGTTAAGGAAGCGGTATTTCCCCTGCACATCTGCGTGCAATGTAAGTACCCAAAGGACTAGAAATAATTTTTTCCTGCCTTTGAAAGGCACCGAAGTATAGTTTTGTCACTGTCCATAGGGGGAAAATAAACCTGCATGTATTGATACCATTTTTCACTAACCAGAATGAAGTACGACTCAACCAAAATTATCTAAGTGTTTTTGTTTCATTTTCTATGTTAAATTTACTGTAATTGGGTAACTCAGCAGTCATCTAAGATCACCTCACCAAATTTTCTTTCTTACAGCAAGCCCGAGACACAGGTCCCTTCAGCTGCATGATTTACTCTGAGAGACAGTGCAGAGATCAATTACCTTTCTCTTTCTGGAAAAACAGGGAGGAGTAAGATCATGTAGGACAGTGCTTAATGTGAGAATTGTATATGTTTGCCCTTGACAAAGGCGACCTTGATTGTACAGAAATGGTTCAGGGAGTGGGTGGACAATGCAGCTTGGGCATGTCGGAGCCGGACACAGCAGGATGGAGTGAATGCCATGGTACTTCCCAGGTGGACAAAGGCCCTCAGAAGGCCCTGGGTACTTCCCAGGTGGGATTCTCAGGCAGAATCTACTGGAACTATTAGAGAGCAATTTGGGGATTATAAAGGCCTGGAGATAAGGTTTTAACATTAGTTGATTATAGCCTGTGAATCTGAGCTTGGGTACAGTCTTTTATGGATTTCATATCATTAGGTCAGAGGTGCTCAAGAGACCAGAGAAATGCAGTGAGCTAAGGAGCAGGGTTTATTAATGGGGAATAAGAGGAAAAGTGGAGCCAACCTAGGGAGGTTGGGGAGCCGACCAAGGGAGATTAAAACTCGCTTTGTTGTTCTTCGGGCAGGGTTTTTAAGTGCAAAACCCTGCAAAGGGTAACTGGTTGGGGTGTCAGAGTCTGATTAGCCAGAGCTGGTTGCTGGGTGCCATTTCTGCTGACCATTGTTCCTGATACATCTTATTAGGCTCAAGTTAAAGCTGCATCCTATTATGCCAGGTAGGCCAACTGCAGACCCTAATCTTAGCCGGACATCTGTTTGTCCTGGGTAGGGTCAGCAGGCAGTTTCCCAGGCAGGCATCTTCCCAGGCTACGGTTTCCTACGGTACAGTTTTCCCGCCTGGTGATTTGCCATTCCTGCTAGGCCTAGCTAGGTCTGTCACATTTAGGTTCCTGTCTTTTTAGTGTGGTATGTTCCAAACTTTAAGCATTTGAGAACTATCTTCATTATGATAATCTGTAGTGTTATTTATTTAATACCTTTGTTTAAACTGATTCACTATCTTAGCTGGGCATCTGTTTGTTCTGGGTAGGGTCAGCAGGCAGTTTCCTAGGCAGGCGTTTTCTCAGGTTATCATACATGTTTAAAAAAAAAAGAGTAACCTTTTTTGTAACAGATCATAGTCAATATGAACATGATTGACTTTCTTATCGATGTAAGTTGGGCTGAAAGGTAACTGAGAAAGCAATGAAAAGGCCTGATGCCACTGCAAACCCTTGGCTGTGTTACTTAAAATCATCTCAGTGAATTGTTTTGAACACCATAAAAATACCAATTGAGGAGAAAGTATACATTCTTTTCTCTAGGGTGAGCAAGAATGTATACAAGCAAGTACACATTCTTTCTCATCCAGCCGGATGCCTGGGCACTGCTGGGACCACCCTGGATGAAGGGCTTGCAGGCAGAGAGATGGAGGCCTTTCCCACGGGGCCCAGTGGTGCTGCAGGCCAAATGCCTGCTAACCGATTTGACTAGTGCATCCTAAACACCAGGGAGTTCCCCTTTATTTTGAGGTGAAAATATGCAATAACCAGAAAACAGGCACTTCTTACTTGGAGGTTGCAGGCAAAATGCAAGGCATTTTATGGCATAGACAAGAGGTCAACTTTGTAGAGTGAAAGGAATTGCTGGTGGCTTTGAAAGGACGGTGAGCAATGTTTGGCACCAATGTGAGATGTTCATGAAGTTACAGAAATATTCGTTTCCTGTAACAAATCATCACAAACTTAGTGGCTTAAAACACCGGAAATATGTTCTCTCACAGTTTGGAGGCCCAAGTCAGAAGTCAGTTCACTGGGCCAAGTAAGGTGCCAGCAGGGCTGCTTCCCCACCGAGGCTCCAGGTGAGAACACCTCCTGCCACTTCCTGCCTCTGGCTTCCAGCGGCTGGCATTCCTCTGCTAGTGGCTGCGTGGTTCACGTCTCTGCCTCTGTGGTCATTGCCACCTCCTCTTCCATGTGCGTCTTCTCCCTTTGCCTCTCCCTTTTGAGGATATTTGGGATGAAGACCAACACAGGTAGTCTAGGAAAAGCTCATCTCAAAATTGTTAACTCAATCTCATTTCAAAGACTCCTTTTTAGCAAATCATTTACGTTTAGGGCTTCCAAACATTAGGGCTGAAATGACCCCTTTTGGAGGGGCCTCCCACGGGCAGGGTGGGGAGTGGGGAGGGAGAATCATTTACCTTGAACGGGGAATACAGGTTTGTAAAGCCTCCTCCGTGAACCGGATGGTGTGCTAAGTACTTTGTGTGTTCGTTTCTTTACTGCTGGCAACAATCTCATGCAGAATCATTGTCCACATTTCACAGATGAGAAAATTGGTAAAAGAGAACTTAAAAATGCATCCAAGTGGCAGATGCTTTAATAATCTTAATGCTTAGCGGCCACATCACATTGTAGTTACAACCTCACTGTTCTTGTGTTGCCGGGTGAACAGGACCAGCTCCCCGGGGGTGCCGTGGCCCTTCTGGGGTCTGCTCAGTCTCCTCGTTTCCAGCCAAAGGCAGCTTTACCATAAGCTCGTCATGACAGGCCTGACTACACTGAGTACATTGTTGAATGCAGACTTCCTTAAAAACAATAATAACAACAACAAAAAGAAACTAAAACCAAAAACAAACAGTGGCCTCACTCACAACCTGGTGGCTAAAGCACATCAAATATCTCCTCATTTAATACCTTCCTGCTTCAGAGTTGGTCAAGTATTCAGGAGTTTTTGTTGAACAGATCAACCACAATGATATGTTATGTTGCCTACAGGAAGCAGAGACATTCCAAGGGCTCACTTTAGCATGCACGTTGTGTGGCTCTGTAAATTATTTTTAGTAGTTGCAGTAATTGCTGCTCAGAATGGAGTTCACCAAGGCTCACCAGGGCTGTGAAACAAACTTTTGGGCAGGAACAAACTTGCCCGGGACACCCTATGTAAGGTCTAGACCTGGAGAAAATTTTAGCTATGACTTCCATGCAACCTCCTTCAATCCAACTGGAATTAGAAAGCAAATTATGATGAAATCTTTCACTACAATCTGGTCAAATGGGGTTTTCTAATTAACTATGTCATGGACTGAGTCATACAAGCCAGTCCTAGAAAGACAAATGCCATGTGATTTTATTTATATGTGGATTCTGATGAACAAAATAAAAAAGAAAGAGGAAGAAAAAGAAAGAAAGAGAGAAAGAAAGAGAAAGAAAGAAAGAGAGAAAGAAAGAAAGAAAGAGAAAGAAAGAAAGAAAGACAGACAGACAGACAGACAGAAAGAAAGAAAGAAAGAAAGAAAGAAAGAGGAAGCATGACAAGAAATAGGCTGGAGGAGGTGTACTGACACTGTTTATTTAGAAGGCCTGTCAGGTCTGGTTTCAGAATCTCAATAGGACACTGCTTTCTATGAGGAGTGAGTGGAAAAAGTGAGCTAAGGGGATGATGTGGGGCCTTTCTTTTAACGCCTGAGAAACAGAGCCTGGGTGAATTCTGTTGAGGGCAAAGGGGAACCAGCTAGAACATAGCTGTAAGGAAGCAAAAGGTGTTTTACTAACTAACGCAAAGAGGCTCCCGGACACACCCGAAGAGCAGGGTGTGTTCCAGGATGTGGGTTAAGAGCAAAGGTTAGTCAGGCAGATAGCCATCTGGACAGTCACTAGGGAGGGAAATTTTACCCCTGTGCACGAGCTCAACTGACCAATCAAGTAAAGGAGCACGAGCCAGTACACGAGTTAACTCACCAATAATCAGTAACCCTATTGTGCCTCTGAGCCAACCGCTAACCGCCACATCTGCTTCTGTATCCAGCTTGCTTGCGCGCCTCCATAAAACCCTAAGCCTGTAAGCGTTTGGCGCGACTCTCATTTGCAGCCCTTGCGGGCACCGTGTCTCCGGACACTTTGGAGAGGTCGCCCCTGCGCAGGTTAAACTTGGCCAATAAAGTAACATCTTTGGAACCCTGAAAGTCTCCGACATTTGTTCTTGTTCTCGTGGTTGGTGAATGCAACAAATTCCTCTAAGAGCATTCTCAGTATTTTGCTCCCAAATTAAACTTTAACTGCCACGTGTTTAATTTTGCAGAGGTGCATCTAAAACACACAAATGAACAGATCTCAGTGATGTGGCACATAGGGCAAACAGATGTCATGGTTAGGATTCGGAGCTGCGGAAAGCTGCATTTCCCTTCACAAGCTGAGTGAACTGAAGGTGGTGTCTTTCTAGGTCCCTTTCCTCCTACCTCCCAAAGTTCCACTCCAGGCACTTTCCCATGACAATGAACAGCTGCTCTCTTCCCATTTCCTAAAGGTTTGTCTCCTAGCTCTGGGGTTTAGGCTGTGTTTGTCTTGGACACTTCCTTGGGTTGCGCATATTGTTCTATTGTTTTGTCACTGCAGAATTTATTGGAAAAAAGGGGGCTGCTGCTGGCTGTGAGCTATGAGTGGTAAGTCCAGAGTTTCCTAGTCCTTAGAAATAGGGAATCAGATGCATAAGATAAACCTGTTACCCCTGTATTCCTTGGGATGAGAGTTGCTCTTCTGAATGTATCTTCCGCAGAGTTAACAATTTAGATTAAATTAGTTCAGAACAAAAGAAGGCAATTTTCATTTGTAAAGGGATTACACTTTGTTCTTCCTCTTAGGCTAGACCAACGATTTAAACACAAAGATAAATTGAAGCCATTCATGTTTAAATGGCTTTCACTAATACAAATAATAGTATGAAAGGAAAGCTATTTGGTGACGCTGGATAGCATCTGATCAGGGTATTTTAATAACTGTAGAAAACGAATTTAAGGTTTTAATTTGTGATGTTGGCATTTTAACTGTTTTAGAGAAATATACGATGGTAGATTGATGAGGCCTGTGAGGACCCTTCCTCCAGGAAGTCTTATGGAGGTATTGATCTATTGGGTCCTATGATGATATTTCAGGGCTGTACAAAAATGAAACAGGAAGGAGAGAGTCTTTGGTTTAGAATAATTTACATTCCTAATGCACCTTAATCTTGAAAACATTTGGCTGAATGCTTTATACTGGGGAAACTCCCATATATGCTATAAAATATAAACAAATGCATTTCAAAGTAATGAACTACTCAGGTTTAATGAATTTTTCCTTAAATGTGAAGTTAATGTTCTATTTTCAAATTACTTTTGTCCAGGCAGTATTTAAATGAATTATTAGTTTGTTAAATAGTCTGTGGACTCTTTCACAGACACCAGGAAATAAAATGTTAGTTCCTCATTTCCATTTGCTTAAAAAGTATATAATGGGGTGCAGCCAGGCTCCCCACCCACAAAAGAGGAATTTGTAATGGGGTCCAGAACTCAGGGTGTCCAGGACATATTAAAAATACAGGATGTCCTCACCCACAAAAGTCTGAACTGGGGGATGGGACTCATGGAGTAGGGCCATTGGGAGTTATTTTGCATATCAACAGCTGGCCAGCTTCATACCTGACATGCAAAAATAGTTACTTTACATATCTATAAGTGCTGGCTAGCTTCATAGATATTTCAAGTCGTTGTGGCCTGGCTTTGACCCATGGTGATGGAAGGGACTTCCACTCATGACTTAACTGGGAGGCAGCTTCCCCCAGTCACAGTGCCTGTATGAGAACTTGGAAATGGTTCAATCCACGCCTCAGGGCCCCACCTGCCTGGACTTACTAGGGCAGCCCAGAAAAGCTGGAAAAAAATATGGGAATGCTGGCAGGTTTAGATCATTGCGAGGGGAGTGGGGGTTGGAAATGGGGTTGCAGAGAAAGATTCACGCAGAGATTTAAAATTGGGCATGGCAGCCATGAGGGGTTGGGACCACGTGATTTTGGGATTGGAACCCTATAGTTTTGGGGGCTAACCATGAAGTTCTGGTGCTCCCTTAACCATGCATCTTAGGAAGCCAGAAAACAAGGTGTAGCAGCGATGCGGGCTCTTTCTCAGCAGTTTGGAAGAATGCAGGAGAGGCACTGCAGCAAGGAAAGGGGTGGAAGGACTCTCACTGGCGGGCCAGGAGAAGGTGCCATGTGGGTTGGGATTAAGAACTTGAGATTGCGGCCACACAGCTGATGGTGCTGGGAAACGCAGGATGCCTGACAGCCAAGCATGAGTTAGTGGGAAAAACTGGGAGCTAGCTAAGCCACAGACTTCTATTTCTTTTCCTGAGAAATGGTACCCCTGACTGGCCTGTCAGGGCAAAGGTGGAAGGAAAGACTGTGTATTTGTGGGTATTTTAAGGGACTTTGAAATTTTTGACAGTGACATTCTGCCATTACTCTAAATATGTGTAACCTTTGAATAAATAGTTTCTTTCCTTTTCACCAAACTCTGGCATTGAGAGTCGTAATTCCAATTCCCTGGGTGTGGGCCAAGAATCCACAGTGACAGAGGAACCCCAGGTGGGAGGGGGGGGGGTGTTGGTAACAGTATCTTGCACCCCCACAAGGTCTGTTCTGTAAAAGTACAATTATTAAAAATAAGCAGTATGGAGATTCCGATATGTTGAGACAACTCATACTTTCCTGTAACTCAGTGTTTTCTGAAGGAACTTGCATGGCTTCTGGTGGCCACCTGCTCCTTTGGTCCTGGATTAACACCGTGTTGACTAAGCATGAAGGCGTGCTGAGGCCATCTGCCCTCACACATGGGGGTGGCGTCTTGCTCAAGCTGGGTTCTGACTAACTGCATGGCTGCTCTCCCAGTCCGCAGTCATCCGACTGAGCTCCGTGACCCACTGCTTCTGAGGCCAGAAATTTGGTACTTGTCTCTGTATAGCCACAGCTATGTAAGCTTCTTGGTGGTGGTTAAAGCATTAGGCCATCTATGCAATTTAAATGATAGTTATGACCTCTCTTCTCCATTTATGCAATGATAGGATGTCAAATAAGACCTTTGCACTTATCTTTGTACTTTGGTGGTGTACAAAAACTGAGAAAAAAATAACAAGAACCTTCACATTTTCTTTTCTTCTTAAAAAATATTTTTATTTATTTATTTATTTATTTATTTATTATTTTAAAAAAGATTTTATTTATTTGTCTTTAGAGGGGAAGGGAAGGAAAGAAGATAAATTATCAATGTATGGTTGCCTCTCGAGAGTCCCCTGCTGGGAACTGGCCTGCAACCCAGGCATGTGCCCTGACTGGGAATCGAACTGGTGGTTCTCAGGCCGGTGCTCAGTGCACTGAGTCACACCAGCTGGGGCAAGAACATCCACATTTTCAAAATTAATTTTTCTTTTCTCCACTTGAAACCTCCCTCTCCCTTCATCATACAGCCTCCAGCACATTCACCACCATAATCATCAGAGCTGTGACCACTGCCCTCTTCACGCAGATTTCTTCTTGTTCTGGCCTTTTGATGCCAATGATCCAAGAGCCGACTCTGCGGGTGATAGAGAAAGATGCTCCACTAGTTGGGTATCCATATTGCAAACGTTCTTACGAGTCAGTGACCCAACCTTTGCTAAATTTTCTCCTCCAGGGTATAGAGTGGTACCCAATGCCATCATCATTGGTATTCCAAAGGAAGCCCCCCCAACAGCTAGAAAGTGGTGGAGCAATATAAACGACACCAGGACTTAAAGGACTTATTTTTGTTCTAAGTATAACTAGATGGGCCACTTAGAGAACACCATTTGGTCTCACAGTGTTTTAGTTTTTTCACTTAAAAAAGGCGACTAGAATCGATGGTTTTAAAATTACGATATAAAATTTCGCAGTGGTATTTCTGGGACTACTGGCCAGGCCTCCCCTGCACAGCAACCCCTCCCTGCCTCTTCCTTCTTCATCCCACTTGGAATGAGACTGCTAACCTCACAGCGAAGGCTGCTGCCTTGTGACCATGAGGATGACAGCCTGCACATTAAGGTTTGTGGAGCTGGGCCCCTGGTGACATCCCTTAGCTGCCACCCCTGCCCTGACTGCTTTTTCTCAGTGTGTGGTTGTGTGGGTCAATACACTTTCACAAGGCAAAGCTGCTCTCAATTGGGTTTCTGTTGCAAAGAGCTGAGTGCAGTTGTAACGAATGTAGCCTTGAATGAGTGCTACTCCCAGCACCGTGTCACCATCACCAGTATAAGCTCTGTTTCTACCAGATACTCGAAGCTTTTTTATTTCTTTTAAGGGAACATTTTTTTTCAGACCCCTACAGAGAATATTGCTTTGATGTTTCTTTAGAAATGTCTTGTTTTTAGATGACAAATATGAAAACAATATTTATAATCTACCCTTTCCTTACATGCCAGTAACAGAGAGAAGGTGATTCCATAAATCAAAATGTGAAATATTAACCCAGACAAACTGCTCCATCATTGACAAATAGAATAGTTTATCATGGTGATTTTAACACTAAAAGAGAGGAAGATTGTTCTTTTGTGCCCTAAAATAACTTTCTTGCTAATTTTTAGATAAACATTCATTTCTTTTTCCCTTTAATAAAGCAAATACAATACTTTCTTGCAAAACTGAATAACTGTTTTAACTTTGAAATAAAACTTAAACCTGAATTGCATTTTAATAGTTAAATTAATTTAATGAGCAAATACTTATCTTAAAATTCTTTATTGACATATTCTAGTCTTTTATATATTCACATGTTGATAAACATCAATGGATTACTAAAATAAATTGACATGCAACTTTAGCCTTTAAACAAATACAAAAAACCTTTGGGATAAGACTCTGGCTTGAAATTTGAAAATGTTGAAGACATATTTGGTTGAAAGGCATAGTAGAAACATGTTACCTAGGTTACATGAATTTATGATCAAAAATCTAAAATGGATCTTCCAAAAGCATATAATCCATCCTCCCCTGGTTTAAATATATCTGAAGTCTGCTGCCAATTTAATGACTCCTGCTGTATAACATCACTCATATCTTTGATATCAAAGAGAAAGCATATTTTCAAGAGAGTAATTATCCCTATTCCATAAAGGTAAATGGTTTATTTATATATGCTATTTTTATCATGGGTCACTAGAGAGAGAAATCAGGCTTACCTTGAAAGAATTAAGAACGGAAATAAAAACCTTAGTTTGGATTTTTTACTAATGTAGCAAATTCCTATAAATTAATGTACAGGCATGTAACTACCCGTATAGTATAGAGCAGAGAAAGGGGTGTGTTCCCGAAGTCAAACAGGCTTGCCCTGGAACCCTGGTTCTCTCCATCCGCCTGTGGCCTACACTGAGCTCCTCTATCCCCGTTGTCAGCCTCCTTTTCTCTCCCCAGCTTTTCCCAGAGAGGACGAGAGTGCAAGGTTTTGACGTTCGCAGCTTCCCTTCCAGCTTCGGCTGTGTGCCCCAGGTCTGTCCACCACACTCCAAGGGGAGGTCCCCAGGGCACTTCTAGGAACTCTTTTCCTAACAAAAGACAGAACAACACAAGGAGAAAGTCATTTTCTTTTTGCCACAATTATACTTGTTTCTGTATTGGATCTGTAAATAGATCAAACAGTTGTAGTTATCACCTGCCAAAGACAGGGAGGACGATAGGAGGCCAGGGTTTCAACCTAGTGCCCCTCCCTCACTGGGTCACCCACCCAGCCCCCGGTCATCAGGTTTGTAATTCCCTGTAATGCAATAAAAGATACTTTCATTGCTTGTAGCCAAAAGCATTCCTTACAGATGCCTGCCATTTATTATGATGGACAAATGATTTAACTTCTCTGAGCTTCAGTGCCCTTTAATGTGAAATAGGAATAACAGTACCTAATGCACAGTCTGTGCTTGTCCTTGTGTAAGGGGTCATCGAATAACGTTGGAAAAGACTAACACAGTAGAAGCTCACTATTAACTAACACTGCTTCTGTGATTGGAGCTACTGTGCGGTAACCACCCTGAAGAAGATAGGATTTAATAAGGGTCTGCTAGTTCACCAAAACTACATAGTATATTTCAAGCTATTCTTTTAATTTAATTCTTCCAATAAATCAAGGAAGGTGTGATTTCCTATGTACAGATAAGGAAACCGAAGCTTAGAAATAGAGACTCTTCCAAGGTCACACAGTTTAAATGTGTCAGACTGGTGTTTGTGCCCGAACAATCCTGTGAGCCTTGGGGAGATAGGAGACCCCCACCTGGGGCCCGGAGAAGGGACCAGCTAGACAAGCAATAGATTTCAACTCAGTCAGAGAGGCCCAAGGTGAGTGCCAAAGAGAGATGCTGAGTGTTCTGGAATGCATATATTTCTATATCTAAGGATGCTTGTAGGAGCTGGAGGGGAGGTCTTGGGCAGCAGGCGGCACGTGTGCAGTAGCTGAGAAAGGGGAGCCAAGGAACTGAGTCCAGGAAAGGCTGGTGGCTGACTCATTTGCCTTTCTGAGTCCAGATGGTCACAGAAATATGTGAGTGTGGTGGAAGCAAGACAAAAATGGATGGGCAGGACTGAATACTGGATTGAGGGGCACACTTTAACTGAAGTCACTTTAAAAGATTTTCAACATTGTGGTAACCAAATACGACATGTCTTTGGAGAGTGTGTGATCGCTGGTCACTGGTCTGCAACCTGGAAAGTGATGCAGCCAGAAGTTGATACCTACTCTGCAAATAAAGCCCAGGCTGTTTTCCTTACCACATATTATTTGCTATTTGTTTAGTCCCTCATCCATTCACTGATTTTTACCAATTAACAACATTGTTTGGTGTCTTTGGACCACATAATGTACTAGGAGCTGGAGTTATTGAGACTCCAGAATGGAACAAAAGAGTCCCTGTCCTCAATAGAAAGAACATCTAATTTATAAATTGTAATAGTCCATGAGAGGCCTTAGAATAGGTCCTTTAAAGAGTGCATAGGAGCACTGAATCTGCCAGGAATGATCATGGCAGGCTGCCTGGAGGTAGTGAGATTTCACTGAGTCTATAGGAATAAGTAGGAATTTGCTTTTGCTTTAGGGTGTGCATAAAATGAGGGCAGAGGTTGGAGGGGAGAAGACTAAGGAGGAGAGATTCTGATTTTGTAACTAGATGAGAACAATTTTATTTTTTATTTCAAAGTTTCTTGTTTAAGCAACTCATTTCAGGCAGAGGGAACAGCATATGCAAAGGCCAAGAGGCATCAGAACGGCAGAAGTGCTGTTGCTTATTAAGGCATAAAGGCTTGAAAAAGGCCAGATAATCAAAGGCTTTTATGACAGGTTAGGGCATTTGAATTTTCTTCCTGCAGGCATTTGGAAGATTTTAGTTAGGAAAATTCATGGGCAAGTTAGCATGCATTTAGGAGAATAATAACTTTGGACTATGTGGGCCGGGTGGATGAGGAAGGGAGAAAGATGAAAGCCAGGGAGGCCAGGCATAAAGAGGCTTCTTGTGATAGGGGAAAGCCCCCTTCCACTAGCCTAAGAACGCGACAGGGGAATCTAACTTCTGCATCTGCTTCTGTAACCTGCTTCTGCCACGTAGCCTAAGGAGAAAAAAACAGGAGTATAAAAGAAAGACCTCTGCCCCTGCTCGGGGCTCAGAATTTGGAGATCACTCTCCTCTGGGCCTGTGCACGTAATAAAGATCGTGCTCCTGAACCCTCGGTGTCCGATCGCTTCATTTTCTGTAACACTTCCATAGCGTGGATGAAATATAATAAAGTATTAGACTGAGGTATAGGAAAGAAGAGGACTGAGGAGAAACAGCTGGAAAGGTACAATGATGAGCTATGCTAATTTTTCAGAAAAGGCAGGAGAGAGGAAGAAACATCTAAGGGTGGCGGCTGTCAAACACCAGTGAGCAAAAGAGCTACCTGGAAGGACCCTAGTAGTTCTGGCCAAGGCTTAGTTTGCATTTTTAACAAATCCTCAGGAGCTGCTGCAGCTGCGGCTGCTGTGGTGGCTGGTAGTCTAGGTACCACACTTTAAGAAACTCTGGTCTAGTAACTTGCAGGGCTCTGTCTGGGATGGGTGACGGTGAAATCTATTCTTCCATAAACTTCAGAATTCCAGGTACTGAATAGGCAGACTCTGTTACTAACAAGATATAAAAAATTTGTATCAAAATAAGTGGTCATGTAGGAAGTTCACGATCTGCTAAGTGTCTGATTCTAATATGGACTACGATCATAAGGGTTTAAACACCAAAGTTTTATTCTCTATGAATGATACAGTAATTGAGGCAGGGGAAGGTACAGAGGATCTCATTAATTTAGACTTCTGTAATTAGGTATGTAGAATAAATTGGAGAGATGATTTAAGGAAGTTTCTTTCTAGCATTTATCACAAGAAAAACTAGTAAATAAGCAAATAAGAAAAAGGTTGAAATACTAATTTATAACCTATTGAATGTTTTTTTAAACAAGGAAATATACAAAATGTTACTATTTTCACAGAATAGCAACCTAGAAGCAAAGTTTCACTGGAAGATAATAAATGAGCCTATTATTTCCTGAGGCTTTGTATAGATTTCTACTGTTCTCAAAATATTCTCATTTTTAAATATTTTTTCTCTGATTTGAGAGAGAGAGGGAGTGAGAGAAAGAGATGGATTTGTTCTTCCACTTATTTATGCTTTCATTGATTAATTCTTGTATGTGTCCTGACCAAGGATGAAACCTGCAAACTTGGCATATTGGAATGGCGCTCTAACCAACTGAGCTACCCAGCAGAAACTCAGTATTTTTTATTCCACTTCACAGTGGGGGCATCTAGCCACTTCAGACACATTTGGGTATTAGATAGGGCAGCTGTGGCTCCTGAGAGCAGTGTTTTAAAAATGTTGTTCTAGTACCTCCACTAAAGATGAACTGAAATCAGCCCTGGCTGGTGTGGCTCAATGGATTGAGCGTGGGCCTGCGAACTAGAGGATTGCGGTTCGATTCCCAGTCAGGGCACATGCCTGAGTTGCAGGCAGGTTCCCTGCAGGCCAACTCCCAGCAGGGAACACACGAAAGGCAACCATACATTGATGTTTCTTTCCCTCTCTTTCCCCTCTAAAGATAAATAAAATCTTAAAAAAAATAAGGTTTATTCTCTTTAAAAAAAAAATCAGAATTTCCAGATGGAGTGAAATCAGAATTTCCAGATGGAGTTTGGACTTTATGTTACCAATCTCCTCAGTTGATTTACACTCACACTGAAGCCTGAGATTTAATAGCAAACATATTTGGCTTCCAGGAAGAGGTTGTCTTTCACTAGATGTTCCCCCACTTTTGTTGATCTAGCTTGTTGTGATTCAGTGCACTGTGTTTCTCTTATCCTTCTGTAGTTTTATTGAGACATGATTTACATATAACATGTGTAAGCTTAAGGGCACAGCACGATGATTTGATACATACATGTACTGAGAAATGATTACCACAATATAGTTAGTTAACAGCTCAGTATGGTTAGTTAACACAGTGCAGTTTATTAACAGTTAATACATAACTACCTTTTTGTCTGTGTGTGGTGAGAACATTTAAGATCCATTTTCTTAGCACTTTCAAATATATAATGCAGTATTGTTAACATTGTATCATAACAAGCAATTATGGTAGGTAGGTAGGTAGGTATTCATCTCAAGTCCACAAACTCTGGTGCTTAAGAAAGCAACTCTCTTTCCCCTTCTTTCCTCCCTCCGTCCCTTCTTCCCTTCCTCTCTTCCTTCATTCCCGTATCTTTGTTTCAGTTTCCCTCAGTTGAAGCTTGGTCAGTACCAGTGGGAATGGGGGAAAAGGAGGTATAGATTTCATTTTAAGCAAATGGCGCTAGGGTTGCACAGAACACAGTTGCTCATGTCCTGTTGGTGAGATTTCAGCCACATGGTGACTCCTGGGTGCAAGGGAAGATGGGCAATGTAGTCCTGGCTGGGCAACCTCGTGCCCATCTGACCTTTCATAATTTGGAAGAAGGAGGGAATGGATCTTGGAGGAATAACTAGCAAGGTTCCACATTGTATATTTTTCTTTCCTCCTAATTTTGGCCAGCCACCTCTCCATACATTTATGATTTGGCTTATATCAAGTGGATTTTCTGAAAGCTTGAACACTCTTATTTGAAGACTTTTTTTTTTTTGAGGATTGAAGAGAGGCCTGGGAAAGGACTTGACCTGTGTTTACTGCCAAGTTTTAAAATAACTCTAGGTATGGGGTTTGCTGGTGACAGAAGTCTGTGTGCAGAGGGCATCTCATCCTCAGGCGGAAAGCCTGCAAGGCAGCAGGGCCAGTGGGGGCCCTCTGCAGGGAAGGCAGCAGTGCAGCTAGTGCAGAATGGTGATGCTCACCTAGCCACTGATAATGGCCTTGGGTCCTTGGGAGGAAGAGCAAGGTGTGACTAACATCCAAAGGATCTATTCTACCGAACTTTGAAACATTTTTGGACTCAAGGCACACTGTTTTTTGGGAGCATTCTATAGTTTTTTATTTTATTTTTTTTAAGTGAATGGGAAGGCAAAGGTGTGTTCTTCCATCTTGCGGTAATGACCACACAGTTTGACACCTTGCAGACCCAGGTGTGTGCCTGGGTAGGAGTGTGGAGCCTGGGGCCCTTCCTGGGGGCAGTGAGGCAGCCTGAGTGTTTGGAGGAGCTGTTATTAGCATCACAGCAACATCATAATTCACTTTACAGTGAAAGCATCTCTCACTGTCCAGAGTGTTTTTATGTAAAATTAGTATTTCTATTAATACATAGAACTCCTTTCATCAAAATGGAGAACTTAAGAGAAATCACTTACTTTGACAAAGCTCTTTGTTTTTAGACACTGATACCTTAACTTTTGAATCTGTGATCAGGCACTTGAAAGCAAGAATAAAAACAGTTTATTAGGAAGTTTTAGCCAAGAGTATTTTCCACATTTATAAAATAAAATTTCAATGCTATGGCTATAAAACTGCCCTAAATTGGAAATACTATAATGCTTTTTTTGCCCTAAGAATAAAGCACTGGATTGCAAATCAGAGCAAATGCTGACACAAATTTCTATTGCTCAGGAATCTTTCAAGCACGGGACAGAGCTCATGGTCTCCCACAGAGTGCCCAGAACAGACATTCTTTGTGGGTCCACTGGAAAATGGCATTTATGAGCTGGGGGAGCTCCTCTGTCACACAAGAGTATATTCTGTAGGTGGTTTCTCAAGGGTCTTCAGTGGCACCCACCTAAAACCCAACGCCAGTGGCTGCGTCCTGCCCCCACCTTCTTCTTTAATATGTAGCCACAAGGGCTGGTATCTGGAGCAATGACAACAAGGTCTTGTTCTAGGGCAGCCCAATGATGACCAGATTTTGATATAAAATTCTGTCCTAAACTAGTAAAACCTCATAGCTGACATAGTGAAGGGCATTTTCCAGTGTCTGCCTCTGGCAGTCAGTAATAACAAATTTCGTTTTGCGGTTCAGTTCAACACTGTCATGTTCAAAAACTTTCCACTGACCCCAAACCACTTGTTGCTGGACATCTGTTCCAATGTCACTCTTTCCCTGTCCATGTGCGACTTGTTTTTGTCTGCATCAAAGGGGAATGATCTTCCTGCGGTGGTGATGGTAGCAGGAGCACTTTATCCTGCATGGATGCAGGTCCTGCAGTAAGCCTCTGTGCCTTTGAACACAGTCTGGCATCTGCTTCCCAGAGGGACTCAGCTGACACAGTGATACCGCCTCTTCTCCACTTCCAAGGTTTTACCGAAATCTATCAGGCATTGCCAAGTGCACCAGAATAGTGACTAGGCATTAAACCAAGTTTTAAATGGGCCTTTGTACTACAAAGGAATGTAGATTAGAACATCTCTTTAGCTTTTAAAATTTCACCTCCTTTGAGGCAGTGAACAAAAATTAATTTGGTTGAATCAATATTTAACATGCAGAATCTATCAAAAATACTTACACAACTCTGTTGTCACCCACTAAGGTATCATGACCATCCGCAGGACATGAAATAGTGTGAAAAAGCCTGAAATTTAAACTGTCTTTATTCAACAATCATTTATTGAATGCTTGCCATTGTCAAAGACTTTGCTAGGTTCTGAGAATACCTCAACATTTCTGGGATCTTAATCGCCTTCTTTCTATGAGAGGAAATGTATATGTATGAGTGTGTTTATCACCATAAAGTAACTAGAACTGCTGACCTAAATTGGTTTTTCAATATAAACTTGAGAGGAACAAGAAGAATGACAAAATTGCTTACCAAGTTGTGCCGGATGTACACAAATGATAATGCCTACTGTGAAAATGTTATCTGAATTGGATCTTTAACTGGTATGTCACATTGCAAATAGAAAAAAAAAGCGCCAGTTATCTTTTAGTTGTTTTAATCTAGAAATAAATTCCCATGAAATTCATAATTCTGCATGCTTCACCTGTTTATATCTGTACAAGAGTCTAAACACTTTGGGAAATCTAACAAAACTAATTTAAAAAATGGCATCTTTGCATATCCCATGCCTTTCTCCATTATCTTGGTAGTTAAATATTCACTCCAACACTGCATTTAAAACTTATGTCCACAGTTAAGGCTGGTGAAATACTGCAACAAATATAATGCATGAAATTTTGAAATATATTATCAGAAAAATTCCTATATTACATAGTGACTTAACAAGTCTCTGTTAGAGCACATTCCTCATAGTAGCAGAAACGTCTATATTGACAAGATTAGACAGGCTCCTAAAATGAACTTCTAGGTAGTCAATCTAGACATACAAATGTACTAGACACAAAACACCTAAATTAATGAGGAGTGTATCTATAGTACATATTTATACTTTTAGGAAAGAACAAGTTTGTATTAAATATAAGAATATGTCATATACTAAAACACATATGAAGAGACACTCAGTATCCTTAGCCACCAGGGAAATGCCCATCAAAGCCACAATGAGACACCACTTCACACCAGCAGGACAGCTATAATCTAAAAGACAGATGACAACTAGTGTTGACAGAAGTGTTGATAAAACATGTGGAGAAATTGGAACCCTCATACACTGTGGTGTGGGCATGAAATGGTGCAGGAGCTTCGGAAAACACTGAAGCATTTCTCAAATTGAGCATAGTTACCATATGACCCAGCAACCCCACCCCTGGCTATGTGCCCCAAAGAAATGGCAATATGTCCACAAAAAAGCTTATACATGACGGTTCACAGCAGCATTATCCACAATAGCTCCAAAGTAGAAACCACCCAAATGTTTGTCAACTGACAAATGGAGAAACAAAATGTAGGTTATGCATGTAATGGAATATTATTCAGGCATAAAAGGGAACAAAATATCAATGCATACTATGTAATGTAAATAAATCTTGAAAGCATTATCACAAGTGAAAGAGGCCAGTCATAAAGGACCACATATTATTTGATTCCATTTACATAAAAGGTTCTGAAGAGACAAATTTACAGAGGAAAAAAGTAGATTAGTGATTTCCTAGGGCTGGGGGAAAATAAGAAGTAACTGTAAAAGAGTATAGGGTTCTTTCAGGGTCATGAAAATGTTTTAAAGTTAACTGTGGCAATAGATGCAAACTGTGGCTATATTTTAAACAGGGGAATTGTATGAGATGTGAATTATCTCAACAAGGCTGTTATTAAAAATTTATCACACAAATGTAGAGCCTAATGGAACTGCATTGAATATAGCTAAACTAGAAAAATTAATAAAATATTATGAAAATCAAAAGATTTATTCAGATAGCTAAGAAAAATAGTAACACAATCTAATCTTACATTACTTAATATGATCTGAAATACTATTAATTTGAAGGATGGCTAAATGAAGGATCCTATATTCTGTAATGGAATATGAAGCAAGTACATCAATATTAGAGAGTCCAGAGGACTGCATTTTAGAAAGACAAATAGTGGTTACCATATTTTAGTTTAAGAATATTTTATAATATCTACTAATAAATTATTTTCAGATGAATTAGTAATTTAGGCTCATAGTTAAAGACAATTATTTAAGAGTATGAGCTTACACTGAAAAATAAGTCTCCCTAATTCCCATCCTTGTCCTCTCCTTTTCTGTTGAGAAGTATTCACTCTTTGCAATTTCTTACATCATCTTCCAGAGATGCTCTAACTCGCACAGGTACACTCACTAAGAGTACCACACACTCTATTCTGCATCTTAGTTTTCAAAAATTATTATTATTTAATAGATTTAATGGACATTTAAACTATTTTTTGCCTACTGTGCTACTGCACTATTTATGTATCTTTGTGACCATATGATTGTATCTTAGGAAATATAAACAGGTATACATTTACAATTTGATAAGTTATTATCAAACTCCACACAAAGAAGATGTAGAAATTATCATGTTCAACACAGCTTGGTTTCTCATATCCATGTCGACACAGTATGCTACCTAACTCCTTAATCTTCACCAGTGGAACAGGTGAAGGCGGACCAACTCCATTAGTTCTGGTTTTAATTTCTTTAATTATGAGTGAAGTTTAATAATTTGAAATAAGATTTAGGGCTACATATTTCTTTACATGAACTCTCTATCTATTTTGTCCATTTTTTCCTACTGTTTTTCTTAATGATTTAGTGGGGATTTTTCTTATTTAGACGACTGGCCATTTATAAGCATGGAAAGTATTTTCTTTCAGCCTCAATTTTGAATGTTCACATTTTGTTGCCATGAGAAGCTTTTTATTTTATAGCAAAATGTACTAATTTTAAAATTTATGGCTTCTAAGTTAATTAACTCTGATATAAGGAATTAGGGAGAAATCTACATTCCCACCCTGAATGGCTCCCGAATTTCTCCCAAACCACTTACTGAACAATCCACCTGATCTGAAATGTCTGCTCTAAATACACTATATTCTCTTAATACATATTTGACTCTGTCCTGTTCCACTTCCCTGCCCATTCTTGTATTTGGTAGTGTTAATTCTCTCCCTTCCCCATTCACCTATTGTCCTTTTCCAACATCTTACTATTTATTCTATCTTTCCAATACGTAAGTCATCATTTTATTCCCCTTAATATTTTAAATTGTTTCTTCATATAGATATAGATCTTTTACATTTCTTTCCAAGTTTATTCCTAGCTCTTTTGCTCTTTTAGTGGCTCTTATAAGTGGTATTCATTGTTACATTACATTTTCTAATTAGATGTTATTCAAAATATGCTTCTAGAATCTCTGATGTCGCTTACACAGGATGCAACCCATCGGGATACAAAATTTTGTAGTATATAGCACAGCAGATACAGAAAAAATGCCTAGAAGCAACCATGGAAGAAAATGTATCAGATTCCTGAGACTGGTTTTACAGACCAAGTGAAACAGAAAATATTTATCAGGTTTAAAATACAGCTATTCAGACTGACAACTATTCTAACTCATTCATGAAATAAGTAAAGGTAGTTCTTTATACCATGTTTTTATTTTCTTTATTTGTGGTATCCCCATAATGTCCTGGCTGATATTTTCAAGTGTATCAACAATGCTGAAAAGAGAGGCAAGCAACAGGTTTTCACTCGGTCATCCTCCAAAGTCATCATTCAGTTTCTAACTGTGAGGATGACGCAGGGTTACACTGGTAAATTTGAAATTACTAATGATCACAGATCTGGGAAATCTACTGTAAAATCAAATGTAATTTTAACTCCTTAACAGTTGAGGAGTAGTTACATTTACACAGTCCTAAAATTACATTCGGCCCTTTAAAGGCAACTGCGAGGCTGATGTGGCCCCGGGTGAAAATATGTTTGAGACCCCTGATAGAAAAATGGGAGAACAACCCGCTCCCACCTAGTCAGATTGGTTTCAGTGTACTGACAACCACAGTGGGCATCATGGACCATCAAGAAACAAGGAGAAAACAGGAAAAAAGAGGCAAGAGAAAATTCTGAGATTCTCTCTCTAGGGATGTATGTGAATATACAAAAAAATATCTGAAATATTGCTGACATCAAAAAGTAATGGTCCCGAAAAAAAAGCACCGAGGGAACAATACACACATTCAAAGGTTTCATTTATCTCTGCCATTTACGTGCACAGCAGCTAATGTCCAACAGCACTAAGAACATTAAGAATTCTCTTTCCTGCATCAGAAGTTGCCCATACATCTCTAAAGTTGAAGCATTTTGTTTACAAAAAACAAAACAGATAATTATGCAAATAAGACACCTCAATGGAGAAAAAAAGTAGAGATAAATATTTGGAAAATCAATATTCTCATCCATGAAAAAATGATCTGGGACCCAACAGAATCCGCTCTCACTACTCCCCACCAGGGGAGGGGATATGGCACTGACTTGTCACCAGGTCACTAATGAAGCATATTTGATCTTAAAGGCTATGAAGGGGCATTCTGTAAAAGGACAACGTACAGTAATGTGTCAAGAATTCTAAAATGCTTTATTCATAATTTACAAACATACACATTCTTGTGTGCCTTATTATTGTTCAGTAAGGATCCTTAAGACTGGGAGATTAAAGGTCACAATGGTCACTAAGCGATCACGACAAGCCACATCTCTACCTTTGAGACCTCATTCCAGGCCCATATAAGATCACAAAGTAAAAAGAAAGCTTTTTAATCTCTAAAGACTTTTTTCAGTAACGTTGCTAACTACATAGGTCAGACTAAATAAAATAAATTAGAAAAATAAATCACATGTGCATGTCTAAAGACAAAGCGAAAGCCAACCTGTGCATACGGACATACTCACTGGGCCCCTGAGCTGTGTCATCGTCGTGGACACAGCTGGCTGTGTCACCTGGCTATGCTCCCACCTGTCTCATTCCGCTTTTCCTGCTCCTCCTGTGACACACTTGTCCCTCACTACCTTATGCCTACCTGCTTGGCTCCCTGGGCCTTTCCCTGACTCAGGGGATCAGGTAATCTATTCATCACACTTATCTCTGTTTATATCACAAATAAATATGACCAAGAATATAGAAAAGATATCTGAAATATTGCCAACATCAAAAATTAATGGCCCTGAGAAAAAGCACTGAAGGAACAACACACACACTTAAATGTTTCATTTATCTCTGCCATTTTACGTGCACAGCAGCTAATGTCGAAGAGCACTGAGAACATTAAGAATTACCTCTCCTGCATCAGAAGTTATGCATACTCTCTACAGTTGAAGCCGTTTTGTTCACAGAAACAGAGCAAATCATCAGAATATCATTACCTCGTCTGTGAAATGGAAGAGGTAAAAGGAAGACAGAGTTGGACTTAGTTCGCACATTTTCAGCGTGCCGAGGAGAGAAAGACTCAGAGGTACCTGGGTGGGGATGCAGGGTAGACCACCCTTACAGTCTTCAGCGCTGCCCTTATCTATTCAACAAATCTTATTCCTAGAGAAGACAGATTCTTTTTTTTTTCAAGTACAGTTTTCTGCCTTTCCCCTTTACCCCTCGCAAGTACCCCAGCCCTTCCTGCCTCCCTCCAATGTCCACCCCTCTTGTTATTGCCCACGTGTCCTTTAGAATTGTTCCCGTAAGCACTTCACCCTCCTGCCCCATTATTTCCTCCCCTCTCCCTTCTGGTCACTGCCAGCCTGTTCTCAATTTCAATGTGAAAAGACAGATTCTTTACTTCATAAAAGTGTTAGGAAGATATCATAACATTTGTGGATGTTATAGCCCAAGGTATCTATGTTTCCTAGTGGAGTGAGGGGTTAATAGACCTAGATCTGACTGATTTGATTTAAAACATTATTATAAGTTGCTACAGTACAGAGTTAGGGGATCTATCAACTTAAAAACTTCTCCAAAGCTCTGGGTGACTGTTTTGACCATACAGGCTAGTTAACTCCAAATGTTCATGTAAACCAGGCTATCAGAGGATTTAGTAAAAAAACAAACAAACAAACAAACAAAAAAAATATTTTCCTGTGGCACTGTACAAAGCTAAAGTAGTATTCTAGAAGAATAAAGGTACCCAATATGTTATAGGCTAATGAAACCCAAGTATCGGTGTCTGGAGAGAGCAGTGGGAATGGAAACACGGGAGTCACACGAGTGAAGATGTCACCCATCCAGTCAACAAAGCTTCAATGAGGAGTCTCAGGTGACACTTCATTCCCAAACCGAAGAGGTGAAAATCCTTCTTCTATACAACTCTACGAACTATGAGAAAAGAAGTCCCAGTTTCATCATGATGATATTTTTCACAACACTTGCGTTGCTCTGTGTGCTTTCTTGTCCTGCCACTCACACAGCGAAATGTTTCTAAAAAGAGTAACTGCTGTGTATTTGCTCCCTGCACTTCCCTTCCCTCCATCAGGTCAATGACTCTCCAGCCAAGGCAGTATGGCTTTACATCTTACCACGCTGCTAAAAACAACTTCTGTAGATCATCAATAACCGTCATGTTAATTCCTAATCCACTTTTCAGTGATTTTCACTAAAGCTTTTAGTACTGTTTACTGTTCTTGGAGGTGTATTCTTTTCCTTTGGCTTATGGATTTCTTGCTGCCTTTTCCTAACCACCAAGGGCACTGGCGGTGCAGCGGTGAGCACAGCTGCCTTCCTAACTGCCGCAGCTGCAGAACTTAGTTCAAAGGTCAGTCCCTGCGTGAAGTCTTCCCTGATCCAGAACGGGGTTAGGGTTCTCTGCAACATGTTTGCACAGCATCATGCCCTGTTAAATAGCATTTGCCATTCTTTCTTACCTGGGATTTTACTTATCTGCCCAGATAATCTGTGTATCATCTGAAGCAGGTATTTATACCTTTATTCTCCATTATGTTTCTAACACTCAGAATGGTGCTTGTGTTCAATGAATGAATGAATGAATGAATAGTGAGTTGCCATTATCAGTTAGTTACAAGTGCAACCAAATCTTATACGGCAAATCTTCAGTCACGACTTTCAGTTTGAATTGGCTGAGGCTGTTAGACAAAATCAAAGGCACTAAGAAAAGTACAGGGGATATTTGTAAGCAGGTAGCTCAGTACTGAAATCACATGTAGATTTGAACCAAGGAGGAGCTAGGTATAATAGAACAGGAGGGAAAAGGTCAAGGAGTAAGAAAATCTTCTATAACCTGGGACAAATTATTTGCATCTAAATATTACTTCACAGACATTCATAAACTATAAACACTATATAAATGTCAACTGGCAAAGAGAATCTGTTGAAGAAGAATAACAAAATGGTTAAAACATGAATTTAATTATCATTTTGAATACTCAAGGTAGAGTTATGATTTAAGGAGAGGGAATACATAAAATTCTCAGGCTGAAAGATTTGAAAGAACATCTCATTCAACCCATTTGAAAGATAAAACTGAAGCCTAATAAAAGGAAATGATTTACTACCCAAAGTCAAATACCTAGTATTAGAGCTATGATCAAAACTTGAGAATTTAAAAATCAACGCAGCAATGTATCAACTAAATTATTTTAACACATGATTTTTCTATTTTTCTCAGAGTTCTTAATTAATTTTCTTTTAAAACTTCTTTTCTAAGAACTTATAGAAATGAACAAATTAGTTCCCAGCAAATGGACCTCTTTAGAGATACGCACATAAAACTCTATAGAGTAATTATTAGAAAGAGGTGCTTATAGTTATAATTATTGCAGATTTAAGTGATTTCTTAGATAACTTCAAACATCTTAAGTAGTAAATTCCAAGTAACTAATATATTTATGTCACATATATAATTTTTCTATGGTTATTAATAAAATAAGGCTTTCATAAGAAGATTATGTTTATTTAAGCCTAAAACTTCTTTACTAGACATGCTAAAGCAAATCATCTAAATTAAACAAATTTTAAGGGGCGTGCCTTTACTAAAGAGAAATATCAATTAGTCTGGCATCTGCTCCAACTCTGGCCATGTACTTGCTGTATTTAAAAATCTCCATTTGAATGGATCTGTGTTAATGAAAATCTTTTGTTATGAAGAATCCTGAGATCTTCCTGGTGAACTAGTATTAGAGGCATTTTATAAGTGCTTTGGATATATTGATATATTTTAAAAACTTAGTTTTAAACCTATTTTAATTTGAATGAAAAATAATTCTACTCACTCCATATCTATTACCCAATCCTTCCATGTGGTGAAATAAGCTCAGAAAAAAGAGATGTGTAATGACAACTTGGATAAATTGCTGCTTAAAAAAACAAACTGGGGAGAAGGGGGCTAGAACAGGCTCTTATTATTTCTTCTTCTTATCCTTAACGTAATAACATGTTACTGCTTTACACAATCCCAGACTTCCAGATTCTCCTTTGTTTGAGTAATGCAAAGTGATTTATCATCTGAAATAGAGTCTGTGCTAACCCTAACTCTACAAGATGCTCACTGAGTTAGGGAAGTTTAAGTAGCAGATCTGACAAGGCATATCTTGTGCTGATGACCTTGTATTCATCTGGCATGTTTGAGACTTTTTACTTGGATTAATTACATGGCACTCAGTAAAGAGCTTCTCCAGGTTCCCATCAGAGTACTTGCACTATTTAAATAGAAAGGATGAGAACCGAGAGATAGCACACTGTTAGAGTGCTCCAAAAACCTGGTTTTCTATAGGGAGAAGTTATGAACTGAATTAAAATCAACCAATTAAAATAACCTATTTTTCTCAGAGGAAATAAGTCGTGTGGTTATAAATTGTGGCAAATGGCCTTGGCTGTTGTGGCTCAGTTGGTTGGAACGTAGCCTCATAACACAAAAGTTGGCAGGTTTGATTCTGGGTCAGGACACATACCTAGGTTTTCAGTTTGTTCCCCAGTCAGGGTGTGTCTGGGGAATAACCAATCAGTGTTTCTCTCTTACATCCATATCTCTCTCTCCCCTTAGCCTCTCTCTAAAATCAGTAAGAATGTCCTCAGGTGAGGACTAAAAAATGTAAATGATGGAAGTATTTAAGTACGAAAGCAGACTGAGTTTTTTTTTGCTATTTTGATGTTTTTTATTTTTATCCTGGGTAGTTAAGCCACTAGTATATTAACAGTACTACAGCTAACTTAAGGATAAAAGTTGTGCTATTGGTACCTTATAATAAATAATGCTATTTTTAAAAAGCTAGGCTATACTTTTTACAAATAAATTTCTTTTATTAATAATTTTAGTTAAACCAGTTTATATATATTAATGAGTAAGCCACCATGCACACCTTCCCCCACAAATCATCTAAAATATGAAATTATTACATGACTCTTATTTTATAATACAGAATTGCCTTCTAAATATTTTTTGAAATAATTTTTAATTTACTAGGAAAGGGGAGGAGAAAACAAAAAGTATACATTAAAATGTTTATGTCTCAAATAGTTTACATAGTACACCTATCTAAATATACAAAAGTTCATAGTTCACCATTTAAGTTATCAAGAGGCATGACGTGCCAAGGTTTCAACTAAACTGCAAATGGCTTGACAGGAGATAATAGTAAATACTTAGCACAATACTTCCCATTAATGTATCTGAGACATGGTCCCTGATATTAATATATGCCTTAATATTTTAAAGAGAAAGCAATAGGAAAAAAAACCTTTGAATCTATGAGTCAGTATAACCAACAAAAATATTAATGTGGGCTCCTGGTCAAGATGGTGGCATAGGCAGACATGGCTCACCTCTTCACACAACAACATCAAAATTACAATTAAAATAGAACAACCATCATGCAGAATCATCAGAAATGGAGGTTAATGAAAGTCTGACAACTTCAACATTAAAGAAATAATATCTATCCAGACAGGTAGGAGGGGTACAGGCATGGAATGGGCTGGTCTCTTACCTACATGTGGTGGATAAATATTTGGGAGGGATATCTCAGGACTGAGGAGTCCCAGCCCCACACCAGGCCCCCCAGTTCAGGGTTCCAAGCCAGGAAGATAAATCCCCACAACTTCTGGCTACAAAAACCAGCGGGGATTGAGTTGGTGGGAGAAACTTCTTTAGTCCCAAGCAGTTCCTTTTAAAGAACCCACACATGGACTCACCTACTCAGACTCACTCTCTTTGAATTCCAGCATTGAGATGGCAGCTTGAAGGGCATCAGTGGCATACTGGGAGAGGCTATGTCTGATATTGGGGTGAGCAAAGGCCATTGTCCCTTTTCTGAGCCTCCCTCCCCCAGAGCCATGGAGCTGGAAGGCTGATGCCATACTTGAGACTCCATCAACCTGGCTAACACTGTTTGATCCACCTTGGAGATCCCCAGAGATTCTGTCCTACCCAATTTATGGGCCCACCCAACTTACTTTTATATAAATGCCTAGTCTTGGGTCATACTTCACAACTTCCTAAATCCTATCAAACACACAACAGATAGCCTCAGTGAGCTCTAGACCAGGCACTAGCAGCATCCAGCTTAGATTCACAGCTTGGCTTCACCTGAGAACCTCCAAATCCAGCACGATTTGCAGCCTTCTCAGATTGCTTTATAGCTCAGGAAGAGCAGCTCTGGGCAAATCACAGGTGGGAGCTGGCTTTGGCTTGCATCACTCAGGAAACCTTAGGACCAGCACACCCAGTGGCTAACAGATGACTTCAGAGCTCATCAACCTGCCCCTGAACAGCTGATTCTCCATGGAGGGTGGAGGTTGGTGGTAAGTAGTCACAGACAATCCTTGCAGCTGATTGGCCTGGGTAAATCCCTCCCATTTATCTGCCAATAGAAACTAAGACTCAACTATAAGAGCAAGGTATACTCGGCCCATGTGAAGGGCACATCTCAAATACCCAGCTTGAATGATAGGGGATGTTGTATCACAGGACCCTACAGGGCATCTACTCTATTAGGTCCCACTAACAAGACACAGAGTCAAAGTAGCTCTACCTAATACATAGAAACAAACACAGAGAGCCTGCCAAAATGAGGAAACAAAGAAACATGGCCCAAATGAAAGAACAGATCAAAACTCCAGAAAAAGAGCTAAACAAAATGGAGATAAGCAATCTATCAGATGCAGAGTTCAAAACACTGCTTATAAGAATGCTCAAGAAATGTAATGAAAACTTCAATGGCATAAGAAAATTTGGTCAAAAAGAAGAATACACTAATTGAAATAAAGAACAATTTACAGGGAAACAACATAAAGTGGTTGAAGCTGTGAATCAAATTGATGATTTGAACTATAAGGGAGCAATAAATAGACAAACAAAAGAACAAGAAAAAAAAGAATCTAAAAAATGAGGGTAGTATAAGCAGCCTCTGGGGCAACTTCAAGAGATATGAGTGCCAGAAGGAGAAGAGAAAGAGCAAGAAATTGGAAAGCTATTTGAAAAACCAATGAAAGAAAACTTCCTTAATTTGGCAAAGGAAATAGACATACAAGTCTAGGGAGCACAGAGAGTCCCAATCAGGCTGGATCCAATGAAGACCACACCAAGACATATAATTAAAAATGCCAAGAATCAAAGGTAAAGAGAGAATCTTACAAGCAACAAGAAGAAAGCAGAGAGTTACCTATAAGGGAGTTATGATAAGACTGTCAGCTGATTTCTCAATGGAATTTTTGCAGGCAAGAAGGGGCTGGCGAGGGGTAGTCAAAGTGATGGAAAGCAAGGACATACAACCTACATGACTCTATCCAGCAAAGCTACCATTTCACATGGAAGGACAGATAAAGTGCTTCCCAGGCAAGGTAAAGATAAAGGATTTTATCATCACCACGCAATGGCTTACATAAAATGTTAATGGGCTTATTTAAGAAAAGGAAGATCACCCAGCTGGTGTGTCTTAGTGTATTGAGTGCTGGCCTGTGAACTAAAGTGAAGGGTCATGGGTTTGATTCCCAGTCCAGGGCATATGCCTGAGTTGCGGGCCAGGTCCCTGGTAGTGGGTGTGCAAGAGGCAACCACACATTGATATTTCTCTCCCTCTCTTTCTCCCTCTCTTCCCCTTTCTAAAAATAAATAAAATCTAAAAATAAATAAATAAAATCTTTAAAAAAAGAAAAATAAAGAAGACCAAAACTATGAACACTAAAATGAAAACAAACAACTATCAAGAAGTAAGCCTAAAAAATAAAAACAAAATAAAAAACACACTAAACAAACAACTAGAACAGGAACAGAATCATAGGTATGGGGGTCATTTGGAGGACCACCACTGAAAGGGGGGAATGGGAGAAAGGGAGAAATGCTTCAGGGATCAGGAATCATAATTGGTAGGAGCAAAATGGGGGAATGTTAAGGATAGTATATGAAAAGGAGAAGCCAAAGAACTTACATGCACAACCCCTGGACATGAACTAAGGGTGGTATGCATTGTCAGAGAGAAGGGACATACCAGGAAGAGGCGGGCAGAAGGAAAAATGTTGGGACAACTGTAATAGTATAATCAATAAAATATACTTAACAATTCTAAGACTGGGGGAGTATTGAAGGTGCTATCAGGCATTATAGCCCTCCAGGAAGGACACTTGGAAAAAGGAGGCCATGCCTCTGGTGTAAGGGAAGACAGCTGTGTCAGAAACCCCTGCAGGGCAAGAGGGCTCAGTGACAACAGAGGGACACAGGCTACATGCCTGGAAGGGCTGTGAGTCCATGAGGTGATGAACAGCCTGCCGTGGGGCAGCTGGTCAGAGGTGGCGCCTCCAGTTCTGGCTCACTACCCTTCTTTAATAAGCTTGTGGTACAATAGGAAGATCTCATAACTTGTAGAGACATTGGGGACAAAAAGTCAGTTGCAGGGTAGAGTGATCAAAATGTATATTTTGTATGTAGGTTGAAAGATGGATAGTTGGACACTTTGTTAATAAACCAATAATAGTGAAAATATTAATGTGGGATCTAGTTTATTACTTTTTAACTTACAAAGATTAGGTTTCAATAACTACAACATTTTTTACAAATACAAAGTTCTCAGATTAAAATAATTGATATTCGTAAGAGATTTCCAGCAATTGTAATGATGATCTTGTTCAAGCTTCATATCAAAGCACATACTATATCTTTTAGAAAAATCATTCAAATAAGAACAAACTCTCCTAAGACTAATAAATATCTTTTCATAAATACATACTTTGGCTACAGTATGTTTCAATGAAAAGATCAAGTTAATAATCAAATGTCAACGTATTCTGAAAGGAAAACTCATATAAAGTTAAGGTTATCCTTGATGATTAAGCTAATCAAGATGTATCCTATAAATTTTATCTCGGAGAAAGCCTAAGTTGCTAGTTTTTTCTAAATAGAAAGCAGATGGAGCTAATCCTAAATATAAACAGGTAAGTCTTAACTTTTTAATTACACTTTTTAAAAAAAATGTTCATGCTCATAGGACAACACAAACTTCTATAATCCAAACTCGAGTATACTAAATTAATGACTCCCAGTGCTTCAGTGCACATTCTAGGCAGCATTCCACACATGCACAGCAATGCATCATACACAGCATGGGCACAGCACTGTATAGGTACACAGCAACATGTACCCATAATTTCCTAAAAGTAATATTGTATTCCAGGTTTATGTCTTGCTTTCTTCACTGATCAATATTAGCAGGCAAATTTGTCAGTGAACATAGGTCTACATTTTTGGTTTTCATTGTTGTATAATATTTTATAATAGGTAGGTACTATAATTTACTTAATCTAATACTGAGGGACATTTTGCTGTTCCACGTATAAACAACCCTAGATTGTTTATCTAGGGTTGAACAGATATTTTCCTCTGCAGATCTTTACTATTATTTTATGAGTTCAGTAAGTAAATAGGAAGAATAACCCTTTGTCTCATGGGTTGCTTTCATCCCCCGGTTTTTAAGTTGCCTTTCAACTTTGTTTAATGTTTTTTTAATTGCAACTTTTAATTATTTTTGTTTTAATCATCATCTGAGGATATATTTATTGGTTTTAGGGAGAGAGGAAGGGAGAGAAAGAGAGGGCGAGAAATGAAAGAAACATTAGTCAGTTGCCACAGATAACCTGAAACCTAGGTATATGGCTTGACAGGGGATTGAAACTGCAACCTTTTGGTATATGGGGTGGTGCTCCAACCAACTGAGCCACCTGGCCAGGGTGCCACTGGATTATAAAAATTCATTCATGACTTAAGCCTTTCTTTTAAACTCTTTCTATCAGCCCTGGCTGGTGTAGCTCAGTGGATTGAGTGCTGGCTGTGAACTGAGGGATCGCTGGTTCGATGATTCTTCAATTCCTGTCAGGGCACATGCCTGGGTTGTGGGCCAGGTCCCCAGTGGGGGCCACGTGAGAGGCAACCACATATTGATGTTCTTCTCCCTCTCTTTCTCCCTCCCTTCCTTCTCTTTAAAAATAAATAATTAAAATCTTAAAAACAAGAACAACAAAAACCCTCTTTCTATTAAAATTATTGATTTACATGAAATTGTTTTTGTGTAATAGAAGTAAAGCAGGAATTCTATTTCATTTTAATCCAAATGGCTGCCCATTTTACTGCAAGGTGTTCTTTTTTACCTTTAGGTCTCAGCTTAAACCTCAGGTCCAAAATCAGTCTTCTGTGACATTTCCTTCTACCCCTCTTACCTCCCTCTCCAAATTAGGTGGGGTTCCTGAGTGTTACATCCTCTTGATGCTTTGTACTCTGGCCAACACCATATTACTTATTCTGTAATCACTTTTATTTTACATTTGCTCCACTAGAATAGAAACCCCATGAGGACCATTTTATCATTGCTGTAGCCGTAGTGTCTAGAAGAATCTTATAAGCATTCAATTTCTTTTTTAAAAGTAATGAGAGTAACTTCTTAAAGATAAATGACAGTAATAAATCTGAATTCTGTTGCTTTAGGCATATTACTTAAAGATAGATATATTGGAATTTACAGCTTTTTGATCCATTGTAGAAGCTCCCCAAGAGCTTTCAAATGCTTCGCAGATAAACAGAATGGGAGTTTAAGGACCCCTCACAATGTTGGGTATAGTAGGCTTAGATATCTGTTTTTTTTTGTTAGGTTAAATTCCATTTTACAAGACATGTAACATTTAAGAGTATGTTTTTTGTTTTGCTTTTGTTTTTATTTACTGCATATCTGTCCACCAATGACTGCAATATGTGGAGGGTGTATGGGTATGTTTTTACTAAACATACACAACCAATGCTTAAACCTAGTTCTTAATTTGTCAACTTTAAATGATACATTGATTATCCTTATATTAAATAACCCTACACATAACCATCAAAATTTGAATAAATATTCCTGGACCTTTTCCCAGTTGATTATAATGTATTTTTTTCAGTAATTGGATTATTTTTACATTATATAACTTTTTTCTCAATAATGATAACACTCTTTGTTTCTTAAACTTCATTATCCTGATTACTCAGACACAATTTAAACATTTAAATACATTCAAATGCCCACTTTGGCCAAACCCCTCCCCCTCTCACCTCCCCAGCCCCGTGTTCTCCCATCAATATTCTCTGTATTGACGGCACACATTTTCTTCTGGTAACTGCTGTTATCGAAGTCTGTGTTCAAAATAATTTTTGTGTCTTAATTCAAATCCTTTTGCAACTGTCACACTTTAGGGTAAACAGAGGCAGTCTGGCTTCCCCACCCAGGTGACTGGGCAGCTGAGGGAAGCAGCGTTCCCGTAGCCTTGGAAGGGCCTGATAACCAGTGTTCTTACAGCCTTGAGACTGAGACCGATTAGTATTCCTGTAGCCCTGAGTGGGCTTGCATGAGCAGAATCCCACTGTGTTGTATAACTGTTTTGGCTCTCTGTCAGCTGCTTGTCTCTAGTATTTAAGGGGGTAGGGACTCACTGCTGGGTGCTATGCTGGGGGGGGGAACAGGTGACATGCAGAGACATGCAGGGGGACATGCACCTTGGTGTGTGTGGATAACCCACCCTAGAATAAAGGCATCCCAGTGGCTCCATGAATATTCTTCCATCTGCCTAAATCCAGAGTGAACCTGTTCAGCCTCAAATGAGGGCAACACACACATATGGTTTTCTTTCTTCATTTTTGAACTTTTTAGTAGTTTCATAGAGTTTTTATTATGGCATTTAACTTTCTCTCTGGAAATGCCATCCAGGCCTGAATTACTTCAAGGTCCTTTAATTATTGAGACTGTGTCCTGCTTGATTTGTACCCACCTCAGTCTTTGGTAATGTCCTCTGTGTCTACCATCTGCTAATCCTTTTTTTGTCCTTTTTGTGTCTCACAGGTCTTTATTGTCCATACTTGTGCTATTTCCTGCTGTTGCTGATGTAGTTTTAGGTTCTGCAAGATTACTGTCCCTTCGTTCTTTTATTAGTTTTGTGAGCTTTCCTTTTCATCATGTTCTATTGTTTAATCGGTTCATTTCTGATCCCTCATCTCTTAGTGTCTTTGTTTAGTTTCCTTAACAGAACAAAGAAGCCTCTCTCCCCAGTTACGATAGTTTTTTATTAAGAACTACTACGCTCAAGAACAAGAGTGGATGCTAACTTCCCATACACTGTTTACCTCATCACTACTTAAAAGTTCCTTCAGTTTGCTGGCTTTTGCGTGTGCCCTTCCTTGTGAAAACCAGGCCAGAATGAAGAGACCGATTCAGTGTGAAGCAGTGCTGTTTGGGTATGCTGTTTGACCAGCTAACACACGTTTCTGCTTCACCGACTTTGGTAAACAGCTTCAAAGCACATCCTAGGATGTTACTTCCCTCTTTTCCTGGAACACTTGCCCATCCTTTCGAGAAAACCACATTGACGAAAAGAAAAACAGACTCTCACTGTGGTTCTTCCTTCTACCCAGCCACTCCTCGGTGGGCGAAGGGCACAGATTTTCCCTCCTCTTCTCTCAGAGGCCTAGATTTCTCAGCAGAAATTACAAGCCCCCTTTTCTCTCTAGTGTTCTTTCTGTTCAGTTAGTCTGTGTATAGACATATAGTTAAGCAAACCAACACTTAGTCAGCCAACTTTCCAGAATACCTAGAGCTTATTATTTTCAGTTTTTAAATCGCCAGACAGATATATACCAGATAATAAACGTTAACCTTTCAAGGCAGGAACTGTCATAGCCTAAACACTTGGTCTGGTTGTGGGGAGGAGAGACTGGTTGGTGGCTGTAGTGTGAGCTGGTGCTTCCTCTCGAATTCTGAGTGACTGGCTGCAGAATCACTGTTTGCATGACAATCAATACTCTGCCATCAGGAATGTATCTTCAAAGTCACTGGGGCTTAATATTTCATAAAAAGACCACTGTTAGAGTGCTTGTTTTTACAAGAGAATGGACAGCGATTGCTGAAGGGCATGAGGTTGTTTGGGGGAGTGATAAAACTGTTCTGGCATTAGTAGTGATGGTTCCACCATCTTGTGAATATACTAAAAGCCACTTAATTGCACCCTTAAACTATGAATTTATAGTATGCAAATTGCATCTCTATAATCAAAGCTCAACAACAAGATAACAACTTAAATCAAAAAATCAACTTAATATTTGAACAAACACTTCACTAATATGAAATTATGCTGAACATCATAGCTATCATGGAAATGAGAAATAAAATCAAAATGGGAGGCTATTATATATCTTTTAGTGTGTATCAAATTAAAAAGACCATGCATACACTATTCCAAATGTTGGCTGGACTGCAAAACAACTGGACCTCTTGTACATGTTAATATAAAACAACTCAATCGTTTTAGAAAAGTGTGTCGATTTCATTCACCATATGCCGCAGTCACTGCACAACTGGACATTTACCCAGGATAAAGGAAAGCCTGTGTTCATACAAAGACACATACATGAATGTTCCAGCGGCTTTATTTGTAAAAGCCAAAAACTGCAAACAACCCAAATGCCAAATGTCCATCAAGAGGATGGACAAACTGCAGTAGAGCATTCATACATACACACACAAAGTAACTAAGTATTATCCATGCAAAAGCATGAGTGAATTGTAAAGTAATTATTATGCTGAGTGAAAGATGCCGGAAAAAGAGTACATGATATACAGTTGCATTTTTATGACAATTTTTAATGCAAAATAAACTACAGCCTGATGGCTGGCAGGGATGGAGAGACTACTGGGGGCCACAGAGAAACCTTTGGGAGTATTGACTATGCTCGTTGTTTTTATTGTGCAAGTTTCATGTGTGGATATATGTCACAATTTATCACACTGTACACTTTAAATATAAGCAGTTTTGTGTGTATATATTAATTATACCCCAATGAAGCTATTATAGAAAAAAATGAGAATCTTAAAAAAACCCACAACATGTTAAAATTCGGGTGATTCAGCTAAAGCAGTTCTTCAAGAGGAAAAGATGTAGGGTGATAAAATGGGAAACTTGGGAGAACTGGGAGAGGCGGCCATTCTTGCAGTCGGAGGCACAACGAGAAGGAGAGATCATTTTCGTTTGGGTTAAATAGAGAGGACATAGCAGGTACACAAGCTTGAAGTGAAAATTAACAGGTTGGAGCAAAAATAATTTCTGGCATAAGAGTAGCTATTTCTACATTTTTAGTCTTTAGTTGGGAACATTCAGAAAAATAAAATGCCTCTGATAAATATCATGTTTTACACTAAAAATATTTTCTGAGGACGAGTCTCCTCATTCAGCTACAAAATCCACAAGGACACCGAAGAGTACACATTTTGTGGAACTGCCCGTCTGCACGCCCACAGTACCCAGGCCTACCCGGCCCAGGTGCCAGCTGCTCTGGAACATCCGCATGGCATCAGAGATGGGGCGGGGTGGGAGACCAAGAGAATGGAACTGCAGGACCTGAAGCGTTGTCACAGGCTCACTACTAGCTTACTGCCAGCACCTGTGGGGAATACAAGGCACAGAAGTTAGGACCCCACAGTCCTTAGGAATAGTTGTGACACCAAGAAGAGGAGGCATTCAAATCGGGTCTTGAATGAGTTGGGCCAACCTGGACAGGTGCTCTAGTGCAGCTGGGACTTACCCCCAAAATGCACACCTGGGGCCACTGAGACACCAAGACAATCTAGAGAGTTCTGTGCGGGTGCCTGAGACCAGCTGCCATGGGAACCCTGCTGCCCTGGGAGCCCTGCCCTGGGCCAGGACACGAGGACAAAAGATTCTAAAAATGGCTAAGCAGCAGCAACTGTTGGCCTATCCCTAGGCAAAGGGAGAAGTGGGAAAGTATTTCTGGTGCCTCGTAACCGCCCCTCACCACCACCACCTCCGGCCTTCATTCCAGCCCTGCAGCAGGTGGTGTGCCACCCAAACGGCATATTGTGCAATTGGAGACTTGACCCTGGAACAGAGACAATAGCAGAAGCTTTCCCTGTGTCCTCTCGTCACAGTGACCCTGAGGTCAGCAGGGTTGCCAGCCCCGTTTTACAGCTAAGGAAACTACAGCTGCACACGGGGCTTTATAGCCACCTTTATAGCGTCACACCACCTGCTCCTCCACAGGCCTGAAGCCTAAAGCAAACAGCATTGGAGCGTCAACCACTTACGGTGGCCACAAATCCTGGTGCCCAAGTAAAAACGAGCGAGAACTTGAGGAGTCAAGATTACCAGGGTCCTTCCAGCCCTGGGATGGAAGTCCTCCAGCCCCACCCTCCACCAAAAGCAATATGTGGCAGGTGAACATGAGATGAGGTGTGAGGAGCACTGTGGGTCAGCTGGCCACCGGAGGCCAAAGGGCTGGCCTGGAGGGGAGGGAGGCAGGAGGCAAATCCTAGTGTGAATCTGGTCTGCAGTCAGGACCCTCTCCCTCCATGAGGCAGCTCACAAAGCAGCAACTGCAATTCTGAACCAAATATTGAGACACGGGTTCTGACAAAAAATAAAAAATAAAAACATATTTTTCATTTGTGAATTAATTTGGGATATCCTAAAGAGGTTTAAGAAATTATGTGTTTATATGTTAATAAATCAGTATTGTTATAAAAATAAAATTTTATGAAATCAGAAAAGGGCCCTTCAGTCCCAAATTCATTCCAGATGTGTGTGTCCCCCGAAAGGGTGAAATCCACTCCTCTGTAGCCTTTGCTGGACCTGGGTCTCTGGAGCGGGGCCTTCACAGGTGCTGAGACGGCCTGGGAGATAGGTGAACAGGAACAACGTTTTATTTCAGAAGCTACTAAGAGCCATGAAGAAGATCTAGGTGATGTGTTCAGGGAGTGACAGGGGCCGTGCCCGTTTTCTATTGCTGCCCTAACAAATGGCCTCCACCGGAGTGGCCTCCACCACAAAGCGTGTAATTGTTCACTTCTGTGGATCAGAAACCTGAGGCAGCTTCACTGGGCTGTGCTCCCACCCTGGAGGCCCCATCCCCTGCTGATGGGGTACCAGCAGAATCTGCTCCTTAGGGGATGGTTCCCTTCTGTGTTACTGACAAAGCCACTCCCAGCTTCCAGGGGTGGCCCTGCAAACCTTGGCCCATGATGCCTTCATCCAGCCTCAAAGCCCACAGCAACATGGTTTGAGTCCTTCCCACGGCACCTCTGCCCCACACTCTTGCCCACTTCCCACTTTCAGAAACACCTGATTGCTTTGGCCTGCCTGGCTGACCTGGGACAGGCGCCAGCTTGCCTCTGACTAGTCTTACCACAGTGACCTGTTGCCTTGTGATACCCCCACAGTGCAGGCTTGGGACTCCTGTAGTGACTTCCCAGAAGGCTCGGGGAAGGGCTTCCCAAGATCTGGTCATACTTAAACTCAAACTTGCTTGTTGAGACAGAGCTGGCCACATGGGCAACTGGGGAAGCCACACACAAAGGGACAGCAAGTGCCCACAGGGCAGGAAGAGCCAGGCTGGCTGGGGTGCAAGGGAGGGCCAGTGGGCAAATAAAACGCCCTCAGGTGAGTTGAAAACACTAAGTCTTTAAGGCACAAGACTGATATGATCTGATTTCTATGTTTTAAACATCACTGGATGATTTTGTACTGGGGGACCCCCGCGCTCAGAAATTGGGGAGGGGTTAAGTGGTAAGCTTGGCTGCACAAGGGATTCTGGAGAAAAGATTCATTCCAAAAAAAGAGAGAGGAATGTGCAGAAAAGTGACTCCTACGGATCTCCCCTCTTTCCTGGCCATGGTTGGAAGTGTGATTCTGGACGTTAAGGATAGGAGGAGAGGAGAGTAGGAGGCTCAGGTTTGCCAGCAGCAGGCCACACACCCCTCCCCCAGTATGGTCCTGTCGACAGTCATGACAGTCTCCAATACCGGCCTGCAAGTGGAGACCTGGAGGTGCAGACTCTGAAAGATGCCTGAAGCTAAACAGCGACTAGAGACCAGCTAAGCCACTTACATTTAAGATACTTTCGGGTGAGAGAAGAGGTTCCTGGTATAACCTTAAGCTGAGTTGGCAGAGGATGACGGAGTGAATGGCCCTGACATGCATTTGCTCTCCCACCGCATCCCAAGTGACTCTGAGAACCCATGGACCCTCTGAGGAGCCCCTGAGCTCACACAGCTGATCTCAGACTACGGATGCTGACACCTTAAGTTCTAGAATGTGTCCTGTTTTGACTTTTTAATTCCACTCTTAGAAATGTCTGGGTCCCTTGTATACTGCTTAGAGGTGTGTAAGCACCCAGTGGGTGGCAGCTAGATCTGGTATACCCCAGGACATTTGTCAGACGCAGCACGGACACCATGTTTGAACCAGTATTAATCTGGTGAACACCATTCATCCCTAGCTAGTGACTCACTGAGAACTTACTCCGTGCAACTCAAGTGCCAACAGAGCCTCTTTTAGTGACTGATCTTAACAGATGGAGGCAAGTGGAAGCAGATCTTGGGGTGCCTTGGGAACTTTGCCGACATGCTCCTAGGCCCAGTGCTGGTAAAAGGCAGTACTGGTGCACTGCTTGAAACTTCCTGTGCTCACCCTGGTCTGGCAGAGGCGGCCACACACTGTGGATCATTTTGTAACTCCAAACAAGCCATGATTGTTCAGGGCCAATCAAAGGCAGAGTTTTACATTGATCTGCACCTGAATCTCTACCAAGAGACCCAAGAACCAACACACTCGGTGGCCAGCTTCTGACACCACCAAAATAGCATCTGATTAGCTTCACAAGTGGCATACCCAAAGGCAGACCTTGGCAGGCACCAGACCCTGCTGAAGCAAATTCTGCCCCATGTGGTCAGCACGTCATGCACTGTGGTAGGGGTTGGTCCTCACAAGCATTCAGCCTGAGGGTCAACCGCACACATGAACAAGCTAGTAGCAATTAAAGCTCAAATGAAATAGAAGGGTCCACATAAACCACACTAGGAAAATTCCTGGCACACCCAGCTTAGGTGATCAAGGAGACTATGCCCCCGGGGCCCATAGGACACCTACTACAGAAGGCCACCCTACCAAGTCTGGATCGTAGCAGATCTACCTAATACATGGAAACCAACACAAAGAGGCCTCCAGAATGGCGAGACAAAGAAACAGGCCCCAGTGAAAGAAGAAGAAAAACTTCCAGAAAAAAAGTTATGAAGTATAAGCAAGCAGCCTACGAGATAGGGTTCAAAACAATGGTTATAAGGGTGCTCAAAGAACTTCCAGAAAGAATGGAAGAAATCAGTGAGATCTTAAAGAGCTAGTAAGCATGAAACAGAACATAGAAACCATGAAAAAGAACCAGTCAGAAATGAAGAATACAATATCTGAAATAATACACTAGAAAGAATAGTCAGTTGGATGAAGCAAAGGATAAAATCAGCAATTTGGAAAACAAGGTAGAAAAAAAACACTCAATCAGAGCAGAAAAAAGTAATTATAAAAAATGAAGATAGCTAAGGGACTTTTGGGACCACATGAAGCATAGCAACAGCCACATCATAGGGGTACCACAGCAGGAGATGGAGAACCCATTGAAAGATGGCCAATATATATATGAAAAGATGCTCAACATCACTAACCCTCAGAGAGATGCAAATCAAAACCATAATGAGATATCTCACACCTGTAATAATGGCTATCTGCAATAAATCAATAAACAAGAAGAGTTGGCAGGTTGTGGAGAAAAGGGAACCCTCATACACTGTTGGTGGGAATGCAGACTGGTGCAGCCATTGGAGAAAATTAAAAATGGACCTGCCTTATGACCCAGTGATCCCACTTCTGGGAATATATCTAAAGGAACCTGAAACTAACTGAAAATGATATATGCACTCTTGCATTCATTGCAGCATTTTAACCCCAAATCATTTTTTAAATATTTTATTCATTTATTTTCAGAGACAGGAGAGGGGAGGGCCCTAACTAGACCAAACCTGCAACCCAGGCATGTGCCCCCACCAGGTACTGAACCAGTGACCCTTCACTTTGTGGGATGACACCCAACTCACTAAGCCACACTGGTCAGGGTTTAACCCAATTAATTGATTCCATATACTGATTGTGCTATCAGAAGAAAATTGTACAACTTACTTTCTAAAGTACTAACTCATGGGGCTGTTTGGCGATGCATCCACTAGGGTACGTAGATCAAAGGCAGATGGCGTTATCGGTCAAGTCTGTCAGTGTCTCGCTGTGATTCTGTTTAACTTCATCTGAAAAAGAGACCAAAAGTCTAAATTTAAGGCCTGGAGGTTACAGTGAAAGAACTCCCCTCCTGGGGCATACACACACATATTCACAATCATTCATACACACTGACATTCGCATGCACACAGTCACACACATTTATATACCTGCACATACCATCACACCCACTAACCACATATACATTCACAGTCATGTGCACTCATTTGTGCGTTCACACAGTCATATCTATTTACACACATGCACACTCATGTATTGTGAGTGGCTGGGGTAGACATCCATCATGGCTGCACCTGGCATGACTGCATCTGGGGTTGGTCCTAGGCGGGCGTTCCTCCTGTTCATTCCTCGTACCTAGGCTGACATCAAGATCTCCTACTTGGGAAACATCATCAGTAGTTTCCTTGGGTTTCCTTAAATTCCCTGCTAGTGAAGCCTTTCCAGCTCCAGCCCAGCACACCCGTGGGCCCCACCCCCCAACTGTCAAGCTACTCTTTCAGTTGAGTAGCAGGACAGTCATAAATAAATAAAAAAGGACAGAAAGCTAGTCATGAAACCAACATTTCTCAAGATAATTAAGAGCTTTTAAGAATATTCTGAGCTCTCTAGAATCTTCAGGTCTCAACCTCTCTCTTCTTCATGGATAATTGTCTTCCCTTCCTTTCTAGCCATCATGCATCTTTCGTGAGATAAGGAAAAAGTTGAGTCTGGATCCCAGCACAGGCTGATGGGAGGGGAGTGATGGAACCAGGCTCCCTCCTCAGGGATGTGCCCATGAGTATCAAGGCTACCCCAGCAGACTCCCTCCCTATGTCCTTTCACAGAAGTCCCCTAGACAGGTCAGTGCTGTGCACTCAGATGAAGGGCCGCATTTCTGACATAGCACATGCAACGTCTGTGCTGTGTCCCTGCAGCAAATGTGGACTGATGCACCAGGGACAGTAACAAGCAAGGCAGAACAGTCACATTTACTTCGTGTCCAGTGTAGTAGTTAGGGATTGAGAGGTATGAAGGAACACGTTTCCATGCTTAGAGTTCTACTTTGTTCCTTAGTTTATTTTGTTCTTTAGATTATTCTTATAGGTGAGATCGTATGGTATTTGTCTTTCACTGCCTGGCTTATTTCACTTAGCATGGAAACATGAAACAGACTGAAAGTGGTCAGAGGGGAGGCAGAAGGGCTATGATGATGGAAAGAAGGGGAAGGGACTAGTCAAAGAGTATGTTTGAATGACCCATGGACACGGACAACAGTGCGGAAGCTGACTGTGGGAGCAGGGCATGGGGTGGGCAGAGGAGGGCTAAGGGGGAAAAATTGGGACAACTGTAATAAAATAACAATGAAAATGATTAAAAATAAAAAGTGTTATAGGCATAAAAATAGTCAAATTGTTATAATAAGTCTCTGATTCCTTTTAATTTTTTTAAAGAGGATCACCCAATTTCTTTGGAAAACTGTCATAAGGAGTAATCTTAGCCATGTTAATAAATATACACACACACAAATGAAGAATACTATAAAATAATTTTATTATGAAAACCGAAGATCTATGAAGAGACATTTACCTATTGGTTTGTCACATTCCTTTGCAAATAAAGGTGTTTTGGCTTCATAAGTAAAGCCCGCACTCTGAAGACCCAGGTCCCGTCTAACAGGGAGACCGCGGTGTCCAGACAGGCACTGCGGAGGAAGTGCTGACTGCAGTGCTGTGTGTCTGGCGGGAAGAGCCTGGGTGGTGAGGAGTAGGCTGGTGGCTGAACATATGCGGGACCCCCTTTTCGGGACACCTCTGACAGAGAGTTTGCTGTGGGTCAGAGCTCTTCCTTAAGCTGGTGGGAGCCAACACTGGGGCTATTTAGATTCCCTACGACTGAGGTTTGTATGACTTAAACTAGTGCAAAACATTCCCTTTTACTGTTGCAAAAAAAAAAAAAAAATACTTCTCTGACCTTAATCTGCATGCCTTAAATGATTTGAATTGGTAGAGAAAAGACTACTATTTCCGAGGAGACAGTATAACTAAACCTAGAGAAAAGGCAACAAATAAGCTTCCCTCCTTCGGGCCTTCACAAAGCTTTGCATTTCTCCTTTTGTTCCTTGCATTCAGCCTTTTGTTTTAAATTATTTGTTTATAGCCTGTTAATGTTGGATGATGACTCCGAGATTAATTAGTTATAGACAGGGGCAAGTGCAGCCAAGCTCAGAGCGACAGATGTGCCTGGGATCACACAGTGTCCTGTTGCCTCCCTCCGATGGCAGCGGCCTGAGTGTGGGCGAGTGGGTCAGCTGCCACCCCACTCTCTGCAGTGCCCGGTGCCTTGTTCATGGACGGCATTGCGGGAGACAGCTGAAATGAGCTCGACGGAATCGTATTCACGTGAGATGATTTTATATTGGAAATAGAAACAGGACTAAACTCTTGTGAGAAGATATCCGTTAATTAGAAGGCCCATTTCTACGTAAGAAACCAAAAGTTGGATCTTTTATTGGGGGAAACTTCAACGAAAAAAAATGTGTGTGACAAACATTTATTTAATTCTTACCATGTGCCAGGCATGGCTCCAAGTGCTTTACAAATTTAAACTCCTTTGGTCTCCACTAGTCCTAAGAGTTCATTCAGTCCCATTACCCTCGGTGCACAGAGCGGGAGAGCGAGGCGTGGGGAAGCAGCGGCTTGCTGTGGATCACACACTGAGTAAGCACAGAGCTGTGGGTCAAACCCAGTCGGCTGGCTCCACACCACCTCTCCGGGCTGTGTGCTACAAAGGGACACTGTTCTTTCCCTCTCTTTAAAAGTATTACTGAAGTGCTAGGATTCCTGGGGTGATTTATGCAGCCTCTTCACAAGCATGGTGCGAGGCTCCAAGTAAGCCCAATCCAGCAAACACACCTTCCTATTTGTCAGCACAGGGCCCACCCCAGCCAGGCGTGACAACCGGTGAGGGTCTGGAGTGCGAGCCCTGTGAGCATCCCTGGCAGAGTCAGCACAGGCAAGACTCTGCAGCTTTGCTGACATAGCTTGTCAGCATCAGAGGCTTCTGCGGCGGCCAGGGCGGCATGAGGAAGTTAACTCATCAGGGATTGTGCCCCTCTTTGCATATCTAGTGGAGCCTATAATTCATTCTGGGGAAAGTGATGGGACTTCAAGGGTTAGATCCATGTCCTTGAATAACTTTTCCTATCTGAGATGTGAACAAAAGTGGCTAAGTTGTTGTTTAGATTTGCCAGAGAACAGAGAAGTGACTGGAATAAGTTGCCATAAAAGGAAAAGTACTTGTTTCCAAAGCCTTTACTGAAATGATTGCTTTACTCAAATTTCAGATTTTCCTTGCGAGATACAAAACTAGCCAGAGGCTCTTGGTTAAAATAGAGCTTGTTTTATCTTAGTGACATATGGGGATTCAACAGGAGGAAACCGGGGAGATTTTATACCTCACATGTAACCTGGAGCTGGTATTTAGAGAGACAGATTTAGGGAAATAGATTGAGAATAAGTTATGGGTGAATGCCAAAACTTAAAAGAAAACTTTGCAATGTTCTTTGCTATGATTGTCATAAAATATCTACTTTCAATATTCTTATTTCTGCTCTTTTGAATTCTTATGCTGCTATGATTTGGCTAGTGTAGAAAAAGGGGTTGTTCATTAATGTATAGTGAGTCCCCCCAGTGAAGGTCCCATCTAGGGCAGACTGCTTGTCATCTGCTTAGTGCTTTCACAGAGGTTGAATAAAGAGAGCATCTTTTCCATTATAAAAAGGTAATTTCATTTTAAAAAGCTAGATAACTGTATAGAGTTTAAATCAACCCTGAAATAATATTGGAGCCAGATCATATTCGTAGGTTAAAATATATATCATGGGACATATTCAACAGTTCAATAACAAAAGCTCACATCCTGGGATTTATAGCCTGAGAAGCTTTTATTCAATTTAGCAACAAAGTAAATGGAAAGACTTGAGCAGAAATGTGCAGCTCCCAACCCAATAATATGGGGCTCAGACATTTACCATACATGTTTTAAAATCAAAATACAGATTAAATTTCAAATAGGTGTCAGGTAGGTTGTTGTACAGTAGGAATAAGAGACAGCTCTGACTGCAAGAAGTTTACAAATTAGATTCATTTAAGAAACTATTACCAGTTGTTTTGGGATTGTGCACTTTGGATGGGTTAGGATTAAACTCAACTGGAAGTGACAAAAAACTCCAAGTAACTATGGCAAAAAGTAGTTTATTTCACCTCTCCACAAACCTGTCCGTCTGTGACTAGAACATCACCCCCACGATACTCAAGGCTACAAGCTTCTAATTTATTTTTCTGCCCTGAACAATTGACTTCTACCCCATAGTCCAAGCTGGATGGTCGAGCTCCAGCCAGGGTGTTCAGACTGCAGGAAGATGGAGATCATTTCTTCCTATTTAGGAGCACGGCCCCCTGCTGAGGCCTTGCTGGAATGGCTAATGAGTCTTTATTCCAACATTTCTGTTCTCTGCTGAAAGTCAAGAGAAGAACAAATATTGCGAGAGTTGACAATCGTCATTGTATGTGACAGAGATGCCTTTAAGGATCTTTTTAAAATCTAAGACCCTTTTAGAAAAATTCACATATGCACGCAAACACTTTATATGATTTTAGGGTTTTGGCAGACTTTCCCTCCTGCCAAATCTGAACAAGTTCCCCAGGAACGTGAAAACATGAACATGACACTTTTCATTAGCACCACTAGTGTCACGGACAGGGTTCTCTCCAGCCAGTCTAAGATGGAGTTAGAAGTGTGGCAGGTTTTGGGCGGTAAGGCTTGTAGAGACATGAAAAGGGAGGAAGTAGGGAGGGGCATGTGGGGGGCATCCAATTACTATGCAGAGCTGAGCAACTGACATACAAGCTGGAGGCTACCTTCTGATCACACCCTTTGCCACTGGCCAGTGTCATTTCCTGAAGAGAACTGAGTGGTGCCCCTTGGTGTCTGCCAAGACCTGCTACCATCCAGAGACTTAACTTACTGCAGGACCATCAAAACCTACTGTGGGTGTTCATGTCCCTCTTGTCAAAGTACCCCTATGTTAGCCCTGAACTTCTTCCTCATTTGTTTCCTTCGCATGTCGAATTGATTATAAAGCCATTTAACAATGCCTGTTGACGGAATCCCTTTGATCATTTGTAACTAATGGTTTAAGGAAGGAGCAGGGCAGCATCACTAGGGTAAAGTAATAAATGAGAAGCTTGAACACCTGATCCATCTGTGGCTGAAACGTCACTTACACCATCACCTATTAACCTGAGAGGAGCTAATGCTGGTTAACAGTTTGCGCTGTGGACACTTCCCGTGATCTGATAGTAAGTTCAGGCTTCAGAGTGATACGCCAATGTTCTTCTATGCACAGTTCAAAGAGGAATAACTCAGATTCTACAAGAAGAACGATAACAAAAGAGCTTGATTACTTACAATGATCAAAATGGAGCTCGGTTTACGTTGTCGTTCAGTTCACCAGTTCTTGATTATTCACACAACTGACAGCCTATCATAATTAGGGCGTTATCAGCAACTTACGGGGCACAGCAGTCGCTCAAGTGTTGTACTGGCTCCGTGATAGGAAGGCTCCATCATGAAAAATGTCAAACATTTAGTGAAAATGTGAATTTAAGATATCCAATGTTATTACTACTTTTTCTCTATTGAACAGCAAGTGCTAAGAGTGTATTTAATTATACTTTTTATTTCATAACATGATAGCTCGTTGTACTGCATAAGGCTTCGTCCTTAATTTAATTTTATTTTTCCTCTATTATTCTCAATTCCAGCCCTCTCTCCTACATGTGTATTCACTCAAATATGTTTGATATATATCCTTCAATACATCTGTATCCTTGTAAAATCCGTTATTTTGTATTTAGTTTAAATTTATATAAACATTACTGTACAGATTTCCCTAAATTTCTAAATATGTAACATTATTTTAAAGTTATACTGATGTTGCTGTACATCTATCTAGTTCTTTGATTCTAATTGCTGCCTAGGATTCCAGCGCATGTACCCACACCACTTTATTGACCCCTTCCCTAGTGACAGATCTCTCAGGTCACCGACAACTCCCTGATGCCACCATCAATGCCTTTGACAGTCAGATCTCCTGAGGTAAGGTGCATGAAATGTAAGCAGCAACTCAGTGTCTTTAAGGGATTCTCAGAGTTGGAACTACAAAACCTGTGTGCACAGCAACAAAGCTTCTAGCACAGCGGTACTCAGCAGGGAGGGTTTGGCACTCCGGGGGTCAGGAGAAATTAGGCAGTATCTGGAAACAGTTTTGATTGTCATAACTGTCACCTGGTGGGTGGAGGCTAGAGATGCTGCAATGCAGGACAGCCCCCTATAGCAAAGAATTATTCAGTTTAAAATGTCAGTGGCACTGAGATTGAGAAATCCTGTTATAGCAGAATTATTTTTAGCTCTGAAAATGTATTCTTTTTTTGCACTCTTTGTGCTTTGACCTGGTTTGGTTTTCTTGTTTCTACTTCCTTGCCGTACTGTTGTTCTCACATGTCTTCTCCCATTTGTCCTGCTTGTGCGTTGGCTTTGACCTCTGCTCTGTCTTGTGCTCTCACTGTGGTCACCTGTTTTGATTGGCATCAGTCCTTGGCAACTACGATTTGCATACCTGCAGTCAGCAACTACTTAATTGCTTGACTTGGCTTCCCATTACACCTCTTCTCACTCCACAGAATAATACAGTGATATTTTTCATTTTAAATTAATAATGTGATATTTTGACTCATACCTCCAAAAAAAGATACTAGTCACCAAATTACCTCTAGTCTCCACTTCACCTTACGAACTGAACCCAAACTTTATTCCAAGTTGGATCAGTAAAATATTAAATATCCAGATCTTCTTTTCCATTATTTGGGGCATGTTAGCAATAATTTTGGGTTAGGTCTTCCATTACTGTTTCTTAAAAAGCAGACCAACAAATATCATGCCTACGTTTAGCTCTCTACCTCTTCTTCCTTATTTTTCCAGATGTATGCCACTGGTGCCTTTCAAGCTGCTACTCAGGTGCTGAAGTTCAGAGGGAGTGAGTCTGAGTAGGTGAGTCCATATGCGGTTTTTTTTAAGAGGAACTACTTGGAGCTCCAGAAGTTTCCTTCATTGACTTAATTCCCACTGTTTTTTTGCAGCTAGAAGTTGTGGGGATTTATCTTCCTGGCACTGGAACCCTGGGCTGGGGGGCCTGGTGTGGGGCTAGGACTCCTCATTCCTGAAATATCGCTCCTGAATTTTTATCTACCACATGTGGGTGCGGGACCAGGCAGTTCCACATCTGTGCCCCTCCTACCAGTCTGGAGGGGTATAGTTTCTTTAATTCTGTGCTTGTCAGACTTCCATTCAACTCAGTTTCTCATGGCTCTGAGTGATGGTTGTTCTATATTTTAGTTGTAATTTTGATGTGGTTGTGCAAAGAGGCAAGACAAGCCTGCCTCTCTGCCATCCTGACCAGAATTCCACTGATTCACTTCAGTTTTGAGTCCTGTCCTATGAATCTTTCTCCGCTGTGAATTTCATGTACAGTCTCTTTACACTCAGAATCACCAGGCTGGACATTATGCCTTTGTTTTTCAAAGAACAAGAGATATAAGACATAAGTTGCCATCTTCCTGCAGGGGAACTGAACTACAAAGTGGTTTAGTAATTTGCTCCAAGTCACTCAACTAGTAAGTTAGAAGACTAAACATGGACTGTGTTCTCCAGAAGCTTACGGTCTTATGAAGGCCAACAATGACCACACAAAGTGATAAAAAAGTGCTGTGACCGAGTGTTGGAGGGTGGTTGTGAGTTGTTTTGCCTGGTAGAGTAAGTATGCACCGAGACAGGGAGGCAACACACTTGGGTTGAAATCTGAAAGGTAAATAGGCACTCAAATTTGCGGGGAGCGGAGAAGGGAGGGAACCTGGGGTCCAGAGGCAGGAGAGCATGGCGGCGTCCTGATTGACAGATATGGGAAGGAGCCACAGTAGCTCGAGGGCTCCTTAGACAGGAGTATGCCATGCCGAGAAGTTGAAGTTTTATTCTTTGAGCAGCAGGAAACTACTGAAGGACTGTGAATGGGAATGTGATATGATTGAATTTGTAGGTTATGCTATTTTAATGAGCCCTCTGCTCACTGGCAGTATCCTTTTTCTGTACTGAAGCCTGTTACTGATGTGCTATTAAACAGGTCTATGTAATTAAGGACTGGCCCAGCCGTGGCCAGAGATGAACGTGTCCAGTGAATGCCTGATGAGAAGCAGTGGTGTCCTTCTGACCTGACGGCACCCAGCCGATGCCGGACAGGAAGAAACACTCACAGTTGGTGTCCAAGGAGAAGCAGGCAGTTTCCAGAGCAACTCTTTTAGAAACAGTTTAGCTTGTTTTCAGGTGAATGAAGTTCAACCTGATCAGAAAATGGCCAAAAGATGGAGGGATCTGGATTACTGTTGCTGTGACCCCTTAAGGGGCCGGTAATTCTAGGCTTCTCTAACTGCCTCGTGTTTTTCTTGGCTATTTAGTGAGGCATGCAGGAAGAAAAAAAAAAACTGGGCCTGCAACCAGAAGTCCCCTGGAGCAACTCAGTTCTGTTACTCACCAGGTACATAGTCCTCTCTTTTAAAAAAAATTGAGATTTAGCTTCTTTATATATGATGATGATGAATGTTATATTACCCCACAAGTTGATTTTATAGATTGAATGAGATAAAGTATGGAGTACTTGACACCAAGTAGTAGTAAATAGACTCATTACATTGGGTTGCCTGGGCAGCAAGACTCATGGAATTTTATAAGCTTTACCACGACTAGCTGTGTCCACTTCAGCAAGTCTTTAATAATTACTGACTTACTAGATTTTGTCTTCACACAACCTGTCAATCAATCCTACCAGTTTCTCTGATTCATTTCTATTTTGCCTAGGCAGCCAAATGTTCTATTTTCAAAAATTTGTCTTGTAACTCAATGATAACAGGGAATGGTTGTATGATTGCCATCTAAATCACAGATTTTTGTATAGATAACCCCCAAGTTTTAAGGAACTTCTATATTTTGAACATAGGATACTATTGGATACAGGCCTCTCTGATCCATTGAAAATCTGTACTCTGCCCCTGTCCTCTTCCCCTGGTCCGCCTCCACCTGCGCTCAGTGATGCAGCTCTACTTGCCCACTGCTAACGCTCTGGCTTCTTCCAGTACCACATCCTCTCCCATCAGGTTAGTGTTATTTAACTAAACACAGCGTTAATGTCAACATTTCTGCACCGTGTAAGCCATTCCTGATTAAGCAGCGTTTATGCCACACATGTAGTGAAACCAGTGTTTTAAAACAAAGCAAAACAACATTCATATAGCCTTTAAAAATGCAGCAGTTGACACATCTTAGAAGAAGTTCCACTCCTAAACATCCTGTTATGAACTGAACAAATGGTAAATTTAGTTTCCTTTTCAAAACCAGTCATTTTCAAAATGAATTAATCAGACTATAGGGGTTTTCATTCTGTAGTTAGTTTGCTTTTGTTCACTAGCTTCAGTCTCGGAGTCTAGGTGGGACTAAGACCGACTAAACTTTCTGTCTGATAAGACCGGGGCATCTGCAGCGGCGGGAGGCACTCTCCAGGGAACGTGGTTTGTGTGATTTCTGCCCCTCAAATGAAGAAACTCACTTATCCTCAACCCTGAATTTCTAAAACTCTACTTACTTGCCATATACAAATGCCAGCAGCAAGTTGACATAGAATATTACCTACAGTTACTTATTCAGTGAAATCTCTCCACGATCATTCTTATCAGAGCCAATTTTGTACTGACTAATAGACTAGACTCTGATTTGAAATGCCTTTGAAAGAGATTGTAGGTGGCCCATTTCCTTAAAATATCCAAACATAGTGCACTTGCTGTATCATATGCTGGCCTGATTTCATTTCTAATGAGAAGGAATTATTCTCGATTCCCACAGAAGCCCCAGAACTAACAAAACACCAGTGGCAGCAGATGTTCTTTGGAACCGAGCCTCGTCACTCCAGGTGGCTGTTCTTGAGCTTTGGAGCCCGATGATGATGGGCAGCTTCTTTAGGTGATTTTAAGTAAGAACACAATGCATCTGTGAGAACTGGAACATCCACAACGTGTGCTTTCGTCTGCGATATGCACTACTGCCCAACCTGTTAACATCCACGGCTCCAAATGTGGGTGTTGGATGAGAGATTGCTGATGACCCTTGATTAAGTCCAATTTGCAATCTTTGACTTTTGGTCGCTACTTATTTTATTCCCCCCTCTCCAATTTAAAGACCCAGATATCTGACTTAGACCCACACAGATGGTGGTGTGAAAATATCCTACTATTTTTATTCTTGGAGTGCAGGTATTGTTTTCTGTGCTAACACTAGGAAAACAGTCTCCTGGATTCATTCATGACTTGGCTTAGATTTTTATCAACATGCTCACAGGGTTGCTACCGAGGTATACTTAATAATATTTGCTCAACTCCAAATTATTTCCTTTGATTTGTTGCTCACTTTCAGCACTTCTCCCCAACCCCCCATAATGGCTACAGCATAATCTAGCAAAGCCAAGCATTGTCTATATACAAGCAAAACTGGTACATGCTTATCGGTCTCCCACCAAACTCTTCACATTAAAATGGTTTCTTCTTTAGACATTCTAAAAACTGATTCCTATTTGCTTACAATGTTTTAATTCCTGCCTTGCAGCAACACTGTCTGTTTCAGTGGTGTGTGTTCTTCCTGCTTCCATAGTGTGGAAATGACTACTGAGTGCTGGATCTCCCCCTCGTCCATGGGGCAAGTGCCGCTCTGAACGGCTGCACCATCCCCACGAGTCTCAGTCCAGCTGGATCGGTGCAGGAAGGAAGACCAAGGTGCCGTTCCACTCTGCACAGCCTTTGCAAAGCCCCAGGTGCACAGACACGCTGCACCTTTGGGACTGGCTGCCCCGTGAGGCCTTGCTCTCCCACGCCCATCTTCCTCTCCACTCTGAAGTTGATTCATCAACCACATGTGAGAATAACTGCACAGGTCTGAGGAAATTAATAGACTGAATGAATGCTGGTAAGCTCTTTAGATGAGAAGTACTTCACCACTGCTAATCATTGCTTATGTCAGTATTTTTACTTTTTTATTACATGAAATAGTATCTACAGAGATTCTGATGACAAGTTAAATTTGCTAAACTATCTTTGCTTTGAGGTAAAACATATAAAGCTATTTAAGTCAAAATGTTGATTTTGAAGATTTTCTTTTGGGACAGTTGGCTTGAAACCAAATGAAATCCAACCAAACCCAAACAAAACCAAATCATGTAAACAATAATGTCTTTATCGATGGTCAATATATCTTACTGTGTCACCGAATTATGGGACAATTTTATGTGCTTAATATTATGTGTTCTGAAGCTTTAGGAATTGGGTACAAATTCAAACTTTGCCTATTCTCATGGGAAATATTGAGCAGTTATTTAATGTATCTTGGTCTCAGTTTTCTCATCTATACAATACAATGGTGGGATGATACTCTAATGTGTTTTTAAAATTATGACCCATTCAAAATAAGTGCTTGATTAGCCTTTTGGGCTACTATAACAAAAGTACCATATGCTGGGTGCTTCAAAAACAAACATTTATTTGTCATATTTCTGGAGGTTGGGAAGTCCAGGGTCAAGGTGCTGGAAGTTTTGGTGTCTGGTGATAGCCTGGTTTCTGTTCATTTGGCCTCTTCTTAAGGTGCTCTCAAATGGCAGAAGGGATGAGTCTCTCTGGGGTTTCTTACATAAAGGCCTGCTGGTCTCCATACAGGTATTATCTGGCTGACTTGGGATAGCAAGCAGATCTTTTGATTTCCAGGTACTTAGAAAAAAAAAACCCTAAAATATGTTCTGGGCAGAAGAGAAATCCCTTGAAAGGCAAACCAATAAAGGAATGTAAGAGCCATTGATGTATAATGAAGGGCTGTAACTGCACAGCTACAGCTACTCAACCAAGGAGTGCTCAGAGGTCTCCTGGTTTCTATCTATGCAGAAAAGTTAAATTTTATTTGCTAGGACAGGCCATCTGAAGTCTGTTCTGGGTGTCATTCTACTCAATGCCTTCATATTTTAAGTATTTCCTGTGCCTGTTTGAAGGAAACTGGAATTTTCTGGGTACTTGTTTCATCTACTTAAAATTTTACTGATGATATTTCCTTATGCTTGCTTAGTTCTTTACCATTTATGAAGCATTAGTTGTTTCATCATCCTAATAACTGGGAGGGATAGTGTGAGCAGAGAGGAGAGTCTCCTCCTTACAAAGAGAACCAGGGCTCAAGTCATTTTTGACATGGGCAAGTTCACTGGCTGGTGTACTGAGCAGATGGAGGAGATACTGCAACTCTGGCCTAGGGATTTCCTCACTATTCAACACATATAGCTGGATAACAGATTCACTAGAAGACCATTTTCCTCTGCATTAGGCTGCTCTTGCTGCCATAACAAAATATCACAGGCTGAGTGGCTTAAGTAACAGACATTTCTCCTGAGTTCTGGAAGCTGAGAGTCCTAGACAAAGGTGGTGACAGGGTTGGTCACTGGCAAGGGCCCTCTTTCGGGTTTGCCTATGTTCTCCTTCTGCTGTCCTTTTGTGGCCTTCCCTCTGTGCACGTACACAGGGAGAAAAAGATCTCGGTGTTCCTTCTTATGTGGATGTCAGCCCTATCAGATGAGGGTTCCACTGCTATGACCTCATTTAACCATAATCACCTCCTCAAGGGACACTCTACAGCTGATAACACCATGAGAGACCATTGTGTTCTGAGTCCACTGTTAGTGCCAACTGATGTCATGGGAAAGAGCGAGAACGAGGAGATCCACCCCCATCTTCACCACGCAGCGGTTAGAGTACTATAGCAACCTAACCTCCGGGAGTCACAGTGATGATGGCAACGACAGAGCTGCTGTGCTCGAGAAAATGAAAAGACTTGGGTAAAGTACCTGCCATAAAGAGAAAAAAGGTTTAAATATTAATGCTCTATTTCTTTCAATGCCACTGATAAAAATAAAATAAAATAGCAACTGTCTTTTTTTAAAAGATCTTATTTACTTATTTTTAGAGAGAGGGGAAGGGAAAGAGAAATATCAGTGTGTGGTTGCCTCTCATGTGGCCCCCACTGGGGACCTGGCACCCAACCCAGGCATGTGCCCTGACTGGGAATCGAACTGGCGACCCTTTGGTTCACAGCCTGTGCTCAATCCACTGAACTACACCAGCCAGGGCAAAATAAAATAGCAATTGTCTTGATCATTAAATTTGAATTTTAAGGGGAGAGAATTGTGAGGTTGTTCACCAGTAAAACTTTTAGACGATATTTTTTTCTAAATTGTTCTCACAGTGTCCTTGTTTTCAAAGAAGCATTTGCTTTTAAACCATATTTTCACGATTTAAACAATCATGTTTAAATCGAAGGATCCCCGTAAAAATCCTTGTCCATGGGTGGTCTAAAACGGAGTGTTTTAGATGAAGCTGTTTATTTTGTTAATTCAGTCACAATCTTGTTTGGACTTTCCTACCCTGGATAGTATCACATTTTACAAACATGTGAGTGAGACATGCTGATGTAAAAAACAAAGCCACCTGCATTCAGCACAAACACAACCTTCTGAAATCCTGACGATCAGCTACAGACTTGTCTCGACAACCCGTCTGACTGATGTCTGGAGCTTGTTTGGCTACAGCAATTGTCTGAGTCATCAGCACAGAAATAGGCAATGTTTATAATGTGCCACATCCTAGTGTTTGTGCTGGGAAGTGCTGGACCACTGCGAGCGCATTGAAAGCAAAGCCAGTCGATATGGACTTGCAATTCTGAGAGCCTTCACCTTAGGTTTGGACCTTCAAAACTGAAGTATGAGAAATGGTGGGTTCATCCCTTCTTTTTAAAAATGATTTTATCACATCAGTTGCCCTTTCTTCTTGGAATGTTTAAAGAAGTCTTTAGCTTCTTGTTGCTCTCTCTCTCTCTTTTTTTTTTTTTGCTTAGAATGTTGTTGTAGATTGACATCAGCTGGGGACTTTAGTATCTTGATGCTTAAACAAATTGCATCAGAACTTTTGAGGTGGGCACAGGCACCCACACGTATTTGTTAAAACTCTCCAGATGCTTCCAGTCAAGATTCCACCAACAGGCGTTTTCAACCTGGCTGAATAGTAGGGTTACTTGGGAGAACACAAACTGTCAATGCCTGGGGCCCCAGGGTAAGCTGCTCTGATTTGATCTCTTTGTGATTTTTTTGCTATTAGCAACTTCTCTGTGATGAAGATCTAGAGCTAAACCCACAGCTCTGAGCTGTGAGAACAAAAAACGGTGAGCTCCTTTGCTTGCCTCTGCCCGTCTCAGAATAATACTTAGGTATCTAATTCCCAGGTTCTGTTGTATTGTGTTGGATACTTTTGCCTTCCTCTTTCATACAAATACTCTCATGGTTAAGAAAAAAAAACAAGAAAAATTGAATATGTACTTCCAAAACATGAATTGTGCATGTAAAATTTTTTCAAAAGCCAAAAATGTTAGAAAAAACAAAAAATAATAATCAATAATAATTAACTTACTTTTTAGCATTTATAGTGCCAGGGACTATGCTAAATATTTCTTGTGTCTTATCTTGTTGAAACATCTAACAATCCTGTCAGGTAAAGACCACTGTTAACCTTGTTTTTTTAGATGTGAAAGCTGAAGGTTCATTTTCAAGGTCACATGCCTATTGAGTGGCAATGCCTGGCCTGAGATTTTACCCTACTTATAAGCTAACATGTTAGCCTCTCACAGTTTCATGCATGTTGGTAAAGGACATGCGACTCCTGGATCAAAGACAAAGGACACAGGTGGCAGCATGCATTTTATGTTGTTGGTGGTTACCCCTGCACCTCGAGCTCCCGATGGTAATGTGGGTGGGAAGATTGATTTGCTGAGTTTGCAACACAGATGAAGAACTCCAAGTTAAGAAAATCCAATCTTTTTAATGGGCTACATGCAAATTTGCCCAGCATTTGCCCTGGATGGATAAATTCTTTTTTATACTGAAACCCAAATAAATATGTTCTCTGCTCCAGAGACATTTGGACTGTAGCTCTGCTGTCCAAGGTTGTTCACTGTGCAAACAACTTGGAAAAAAAATCCCAGAATAAAGGCTGTCAGTGTCTGAGCTAGAAAGATGTGCAGGAATGTGAGAGACCCATGGAAAAATGCCTTCCAACATGATGTCATATTTTAAGCCCCAATGGTCTGACTTTAGGCTGTGCTTTTAACTACCATACTTGATAAACTGGAATACATATCAGGAGAAAAGATGTGGAAAAATAAAGTTTAAAGAGGTAGAATGGGAGGCTGTGAAATAAGTGTTGAAACTGAGAGAGGAATTAACTAGTTATGCATGAGTTCCATTACTCATGAGAAATTTACTGCCAGGGATATGAATCCTTTCACCTGGAGCTAATATTCATTCTGTTTCGCTTTAGCTTGATTTTCTGGGGATAACTGAGATACTTTACTCTCTCTCCTACTGCTGACACCTTGAAAAGTCAATGAGGAAGGTTCTGCTAGAACATTATTCCAGGAGATGTCTCAGGGATTCCTCTAGGATGGAATGGTTTTATTTACAGTATCAAGATTTACACAGCACATTATTATTAATACAGAATTGAACTGTAACCAGAATGTGGGGGCCATAATTGCATTCCTTTTTTATTGAGGTGACATTGTTTTATAAAATTATAGGTTTCAGGTATACAATTCTATAATATATCATCTGTCTATTGTATTGTGTGCTCACCACCGTAAGTCAAGTCTCCTTCCATCACCACTTATCACCTCTATATTGTCTGTTTCTATGTGAAATGTCATTTTCAACAATAAGCCTTCAAATGAAATTTTCAAGTGTAATTCACTATAAATGAGGAGTATTTCTGTAATATCAGTTGTTGTTTACATATTTCTCTTAAAAGGGTAAGTTTTGAAGCTTAGTTTTCAATTGTTTCTTGACAGTAACATAACAGGTACCATATATCTTCTAATCCCCCCTTGGTGAAACAAAATTTAGCAAAGGACCGAGAGAAATAATTTCAGATACAGCATGGCTACACGCATTCTAATATCAACTGGGTGAATGAACCAACTATATAATTTCAGGGTTGGATAATAGAATATAAACTAAAATGGTGCCTATATTAACATAACATGAATTACACAGTGTTAAGATATAAAGTGTCTGTTCCTCAATTTGTACATGGAAGCAGAGGTTCAGCGAGTGGTTTGCTGGCTTCCTACCTTCATGGGAGCAGCCAGTGATTATCTTAATATCTCCTGAAATGCTCTACAAGTAATTCAAATTGACGACAACTTCAATGGTGCCAAATGGCTTGGCAGGAAGTCAGAGCCTTCTTTGAACGCGGCCACTTGTGCCGGCCTGCTCTGTAAGGCGATATAATGTTATTTGACTGGTGCAGCACAATGTTAGGCATCTCGCACAAAATTGGGAAGCAGCACTCTCCCCAGCCTATCAACAAGAGGAAAAATGTGGCTCTGAACAATAGGTGTTGAAAGGGATTCAGTTTCTTCTAGGCATTTGCTGGTTTAACGTAAGACCGTTGAGTCTGAGGCAAATGGCGCAGGTAAGTGAGTGGGATATGCCCGGAGGGATCCGTGGTGCTTCACCATCCAGAGGAGGCAAACTAGCCAATAGATAAGCGATAGTTAAAGGTAGGCATCTTTCGTCCACTGTTTGTTTATTCCTGCATTCTAAATACCACTTTTTTCTTTCAGGATCTTTAATCTCAATTCTTTCCATTCCAAGCTTTTATTGAAGATGAAAAGGTAATCTGCTTATTGACTTGAAATTGTCCCTGTAACATTTTTGGTCATTAGATTACTTCCCTAAATATACCAGCTTAACGATTTTTGTCAAGGAAGACACTGTGGTTGTGGGAGTCGAAGACAGCATAGAGGCTCCCCGGCTTTGCTGGTTACCCACAATGATGGTGCTATTCAGTGACCTGTCCAGATCAGTGTGTATCACTTGGGTCACACTTTTCTAGTTTTTGTAGTCTTCTTGCATGGACTGCTACATTCTGAAGGTTTTTATTTTAAAAAAAGTTTTATTTTTAGCTTCTGAAGATAATGTCAATATTAGCAGTAAGTTTTGAATAGAAATTAATTCTTAAAATTTATTAATTTCATTTAACTTTAAAACAAATATTAAGTGTGTATTACTGTAACTGTGAACTAAGTCGTGGGGTTGGGGGCTACATCCTGCAGACAAAGAAATAAATTAGACATAGTCTGTATAATTGAGAAGTTGATAGCCCCACAGGTCTCAGAAGAAATGACGGTTCTTGCAGGGTAAATCACTTGAAAACTATTTTCTAATTTTTAAATTTTATTTATTGGTCCAAATGTTCAAATGCAAGTTGCTAAAAGCCACACGCATCAGACACGATGCTGTGTGGCCCAGGCCCCCATTATCCAAGTTGACCGGTTTCAGTTCTAGACCCTCTCCTGCACTTGCCCTGTGCTGCCTCACTCAGGGGTATGTCTCTTCCATGGATCCAGGGACTGGAAGACCATGGATAATAACCCAGCCTTCTCATCGCAACTCAGACGACTCTGCAGGTCCTTCTCAGCCCCAGAGAGCTCACTATAGTATTTTTAAGTAGCTGGTGCACGTATAAGTTTCCTAAAATTGGTGATACAACTAGATGAACCATGTGGGTTAAACACGTTATATTTGATTCTTTCTGAAATCCTACTAAAGTGAATTAAAAGGATTAAAATGATTTTAAAAGCCCATAAGAAAAAAGTAAATAATAAAAAAGAAGACTATAATAGACTAAAAACATAAACTTTTTTGAAAATGTTAGAAAGCTAATATATGTGAGCGATAATTGACTTATAAATTACAGAAATCTCCAATCTAAGCCTGCTGGTGGGAGAGTCAAGAAGAACCAAGACAGTTTGTGCTCTGGAGGCCAGAAAGGCAAAAGAGTTGGTTGTATCGGGGACCTCAGGATACAGGATGTAGGACTGGACTGCAAAGGAGGAAGATGAGTTGAAAATCTTGAAAGTATTAGAGCACCAAGTCACTTTCCTGATCATTCAGGATTACCTGTCTCCAACGCTTGAAGAAGACTGGAGTAAAACTATTACGCATGTTGAATCAGATAAATTCTGATTTGATAAATACTGAACATCCCTGGGCAGCTGTGATAAATTGCAGGAATTGAGTGAAAGGCTATGTAATGAATTACGAGATCCTGACTCCATCCTTTCCCTGCTTGGTTCCCAGAATGTTCTCAGCTGGGTGATTTTTCCAGGCGAGAGGTTGGAAAATTGCTTTCTAAAGAAACTTATTGGCATAAGTGAAAAGTCCTTTACGCTGAGTTAGGGACCTCAATACAGTTTCAGGGTTTTAATTTGATCATGCTACAATAAAGCACGACATTTGTGAAGACTGATCATCTATTTAGGCTTTCAGTCATCATTTTAGTGCCTTGTTATTCAATGTGAAGGGACAGCCCAAATCACCTGACTTTCACAGAAACCTCTGTTATGAGAGATGAAGGGAACGAAGAGAAGAGGAGGAGGACGGAAAATAAAGTCAGAAGAAACAGAAACAATACAGATAGCAGACAAACACACATATACACAACCACAGATATTGACTGAATATATGTGTTTCCCCCACATTTCTCCCACTTTTCTGAATTCTTCTCTCTGGGTTACTAACCACATTAACATGAGACAGACTATCAGAGAAAATGACTGAATCTATTACATACATATAACAGGGGTTCCATAAGAATATGGGGACCCCAGGCACATTAGGCAGATGAGGTTTAAATGCCATTCTGGGCTAAGGATAGGGAGACACGGGTCTAAGATTTCAAGGAAAAAATAGTCAGTCCCTGGGAAGATAAGAAAGAGCAAACTTGTGGTAAACATTCTTTCTGGGCCACCCGGAAAGAACGTGAAGCAGAGGGGAATGCACGGAACGGGCTTTGTTCGATTCCCCTTGTCTGCCATCTGAATTTGTACCTGCTGAGGCAGGTATGCGACGTTCCCTTCCCGAAGCTGGGAAGGGAATTTCTTCAGGCAGATAAAGGCGGAGAGTGAAAGGTTCTTTCTAAGTCTTTTGTTTCTTGAAAGTAACTAGCTTTAAACAATCAGTATCTTAAAAGGCAACTTTGGGGTGCCAAACTCCAGCCCTCCCCAAAGCCTAATCGCCAGGTGTGATGATATTTGGATGTGGGGACTTTGGGGTGACTAGGTCATGAGGGTAAAGCCCTTGTGAATGGGATAAATGCCCATGTAAAAGACTCCAGAGGGCTCTCCCACCATATGAGGACACAGTGAGAAGACAACCATCTATGAACCAGAAGGTGGTCTCACCAGACACTAAAGCTGCTGTCACCTTGATCTTGGACTTTCCAGGCTCCAGAACTAGGAGAAATAAAGGTCTGTTGTTTATAAGACAGACATTTGGTGTTTTGTACAGTCACCCAAACAAAGACACACATACATGCTTACGGTCACATTCACATACATCTTAATTAAAATTCTCATGGTTACTGTGCACATGACAGAATAACAAGGAACCATAAAATAAAGAGAAGTTAATAAGAAATAGCTCTTAAAAAGTAAAAAAAAGTAACATAAATTAAAAAAATAGAAGAGTCGAGAGGTAAATTTTAGACTATCCTTCAAAAAGGACGATAAACATTGTAAAAAGCAATAAAAAAATGATAAATCCAGTAGATCTGACATTGAGCTAAAATGAGTTCCAGAAGGAGAGGGAGAGGAAAAGAGGTGGGAGAAATTCATAAATACTTAAAACCTTTCCCAGATTCCTCAGTTTGAAAAACCCATCAAGTTTTCAGCAACAAATCTGAGGTGCCCAGCAAAGTGTATCATCTGGATATTTCCAATGTCAGGGCCAAAATGAAGAACAAAACTCAAAGATTCTCAAAGAAAGAAAATGTCATATATAAATTAATTAGAAATCATAATGGCATTAAGTAACTCTGTGTCTAGAGTGGAGAATGGCAAACTATGGCCTTTTCATAAATAATTTTTCCTGGAGCACAACAGTGCCCATTTATTTACAGGTTCTCTGTGTCTGTTTTTGAGTTACAAACAGTAGAGTTAACTGGTTTCAACAAAGATCATAGAGGCTGCAAACCATCCAGATGTGATATCTGGTTCTTCATAAAAACAGGTCTGCCAACACCTGTACTAGAAAACAACTGAGTAATGCTTTCAAAGTCATAAGAAAATACAATTTAGAACTGATAGTCTGTTACCCAGCCACAGTAAAAATCAATCAATAATGTAGAATACTGACATTTTAGACATGTAAGACCTTGAACATTTTACCTTTCAAGCACTCTTTCTCAGACAGATACTAAAAAAGATGACAAGTATTTAAAAAATTAATAATTTAAGCAATTTTTAGGAAAAAGTCTATAGATCAAATGACACATTTGGAAGTAGGTAGATGGAGGATTTGGTAGGGATATTTTAGTAAAAATAACATTGCTAGAATACTGAACGAATATATTTAGAGGAAATTGGAGCATTTGTGATAAGTTTGCCTTTGGTGTACATTTTAATACATTTTAAAGCATACAAAGTATAAGGCAAGTATACCTGTAGAGAAGCAAATGCTTGTGCAAGAAAGAAAATGTTATTCCTAGCATACTTAGCAGCTCAACTATGAACAATATTTACATGGTCATAACAATCTAAACACTGAGCACTGATTTAATTCAGAAAGGTGACTTCACCATATATGCAGAAGTTTGTGTGTGAGTGCATGTGTGCGTGTGAGTGCATGTGTGCGTGTGAGTGCATGTGTGCCTGTGGAAGGAGCATGACACACAAGGGAGCTAATCTTCCTCTTCTGTGTAAAAGTAAAATTATTAATAGCAGTGTATTAATTATTTTGAAATATGGGAGTAAATACCCTACGAAAAAGCTAAAAGAGATTAAAGTGGTTGCTTCTTATGACTGAGAATTAGTTGTTCACAAGGATAATCTGTAGTGGGGACAGAAGAAAACAGTTTTTATTTTGTTTACTATAGTTTTTGTTTTTTTAAATTGTGAGCTGCTTAGTTTCATAAACATGAGAGTTAAATCTTAGTTAAACAAACTGAAGTCTAACCATTTAATCATTTGAGCCTACTGAAAATTCTTTAATTACCAGCTTTCATGTACAAGATCAGATGTTCATGGGTGCTGAAATATTTCCAGGGTGAAACGTCACCATTCTGTAGATACAAATCTCCCCCGTTTTGACTGCACATAGTTATGTCAGAATTAAGGAACAGATACAAATCGTTGAGAATGTGAAAATTGTCCAGCTTCCTAGAAACAGGTCAAATATTCAAGGGAAAAGTGGTAAAAATGTAATTTCTTTCTAGCAGTTTCAGCAATCTGTAACAAAGACAGGCACTGAAAGACTGTTAGAATGTAAAACTAACTTTAAGGCGGATGGATTAGTGCCTGAGAAAATTAATAATTCATAATTATAGATGAGAATAAATATAAAAGGATGGCTATAAAAATCTGCTGATTAGACTGAAAGATTAACCTACTTACATCCTCATTCCTGGATGAGGACCTGAAAGCACAGCAGCAGTATTGAGGTTGGCATCTTTCATGCAGCACTAGTAATACCCTTCCACTGGCAGTCATGATTTATAATGTAGTTCATGTCTTGTAGAGGTTTAACATATGCTTCCCTAAAGAAATTTTTGTCTCAGATGTACTCTTGAAACTACAACCTAAAGGCCACTCACAAACGTTCTCCCTCCAATTCATTGTAGCATAGTAGTGCTCATAAAACAATTAAAAATATAGCCCAGCTGGTGTGGCTCAGCTGGCTGGGCAATGTCCCACAAACTGAAGGTCACCAGTTCAGTTGCCGGTCAGGGCACGTGCCTGGGTTGCTGGTTCAGTCCCCAACTGGGGCATACAAGGAGGCAGCCAGTCAGTGTTTCTTTCTCACAGATGAGACACAATGATATTTCTCTCCCTTTCTTTATTCCTCCTTTCCCCTCAATCTAAAATACAAAATAAAAAATGGAAAAAACAGATAAAATATAATTCGTTTGAAAGTCAAAGAAGAATAAAATGTGTGTGTACATATATATCTAGAAATATAAAAAATAATAAGAACTCTGCAATTTCCAATATCTTCTATCCCCAAGTCTTGGAGAAACCAATGAAAATGGCGAAGAGTAAAGTACATTCATAAAGTAGTGAACAAAAATAGTTAAAAATCAACATTATACCTTTACATTTTGGAATTTGGTTGTTGGAATTCCTCATGTTTTACAGTTCCATCCCACTGACTTTGTCTAATTTACAGTGACTTTCGGTAAAGTGGATGGGATCCACCTGCTCCTCACTATACCGGAGTTTCTCAGTATTACTCGAGATGCTTGGCACAAGGTCATCTTCCCTGTCAGTCTGAGGCTTCTCCACGCAATCCTCATGTGTGCTGCTACTATACAGCAAGCTAGATGGGAAGACAGGACATTGCAAAGCTACTAGCGCATCTTTCTTGCTTTTTCATTTTAAAATTTATTTTTAAAAGTTATTCAAGGTAATTCAACTGGAGATAGTTTCTCTAGAACAATTTTGGGGTGATATTAGAAAGGAGATTTGGGTACTGGAATAAAAAAACACTTAGCAAATGCCCAGCCCAACCCCTATGCTCGTGTGCCTGGTTGCCTGACAACCCTCTTTCTCCCACAGTAACCAGCCTACTACTGTGTGATGATTCTGTATGAAACCAGTGTCAACCTGCTTCACTTTGCCTGAGAGGAATTATGGCATGAGGTAGAGATTTACATAAATTAGTGGGTGATAGCTCATTGGTCACGTGTTTGGAAAATTGGAAGGAATATAATGGGAGAAGTTGTGACATGAAACTCTGAAAGAGAAATGCAGATGAAACTTATAAACTAAGTCCTCAATGTTCTTCTCAACATCTATTATAAAGGAAGTTCTTAAATACCAGTTGGCTAGGATGCCCACTCTAATTTACAGTTAGCCGTTTACCACTGCCATCCTAACACTTGCTCAATGAACTCATAAAGTGATGATATTGGTAGAGTGAGTGTGGGGTCCATGCTAGCACTCAGAATGTTCACTTCTCACCAAGGCTGGCCTGGCTATTCCCACGGAGTGTTCACATTGCCAGAAAGCAGTGATTAACCTGGGGCTTTATGGTCCAGCACAAATAATGCCCCCTTTTCACTACAAAATCATAAGCATGTGATTCTGTAATGTAACAATATTACACTCAAGCACACCATATGACATTTTAAGTGAAGTGTTCAAATCAAAACTGTAAATTATTACACCCGTGTTGTTACCCCACCAACCACATCCAAGCAGGCACTGCTTCTGCTCGACCCTCTAGTTTTACGCCTGTGTGAGCATCCAGTCCTCTGAGAGTGTGTCGATTACACTTGGAACTGCTTACACTTTATCTTTCCTAAGTTTACAATTGTTTCCTCATCACATCATGGCTGCACATTGATAAAGTCCTCTACCTCCTGTCATGCTATTCCTTATCCCGCTGCTTCTGACCAAATCATTTAAGGTAAAAAAGTACAGAAAGAGGCTAATGCCCATGGGATTCCTTACAGTTCAGTTATGATTCCATTTGGCACAAATCACCTTATGAAATTTGGTGTTTCTATAATGCCAGAAAATATGGATTCAGTAATTAAGGAAAATAAGTAGAGGGAGCTGATGTTTGCTTTCTGACACTATGGCTCTTGTCATTCAAATTTTAATTTTATTTTCATTTGGGGACCGTTCCTTCCAGTGAATATAGCAATGAGTTCATTGCGTTTAATGTTTGGACTACCATCTAGTAATTTGGCCTTTGCCATGAAACTGGAAAATTGTGAAAAACAGAATTATGGCATAAATAAGGGTTATTGGCCCTGCTTATCGAAGGAGAAGTAGGGTTTCTGCCATACTGAGGGAAGAGGAAGATGATGGTAGGAACCTAAGAGACTATTTGGGATGTTAACTTGTTTCACTATGGTAAGAAGAAACAGTTAATGTAAGAGTATTACAATGTCAGAAAATGGATATGGATTTGAATACATTTTGGTTGTTTCTTTGGGTGGATAGGTAAATTTTTGTCATATGAGGATACTGATGCAAGTGTATAGGTCACAATTGGGTGTGCAAATGTTGCATGGTCAAAGAAGTGAACTGTAGCTGCGCTGGCTTTTCATTGTCAATAAAGCATAACTTCCTTCTTTAATAAAATACCAGCATTCCTGTTCCTTCTTGAGTGATTACTTCTCTTTTGAATATAATCTTGTAAATCTGTTTTAATTGTTCATGTCCTCTCTTAGTCAAGGGGCAGTACATGACCCTGAGATAGGTGATCTGCTTACTGTTTCAAATCTTGACCAATGAAATAATGCAGCTGGCTGTGTTTGGAGTAGCTATCATCCTTGGGGTTGTGTGTTGACTAGATTTTTCATGTTATGGCCTAGTTTCTTCCCTACACAATTTCTATACTTTCTTCTATTTTCAAATTATGTTGTGAGATTCCAGTAACTTCTCTTTTGCTTAAGTTAGCCAGAGTATGTCTGTTCCTTACAACTACTTATTAGTGTAGAGGAAAAAAGGTGTAGAGAGTGTAGAGAAGCATGCAAGATGCTAACTCGTCTGAATTATTTAAATGTTGTGGGAAACTAATGGAATGCAAATAGCAGAATGTATAGAGGGGGCTCCTGACAACAAGTTTTCTTGTGTTGACAATTATATGTGATGTTAGAAGGTGCACATTGCACTAAAGAAGACAATAAGGGAGTTATGCTGTCATGAGAGTGACAAGTATTAGTGGGTAAGTTGATGAATAGAAAATTTTGTGGATGTTTACAGATAATTTCTACTTAGTATGTAATAAAAAATTAAGAAGGAGCTCATTTTAAGAGTATTTTACTAGGCTATTTACATAGTCATATTAAAATATGTTTTAAAAATGCTTAAATATTCTTTAAAGGATGTTAATGGTATTGCATTACAGTCTGTGTGGAACAAGAAGGCAGGTATCAGTAATTACACTGACAATATATGAAGCGCCATGCAAAGGCACTAATATTATTATGATATTTATGACCATGACTGTTGTTGTTATTTAAACCCAGTCATATCAATTGATGATTTTTCTCTTTGAATAATCAAAAATTTCCAGGTGAATAACGATTCTGTTAAGTCACTGAAGATGGTAGTCTAAACACATAATATATTATTGGGGAATATTTCCTATCATTAGGAAATACCCGACTGACTTTTTAGCTTCTACCCATATGATTAGTATTGAATATGAATATGTGTTTTTATAACTTTTTTCTTTTAGAGAATGCATTTTAATCGCCTTTGATTATTGAATCCTTATAATAGAAATAGCAGTATACTTGGTATCAGAAAACCTGGAATCAAAGCTCAGGTTCACAGCTGCGTGAATCCTCTCAGTCATAATACTCTTCGGTTTTATGATGAGAATAATCCCTGCTCCCAGAGTTGCTATGATCATTAAATGAGACATTTTAAATGAAAAGATTTGCAAAACATAAGGCAGCACAAGTGAGCAATTGTTATTAATAATTAATAGACTTCTTATTATGTTGAATCTTGTTTTTCAGAAAACCGACAAAGTAACAAAAATTCATTTTTTCAGGCAAAAAATATTTACTGACTTATTATTATGTGTCTGATGGTATTCTAGGTACCAACCAGGAAGCACTAAGCAAAACAGACAAGGTTTCTGCCCTCATGAAGCTTATGCTGATGGTCAGAGAGACCAAAAATAAATAAGAAGCAAAAAATGGAAAATATTATTTCAGATTCATTTAGGTTCATAATACAGTAAACCAAAGTGATATGAAATAAAGTTATTGGGAGAGTTTGTTTAGATTAAATCTTCAAGTAATGATTGTTAAACAAGGAAACCAGCAGTGGAAATCAATAATTTGTTCGTGAACATGTTTAAGTAGGTATGTCAGGTAAGAACATGATGATAAAAAGTGAGATTCATGCTCAGATACAAAGTTGGAGATTCTTAGCATCTAGAAGACTTCTAAAGCCATTGGACGGCATTAAATCATCTAATGAGAAAGTACATTATTGAAGTTAAGAATGATTCCCAGTGTAAGCCTTGGGGAACTTATGCAGGGATTGGGTAGAGGAGATGAAATTGCAAAAGTGAGTAAGATTGAATGGCCAGGGAGGTTAGAAAAAAAAATCTCCAAGGGTATGATGTCATGCGGCAGGAAAAGAGAGTGTTTCTGGAAGGAGCGAGTGACCATCTGTGTAAAATATTGTTAAGAGTTTTAGTAGTATGAAAAAAGAAATGTTATCATTGGGCTTGGCAATCTGGAGGATATTGTTGACTTAGAGAAAATCAATTGTATGGAATGTTAGTTGTCTGAGGAGTGAATGAGAATTGAAAACTAAATTACCAGTGTCACTTGAGAGCTCAGTATCTCAAGATGGCTAAGAGATGGAGGCTGGGACAAATCAGACTGAGAAATAATTGAGACATGAGAAAGTAGGGAACATGAGTGAAAAGTAGTACTGATGAATATTTGAGGAGCATTGAAAAAAGTGTCATGCCTGTTTACATGAAGGAGGGGAAGGGACTTGGGAGGTATAGGGAACTAAATATTAAGTTACTATATGTGCCAGGTACTTGCAAATGTTGCACCTAATTTTTATAATACTTTGAGATACGTTGTAGTGTCTCTAATTAGCTGATGTGAAAAATGACAGGAACATGCCCAAAATCTAACAGAATACTTGAGTTCCCAATCCTGTACATAAACATTAAGTCCCTCATCCTTCTATTTGAGAAAAGAAAAAAAAATCACAGGGACATAAAAAGATTCAGTGGATTCCAACAAATAATCAATCATTGGCATCAATCAATATGTCTTCCCATGAAGAAAGATACTGCAAAAATCAGGACAAAACTTTAAAATTTTTATTGTTGAATAGTGTTTAAGAGCACAAACTTTTGTCCTGGGTTCTGGCTCTGTCATTTAATATGTAGACAACTGGCATGAATGATTGTTTATTAGCTTCCCCAAATTCATTCCCTTTGCTTCTTAACTTTGAAATTCATCCCATTAAAGGGGTAGAATGTATTTCCTTGTTTCTTGACTTTGCGTTCAGCCACGTGACTTGAAGGATCAATGATGTGCTCGTTTCCGGCACAGGCCTTAAGAGACCTTGCATGTTCCCACTTACCCCCTTGCATCGTTGTCATCATCATGAAATGACCACATATGCTGGCTCATTAATCACTGAAAAAAGGTGGAGAGGTACATGGAACAAAGTTGAACCACCTTAGATAGGTCTACATGGATCAGCTCACTTCTATCCAAGACCCAAACCCTTGAGCAAACCCAACCACGTCCAGTCTGGATCTCTGTGATGTGACTATGGCTTTATAAACTCCAGGTTTTTAATCTATTAAAAATAAAAAAAATTAAAGGTATAGTTCATGAAAATCATATAAAACATAGAAAGCATTTGATGAAATTATTTAATAGTGCCTGAAACATCACTTAATACAACTATTTTTTATTGCTATTAAATTATTTAATAAAAATATCCTCAATGAAATTGAAAGTTGATTGTTTTAATGATGACAAATGCAGTAGAAATTTCAATATGCAATAAAAATAGTGACTAAAAGTTGGATATTAAAGAAAAACCAAATTTAATTTTCTAATAGTTTAAATGAAGGCAATAGATAGAAAGCATAAACAGAACATAAGAGAAAACAAAAAAGGTATATACACAGATTCAGGAGATCTAAAACGTGCAAGTTGACTAAAGAGGCAGAACAGGAAGAAAAAAAACCATAGTAAATTAGTTGAACTCAAATAGAGACTTGCATCTTCATAATTAAAGGACTTATGAGGTAAGAGACATCTTTTAAACTTTTTATTATGGAAAATCACAAACCTATACAAAGGTAGGCAGAATAGGTTAATGAACCCCCGTGTACACATCTCTCTTAGCTTATTGTGTTCCATCTACACACAAATTAATTTAGGTCAAATTATTTGGAAGTAAATCCCAGATACCACATCATTTCCTCTATAAATATTTCATTTCTTATTTATAAAAAATGAAAACTTAAAAAAAAACACAGGTTTTACAATTTTAAAAATTAAAGTGATAAGAGCTCCTTCATATAATCAAATATTGACTTTACTTGAATTTATAACTGTCCCATAAATGTCATTATATATATATATAAAACCATTTGTTTGAATTAGGTTCAGATAAAGTTCTCACTTAGGAACTAGCTGATATGTTTCTCATGTCTTTTTTCCTCCATCTCGTTTTTTTTTGTTTTCACAGTAATTTGATATTTAAAAAATACTTTTTAATTCTGGAATTTTCTAGTCTGAATTTTGCAAATTGTCTCCCTGGTGTGTTGAATAAAAAGATCTCCTATGCTATATATTTCCTTAATATTCATAAATGAAGCTAGAGGCTAGAGACTCGATTACAGAAAGTTAATTGTGTGTGTGTGTGTGTGTGTGTGTGTGTGTGAGTGAGGTTATTTTGTAAGTAGCATTTTGTTCTTCCATCAGGATGCCCACAATATCTTAGTTTTGTTTTTTTTGTGATATTAAAAGCAGTTGGTAATCAATGCCTAGGCCCATTATAGTGGGAAGTATAGTGATATTCTGATTCTATCAATCATTTCTTAGTTATTAGCTAAGATACTTCTCAAAGAAATTTCCCTTTATTGCTACCTGGCTATTCTGTGGTATAACAGTATAAGAAGGGCAGAATAAGTATATAAATCTTTTTTTTTAATTAGTTTTCAAAACTATGAGTTGGTTAACTAATATCTTACATGCTTAATTTTTTATATCATAGAGACCCACAGATTTAAGTATTCATAATGAGTTTCAAACCACATCATTTATTACCTTAATAATGCTGAAAATGTACATCTTCGGCCAGTGTGGACCTCGTTAGGTTGACTCTGTGTCATTTTCATGCGACCCTGGTTGCTCTGCTATGTGGTATGTGACACATTACACTGGGCTCACTGTGTAACTGCTATTCTAGATCTGGAATCAACACTTTCTCCTTGTTCCTTTTAATGAGAAATAGCATGTGGTGACCATAATCTAGGTGTTAAAGGCATTTGTTATAAATGCATTGGTAGTTTTCCCTTGCCTTTTTTAACATTCAGTGTTAGGAGATATTAAAATGTGTTTTTAATTTCTTTTACTTCTTGGCTTATATTCTGCTAGATTATACCCAAACTACTGTCCTTTAAATCCAGTGGAAGAATCTCTGTGCTATTAACTAAATGCACATTAAGTTTACTCCCATACTTTTTTTTCAGGGATTGATCTAAAAACAATTTCATTTATAATTATGTATAATCTAAACAAACAAGATATATTGAAAGAAATGTAGATTCTTTCTATTCTGTCTCATTTTAAAAGAACTACTCCTTTTATTTGATGGTTGATTTTTCTATTGTTTACTTTTTAACATAAGAGAATACATATTTGGAACCATATTCTTCCATCCTGAGCTAAATGATAGCATTTCATATGCAGTTTGTTTCACCTTGTTTTTCTTTTCTTAAATTAACTATTTCTTGGAGATCACTCTGTATTAGTATCTGGACATCCTTCTGACTCAGAGTTGCACAGTATTCTACCTTGTGGCTGTAAACTGTTGCATTCACCAACCGCAAGAACAAATGTCGGAGACTTTCGGGGTCCAAAGATGTTACTTTATTGGCCAAGTTTAACCTGCGCAGGGGCGACCTCTCCAAAGTGTCCGGAGACACAGTGCCCGCAAGGGCTGCAAATGAGAGTCGCGCCAAACGCTTACAGGCTTAGGGTTTTATGGAGGCGCGCAAGCAAGCTGGATACAGAAGCAGATGTGGCGGTTAGCGGTTGGCTCAGGGGCACAATAGGGTTACTGATTATTGGTGAGTTAACTCGTGCACTGGCTCGTGCTCCTTTACTTGATTGGTCAGTTGAGCTCGTGCACAGGGGCAAAATTTCCCTCCCTAGTGACTGTCCAGATGGCTATCTGCCTGACTCACCTTGTTGCTCTTACACCACATCCTGGAACACACTGAGCTCTTCGGGCGTGTCCCGGAGCCTCTTTGCGTTAGTTAGTAAAACACCTTTTGCTTCCTTACAGCTATGTTCTGGCTAGTTCCCCTTGCCCTCAACATAAACATAATTCAATTAGTCTTATTGAAGGACGTGGGTTTTTACAATGAGTACCTTTGTGCAAATGACTTCATATGGGGGGGGGCAAAAAAGATTGGGAATGGTGTCCAGAACTCAAAGTGCACAGGAATATTGGAGGAAATATTAAGATAACCTCACCCCCCCCCCCCACCAGGTGTCAGTTGGGGGAAGGGACAAATGGAGCAAGGCCATTGAGAGCTGTTTTGCATAGCAACAGTTTTGCAACTAACCTCTGGAATGGTCATTTAACATATCTATAACCTTTAACTGGTTTCATAGATATGTTAAATAGCTGTGGCCAAGTTTTGGGCCAGGGAGAAGTGAGTGGCAGCTACCCAGGATGGAATTGGGGGCTGCTTCTCTGAGAGAGTGCCTGCGAGAGAGAGGCATGTGGCTTTAGCAAAGTGAAGAACCCCCTCTTGGCCAGGTGAGGGGGAGAGCCACGCTATTTAGGAAGATGTAAACCCCTGTAGCCATTAGGAGGGAGAGCCATGCGGTTTCAGCAGAGTGCAGACCCCCTCTTGGCCAGGTGAAAGGGAAGACCACGCAGCTTTGCCAGAATGGAGATCCCTGCGGCCAGGTGAAGAAGAAAGACGCGCTTTTGGTGGAGTGCGGCTTTGGTAGAAGAGGCCCACGCAGCTTTGGCGTGCTCCCTTTGGCTGAGTGGCCTGGAAACCAGGAGAGACTTTGACTGGAACTTGGTACAAAGAACTCTTGCCAGTGAAAGGTGCCACATGACTTTGGATTAATTGGAGATCCTGCCTGGACAGGCAGGTGACACAGCTCACGTGCCAGCGACCTGAAAAACGGACGTGTGCTCTTTTCCTGATTTACGGTACCCGGAGTTGGGACAGTGGGAGAAGGGAGCGCTGTGTGTGTGTGT